>NW_024525489.1:4503786-5898786 GCF_017590135.1 Pyrgilauda ruficollis | reverse complement strand
GAAATAACATACAACCTATGCACTGTGAGTGCCCCATAGCCAAAAAATAAAGCAATTCTCATTCCCTAATCATGCCATTGTCTTAAATACCCTTATTTAATTTGATAGTGACAACATGCAGACTCGGGGTGCGTGTGGGAGCCCCATCACTTTTCATCCTCAAACATCCCCAACTATCATTATAACTCTGTTTCCACTGCACAGGCCCAACGTGTCTTTAAGCATCTGCATAAATAAAAAAACACTCCCCACATTTTGGAACTAATTTAGACATTACTGTACAATATACATTTTATTCTTTACCAAGAAGTCACCACATAAATATAGTTATAATGCTCCAGTCATGACTGGAACTTACCACAAAGAATTTGATAGTTATATTTACATTTTCCATAGCCCAAAATGGTTTAAGTGTAGAAGTATATTATATTGATTATATATCCATTGTTGGGTACTAGTTTTGTTTAAGTCCCTTAAAGCATGCATACTTATCTAAACTGGAGATGTATTTTTGATTTTATATCTTCAATAATGTTTCATATTCAGTTAAAATAATCAATCCAACTTATTTGACAATTATAATTAATCTCTATTTACAATTTTGCCCATTAGTTAACAAAATACTGTGGAGTTCTCTCTGAAAAGCCCCCCATTCATGATTTATTCTTCTTATTTTCATTTATCTTGGTAGAAAACATCAGCTGGGTGAAATTAAAGGTGGAAAAGACAGTTTTAATTAATGTCTTCTTCAGAAAAGAGTTCCTAAAGTTGCTGAAGTGATCTGTTTTGACAGTTTCAAAACAAAATAATCCCTTTTGTGTGTTTGAAATTATTTTTTAATTTGAAATTTAAGACCCAAAAAATATTGTGTCCAATGAAAATGAAACATTTGAAAGGTAAAACATGCTTTCAGCAAAACATTTTGCTGGCTTACTGAAATTGTACACTCTTGTGCTGATTTGAAACCTAATACAGACTTAAAAACTATTTTAATATATACATATATATATACATATATATAAAGATTTATCTCTCAGTATACATATAGAGAGATAGGAAAACATATGCAAATGAAAACTGAGATGGAGAAATAAATATAAATACATAAATGAGCACACATTTATGCCCACCAGAGTCACCTTTGAAATCTAATGGGCAGTTTGAGACTAACA
This sequence comes from Pyrgilauda ruficollis, assembly GCF_017590135.1. Classification (NCBI taxonomy): domain Eukaryota; kingdom Metazoa; phylum Chordata; class Aves; order Passeriformes; family Passeridae; genus Pyrgilauda; species Pyrgilauda ruficollis. The sequence continues at coordinate 5,897,614 of NW_024525489.1, read as the reverse complement.
CTGGCCATCAAACAGAATCTTAAAAATTTACATGCTTCCTGCACTCAGGTGCAACAACAATAAACTGCCAAATCAGTTGGGTACTTCCTTAAAAAAAGAAAAAATCTATCAATAAATGCCTTTCTTCCAAGGATGAAAGGAAATAAAGGGAATTTAAGGCTTTGAAAGGAATCGAAAATGGACTCTCAGTATCCATCTCTGAGTTTACATCAAAATCTCATTATGTGCTTAGGCTTCTGAAAGCAGTTTGACTATAAACACAGACTTTTAGAGCAGCAGCCTAAAACTTCAAGGACTGCTGCTGGTATAAGAAATAGATGATAGATACTTTAAAGAGAAAATCCGAAGTGCTGGTAAGTTAGTTGATAAAGACCATCTTTAGGAGAAAGCAGAGAAAGGTGCTGAACAGAAGATTTAGGGCTTTTTGCCAAATATCTTCCAAGACTTGAAAAACTTATTACTTTCTAAACAGAATTAAAAATTTTTAAAGCTGTGTTTTACTCCTTATTTTACTCAGCTGTCTTTAAATATGTAACTGATAGTATTATTCTCACTGTACAGCTTAGCTGTAGGCTCATATTAGCCCAGTTTAAATATTTCACACAGCTGGAAGTTGTCAGCACAAGAAATAGGAACACGGAAGCTGCAAACATTCTCCTGCAAGTACATGTATGCTGGCACCCTTTCAGGTTTATTTGTTTTTAAGGCTGTGCTAAGGATGTTAGGCTTTGATTCTATCATTTGTCCTGGTTTTGTCCCTTTTACTGACAGTGGATGATTCAGATTTCAAACATACTGCCTTCAAAAGAAAAAATACTACATTTTTCTTAGTCTTAAAATTGGTATGCGCTGAAAATCTTCACATTCACATCTCCCCCAGTGCCTGACATGAGTTTTTTAAAACAGCGAAAATTGAACAGATCTTGATCTTACAGACTGGTTGGGGATAGGAAGGGTGGGCAGAAGCAGAAAATAATTGCTAGGAAAAAATTCCTGAAAATAATCCCTTGCAATTTTCATTTCCTTGTTCTAACTTACAGGTGTGACTGGCCTAGAACACCAAGATACTCCACCACCATCCAAAAACTTTGAGAATGTTTGGATTCAAGTGTTAACATCAAATTTAAAATTTGAAATGTGTATATGATAGCTCTTATTAAACATAGCCCCAAAACTGGGAACATCTAAACATAAATTCAAAAAGAAAATTAAAATTCCTGCTTCTAAACAGCTCTGAAATACAGAAGTCTGTAAATAAAAAAATTGAGAAAATTCTTCCACAAGCAAGAAGCCTGCAGTGTTTTGTAGCAATATACTTAGTGAGAGTTTTACTGTTGCGACGAACTCTCCGTGTGTGGAGATACGAGGCTTGACTCTATTTCAGAAGGTTGATTTATTATGTTAAATATTATATTAAAATACTACATTAAGACTATACTAAAAGAACAGAGAGGTCAGAAAGCTACAACAAGAACAGAACAGAATAGAATAACAAAATCCTGTGACTGCTCACAGCCTTGGCGCAGGTGGCTGTGATTGGTCATCAATGGAAAACAATCCACATGGACCAATCCCAGCTGCACCTGTTGCATTCCACAGCAGCAGACAGTAATTGTTTACCTTTCTCTCCTGAGGCTCCTCAGCTTCTCAGGAGAGGAAAAATCCCAGCAAAGGATTTTTCATAATATCATAGCTACATTTTACAAATTATAATGGATTGAAGGATTCATATTTGTGCAATTTGCATTTGGTCACATGCAACAATAAAGCATTCATGGACTTTTTTTCTTCTATAAAGAGAAGTCCCTTCCTACTATTTTGGCACAAAATCAGACTATTCATGTAAATGACACACAGTCAAAAATGGATCTGCAGGAAATTCTGTCATTTTACTTTCAACTGCTCATTGGAATCTGTGTTTTTCCCACAGAAGCAAAGTTTGTAAAGACAGAGATTTCTTTACAGCTACTCCACAGCCAGAAGAAGACAAGTAAGTTTTTCTCATGTCTGACTCAGCAATCCGCTAACAATAAAGGCCAAAATATTCAGGTTTTAATCTCAACTAACTGAGACGTGTTCATCCACCAATGCAGTTTAATGAAGTGCTCTATTCTGCATCTCTCATCAGCTTCTGCACTAAGAGAGGAACAGCACCCACTCCACCAACAGCTGTGGGCACTTCTGGGTCTCTGGCCCTCTGAGACACCAGAAGGATGTGTCCCACACAAAAAGTATCCCAAGACATTACGTGTCGCTGAATTTAGAGAAAGATCAAATAAAAAACCAAGAAGCACTCCTTGAGCACCATGCCTTGCTAGGAATTCATCAAATCCAAGTGTTTCATATACAGTTATTGAGGTTTAATGAATAAGCATCCAGCTTTAATGGCACTGGAAAGTTTCTAACTTAGTCTAATTTGCTAGCTTTTATTTTAATGTTCTTTTCTCCTAGTAGAACAGTTAAAAGGGTTTTGGTTTTCTTTTTAACCTAACAAACTCTGAGAAAGCAAAAATACTATTTTATAGCATGTTATTGAAACAGTTTTATGTCCAGCATTTAATAATATTTATGTCAGTGTATGATATAGAGGCAGAAGCCAACACTATCCCATTTTCTTACACCACTAGATAATTAGGTGTAGAAAGTTCATCTGCCAGCAAACCATTTTCTACTTATGCTTTGTCCCATCATCCCTCCAATGCCTGTCTCTCCCCCGCTCCCTGTTCCCTGCCTATCAGGCAGCAATGAAACATATGCCTGTGTCATAATCATACATGCCACCTTGTTGAAATACTGACTTATTTCCTCTCCATTTCTCTGAAAATGTCAAAATATGGGACTGTTCTATGGTTCTTTTACTGAATGAAAAGTAACAACATTCTCCATTTGCTACAGCAACTAATATTTAGACCAGGAAGAAAGACTCCTGCCTAAAATTTACACGCAAACATGTACAGGCCAGAACAGGATGTTTTAGGACATGATTTTGTTTGTTCTTCACTTTTAGTAGTAAGCCGCAATGTACTCATTAAAAATTGGCAAGAACACAGAGAGATAAATTAAAAAAGAAAAAAGTTCTGGCTCAAATGAGATTTGTGTAGATTTGTGTAATGGCCAAAAAAAAAAAAAAAAAAAAAGGAAAAAAAAAGTAGATGCAGAGGAAAACTCAGGCCGATTTTACATTGCAAAGACTAGAAACCTGTGTAGAAATATGGGGGGAAAGCTACATTACAAGAAGAGAAAAGTTAAATTTTGGAATAGAGAAAGCAAACCTGATTGCAGTCAGAAATCATAATTATATCTTTCTCTTGTAGAGAAGAATGTACACATTGTCAAAATTGTACATCGCTGTACATGGCTGTAAGTGTAGTGATTTAATTTGATTTTTGTTCATTAAGCTACAGAGCTGAAGCTTCATTTCACCAAATTCGGGTGTACATCTGTTGGCTGATATCTTTTTCAAAATTTAGGGCATAGAACTAAAAATATAGCTGAGACTGAAAAGGAGGGAAGTTCTGTCCACATTTGCATGGAAGTTACTGTAGCAATCCTGCTCTAAGCATACAATAGGTATCCAAAGATTTTCCTGTCTCTGATGCAGTGGGAAAAATGGAAAAGCTTTTGGTACCACTTCATTTTTCCATCTGTGAGTCACAAAATTTTGTCTTTCTAACCCCTGATGTCAAGCTAATGTGCTTACAAGTACAACTGCTTTCCTCTTGTGCAACAGAAAAATAAAATATGCTGTGTCTACCCACAAACCCCAACTTCCAAATTTTTCCCATTTTCCTTGTATATGGAACATCTTTGAGAGCACTTCAAATAATACTATGAACTTATTTCACCTTCATAGGGTTATTTTACCTTTCAACTCCTTCTCTGAACAAGGTGCCCGAGACCTTGTTTAATTAATTTTACCACAGGCTCTATGATTCATAGAAGTAAAATTGTTTTCATACTAATGTTTCCTTGTTCACTGTTGCTCTCTTCCTGCTTCCTTTATGTCTGACCCCAGACAGTCTCATTTGGCAATCCCAAATCAGAATAGATTTGTTTTTCAAAAGCCACGGGCAGAGCTAATGACACTCAGAATCCCATGAAGTGGGTGTTACAGAAATTGAATAAATAGCACCTGATTTCCACTGACCAAAGACAGGATCATTAAGGTGAAAAGAGAAAAAAAAAAAAAAAAAAAAAAAACACAAACCTCTACAAACAAAGTTCTTTAGATACCTTTAGAACAGTGGGAACTAGACAAGAATGCGATAATATATTTCCCAACCAGGGGAAACTGAGCTGGAAATAATTCCAGTCAGGAAAGCATACTCAACTTTGAACTTTTCTTTCAAAGGTGAGAGCTTTCATGTGGTCAGTTCATGTGAATGGGTGTGAATTCATGGGAAATAGCTTCTGAAGTGATAGCCAGATTAAATTTAAAATCACTCTGCCTCTGTCTGAGGTGTAAATGCTGATCCAAAAAAGTGGAAGTGCTCTGATGGAGCAATCTTCTTATCTCTCCTAAGATCTTAATATTGCTTTCTCTGTGATATGTGAAATTCTGTAAAATCTCTTCTTACAAAGCAATAGTTATGGAAAAACTAATAAAAGTCAAATTAGAAGTATCTTCTGATAATTTTCGAACATGGCTACATGAGAATGTCAATTGTTTTACCTTTCTAAGAACTCCTGATGGCTTACACTCTTCAGTTCCTCAGTATTCTTCAGTTAACTTCTGAGTCAGCTCAAGTTTAGTTTAGAGAAGACAGTGTTACATTGTTAAGGAGAAAAATGAGTGTGTAAACTGAGTATCAAGAAAATAAAGAGTCCATCAAAACCCACTAACTACTCACGTATAGACATCATCCACAATAAAATAGCAAAAACATGAATGCATCTCAAATTGAAAATTAAACCCTGGGTATCTTCATTCTTGCTAACATTTTGCTTCCTGTGTTTATCTAGAATAGTACAAGTGTCTCCAGTGTCTATTAGCCACATTCAGCAAACAACACAATGTTTCTAAAACAGACTCAGACGTGAGGCCCAGATATTCAAACTGAAATCAAAAATACTTCTTAGAAGTATTTCCATACTCCAGAAGGTGTTTAAACTTACAGCTCTCCTCCTATTTGACCTGAAAGTTTCCTAGGTGTTTGCTTTGTACATGCTTGGAATTGCCCCAGCCTAAATAGCTCAAAGCGTCTTTCTCACATCCCTCCCAAGATAGGATCTAGAAATTTGGCAAAGAAATGTTTAGGCCCCCTAAGGCATTCCAAACACTAATCATTATGGAATAATACCCAGAGCACACTGACAAGATGAGGTTCCTTAGAAAATGCAGACTAACTCACTCTCTTTTAAAAGGCTGGGTGGGAATCTGCACCTTTCACACAGCAGCTTAAGGCTTGCAGGATTCGGCAGGTGAGGGTGCTGGATGCAACAGGTTCCTAAGCACACAGACATTCAGAAGCCTCATTTCCCAGGACAGTGCCCTAACCACCTACCTTTGCTCATGAACAACTGATGCCAAGCTGTTCTAGGGAAAGGAATCCACCACCAAATGGACCAGCCAAAATAACCAAGGCACAGCATTGTCCCTTGTTCCACCTTCCTGGTTCATCTAGGAGTCCTGGGAATTTATCCATTCACATTAAAGTGACAGAATTTAACTTCCAAGGAGAGATCTACTAAGCAATGCAAGACCCTTCTTTCTCCTCCAGCTCTATCTCAGAAGGAAGAAGGATGAGTGCTCTTTCCTCTGGCAGAAAGGTGTGAAGACCTCTGCTGAGGCCCAACATGGCAGTTCTGCAAACTGTGTTGCATTCAGAGATACTTAAGCCAGCTTTAAAGTAAACTCAAGAGCTTCAAAGAGTTATTTACAGTGACATCAACTCCTAAAGCAACATATCTACCCTGATAAAATTTGATTTTGTTAAAATAAGATTTATCTGAAATAGACTCACTGTACCACAGAGTCTGAACTCTGTATGGGTGTGGCTTTTCAGTTATACTATTGCTCCAAGAGCTTTATGGCTTTTTGTTGGTTGGTTTCATTGTTTTCTGGACTGGAGGTTTATTGGGGTTTATTTTTGCTAGCAATATTACACTCCCTAATTAGCCACCACTTTATTGGGTTTCATCTTTGAGGCCCTGCCGTGCGTGAGGAAAATTAGTGAATAAATAAGAATTCACTATTTCCACTCTAGAGACCAGAAGGCATACAAGTTTGAGGCACCAAGGTCATCTATTAAGCCAAGCCTTCCAGTTTTGTCATTGTTCAAAATCAGACAGCACCCTAGATAAGGGTTTGATTAGAACTAAAACCTCACCAGCAAAAACACTGACAAATTCACTATTAAGTGCATAGTGGGGCATGTTTAGGAGGCAGCAAATCCACATAGATGCCACCAAAAACAGAATATGAAGGCAGTAGAACTGTATGGATATTATTAAAGGCACAAACAGCCTCCTGGATCCTTACTGTTGATGTGCAAAATGAAAAATATTATTGTCTTTCATTCTTCAAGTGGAATTTCAGAATCAGTAACTTGAAAATTAGCAAAAAAAAAAAAAAAATCTCAGATTTGTGCTTACAGAATAAGTATGTCTTAGCAGAAACCTGTGAGACACAGCATGCATGGAACATTAGAAAAGCCATTTTGGCAAGTTGCAAATATAAAGATATTTTAAAAATACACCTCTGGCTTATCTAGCTATACACACTAATGAGATATGAGGAAAGGGAAGTTTTCCTGGCCCAGCATGAGAGCTCAGGTAAATTAAAATGATGTCAGCACTAATTCTTCCCCTAGGACTGTATTTGCAAATGTTATATATAAATTAAATATATAACATTCCTACTTAAAACTTGATTACAGTTTTCATTTTCAATTCAAAGTAAGATTTTTTTAATGAACTTACAGGCAAAAAAAAGTAAAAGTAAACAAAACCCACCCCAAAACCAAACAGGAGAATATTTTCATTAGGATATATATGAAATGACTGGTGCAGCTACATAATACACTACTGTGTTGATTTGTTACAGCAAAACATACTGATTTCTGGGTGCAGATGAACTCTATCTCCTTTAGTCTCCAGGAAAGACAACTGAAGTATTTAAGAAAGCAATTTTTAGAACAATACAAGCAATTTCCTGCATTTCCTTCCAGGAAAAACATATGTAATAGAAATTACTGGAATTAAATCTATAACCAGCATGATGGGTTCAGCTCAAAAAACTTGAAAACTTTTTGTTTTTTAGCTGTGCAAATCTTTTCTCTCTGAGGCTTACTTGCAGTATGGGTTTTCCCTGAAAAAATAAATGCTCCTCCAGCCACCACATTTCACAAAATTCAGTGTTGTAGATTTCTAGTGCATTCTGTCAAGATCACCTTTCAAATCTTAGCATTTCTTCTCTCGAGTAGCAAGTGATAGGACAAAAAGGAATTGGCCTCAAGCGGCACCAGGGCAGGTTTAGGTTAGATATTAAAAAAAATTTCTTCCCCAAAAGGCTTGTCAAGCACTGGAACAGGCCGCCCAGGGAAGTGCTGGGGTCACCATTCCTGGAGTGATCTAAAAGACATGGAGATGTGGCACTTAGGGACATGCTTTAGTGGTGGTGTTGACAGCGCTGGGTTAATGGTTGGGCTTGCTGATCTTAGAGATCTTTCCCAACAAAAATGATGCTGTTCTCAGCACCAAACAAACTGCCAGCAGCCCCAGAATCTCCAAAGCTGGGCTCTTATACTTGTGGAGCTCAGTGCAGTCAAAGACACAGCTTGCCCAGCTATATCATGCAGAACAAGAAAGTCTGATGGAACTTTTTTTTGGAAATAGTGAGAGCCTGTCCCTTCTGAGGGACAGCAGACCTGCCTCACCTGTTTGTCTGTCTACTATGCAGGGTGCTTTGCCACAAGAGCCTGACCCCAGCCAAAATGAAGGGGGTTGTTTACAGTCTCAGCACACTGGTGGCAGATCAAGACAGCTTCCTGCCACCGGTGTGCTGGGACTGCAAACAACCCCCTTCATTTTGGCTTTTGCTCAGGTGGGGAATGCTCCAGGAGGACAGGGAGTCCAGGAGACTTCACTGCTCATATTTGATGCAAAAAGTTTTGTGAAGTTGAGAGGCCAGGAAGCAAGGTTCTCCGCACAGCCCTTCTTCCAAGACCAGGACTATGGGAGAGAGATTTCTTTTCAGACCTTTGAGGTATTTCTAGCTCAAGAGGTCAAAACTTATTTTCTATAAAAATATTGTCTCAGTCTGGATAAGTTTTCTCTAATAAAAATTGATTCCAGAGTCTGACAGGCTTCTAATGTGTTTTACTCATCTGTTTTAAGGAAGAGGAGAGTAGTTTTGCATAAAATTCAACTCATCTTCAAATCCATGAAGAGATTTAGAAACTGCTGGACATACTTAACATTTGAAAATTATCCATGATTTCATAAACCCCGTTTTGGAGCTGATTGTTCAAAAGATAGTATAACTTCAGTGAGACAAGAAAATTTTCTCATAAATCAACAATCAATGAAGCCAAATTCTTAATTTTACCTTCTAATTTCTATTTTTAAATATTCAGGTTTCTGATTGGTTACTATAATACAGAACAATACACACACACACATATATATATATATATATATATATTTTAAATATGCTATCAAAGATGGCCTATCCCTAAATATGAAATGGCTCCATAAGTCTCTGAAGTCCTACTTTAGTAATTTAATAAAATCCCTTGGGAAAATATCAAATTAAGATCTGACTTCTTCCTTTATTATTTATCTCCTGCCAACATGGTCTTGTTTCTGAGTTACACTCAAGACAGGCAATGAAGAATCAGGGAAGTGTAAAGTGATGAAATATAACCATCTAGATAAGGTCAAATCAGAAAACAAATAACAAATCAAAATAAAATAAAAGTAACAATTTTTTTTGAAGTGTCATTAGTAAAAACAGTGTAGAAAAGAAAAATATATTTAAAAACATGAACTGAATTAAAGATCTGAAATTGATATTAGGGTTTCAGTTTTCATCTAAAGTGGCAGGTTCTTTGCAACAAGTTGGACAACAGGGAATTATTATATGCAGTCTCATTTATAGAGAGTGTCTCATCTTGATTCTCAAATCTTACTTAGCAATAAAACTAGAGAGTAAAGAGAGAAAACCCTAAACACATAAACTAAGAAAAATTATTTGCTACAATTTCTTTCCCCCCTTTTCTCCAAGATTAAAATGGTCCCTCTGGGTCTGTTGTATCTGAACAGTTAAAACCTTTGGCAACGCACTTACATGTAACTGCAATGCAGTCGTGTTCCTAATCCTTCAACAGCTTATAAAGAGTTCAAGGTAACTTAAAAAGTTCATGTGGAACTTCCTGGGCATCAGTTTCTGCCCACTTCTTCATGTCCTATTGCTCAGCACCACCGAGCAGAGCCTGGCTCCATCTTCTGACACCTCCCTTCAGATACTGACAGATATTGATGAGGTTCCCTCTCAGTTGTCTCTTCCTGAGGCTGAAGAGGCCCAGCCCCCTCAATCTCTCCTCATAAGAGATCCTTCAGTTCCTTAATCATCTTTGTTGCCCTCCACTGGATCTGCGTGTCTCTCTTTTACTGAGGATCCCAGAACTGGGCACAGCTCTCCAGATCTGCCTCACCAGGGCTGCGTAGAGGGGCAGGATGACCTCCCTCAACCTGCTGGAAGTGCTCTTCCTAATGCACCTCTGGATACCTTTGGCCTCCTTGACCTTAAGAGCACTGCTGGCTCATGGACAGCTTGCTGCACACCAGGACTCCCAGGTCCTTCTCCACAGAGCTGAGCCGCCAGCCTGTGCTAGTCCATGGCTTCATTCTTCCTCATGTGCAGGACCCTGCACTTCCCTTTGCTGAATTTCAGAACATTCCTCTCTGCCCATCCCTCCAGCCTGTCCAGGTCCTTCTGAAGGGCTGCAGAGCCCTCTGGGGTACCATCCACTGCTCCCAGCTTTGTGCTGTCAGTGAACTTGCTGAGGAGGCACCTGCCCCTTCACCCAAGTAATTGATAAAGTTAAACAATACTGGGCTCAGTATTGACCCTTGGGACACCACTAGTGACAGGGCTCCAACTAGACCCTGTGACACTGCTTATGACCCTCGGGGATGTGCCATTCAGGAGGTTCTCAATCCACCTCACTGCCCACTCATCTAATTTACACTTCCTGAATTTACCTATGAGGATGCCATGAGAGACAGTGTCAAAAGCCTTGCTGAAGCTGCAGTGGGCAATATCCACTGCTCCCATCTCATCCATCCAACCTGCTCCATTTGCTCTAGCCTTGAGCAGAGGGGTTAAGGATTAGACATCTCCAGAGGTGATTTGCAGCCTCAGGTATACACTGTGATTCTGTTGAAAAACATCAGCAGCAGTACTGATCTGAAATAAGAAGATACATAGTTTAACTTTTGAATAAGCACCACCATAACCCATGCTGCAGAATACATTGCAAAGCCAGAAATGCTTGGAATGATCAGGGAAAGAACAAAATGAATCTCATCTGGACTTCACTGTGGAATTTACTATGTTCCCTTTCAGATATATAGCTGCTCTGTGAAAAGAGAGCTAGGTCCAGCATTCATTTCTTGAAACTATCACTATTTCAACACTGCTGCTGTGCTCCCAACTAATGAGCCACACATCAAGTCAACAGACTGTTTACTTTTGCATTAATATTTAACTTCTCTGAATTAATTGGAAGATTTCTTGATAAATTTTTGGAGTGGCTCATATGTACACAAGTTACAGCCAGCTGCCAGTGTAACTAAGTTAAATGATTGCCTTTAGCAACTTCTGAGCAAACACAGCACAGTCTTCCTTAGTTCAGCCTGATTAATAAGCAAAGACCTAGCTTCTTTTCCTCAAGACCATGAAAGCATAATATGAAGCCCTACATTTTCCTCTTCAAACCTGAAAGGTTTTTCTTTTCATATCCCAACATCCTTAGTTCAAGTTCAGTAAATTTTTATGTGTTGCTGCTTTTCTCTTTATCTATTCCTCTTACAGTCTGAGCCAAGATTTACTCTCAAGTAGATTGCCCCCATTTATTAAAGAGAAGCAAACAGGAAGGACTGGATGTACAAAGGGGGCTCTGTAGATGTTTTCGGTAGAGACTTATTTCATCGTTGTCCAGAACACTTCTATTGGCAACCAAAATAACAAAATATGTCAGCCCTCAAACCCTACTGATGGCGTGTCACTCACAGGGGTCTGAGATCCAACTCTGTGCATATTTCCAGTGCATATTTCCATTGAAACCAATGCACACAGCAGAAAAGGTTAACAGCACTAGGCTATCCAACATTCTGTGAGGAAATGTAGAATTAATTTCAGTGTCATGGTTCTATTGATGTACCTGAAGGCTGCCTCTGCAGCTGCCCTACAGTATCTAGGGGCTCTCCCTGGATATAGAGCAGGATAAATCTGAAGCATAGGCTCCCCTGCCTTCTGTGTATGAAACAGGGAGATCATCAACTCTGCTTCAACTCAGTTCCAGGAAAGGCTACAGAAAATGAATCCAAAGAATTTCAGGTTTGATACTGAATATATGAACATTCAGTCCTTTGGAGTGATGAAGATCACACAGTTGTTTTAGACCTGTCAGTATCTAAAGCTGTTTCACTGCAGCCTCCTGATTTCACTTCCAGAGGAAGAACTGAGCAAGCAAAGATGTAATTAATTGTAATTAAGATGTAATTTATGTGAACCAATACAAATGTGAGTATTTCATCATTCACGTAGAATTACCTTCACATACCATAGAAAAGGTGAGGAATACAATCTTGAAAGAGAAATTATCAAATAGTCTTAAAATTCTTTATCCACCTAATGGAATATTCTTACTTCTGACCAATATTTAACAATGCTAGAAAATTGAACGTACAATTCAAGAAAAGGAGCTAAGGAGTGAATGATGAACAAAAGGGTTCTTTTGCTTTAAGAATTGTTAATAATTTTAGCAGCTAATTTAACAGAACAGCTAATAATTTTAACAAGAATTTTGTTTTTTATGACTACCGTCTTCTCCTTTGTACAAATGTGAATGAGTTTTATATTTGCTTTTGAGGGTTGTTGGCTCCATGACAATACCTATACTGCTCATGATGATAGGTATTGTATTGTATGTGAAATGTTCCAAGCCTTAAATCTAATTAGATATTTTTTTATGTCATTACTCAAACAAGGAAAATACCTTCTTGATTGAGTGCTGAATAACAGAATAAAGCTGTCTTAAGAAAGTAAACTTACTATGGGTTTAAAGAATGCATTCTTTTTTTTCTTAATTCCTACATACATACATCTCAAGAGTTTTAAGAGGGACATGGCATAAAAGCATGCTAAGATTTCAGCTGTCAGTCCAAAGGAAATGAACAAAAATAATAAATTATTAATATCACAAAAAGCACACCCCATTTTGAAGGCAAAACAGAAAGAAAATACCAAATAAATTTCTTGGGAATTGTGATATTCCATTCATTTACCACAGACACCTTCCCTTCAGCTCAGATGTTCTAGGATGAATCCACTCTAATACCCTTCCATAACCTCAATGATACCTTGTGATGCACATAGCTGAACTACTTTTTCCTTAGTCAAATATATATTTTTCTTCTAATAAGATAGTATTCATAAGATAATATTCATTATTTGAGAAAAAATAGAAAAAAAAATCCCATAATTCTGAGAAAATGTGCCATTTTGACTGATACTGCAAAATGCTGCCTTGATACTGTGAACTACAAGTGGCAAAATCCTTCCCTGAATCTTCAGAACTACAATGCAACACAGGGTCTTGTGGTAAAGGGTAAAATAATTGCTCTCAACTTCCAGTATGATCCTTAGCAACTTTACCACTGTGTTGGAATCTGTAGGATTAGAGGTGTTTCTCCAACTGGAAAATAGAAATAGGATATACCTGAGCAGTACCACATCAGAGACAATAAATTCTTTGTAATCAATAAGAGAATGGGTGCTGATATTTTTCTGTCTCTGGGGAGAATGGACTGAAAAGAAATCATTCTCTGCCCTACCCTTCTTGATGTTTTATATTTTTTTAGTGCCCCATTACAAAAAGTAATGTTGCATGAACCAGGGCAGCCCTGGCAAATGAGCAGGAACTGTCTCTTGCATGGCTGTTACTGAACCATAGCGAGGAGCAGTTTAATATTTGATGGAAAACAGTTGTTCAGCCTTTTCTGCTACACTGACCTACAGCGTAGCATTATTTGGAAGAATTCGTTCCTGTGTGTTTGTACCACACTAACTGGGTAACACTGGAAATTCCCTTCAAATTAACTGACATTCTGGAATGCCAAGAATGGGGAGGTTTTATGTTAGAAAAAACATCACTCCTCCAAAAAAACAAAAAAGTAAGCAAACAAAAACTAATGGTTCAATATTCAAAGTCTGTAAAGATACAAGATGCACTTCCATTACTTTTAGGACACTTTCCCTTGCAACACACAAAAAATATCTTTGTTTAAAAGTATTATTTTGGGAAATTCAAATTTTCTGACTCTGCTACTAGCTCCACCTCCATACAGTGACTCCTGCCTTGACATCCTTAATTGTCCATATCCTTCTCCAGTAGTATCAACTTCCTTATGGGTATGTTTATGTTTCCCTCTCATCCCCTGCCTGATGTATGCTCTTGATCTCTTCTCTGTGATGACTAGTGACTAGACTTAAGGGACTGGCCTGAAGTTTAGGGAGGTTAGGAAGGTTTAGATTGGCTATCAGGAAAAGGTTCTTCACCCAGAGGGTGTTTGGGCACCAGAACAGGCTCCTCAGGGAAACGGTCACAGCACCAAGCCTGGCAGAGTTCAAGATGCATTTAGACAATGCACTCAGGCACATGGCATGATTCTTGGGGTTTCCTGTGCAGGGCCAGGAGTTCAACTGGATAATCCTTGTAGTGTCACTTCCAATGCAACTCATGCTGTGATTCAGCTTCAACTCCTATTCTTTGAATACATCAGCTGTCCCTTATTTAACTCAGATTATGAGAAAACCATCACTGAACTTCAAATCTGAAAAACATGTTTGGGTTTCCTTCTAACACTAAATATGAAATACACTTACCTGCTTTATTTCCTGTAGAAAATATATTCAACTATATGATTCAAACAGTGCAAAAAATCCATCAGTAAGACACCAACAACCAAACAAGTAAAACAAAGTTCTTAGTCTTAATACAACCCCCTTCTGTTCTTTGTATGTTTCTTTTTATTATTTCAGTCCTGACATATCCTAGTTCCTAAGCTGTCAGCTGTATTCAGCTGCAGAGTATGTGATAGATTTGTTTGCAAACAGGAGCTGGTTAATGTTTCCAGAATCTGCATATTTCAGTCATTATAAATTCTGTTTGCCTGTTTCTTTTCAGAAAACTACAAAGACATGGCAAACAGCCACACCATAAGTAAATTGTTAACTGCATATTGTTAGCTGGATCAAAGGAATGCATCACAAAAAGGTTTGCAAAAAATGCACATTCTTGTTTGTACACCTAAGTAAATCCTTTTCTAGTGGTTTAACACCAATGGTCTCCTCAGCAAATATTTAGAGGTAACTAAATTTGTCATAGATGTACTTCTTGATATAAAACAAAAGATCATCATCATATACCCACAGTCATCTTTCATCATCTAATTCCTTACTAGCAGTACATTTTGCTGTGGAAACTAATCTTACTTATCTTAGTGCTCTGAATAATCTATGTGCTCTATTGTATGTTTTATTATCTTTTTGTTTTTTATTGGATAATAATGTTACCTTAATTATTTCTTTCCCACCATATTAAGTACAATTTTCATGATAGGACACAAATAAATAAGTTTGTGAAAATAGGCATATAGAAATGTACAGGAAGATTTAGAAATCTTTAGTACGTTGCCATTCTCCTAATATAAGTGTAAGAAACCAGAGATGGACTTTCTTCTCCTAGATTTCACCACTTAATTTATGTAGGTTCTTCTAATCCACTCCTGAAGATTCTCTCCCTTGACCAGAACACCAAAAATTCCCCTGTGCGTACTGCAAATGAATGCCCCATACAATGCTTTTTCTGATCATCCTCTTTGCACCACAAACATCTGCACCACCCCTCCAGAACCCAGCCTTTGCTGACAGCCATTCTTCAGCTTGGGTCTAGAAGCTGTGAAACCCATTATGAATACAGACAAAGAGAGACTCAGTTTAGTTTGCTTCCAAAGCTTGTAAAAACTTTAGGACAAGGAACTCAGCCTATTCACATATATAAGATATCATCCCAAGAACTCAACCATCTCTGAAGAGTGAGAATACCAATATATTCCCCACCATGTAGTTGATGTAGTTGGAGACAACCACGTACACTCAGGTTCACACCTCCATTAGCTTTCCAGCAAAACAACAGAGAAAGAAGTACAAGAGCAACATGTTGCTTTGAATCATACCCTGACGGGTTTTATGGATAAAATCCATAAACATAAAACAATATCACTATCTGAATAAAAAATAACACCATATGCCTTAAAAAGATGGATATCATTGTATAAACACACTTAATATGTCAACACTAAGTGTTACTTTGTCCATGGAGACAAAGGAGTCCAAATTCCACAGAGCCGATCTAAAAAATTCCATTATATTTATTATTTGAGTGTGTGTTCTCAAGGGCACACTCTGCCTCATACACACAGCTCCACTGCAGTGATACAGCTACAACATTCTCTGCCTTTTATGGCACTTAAGGGGCAAAGGGTGGAAAATCAAATTTAGGTCTAAAAGAGACAAGGAAAGTTCTATCCCTGCTCCTGTGATGCTGCTGTGCTTACCTACCTGGGGTGGAGAATTTGCCCATCTATGTTTAGTTTACATGGGACATGAGCTGTCACTTTTAGTGAGCAAGGCCCCATTTGTTAAAAAAAAAAAAAAAAAATCATCTATTTCCAGTTGGTTAGGGAACATTCTGCACACATTATGTGTACTCTGGAAAGAGAACCAAATATAATGATGAGTATTGAAAATAGTAAACAAACTTCCTGAAGGGAGGGGTTTTTTTTAAATGGATGAAAACAAGTTTATTATTATTATTATTTTAAATGTATTGCAAATATTGTAAAAAATGTAAAAACAAAACGTAACCTAGCACGTAGATTGCCCATCTAAAACATTTGCTAGTGGTTATGGGATCATAATCCTTACATGTTTTTGAGGTGTAGAGGAGAGCTTAGCAAACATGAGCTACATTTTGTGTCTGTTTTTTCTGCTTGCTAACCACAAGGCTGAGACAAACACTACAAATTAATCTGCAGGAAGGAGAAGGAGAGCAGCAAATTTAGTCCATTCTTGGTGCTGTTAATGTCTACGCACATAGATCTAGCAAGAAATGCATTTGGCCAACACTTCAGATAACTGGAAACAGAAGAGTTTTTCCTTGGATGTGTGAACTTCAATGTGTTACAGAGTCCAGACTAAGCAGCAGGTCTCTGCAGGGTTTGTCCTGTGAAGCACAACATGTGGCTAACCCTGCCATGTCCCCTCTGAGTTGTCTGCAACCAGCTGGCAGCACAGGCTCAGTAGGCACAGACTGCCTCCACTCATTTTAGAGCAACAGGGATTCATGCTCCAAACTGGCTGAGTTGAAAAGGAGAAAAGCCAGCAATGGGCTTGGAGATTGACTAAAAACCAACCAAAGATGATATGATGGTGAGAAAACTGGTACTGGTGATTTAGCAAGTTATTTTCTTCTACTGTGAAGGAACATTTTAGCATCAAATCATTCTACTCATCATAAGTTATGAGTTTTCTTTCAAGAAGACGATGTTACTACCAAAGCCTTGGGTAGCTGACAGCTTTTGGTATTGCTGTTCTATTTTCCTATTTTTATTTATTTTGTAACTTCAATTAGATTTTTTCTTAACTTGTACATGTTATTGTACATATTGCTGCTGTCCTCTCCTGTGAGCTGGCATAAGCCACAACAGGAGCAATCTCATATGCATGGCATATGAAATTGCCATTGGGACAACTTGGATTGCCAACTCCAGTGGGGAGAAAGAAAAGACTCATTTCAGAGATCTCTGGATCTGTGCCAGAGCCTACAAGTTTAACTGCCTGAGATGTAAAGTACGTGGTATCTTTTGGAATGGAAGATATTTCATTAATTCACATCACTGTAAAATATTAATTTTCCTACTTTGGTGACATCACCACACACACAAGGTTTCTTAAGTAGTCCAGCTCCTCTTTTATGCTCCAGGAGTGTTTGAAATGCCCACACTGCTCAAGGAATACTGAAGAAGTGAATGGGATTCTTTCTCCAAAGTTTTTGCAAATGGATTACCCGCCTAGCTGATGAAAGAATGTCATATGAGCGACTGCAGCCCCTCATGCCTGAAACAACTCATGCCTGAGCTATGGAAAATACGTTCTCTTCTTCTTTAGGCCATGGAGTATTTGGACAAACACTTGAAAAATCCTCAGATAGGAAAACTGCCTTAGCATTACCCTGTATATAAACTCAGAACAGATCTGAAACAACAGCCAGAGAGCAATATAAATCATTCAGTTGAAGCCAATACCCTTGATCCATCACATTTGGGATCAAGGCCAGCACAGAAGACAGGACATAATTTAGAGAGATTGGTGGAAGATCTACTTTCAGTGAGCAGATATCCGTTCTCATCTTCCTGATCTTTTGGCGTAATCCAACATCATCTGTCCCAGGGTATGGCAGAGATCCAAACGTAATGTGCTGAAATGATTTAAATCATTCCGTCCAAACAACAGTAACAGGAAACCACATCCATCCACATACTCTTCATTTATACTGTCAAAAAGACCTACTCTCCAGATATTTTCTCCAGACATCGATGTGAAGTAAGAAAACACAGATGAGGTATGACAGGAGCATGAAGATGGCACCTACCTCTGCTTGGGTGCATTAAACCACACAGTTGGCAGTGATCAGTGTCTGAAAACACAGTGTAGGACTGCTGCAAAATGTCTTTTCTTACCAAACACTTGTACAGGCACTCCTATTCTTTATATATTTATCATCTTCACATGAGAGAAAACCCTTGCAACTTCTTAGTTACATGAAGTATTGGTACCTCCTGTCTCCACCTCAACAAGGCATAATGCTATTTAAAGTGTCTCTCACTACAGCATTTCATCAATGTGGGTTCCAACAAATCCATCACAACTGTTCTCCACACTGTACACTGGAAATCTTCCTTGAAATCAAGTGAAGGCCTTTAAAGTCGAGTGCAAAACAGATCTGTGACAAAGATAATATGAAAGACCACCTACAGAAGGGGAACAGATGCTGACAGCAAATATTAGTGAATTTTCTATTATTGTATTTCTAATGCAAAGGTCCATCTTGTTTGTTCTGAAAACGAAGTTTTTTGGAGGCCAGTCCCAACGTGAAGAATGAGTTCTTCCAGGAGCTGTGATTCAGCACAAGCATTTCCATCTCTCTCTCCAAATGTGCGCCATCTTCCTTCTCCTGGCATCCTCAAACTTACAGCTTATCCATTTTAAAAAGAGATTTATTGCTTTAAAAAAAAAAAAAAAATTACCAAGACCAAACACTGCACTGTCCAGCCAATTTTCAGCTCAGAGACAACATGAAAGAAAGGCCAAAATACACATCATGGACACAACATTTAACACCTGTCCAGAAAGCAGGGAAAATTACACAGAAATTAAGGCAGCATTAGAATATTTTGTAAAATAAATATGTTAAGATCTTCCTTCTGTTGTAACATAGGGAAAGCAATTTAATTGCATAAAGTTATGCTTACCTCCTCAGTGACAGGCATTGCTGTATCTTTCTTACCTTCAACATATTGATATATATTTTACTCACTACCTAAGGGATAATTCTGGAAGACAGCAATTATTTAAAGAATATTACACTCACTTTGTGGCTTAAGTTTATTTTTATTTATTTATTTAAACTGAGCCGTGACTTTTGCATGTGCTTTAAAACCTTCCAAAATATGTTTTTCACAGAAATAAAATCATTATTTTGTCTTCAAATTGATTTTACATTTCACCAAGACCATTTATTTGTTTTTGAATGTTTCAACATGAAGATCATAAATCAGAAAACTATTTTCCTCCTAAGAAATGTCCCTTCCCATAAATACTAGCTAGAAATTAACACCAAATGCCTCAATTTTTTGTCATAACAGCCCTGTAGAATTTTCTGATATTTTTGTATTTTATTAATGCAAAGAACCAAAAATACTGATAAAGAATAAAATATACAATGGCACGTCATGACTTGGAATGGCCAACTAGACTGTGAGGGACGCTTTTGGAAAGGATCACTTCTATAACCTCACTTTTCATTGTACGTAAGTACACAAATGGATTACAAAAACCTCTAAAAACCAAAGACTGGGAATAATACTGGAGAGAAAATAATTTGTCACTGTGCAATATTACTAACTTTACAAAAGCATGTCCTCTCAGACCCCTTTTTACTGCATGTCCAAGCAGAAGGAGGTGACAGATAAGGTCTTGTGGAAGAGATGCCAGTACTGTAATGGATAGCTAGACCTTGACATTTGAATTCTGTACTGTCTTATAGTTTGAACTTCTTTCTAGTTTATTATATATTTATACACATAAATATATATTTTGAGGAAGAAAATATACAAGGCAGAAAAGTGGTGGTAAACAGAAGTATGCCTGTCAAGGCCCCAGGCAGACATTAATGTCAAATGAAGGGAGGCTCCATTAGCATCCAGGGGACAGGTAATCTTTGTGCTGTTCTTTAGTGTGTTCTGCTGGAAGAGGACCAAAATGACTGATTACCTCCATTCAGAGTCACAAAGATCACACTACTTGCATGAATCTCTTGTGTTTCCAGCCTGAGAAATACAAGAATGAAGTCTCTCATGTTTAGGAAATCAAGACCATGTTCCACCAACACAGATTGCTGCTTAGCACCAGCTGCATACCTGATGGAGTTGGGTTTTTTGTTTTGTTGTTGTTTTGGGTTTTTTTTCTGTAATTCAACAGCATGTCAGAATTTTCAAACATAGAACAATCTTTCTGAAATCAGAGAGACTGAGAAGAGATATAAACTTCAAAATATCAACATAACATTTTGCTGAACTATGTTTTCTGACTAATCTTGTCATGGTCAGTCTGCTCTGAGCTAGCAATAAAACAAAAAAACACACATAGGCAGCATTATGAAATGGATCACAGCAGAACACCACTACCAACAAATCAAACATATCAAAGCCAGGAAAAGAAAACAAAGTGCCTTTATGGGATATCTCTTTATCTTTGAGAAGGTAAATAAAATTGCTCACCCATACATAACAGCCAAAAAATGACCAGCTAATGTCAGTATAAAACTGTAGGAGTAAATTCTTAAGCATACACATCCAAGCAGAGAATTTCATCATAAATGCTTACATGCTCCA
Source organism: Pyrgilauda ruficollis (assembly GCF_017590135.1). Taxonomy (NCBI): domain Eukaryota; kingdom Metazoa; phylum Chordata; class Aves; order Passeriformes; family Passeridae; genus Pyrgilauda; species Pyrgilauda ruficollis. The sequence continues at coordinate 5,877,151 of NW_024525489.1, read as the reverse complement.
GGAGTTGATCAAAGATTTACTGTCAGCTATCAACTCTGACTTGACTCTTTATGAAAACTGCTCTTTATTTAAGCAGAGTAAACTCCTTCATATTGAATGGCATTCTGTGTACTTCAGCCTAGACTAGACTTGATCTTTTAAAAGCATTTGTTCTTTCTAATTTAGTTGCAAGTGGGATCCTCCACTGGAAATGAAAGATAGCGTCTCCACTAAGAAAAGTGGGCCATAAAAATGCCTTGGCTGCTCATGCTGACATCTCAGAGGGTTTCAAGGTTGACCTTTAACAACATAAAACTTAAATGCTGCTAAAGAGAAAGGAATAGTCATCTAAAAATATCTAAACTTCTGCAAGCTGATTTCTGTAAATGTGAACTTAAGCATTTTATAAGAAGCTAACATCCACCTCCAATATCAGGAAGACAACTTAAGCAGCTATCCTAATGTTAATTCATTTAACAACATTTCCAAGGAGAGTAAAAAAACTCGATAAACCAATTCCCAGATCTCTCACTGCCTCAAACGCACATTAGAAAATTCACCAACAGTATAATGTTAACCAAGCTGTTTTGCAGGGGATTTAAACATGCCTTAGGCATATCTGCAGGCACAGAATACCTGCATGAACTGAGCAGTCTAAAAAGGTTCAGCTTCCTTTTGCTGTCTGTAAAATGTGTTTCATGAATGCAGATGAGTACTTGCATCTTTACACAAAGTACAAGAGCAACACAGGAGTCTGAATCAATTTTTCTTCTACAGGTGGTTTTCGTTTTGAATCTAAAAACTACAAATCACTGCTGATGCAGGAGAAGTTTTTTACCTCAAGCTGGCAGAATTTTTCAAAGTCAGTTGTGGCCAAAAATACCTCACAATGCTGCTGTTGTCAGTTACATCTGCACAAAGTGAAATGATGGATTGTATGGACAAAAGGATTGCAACAGGCAGTTAATTCCCAGTGGTGACCAGGATTTGGTTTTATACTGTACAGGTGAAGCAAGTGGGAGCAACAAACCTTCTCTGTGGATCTCTCAAGTATTGAGCCTGGCTATGTAAGACTGGATCTGTTGTTTGGTAACCATAGATAGGGAAAGAATGGACAAAGTTTTGGCCTCTCACTCACACAAAATGAAAATGAATTAACCTGAAAGTAGCTGAATTTGTGAAGATGAAAATTTCAAGAGAAATGTGAAAGGGGAGAGAGGTTCAAGAGGTTTTATATCACTGGACTGCTGCAGCTCTTTCATATACTATGAACATTGCATGATGCTCTGCTCTTTGCCTTTTCCATCAGTGAAATCCATACATGGAACTACTTTCTGTAAAGTGTGATGTAAGCAGCTTTATTCCTATGAATCTTATTATTAAAAGAAATGGGATTATTTATGTGAATATTTTCTAGCATGCATCAGCAATTTTACTGTCTCTTCAGCACAATCAATTAATTTTTTGCCAATGTATTTGTTATACTTTACTTATCGGCAAGAGACTGTAAATTCCATGTTAAACTCACTTCCAGATTAAAAAAAAAAGCTAAAACCAGTCACACTTCTCTCTTCATAGTGCAATCGGGTTTCTATTACCTTATAAGATGTTTCACATTAAAATGAATAGTTCATGTTCTAAGAGATTACAGGATAATTTTGTAAATTGGATTACAACGAAGATACTTAACATTCTTGAGTAGTTTTACAAAATACAAAAGGACCATTGTAAGAGCCTATGGATAAACTGTATGTTCACACAGAAATTCCCTGACCACCCAGAGAAACACCTTGAACAAACTGTTAATCAGTAACTTAAGAAGTTTGACCTTTCTTTCCATGAGTGGTAACACTAAAAATATAAAATCAAAAATTTCATGCACATTATTCTAATACTGAAGTCACTATCAAAATAACATTACTTAATAGCTAAATCTGCTGACATAGACAACATATTTTTATCTCAGCAATTTAGTCAATCTGGTCAGTTTTTACTTATCTGGAAGCTTTGGTCCATATTAATGATATGAATTGACTTATTTCCATGGAAGAGATCTCCTGGCACCACAGATCATGAAAAATCCTATGGTCAAGAATTTATTCAAGAATACACAAACATGGAGTTCCAAACTGATTAACTTGACTCCAGCTCTGTGAAGATGTCACTCATATGGCCTCAACAGAAATACAGCTGTTTGCTCAAGTGGTTAAAAACATGCATTATAGGAATATGTGACAACCTTCTCAATGGTCTCAAGATCTCAACCACTTAAATGTTTCTTATAAAAGTTTTCCTAATGAATAAGAGAAGGTGCCCAACTGTGCTAACATTGAAACCTTCATACTCCTTTGCTAAGGCAAGAGTATATAAAGAAAAGGTATTTTTCTCTTGACAATGCTGAAAGCAGTTCTGAAGTGTTCTGAAAGCTGGTTTTGAATACTGCCTATTAACTTTCATTAGTAAACAACAGCTAATAGTAACTAAACCTTAATGTTATCTTTGTTTAGTCTTTCATGCACAAATATTTACTTGCTAAATGCTTTCATAGGTCTTTTGTTTTGTTGACTATATGCTAGACCATTAGGATAAAATATATTAGCATTTTAATCATGTTAATTTTAAAAAGCCTTAGTCATTTACTTATCTCTTTCTATGGTGTGAGGGTCAGTAAATAAAGTGTTAACAATAGGTGGATTTTGACCTTATAACTCTGAAGTTCTTGACTTTTTTCCTGGTTTGTTACCAAATAAAATTAAGTGAAAACTTACAGTTCCAGCTTTAAAGGAATTTACTACATGAAACAAAAGATATATGTGCCCAAGTCTTTCACCCTTTGGAAGCAGTATACACAACCCAAAACTAATAAGAATTTTCATACCAACTTTGCAAGATCTTAATTGCACCCTATTTCAACAAAAGTGCAAGGGAAAAGAGAGATTTAAGCATCTAGACATGTTTCTACATGACATTAATTAAGAACAGAAACAGAGATATTTAAGTGTAAATAAATTTTTAATTTAAGGAAAAGCATCAAAATGTTTGAGAGTTAGATTTGGATAAAATGCAGAGGTGAAAATTCTCATATTTTGAAGCAATGCTACAGAAATGGAGCCTATAAAGCAAAAATTCCTCGTGCACAAGTTACATGAAGCTCAGCAGGTGATACTATGTCACAGATCAGTTGATGCTACAGAACTGAAGCCCCTTGTACAATACAGGCTCAATCCTTTGCTGCATTATACAAAACACCCTTGTTCAAACTTTTGCTTCTGCAGGAGTTAAAAAGGGCAAAAGTGACAGGAGTTTAGTTTGGGTTAAGGAATCATATCAATAGTGCATGTCAATTCTCAGAATTCTACAAACCAATCAGTCTGTGAAAAAGAATTTTAATAAATTTAAAGATGCTTTTGAGGGATAGTGTGGGTTGCTTGTATTTACATCAAGTGCTAGCCTCTGAGAGTCCAAACTATTTTTTCATCAAGGGTAGGTACAGATGAAAGCATTTGAATCTTAGAAATGTTATACAGCATTTGAAAGAAATAATCCATTCTTCAGGAATTCAGTTGTATTGTAACTTCTCTTGTTGTCTTCTGTTTTATTTCTCTGCCTTTAATGCATTTAAAATGCAGACATGTTTTGCAGACTTCATTTACTCAGGGTTTAAAGCTGTGCTTCAGAAAGTAAACATACCATATTCCAGGGACGTATATAATATATCAAGGCTAAACTTTGTATTATGAATAGAGTAAGTATTTTGTGGATTGTTCTTGAGAAAAGTCTTATCCAGGTAACACAACTGCCCTGAGCAGAAGTCTGTGTTAAAGCCTATCCTGCCACATGCTAAACACACTGAGAAAACCTTTAGTGATTCTTGCTGTTAGACTTGAGAAATTGTATTTACTTTCAGAAGTTTGACTAAGAAAGTATTACCAAAGTTCACCCCTTTGCACAAAACCTTACTGCTACCAGCTGTGGTCCCAGAGCATCCCTGCAGCTCAATGGGTAACCAGAGTCACCTCATACCAGGTGCTGGATGCACAGACATGCTGGAATAGGAAACAGACTTACACATCTCAATACTCTTTTTTTGCTGTTTGTTGCCAGATCATTTATTAGTATCAGAACTAATTTCTATCTCAGCAGAATTTAGATTAATAACGTAAATAATTTTTCCTGTAAAGTAACAATGGGCAAAGAGGTTCAACAGCCAAATGAAATGGCATCAAGATCACGTATCTAATCAATAACCTTTTATAAGCTCTCATTAGATCTCAAAGAAAAATATCAGGAGCATAAAGAATGGAGATAAATTAGCCAGTTCTGCTTGGCTAAAAGAAAGGAAAAGAACTAAGTGCCAATGGAAAGAATCTCCTTAAGGGAATTAATCTTGCACATTTCAGTTATTTGAAAATTACTAGACAAAATCATTTTAATTACATATCATTTACTACTTATTATTATTGCTGTTACTGCTTTTTACCAAGAGAGGTTATTTATACTGCTTTTTGACTATCAGCAGCTTTTCAGCAAAAAATGTGAGAACAAAAGACTGTGAAGAGTGAAACCAGCTTTGTGCAAAGGGCTGTCAAACCACAAGGAGAACACCCTGGGAAAACAAAAAGAAAACATCCCTTTGTAACTTCTTTTAGTTGCAGTATTTTTATGTACTGTTGCAATTTCTTTGAAACATGAAATAAGAGGGAAGTGTGGTCTTTCAGCTATGGAGTTCTCTTTAAAATTTTCTGCATTCAGCCCTTGCTTGTGACAGGAGCCATCAGGCCTCTTGGAGTGGTCTGAAGCCACCATGTGTGTTGTATCACCGTGGTCCCCCTCTCAGCTCTGTTTGGGTAAGCCCTATAATATACCCGTTTGCCCAGCTGTATTATTTCTAATCTCACAAAATCCCACTTGGCAAACATCAGTGACAGAGAAAATGTAAACCTGTGGCAATCAGGGAATACTTTAGTTACTGGTTAACCTTCAACCCTGCATGTACAAACACAGCTTGATCTCTGATCATTGTTGAGAACTGGAAGTTTCATGGCATTATTTAACCAACTCTGTTTGCTTTAAAGGATTACTTCATACCCCCCTCCCTCCCTCCTGCAGCTGAACCCTGCTGAAAGCCTTCCCCGTTGTAGCCTGCATAACCTTTCACCTTCCTTAAAATGCAACCTGGATGGCTCCAGCCGGATGCCATCGGGTTCACAGCGCATTGCAGGACATGGGTTTGTCTCTACCACAGCAGCTATTTGCCCTGCACTGTACCACTTAAGTTTTTCTGACCACAACCCAGGCTGCAAACTTATCATTTAAACTCAGCTGAACAGTTTAATCTTGGCAAGGGACCAGTCAGGAAAATAACCCCACAGCAAGTCTATCTTTTCTCCTACACTTGGACAAACTTAGTCAACTGCCAGAAAAATGTTGCAATGAGCTGTGGTTTTTTACACTTGAAATATTAACTAATGCCTAAGAGCAGATATTGGTCAGGGACACACACACAAGAAAACCCCGGTTCTGAAAGCCTTTCCCATTTATATTAATTTCCTGTACTAATTCCTCCCTATACAGTGAAAAAACAGATGTCTTCTCCTCTTCCACAGAAATTAAAGCTGCAGATATCACTCAATGGCTATTTCAGGTGGCTTGATCTTTGAGGTGATACCTGATTTAACAGCCATTGATTTGACTCCCTGATCTTAAGGGTCTTTTCCAACTTAAATTATTCTATAAGAATATGCCTTTTGAAATGTTTAAGGCCAACACCTTGACAGAGTCATAGAATATTCTGAGTTGGAAAGGACATACAAGGATCAGCAACTCCAGCACTTAGATCTGCACAGGACACCCCAAGAATCACACCATGTGCCTGAGTATTGTCAAACACTCCTTGAACTCTGTCAGGTTTGGTGCTGTGACCACTTCCCTGGGGACCCTGTTCCAGTGCTCAAACACCCTCTGACGGAAGAATTTTTTCTAATATCCCTGACACAGCTTCAGGCCTTTCACTTGGGCCTTGTCACTGTTCAAGACCCTCTCCAGCCTGCCCACATTTTTGTACAGTGGGGACTAAAATGGAAGTGTTTTGCTTCCAGATGTGGCCTGATGAGTGCTGAGTAGAATGGAATAATGCCTTTATCTGCTGCTGATGCAACCCAGAATCCCCCAGGCTTTCTCTGCTGTAGCAGCACACTTTTCACTTTTATTCAGCCATCCTATTTCAGAGATTTCAATTTCATAATAATATTATCCTTTGTCATGCTCTTTTTTATCCACAAGCATAAGGCTTCAGATCAACTAACTGTTTTGTATAACAAAACAGTTCTATTTGGATGGTGTTTGGCAACATCTTAAAAATACACTTTTCTAGAAATTATTTGCTGTATTTCTGACTACAAGGATCTTTTGTGTGGTCAAAGCATCTTTTCCACCCAATTTCTTATTTCCCCAAACACCATTTACACAAAACAACAAAAAGCACCATATGGGTCCTTGATCTTGAGTCCTGATTTTTTGGACTTGAAGAACACAATAAAGAGGAACCTCTCAAACTAAACTCAAAAAATCCCCCCTCCCACCCCTGTTGGAGCAGTTAGCATTTATAAATACATATTTTTCCTAACTATATTTTTGTGGAATCCCAGCTATCTATGTAATTATTGTGCATCTCACTGTTATTTCTTATATCATAAATCAAATTATAAACATCACTGTCACATTCTTTGAGAGTCAGAGTGTACAACGTCTTATTAAAAGAACTTACAGGCATTGGTAAGCTTGAATATTTTTTCTAAACCTTACCTGTCATATTGGTGATTTTTACTGAAATTGTTTTAAAGAAATATCCTTCAAAGCTGCATTTAGCATATTTTTCTAATGATGTAAAATGTTATCCACTTTAAAATGTTTTTACAAGTGGCAATATTCTAACTACTTTGTAACTATTCAAATATTATAGCCATTTGTTATTAATCATCCTTAACACTGGTTTTCTAATTTCTCCCTCTCCAGCCTCTGAAAATCTGAACTGCATCTTGGGAACTATAAAAGTTAGCAATAGGCCAAAGTAAAGCCCTATATTCGGACATATTCCAAATTTGATTTAATCCAAATGCTGCATGTGATCAAGTTTGTTTTAGTCAATATTTATAAAAGAATAATAAACTCATGTACAGTGCAGATATGCAATTGCTAAAACACCAGGTAGAATATTTAATCTGAGAAAACCACTTTTAATTTTTACGGCAAACTTTGCCTGATAAGGAATGCGGGGCCTGACCCATCAATTTTTCATCTTTTTTTTTAATGATCCTTTCATTTTATCTTTTCCGGTAAAGTCTGGGTAATTGCACTGAATTAGTAAAATGCAGCTTTTGCTCTTTCAGGTTTAGCTTTCTAGTGCAGTTCCTTCACAGCTGTATAGGGAAACAAACCAGGTGGTATCTGGTTTTGTCTGCACAAAAATTAAAGAGCAGAAGTTTGAAGCCCCATCTAGAAAGTGTGAGAACCCACATGTAATGCAAGGCTCCCGGGTAAACAGGTTAACCCTTGTCTCCAGCACAGAATCCTCTGGGCACAGAAAGAAAGATAAGTAGAGCTGGGGCAAGAGGGAGTGGAAAGAGAGAATCCTAAAACATTTAGTACTCTTCTTTTGCTCTTATATTACTCAGCAACAACTGCATTTTACCTGTAAATTTAAATTTTAACAGTATCTGACTAAAATGCCAAGCTGTTAGGTATCAAAATTCAGCAGGGCCTGACCTATCCTGTAATTTCTGCTTATTCTCCAGTAAATGAAGGGAAGCTTCCTAAAGAGTTTCTGTCAACAGGGATCCCTTAACAGAGGTGCAGGACCCCCAAAGGTTCACAAAAAATTAACCACAGAAAGTTCTTCCTTCTCTAGGCTTTCCACTGCAGACCTTATTTAGCAAACCAATGCAAAAAAAAGTAATTTGGCTTTATAGGAATATAAAATTTTACAGTTACTACTATCCAGAGCATATACATACAGTAAAAGCAGGCCTGGGAACAATTCTGAGCTTCACATGCTCAGGGCTATTTTGATTCAATAAAGCTCATCTTCAGAGATTTTTAATTTTGTTTTTTTTTTTTTGTTTGTTTTTTTTTTTTGTATCAGAATAATTTTCTAAAAACTACATGAATGACCTTCCAAATTAAAGCATTTCTACTCAGCTACAAAACTGACTTATTTTGGGTTTTTTTTGTTGTTTTTTTTTTTTTTTTTTTTTTTTCTTTTGGAAAAGAAAAGTATGTGGAACAAGAGGCTAATGCAAGAATATTTAGTAACTCTAGAAAATAACAACTTCCTAGGTATTTTCCAAAGCTTTGAACCACTAATACAAGCCTTGTGTCCACTGCTCTGGACTGGAAATAAATGCTATCCAGAGCCATGGGTTCATTTTCAGTGGCAGACATAAGAAGAGAGCAATTAGATTCTAAGTTTCCAAAGCTTTGCTGGCATGCAGGGCACGTTGTGGGGATATCTGAGTGACTGATTGGCCTGCCATCACAGCAGTGGGGGGGAAGAAAAAATGTGTTCTACACTGACCTAAGATTCTGGCACATCACATTAGAAAAGTCTGCCTGAGACCAGCCTACAGCAGAGGCTGAAATGCTTTCATCTGAGGGTGCCCAGTGAAGACTTTAAGGGAGACACAAAGAACGTACTGGGATGACAGAGCCTTTTGATATTAAAAAGAGATTCCCAGGATTTTTTTATGGTCTGGTGAGAAGGTTTTTATTGTCCCACTGAATGTCCTGACACTGTTTCCAACACTAAATAATTTTCAGACCCAGTTAACATTTTTTTTACTATTATTTTTGCTACTGCTTGGATTTATTTATTCATTCATTTATTTATTTACTACAAAGGAAAAAGTATTAGATTATTTCATAGGGAGAAATTTAATTGTCTAGAATGTTTCGTTTTCAGGAAGGCTGACATCTTAATTTAATTCCAGACACACACTTGGTCTCATTACACAGAAAAGGAGAGATGTTTTAATTTACTTAACATAGGTCACAAAAGTATAAAAATACCATTGGAAATAACTAAGCATATAGTGTATACAAATATTATTTTCTATTGACTAATTACTTAAAGACAATATATTAATATTCAATATCAACAATTAAATGGGAGTTCTAGTCAAAATGGAAACAATAAGTGAATCAAAAAATACCCAGAAACATTTACCCTTTTTCCCAAATAGTTTGATTCTCACACCACAGAAAATATGGACTACAGAAGTAACATTGAAAAATATATTTCTAGTTTTGCCTTCACCTTTTTTACTATGCATAATTTTGCTTATTGTTCCCTAAATGTGAAAAAAAAATTACCAAATTAACAGTGTTCCTCAAAGTGTATCTGTGGTTTAGTCCTGCCTAATCATGAACTTATGTCCCAAAATCTCCCAATTTAAAACACAAACCAGAAAGATGTAGCCCCTTGATATAAAGCAGCTACCACAAAGAGATGACAACTGAGGGAAGCAGTACTTACAGCTCTGTGAAGATCCAAGTCTTGTTACATTACAACACCAAAGCCCACTGGTATTTTTCAAAGATATAGATCATAAAATTTTGTAGAACACTTATCCTAAATCAATAATTGAAAGTTTGAAAACGAATAGAAAATCGGTGTTCTGTTATTGCTATTAATTTGTGATTTTTTTTTTTCCCATGTAATTCAAGTATGGTTTGTTTTGTTTTTCTAACCAAAATGCGGTTGTGACACAATATGGGAGTTTCACAAGAGAGGAAGGAAGGCCTCATGCTCCTGGAGAAAAGAGTAACAATGTCTCCCAAGGTCTTGAAAAGCAACAAAATTTAAAGAAATCACCTTTCCTTCACCTCCATTTTGGGAGTGGAAGTGGGGTTTTTTTGGTTTTTTTTTTTAGAAAAATTATTCTGAATTCAGTTTCAGGATTTTGGGAGATGAATCCATTCACTGATTCGTTGGGATTACCAATATCACTGACTAAAATTAGGAATAATTACCTCTACTTCTCTGTATTATATACACAGTCTATAGAGACCAGCTCAAGTTTCTTTGTAAAATAAGTATGTCTTATGCAACACCCAGCTCACAACTAATGAGTTTTTCCTCAAGATTCTTCCACCCTTTCAGCTCTTTTATTCTTACTAAAGATTTAATTTGATTTCATTTAAATTTCAACTCAATTGGAATTTCCCCATGCTGTAATTCCAGTTTCAGCATGGCCTTTCAGCTATTTATACAGCCTTTGGACCACAAGCATTTCCAATATTTTTGCTCACATGGCAGGCTGATCTTGAAGCTGTCAAGACATCCTATTTCACAGCACTCAAAGGAGGCCTATTCTGTTACAGCATGCATGCGTAAATACCTGAATTAGAATCAAAAGTAGATGTTTCCATACAGTAAAACAATGGTAACACACAGACACACATATTAAGGCTGCTGTAGAATTATTTCACATATGGTAGCAACAAATTTTTATTATGACCTTGGCTGTTTTGCCATATTTTTTTAAATATCCAATGGGCTTAGTGTATTTTTTATGCTAATAATCAAAGCATTTTTATTTAAAGCTAACATTTTTCCTGTTTATTATAGTTAGAGGTCAAAAAGTATCAGTGGTTGGCTTGGAGTGAATATTTTAATCCTCTTCTACCTCTTTAAGGGAAAACAATTTTAATGAGAAAGTTTAGGGGAAAATTTCTTTTATGCAAAATAAGCACAATCAACATGTTTTTTAATATCTAGTAGAGTAAACCCCCCAAGAAAGGGTTTTGTTGGAACTTCTGGACAGACCCCAGTCACATCAAAGAACTCTTGGAATCTGTAGTTCTGTAGACTCCTAACACAAGGCTTCTTGTGGAAAATTGGAGTCTCCAGTTTCTACCTACCATAAAAATAGATTGTGTTTGGCTCTGTGCATATGACCTCAACATTCTGGTTCTGGTCAGTGCTGCTTTGGCAGCAGTGATGGGGACACAGGGGACAATGGCTGCAATTGCTCTGGCAGGTGAGCAAAGAGTGGAGCGTGTGACAGGTAAGTGTCTCCACATCACGTGACAGTCCCCAGCTGACAGTCCCCAGTGCCGGACAGATGTTGATAAATGGGAATAATCTCAGTGGATGCCACCCCCATGGAGGGGGCTGCAGCACTGGCCCTCTGAGGAGAGGCTGAAAGCATTGAACCTTGAGGTGTTGTTATGAAGCGACATTAATTGTGTATTTGAGAGAATTTACTTAGTAAAGACTGAGGTCTTACCAGCTCCAGAAGTTTTCTAATTTTAAGTAGTATGTAGCCCAGTAAATAGTACAATATACAAAGAGTACATTTAAGAATGAAATAATACAAGGACAAGGACGGAATCAGCTGCATATTTCATACTCATCTAGGAATTCATCACTGTTTGGAAAAGTAGCTTGAGAGAAATTTGCCCTTCCAGCTTTAGGCCACTGAACTTGATATAAGTCTGATGATCTGAATGCACATGGAACAAGCCATTATTTGACACATAAACAGTGCAAAGTACTTTGAGACTTTCATTAACTCATAACCCACTGTCATCACTACAGTTTTTTAAGACCAGAATCTAAAATACTATGTTGATCAGATAAAATAATGCATTTTCTATTTGGTTAGAAATCCTTGTGAGTAGTGAAGGATATTCTAGTTATCTTCAACAGGAAAAATAAGTGGGTTTTATGAGGGTACAGTGCCATTGTACTGTACTATCAGCTCTACTATTGCTAGACAATTAGACATTTGAAAAGTTTCAAGTGATTCAATGGGTTGAATCTTCAGCAAAATCTCCTCATGTCATGTCATATTATTTTCTTAATTGAAAAGCAACAAAGCAAAACAAAGATCCCAGCCTCTTCCTCTCCATCTGTCCTTATGGGCCCATCTTCTCAATCTGACAGAAATATTATTGAAAAATCAGTGGGCCAGAGGCTGTTCAGATTCATCATGGGATTCTCCACCAGCTGTACTGCTCTACAGCAATGAAAAGTTTGTCACAGACTCCAGATTGTGTTGAAGATATCTTAGCTAGAAGAGACCAAGCTTAATTATAGTTAGAACAGTCAACAGTTCAAATAGTATTGATGCAACTGCAGGTGTTTTCATCCCAGACAGGCCACTTAAAATTTATGCTGCAGATTTATCATCTGTAAAACTAGCCTAAGAAGTACACATATACAGCCTGTAAAGCACTGTCTAATTTTTTTTAGCACTTACATTGCCACTTTCCTTTCTAATAGCAGCATTATTTTACCACAGCTATATACAAATAAAGAATAGATCCTGCATATCTTGATAATACACCCAGAGCACTTGGAATATGTATTCTTCTTATAACCAAAACCAAAAACATTTGGGCAAGTAACTATTAAATAGAACCGGAATAAGGGAAAACCAACATCTATCTAGGAAGATTTGTAACATTTCCTTAGAGTGAAACATATTATTCACTCATCAATTTATATAACATTTTGGCAATTTTAGGGCGGTTATAAAAGAACTGTTCTGTAGCAGACTGGCAACTCCGCTAACCATCAAAAAATACTAAAGGAAAAAGCATTACCATTTAATGCTGCTTATTCTGCTCAGATCAGTGACTGTGTGGGTGGTTCTTGGAATATGCATCAGCAAAAGTATGTTTTGGATCAGTGGAGCTATAAGGAGATCAATTATATCCTCTTGTGGGTTTTCCACTTTTAATCTTCATACTTGCTCCTTAAAGTTCACAAGTGCAGCACCTAAGAGCTTGATGAAATAAATTTACTTGGTTAAGGTGATTTCTGTCATGTACCTGCAAAGATGCTGCTGCTCAGTGAGGGGCACATTCCAAATGTCCTCATCCATAGCGAATGGGATGCAGTATCTGTAGCAGTCAATGAACTTCTTTTGGACTGTGGGAGTTTTTGGGATGAAAAACAAAATCATATCTTGGCTTCAAAGTATGTCCAAGTTGCAAAAGCTTAGTGTGGAACCAGACTCTGCTGCCCACCATATATTATAAAAAAACCATGCTGCTTGATCATACAGTTCTGGTTTAGCTGAAAATATCTCAAAATGCTAAGTTGAGACAATGAGAAAGCTTTTGCTATGGATTAAAATTTGGTCTAAGGTGTTGTTTTTGGCTTCAGCCTAACTGTGGTTCTCTAATATTTGGTTCATAAGTTGAATTAAACACCTAAACAAAACTCCAAACTGCCCCATTAGCTAGATAACTAATGTGCATACTAAACACAGAAGTTTCAAAATATTCGTAGCAGTCAAGTAAGACCTGGAGCATTAACAATTTTATACTAAACCGTTAATTTTCAAATGAAGCACAGGGGATCAGATGCCTCCCCTTCACTGCCCTCCACCCCCTGCACCTCCCCAAAGAAAATTAACATAGTTTGGCCTCTCTATAATTTTCCATATACTTCCTCCATCACTTCTTGCTCCTTTCTACTTCCCCTTGTGTGATATTGCACTAAATTCCAATTAGAAACCCCACGGATCCCTCTCCCTTTATCTTCTTAAGTATTGTTATTATTGACTTACTGAAGACAATCTGGATACTGACAGGCTGATAAGCAAAGCTGGCAAGACCTAAATAAAGCTACTATGTGCAAGAGGAAAGTTTTCTTCCTGTTTCTTGATGAAAAGCAGAAGGAAACACCTCAAAAAGAGGAGCTATTCATGTAATTGGCTTAAAGGAGTTCCAGTCCAGTCCCTGCTCTTGCTGAAACACATTCAGTGTCCAGTTAGTTTTTAATTTTCATGTATCACTACTGTCTTTTTGCACTTTGGTTGAAAACACTGCATGAAAAGAATTGCTTGTGTGAAATTAAAGAGAGGTTCTTCTCTCCAATTTTGAAAAAATACCTTCATGTACAGGGTCAGATCAGCTCTCGCAGCTGGTTTGTCTTTTAAAGCTTATATTTACAGAGTAAAATTAGTACAAACCTTGCTTAGGGCTTTCACCTCTGCTTGCTAGAGGGAAGCATGTCTAGAACTGCATCATAGCAAGATGTCCAATATACTTTTAATAAGAATCTCTGCAACTGATAAAATATAATTTTGCCTTTGAGATGCCCTTTGTAAACTCATCTAGAGGAGTAGAAACACAACTCAGTGGGAGATTTGAAATTAATTTCTAAGTATTCCAGAAATTAGAAAAAGTCATATGTGGAAGTGTAAAGTAATAATGTGGGAAGGTTTGAAATCTAAATCCCAACTCTTTACTCATCTGAGGAAATGAAGACTGATCCTAATTTTGTAGTTCAAGATCTATGTGCTAGAGAAATACTCAAAATATGCAAACAAACTTAAGCTGTGAACTAGGAAACGTGTAAAAGTCTCTATCATTTAGTTCTACTTTTGCAATTAAATAAATAAATTAGTGGAGCATTAAATTACTCTCAGTTTCCACAATGCCAGAATTTCATGAGTTTTTATCATCTATATTTTGTAAAACCTAATAGGTAACTGACAACAGGGTGGAGAGGGGAGGAACTGTACAGGATTATATTATGCCATTGAGAAAACAATATTAGAAAATCTTACACAAGGAGAAGACCTGGAGCCTCGTGCAGGAAGTTGAGAAGCAAATTCTCTATTATGCTGTGATGAAATGTGCTCTTACAAAACCAACATCAGCAGGCAGTCATTCTTGTTTCTATTTTATCACGCCACCAAATATGCAATTTTTTTCACCACTTAGTCATGGTAATTTTAGAGTGCCAAAACTGTACAGTTGCATACCACTTTGCAATCAGTTTAAGCTCTCTAGGATCAAAACTTTCTAATATCTTCACAGGAATTTGTATAAGCTTGTGAATCATGAATAAACGAACAGATTTATCTGCATGCCATGGCAAGTCCATTAAGTCCCATGTACAGCTTGTTTTTCTTAGAACTGCAAGCCTTGAGTTTGCTGGTCTTTGCTTTAGAAAAAGCATTTCAAACAGTTCTCTCAAATATCCAAATCCGGTTCTGCCTTGTCTAAGTTAAGCACAGGGTAGCAGCGAATGCCCCAGCCTTTATACACCGATTTCATTCAAATATTATAATATGTGCAAAAATCGTGGAGAAGTGTGTCCGGTGCTACAGAATGAATGAACCTGTCCAGAGGCAAGGCAGGGCTTGAAATGAGTATAATTAAAGGGCAAATGTCTAAGAGCCATAGGTATCCAATTTGAGACTGAGCACCCGAGCCATTGCAGCCTGCTCTTACCATACACCTCTAAATTCTCAGGAGGTGAGGAACAGAGCAGTCTTTTTTGATCATCACAAGCAGTTCTCTTGAAATGTTAATGGAACTCGGTTTTAACCTAACTTCTTTAAAACTAAAAATCAGCATCTTGTAGTAGTTTCATTGCTACATGCAGCTAATACTCACAAAATTGTTGCCACAGTCACCATGTGTAGTTACAGAAAACTTTTTTTAATGATCTGCTTGTACTACTTGTCTGTTCATAGTAGTCTGAGCAGAATCCCACTCTTCAGGGACTTCCCCACTGCAGCATCCTGTTTACACAAGGTACTTTTATTCATTTAAGAAGTATACTGCACACATCATTCTTTACCATGAGATTTATAGTTTATAAACAACTTTAAACTGCATTTGCCCTTGACAAGGTCAAGAAGGGCATACAAACCATCAGCCACACCTTCAACTATAAAGTAGCTCAGATCTGTCATCTGTGTCAACCAATAAATAATAAAGATTGATGAAAGTAGTGCTTAAACTGCTTTTGAAATGCATTCTATTTTCAGAATCACTAATGGCTGGCCATTAAGAAAGAAAACAAATCGATCTTTTTTTCCTTCTTTTGTTAGAGTTGTGTATTCAGCTGAAATTTAGACTGCTTAATACTTTTTTCAAAGTCTGCTGGCACAATGGAACCAACATTGCCACAAGGAGAGTTGTTACATGAAACTTGCTGAACAGCATGCTGAAGAGTAGTTACAGGGAAAAGGATCACTAATTTGTGCTTTTAGAATATTTGTGGCTTCCTATTTGCCCCTTATTCTCATGCACGTGTCAGGAAACAGCTATCTCACTACAAAAGTCTTCCCTCTCTCTCCTTTAATTAAAATTGAAACTTCACTGTGGGTTGGAAAACACACAGAAATCAGTAGTAGCTAACTAGTAAAGCATGTTCCCAATTCCCAGACCTAGATGGGACATAGAGAAGGCTTGGGGTAGAAAGTTTGTTATTGCCAGACTGTTTTTATATAAACTATTTAAACCTCAGAGAGAATTATTCTTCAATGCTCCAGGCATGCTCTTGCCTATGAATTCAGATGACCAGATGGTACAATTACCACAAACTTCAGTCGTGCACCTTGAACGTGGTTGTTCAAGGGCTGCAATGAGTCAAAATACCATTAAGCAACACATATTTATCCATGTAAATCACTGTGTGAAAAAAATTATGGGTACAGGTTGGTTGCATATGTAATGTTCAGGAGTAAACAGGTGTAATTTAGGCTGGAATTCAGCTTCATATGCAGTAACTTTGTTAATAAATACGCCCAGTCAAGTTAGGACACAACATTGTAATATCTGCTATACAATTGGTAATATGAAATGGGTCTTTTCCACTAAGAGCAAAATCTATACCTTTGTGACTTGTATTACAGTGAAGCTGAGCAACTAGGTAAGAAGAAAAAGGAGTGAAAAATCCTGACTGCCCCTTAGAGTCTTGGACTAGAATATAAATTGTGGTCATGAAGTACACAGTCTGTTTAGCAGATTGGAGAAATATAGGGGCCAGGATGTGTTTAATGTGAATGGATCCTGCAGACAATGATGCTGAATTCAATCAAATCTCAATAGGATAAGTATATATGGAAAATTTTAAGAAGTTTACAATTAGAACATAACTGACTGGTTTTCTCACAGAATGACAAAAGACATTAATGATCACAAAATTCTGACTTTCCCATGCATGTAAAAGCTCAAAGTTACTAGAACTCTTCAATATATTATCTGCATATATTTAAACCTAGGGTAAACTAGCCCCTCCTGATACCTTCTTAGCAATGACTGATCCATTTTTGCTAACATTTTCCAAAACTATGAAGCCCGAAGCAGAAAATATTAACTGAAATTACAACATTTTGGCAATATTATAAACAAGTGAAGATATACTATTATAAATATTAGGCAACTTTAATATATTTATTTCCACATGTGCTATCTGTACATCAAGTTAACTTAGACACTATAAAGAGAATCTGAAGAAGGTGTAGAGCAATGAGATTCTTTTAATTGCTCAGAGGAAGATCTGTTTATGGAACAGAATACATCAATCACCATGTTTTGTTATGGCTTTCTGTGCACATTAACAAATTCCAGATCTCTATCAGATCTAGACAAGGTTCAGAGCCAGGACCTGGAACAGGTCTGAGGAGTCCTGTGAGCAGTTCTTCCCTGCTTTGTCTTAGATGAAAATCTGGTAAATCAGTCCAACCCAGAGGACCTGCATTCATTAGTGTCAAACAATGAGTGCCATTGAAACGGCTTTCACCACAATTGGAACACTATAGCATCTCATCTGTTACTTATCAGGGAAGAGTGTTATTATATTGCACATATTATAGTCCTATATAATTTCTAGGAGAGTAGATTGACAGCTTTCTGTAAAACAGAAAATTTATTTTTCTGTAAAACAGAAGATTTTCCCTTTACCTTTCTCTCATTTCTATAATCATCATGAGTATTATAATCTATGTAAGACCCACATAACTCATTAAAATTAATTTTAAAATATCACCTTATGTACAGTTATCAGTCTGTGAAGTGCAGCACACACACACCACTGACACATGAAGGGAAATAGCCTAAATTTTAATTTCAGGAGTCTCTTGGAGCACCAGGTGGATGTAACATCAGATTGTAATTCTAGCTAGTGGCATTCAGCTATATTTTCTATTAATCTTAAGGCCCATTTGTCACTTGACTCTTCTACAAGTTTATATATATATATATATATATATATAGTACATCTATGTGCTGACATACATTCATCCCTGTGCAAAAATAATCATGACTTAATATTAGCATGATTCATATCAGTCCTTGAAATGTCACAAGCAAGGTTGCAGGTATATTTCCAGCTCTGTTATCTCCTATCATACAGATTCAATGACAACTATTCCATCATGAGAAAAGCAATGACCAAAAAAAAAATCCTCTAGTGAGCCAGCAGCTGAACTGCACTGGATCAGCTAGCTAGTACTCCTATGAAATCCAGCAAACAAGAGCAACAAATATTTTCAGTGACATTTTTGCACATCTTATATTAAGATAGTTCATTAGTTCTATAAAAGCCACACAAACCCAGTTTGGAAGTGAGACACATAATATATGTCATTTGAATAATTCACCTAGGGGCAATCATGTCAAAATTACACTAAAGTTTGGTATGCTTAACACACTGTGAATATATTTGAACAATCCGTCACTTGAAACATGAAGAAAATTTCAGTCAGGCTAAAAATTTCAGTGATTTCAAGGAATTAATATCTGAGTTCAAATATTCTCCTATGGGTCAGAAAGTATTTTTTATTATTGCTAATAATAGTTTTCTGTGAATGTGTTTTGAAAGAGAAGTCCTTATTCACTCCTACAGACACATAAGTTTGGGCTGAATATTCAGCCTAAAAGCCTAAAATTAAGAGGGCACTTAACCAGACCAGTTGATGGAAAGCAGTCATTCCTAACTGCAGGTCCTAGGACATGAGAGGGAGGAATTGTGAGAGAAAAATATCAAGAGGTACATACTGCACTACATAGGTCCAACAAAGAACTTATCTGTTCAGGAAAAGAAGTTCCCTCAGACTGTGACAGAGTTAATTCCCCAAGGACAAATTGGAGAATCATTACAAGTTTACAGAGTAATTCCTAGTCCAGTAATAAAGAACTAAACAAAGACCTCCCAGGTAAGCAGTAGGGTGAGAAACAAACAGAAACATGGTTAACAAAATCTTCCAAAAGCAAAAAATCATTTGTATTCCATAAAGTAAATTCACTTGTTAGCCACAAGCTTGATGAAAAGCTTGAGCTGTGCTACACATGTTGAAATAATTACAGCTTCTTACCCCTCACTTCTCTCTTGCCTTAACCTGTGCAGGTTTCCTTCAGGGACATCTCACCACACTGACTGTCCTTCCTCTCATGCCAGAAAAAAACACAAATGCAATTAATTTTGACCTAGGAATATCTCCCAGTTAGTGACTAGTTTTGAGACTGATCAATTCAGTTTTCAATGAAAGCTCTTACTGACAAATATAGATATTGAAAGAGAGCTGTGGCAGGAATACAAGTGTAGAGATTACCAGAACAGAGAATAAAAGGCAATTACCATGTTAAATATTTTAAGTTGTGCTTCTAATGGATTTGGCACTTATTCCACTGGTAAACCACTGAACTTATCTAACAGGCTGTAATTATACTTTTTTTTTTGGTTTGTTTGTTGAGTAATTTCTTTAATGAGCAATGGTATGGAGTGTGAACAAGCCAGCCTTTGCAAATGCATTTCATTTTCACATGAAAAAAACAGGCCTCTTTCTGATGACAGGAACATTCCTTTCCCCCACCCACCAGTTTGATTTATTACTCCTACTTAAATGTCAGCATTCAGTTATTTCACCTGGCTTCTTTTTTTAGCTATGTAGCAAACTGAAATCAGTTCCTTGTCAAATTGCACAGCTTGGTACAGCTGGGCCAGAATTTCACTACAGGTGGGAAGTTATTTACGTGATTACTGATATTTTAACCATCTAAACAGACTGTTGTTTTCCAAGACATTATAGATAATGAAATTATCTATATGAAGGGAAAATAAAGCATAAAAATATTTTACACAGAGAAAAAAAAAAATTCATTTAATATTCTGCCCGTGACTGCGTCTCTGTTCTTTGGAGAAATGAGGCTACAAGCACCACATTTGGCATTCCCAAGGGACAGCACTCAAAGCAATTGACAACTTACTGCTTTGAGAATCCAGACAACTGTACACTTATGATGTGATTTAATATGGATGAATTCCCACCAGAGAAAGCAGAGAAAACTATTTCATGACAACAAAGAAGGGAGTGTATTCGTATACACACCTTGGATCAGATTTGCAAATATTTTCCCATGAAATTATGCTAGATAAAGAACACCTTCCTCCTCTCCCTTTATCAATATATATAGATATGACTAAAATTTGAAATAGCAGGTTTTTAAAACTGGTCTGACAGAAACTAAATTGGATTTCTTCGTTTGTTCTCCTGTGAAGCCCCACAGTGACAGGGATGGTGGGTGCTGGGCCAACCATGCACAAATACAACTTCCTCTCCTTGTCCCACAAACATTCTTCTTCCACCACCTCTGCACTGACCCACCCACAGAGTGGGTCACCTTGTCAGGTCTGTGCCTGAAGGAAGATCACCAGCATCATCCACAGAAGTTGGGTCTAAGCAATTTTGAGCTGGAGTTCACCAAAGCAGGCTTTTCCCTGCACCCATAGGGGTTCAGATGTGCCATCACACATTGCTAATGTCAACTCCCTTTTGAAGGGAGAGAAGAGGATTATCTGGCTTCCCTCCCAGCTTTTAAATCTCAAAAATGAGCAGACAGCCACACAGAAAGGAAACAAACAGAATTGTACCTGAAATAACAAGAAATCTGCCTCAGTAAAATCAACAATTTTATATAAAGGTTTACATTTTATAAAATCAGAAAATTCACAACAATTTTTGAGACAAGAGATTATAATTTTAAAACTTTTTTTCACAGAATTACAGAACTGGCAAGGTTGGAAGGGACCACAGTGGGTCCTCTGGTCCAACCTCCCCTGCTCAAGAAGGGTCATCCCAGAGCACATGACACAGGATTATTTCCAGACAGTTCTTGAACATCTCAAGTAAGAGAGACTCCACAGTCCCTCTGAACAACCTGTTCCAATGCTCAGTTACTGCACAGTACAGAAGTTCATCCTCATATTCAGGTGGAACTTCTTGTGCATCAGTTTTTGCTCATTGTGTCGTGTCCTATCACTCATCACCACTGAGCAGAGCCTGGCTCCATCCTCCGACACCTCCCTTCAGGCACTGGCAGACACTGGCGATGTTCCCTGTCAGTCGCGTCTCCTCGAGGCTCAACAGGCCCAGCTCCTCCAGCCTTTCTTCCTAAGAGAGATGCTCCAGTCCCTTAATCATCTCTGTTGCCCTCCACTGGACCTGTTCCAGGAGCTGCATGTCTCCCTTTTACTGAGGATCCCAGAACTGAAAAAAGGACTATGGGTGAGGCCTCACCAGGGCTGAATAGAGGGACAGAATCACTTCCTCAGTCTTTCATGCATGTTTGTCCCCTGTTTCACAAACAATAACCAATAACTCAAAAATAAATTGGTTATAACCCTCTCCTAAAATTCTAGAAAAACTTAGTCATGGCTTTCAGTAACTGTTAATAAAGCCCTCTGCAGCCCTTCCTCATAATCAAAAAGTAGAAATTTCTAAATGTCAAAAAAGATAACAGCATTTTAAAAGCTTCTGGCACAGCTGAACAAGGAAGTGTTAGAAATTCCTTTATTTAATATAACTAAAAACAAATTGCATTCAGGCCAGTAATCACACTTTAAAATGTTGGAGATTCATTTATGCATTAGTAAAAAAAAAAATATTTTTAAATGACTAAAATAACCTTCATTTCCAAAGAGTGCTGTACCATTTGCTCAGTTACCCAATCTGTGACGAATGAGCTGTCACTGAAATGTGTAATATATGATCTGCCTCACTAAGCATTTCCCTTTCTTTTGAGAGGGTTCCTAAATAAATGTTGTATTCTACTAAGTGCAGGGCCTGCACAGTGTCAAAGTCGTGGCTGCAGTGGGCTCTTGCTGGAGACACTCCAAACCCATGGCTCCTCTTCCTCCATCACTGTTCAGAGTACTTGCTCTGTTAATCATGACAACCCTTCATGAACTGGAATTACACAAGCATCCGATACAAAAACACTGCTGGATCATCACAGCTGAAGGAGGAATCTCTCCAGTTCCAACAAAAGGCTTGCCACCATTAGAATTCCTCTCAAAGTGGTCACCTTTGGTGGTAAAGCTTAAATACCATCACATGAGCAACTTTCTACCATCCCATTAACACCGCTGTTCCCATTTGTGCAAGTGCAGGAAACAAAGACAACAAATATGTGAAAAAATTACTCAATAGCTAGTATGCCACTGCATTCAGCTTTTCAAGTAAACCACTGTGGACCATCAGCTAATGCTGAAGCTCAGCTGTTCTGCAGCTTGAGACACCAATCATATGCAAAAGGGATGGCCACAGGAAACACAGAGATTGACTTTTCATTCACAGTCCCACACAACAGCAGAACGGAATGGTGGCTGACAAATTATGACTTTCCCATGGATCAGCTAGGAGAAGGGGGTTTCTCCTTTGTGCATTGCTCAGCTGAGCAAGCTTCAATCAGTCTTCAGAGAGCATGCTTCAGGTAATACAACACCAGAACTGAACCAGAACTCAGATCTTTTGCTTACATCTTGTCAAAACAGAGAATTCAATCAGAGCAACTGGTAATGCTAAGGGCTAAATTCAAGCAGGTACTAAGACAGAGCCCATAAACTAATGAATACAAATGCCAGTCTGTACTTATGTTAGCAAATTTGCATGTGCAAATGGACAGTACTGTGCATTTACCAATTATGTCTACACATGACTCTCTTTGGCTCCTTTTGAAAAGATACCTATATTTCTTATGATAAATCCTGGCCAAAGGCCTAGGTCGGTTCAAACTGCTTTAGCCAGAAACTGTGGACATAAAATACTTTCCAGGTGGTACTCAGCTCCTTGCAGAATCAAGCCCCAAAACAGGGAGTTCTTGTTGGAGTTTCTACAGTGAAGCTACTGATGGTTATGATGATCAAATAAGCAGCGCAGCCCAAAGGCTTGTTCACAAACTTAAAGGAAAAGCACAGTAACTGCAAACTTGCACAGAATAACAGTTTATTTAGCTTTCAATAAATGAAGTGTTCTATCTAATAGATTTTTTTCCCCTCCTCTGATGGGTAAATGCTTCCCCTATTACTAATGTGTGAAATGATCTAGAGTATTAGTGTTTGCCTTATGCAGTTACAAGCACAGACCTTGGAAAAATGACAGCTTCTGGCAAAATTTACTGGAGAAAAAAAATTTTCAGATAGAGATTTGATTTAAAGCATTACTGTTCAATGAGGATTGGTTTGGGCAAGATCTTATTTCCACTTTTGTCTTGCAAGATAATAGTCAATGACTAGTAAATGAGTTGGAAATTATTACTATAATTACCACATCTTCAAAGCAGCCGTTGGAAATTGTGCATGTGGCAACAAACTAATAAAGTTCCAGTTGCACAAAAACAAAAGGTCACAGTGACATGAGAGAAGCCAGGGCAGAAGCTGTTTTAAGAACTTTTCCCATATTGAAGGCAGACTCGGAAGAAGATAGTGACAATGCCATCCTGCCCTGCATAGTTTCATTGTCTTGACAGCGAGTCTCCCAGTAATGAGTGCCTGGTGCTGTTGGTGCACACTGAGGCATTCAGAAGTCCTTGCAGGAAAAAAGAGAAAACAGAAGGCATGGGGAGGGGGGATTTTAGGATGAATCTGGAAATGTGCAGCCAAAGTATATTGGAGACATGAGGAGAGATTTGTTTGGTCAAATCTGGTTTATTGTGTAAATAATCACTCGCCAGCATGCACTGAATGCTCAGCATACATCTTTCTCAAATGATACAAGGTCAGTGCTGCACTTCAGCTGTTCTTTCAAAAGTAAGATATTCCTGTGGGTCTCTCAAGAGTACTTCAGTCAAATTGTTCCACACCTTCAAATTCTCCGCATTTGCAGAATAAGGGAAAAACATCTTTGTACAGATTCTCCCTGTTTACTTTTTTTATGAAAACCCTGCATCAAATCAATATTAAAACTTTTAAGTGCATTCTTTTCAAATAAACAGCTAAAAAGAAATAATAGTTGGAAGAGCAGCATAAGCATATTGTGAACAGGTTTTACACAAGCGCCCACACACATATTTCTGCCATGACACCCACTTTTCCACATCATTCCTAATTTGCAATGTTCTTGTTGCTGTGCCTGATCCAAATCCCCCTGCAATGAATGTACGTTTTTCGGCTGGTTTCAGATTGCCTGGGATTCAGTTGAGGCATTTGGGCTGTAAAGAGCATATCAGGAATGCTGGCTCAGAAGAGGGAAGAGGATGTGAGTGGTACTTTCACAATGCTGATAAACAGCCAAGAGTACAAATGATAGCTAAAATTTCAAGTTGTATTGATGAGAAAGCAGGAACGGCTTTTCTGACTGTTCTATGACAAAATTATAGCTGTCCCAAATTAGCCCTTAAAGCCTTCTGGGAATGGAAGCCCTTGCCTATTAAAGATCCTGTTCATTCCATTATTTTAGATTTCCTTTTGGTTTGCTCTTTTGGGGGTTTTTTGTTTGTTTGTTTTTGTGTTTTTTTTTCATTGGGGTTTTTTTAAATCATCTCAAAATCCATTCTATCATTCCTGACAGGTTATTGCTCAAACTATGGGATAAATCCCATTGAACAACGCTGAAATTATTAAATGAAGCTTCCTGGGTACTATGTAGTAACTTACTCAAAAGGTTCATTCAATGGGTGCTACTCACTGGCCTCTGTTCTTTATGCCTTAGAGTGACTAATTAATACCCTTTCTTAAATCACCATCATTAGCAGTTAATGACAATGAACTAACAGAATTTATCACCCTCCCCATCTTCTGCTTTGAGTATGGAAAAACAAACAAACAAAAAAATCACATAGCCTCCAGCTTTTTCAACAAATACTGAGAATGAAAGGGAAGTCCGTGAATTATGCTTTTATTTTACTTCTTAATCTCCAATATTTGCTGTAGTGAAAAAACACCAGGTGTGATTTTGTGTCTTTCTCTTACACCTTTAGTTATTTATTCCTGAGGTCTGACTATATTCATGGAGCTAGTCCATGAAAGTGATCCACTTGCTTGAGGCTCAAATGATAGAGCACATACAGCAAACTCCTCTGTAAAAGATAGCATGTCATTTGTTAACTGCATTTCAAGTCTGCAGTGGTGCAGACCATAATCTTCTTTAAAATATCTCAGGGGGTGCTTTTACTTGGAAAGATAAGGGGAAAATATTTCTTCCTCTGGAAGTAACACTGCATGCATCTTTCTTTTATGGCAAGGCATGGGGCAGGACAAGGTATACATAAAGCGGTGGATGTTTACAAAATTAACATCACGTCTTAAATCTTTGTGATGTCTGAGGCTGCGAAAACTTCACAGTCTTCTAAAAAGCACTTCATATTCAAAAGAAAGAAACTGGTCTGACAAAAAACAAACAAACAACAGACTTCCATAGAAAAAATTATACTATCTCTGTAATGCCAGAATTATTCATTTGCAAATAAAAATATTTAGAAAAGTAAAAAGTAATCAGGGCCAAAGTAGCAATTTCATTAAACTTTGTAAGTAGGACAGCAGGATCTCTTTTTGGGTATCTCACCCCTCTACTCCAGAACCAAGCAAAACCAAAGGACAAATCATGACCTAGAACATCCTTTCTAAGTTATTTAGTAATTTCACCACATATTTCATTTTAGGAAAAGATTTAGAGAATATAAGTAAATTACCTAGTAAACTTTAGAAAGTAACCAGGAGAAAAACTCACAGTACTCTCTCAAAATCTACTAGCTGTTTATTTAGGACAACACAGCTTTCACAGCAGAGTAACAGAATAATCCACAACTGAATGTTGACACCATATGTTTTCCAAGATTTCTTCCTCCACCAGTGAATCCAAAGACACCCAAGAAGGCAAATCTCATAAAAATATCCAACAATACCTAACATATTCTTTTCCCCTCTTGCTGTTTTATAAAGCAAAATGGACTAGGTCTGACATGTAGATCCCTGATCCCTCCTACTCCCAGCAGACTCTACAAGTAATATTCAAATAGGGACAGCTTGAGTCTTCCTATGTCCCAGTCTGCTGCCATACAGCAAAAGATCCCTGGCCCTAAAAGCTTTAGTGGGAGAATGAGTCTGTCTGTCTGTCCTCCCCCCTCCTCCCGCATTTCCTCAGCTTGGCTGCTAAGGGTCCTTTAGCCACAAACAAGTCAAAAGAGAAGAGTTTCATGACTGCAATACTATTATTATAAAAGCAATTCAAGAATGCTTCACTTTCACTCAGCTTCATTGAAAAGGACAGGCTATATTTTACATCACTTTTTTCATAAAATGTCAGAATTGAAAGTTGTCTGAAGACCACACTATGAGTTTTAACTCTGTTTTTCTCATCTTGGCTCGGCTGAGAAGCATTCACACATCTCTAACTCCATTAGCTATGTGGCTGCTAAAGGAGGAGGATTTTGGTTCATGTTGGAACATAAGCCCCTTCAGTTTTCCTTTACTCCATCAGAGAAGTTGAGCTCTGACAGCACCTTACAGCCTTATTGGGCAATATTGTAATTTGGACTGTTATCTTTCACTGAGAAAATATTCCACATTTTATGACACTGTACATTAAAAGCTCTCTAGAACACTACTATGGTATTTAAGAGACATGAAATATTTTGATGAATAACAGCCACCACTGTTGAGTAACTATGTAGGAAAAACATTAAAGTTTATCTAGCATTCAAAGAACAAAAACTGCAGGACTAATAGTTTTACCTCAATAGGATATCCATCTTAAAGAATTCCTTATGGGCATAAGCTATGAACATGGATGCCAACGCTGACTCTCAGACTACCTTATTTTTAACAGGAAATTTAAGGAAATCATTAACAAGTGATGATGTTATAACAGATGATTGCTTTGGTTGAGAATGCCAGAGATTTTACAGCCTGTTTAAAATCTAGGTGGAAATTGTGTCAAAATTATTTTGCTCAATCTAATCATGAGATAAACTGCAGAGGGCTGACTTCCTATGTATCTAGAGTACAGAGTACATGGGATCAGTAGGGGTAGGATTCCTTATCTCCTGTAGCCTGCAGGCTACAGTTGTGGCTGCAGTGGTTCTCTATTGTTCCACACCATAAGAAAGCTTTCATTTCCATATTCCAGCTTCAGCAAACAAATCATGCTTCTGTAAGGTGTTTTAACTTATACCACAGGGTCAAATCTTCAGGTACATTAAAATGAGATTTGCAGTTTTTCAACTGATTATTGATTAATGGATATCTTCTGATTACAACTTTCTGGTAAAACATAAAGCCAAACCAAAATACTAGAAAACCCTGCAAGATATTCTTATCTAAAAATCCTATAATGTAGTTGAGCCAACAAAAAAAAAAAAAAAAAAAAGGAAAGCAAACTGGTATGAAATGGGGGAAAATGAAAAATGTGTATCTACTCTTTCAGCATACTTTATTTATAAAGTGTTTATAGCCCAGGTCAGCTCAGAGGTGCACATAGAGATTAGTGTGAAACATGCAGAGGCATCTATTTTTAAAGCTGTTGGGGAACACAGAAATATCTTGCATGTTTCCATCTGGAATTGTTTTTAGAAATGCCATCTAGAGGGGCAATGCAGAAACCTGCTGTCAAAGAATAAACAGCATTTTTATGTAAGGCAATTAATTCTTCAAATGCAGTTCAACTGTGAATAGCTGGTAAACAAATGGGATGACTGCCAGTATAAATATTTATTTGGGAGCAGAGGCAGCTTCTAAACAAGCAAAAGTTTGTCCCAAGCAATTGGTGCTCATGTGCTGCAGGGAAGAAGTGTGAATGGCTCTGGCTCTGCTCCTCAGAGCATGTGATTTCCAAATAGACAGAAACATTTTAAAGACTTCAGTATTATTAACAGTTCAGTGAATAGATCATCAGGACTTTTTTAGTTCCTCCAGTGACAGTTGGTATAAGTTGTTATTAAAGCAAATAAAGACCAGAAAGCCATTTGATCTGCAATACTTGTACTAGAAGACCCACTAAATGAGGCTAGTACTACTTATTGCCCAATAAGTACTGCATAGAATGTAAATATTAGTTACCAACAAGCAGATACAGCCATTTCACATTTTATAAATCTTAACTTTTCAAAAAGCTTTTTCTATAAAAAGGGAAGATCTAAGGAAATAATTAAATATCTTTGTTTATGGGACAACTTTAGAATGAGCTAAAGTTTTATTAGAAAAATATTGCCATA
This sequence comes from Pyrgilauda ruficollis, assembly GCF_017590135.1. Classification (NCBI taxonomy): domain Eukaryota; kingdom Metazoa; phylum Chordata; class Aves; order Passeriformes; family Passeridae; genus Pyrgilauda; species Pyrgilauda ruficollis. The sequence goes on along the minus strand of NW_024525489.1, from coordinate 5,848,933 downwards.
ATTTTGAAATTGTAAATCCAAGAAGGAGAAGATAAGAATGGTTCTTCCTCTGTTTATTCAAGCACAATTTAATTGCTTTGATTACAGGTAAAAAATTCAATTGATTACAGGATATAACACACATAAAAATGGTAAAATGTAGCCTTCTGAAAGGAAATAAGCTGGACTATGAATGTGGACTTTCTTTCCTTCTTTTTTTCTTCCTTTCCTTCCATATGAACTGACAAGCGAAATAAGATTCTCTCTGACTATGGAATAGCAGGGAGCTCTCACCCTGGTTGTTACTGAAACTACCTTTACCTGAAGCATTAAAAATCACGTGGTTTCAAAGCTGAAACGTTCAACTGGCCAACATTCAGTGCCTGTGGTCACAGCACACTGACTGACATCAGTGATATCCATTGTACCACTGGATACTCCCATTTGGTAAGTTACACCAAGACACAAAGGCATTGTGTCTCATTGAAGAGCTCGATACTGCGAGGTGCTGAGGCTACCGATAGTGCAGAACGTGCTGTGCTGCTGCAGCTGAGATCAAAGCCCGTAATTTTTTCTCCAGATTCTGAGACAACTACTGAATCTTTTGAACACATAAAACTTGCTGAGAAATAAGTCTATTCCACAAAATCTGAATGCAGTATCAGAATAAATTAGTATTTGACAAAGATAAAGTTAGCTACTTCAAAATGCAAGGATGAGTATGGAGGACATAACCTTCAAGCACTTCAGTCTCTGGCTATGTGACATATTTTATCAATCTCTTCACAATATTTTATTTCTCATGCAAATGAGATCCAGTTATTATCTGGAATTTACCTACTTCTCACAGTTCTTGTCTCACTTGGAAGCTTTCTGTCTCAGTATACTTGAAAGACAAGATAATTATCACAGAAGATAACAAAAATGAATGCCCTTTCAAAAAGAATACCATTTTCGAAACAGGTTTTACTATGATGAGAGACTCTGAAGTAAGGGCCACATCTATCTGATGTGCCTGGTGATATCTGCTATGCCTGATAATTCAGTTATTGGTTGCCTAAATAATATATAGCTTGGCTTTCCTTCTTTAGGATTCTGAATTCTCAAAAAAACTGCAAAAGAGAACAATACAATTAAATACATGACATTTACAGATACCAGGTTCAGTCCCTGTAGGTTTATTTTCTATGACAGTCAAAACCAAAGAAAAGCTTAGTTTGTTTGGGTTTTTTTCCTTATTGTTTAAATACCTGAAGTTTTACAACATCCTGTACCTAAGAAATTAATGCCTATGTAGCAAAACTTTGCCCTTCTCTATAGCAAAAATCTCAAATAGTTATTTCCAGCGTTCCAAAACAGGGATAAAAAGAAAAAAAAAAAGGACAACAAAACCTTTTCCAGGACCAGGAGATATTCTGCTGTGGACTGAATCTGAGTGTTGGTTGTCACTGAACCTGCCCTTCAAACATATGTGCAGCACATATCTGCACCTTGTGACCTGTTTCAGCCTGTTCCATTCCGTGTACTGACTGACCCAAGTGACTGACAGGAGAAAGCAATACGAGTCCTTGGTATATATTGGTGGTTAAGCAGCTAAAGGGAAACTAAAAAGATAGGTCTCTTTAGCTGACGAACTCTCTGAACTGACAAGGTATTTCCATTCAATAAAATTGCTGTGATTTTTTTAAATAGGTGTGAGATACAACTGTGAATAATTTCGAAAGGAATAAGTACTTTCAGTCCTCAGAAGGTGCAAGCCATTGTGGTGGCTATTTTTAAATATAAATTAAATATAATTCCATTACTTGTTATGAATAACAAAGGATTTTGACAGAAAAATCTATCTACTGCCATTTCTAAACAGAACAAAAACACTGAAGGAGGATTATTAGCAATAGCAAATGCCTCCTCACAAACAAAGTTACTTCATAACATTTGATGAGGATTAACAAGAAACAACCTCCCAAACACAGCATGAAAGCTCTATTGTAATATTTTCCTTTCAGAAAATACTGTTCAAAAGCAAGAGTTTAATGACATTAGGTTAATGAATCTCACTAACAAATTTATTTTTAAAGTCATAGATTTAAAACACTAGGCAAAACTGTCAAAATTTATAATAGATGTACTAAAGCAATCAAAGATTTATTCTTATGACATAAGTTCTTATGGCATTTTTTATTTCAAGGCAAAGTATATTTCCTTTTTTCAATCTATCTACTGTTCAGAAAGACACATCCCTCTAATTTTTAAGAAGTATTTTTGGAAAATGGGAAAACACTGTCAATTATGGAACAGCCTGTACTGTATAGGAATACAGAAAATATTGTTCATGTGTTCCTTGCCTTTATCAGCTTTAGATCTCTACAGGCAACAGCTAGGGAGAAGGAAGGTAATATTAAAACTATTGTTAGGGCTAATTTGCATACTGTGGCATGCACTGTGTTGATTTTTGCCTTGTATTTAAATTACATTATTATTTTGTTCTAAAGCTCTCATTTCAGTGAAATTAGGCATGTAACAACTGAGATAGATGTCTTCATCTAGTCCTGGTGTATCTATGTTTTGTTATAGTGCATAAGGATAAGGATGCCTCCTAGCTCTAGGCTATGTTAATGTAATACTGTTAAATTACTATACAGAAAGTCTAATAGAGGAAGTTTGAGAAAAAATACAAATGTTGACTCCTGACCAAGGTTCTGAAGAGGGATGGAAAAGGGAAGTTTTGGAGCTTTTCTCTAGCACAGCACAAAAATATATTATTCAAAAATTTTCCCTCACCTAGTGTTTTAATACTTCTGTTATGTTCCAGGGAAAAACATTTGGTCAGGGAGGCTCACTATGTCACCTGCACCTAAAAAAACCCTGTCTTTGACACCAATGACTTTGTTTCTATTATACTGATATCTCCAAAACCCACCCCATGCCTAACACAGCTCCTTCTGAGGTACCTGAAGTCTGTGTTGCTGTCTAAGAGGAAACCAGAATCTCCACATCATGTAGAGCACATGCTACTACAAAGAGGTTGCTATTTATTGTTATCTACAAGAACAGCCACATAAATTTCACTAGTGCTAAATGATAACAGTGCTACCACTCATCTGTATTGCCTGGCAAGCTACAAATCTGACATTTTTCAGTCCTTTTAATGACTGGTCTCTTAAATAATGAGGAGTAATAGTTTGATGACAACCATTGTGCAAGTTCAAACAGTGAAGAGAAACTTGCATGACCCACAAGAGAGGAAGGATCAGACTCACACCTGGTCTCAATATGTTCAAGTAGTAGAGATTTGCACTCACTCACACTGGGTCTAGAGGCTAAATTTGCAAATCGCTCCCCAGTGGAAGAAAACCGTGTTTCTTATCTGCCTCTTAGAGTATGTTCTGCCTCTAACACTTGTCCCTAAAATGGAAAGAGACATTAAAGCAACATGGCTACTTTTTATTCTACTCTTCACAGTTCTAAAACAGAAGTTATACTTCTCCCTGAAACAAAAAGTATGGCACTAGAACTGGAATTGAAATAAGGGTACTAACAGGTTTTTCCTTGTATTTTATAAATTATTATGTCAAGAACAAATGGAATGGAAAGAACTGTAAGTAAGAAAATCAAAACCTTCCAAGTAGTGTTAAACATACTTGGAGAAAGACGAATTTCTAGGAGAAATTCTGCCTTTCATTCCACAGCAATGACAGAAAAATGATCTCTCTATACTTCCTCTTTATACTTGCACAAGTCACTTATCCATTTTCTAAAACGGTATTTGTCTAACAGCATCAATGGCACTTAGTCCACATCCTAAGAGACTCTTATTCACTTCTCAAATGCTCCCCCATTCTGTCCCCAGAATCTTTAAGACCTATTTTTTTAAAACATGGATTTTCTTTTCCACAAAATATGTTTATACTTTAAGATAGCCCTATGTCTATATGTTCAATAAGTAAATGACCGTGTTTGCACAAAGACCTGACCCAAGGGAGAGGATCAGAACTCAGATCCAGAGCTTTGGGTACATCCATAGGGTAACTCACAGCCACCCTTCCACCTCATATGCATTCTCATAGAGGTGAAGAGCAGGAGGAATAATGTTCTAAAGTTATAAATGTTATAGAAACAGTTACAAACAAAACATAAACTCTTCCTGTACACACTCCTGTGTAGAACAGGTAACATGATGTGAGGAGCCAACTTAGAGTTTAACTGTTTATCCAAACTTCATAGTGAGCAGGAAGTTTTCTAACAGTTCATTATCATTATATATGTAGTGTAATAACTTTTTCTTTGAAATAGCCATCCTACAAAGGAGTAATTTACTACTATCATCTTGAGAGAACAGTATTTAGGTAAATCCATTCTTGATAGGTTCACCAACCAGCACATTTTTCTTAAACATCCAGAGTGTTTGACTTGCTGTAATCTCACTTAGGTGAATAAAACAAAATTTTGTGCCAGTTTCAAGAAACTTCTTAAGTAATTTTACGGAACACTCTTAGAGAAATTGTCATATAAAAATTAAACCTTTCTGAAAATATCTTTTTATGACAGAAAATCTCACAAAAAAAGAAGAAAATTATGTTTGTTTGGGTTTTTTTAACTTCAGATTTAGTAGAGTTTCCTGTGGTTATAACAGTTCAAAGTGACAACTCAATGCAAAAATTCCTTAAAACACTTTTTTATGCTTTACAGTCCTTTGTTTAGAGAAGCAAAGGTAAAATGGCTCAGTAACAGCAAATTGGTGCAAGCAAGTTATAATTGTTTTTCCTGGGCCTTAAATCAGGAGCAAATAGCATAGGATTTAATAAAAACCAGGAAGTAAAACTTTTAGCTATAGATTCACAACCTACTTATTTATAACTTATTATCCAAGAAAAACAATAAATGCTACTGTACACCATGATTTCAGAAATATTTGTATTTTCTCAAGAAAACACAAAGTTGTAACTTTTTCATTGAGAAAGAACCATGTCACTGTATATTGGCATTGATTTCAGTTATTAAGAATGGTACACGATTTCTTTGATTTTATATCATGCACTGCAGAAGTAATAAACACACTCCTTTTGTCTGGAAAGGGCAGTGTCTTGAACTGTGATTGAAAACAAACATTTTCATGGGAACTTAACTGCAATAAAAGAATGAAGGACAAATCAGAACTAGAGAGGAGATTAAAATGTTCTTTAACTCAAGCAAGAGCTCAAGAGGGAGTATTCAATAACATTACATGGTAGCATAATCTAGAAATGCTGATAAACTCATAGCAAAAACAAGACACACACTGTGAAGAAGAAACTCAGCCTGCCCAAAAGTTAAGCAGATTCTTTCAATTTGGTAAAAAACAAAAAAAAAAAAAAACCAGTTATATAAATATAATTGTTTTCAGTGTCCTTCTAGAAAGGAGATTAATTTTTAGGGGCATCAATTAAGAAAATTAAACAAGTGACGGACTACCAAATAATACACCTCTAAATCAGCTTCACCTTCATACCTGACAATCCTGGGAAAGTAAGGCGAGGAGCTCTCTGAATCATTTATATATACTTTTAGATATTTTGGGATGCTTCCAATAGGCAATCTCCACGAATTTTGTAAAAACTAGAATTCTAACTTAATCCAAGTTAACAGGTATGCCATTTGCCCAGGAAGATCAGATTCCTGAAGGTATGGACATGTTAAAGACTAAATTTAATTCATGGCACTTGCTCCACATCTTTATCACATCTCGGTAAATCAGCCTTCTTTTACTTTTTTGAGGAAGATCAATGTGAGTGAAAACCTGAAGGAAATATGTCTTACAGTTTTAGTTACCATGTCTGACTTTACTAGTGCCTGTCTTCTGATGAGGCCAACAAAAACTAACAGTGAACTAAAAAAGCTTAATCTTTCTACCTTGTTTTACCAGCTGATTGGTTGTTCAATATTTTTTTAAACTCTACTCAGTTAACAGAAAACAGTAGCATGTTCTGAGCATAGACTTTCAATCTTGTTGACCTCAGTCAAGTCAGGATTTCCCTCCCATATTCCATTTCAAAGGACAATACAGCCTCGAACCAGAACACTCTCAGTCTTTTCACTGTTTCTGATCCACTAATCTTTTTCTCCCTTAATCATAACTAGCAATGCTTCATTGTATACAGTATCAAAATGGGGAAGAGGTGGGACACACATGGACAGACACCTCCACAAGAGACAAAGAAAAAGTCATTTCCTGAGGAAACCTCTTCTTTATTTTCCTTTCATCTGTGCTCCCTAACCAACAGCATAAAGAGCACAATGGAATAAAAATCAGAACAACAAATAAAAGCTCCACAGTGACATCTATTCCTCAGATGACAGTAGATGTTAACTACTTAACACGGATGGATACCACTACACTACCATGTGAACAGTGCATGTTTGCTTGCTTTCTGAATTCCAGGCCTCACCTCTGGCATTTACTATTTTGCTTTCTATATTACCTTGTCTATTCTGCAATTCCTAGCAAAATTAGCCTTCACCTAATATGTATGTTTGTTTTCTTGTGTTGTTGTTGCATTATGTCTGAAATAATGAAGCAACAGATCCTGCCTGACAAAGTTGTTGAGACAAATGTTACTTTGGAGAGTGATTTGAAGGCAAATATCTATATTGTCCCTAATTTACTGTCAAAGCAGGAGGAAAAAACCCCAACTCTATTCAAAAGGCAATGATTTACACCATCCTAAACAGTACTCTTCTTCTATATATGAAATCAGTGTAATTTATAATGTCTTTGCATCCAAAATATCAAATTGACATGACAAATAGCAAGATTTTCCCAATTAAGAGGAAAAAAAATTACTTTTACTTTATTCCTTCTCTCATCTGAAGGTGATATGAACAGTAGTATCTCAGATTGTTGTTTAGTGCCTTGGAAAGTTGTTCTTATTCTCACTTCAAATAACAAATTAATTTTGGGGAGTTCTGCCTAGACATTATAGGGAGCAAAAAGTCTTGATCAAGGTTTGTATAGTATAGATTAATTTAACATTACAAACACCTTAGTATTAGATTTCAAGGTAGAAAATTCAATTCACTATGAGAGGATGCACCCTCTATGCTCTAGGTGCATTCTTTCTACCCTACCTTCAGCTTTCTCTCCCAGTCCTAGGCAGCAGTAGTAATTGCAATAATTCCACATTCCTAGATGCTGGACAGTTTGCTTAAGCAACAAAATTTCATCAGGGCCAAGTTTTCTCAAGATTAAAAGCAAGATCTTTAATTGCAACAGAAATAAAATGGATCTTGAAGAAGAAGAAAATATGTATCAGTTTCACTTGATGGACCTCCTCTGACCTGTCTCTGTATCATAGAATTAGGTACCAAAGCCGTAAAAAGAAACAGAAAAAGCAGAAATATTCATCAACTTTCCTAATGCCAGTTTATATAGCTGTTTACTTATTTCCTGTGAATTGCGTTCAGTCTCTTCATTTTCCCCACGTGTTCTCCAGGAAGTTTAGGAATGCATTTGCCCTACAAGCTGACAAGACAAAGTTTACCATGCACAGCATATGCACTGATGTGGACCCAGCCCCACAGCAGCTACCTCACTAACATCTGGGAACTCTGGAAGAAGGCTCAGCTTCCAAAACTGTTTGTACAGACAGGAGATTTCCATATAAAAAGGGCCTATAAAAAAGACAGATATACAATTCCCAGTTTGGAAGAGCATTGGATAGTCTCATGTGTTTCAATGCCAGCACAGTTCATTCAGGTCAGGAGTTGCTGCAATACAGAGCCCTACAAGCAGCAATATGTTTTATTTTCACATGAGAAGCACTCAGAGGTTGCTAATTTCTTCCTTGTCCCTTTTTAGTCTCCATTTACAACTGTGAACCTTCTTGCTGAATATTCCACACAAACAAGAACAAATGTACAAGTGAGAAAGAACACTTCTTCTGTCAGAGAAATCTGGGTCAATGTCAACCAAAAAGATTCTGTGAAACTGTGAAAGCCCCATAAGAGGACCACAGGGGTCTGAGGAAGCCTGTTCTCACTGTGACTTACACTGGTAGAGTATTTGGCCTCAGGAGTCAGTACAACTTGACTCCAAAATGTCCTGTTTGGAGTTAGTTTTTATGGGAGTAAGTTAAACATTTTGAATCCCTTTATATTTGGGACTAATTACTCCTGGTTTTCTGAGGAGCTTTCAGTCACTTTTAACACAAAATGTTAGTACCGGGTATTTTGGGGAGGTTTAAAATGCAACCCAACCTACTGAAAGGCTTACAGGAAAAATCTTACTCTTAATGGCACTGTCACTGTAATAGGAACATACTGTATCTGTCATGGCAAACCCCTGACATCAGATATAACCTCCTACACAAATACACATTGCAACTGCTGTTTTGCCAGACAACATATAACTATCCAGCTAGCAAGAGAAAAACATTTTGTCTTTTAATTGCTTTCTGTACAAACTGCTTAATTAGTTTTGTTTTGTAATTTGGTAATGAAAGCAAACAAAACTATTTGTAATAAAAAAAACCAAAAACCACTAAACACATTAACATCAAAGCAGAAATGTAGGAAATAGTTGGAGGGAGGAGGTGGGAAGGTAGAGTTTTAAAGTGTTTTTCATTCATAGCGTTATTCAGTCATAAGCTCCGTTCAGTGTGTTCTGAAAAGAGCATAAGATACGCTCACAATCACTTTTTTTTTTTTTTTTTTGGAAGATGCAGCACAAATTTCTAAGGTCATAAAATTTCACAGTGCACTTCAAATTTTCCTTCTCACTATAGTCAGTAACAACACTCAGAGCTGGATCCAATCTGAAAACCAGAGCCACTCTTCAGATGTGCAAAAAGCCTGGCTAAGGTCAATCACAGCGCTCCATGAGGCAGGAAGGTGCTGGGGAGCACCCTTGTGAGCTGGGTGCTCAGAGGAACAGCATGACAGAGCCCGACACATTTAAAATTGTGCCTAAAAGGGTCAATCACAGAGTGAAATGATCTCCAAAGCCTGCCCTGCAGCATGGATGCACCTCATGGATGCAGCCCCGGCCACCAGCTCCAGCCACCATTGCCAACACAGGCACTCAGCCCTGCTGCAGGGAAGGCTGCCACTGACCATCTCGGAAAACCACTTTATTCTTGCCCCCACAATGAAATATTCCAGTAAATGGCCTATTTAACTATATCCAGGCTGACATGCCTGCTCAATATTTTATAACTTTGGTAATTTCACTCTGAAAGCAGAGATTGCATTTCACTAGCAACACCAGTTGCCAAAGCAGGACATTAATGCCCTTCTCAGGAGTAAAGAGTGCAAAATGGAGATATACACTTTGCAGTAAGAAGAGAACAAACCAAACTGAACTATGTTCATTTTAGACATCACCAGTGCACAGTGAACAGTTTTATTGATATGGAACTGGAATGACACTTACAAAGGCTGAATAAGCACCAAGCACATTTACATGTGTGAAATGAAACCGTAGGCGACTTCAAATAAACCCTGCTGGTTATGAGAAAACTTCATACTTCGTTTAGAAAATATGACTTAAATTTTCTTCCCATTTTTGGTATTCAGGGCCAGGAGAGAAGTGAGAAGAGATAAGAGATGTTTTACAAAAGGCAACTTTTAGGTTCTTTTTGACTTCTCATTGTACCTGAATAATAATACGATGAAAATTGTAAAACAAATTGCTTATCTGGCTTTACTGCTCATGATGTGATTCTCTGCATAACATTTTTTGCAATCATGGTTTAACAGCTGAAAACAACATAACTATTATCTTTGTATAAGGCCTAACATGGGCAAAAGTGGAAAGGATGGGAATTTTTCCATATGTCCATTCTCTTTTTACTTGGGTCTTTTTCTCCCTAATAACTTCCTTACACCTTATTTGCTAAGTAGAAAATAATGAAAACACAGAGTACTCCGCCTTCCAGAGAAAGATAATATATCAAATTGTACCTTACATCTCCAACGGTCTCACTGGTATCAGCACTGATCTCACAGAAGCAGGAAATGGGCTGAGCAAAACACCTAAAAAAAATTTAAAAGAATAATTAAAAAATTATATTGGTTGCAATAGACTTAAGACCTACAGTGACAAAGTATGAACTGGAATTTCCCTTCACTTTTATGGAAATATATCTGAAGTAAATGGCAAAATTGAGAGTTGCCCGTGTTTTGTGGCACTACTACACAGAGAGTAGAAACAATCACAAAGGCAAACCATTAAATTATTCAAAAAGCAGGAGAGGCAAATGTGACAAGAAACCAGGATTTTTTTCATTTTTTTGTAAGTTTTTTGGGGGAAGAAAAGTGAAGTGCACAGAGGAAAGGTTATTTATACAGATAACTTGATTTTCTAAATCTCATTAATAAAAACTCAAATACTTCAGAGTGGCAAGAAATCCCATTTTGTCAAATAGCTATTTCCACTACTGATTTTTCATGAAAAAAACATAAAAACTAGGTACTGAAAACCAGGACAACAGAAGCATGGGAAAGAAGCAGGATGGGATTAGGGTCTGTTATTGAAATCCTAAGTTCAGTCTCCATCCAGATGTACAACATTTTCATCACAAGAGATCCTTTCTCATATTGTAATATATGAAAGTGCAGGACCATTACTGAAGAAGTCCTATGGTTTTGCGAGGGCTGTGGGATCAAGCTATGAAAAGAGAGCTCTAAATCAAAATAAATTAAAAAAATAAAAAGTAAGTCAGAAAGAGTCTGGTCTATTGAAGTGAATGACAGAAGTCCTACAGGATTTTGAAAAAAATTACTAACACAGTTATAAAATGCTGCTACTATTATGATGTGTCAGAAACCTATATTGCTTACCCTCTCTCTAAATTCTCACTGGCCTTCTGTGGAATATCTGAAGATTAAACTAGACCTTGCCAATTCCTACCAAGTTATTTGGCTTGATACAAGAAATGGTGATGGAATACTGATTTATGCACTGATTTGCTTAAAACAACATTCCCAAAGAACTGAATACATAATAAAGGGCAAAAGTGCTGCCACAGACACACAAACAACCAAGCAACCTAGACACCACATGGAAGAAATATTTTCCAGTTGTTCTTGTATCAGTGCAATATGTCTCCCTTTTAAACAAGAAGGACTAGAGATTTACAAAAATGAGAAAATTTGATGTGAGGTTCCAATTTGACACTGGAAAACTTGACACTGAAAATTTGGAAATTTCAGTGAGGAAAATGTGATACTGAAGCATATGTACAATCTACCAAAATTAATCTAAAATAAGAGTAAATTATTTAATGATCAAAGCCAAAGGACAGGATTATTCAGTCTAATGTCCTTAGTGAGAGAGACACCTCACAGCAAAAGGCAATCTATGTGGGCAATGCAGGGGTAACTGCTGAAAAAACAACACCAACGCTTATACACATTAAGGAAACACAGTGCTACTTTCAGTCTTTAAATGCTCAGATTCTTACTTTCTATCATCCACACTCCCACAGTAAACAGTGCTTCAGGCACGGAGGTGTTTGCTGAAGGCAGTGGGAGGGGTGCGGAAATGGTCTCCTGGATAATAACCCTCAGATAGCTATTGTTCCACCTTCCAGAAACTGCAGGCTATTTGTGATTAGATGTTGATAAACGAAATGTAGATGCCTAAAATAATTACTTCAACCCACAATCACTTGCAGTAAAAGAGGAAGTGTGTTAATGACCTTAGAATAATGAAGTTGTTACCACAAAAATACTTACTAATAGGACTACAAATCTAATAGTCTTCACTCTATTCACAAGGGAGCTTTATTTACCAGAGACCAAACTAGGGTTTGGCTTAGGATTTTATTATTGTGGAAAGCAATTCAGTAAGCACACAGGGTCAGGAACTAGAGTTTCACATCACATCTATAATAAACTCTAGCACAAAACACATCATCTGTCTTTAACTGAGATCCTGAAATTATTTTAATCAATAGGCAGTGTGACTTAGTGCTGCAGTGCGAGCCTTTCTGTGTGACTAAACAGTGAATTAAATAATGTTTGTTTCTGAAAAGACATCACCTGTGGCCACACCCATAAAAATATTGCTTTTCACATACATAAAAATATTGCTTTCAGCTATGCCGGGGGAAAAAAAAAAACAAAAAAAAAAAAAAACAAAACATAGCTAATAATTAAAATATTAATTTCTCATATTTAGAAGGATTTCTTCAGTTTGCATGCATATGACAGAAGGGGTTTACAATTATATAAAAGAGGGTAATGTGGCAGCAGGACAATGATAGGGTAGGACAGTGGTGGCTCAAATATTTCAGTTCCTTGTTGTTAGAGAATAAAGAATAGCAGTATCTGTGGCAGTTAGCAAACTGCTGGTAGGCTTCAGAGGAATGAGAAAAACAACAGAAAGTTTGTAAAACTATCACTTGCTGTTTTCTCAACTGAATAGTGTAGGAGTATAGTAAAAATATATAGGTCACTTAAACTATCTCTACTTTTCACATCAGATTGAATTACCATAATGTAAATTCCTATTGTTAAATTTTGTTACGAATCTAAGCTTTCTTTTGCAGATCAGCATCTACATTAACCACACGGTCTTAAAAACCAAATGGAGTGGCTAAGCTGATCATTATTAACCAAGCTTACATTTGTTGATCTATACTGTTGCTGACTAGCTGAAGCTCCAATTTAGCAGCAACAGATCCCTTTGTCTGTGGTGATGGATCAAAGGTCAGACTAACTCCAACCATGTGGAGCCTAATGATAGCTAGGGGAGACCTATGATGAATATAAAAATAGAACTAAAGATAAAGGCTTTAATCACAAGTGACAAATGACATTTTTGATGTGTCAAGTTCAATATTAATTATTTTCAGCTGCTCTGCTTTTTCTTTTGTCTTAAGGAAACTACAGCAATTTGCTGACATGCCTGGAAAAGTTCAGGTGCAAAATGACCTCAGTTCAGTTTGCAGATTTACAGGAAACCATACACTATCCTTGGAGCATTTAAGTACTATGCCTGTGGAAATACTGTGGCTTGTTAAAAAATATAAGTCAGGAGATGACCGTGCTCTTTTCCCAGTTTTAGAATGAGCTAAATCTTCTTTGTTGTGGACATAAAACAAACACAATCGTGGACAGTGCTCTCCCAGCAGAGAATCAACAATTGTCTGGAGAAACAACATCTGTAATTAAATAACTTCTCAATAAATTAAAAACATTACAGGAGTGGTAACTTCTTTGCTACTTTTCCAAAGATGGCATCCCTTCAATAAGAGCCAGGGCCATCCATTCCAGTATGAAAAAGACATATATGTTTTATGTGATTTCTGTCACTTTAGAAATCGACTGCCTACTCTAAGGTTTTAGAAAACATCTTTTATTCATGGCAGAAAGCTAATTAGACTGTCAAAATGAACATTTCTAGAAATCCTTCAATAAGTAGGAGTAAAAATTAATTATTGTAGTAGTTTAAAAGAGAACTGAGGAGTGCAACCTAACAGGTCCTAAGCTAGAAGTTTTTCTTCCTTGGCCTTTAAGCTGAAGAGTAAACAACATTATGGTAATTTAAGAGAAATAATTATATTTAATCTATTGACCACATGTAAAGAGCTAATGGGAAAATCAGTTAGGGAAGAACACAGTGGCATTTCAAATACCGAGTTATCTGAAGAATCAGTAAAAGATTTCCCTAATTGAACAAAAACCAGCTCAAAAGATATGGTGTTCATCACAGGTGAACTCTGAAAATACTGATATCTGCCTTTGATTAATCACATGGGATTGCTTAAATTATAAATATCTAAGATCACTGCTTGTCCTGATTGCTGGAAACAACAGTAGTATGAAACAGAAGAACTCATGCCAAACAAAAAAAAAAAAAAAAAAAAAAAAAAAAAAAAAAAAAAAAAAAAAAAAAAAAGAAGCTAAAAAGAAAACAAAAGAAAAACAAAAAGTTTTTAAAAGTGAGGGGAAAAAAAATATATATATATAAAATCAACTCTAAATTTAAGCATAGTTAGTTGTAAGTTTTGTGGCAGAGATCTACCAGCAAAAACAGATGGCAGCACCATGAAAGCCATTGTACTAAGGAGGAAACCAAAAGAGAGAACCAGTCTGTTGATACATGATCAAAATGAGACAAATGGAAGGCCCCAGTGGGCCAGCCTGAAATGCACCTATTTATTTTCTTCTGCTAAAAAGGTATTATTTCTGGAGATAAGGAAGCATTTCATAAAGCAGAAGAAAGAAGCCCAGTCCATCCATGTCACTGGGGAAATTTATTGCAATCCTTCATCTCAACCAATACCTTCCAGCAGTGGGATGCAGATGTTATCAATGGAAGGAAAAGATGGAAATAGGAGATCCATATGAACATCTTTGAGCTATTAAGCAGAAAGACAGTATTTAAGCTCAAACTCTCTGCTTTCTGGCTAAGAGTGAAGCACCATCACTGCAGTAGCTAATGAAGTGGCAGACAGGGAAAAGAAGGATTTCTGGCATGCCAAGGCAGATGAAAGCAGCTGCACCACAGGAGCAGAGGCAGCTGAAATCCAGTCTATCTGCTATCCAGCAAGGCCTGGCGGTCCCAGACTGCAAGCTGTCCTAGTGAAGACAGGGAGCAACTAAGGGTCTCCAGTAAAGCTGCACCAGAGATCCATAAATAAAACAATTTATAGGCACATTACTGTGCTCATGTCTTCTGCTACCGGGCATTTTGGTTTGGGTTTTTTTGGGTGATACCTTTTATGAAAGAGTTTATAAATGGGGAAAATTAGACAAATAAATACCAGTGATCCTAGTGATATTTATAAAAGTTAATGTTTGGAGCTTCAGCTCGCTATTTATTACTTTAAATTGAAGTCCAGTACTTCTCATAGTCCATCAAGTTCTGACTAAAGGGGTTGCACAGAAGTAAGGGAGATACTCCAGCTGATGAAAAGACAATCACAACACCATTCTCTGGCTTACTATACTGATTGATACCACTACTGACCCTAGAAAAATCCACATGTATTCACAACATTATAGGGTATAATTTTTTTCTTCTTGTATTTAAAAGCGATCAAAGCAAATAATCTTTTTCTCAGTGGTGCCCAACTAACATTCATGGAGAGAATGCTTGAAGTTATGGACTGGTTATAAATGACTCATCACGCTTTACTGCATTAATGTATGCATGTTTTCAGGGGCTGACCTTTGGACTGACCTGTCAGAGGTATAGCAAAGCCATCATCCACTGACAGGCCTTTACTGAGGGAGAAAAAATCTTTGTAATAGCACAGAGGAATTTACTAATCTGACATCTAGTTTAGCAGATTAATCATGGATTTTCTTTGATCATGCCTTGCAACAATGTGCAGCAAGTCAAACCAATCAACAATCATTAATTAAAAAGAACAATGAAGAGCAGAGGCTATTTAGTTATGAATGGCATACACTGACTATTATGAGTTCCCACATGAAAGCAACATTTCCTAAATGACATAGATCAGTACTAGATAAGCTTCAAGATAGCTGGGCCATGTAAGAGGGAACCCTGAAAGAATGTTATCACAGTCTAAAGAAAAGGGCAAAATGAAAGTAGAAAGCTGACTTGGGACTTGCACAAACCAGAGCCCTGCTCTGGGATTCCTGCAATCATTATAAACACCAGTGCAAGCTCTGCAGTGGTACTCATGCATTGCCCACAAACACTAAGGCTTGAAAATTTTGGTCTCATAAAACAGATATAGAACAGTGTGACCCTATTAATCTGTCTCAGCCTTCCTTCATCTTAGATGATGTAGTACTGCATGCTTAAACAACAGGGGTTTATCTTGAATGTGTAAACCCTGATACTTAGCTGGTGTAACCTCCTTTTTGTATTGAAGTCAGGAAATTCAATAGTTCTTTGCACAACTAGAACTTTGATCTTGGATGTTCTGACACTGAATTTTTGATTTCTTTTATTACATAATGCAGAAAGTTGAGAACTTTGTTGAAAATTGTTACTCTTACAACAGCAGACTCAAAGTACTGCCTGGCTCTACCTTTGTGATTGTAAACCAGGTCTATGTTCCTACCTGCATGACACTATAAAGAATGACTAAGCTTTAATTATTCTGGGAAATGAAGTAAATATAATACAAAAGTGAAATGCTCAAGGGCACTTTGTTTTAATAGAAAAAGTACAAGGAAGTTACAGGCGTGTACCAGCTTAAAACTTTATCACCTAAATAATTGCATAATTATAGACTGGGAAAACTGATGCAAAAATTACTCTTTAATGTTTGCCCAGTTTCTTGTTCTGTTCTCATATTGAATGGGATATTTATGGCCAAACTTAAGCAGACCTTGTAGAAGTTTTAAATACTTCTTATTAACAGTAATCAAGGTTTTCCTTAAAGGTGCTTGTCAACAAAGGGTGCAGAGGTGACTGGTGAATCCCTCCCGAGTTTTGGAGCAATGAAGCAGCCTGGTAGGTGGAGGGCATTCTGGCACTGTCAGAATTGCAAGCCAAAACCCAAAAGCAGTAATGAGTCTAACAAAGAGGAAATTTCTAATGGTCCACAACTCTCCAGACAGCAGAGAAAGGGCTAATAGAGCCAGTAATCAAACAAAAACCAACAATGAGAGACACATTTCAGTAATGTGGCTAATTAAAAGTCTATCTAAAACCACACAGCAGATAGTTCACCAACCACAATTTTCAAATAAGGTTTGGAATTTTACAGATAGATATGCTGCATCTTATACAGAAGGTGTTGGCTCCTTGTGTCAGATAACTTGAGCTTGTTTCAACTGTGCTAGGCAGAATATCCAAGCAGATGATACATAGCTATCCCTCAAAAAATCTAAGAGTCTGTCTAATTTTGATGCCATTTCTACAGCCATTCTGTGAAATGGGTAGAATGGCATTAGCTTACATTTGTCCGTGGTTCCTTCATCCAAGTACGGCTTCCAGGTATCAAGAAATGAAAACAGATTTTTTTTTTTTTAATGGACCATAATTTGTCATTTTTGAAAAGTGAGTGCACATTTTTTGCCTACAGATGCTTTCAAGTGAGGCTTAGCCAGAGTGATCTTTACTCTGGATATTAAAAAAAAAAAAAAAAAACAAAAAAAAAACCCACCAAAAAAACCAAAAAACAAAAAAATTTTTTTTTTTTTTTTTTTCCATTATACTTAAGGAAAAAGTCACTAATGTGAGTTATAAGTTAAAAATAATCCTGACCATAATCAGAGCAATTCTACCTTCATCTATATTACAAAACCATCTCTTCATGTGGGACACCAGCTCATGTTTCCTAATGGGGATATCTAACTTTGGATCCTACACCTAATCATCAATGAAAAAGATAAAAGAGGTACTCAAATACACATAATGAGGGCTAGATCAGCTAAGACACACCTGTCTCTGGAGCTGTTAATATACAAAGCATTAGCATATCCAGTCACTCTTACCTCTTCTTCCTTCTTCCAATCCCTAAATACCCACATACACTTATTTCCAACTGGTCCCACTGACATTAACCTCTGGTGTGAAACCAGGTGAAAGTGCAAATGCATTTCTTAGCTCCAGAGCAGAATATCAAAATCTGATGCCTCCAATACTCTTTACCATAATTCTCTCAGGGTAAAAAGAATGTATCTATTCCTGGAAAGTGATTTCCTAAGAAATGCTTATTTCTTTCAGGAATCAAGCAGTACAGGAGTCAAGCAGTAAACTGCAGTTTTGTACTTGCCTGTGAGATCACTGACAAATACAGTCCAAAGCATAAATGGATTAAGGATACTTAATCCTTAACCTGCTTAAAGTTAAGCAGGTTAGATGAAAGAAGAAAGCTTCAGACTGGGATATATTTACAGATATAAAATACAGTATTTCTGCAATGGAGACCACCTATAGCATATCTACCCTATTGGTTTTGATCACAAGGTATGAGAAAGTAAAGGTGCCCAATAAGACTGATGTGATCACAGCTGACTTGAATGTGCCAAAGCTCAGAGGGAGTTCTCTCCTAAATTCATCTGCAGGTCTGGCTGCACCTTGCTGCTTCTCCTGTGGCTAACACAGAGCAGGGCTGGAGAAGGGGAAAGTTTCTGTGGTCTGGCAAGCTGCTGTAATTACATGAACATTCATCTGTACATGAAATTATAGTTGTTGACTCTTGAAAAATAAATTTCATTTTTTGCTAGAGTAGCTGTAAGAGACCTTTCCTAATACAATATTTTTCATCCATATGAAGGTCCAGGTTAATTTCTTTCATGTCAAGATTTTCCTTTATTTAATGACAATAAATAGTTGTATTTCAATGAATTCACACAGGGTAAGTTTTTTATCCAGACTCAACACACAATGATTAAAATTTGTTCACATTGGAATTCTATTTTTGTTTCTTAAACTGCAGTTTGAATAAAGTTTAATAATGCACCTTCACCTGAAACTCAGCAGCCACTGTTATGAAAACCATTTTCTTACTTTGGAAGCTTCCTGTAAATAGTCTGTATCTTTTTGTGGAACTAGATATACAGTTCTGCAAGTCTGAAATTGAAATGGATTGGGAGATTATTACCTGTGCTTACAAGGAAGATGCCTGTGAGGGTTCTCAAGCTCAGAAATAGATGTTGAAAATGACACCTGATATGCATATTTCAGGAAACAGTATTCAAAGAAGCAAAACCAATAATTAAGACAGAAAAAATTTGCATTTCTCTAAGTTACTTAGCAATTTTTTCAACCACTCCAGCAGTGTTTGAAGCATATCATTAGAAATGTAATTCCTCATAATATACCTAGAAAAATAGTAACAGTTCTCTGAGGAGAAGTAAGGGAAGTTATTAAGATGAGCTGGAATGACAGTAATTATAGAGTAAGGCAGAAAATAGATTTAGAACTCAAAAGCATATAAGAAGATAATACATCCTAAATGCAACAAATATTTTCATCAGTCTTAGCTGGAGAAACCTAAATTGCACATAGCAATGATGCATTTAAGACATTATCCTAAATGAAGTTTTCTAGGACTTCTCTATGACACCATGTGAATATAAAGACCACTGCAATATAAAGACAAAATGTATTCTTTTATTTCTCTATACATGACAGCAACTCTAGTCTTTTAGTAAAATAAGTCAAAACGAAAGTTGTTCAGTAGAAGAGACTTTTAGTTCGATATGTGAGACCTTCAGAAACTTTCAAATGAGATTATGCAGAATATTAGACCCAGGATAATGCAAACCCTACAAACAGATATTTTGAAGAGGAAGGACAACATGAAGCATTTGCTGTCTCTCTTTGACCAAAAGGATATTAGAAAAAGGTGCAGATTTTATGTTTAGGGGAACAAAATCTCTTTATTGCTCTCTGAGGAAGAATAAGAATTTCACATTTAAGGAGGCAGGAGAAGGAAAAAAAATCTTAAAATGCAGCACTGTAAATACAGGCAAAGAGCTATTAAACATAGTGCCTCTAACACCCAGGTTCTGGGCTTGACAATTTAAAGCATCCTTCCAGTCCTATGTCCCTAGTTGATAGAAAATGTTTGCTTACAAAACTAAAATCGCTGTTGCAGAAACATGTGAGCTTATGAAGTTGCTAAGGGACCTGGAGAAGCTGGGTTCCAGTGTTAGAATTACATAATACAGAGCTGACTTTGAAAACATTTATCACATGATTGTGAAATCTGTCACGTGGATCTTACCTCTGCATTCAATTAGATACTGGTATGAACCTGCAAATGCTTGTAAAAAACCCAGTTTCTGACATTATCCAGGAAAACAATACATACATTTCCAAATAAATGAAAAGGACAAAGAGCAAAAGGCTGATTTTTTGTTTACAGTTAATGTCACAGAAGCCCTTTACATCATATATGTGCATTCAATTTGAAACGAAAAATCATTACTCTTGTAGCAATTTATCATCTGCCTGCTTTGCTTAAAAAACTAATTGCTTCTCCCCAGCATTTTGACCTGGCCAATGGTATTGGGCAAGAAAAGTCTTTTTAGTACTGTTTGGCACGTATCCCTACAGAGTTTACATGGAAACCCTACAGTACAGTATATTCAGGTGCCTAGGGTTTCTCAGTAAAAAAAACCAAAACAAAAAGCTGTCTATTTAATCTCTAAACCATCTTGCTATGAAATCAAAATGAAATAATTTCATTGTGTGTGAAACTGTCCCGGTGAAAGAGACTGCAAAACAGATAGCAATCCGAGGTGCAATTTTCCATTGCACATGTTTTTCAAAGATAAACATCTGATCAGAACAGTTTGCTGTTGGTAAGTGAAAATAAGAACCAGAACTAATAGAGTAACTGCCAGCAGCTTCCAGATCATTAACTATTGTTTATTTCTCCTCATGTTCAGACATCAGACTGTAGTGATGGAAGATACAGTCATTAATTTGGGAGTCATTTCAAGATGCTCCCATAAACACTGAATCAGAATACTGGCAAGCTGCCTATGAAAGTTTGCTGCCAAGAACTTTTTTTTCTTGAGTAGTAATTTTTATTACTGCCATTATTTTCTGCCTTGTAGTTGCTGCAATAGACCAACTATGGGTAGATCATCAGAGTTTATATAAGAACTGACTTTTTATACTTTTTTCTGTAGTTACCAATGGTTTATAACAAATGGCCTTTGTTATAAAACACTCTTTTAAAAAGTTGCATCATAAAGCATAAATTATTCTATTCCTTACCTATCTCATGGCAGCCAAGGAGGAAAAATTTGTTTTTTCCTTACTGAGACACCTATTAAAGTGACAGGTGAGCTGTCTGAAGTAATTAATCTGCAAGATTTCACAGAATGTCTATCTGTCCTCCCCCACAATTCCATAGAGTTTATAGAGTCTATCCTAATTAAAAAATAATTAAAAACTGAAATAAAATAATTTTTCTCTCTGACAATATTTGAATTGGAAAACAGTGAAAATGCAATAACATAATGAGAAATTCCTGTAAATAACATATTAAGCATGAGTTACTAATATGATTGTAAAGGATATATTTGAAATATAGGAGATCCAGATTCTTACATATATTTTAATTCTCCCGGACAAGCCCAGAGCCAATGGCTCAGAACTGTCCCTGTTCAGTACTAAAACACTTCATACCTCCTGAGAGTCTGAATGCTTGCCAGAACTTTTAGTTTTTATCATTATAATGTAATAGTTAGCTGGTGCCTGAAAGCATCAGAAAAACAATCCTACTACAACAACATGGATGCCACATTTCATGTAGCTATTGTTAATTAATGCACATGGTCACAGGCTAAATCAAATCCTAATAACAGCTGGTAGACTCTCCTGAAGAACCAAAAAACTGTATAGATTATTTAAAGTTTACACAATAATTTTATGGCACCATTGATTATTTCAAATACTGTGCACCGCTGTCAAAGGGAACCTCTGATATGAGAACAGTTTGTCTAACCTGAAGAGGGATAATTAACATAAATCCAGAATTCTATTGCTGAGTTAAAGAATTTTATAGTATATGCCACACAATCTTGAGGAAGTCAGAGTTAATGGCTTTGAATGTCAAAAAAGTATTTCTTTCTGCTGACCTAAAAATAATCAAGAAGAACAATCCTCCACTGTTGTTTTGGCCTGGACATAACAAAATGTGGAACAGTAATACTAGACAGAATAAGTAAATTCCTTTATAATATTGAGATTAATTTTAAATTTCCTTCATAAAACCATAGTTATGTCTTCACAGTCTATTTCTGGATCAATAAACAAAGAAGAAACCAAGTTTCTGATCTGATAACTGTGCTTTTATTGAAAAAGTATGAATTAGGAAAGAGAAACATTTAAATACTTAAAAATGCTCCAGGTTAAGAATGTCCAGCTCTATTAATCCTGCATGCCACATCCTAAACCCCAAGAACTTCACATAATACATACTTCATACCACAAAGAACTCAGTGGATAGGGAGCTCAAGCAGCTGTTTCCTCTGCCAGAAACATCCATGCTTCTGTCACCATTCCTCCATTTCACTGCAGGATGGGAATGAGCTACACTACAAGCAGGCTCAAGGGTCTCTTGGACCTACCACCCTGCACAGGTCAGGATGAACACTTCCTCAGGGAGTAGGTCAGGACAGGCAGCAGCTCAGCCCACAGAGTGATTGCACCCCACAGAGCTAGTGGGCACGCTGTAGATGGCTGAGAGTGAGCTTCAGCTCAAGAACTGCTCTAGGGGTTACCCTATTTTCCCTCCTAATCTTCCTTTTCAAGGGAACTTGCTTTCAGGAACACAAAAAGACTTTGAGGTATCATCTTGAAGCTGTGGTCAAACTAATTAAAGGATATTTAACTGTGAATAAGAATCATACAGTTTGACCACATTAATGGCACCTATTACTCTGGTTCTCCCATAATTTCCCCTGTCATTAGGCCTAAAAAGTGTTTGTGTGAGTTACAAACCAGAATTTGCAGCTCTAACTGATCCTGCATTCACAGAACATGCAAGGCAACCACAGGTATCAGGCTCCAGTCCAAACTCAGACTGGAACAGGAAGGCCTGAAGGATGCAGGGAACATGCAGCCCACCAGGACATTTGCAGAATGGCTACACAATGAACAGAAATGCACTGAGAACCCCAGGACAGCAAGAACAAGCTCCATGTGTCCATGTGTGAGGAGAAAGGGTATTGCAGCAAAATTTTAAGCTAGAAGATAATGAGAGGATATTGCTGTTTCCTAGCCTTGGTCTCTGAAAGACTTAAGTCTCTTGCTATGGATCCAGAGGCATTACTTTAATACTTGCACAGAACTTTTGTCTGAACCTTCCTACTGGTAGTCCAAGTAGGGAGGCAAGGGCTTGCGGGTATCACAGTACAGACATCACATTCTTGTATGAAATTATCTGCAGAAACTCAGGTAGCTTAACCATGGCAGGCTGAAAGACTACAGAAACAGACAAAACGTAGCTTACAAACCTTTTGTGACTAATTTACTTACTACCACACTTCCAGTTTTCTAAGGTGCAAGTGTGGTAGTAAGTAAATTAGTAAGTCAAGATTATAGGAGTGTGAAAATAAAGAATCTTTATAAAATGTCAAGAAATTCAGTGAAGTTCTTATTTTATCAGTATTTACTAAAGGGAAGTTAATGTCATGACAGGTGAAACCAATGCTAATGTTTAATCTGAAATATAGAAATTAACAAAATCCAAATTTATCTCATCTTCTATTTTTTTAAAGAACCTCCTACAAGAGCTCTCCAGCAGACAGTGTGTAAGACATACATAGCAACAGAAATACAACAATCATAACACACTGGCCCAGCAAAGCAATCTGATCGCATCTGGAAATGACCACTTTTAGCTGGCAGGAAGAATTTTAAACACAATAAAAAGTGATTATTATTATTATGATGATGGAATCAGCACCAGCAACAGGTTAGAGGCAACTCTTAGCACCTCAGCTTCTTTATGTAACTTTGCTTTCTGAAGTGTATTATCATATTGCTTTTCATAGTCTTCTATCATAAACAGATTACACTTCCCAAGGACTTCAAGTCTTCAGCTGTATTATTTATGAATATTATTTACTTTCTAAATATTATTTACTTTCTAAATAATACAAACAATGAGCACAGACTTTCTTTCAATCATTATTCTGAGATCTACAGGAGATAAAGTTCCCCAAACAAGCTTCTAATATTAAATACTGGCCTCAGAGGAATGCACCGAAAATTATTTGCCACAAATATTTATCTTTATAGAGCGTCCTACTTGATACCAATCTAAATGTTTGCTGCAGAATTATTACAAGAAAAGAACAAGCAGACCACAGAATTTGCCAATACTGTTTAAAAATAAAGCAACTTTGAACAGACAGAATTTAGAAGAAAACATAAAGCATTATAAAGTTCAAATGTATAGTCATAAATCTTTGCCAAGCATCTGGAATTCCAGTACTTTTTTGGAGAAATATATTTTGGAGTTACTGGGGTTTATTTTCACTTTTGAAGGTATTTTAGTTTTGTTTTTTATTTGAATGCAATGTCTAAAATGAAGTTAACATCTCAAAGGACATTTTGTATTTCCGTTAAGTTAAGCATTTCATGGACACATTATGCCCATAGCAAATTTCAGAGTTAATTCGGATGGAAAAAAAATTATTCTGGGAAGAGAATGATTTTTGAAAGAAAGGAACAAGGAAAAAAATTTGTTTTGGCTTTTACTTGCTAATGGATTGCAAAAATGTGACCAGCTGCACAGGACTAACTTATGATAATTTAAGATTTTTTCTCTATTAGTAAGGCTTAATCCATGTTTAATTAAGAAAAGTTTAATTATTTTTTATTTACATAAACATAGACCTTAACTGTATAAATGCACGCATACATACACACACCACCATATTTTATTCACCCTGATACAATTACATGTGTGTACTCTTTGAATATTTTGCAAACACAAACACAGAATCACTGGGTTGGAAGAGACCTTTAAGATCATTGAGCTTAACCCAGACCTAACACCCCAACTAGACCATGGCACCAAGTGCCACATCCAGTCTTTTTTTAAACACATCCAGGGATGATGACACTACCACCTCCCTGGGCAGACACTCCAGTACTTGATCACCCTTTCTGTAAAAAACTTTTTCCTAATATCCCACCTATATTTCACTTGATGCAGCTTAAGGCTGTGTCCCCTTGTTTTTTCAGGATATTATAATATGGCTTCCATTCTATTGCAAGCATGGCCTTTTTTTCTTTTTTTCCTTTGGTCATTTGGGTTTTTTTTCTCATTTTCATTTTTTCTCTACTATTCTGGGATCCTCCTTTTGACACAACTACAACTTTAGATGTGAATATCCTTTGCGTTTCTACAATCAGATCAGACTTGAATGCTTTAAAACTTCAATTCAACTACACAATCTTTTTTTTTTTTTTTTTTTTTTTTTTTTTTTTTTTTTTTGCCTAGGACTGAGCCCAGACTAATTTTCTCCATTCAAGGTGAAATTTACAAGCCAAGAAATCATCCGTTCCGTTGAAAACTGTCCTTGAACTTTTTGAAATTGAACTTCAGGGCTAAAACAGGAAAAAAAAATCCAAAAGGAAGGAAGGACACTTTTCTTAATAGTCTGAACATAAGAAACAACTCCCTCTACACATTGTATTAATTGTCCAGTTCTCAGGAGAAAAATATAAACTATACAGAGAGATGCAATATCTAAAGAGTTTCAAAAAATATATCTGGAGTACTGCCATTACAATAATCAAAAGAAAAAATTACTCAACTAAATATATTTTATAACAAAGCTAATGACAAATACAGCAGAAACAAATGAGGTGCCAGCACTGCCTAATCAGAAACACACCGTGGATTACCCTGATAGGGTTCTAACATATTTATTAGAGGAAAACTTCTATGTTAACCTGAAAATCCTCAGAGGCAGCATTATCCCCTAAAGGTTTTATGTTATTCTTTTCTCATTAGTTCTTCATTTGGCTATAAGAGCTCCCAAAGCACGAACTCCCTAAATAAAATCAGCATAGAAAAATAAGAAACCAGATAGTAACAGAACCCAAGTTATGAATGCAATGATCAAATTAAAGAAAATGAGAAGCATTTGGAGGAGTCATTCAACTCCATCCAAAGCATTCACTGTTGAATTTCAGCATAGTTATCTGTAGTATCTACCTTTGATGGCATTGCTCTTCAACACCATATACATAGCACTAAGTTGATGATTTTGGGTTTCTTCTAGGGGTATTTTCTGTTGTGTAGTGTATGAACTTGAGTTTCCACATTGTTTTCAGAAAACCTTCAGTGGATGCAGTGAGAATTAACAGGTTCTTCCCACTGGGATCAGTTTAATCTGTCAGCTGATCTGTCAGCTAATTGTCAGCTTCCATGATGGAAGTCAAGTCTTTCTCCAAAGAGACTTCTACAATTGTCATTATACACATTACTGGTAACACTAAGATATTTACTTTCCTTTGGTAAGACAATTGCTTTGAACGCTATTAGCTGGTTATTCAACATGGAAAAAACTGTAAAAAAAGAAAGAGACTCCCAGAAGAAGAGATATTCTTATAATTTTAAATTCATATGTATTAATAAAGTCTAATATTATTTTCCTCATTCAAGGGAAATATATACATGCAATAACACAAATAAGTTACTTGGCCTTATCAGGAATGCTAACTTACTGTGAGCTAACTGAAAGCTCCCACGATTCTGCATTCCCATCCTTGGAAAAGATCAGAGAAAAAGCTAACAACACTTCAGTGCATCAAGGGAAGAGCTGCTCCTTTCCTATTTTGCCCCTATGAATGGTTATAAATTTCCAGATATGTGCCCTATTTTCAGTTTTAAAAAAATCACACTGTGGTTATATTTCTGTATTTATTAAGAGAAATGTAAAAATAAAAATCAATACTCATTGATTTATGGAAATCTGCGCTTGAAGAAATTTTGAAACAGATTCAGTAAAATGGGTGAAGTAATCCTAAATTACCAATGCAAAAATCTGTTGTTATACCTCTAAAACTTCAGCATTTTTAACCTAGCTTATGGAAAATGTTTCATAGCAAAGAGTTTTAGAGTATAAGCAAGCCCACAGAAAAAATCAAGGGGTTTCTAGAAGAATGAAGATGTGGAACAATGCATTTTTTTTTTAATTTGAAATTTTGGGAAAAAAAATTGTTTGCAGACTTTTGCTGTTAAACACAAAGTGTGAAA
Source organism: Pyrgilauda ruficollis (assembly GCF_017590135.1). Classification (NCBI taxonomy): domain Eukaryota; kingdom Metazoa; phylum Chordata; class Aves; order Passeriformes; family Passeridae; genus Pyrgilauda; species Pyrgilauda ruficollis. The sequence continues at coordinate 5,822,303 of NW_024525489.1, read as the reverse complement.
TCTTGTGCTGCCAGGACTTTTGAGCACCAACTTCAAAATTAAAATTGAGGTCCAAGTATTTGTCAAATTGGTTTCACAGGACCCAATTAAAACAAAAAACACCACAACACAATTTCTGTAGCTGCATTCCTCAAACCAGGAATAACACGAGCAATCAAGTGTGGTGTCTAAGAGCCAACCACTCCCAGTTTATGTGGTGTCACAGCAGCACCCACACCAAAAAAAAATGACTGGTTTTAGTAACTTTTGCTTGAAGTTTTATATATGGATCACTTTCTGATTTCATGAAAACCGTTTCTGTGGTACCACCAGACATCAGGAAAATCTTTTTCCCTTCATGTTAAGTAAGAGTCAACAATTCAGTCTTCACATGAAATGCATTCAAATATAGTATTTGTGTCCTTTTTGTAGCATATCACAGTAGCTTAAGTGTGTTAAATTCTGACTTAGCTCCTGTTCTTACACATTGGCAGGAAAGAGGCAATTTTGGCCAACAACATTGAAATATAGACAATTCCAAAAACAGGAACAGTGACACACAGCATGAACTGTTACATAACTTTACCAGTAATCTTTACTCCTTTCTAGGGCAAAGGAAGTTTTTCCCATGAAATCATAACTACTACTATCTCAGTTTGAGACAAAAGAGCCACAATAGTCTTCTCAGCCAACACAGGCAGGAATGAAACTGGGCAGCTCAAGATCTCAGAAGGGAATATTTTATCTGTGGACTGTATCAAAACAAGATTTCTTCCCAGAGGAGAGGAACAAATATACATACTGTCCTCTAATATACATACCTATTAATGGTACTACAATACATTTTTGGAATTATCAAGAAAAAATGCAATTCTATCAGGGTTAGACATAGTCAAGGTGTTAATTCTAGAGAGGGTAACTGAATGCCAGCAGCAGCATTCTGCCCCAAAACAGGTTTAGATGCAGAGCTCTGTCTAATGTGGCAGAGACAGAATTGACTTGGCACCACTTGAGAAATAAATTAGCTCTCTTTAGAAGAAAAGATTTATAAATATCAAAACCCCATTGTCACTAGAATTGAACAAAAATATCTACTGTTACCTGAATCAAGGTCAAGACTACTGCAGAAAAGAAAAAGTTCTGACCAGGACTATAATTTAAAATTGCCAAAATACTTCCTCTGTCACTCTGGTTGTTCATATTATGATTTGGCAAAACTGGTTTAGTCATATAAATACTTCTAGTATTTCCTCCATAGTGGGTGTTTCAATAACAATTTCATGCTACGGCAGCAACTTAGGTGAGTTCTTGGCTCCTGTCTGAGTAATGGTAGAGTTTTCCTCTCCCTGGTGTTTTGAATCTGGCACATCATTAGAAAACAACAAAAATTCCTTTCACAAGCATAGGTTTTGTAATACTTTGCCATAAAACTTTTCCTCCCTCAACAGCATCTAGTCTTGATGTTCAGTTATATATTTATCTGAAAATATTAAATATTCCTGTTTAACTGTTTTGAAAAAATAATCTTTTTTTACAGCATCTCTGCATTCTATTGCTTCTTTAAAAATTGAGGAGGAAAATCCTATTTTCACAGGTCTGTTTTCTCCAGTAGTTTTCTTTACCTTTGCCCTCATTTATCAAGGTGATCACTTTTGCTTCTCACCTTCCAAGTAACATACCTTAGCCATATATCTTTATTTGTTTTGTTTTGGTTTTTTTCCCAGAAAGTTTGGTGAAACATATACAAGGATTTTCAAGCAAGTTTGTGCCCTCTGTGTATCTTCTGAGTGGAAAGGATGATTAACTATACTCTCATACAGATATTTTATTGACTTTTTTCCCAAAAATTGCACTTTCCTTAAAAATTAATAAGAATTATTCTTTTAAACTATACTTTAAAAAAGACAGATTGGAACTCCCAAACCAGTTCTGACATTTTGAAATATGGTTTTAGTTTAGATCTTGCCTAAGTCCTTAATTTGATTCCTTAAACCCTAATTGGGCAACGTTTTCCTCAACCATCTAAACAAGAATGAAGCATATTTACTATATGATTAAGAATGTTTCCATCTCTCCTCCCTAAAGACTTTAATTAACTAATGCAAGAATGACTTCATCACATTGTTATCTCTACAACACCTGGATAATGCAAAGAGACTCCAGCCCCAAAATCCAGTCTGAGACCAAGCCATGGCCCCTCCATTGCTCACACACCTGGACACGCCACTGGGCCTTGGCTGAGAAGGATTGACTTTGGGGAAATGCAATAACCAGGTCTCCATTCAGACCTGTCCCACCCACTCAAGAGAGCCTCCCCACCTGCCCAGATATCAGGCAAATTTCTGAACCTCAGCACCAAGGCAGTCTTTAGTTGTCTTAAAAGGGAGGAGCTCAACTTATTGCACAGGTTGGTAGCAAATAAGGCAGGGAGCCCAGAAATCAACACACCTACACTCTTCCACATAATTTGATGAAATAAAATAATTTGGAGTTGGCATGGGAAAAGTGTGTGCTAGGAGGTTTTAGTTCCTCTTCTGTTGCCTTAGGCAGTCAGGAGAAGCCAATGAAATTCATTAGTCAAACTTAGCTAACTATTTGAGGACTACAAACAAAATTTTAGGGTTGTGCTTAAGCCTGGTTCCTAACAGTGACTCTGAGATGCTCTAAAAGAAGAAGAGCTTTGCTCTAGAGGGTTGGAAGCTACCAAGTATGAAGTGGTAAATTTTAAACATGCTAACATTTTAGGATTCAATGGAAACAGTGTTTCTTGTAGCAATTGCTTTTTACAGTGCTTACTTCTGCAGGAGAACATATATTCTATCAGCTGTAAAAGCAATTTAGAAAAATCACACTCTGATTTTTTCACCTGATATCAGAGACCTGGAGTAGACTGTAGAAATCCTTCTTTTGGATGTATTAGTGTACATAATACTGGAATATAATTCATAGCTGCCCCTCGTGACAAACTAGTCAGGAAAACTCTGCTTTTTACTATGATAATTCCACTGAAAGTGTGCATGCAACCTCTAGAAAAAATATGTTGATAATGAACTGGCTCCACGGTCTTAGTTTCTTGTTTCTCTCAGCTGGACAGAACCTTAACTCTCAACAAGCAATTTATAGGAGTGTACAGTGGATTACCATAATAAGAGACAGAACCGCTTATAATTAAAACTCTATTGTCCAGGGAGGAAAAAAAATTTCAATTGTGTCTTGTCACAGATTGCAAATAAACACATTTTTGAAATGTTCCCAGGTTTTCTGTTGGGATGTTTTATCTCTTCCTGAATGTTCAAGATTACTGATATATTTGACATTGTTTATGCTAGGCTAAAAACCAGAGCTCGTTTACATACTTCAAAGTCACTTTTTTAATTTGCTCACTCTGGCTTTGGCAGGCAGAAAGGAGAACTAGACTAAATAGCACATACACACACACACATCCTCCCTCTACTTACTACCCACTAAAAAGAAAAAGTAATATTCTACTTGCTTTCTCCCCATTCTTACATTTCCAATAAGCTGAGCTTGTATCTGCCATTGGAGAAACACAGCTGAGACCTGTACAACACATATTTAAATTTAACACATTCCCATGGTAGTAATGAACAAAGCAGTCCTTCCCTTCAGGAAAATCCTGGACTTGCACTCCCCAGATCCCTGAGCAGTATAGAATTTAGAAGAAAAACAGGAAACACATGTGGAAACCAGATAGAACTGACCAAACCTAGCTATTAAGGTAGCCCAGCCAGTAGCTTTTAAATAAATAATCACATCTATCTATATTATGCCTGGCTGACCCTTCCCTCCCACACCAGCTATTCATACATTTAGGCTAGTTGTATTTATGAGCTTAAATATGCAGAGGAAAGGAACAAGAGCTAGTGAAGTATTTACATACATCTTATACTGAGAGTTTATATTTTTACCATACATTCATGAAAAAAGAATCAATATCAACTGCACAAGTTAAAAAAAGACTACACTTTTGATTGCTAAGAGCTTATGCATACATAAGCAGCTAGTGTCCATATCTGCTTTATTAAGTATACACCTATAAACATAAAAATTTATATAATCTCAGATACATGTATTCCTCCTCAGAAATCAATCAGACTAACAGGGCAACATTTTTTTTTTTTCAGTGATGGAAAAATTAGTCATAGTCATAATGATTAACGCTGTGGTTTTTTTCCAAATCTACCTTATTCTACCATGATCTCTGATTTTTTAAAATCTCTAAATTTATGTAATCTTTGGTTTCTGTGTCTCAAGGAGCATTTTACAAATGAAGATGGGGCATTTTTATTGTCCTCCAATACAATGGTATAGATACTAGATATGATGTTGTAAATAAAATATTTTGTAAATATAAAAACTCTCAGCACAGAAGATGTAAGTGATGATAACACTACTCAGACTGTGCACATGAGCTGAGCTCATTTTCACAGAAATATTGTTTTCCCATGTGTGCTTAATGAAACAGCAGGAAAAACATTCAGGTTTACTAATAGTGCCATCTATGAAACACAGTGGGACTCTCAGCAAAAAGGCTGCCAAGACCTTTAATATACAGTGACCTTGCAACTCTCTGCCTGTGACAAGCAACCTGCAGCATCCTGAGGTTCATATCCAGCCTTTTGGGAAAAATGAAACTCACTTCTCTGGATGCTTGGAAAACTTGACTCCTTTCAGAAAGAATGAGTCCAATGAATAGTTCTAGGCTAACAAAATTTTAATAAAGTGGGATGAGAATGAACAATATTTACAGTGACCCTCAATAAACAAGCAATCTTTTCTTTCTCAAAACACAAACAAAATAATTCAAGTAATTGTCTTTCTATATAGAGTGACCTCTATGGAAGCTGGAGCCCCCCCTGCAAGTACTTCTCAATTACTGGGTTTTGAAGTCCCCCCAGGTATTGAACTGGGGAGTTCAATTTAATTTATGGTACTTTGCTATCTACTAGCCACTTTTCCCATTACTCTAGAGTAATTTTAGTTTTTCTGCTAAACATGGTGGCAAAAAGTTCTTGTCATATTTCTAAATATATTTTCCTCTTTCATATTACAGCATTTCTCCATCCAAATGCTTCAAGTCAGGGCAGTAGAACAAACCAGTAGCCCAGTCAAGGCTTACTTAGAATTAATGTCTTAGAAATATATTTGTCACAGAAATCCCCATAATACAAAAACTTCACTGGAAGCAGGAAATGTCTTTGCCACTGCTTCATCACAGTGAGGATGAGCTGTGGTTAACAATAAACACAAAAGGCCCTATGAAGGAGGGAAATGAAGAATGGATTTTGACAAGAACTGGCCAAACTTTAAATTACTTTCTGCCTAAACATACAGGTTTGGAGTGAAGAAAGGGTTAAACACTGAATTTGATATGTTCTTTGTAAAGGCATTGGTAATACTCATTGAATGTAGAGAAAGCAGCTAAATCAGTGGTAAAAGTTGCTTTACCCTGGATAAAAGAATCAAGAAAAGCAGTTATGTAGAAAAAAACCCTCAAAACAAAAACAGTCTCGCTGGCTACTTGGTGTAGTCAAGCAGTGGCAGGAGGGCAGCAGATACTTCAAGTGTCTTCAGTAAAGTTATATTGCAGGACAGGTTTGCTGGGCCTGACTCTTCCTGTATTCACCCTTTGCTAAAAATGCATAAAGCTTGGTCCAAGGCTGTTCATCCCACACAGCAGCATATAACAACTACCTTTCCTGTGTCAAGCTGGACCATGAAAGCATACACAAATTACTTTTGCCTAGGGAACCTTAAGTTCTGCTTTCATCACATGGGCAGACAGGCACCACCACCGTGAATCTAAACTAATTGTTTGGCTCATTGTTCTCTTTAGGTGTTATTATTTACTTCTCTTTTCATGCCTGGGAAAAAATACAAGTGGTATGGGGAGGAAGGATAGAAATGGGCAAGAATTTTCTTCAAAGATAGTAGTAGTTCACCCAATAAAAAAAAAAAAAAAATAAATTCTTGTAAACTCAAATCTCATAAACTCAAGTCCCTTGGGCTCTCTGTGCACTATGACCATGAGACATATGAGTCTCACTCTTTAATTTTACAACTTAAAAAAAAGGTCAAATAAAAACAAACAGAAAAAATATAGTTTGTTGTCCTGGCTCATTGCCTCAGTGGTTTGGTTGCTAAGAACAATGAAATGCTAAAAGGCCATTTATACCACAGAAATCCTTAGCACTGGCTCTGCTTTTATCTTAGTCACTGACATCGATGTTTAATCTACTTTTTGAGATTCACCATACTGACCCACTTATTTTTGGTATTATATACAGAGCCTTATTCTCCCCACATATAGAGCAGCTGAAATGGGCACCTTTCTATTTGAAGAGGTTTGGTTAAAAGAAATGAAGAAAACTAGAAATAAAAATAGAGAAGGAAAGAAGAAAAATAAGAAACATTGTGGCATTGTGAGCTTTGACTTAATGTGAACTTTCCTATATTCCAGTCATGAGATTTAACCAAGAACAGCCTTGGGGATATTATGATGGGAAAAGCAAAGTGTGGTGATTGCATTGGGAATATATTAGCTGGAACGCTGTCTCAGCAGCTGGCGAGCAGCCTTTTGAAAACAACATTATTCCAAGAACTATATAAATAAACTGAGGCCTTGGGAATTTTTATCCATCAAAAAAAATCTCTTTGCCAAGCCAACCATTACCCAAACTTTCTCTGTATGTGTGCCTCAAATGGAGGGTACTTTATACAGAGTAAGAGACGACTAATTATGCTTGCCAAAGGCCTTAAGTTTGGGCTGGGCAAGGGCTAATTTGCAAAGGGGATGAAGAAGAAAAGGGTGTGGGGAAAATGGCTTTTCCAGAGGTCTAACCTAATGTAATTATGAAGCTAATTATTGGTGGACTTTCTCTTTGTTACTACCGATGATTGTCAAGAACTGTATTTTACTTTGTGTTCGTAGGGCCTCAGGTGATAGTTATTGCAACTGAGTAATTCTCACATAACAATGCCCAGATGATAACGAATTACACTGCAGCTCTACCTTACAGCTCAGAGAAATCTCCAGAACCAGAAGAATCTTGCATGTTCAGCAAAGGCTGGGTCAGAGCAGCAGCCTCCGCTGATGGGATGTAGAAGGGCGCCAAAGACTCAGGCAGCTGCTTTGTCACACCTCAGATGATGAAAACCTGTTTACTCCTTTCTGAGGCTTCCTCAGTGTAGACTTAGCTATCCCTCCCAGGCCCACACAAAAAATATTTGAAAAGCACTTTGCCGTACTAATCGCTATTCCTAATAATATCTAAAATAATAATCAGCATCAATATGAAGTTCTACTGATCACAAGTTGTACCAGGAAAAGCAGTACTGTTGTGATAAGGCACGAAATGATGACACAGACACTGCCGCTCTCGAGGGGAACAAAAAAGAAGCACTTTTATTTTTTGACTCTAACATTTATAGTTTTCCAAAGGTGACAGTGGATTGGAGGGTGACAGTGCCACCTCTCCAATGCCACTGGACAGACTAAGGGTCCATCAATTCTCTCTACCTCTATGAAAGAATGTAAAACATAGGTTATTTACAGAACTGTGTGAGAAAGTTTGTTGAAAGAATGTAAACATCAGAAGGCTTAACAAAGTCTTACAAAATCAGGGCGACACAGTACAATTACCATGAAAAAGACAGAAGTAGGCCAAAAGCACAGCTCTCCAGATGTCTGTAACATTGCTTTGCAAATGTTACAGCCCTTTTTATTCTTATGGCCCAAAAGACATAGATTAAATATAGAGTAATAAAAGGCAAGAGAAGTCAGGAACAAAAAATAGAGCCACAATGACAAAAGTGCAAGCAAAGTGTTTCAAGAGTATTTACCTTGAAAATAAATATTAAAATTTCTTTTTAAAAAAACAGTTATTTTTTTAAGTCCAGACATTTTGTCCTGCTCCAAACTTTATTTATTGGCAGCTGAACTTTTTAGCAGTGATGTAAGTCTTCTAGGGCTAACATTTGTCAGTTTTACTGTTGACATTATTTAACCATAGAGGACAATGTAGAAGGCTCGTGATAATCATATATTCCTGTGAAACATATATTTACACCACTTACAGCTATTGACACAAATAGACAAATAATCAGCACATTCTTTTAACCAAGTCCTCTGTTAGTCAATGCCATCATGATGTAATTTATAAGATGTTGGAACCAACAGGCCCTTCTATTTCAGGATTTCTAGGTACTTTCTGAAGATTAATTAATTTTTATAAAGCCCATGAGAAATTTATTCCTGCTGTACAGATGTGGAAACAGACATGGAGCAGTTAAGTGATTTGCCTAAACTCACATAGGAAATATGAGTCAGTTTGAAAGGAAGAACTTGTGTCTCCTCCTTCTTTCTTCACTTTAGTTAACTGTCAAGTAATAGTGATGAAAGTTATACAAAAACATCATAGGGAAGCAAGAATGGAAAATAAGAAAAAATATCTCCACAAAATATATTTTAATAAAACTATGGAAAAATGTAATCTGACCTATGCAATAATTTTTTGGTAATTCATAATGATTTATGGAAGTTCAATGGATAACAAAACTCTCAGGGTCTGTGCATATGGAAATAATAATAAAAGTGTATCACACAAAGCAATTCAACATTCAAAATATTTCACATACCACAAGAACATAATTTGTAAATCTTCATAGAATCAATCACAAAAATCAGGTGTAATTTAATTATGCTCAGATCAGACACAAGCAGATTAATATTAATCTGTTTCAAAACATTTTATGCATTTATTACAATTATGTTGGTTGGACTAGAAGATTGCGATTTATAAATCTAGGACCTCCAGGGGCTCTAGAAAAATGGTTTGTTTGGGCTTGTGCAGGTGCTGTGATTCAGCACAATAACACACAGGCTGCGCAAAGGCTCCAAACCAAAGAATCCATGGCTTGGTTCCCAGTGACTCAAGCCAGATTCAAGAAACTATAAAAATGAATAGAGCAGTAAATCTCCACCCATTAAAAAAAAAAAAAATATTTACCATCAATTTCTCTTGTGATGAAACACTTTGGTATCCAAAAGTGATACTGACACCTTCAGGTTTACATGAACAGGCTAAAGTTCCACAGCCTATGGTTATATAAGAAACTAGGGCAGAAAGTGAAGGGAAAAAATAACGGACCCACAGGCAAACTTGACCAACACACAGAAGAAGCATCTGGCAGTGTGAATGATAGCAGTGAAAAACTGATAAGAAATCATCTTTCCCAAACTGTTTCTTAGAAACCAATTCAGAATTTTGACACGACTTTCATTTTTTATTTTTTAATTCATTAATTTCAAACACAAAAGTTTTCACAACAACATGCACCTCTGAAGTCAGCAGTGCCATGCTCTGGAGTTCATTTAAGGTACACAAGCTAAGACTTTAAACAGAAATTATTATAGGGCATTCTAAATCTACTTAAACAACATTAAAATCCCCAGAATGCAAAAATTGACTCAGGTATTGTTGTTGCGACGAACTCTCCGTGTGTGGAGACACGAGGCTTGACTCCATTTCAGAAGGCTGATTTATTATGTTAAATATTATATTAAAATACTACATTAAGACTATACTAAAAGAACAGAGAGATCAGAAGGCTACAACAAGAATAGAACAGAATAGAATAACAAAATCCTGTGACTGCTCACAGCCTTGGCACAGGTGGCTGTGATTGGTCATCAATGGAAAACAATCCACATGGACCAATCATGGATGCACCTGTTGCATTCCACAGCAGCAGATAGTAATTGTTTACATTTCTCTCCTGAGGCTCCTCAGCTTCTCAGGAGAGGAAAAATCCCAGCAAAGGATTTTTCATAATATCATGGCTACATATTGTCACTTCCTTTCTTAAGCATTCCAAGACCTCCAAGTATACAACCTCTAAGTATACAGTACTTAAATGATATGGTTGAAATGATGGATGATGGTCCAAGTCCCCTGTCACCTGTCAGCAGTCTTGGAGCATCAGCAGGTATTTCCATAAGTACTGCAGTCCAACAGAATACCAGCTGCCTTTTTTTTCTTCCTTCCAAAGGCATTTGATACCTGAAAATAGCCATGTTTATCACATATGATACCCTATTAATCTGCATGGAGATTGCTTTCCTTTGTGTTGTGCTTTAGGAATGGTACTCTCCAATTAAGTGCTCTCACTGAGACACTTGAAACCATGTGTCACTTGCTCGCTCCCTTCCTTTCCCACTGCCATCTCCCACGGTGATAGGAGCAGAGATTTGGAGGTGCAGAAAGTAAAGATCATGGGTTGAGATAAGAACAATTTACTGGAAACAGCAATGAGGTAAGAAAATGAACAGGAATACTAATACCAAAAGTGTACAAAATCTCCATGTGCCAGCCATGTCCTGTCCTGGCTACTGATAAAATTAACCCTGTCCTTGCTGGAGCCAGGTGGATAGGACCACCAGGTGGATAGGACCACCTCTCTACATTGCCCACATGTTGTTCTGGATTCCTCAGTGGTCCCTGAAAACAGCACAGATCCTTCCAAGAAGAAAGGGAGCAGCATCAAGAAAGCAGAAGACAACCATGTCTTCTCTCTCTACAGCGTCAAAATTAACTTCATTAAGGACAGCACAGAAATACATTTTATGCAAACTTATCTCTCCACAATTTTCCCTAAAGAAATGGAACAGCAGAAAACATCAATGTCACCACTAAGAGATTACTAAAGGGCTTTAGATCTTTTCTTGTAGCACCACCTCATGATCAGCTGTGTGGCAAAATTTCTATGAAGAAATTAAAACAACAGATGAACAGTCTTGTTATGGACATAGAATTAAATCACTGAGAGGCACACCAAGGTCACTCTTAAAATAGCACACAAAATCAGCAAGAGCAATATCCCTCAAAAATGCTTATAAGAACATCTTCCTCAGATGTTCTTTTATCTACAATGAAAGACCCCAGCAAAACTCACAAATTTGTCTCCCCCACCATGTTTGTATGCCTTTTGCCAGGTAACCCCACATGATAAATCCATGTTCATTGGCAGACACAGACAGGTCTGTCTGAATGACAATGAGCAGAAGACGAGCAAAGATGTCAACACAGTGGGAAAGAAGGATTTCAGGAAGGCAATGCAACTACAGAGCATGTTTTAGGTTTTGGTTTCCATTAAAAGATTAATGGCCAGTTTGACTTTTACATTCCTTATACTTTGCAGTGAACATTGTCTATTGATCCTTCCAACAACAAACAATCCCAACACCCAGAGTGTTGCTCCTTGTGCCCATTGTCACACCGGCACTCTTAAGAATGCAAAATGGAACATAAAGAAATTTTGTGTTGTGATTTCATATATGCTATTCACAATGCAAGTATATGTTTTAAGGTTTGATGGTCCAAACTCATGTCAACAACATCTTTATAAGACTACCGTGAACAGCATCAGAATGACCTGGCCATCATAATAGGAAAGTTTCAAAACAAGCAGGTAATAGCTGAGGATTTTAATCTCATTGTAGTGTGACATGACCATTCATGAATGCTAATGAACACAAATGAGGATCTTAGCCTTATAAAATGCTTATAATCTGCTTGCAACAGAGACAAACTTCATTGCAAAACTTCTTTCTCAAGGCCTCCACTATTGCATGCAGCAAGCTAAATCACTATCTGCATTATCTCCAATTACCATATCCATGTGGAAATTGGTCTTCAAAATGCTTTTGGTATCAAGAAAATGTCATTAAAGAGAATTTAATGAATGAAAAAACGTCATTTGGATCGTAACTTGAACTAGTACCTCTGTTACTTTCTGTCTAGAGCAGAAACACCATATGAGGTATTGACTGTTCTACTCTCACAAGCCACAAATATTCAGTGTATGGGAAACCCAGACGTTTTGTCAGGAATTCAAACACTAGCAGAAATTAGAGGGTGGAGCTTCAAATAAGAGGGAGGTGGTGAAAATTGCGGCCTGGCCCAGCAGAAAGCTTAGAGAGTTCAACTAGAGGTGAAAAGCTCTGCTCCCAGGGCAGAAGCACAGGCTGAACTGGCACCTGCTGAAAAGAACTTTGGCAGTTCCAGCAGATGCCAACTACAAGCAAAGCAACAATGCACTTCTTTGACAACCAGGGAAACAGCAGAGCTGCACTACAGCAGGAAGAACACAGGCAGGAGGGTAAGGGAAGACACTTTCTGCTTCTGTGCAGCACTGGAGAACTTCATCCATCTTCAAGCCCTGCTCCAAGAAGAATAGGGGGGGTTTGGAGAGGGTCCAGTAACAGGCTTCTAACATGGCCTGGAGGCTGCAGCATGTGGCCTTCAGGTCTTAAGTCCAAAACTAACTAAAGCTATGACTGATTTGATGTTCATGCTTTGAGAAGGAAGTTGGACTGGATGACCTTGAAAGGTCTCAGTCAACCAACACTTCCACGATTATGCCAATTGATTCCTCTCTCAATATGTGAGGAGTTGCAGGATAGTCATAGTCAAGCCAAGAACAGCAGAAACTAAGCCAAGCACAGTACACTACTGAATACTGGGCATTTTGGAAAAACTAAAATATAGCTCTATAAAGCAAATTAACTGATAACAACAGGGAGTTTTTATCATTTGAGATTTGTATGCTTGGGAAAAACTCAGTGCTACAAAGCATGTGTGTGTCTCTAAGACCCAGCCTGATAAACAATGAACACAAAGTCAAGGAACACATCATCTGTTAAGACACCAGCCATAATGAATCACTAAGTAATCCAAAAAAATCTCCAATGAAACATGAAGTAGCTGCAGACACTCTAATAGAGCGTGTGAGTACACACTGTAGAGCACACGCTTTAGAATATTTTAATCAGAGAGTTAAAGCTAATAGGAAACTGAATGTGAACAGAAGACTAGTTTTCTGGATTTTTGATACAGTATTACTTGGGTAAAACAGAGAACTTAAAAAATGTTCAAAAAAGCGTCTAAAATTCATGAAGTTAATTTAAGCCTTCTGATTGTTAATGTGCACTTGCATGGACATAGCATACATTCATAATAGTGGGGGACAGAAACTGTTCTTCCCAAGACAATTTTGGGAAAATCTCTTGTTTTCTCTCATATACTCCTCTTCAACGTGTTCTCACACAAGCATCCATGAAAGAGCTTTTTATTTTCATGAAGAGTGCTTACAGAAAAAAACATTCGACTGATGGCACTGATTAGGGAGCACAGAAAATTGAAAAAAATTCTAAGAATACTCTATTCTCCAAGAGATATTAAATCCCTCAGAATTTTATAGCTGCAAATAAAGGCTAAGTATATCCATCCATGTCACATGTCTTGACTTGTCAACAAGAATAGAGAAAATTAACCCAGAAAACACTTATGGAATATTTTCCTGATGTCTTGTACAGTTTCCTCTAAGCATGAAAAATTCAAGTATATTCGCACATATCCATATTATTGATTTTGCAGCAGTTGGAGTGAGCACACAAAAATTAGAAGGATTTTAAGTTTTCACTTTTCCTCCTTTTCAGATTTGAACAGAACAGAAGAAATATATTCCTTACAAACTTGTAGCTCTTGGAAGTGCAACAAAAAAAAAAACAAATTAAGGAACTTTTTTGGTTTGTTATTCAGAAGACAGGTGGAAAAGGATAAGAAATTCCTTTTCCACTCACACATACCTAAGGTATCTAAGGGAAACTCTGAATCAATATTTTAATAAAAAACATTAGGATCACTTGTTAAAAAAAAAAAAGTGACTTCCAAATCTTTTTTTACCCACTGTTATATGAGAGTATTAATATTGTTTTTACATTAACCAAATTTTTAAAAATTTATCTAGCAAGGAGGATAATGTGAACAAACAAGATTTGACTATCAGGTCTTTTCTCATAGGAGAAGAAATTTTCTTTTTTCTTTAACTTGTCTGTATTTCAAGACATTCTATTTTTAAATAAAACTTCCTAACTTTACTAGAAGATGTAACTTCAGAATTTACCTAGAATTATATTACTATTTACTAACCCCAGGAGAAATCTAGTATAGCAATACAATACTACTTTAATCAACATAGCCATCATGTACTGTTGAACAAAATTTATTTAGTCCAATTTAAGTAAGTTCTAAGACTAATCCTGTGCAGCATAGGATGATAATAATGCTGCAAATCTATAGCATTCTGATACTGCTAAGGCATTGATTTATTCTGCAAGTTATCTGTCATGAAGCTTGGCTAAACCAAAATTGGCAGAAGAAATACCTCATTTTTAGTAATTGATTTGTTTTTTTCTCTTTTTGAAAAATCTTCAGTAGAAGTAAGGTACTAGAAGAAATATTAAAAAGGTTTCAAAGAAATAGGAAGAGTCTAGGAAACAAATTTGTCCCCAGTCTAGGGTAATGTTTCAGGTAGAAAAGGTGAACAACAATTTTGGTTAGCATCTGAAGTAATGGCAGTTCTGACTTTTTGGTTTTATCAAGTCTAACTGGTCAAAATCAGACTGTTGACTTTAATCCTACATAGCAGGGTGCCAAAACAGAGATATATTTTAACTGTAGACAAATTCAGCAGATGTAAATTGGGATAGGGAGCAGAGGGAGGGATAGTCTATCATTATGACCATGAGTGTTCTGGCCAAAAGAGCTATGGTCTGGTTTGTCCCATTCATGAAATGAAGCTCTTTGGGAACAAAGAACTACAAGAATTTCATAATCACAGAATACATTTTTATTTTTTTTTTTACTTGGTTGCAGCACCAGAACCTCCACATTTACTGGAAGCAAGGGCAAACCTAATGTATCAAAACACTAAGTTTCAAAAACATGGTGCTTCATGCAGCAGAACCAAAAAAAAAAAAAAAAGCTTTTGTCTACCTCAATTTAAGACTGAGCAGAACTAATTTCCTTTTCAAACCACAAACTCTCTAATCATTTGACCAGCTGCACTGTTCTCACAGAAAGAGCACATGGAATAAGGACTAGCATTTATTGATGTAAAATGATCATGAAAATCTGTTAATACATCTTGAAGGCTATTATATCCCCTGAAGTTAATTTGTCCCAAATTTACAACAGTTTCTTTGGAACTTCTTTTTCCAAGCTTCTTTCACATGAAGCTGGTCCAAAAGCTGTAGAGGACTAACAGTGCAATCAAGGTTATAGAATAGAAACTTCTCAAAAATCTGAACTAATGTTGTCAAGTAGAAGAAATCAAATACAGAAAGTGTAATTCACATCCAGGAGTGAATATTTATAATCGGCCATTTCATGTCAAGAGTTGCTGCCTGCTGCCATCAGCATCCCTCTGACAGCCATGCCACAGGCTGGCGCGGAGCAGGGATGATGCAGACCAGCTGCCAGACCCTGCAGCTGCAGGGGGGCTGGAGTGGCCAGAGGAGAAGGGATCACTGACCCAAGGCTCAGGGAGAGCAGGTGGGAACACAGAGCAGGGCAGGTGACTGAGCCAGGCAGTGCTCAGTGTCCATGGGCACAAGGGCTGTACCACACGGGTGCCAGGCACATTCCAGATCATGTGCTGGTCATGTGCTGGTCACGCCTTCCTGCTCCTGTGTTAATTTTAACTGAAATAGGTCTTTTTATATTTCCTAAGGCAATGTACTTATAAAACATCTTAACCATCTATCTGAAAACCTTTATAAATGTTCTAAGGAAAAGAAATCTAAAACCAGCTGCATTTTCAGAAGACATGGGGAGACAAGATCACAGAGAAGTCCATGGTAGTGTTTCAAATATACGAGTTTGGAAAAGTTCATTACATAAAGTAACAACCTGAGCTGGTCCACCAAAAAAAAAAAAAAAAAAAAAAAAAAAAAAAGGGCGGGGGGGAAGAACATATAGTGCATATTTTAAATTATAAAAGAAAAAATTTCACAAAGCTACCAAAAGCAAAATGACATTAAAAAAACCAATCACCACCACCAAGCTGACCCAAACCAAAAATGTCAAAAATGTACAAAAGCATAGAGACAGCAACCTTAAATCATGGCTCTGCTATACCATCTTTCAAATTGTGAAAATTTCTGCAGAGACACAATTCCTTACAGACATGCAATGTAAGTGGAGAAAATCCATGCTGCCCTGGAGTGTTTGCACTGTGCAGGCAAGACACAGCCAATACTGAGGCTCTGCCCTTGCCTAGCAGAGCACACACAGCTCCAGCTCTGCCTCAGCACACAGAAAAACAGGCAGGAGTACTCTCCCAAAGTCTATACTGCCAACAAGTAAATGCCACCTACCATTATGAGAAGCTAGGAAAGAAAGTAAAGCTGGCTGGTTTTAGAAAAAAAACCAGCTAGTACATCTATACACTCAGCACAGTAAAATGGCTTGTGTCATATAATCTGAAGAAATTACATCTGAATCTAGTTTTACTGCCTTTTTTTCAATGAAATATTTGCAACTTCAAGCCCATTCCCACAGTTCTTGAAGATAAACAGCCCCTGACATCATTGTGGAGTTCTATTTTCAGAAAACTTTATTTATTTCTAAGTGGTTTAATGTGCATCTGTTTACATAAATATTTAGATATGTGAAAACACATCCTGCTCAAGCTGCTCTGATAAACAAAAGTCAGCTGTTATTCCTTCTGCACTCCTGACTGCTTGGAGCTGTGCCTATTCCCTAGCTCTGGTTTATAATGCAGCCATTGTGCTTAGTACGAGGATTTTATAAACACATGCTTGAAAAATGTAGCCTGGCTTTCCAGCAATATATTTCAATGGCTCTTTTATCATTAAGTTGCTCACAGTTGGTGTGCCTCAGTGCACTAAAAGTTTATATTTCTCCATAAGGCCTCACATGAGATAGGTATTGACAGTATTAGCAAAGCTGGGAGGTGACAGGAAGAGTGAGAATTAGAGATGAAGAACACATTTTTATTGCACTTTTATCATTTTATGTTTAAGGGCTCTCTCTGCAAACTACTTCCACTGATAATGGAAGCCGAGTTCATAGAATATAGGATGAAATATTTAAATATACCAGTGGCTCATTTGTTTGACCTACAAGCCTGTTAGTCCTGCTCAACACACAAGAAAATTTAGTACAGGAAGCTGAGGAACAGAGGAAGGGTGAATGTTCCTGCAATCTGAAGGCCACAGCAAAAATCAGATCTGAACTAAGCTTCCACAGTTGCCACACAAGTCTTATGTGAGTCTGGAAAAGTCTTAAATCCTTGGCCAGTAACATACTTAGCACATCACACTACAGTCTCTGGCAAGACCTGAATCATATGTGACATTGTAAATCTAGTGAAATTTTTCCTGTTACTCTAGGCACTGAATGAAGCTTTCCTTTACCTCAGAAAGACAATAGAGGTGTTCTCACTTTTAAATATATGTATATATACACACCATGTGCATGCATATGTGTATTCTTAAAAAGAATTAAGCTTTGTTTACCACCCAGAATTATATCGGACACTTTCTTCATTGTAAATCAGTAGCTGTCCAAAAAAAAAAAAAAAAAAATCAATTCTATACAAATTCACTGAAGTCACTGCTGCATCCATATGTAAATTTTTTGTCAAACATCTTCTAGCTACATTTTTGTATATGTCAAACTTCTGGAAGTCAGCAGTTTAGAACATTCTGCAATCCTAGAAGTTAATTATAGATCACAAAACTCTAGAAAAGGTTTCTCATACTCTAATTCATTTAAAATTAAGACCATTATGAAACTTTTGCATTAAAAAACAGACACCTGAAAGTGAGAATAGGCTATAAATACTGTTCATGCTTTTGAAAAAGGAATCCCAAATTCCACAGGAAAAGTGAAATGGATATGCATACACAGCTCAATCTTTTCCAAAATTCTCATTTTTAGATGACACTCATTTACTACCAGTAAAAATTGTCAGAACCAGTAATCAATGACCTAGGCATGTTCTCAGTCAGCAATGGATGCGTTTCATTACTTGTTTAGGTTATGTCTCCCAATAGTCCCTGCATAATGACTACTGACTTGAAGAATGAGAACTAGATCTCTTTCAGTTGAAGTGAATACATGCTCCAGCCACAGGTGTACACAGCCTATGGAACCAAGTGAGAGCTGTGCTGAAGTCAATCGCAAATGCTCACACAGTATCCTCTGGTTTGTTCAGTCTCCACCAGCCCTCAATATTTCTCAATGAAGACAAAGTCTCAATGAGACTTGGAGACTTTGCTCTGAAGAAAATGAATACAGAGCTCCCTTTATGACCTGGTTATTTCCCCCTCTGTTTGGAACTGTTACATACACAATTAAATCAGAACGATTACTGAGGAGAGAGGAAACATTTTCCAGCTCTTCCTTTACCTTTTCAACAAACTGGTTTTTTTCGATTCACAAGCCTTCAAAACTTTTACTTTCATGCTCCCAAAGAACTACCACTAACAATACATCCACGCTAATTTTTTTTTTTTTTTTTAAAGTTAGAAGACGAGGCAGATGTCTGTCTTTTTTTAATATAAGTTTGGGTTAACATAACTTTCTATATGTTCAAAGTAAATCCAAAAAGCTGTGTAACAGATATGAGTTATGCAAATGATGATTCAGCTTTCATTTTTTCAATCAAGTATGACAACCCAGCATAAATGCATTAGGTTAGAGGAGCTTAAACCAAACTGCAGATATTCAACTTCAGTTCAAAACTGTGTTCTTTTTATATTAAAAAAAAAAAAAAAAAAACAAAAAAGCAAAGCCAAACCCCAACAAACAAAAAAACTCACGCAAACCAAAACACAGCAGTCAATATCTTCCTGCTTCTTAAAAAGTAATATTAAAAGCAACCAAAATATGCATATGGAAGCCTTTAAACTTAACAATGAAAGCTAAAGCCTGTGACTGGTTCCATCTGGTTGCTGACACACCAGCAGAACATGGAAGCACCTACTAGACCTATGATGGTATCTCCCTCTAAGAAGTATCTTTGCGTAGCATAAAGTCATCAGAATATTTGCCTCCCAGTTTCTTTATACAACTCATGCTTCTGGGGAAAAAAGATGTGTAATAAGGAGGGTTTTATTTTTCTTCCTCCAATGCTTGCTAAGTGTTCAGCCTGACAAGGAAGAATTCACTAAATGTCCTATGTTGAGCAGCATCAAAACATTTCAGGAGAAGCCCTATTTTGTTACAGGAAAAGTCAAAATAAAATGAAGACAGATTAGAAAGATAATCACGCAAGAAGTTTCCACATATATCATACAGAGTTGAAAATTATACCACTGTAGTCATTCAAAAATGAATGACTTTAAGTACAGATTAATTTGTACTAACTTCCAGATGTGGTGAAGCCACAATGTGCTGGATATCCCCAAAAGGGTGTGGTACAAAGCACCAATATCAGCAGGTATCAGCAAGAAGTCACAATAAAGACTCTTGTCTGAAAGGCCAGAAAGGAGGAAACCTGACAAGCTGGAAATAATACACAGAATTGGAATTGCTTCATCTCTCTTCACTGTTCATCTCTAGAGCATTACACAGAAAAAAAGAAAGAGAAAAGCCACAATGTAGGACAAGAATGTACATTATGAGAACCGGCCTAAATTGGGAAATTTCAGTTACTGTGTTGAGGCCTGGGTCAGTTTTACCACTTCTTAAAAATTTTACATCAAACCTTCTATTTCCACACTGAAGTATTTATGGTCATCCTGATACCCGAAAGTTTGTTATTTGGTAACTACAACAAATGCAGTATTATTTTAAGTGAGTATTTTTTTCTCAAAACATTTATATACACGCATGCTGAAAATTTTCATTTTTAATAGAACATGTTTTAGGCAGTAGATACTATTTGCCAATCTGAAACTTTCCACCCCCCGCCCCCAGCATTCCCTGAGTTTTCAGAATCAACGTCAAGAGAGATGCGCATCTTAGAAAAGAAAGAAATCTTAATCAGCACTTGAAGGGACCTCTGAGAATCTTGCAACGAGTTCCAGATGTTTGGCCACTGATGCACAAATGCTTGCACCATGGAAAAATCTTTCCAGGTGTTTGCAGTTTCGTACATTGTCGCACAACAGGGATCGTGAAGCTATGTCCATGAAGGAAGGATATCCTTAACCAAAGGCATGCACCAGGATCACCAGACTAACCACCACCATGGCAGAAACAAAGAACCACCCGAGTACACCAGCACTGTCACGTGTTTGGTCAGAGCATGTCAGACCAGATGCACTGAAGCTCATGCCGGGAGCACAGTTTGGATCCTCATCCTCCAGATGAGGAGCCTGGAACAAGCCAGCCTATCCAAAGGCTGCCTAGTTCAAGGTGCTTATCAACAAGAGCTTTAATTTCTAACTCAGAGGCAATATTGACTAGAGAGGCAAATGTTACTTTGATATATAATGTATTCCACACTTCTGATTTGGTAACCTGAACCATGACTTATGCCACATTTATGACCTAAATGACACCCTCTGGAACCTCCCCAAGCTGACAGATCCAAAATTAAAGGATATTTAAATGTTTATATAAAAAACATGAAATTCCAAGTTAGTTCCAGAGTTTGAATCAGCATTTCCAATATTTTGACTTATTTTGCCAGTTTCCAAATGCCATCTCTAAAATGCAGTGAACACTACTTAGGGTGCTCAGTTCCTTCAGGTTAAAGCCATAAGCTATATAAGCTTATATATATTATTCATTAATATTCTGAATTTTCTTTTTTTCACCAAACATGGAAATGCATGAACAGTTGAAAAGTAAATAAGATTATGGTTAAATTTAGGACTTTTTCCAAAAATATATATAAGAAGCACAAAACAAAAAAAAAAAAAACCCAAAAAACAGAGATTTTATGTAACTACTAAGGAAATGGTTTGGTTTTAATGGATATATTCTTTTTGGCTTAAAAAAAAATATTTAAAATTATGGGTCAGAAGAACATGCACCTAGTGAAAAAAATCCAGGGAAAAGACTTGAAATTCTGGTATCTGCAGTGGTCTCTTATGTAAAATGGAAGTATTTACAGCTACTTGAAATGTTTCAGTTGTTTTTTTGTTTTGGTTTTTTTTTTGTGGGGTTTTTTTGGGGTGTTGGGATTTTTTTTGGTTTTTTTTTTTTTTTTTGGTTGGTTGTGGGGTTTTTTTTTTTTTTTTTTTTTTTTTTTGGTTGGGTTTTTTTTTTTTTTTTTTTTTTGGTTTGTGCCTTCCAAGTGTGCTTGTTTCTGTACTGCTAAGTTATGAATCTTATAAAAATGAGAAAAATCAGAAGCAGGGCTTTGCATTTATACTCCAAAGGGCCAAATACAGTAACAACATCCAACCAGCAAACGGAAAACTTTTGAAGCTGCATAGAGGATAAACTACATAAAATAATTTAAATAATGTACCATTCAGCCTACGCCAATAACTGACCATTCCATGCTGCAATGTGCATTCAGTATTTATAAAGATTAGCTGCAACTAAATCTCTATAAAAATCTGTTGAATTCCAAATCTGCCTCAGCACCAGCACATACCACTGTTCACAAGGTTTCAAGTAGGTACTTGACCAAGAATTACCTTGCCTTCTTCCAAATGTCATTTCTGTTTAGACTAACTAATAGGAATTAAGCTTTTTGGCTTTTCATAATTATCTTGCAAATCCCCTCTCCAAACTTTTCAGTCAGATTTTTGTTGTGGTTTTGTTCATTTTTCTTTTGTTTTTTATTTTAATTTGAGCACTATGCATGTGTTTGATAAGAGAAGAAAGTACAGTACACAACGGTGAAACTACAAAACAAAACTGTGGGATTTCATCCTGGTTGGAACACTGCAAGGTAGCTATGGACAGTTCTGAGGGCAAACAGGAATATCAGTGGAATGGAATTGTGTCAAGAGGATGGGGATGTTTCCACTGCAATTAAATAAATTTGAAATGCGTCAAAGGCAGTTAGTAATCCACTTCATGATTATCTCCTAAAGACATCATCTCACATAAACTGCAAGTCATTTGCATTCTCCGAGCAACTATTTTAATTACATGAACTACAAAGTACAGTCAGGGCAATTCAGAATGAAAGTATTCTTGAATAATACATCATTCAAGCATGCTTAACTCAAAATAAGAGAGTATGAAGAGAAAAGAAAACATCAAAGATCCGAGGCATAATTTGTTTTGTTTTCCTTACTCTGTATATTTATTAGCTTACTCACAACAAATCAGTATGATTTTATTATACTTTTATTTTAGGACTGTTTGAATCTGTTTGATTCCTGCTTAAACACAATCAGCTACTGATCTCTCTATTCTCAGAAAGGCAACAGTATCAGATTTCTATATTGATCAGTACAGTAATAAAATGACAGGAGCATTCTTCATAATTTAGAGCTATTAAACTCATAATCAAATGCTAATGATACATACTTCTAAAGACATTCAATCGAAGTTATTACTTAAATGCTTCGGTTCCTTTAAAATAATTTTTAAAAGGTAGATAATATTTTTTCCTATTGTGCTTTTATGCATAGGAGAGTTTGAGAAAAACGTGAAAAATTATCAACATCTAGGAATAAGAGCAAGATCATTAATTCAACACCTGAATTATTCCACTCATTAAACCCCAGAATATTCAGCCAACATCTAAAATGTGTCCTGTAGCACCAACAGCACCAACCAGTTTCAGTTCAGACAGATTACTTGTCCATCTCTGGCCAAGAAATTTCATCTACATAAATGTGTAAGTTTTCAGAAGGCAATCAGTAATTTCAAGTGCATTAAATTTTATTTGCCTTGTCTGAGACACCTCAGGAAAAAACCCTTGAATTTTACAAGGTCCTGAGCATCTATATAGTAACATTGAGTCCCTGTGTAATACTGGGAATATGAAACTTCAAATATTTTAAGTTAAATAGTTCTTTAAATCTGTGGTAATTTTTTCTCAATAAACATATATCATAATTTCAGAGACAAGCAAGATTTCAGAAAAAGCTCCTCAGTGTTCTTTGAATGTAGGTATCTATTTTTACTCTGTATTTGGCTGCAGTTCCAGAAGATGTCTTTTTTGTGCTTTTTCAGATAATTTTTTTCAGCCATGATCTCTTTTTTGTTCTGGTTTACTGTGGAACTACATAATCAAATGTTGGTTTAATAATGAATAAATGAGACTTGACAATCAAAATTAACATGGTGGTTCCTCCAAAACTCTGTCCAAATATGATGCTTCTATCATCTGGTAACTCTTGGGATCTCTTCAGAGGTCTCTCTTAAATAAGATCCTTTGGGAATGTTAGGAGCTGTGGCTCCTAACATAATATGAGCTCAATCTGTAACAGGATTGATCAATCTCGTTAAGTTCTGTGAGAAGCGTGCCTAATTGTTTTAATCATCCACATTCTCATGCTCCAAATACATTAAAGCAACTACTCAGTATTTTCCCTGACTGTATTAGCAATTCCAATACTCTGGGATAAAACCCCATGTCGTAAACCATAATTTTTTATAGGGTTCTAAAGCTTCTTGCCTTGTTAGGTATTGCATATTTGATACCATTTTATTTATCCTGAGTGAATAGAGCATGTGAGGATGTGTATCAGCCATATGTTGGAGATGTGTTGATCCAGTACCTCCAAAGAACAGATCCAAAACAAACTGCAAGGTCCGGATTTAGTGGAAGTGTTCAAGAACATTCCAGGCTTCTCACTGATACAATATAGTGCTAATCAATTCAAACTGCCAGCATTTTTAAAGGTAATATTTTCAAAAGAAGGGAGCACTAAAACCTTAAGAAAACATAAATTTTCCTCACAAGTGCTGACCATAGAAGAAAAAAACATTAGTCTGCCTCCTGAAGTAATCACAAAAAATAATGAATTTTCAACAAATAAGATGTGTATTACTTAGTAGTTTCAGGTATTTATTGATTATTTTTTCTTTCACATTGTGCATACAAATAGGTAGATCACACACTGCAATTTCTACTCTGACCAAACAACTACTCCTTTTATTTTTTCCTGGGGAAACAAGTTCAGAAAACAAAAATTCTTCAATCTATTAATTCAGATCAACAACTGTGTTGTAACTGGCTGACCTTTTATATCAAGTAAACTAAAAATTAGATGGATTTATTTCTCATGAAGTTATGGTCACTTTTTCAGTCCAAATTTGCACTAATAAAAATAATGTTCAATATTTGTTCCCTGTTAAATCCAAAGCAAGTGGAATTCCATTGAAAAATCCACAGTGAGCTTTAACTGAACTATCATTTATGTTGTTAATTATAATTTGTGACAACTGCTATAAATGATAGCTGTTAAAAGATATAGGAAGGAAGAAGTAAATTATTCTAAAGGATGCATTTCATAATGTATGTGGGCAACATTTCTGACAATCTTACATGAAAACATTTCTCTCTATGATCTTTTTTTTCCCCCACTATTGCATCACTTTTATTATTAATTCCTCTCCCCCTTAATCTTTCTGTAACCATTTGACCCTTTGCTCGGCATTTCAGTCAGATAGTCTCATTTATTCAAGGGGGATTTCTTTTTTCACGTGTACTGTGGTACACAGAGATCACAGATTGCAGTGTGTATTGGTGTTCTGGATGGCATGCTTGATGTGAATTTATTGGCTGTTTTTGTTACCCAGCCACACTGGGGTTGTCCTCCCTCAGACATGCCGTTCTCCTCCTGTTTACCTTGGGGAGATTCCCAAGGCAGATGAGATAGGTAGGGCTCCCTCCTCCCCCAGCATAGCTAATGCAGATTGCAACACAGCCCAACTTCCACTGCCAGTATTTCTCACAGGAGAGACAGAGCCAAATCCCTCTGCTCTCATCAAGTACCACCACTGAGCTGAATTACAGCACACACAAAGACCAGGAACTTACGAGAGGGAGTTCTTGTTGTGATGTGCACGTGGGCTCTAATTCTGTTCTCACCATTCAAGAACACAGAGAAAGGCTGTGTGGTGAAAACAGAATTAACTGCATTATCGTTTTGCATTGTGAAAGCAAAATTTGGCATGTTTGGAAGAAAAAGAAAGCTGATGCATTACAGCAATATCAGCTCACAGCATACAGGCCAAGGTTACCTCTAAATTTTCCATCACAAACTTCATCTTACCTCTAATTTCAAGTCTGAGAAAACTGTTCAAGTATGATTAGCACTGAAGTCCTGAGCCCAATAATGTACTTTGCATAGAAGTGGTTGTAACAAAATTAATTAGGAAGAAACAATAAGTTAACAAATTAACCAGCCTAGAAGATATGAAAGTTACTGCCTCTTTTTAAGGAGAGGAAAAATATAAAAACCCCCACATTGTAGTTTAGGTTAGGCAATAGGTATATATGTTTCATTAAAAACATTTTAAATGTATATTTAGCTGAAACTACATATATGCATCCAAGGTATCCTACTATTTACCAAGCTATCTTACTATTCATATCCATATTAACCTCACAGCATGATACACTGCAGTGATGAAATATGGGTAATCTGCCAAATATATTTGTTCCTTAATCATGTTTAGAGCCTATTTACAGATTAGAGGTCTTTTGGTATTACTACATAACAAATACGAGAGACTGGAAATTATTTTAAACGTAACATTCTGCAAATGTTCCAATGTATTACACTCATGCATATTGCCTAGTCTTTAGTAGCAATGGTGAACATTATAGTAATATATTATATTACTATAGTCAATCTATAGTAATATTGGGGAAAGACAATATTGAAAAACACAGAGTAGGAGACTGAGGCTATGTTTTTGAAAGTAATTGGGAGTTTATACTGGAGAGGCAACATTAGCACCTCCCCTGTCCCTAGCTGTGTAATTGTAGTGTAGCAGAGCCTAAGAGCATCAGCCATTGATGAAGGTCTCCGCTTGCCAGGTGCATTACTGATAAAAGGCAAAAGGCCTGCCAGTTCTGCTAAGTAACAACTGTTAACATAAGCTGACATTACATTGTTACACTTTAAAGATATGTTGGTTGATCTGAAAATATGCATATTTTCATACATATTTAAAATCAGACCTGTCATAACTTTAACTATTAACTCAAATAGTCTCTGAAGCTTTTTTCCTGGATTTTAAGTCTCTCAGCTTCAGCAAAATCTACTTAATCTTAACTAGATTGCCTCTTTTTTTTTTGCCCTGACAGAGTGCAAGTCTGTTTCGTTTACTGCTGATGAATGACCAAGTTGAGAAAACTGTTAGAGAGGAAAAATTAAGGAAACTAGGAATACTAATGCTAGGGTCAATAATATAATGATATTTTAACAGTTTCATTATGTGTTATATCCTTTTAAAAAAATGCTGTAAATCTAATTTTTTTTTCAATATATGCTTAACATATTTAAGCATTTTCTGGTAAATCTTCATGGAAAAACTCATCACCTCATTTGCCTGCCCACTCATGCAAATGTTGACAATTCAGTTGTGGGGAAAGCTTTGTAAGATCTGGAAAAGAGAAAGAAATGCTATTTTTCTCCTAGTGAAAGATTAAGTCTAACCTTTCCCCTCCCAAAAAAAATAATACCATGACTTCAACAAGTTGGGGTTTTATTCTTATGGATGAACTTTAAGTTATACATGGCTTTCTTTAAAATATATTCTTGATATTTTTAAATTGCGATACCAGCAAATTGTGATGAGTTTTGGTAGGCTAACAGTAAATAATTAATGCCGGATTGAGGAATGCTTGAATAGGAAGGATGATTCTACTAATGAGGAACATTTGAGAAGCATCTAATACAAAGAGGATGTTATATATTTTCCATAGTTCTGATTACACGCCAAAAATAATTCAGTCATTCCTAAAAACATTAGGTCTTTATACAAAAGTACGTGAAATGTGCTGGGTTTGTTTCCCCCAGGCAGACCGAACACCTTCCTGCTCATTCATTAAACCTTGTTCCACCACTGTTTGCATAGAACAGCCTCCTACGATCATATACAGAAAGACTGCATAAATGTAAACAGGAGATATCAAAAAAAGGATATAAGCAGGCAGTGTTCCTTTAAAGTGACATATAAATGATAAAATACAGAATATTGAAGTTACACTTTCAAAAGGATGCTACACAAGAAATTCAGTGTTATCTAAATATTAGTAAGTAGCTGATAAGCTGTTAAAAGCATAGTTGCTTCATTAATTCTAACTGAAGTTACCCAATTATACTTCTTGCTACCCTGAAAATTTTATGCTTCCAGTGCAAAATATAATTTTTTCTTTCCTTTTCAAAATACAGCTCTAGTTCAATCTAACCTAGGGTATTATAAATATGTGAACTTGGCAGTAAGTTGACTATTTTGGACAAGTTAAATTATCCTCTATTGCAGCATAATTAAACTATGTCATTCAATAAAAATAAACGTATCAGGAACTCAACCCAGTAACTGTAATTTGCCCATTCTCATGTCACCAACACGTCTCAGTCTTAACACAACATATTTTTAGTTATGACTTCTTTAAAGGAGATCAAATCTGAGTTTTTCAAAAGTGCCAGGCAGTTTCATGTTAGGCTACAATTCAAGGGTTGATTCAGGCTCCTTCTGACCTTTACAGATTATATATCTATATTGTGCAGTAATTTAACTCTCTCATTGGCCCTTGAGCCCCTCTTCACACTGCATGCAACACCAATTCCCTCCAAGCTACTTTCTTCTGCAAGCATAAAGAAGAAAATCTGGGACTTGGTAGCATGGGTCACTCAAGATTCCTCATATCTGGGACCTGGTAAGACTATGCCATGTTTCAGCCCTGTTCTTGGGGCAGTCAGTCAAAAGTTTTCATGTAGTTTTGTCCCTTCACACACCTCATGAGCTGCTCTTGGCACGCAACAGAACCAAAATTTCTTCAAGATGAAAGCTATTCTTTCCATTGCAGGCATTAGAACCAAAAGCAATTACTAGCGCATCTTTGGGAATTTCTTTGATGGAATACAGGCTGAGTACAAGGCAGTGAAACTTCCTGCTCTGTCACAGGCACCAGAAGACACCTGCTTTATCACTACATCAACGCAGTTTCAAAATGCTATAAACATGTAGGAACATACAGAGATATGGAGAGCATTTCCACTTCACGAGTGGAGATGGCTTATTCTAAATTTGATTGCTGTAGTGTTACACATATTAAATGATTAATGAAAAAAAAAAAGAAAATCCCATGAGCTTTGTGTGCTTCCCATGCATTTTTTATTTTACCTAATTATCAAAGTGTGTAAAAATTTACATGAAATTTCTATAACTTATTGGTGAAGTCTTAATTCTTGGACACCTTCAGAGCCTGGCCCTCTGAGCAGAGATATTATTTTGAGTAATAAATATAATTTCCACTTGACTATGATGATTTTTGCACTAATAGGGCTTGCATTTGGAAGCCAAGTCTAGCCCCAGTTGAGAGCACCAACAAAACTACCAAGTGTTTCAACGGATTTTGCACCAGACTGCAAATTCAAATGATATATTCAGTTGGAAAAGAAATTACTTCCAAAAAATTTGAAGTAATACCTGCTATTCAGAGATTTAACTAAGTTTACAGATTCACAAGTTTTATTATTCTGGGAATTTATATTTGTCTTCTGAAGTCTTTGGCAGATGACTTTGTACATCTTCAGGTTAGTTAACTCATGTTTAAGGCCCTTTCAGTCACATTTCTCTCCTGTGTATTTTCCTGATAAAGCAGAGCAGAGCTTCAGCTAACAAATAATTAACTTAAAAAAACCCACAAAACCAAACAAAAAGAAAACCCTTGAAACTCCTTGAATTAAGATGGTAAAAATATCTGGAAGCAACAATGAAATGGTAGAGAAAGAAGAAGGAATATAGATACCATAAGAACAAAACTGTTAATTCTCAGGAGATGTCCTGACAGGCTATCCCTGTGTCTGTGGAACAGACCAGGCACAGCCAGGGTCCATCGCCGGCCCCAAGGGCAGCTGGCACAGCCAGGCCACACACGCAATGTAAAACCTTTTAAACCCCAAAGGAGGATTGGAGAAGTGGAGGTACCTTGCACAAACACAACTCAGCTCTTGCCCAGGCCTGGCAAATGTCACCAACTCACTGGGTTACCAACAGGTAGGTTACACAGGTTGTTGGCATAACTAGGTATAACCAGAAAAGCAGGAATTGCCAAGCAGAGAGACATGAATGCTTCTCTTTGTGAGCATGGCACCAAGGCAGCCCAGGACACAGAGGAGGGAATATACAGAACTAAAGAAGTGGATAGCTCAGCCATGAATACTAATAAACCACAGCCTATCACTGTCATAGAAACCGGATAGATGACACTAAAAAACAATAAAGTCTTTCGATTTTGAAAACGAGACACTTGAAACTCTGGGAGACCCACAGCTCTGACTGCACAATATTAAGGGAATCGCTGCACTGACCAGAGTGCAAAAGTTGAGATAGTTTTGTTGATTTAAAGACAGAATGCCAAAAGAACACATAATATACTGTTGTATCTCTGGCTTAAACTTGAACTCAGCATAAATTATTTCAGGAATGTTTTGCATAGTCTCTTTTTATATCTCCAGTGCAAAATCTATTTTGATTGCATGGCCCTGGAATAAGTCTGTTATTTTTCACATTTTATCATTTTTGGAACCAGCATACTACAACACAGTTTTCTTATCTTTCAACCCATGTCCCCTGCCCCTTAAGTCAAAAATAAAACACACTGCACCACTTGTAAAAGCAGAGAAACAGGCTAGAGTGGAAATCTCCATTTACCGAGGGAAGGTTTTGCATCTCCAAAGGAAAACAAAACAGAAGTTTGGACTGTGGTTAAGCTACCACTTATACTACAGTATTCCATAGCTCAACCTCCTTCTTTAATGCAGGAAATATTCAAAAGGCAAGTCTGAGAATCTTTTTGAAAGACCACGGATTTACCAAAAAGATCATAAATACAGCTGGCATAATACAGTAAGAACATGAGATTTCATTCACATACACCCCAATTCCAGTTCACTGGTATAAGCAAAAATACAAAAAAGATTCACACATATGAAAAAAGGAAAAGCATATTTAATGTAGTAATTTGAATGTTGTATACATGAAGAACAGGAACAAGTCAAGTCCAAAAAGGGCTCAAACTTGGTGGCAGGCAGGAATATCCATTTAATATGCCCTTTGCTTCTTCATATTTTTGTTCTGTTCACAGAAATAGCCTCTAAAGCCCTTCAAACATGAGTTTTTTACTGCATGCTGTTAAGTAGTCAAAGATAATAAAGGAAATGGTTGTTTTATGACCTTCTCCATTTCTAAGGAAAGAGACCAGCAAATGCAATGCTCTTACAAGAAAAAGGAGTAAAGATATTTGAATTTCTAAACACCATGATGACGGGCCAGCTTTAGAACAAGGTAAAGATGAGAGGAAAATAAGTGGACACAAGGACAGCAATGAAGGGTCTCATGGGCGATACCTTGATCTTTCAAGTTTTCTTTTAAGGTACCCATTCCAAAGACCAGGAAAGTGCCCACAAAATCCACTGCTGATGCAAAATGAGGAGACACTGAGAGCATACAGGGGGGTAGAGGCCACAGAGAAAAAACAGGAAACAATAGATTGGTCCCACGTTGATTGCTACTCTGCAAGTAGCCATTATTCTCTGTTTACGGAGATACCTGCAATGCTAGTGAACTTCTGCCCACAAGGAGTCCCACAGTCAGCAGTGACAATGAAATAAGGAAATTATATGATTTATTCCATGTGCTCCCAGAGCAACTCAAAGCACTTTGCCCATGCTGCTCAACCCCATAGGGCGCTATGCACTGGGTTTGACTGCGTACCAATAATGAACAGCTTGTGAACTCAACCTTAAACGCTGCTCTTCTCCACATCTGCTTTCCCTTATCTCTGTGTTGATATATTTCTGTCTTATTTACTCTCACCCTAAACTCATACATTTTCCTTAAGGGGCAGACCCTAAACAGCACATCATTCTTCCAATATGTAAGCAGCAAGTCACCTCCTCTGCAATGCAATTAATTAAAAACCTTAAAAGATTAAAAAAAAAAAAAACCCAAAAAAAAAAAAAAAAAAAAACAAAACAAGACAAAAAATTAAAAAAAAAAAAAAACAAAAAAAACCCCAAAAAAAAAAACAAAAAAACCCCCCCAGCATTCCTAACCAAATTTATCTGTAGTTTTGCCGATCAAATATCAACATGCACAAACAACATAAGGACCAGCTAAAGAAAATCAGATGTCCTCCAGAACTTGGCACAACTTCCCAAAATGTTTGTATTGAACTATAGCACAACTAGTTTTAATTCCCTTTTTGAATTTTAAATTAGTTAAGAAAAATAGCTCAGCACAGGGTAGTTCTTCTTAGTTTATAGACTCAAGTCATCTTCATACCATGCCTTGATTTGCAGTCAGTTTGTAAAACTGGATTATTTTGCAAAATTTAAAGAATTCTTTTGGCCCTAATACATGATGTCATTATAAAACCCTAAGGAGATTCAGGTTTTTTTAAATTCCCATAGGCTGTAATATAGATTACCTTTGATGAAACAAGGTTCAACTTTGGAATAGTAATTTCATGTCTGAGTCATTCCTGAAGCCATTCCCTCTGAGGGACTAATAAAGTGAGTACAGGTTAGACAATCAGACAATTATAAATCTAATCTCTGAGAATACTCTTTTTCATTCAATTCAATTATGAGACAAGACTTAAAACTTTGGAGCAATATATACATCAATCATGGCAATTTTGGGAAAGGCAGAAAAAGGATTTTTGACCTTACAATCTTTGGAATGGATATGTGACATTTTAGCTGATAGAGGCAGGCAAACATGACTTCTTCCATTATAAGATTTTCCATAGTTTAGGTAACTATATCTTTGTCTTGTTTTTGCAAATCAGCCCATATTTGCAAAAGTTTGTATTTTGTAGATCTCAGCCCATCCATTCCCTATCTTTGACGATTTAGGATTAATAATCAAAAACAGATTATACCAAAGATTACTTCATTGGCCACTCACACCATTGTCCATCATTTACAAACCAATCGCTCCACCTGAACAAAGACCCTAACCTAGTAAATTCAAAGCTACTTAAAATCTTCAGAGAAAAAGTCATGTAATTGTTAACACCCAAGGAGCAGATTTGAGGTTTTGATCAGATTAAACACTATGGAAAATAGTAGATTCTGTTGGTTACTATGCAATGCATAAATTTCCAAAACACAACAATTTTTATAACAGGGAGCAGTGTGTTTATTTAGCTAATGGAAAGAGAACATTGTTCAAAACTCCCTCCTCCTCTTGCTGGCATATGTACCTACTAGTCAAATGAGAGGCTTTTTTCCCCTTATCTTTTAAAATCTCTGTTGATGATGGATGAGCTACCACCAAATACACTGAACCTGATACCTTTTTCCAGACAAGGCAGATAGCCGTTAAATATAGGGTTTGAGTGAATAAAGCTGGATTTGCACAAGAGTAATAAAGTATGCACCTAAAACTTGGTCCTTGCCTTAGGGCTTTTATCATCTTGTAGCAACTGGTTCACATTTGCAGACTATTTTGGAAGTCATCTTATTTTCATGAACCTCTTCAGTACTGCATGACAGCTACAGCTTTCCTCTACTTAATGTTTTTTCCCTGTGTACACACAACACACATATCATGTGGAAACATAATATTCCTTAAGCATGACAATAAATGTCACTTATCAAAAATTGTGAATGTCTTCCTGAAGTCTGATCTCTCTTCACCACAACTGCATCCAACATGATGCAGGAATTTTCAGAAAACAACCACCTTCAGAAGAGACAATTTTTGATTTTAGTTGTGTATGTGGAATGCCATTTTTGAGGCATCATCAATACACAAAATGGCATTCAAAACGGGAACAAAAACTCTGTTATAGATGCTACTCCTGAATTAACAGAGACAATACCTCTGAATGCTTATGTAATAGAAATATGTACATAATACACATTTTATACACATACACATCTAAATATGTATGGGCATAATACTGACAGGCTGACAGAGCTGGGAGTGTTCAGCTTGGAGAAGGCTCAAGTACTGAAAACAAGTTTACAAAAAAAAAAAAAAAAAGTGAGTGACCTTTTTACATGGGCAGATAGTAATAGCACAAGGGAGGATGGTTTTAAACGAAAAAAGATCTGGATTAGATGGTAGGAAGGAATTCTTTACTCAGAGTGTGGTGAGGCACTGGACCAGGTTGCCCACAGAAGCTGTGGATACCCCATCCCTGTCAGTCTTCAAGGTCAGGCTAGGTAGGGCTTTCAGGGGCTTTCAGCAATGTGTTCTAGTAGAAGGTGACCCTGCCTGTGGCAGGGGAGGTTGGAATCAGGTAATCTTTAAGGTCTCTTCCAACACGAATCGCTCAATGATTCTATAATGCCAATTTTCTTCCTTCACAGCTCATTAAAACAGCCAGTATCCAAAATTATGCCTCCTAGCTCAGGTGTGTCAAATTAGACCTTTCAAAGGTTTAGTATTGCAATCTTAAGAAGAACTAAACAGTGAGAATATGAGAGCAGCAAATTCTTTTTTTCAGCTGTCACCAGCAGATATCAGAAGTTTAGGGAGTTCTTCAGAGTGGTGGGGAGGGGTTCAAAAAAACTCCACTTAAGATAGTTCCTTGGCAGACAACATTATTTATGAGACTACTGCTTCAAGTGCTTAAAATTTACAGTAAAGTCATAGTCAAAATAAGGGTGTGGCAGCTTTTAATTTCCAGTTAACACAAAGAAAAGCAAAACACATTAAGGTATAAGAGTGTAAGGAAAAAGAAGGTGCTGTGTGCCATCTGCTTAATACCTGAAAGAAAATTTTAATCCTTTTGCAACAACAAAAAAAAAAAAAAAAAAACTTCCTCTCATGACAGATGTTGACTTACACCATTAAAATAGAGCTTAATTGTTACACTGTTACTGTTCATCAGTATGTCGTTCAAATGGAGCCAGAAAGCACAAAAGCAACTCCCTCTCTTTAAAACCACATATTTCATTAGACCCATTAGAAGAAATAGTAACAAAGGAAGCCTAATATTTTGACAAACTCATAGTGAAAAAGATGGTTGACCTTGAATTATATCCTATTACAAGAAAGCATTATAAAATAAAGTTTATATTCTTTTTGACTTTAGGATTCTCAGATAGTTTGCCCTTGACTATAGACCGCTGAAATAGCTGAATATTCAGGACCAGACATCTTCACCTGAGTGCTGAACCACATGGAAAAATTTAAGTAAGGAGAAAGCTCCTCCTTCCTTCCTTTCCCCTCCAGGCTCTACCCCTCCCACATCAAGTACCAAGTTCAGCTCTGAACAGGAACATCTGCTGGTCCTGCTGTGAAGAGGGGAGCCCACCCATTTGACATCCAGCCCATTCCCAGCTCTGCAGCCTCTGCAGGATGACTTGTCCAGCTCTGACCCTCATCTTCAAAGCCTGCTCTTACCCTGTGGGGCACAGACATGCCTGAAAGGCAAGAGTGCTTTCTAAATATTTTGAGATGACTAAGAGATATTTTCTAAGTTCTTTTTGCTTTCAGTCAGAAAAAAATACAAGGTGGTCTTTTTACCTTTTCTAGCCACAGTTTGGGAAAAATACTTGAAATCAAGCCCATTCTATTTTCTGTTTGTATATTTTTTTCCCAAAGATAAGCATGCAGTACCCTGGAGCTCTTATATGAGATTAAAAAATGCCAGACACCAAAAAAGGACTGTATGTACTTGTCTTATATATGAAGAACTGATAAGGTTCTGTACAAGACAGTCCTTTGACAGGATTCTTGAAATTCCAGTTCTTCATCAAAAACTTTATTACTTTCAAAAGAAAACAAAAAAGCTTAAATAAGCCAATGAATAAGACGTATTCCCTATTAGTACACAAGTCTGCATAATATTTATACACTTGGTTGCTCATATACCTGATGAAAAAAAAAAAGACACAAAGGAAGACAAGTAAAAATAACCCCAGAGTATTCAAGGATTTTTATAAGGACTACACCCTTGCTGACATTTAAGGAATTTCTGATGATACAGAGTTTTCTGACATGAAAGCAATTTCTGACTAGGACTTTTCATCAAACCACTGTGGGCTGCAGTTACCACAAAATTGTTTCCTACTCATTGCATGTTATTCCATGGTGATTGGCATGATTGCCAGACAAAGCATTTACATGTGTTAAGTGTACATTGAATAACATCTCACAGTGGGAACCCATTACTTCAGTTCACTAGGACTTCATATGGATATAGAATATACACACACAGAGGCACAAACTGCAAAATATGTAACTTGAATTTTTCATCGTGGCATATTAAGGGTTATATCTGTAAGGTTCCTGTTCAAAGTAATTACATGAATTTGAGCACTGGACAGAAGCACCACAACATTTGTCATCTTAAGCTTACTTTCTATTACATGCTATGAAAGCAAGCAATCTTCCACCCTTAAAAATCTTTCCTCACCCTTGTATGTAACCAAGTCAATACATTCTTAAAAGGTGGTAGCAGCAAAGATACAGAAAATAAATATACCAGGTATTTTAAAATAAAACTTCATGACAAACTTGGGTTGAAAAATGGCTGCAAAGCCTGGAATCAATTTGATACTGCACTATATGAAAGTTCCTGGTCCTCACTACCCCATTCCTGGTCTCCAGGAGGTTTGGGTGGGCGGACAAGGGGAGAGTGCTAATTCAAAGCAGTACAACACTGCCTGTGAGGGGTCAAAGGTAAGAAGCTGTTTGCCTCTCCGACTTTCATGTGAGCAAAACTTAATCCAGACATGATTGTTCTGAGGGCCTAAACATTCGCTACACAGCACCATGTGGAGTGCCAAAACCCTGAAAGTTGACCCTGTATTCCTATGAGGTCAGAGCTCAAGAGCTAGACTGAAATTTTAAGCAAGACAGACACTTTTATGTCTTTTGTCTATGAGAATTACTATGTCAAGGCAGAATAAAACTTCTGTGTATGTAGAATATGTCTAAAAATAGGTAAGTCTGGCTTTATAAACAAGGAAAGGAAATTAGGTTGTTTTCCAGTACCTGCAATACTTATTAATGACCAGGTATTAATATGCAATTATCCCCTTGGGAAAACAGGAGTAATTTATGTCACATAATTGGGAGTCAGTTATTTATGATGTACTTGCAGATCCTGCCAAGCACAGATTATCAACAAGGGAGCTCTACCCCAGCTTCAGTTGTAGTGCGACACATTAAGACATGCAGAAAGCCATAGCTACGCTGCACCTCACTTAATTCCTGCCTTTAAGGTAGAGTACGGTAATTAAGTGCTAATGCTTAGTGGAATTTCTAGTGGAAATTCAGGCAGTCACTCCTTGGCAGAGCCACAGACATTTTTTGGTCCTGCAGTTCTGCAAGAGTTTGGTATGAACTAAAAGGAATGCATGTGATATGAATGGATATTCCTCCTGACGTGATATGAATGGATATTACTTCTGGTCATATAATATTTATTTTAATGTTTATGAGTCAACATCAGAGTTGAAAGTTTTTCGTCTTATAACAAATACTCTAATTACATACCATGTCTGACTTGCAACACTCAGGCTGCAATTAAACTGTCCCAGAATGTGCAGGAAACTCAGTTTTGCAGTTACATTCCAGTCCAAGAGCAGAACAGAGAAAACTTGTGAAGACACAGAACCCTGTGCTGATAATCAGATTTTCAGAATCACTAAGTATTATTCTTCAGTGGCTCGGACTGAATCACTAATTAAACAACTTTTGAAAAACAACTTCCCTTAGATTTGAGCACATGATATTCAGTAAACAAACTGCTAACTCCCCAGGTCTGCCATTCATACCTGGTTTTGCCCATTTTATTTTTGCAATAATAACTGTTCCAGCTTGAACAGCATTTGACTTGAAATTCCAATCTCATTCTTGCAAATTGTGTCAAGAAATTGAGGTTACTCCTTTGCATAATCCCTTTTTAAGTGGCAGCACTGGACCTAATGATAACAAGTTCATTCCCTAGTCTACAGTCTTTGTCCTTGTTTCGGGGCAGGTCCCAGCAGAGATAGATTGGCAAGAAATAATATTTTTCTAAAATATCCTTGGCCAGACTGCTGTATTTGTATTAATTTTCCTTTTGTCATAATCTTGTTTTGGTAGCATGGAATTTGCTTCCTAATAAGTAGGAACATGCAAAATTTCTGGATAGCTTTTTGCTGCAGCTGAGTGAAGTATGGTTTGCTAATGCATGTTATCAGTGAATAGGTTTTTTTCATCTTCTTTTCAGGCCTTTTGTTTCACCCATTTTTTGTGTATGTGTGTACATTTGTCCCTTCAGGGTTTGCTGACAAAATACATGCAGGCAGAGCAGCATAATAATACCAATGGTAGTGATTAAAAACACATGCAATTTTTCATTTTTTTGTCTCAGATGTTGAAACTCAAAAAAAAAAAAAAAATTCCAGTTTTCTTTCCCTGAGGTGTAATGAAAAGCTAACTCTCCAAATAAAGCAAAAATTTCTTATTAAAAACAACTCAAACTTGATCAAAACAGTGCTTTTCTATTAAAAAAATGGTTTCTTGTGAAAACTTTTAATACATCCCAATGTTTCTTAGATGCTAAGTATAGAAAGGATGCTGTGGCATTTCACAAGAAAAATGAATAAGAGACTTGTTATCAAAACCTCAACATTATTAATCCAGATGTTTTTAATTCAGGCATAACAAGCAATAAGAGAGAAAAATGGGAAAGAAAAGAACAGAAAGCTTTAAATTAGTAAGAGCAAATGGATCTTCTAGAAAACAAGTTTAAAATAATTGAAATTAGATGGGATAATTAGTTTGGTGAAAACATAAACCAGGGATATGTATGAATAAGCTAAAGACTTGTTTCCACATGAAAATTTGTGCATTCATGAAAAATGGGAGCTTCAGAACAGGAACTATATTAAAGAATGATACCACTTAGTGCGTCTTATATTTTATTCAGACTAAGGCATTTTATTCTGCTTAAGATATTTAAAGGCTTTTCAAAGTGCTAGAGAGTCTACAGAATGTAACATCAAAAAGTCAGAGGCTGTTCTAACAAATATGTAGTTGGACATTTTCTATGAAAACAGCATTAGAGGAAGGTTTAGTGAAAGACATTACTGAAACACAGTATCAGGACTAAATAAGAATCCTCTGAAGAAATCCAGGTCTTCCCAGTTATTACACAAGCAGACAAACAATTGTTGCAATTTATTTTATTTTTTAATCACCACCTTGGTTCCTACTTACGTTGCAAAATAAATCACTTACTGAATCTCTCTCAGTGCCAATATAACTTTTTAGGTCAGACTGTATGTTGGATTTAGCATTCCCCACATCCTGACCAGGGCAAACTAGAGCCATACAGGCAATTTTTTCTAAAAGACAGGGAACTAGTGACAAGAATTTAAAGCTGTTCCTGGAAAAGGAGAACATGTAGTTTTTGTCACTCATGAAGCTATTGTCATGTTGCTGTGGCACGCAGAAAGAGGAATATCCTCTGTTAAAACAAGATATGAAGACAGGATAGAATAAAATTTTCATATATAATTATGGCTGTATCCAGTACAACATAGGAAACTCACCGTACTGGTTTAGATTTGGCTTTCCAAATGTCCTTGGCTGCTTAGTACTCTTTCCAGAGCCAAACCAGGGCATTCTTGGCTTCAGCTAAATTTGTGTTAGCCCAGCACACCCCAGCCTTCAGTTCCCTCGACACTGAGTTGTCTTTGTAAACTGAGGAAAACAGGATATCTGCAAATAAAAAAAAAAATCACAGCATCTTATTGTGAGCTTGAAGTACATGTGTCATTTCTCTATGGACACAATCCAGTACATTTACCTATTTTCCAAATTTAAGTAATACAAACCAAGTAAGTCTCTTGGCCAGAAGAAGAGGTTACCGGCTATATATTTTTTATTGATTTTAACCTTCATCAGCTTGGCTTACAGGGAATCTGTTTGGAACCGTTTTGAAAAGTTTTCAGGAGGTAAGCTTCTTAAAATGCTTTGTAATCAAACATGTGCATTGTAGTCCTACAATATGCACGATAACACTGAGGGAATTTCCTGCAGCCATTACTGTGACATTATTTCATCCCTGTAATGACAATTACATATAAATTATACAAATCTTACATGCAGATTTCCCAGAAGCAAATGCTGTCATGCTTCCCATCCCCAACAGGAAATGGATCCATGGTGATATGAACACAGAAAGTAGAATTATTAATTCTGGTTAATGAGAATAGCTTGAAGTTGAGAGCTTTTCCTGTCTTACACAATCATCATTTTACTGGACGAACTGTTCTCTGGAGTTGCCTATCCCGTAAACCAATTCAAGGGAGAGCCCAGCACACTTGAACAATTCCCATTAACTTTCTAGAAAGTTAAATAAACTCCATCAGTCCCTTTCAAATTCTGGTTAATTCCAAAACAGAGCATTACCAGAGCTGTAAAGAACTGCAGAAGCAACAAAATGCTGCTTAGCTCTATAACCTCCTCCATTACAGGGCATCTGTGTGTTATTTGTGTTAAGTATGAGGGAGAGAACATGACCCTCTGGGAACTGAATCCTGACAATATGAGGCAAGCATTGTCTTAAATGGAACAAGGAGAAAAGGACATAAGTTGATTTTGCAGGACCAAAACTTCAGAAGCTCTATTAGGAATAGTTATCATATTTAAAGTCAAACTACAAAGTTACATCCGGTCTCCCTTATTTGGAAGTGCTAACTTAAAAATACCCATCATCAGCTTAATGGAAACACAATTTCACCTCAGCACACAACATCTGGCACAAAGTTAGTCTGCAAAGTCAGCTCAGACTGATTTCAGAGAGCACAGACCTTTTCCAAATTTGGGATAAAATACTTAATTCTACTACATATAGGAAAGTTTGTAGAATCAATGGCAACCACATAAAGGATTGAAAAAGCATGAGACAGTTACATCCTGTTCCTTACACACACTATACTTGAATAAATTCCTCACTGTTAACTTTTCCAACACTTAAGTTTTCTTTGAAGATGAGACAAATGGCACAATTTTAAGATGAGTACAGCCCAAGATACACTTTTTAGCTTTTCTATCCAGTTAAACTGAATACAAACCAACTCTACAGTCACAGATCATGCTGTTGCTTTGAGAGTCTACACCCCTTTCTCTATTTGTAGAGTAGCAGGAGAAGGAAAACATCTCTATGATCACCTTACATTATTCATATGAAGAATTACTAGTCTTGTCACCCCCAGTGCAGCGCATAGGCAAGATGAGTAATGAGCAATTAAAGCTAATTTGAGAGAGGATGACAAAACCCCTCATGCATAAAAATCTGCTTAGCTACAGACAAAACCTTTTCATGCTGTCCCAAATGTTGCCTATATCAAGATATAGAATACATAACTTTCTCATTTCCCTTCATATTAAGAAGTGTTTACCAATAGAAGGCCTTATGATATATGTCAAGTTTATTTGCATATTCTGTAAAATCTTGTAATTAATTAAAATAAAAAAATCACACAGAAATATTTAATTGCAAGGTTTTCTCCTCCCACTCCATTAATATTTTCTTATGTATTAAATGTGTAAAGAATAGATCTCCAAAAGAGACAGCATAAATATTAACATAGGTTCCTAAGCCTAGCTTCATGCATGCATACATCCTGGGAGAGTTGTGCATGAACTATTTATGGGAGTTAGGGAAAAAGGAGCAGAAGGCAGAAGCACAGATTTCTTCAGAATTTGCCCTTTGGTCAGACAAAGGGCACTCCACAAAAAGTTTTCAATCACAGGATCATGTCAAATGTTAATGGGCTTCATTTAAACTTAAGTTCAACAGTATGAGTTATCAAAATTATTTTTTAAAGTCATACCCTAATAAGAAAAATCCAGCTTAGATATCTTACCTGTTATTGCATTATTGTAATATGACGGTATTTTGCAAGTACACCAGCAAAACATGTCTTTGGATTGTTCCTTTCCAGAGCAGGTCTCATAGAGCTAATAAAAGTACAGAGGAAGGCTACCTGCACAACCAGCTACTTGGAACAACTTACCTACAATAACTGATTACATAGACTTACAGTCTTTTCCAGCCTGAGAAAATGTTTACAAAGTTGTACAACATTACCAGCCCATTCAGTGTTAACAGAGAATAAGCAAAGATTATGCTTTCCATTACAAGAGTTACTGAAGAGAAAGCAAAAATAGCAGTGGCCAAGCTAAAGTTTTCCAGGACATAAGAACAGTCTGTTTATGACAGAGCATCTTAGACATAAGAGGATAAACCAATTATATGGTGATGGCTCTGACCCTGCAGCTTAAACAAGAGTTGCTTTTACATACAGAACTAGTGTGACTTCCCAAAATATTAAAAGAGTATTTTTTAGCCACACATATTGTTTAGCTTCAATTAATCAAATCTACCAGATTCAGAAAAGTTTTCCTTTGTAATCTAAGCTCTCCAAGACATAAAAATACTCTGTTTACTGCAGGGCATCTTAGACACAAGAAGATAAACCAATTATGTTATGATGGATCTGGTCCTACAGTTCAAAGAAGGGTCAGACAGTATTTATGGGATTTAGCCTCAGCATACAACCATTGTTTAGGTAGCCATTAAGCATACATAGATGGAATTCTATCAAGAGTAGTATGTTTTAGAATCCATCTCATTGAATCAATTGCTGAATTTTTTCTCCATAGAAATCCAGTCAAAAAATGACACAAAGTGTGTCAGCCAGATCCTTCACAGGTCCAAGGAGGTGAACTTAACTGTCAACTTGTCT
Organism: Pyrgilauda ruficollis; assembly: GCF_017590135.1. NCBI lineage: Eukaryota > Metazoa > Chordata > Aves > Passeriformes > Passeridae > Pyrgilauda > Pyrgilauda ruficollis. The sequence continues at coordinate 5,780,617 of NW_024525489.1, read as the reverse complement.
ACTTTTATGTCACTGCTACATTACAGGAACTGGCAAAGATTGAAGCTTCTGGAGGAAAGCGTCAGGGTAGCCTTTGTGCTTCCGCAGATTTCTAGAAAGAAAGGCTTTAAAGCTGACACTGTTTAGTTCATAATAGTCAAGATTTTTAGGGCGAAAATTCAGATAAAAATGAAAATCAAAGTTTCCTTGTTGGAATATCAATGAATTAGTCTACAATACTGATAATGAGGCATTTGTATTGTGTTAGGCCAACTATTTGTTGTTGTGATGTGTATCACTTGGATGGAGCAAGAGGGTACTTCTATCTAAGAAGATTTCTGTGTAAATAAATTAATGTCAGCCATGAATAAAGAAGGTGGTCCATTAATATGTAGATGGCAGAGTTGGAATCAAGGTAATCTACTTCTAGAAAATCATATCAATATAGTACTGCTTGAACCACAAAACAAAACTCACTCTTTTGGTACCAAACAATACGCTTATATATAATATATTACTACACATATTGAGTCATGGTGAAAATGACCAGTTTTTTTAAACCATTCCCCACTAATTCCATCAAATATAACTGCGCCAGGATCCAAACCCACAACTTCTGGGACAAGAAAGCTCTTTGCTTTTTCCTTTATCATCTAAAAGGTTCTTTCATGCCTGCTTTCTGATGCCACAGGGTACTGCCTTCCAGCCTACAAAGACACAAAATACACTACAGGAACTATAAATCTCTCCCTCATATATGTAGAAAACTAATTTCCTATATTACTTGTTCCAATCAACTCTCTGCTTTTCATTAAGCACAGCATGTAATTTAAACATACATTTGGGATACAAATCTGAGAACTTTCTAAGACCGACCCTCAGGTTGCTGAAGAGTAAGCCAGCATTCAAGCTGGGAGATTTCCAAGAGCTACTTAACAGAAAACAATTAAATTGGTCCAGTCATTTGAGTTCAAGCTCAGTTACAATTTTGAACTCCAGATTCAGAATGCATATGCAGCACTGGATTTTAAAACCAGTAAAGGATATTTGAATAAAGTTAATTCCTAATCTCTTTGCATCCCAATGGCCACAGATACTTTTACACTAGAACCTATTTCTTTAGAGACAGTTTACTCCTCTATTTCTCTAAGTGCATATCAAAATATTTCTAGGTCATCACTGATTTCTGCATTACAGCAGCACCCAAGAACCCTGTCACCAAGCAGGGCAACTTTGAGCAATACTTGCTAGCACAATTCATTCCCAAGAGCTCATGTGCAGAGAAAACAAATCTCCTAGCATAGCATCTGCTACACAAAAGAAACATGGTTTTAATTTAAGCAGTTTGGATTTTAAAAATCTGTTAGACTTACTTGTTTGCAAATAGTGTTGGCTGATGAATGGCATCTGTACAATGGATAAATGCTAATATGACAATTTCACATGCTTTACAAACTGTTAGACAGTGATGCTAAAAATAGGGTGTTATTTATTTTGAGAACTGGACAGAGACCAGTTTTTTTAAGTTGTCTTTAAAGCTTGCAGCTTGAGCTGCATTTACATTCACAATTAGGGTAGGGGGATGGATGGAAGAAGAAATCTTCCAAATATTTTTGGCAAAACAGCTCAGTAAAAGTGTCTCTTTTCTTAAAAAAGAGGGAGAAACAAATCAGGTTTTTGCTCTATATGGATTATAGCAACCCAAATCTGTGATTCAAAAATATTTCCTTTCCTTTCTTCCAAGACTTTGAAGCACTTAATTTCTCCTCACACATTTCTACGCTTTCCAACCAATTAATTACTATATTTTGTATTTAAGACACAACACAACAAATTAAATACCCCGGACCAAGTTAATACAGAATTTAGGTAGCACACAGATATTTACAACAGTATCTTCTAGGCTGTGCCTTCTCTAAATTACAGATCTTACACCTTAAATCCCTCTTTTGTCTATTGCAGAAGGTTTCCAGTACAGCTCCCATCTTCTAGAAAACTATCTCAAGCCTAGCAGCATTGCTCACATCAATTTATTTTACCTACCAATAAATATTAGTTAAATTCATTCAAAGTTTTATATTTGTAGGATTACAAAGCAATAAATTGATTTTTAAATCCTGCTGCTACACAGCTCCCATGTGTTGCATGATTTTGATTAAGGTGTCTGGGTTTTAAGAAAGAGATCCCTGAGCAGAAAATAACCAAGAATTCATGGTTAGCTAAACCCTTTAAATTTAGTTGAATACAGTAAAAATAATTAAAAATATCAGCTGTCAGCAAAATATTAGAGGCTCCCAGCAGATACATTTTGAACATTCTGTAAAACCCCAGAATGGTTTTAAAACCGTGTAGTCTTTATTAGCAGACACGGTACTCCAGTTCATGAATACAAAGTAGACAAATAATAGAAAGGTGAGAGGTAAGTTTTGCTACCACATGATCTTTTTCAGACTGTGAAAAATAAGGGATAGGCAAAGGGTTATAATAAAACTAACCACACCCCCTTAAATTGTGCACCCTGAAAAAGATTTGTAGCTGATATGCCACACACAGTTACAGTTCTGCAGATCTGAAAATTCTTTATTTCAAATACAATTTTTTCTCCTGTTTTTTTTTGGTTTACATTCCAAAGTTGACAGAGCTGCCAAACCACAACTTATTAAAAAACTTACAGAAATCATTTTGCTTTACAAAAATGGGCAAAAAATATTTCTCTTCTTTATAATCAAATTTAGAGACTTTGACCTATTGTGAACAGGTATACTCACATACATTGACATACAAGAGGTATTTTCCATAAAATTGTTCAAATTGAATACCTTTCAGATAAAAGCATTTCTTTGCAACTTTCTAACTACACTAAAAAAAAATAATAATAAAAAATCTATGGCTGCAGATGGTACATACACTGCTTTCCACTGAATGTTGAAGTCTCTTATTACAACTGGACAAGGAAACTGCAAGTTTTCTTTTAACATAAATTCCTTCCCTTGGCAGTTTTTTCTGTCTCTATGTTTATGTTATTTTAAAACACTTTAATTTGATCATTCAATATTTTCCACCACCAACTAGGTGATAAATAGGCTTGCCACCTGGCTCAGCTTCCCATCCCCTCTCCCACTTCGAATATTTCTTTAGACACGAAAGCCAAAGGAAATGGAAAAACTGCTAGAGGTATTTCTTAATGCTTTCAACAAACACAAATAAAAAAGAGATTCTGTATGGACATGAAAGTCAAGACCCTCTCTGGGTCCATCTGTCACCTCCTCCCTTGCAAAAAGTAATTCCTACATTTAAGCCAAAATTAATCTCAGCAGAATTCTAAGCAAAAATATTGATTCAGTCTCAAACCTTTCAGTTGCTTCTTCAAGAATCTATTTCTATCTCACTGAATCCTTTTCACATATTTTAGTGCTTTCTCAGCTTCCTGTATGCAGCCTTTCCTTTCCCATTTTTCTACTTCATTTTTTCTTTTAATATCCTTGCAGAAATAACAAATCTCCTCTGCTCTTCCTACCTTTGAGTGTGGTACAGTGCCTTTCTCCTGTAGCTCCATCTCTGCTTCATGTCATCCCCTTTTCCTTTAACTTCCAACTCTGCTTTTGCATTTTCTGTGTCATTCTACCACATTCAAGACAGCCCAACAATAAGTGATCCCCATGGATAACACCTTTTCCCAATTCATCGTCACCTTCTTGGCACCTAGAATAATTGATTACTATATCAGTAGTCCTAGGATACACCCTAGGGTGGGTACCACCCACCACCCGAAAACCACCAAATGCACTACCGACCATCTACATGCCAGGATGGTCACCACCATCTACTCAAGACTGACAGAATTCCCACAGCGCCTTAGAGAAGAGTCTGCACTTCCTGAGGATGCTTCTCCACTGTGACTTCAGCACCTTCCACCACCCTCCAGAGTCAGAAGTCACAGTTGCTAATAGTTGCTATTCAGTTCCTAGTGGGACCTCCAGGAATACATCTCCTCAAAAAAGTACAAGTGAAAACCTTGGAGCACACCTCTGATAAACCTGAGCAAATGCACAAGTGGTATTGGATAGCCTTTCACAAATTCTTTGCACTGTTACACCACAGCAAACTCAGAGCAAAGCTTTATTAAATTAACTAGAAAAAATCCAGACATAAAGGAAAAATTTCCATGGATTGTAGTTGGAAAAGGACAACTTTCAAATTGAATTTTCTGTCAAAAACTTCATATATTATCTGTGTCCTCATACCATCTCCTCCTTTAAAAAGAAATACAAAAAAATAAATGAACATTTTTCTCCCATTCAGGGAGAAAAGCTATATGAATCCTAACTCCAACTTCTAAATCTTGAAGCCTTCATGGAAATTCTTACATGGTGATATCAGATCATCAGCTTCCTCAAAGGAAATTAATTACTGTGATCAGTTCTGCAGAAAGGATGACTGTGTTTCATTTTAAGAGACTTATGCCTGTTAATGATCATGCCCACAATATAAAACGATGAGGATACGAAATATCCATATTACAGTGCTCAACAGTCACATTGCTAAATGTTCTAATCAAAACTCACATTTTCAGAGGACAGTGGGCAAGCACAAACTTGGATTTTGGATAACTTTTGGTTTATTTTCCCTGTCATAACCACTGGAACATTTTCTATGTTTGGGAAAGACTTCCCAGTTTGCTTAGAAAAACTGGCCTCCATCTTCAGCTCCATTATAACATCCTTTCCATCATATCACATATGTAAGCTGGGTCGTGAGAAGGAGTTTGTGTTGTCCTGAGAACATTGAAACAATTACAATCTACTCATACCAAACCGTTTCAGAACGTCCTGCAAAACATCATACAAAAGCTGCAGGGAAAGGCATGGGAAAGAGGATCTAGTTAAAGTACCTCTCAGATTTTCAGATCCCTGCCTGCTTATTCCAAATCTCTAGGGTTGGAATAGTTGGCATGAACTAAAAGAAAGTTTCGTTTGCTCCAAATAAGAGCTGCTGAGTGCTCAATCTTGACAAAGATTGCCTGTAGCTTGGCCCATCAGATACTCAAGATATCCATGAGCCACCATTTTCTATTTACTGCCTTGATCACTGCTCCACAACTGTGTAACATCCGAATCAGAGGATCATTTATATTGGAAAAGCTTTCCCAGACCATGGAGTCCAACTATTAACCCAGCACTGCTGAGTTCAACACTAAACCATGTCCCTAAGCATCACATCTAAGCAGCTCTTAAATACCACCAGGGATGGTGACTCAACCTCTTCCCTGGGCAACCTGCTCCAGCCAATGCAGGTCTGCCCTTACTTCTGAAGACAAAGTAAACTCAAACTTTAGCTGTACAATGTTTTTTCACAGTGAGAGGTTAACACTGTTTACTTGCATAGTCTCCAACATAAGGAAATCTCTCCTTTCTACCATAGCGAGAGACAGGTAGTACACCACAATCACAATTGTACTTCTAGTTTTCTAAGACGACTCTTTTCTCTTCAAAGTAACAAGTCCTGGGTTGAAAGCCCTAGTGTTAAAGGTATAACTTGAATAAAATTTAGGGGAAAAATCAAAATCATGTTTTTCTAAGGAAAGACTGATTTCTTTCTAGTTAATTCTGTTTTTTAAACATGGTAGGAGTGTGAAATGTGGCATAATGAATAAGCTAGGCTGGCAAAAAATTGAAATTGCAACCATTCTCCATGTCCATGAGGTAGAAGTAATTTTACAGCAACTTTTGTCAGTTATTTGGATCTTGCATTTATCTTTATAACAGTCATTCTACTAAATAAAACATGTTCTGCAAGTTGGTTACCTCACTCATGTGCTGATTAAATCATAACATCAGATGTTCCCACAGACCTGGGTGGCAAACATTGATCAACACCAAGGCAGAAGCATAGATTATCCAAGTGTAACTGTCTAAGAGGATTTGGTAGCAAATAGGCTGTGTCTGCATTTCTGCCGAAAAGCTTCCTGAAAATTCAATTCCAGCTCGTACTCAATTCTTGTGTATACCTCTTGTGTCACCAGTACTAGACAATACATGGAAACACTGAATCCATTCCACAGAGATAACTTAGAGAGCAATTGAAGTCAGAAAATGAAAGGACATAAACCTCAAAGTCAGTGTTCAAACCAGCAATGTTGTGATAAATTTCTCATTCCAGTGTCTGGCACATCCTGCATTTCAGGTTTCTCTTACATGTTAGCAGCAGCCCTGTCTCCTGCTTTTCTGCCAGGACTTCATAACTGACCTCAAAAGTAGTAACTTTGAGTTACAGTGGCAGTGGTGCCTTGCTAGAGCCCTGAGTTCTCCTTCAGCCCTCCTTACCATTGTTCATCTCTCAGCTGTCTCTCCACCATCACTTCTTGTCAAAGCTGTGTTTCTGTTGGTTTGTCTTCGACAAGTATTTACAAAAAGATCAGCAATTCAAATCAAACTGAAGAGACACCTTGCTATCAGAGATAGGCTGCCACCAAAAGGTAAGCACAATGTTTCCTCCAAATATTCCAGCTATTCAGACCAAATATTTTTGCTAAAGAGACCAATAACCCTGACTACATTTGGTGCAGCTTCCTCTCTAGGGCATCTGTGTTTACATCCATTTGTGTCTTGGTCTAGAAAATGAGGCCTGCAAGGTTTAGACATAAATCATAGCGTGAAATTCCCAAAGTGGTGAAAGAGCAAACAAACGCTATCATTAAAACACAATTACTGCCAAAGCTAAATTTTGGTCTTTCTTTCTTCATCCAGTTTCCTAGTTTTGAATACAGTGCAAACTTTTAATGAACTAAGCATTTGTATATATGCTTCTATTCAAAATTACAAATATAAGGAGTCAAAAATTTATAGAAATACAAGTCACAAAGATAAGACAAAGGGAGAAGGAAAAAGGAGGAATAAAACTGAATAGCATCAAGATAACTTTTAATCTAAAGCCATAAAAATTCTTTGTATTTTACTAATTCCACTGCTTAAGAAAGATCTGCAGTCTGTTTTCAGTAAAAGCTGTATGGTACTTAGTAATATATCAGACAGCAATTAAGTCAGCAAACGTGCCTACAGCATTTTGCGTTAGAGACATGTTCTGAGAACTGCAACGGGCCAGATGAACACAGATCTACAAACCAGTCTCACCTCACATGCTTGCAATGTTCACACGGAGTAAACAACGTGTTCAGTACAGGGAATTCTAAAGCCTAAAGAAAAGCCTTATGAGCACATTAGACTGGGTCACATACCAAATAAATTACACACCCAAACAGCAGTGAGATGAGGGCAAATACCCTCTTTGGCCACTGCTGCACACAGTGAATGTTATCCCCTAAATCAAGAGCTCTCTGTTTTAATGCAGAAATTACTGCACTCAATAGTTTAAGGCCAGAATACAGGTTGCAAGAAGGACAGAAATAAAGGAGAGAACTCCTGCCATTAGAAACAAGAGACACGTGTTTGTCTCTTTTGGCAGTCATTGACACAGTAGCTGTTTACCAAGAGAGAATAAACATACCACCTAGGCAGAAAAATGTTTGTTTACACTGCACAACAAATGTGGAGAGTTTAATTTTTCCATTTCTACAGGAATGGGCTTTGCAAACACAGCTTTAATACCAATTTGAGAAACTAGGTCAAAAATGCAGGATGCCCAGCAACATGATGAAAATTAACTAGCAAAGTATGTAAATAGACATAGAGTGTTTGATTTTCAGAGAATCAAGAGACCATTGTATTAAAAAAGAGTCTTTCAACAAGAAAAATGTGTAGAAAATTAACAAGCAGGATTTGTCAGAAAAAAAAATTACTAAGTGAATTTTGTAGATGAAGAAAGACAATATTGAACAGCACAAGAGCTAGAACTTGCAATCAAAACCCTAAGAAAATGCCAATTTTTTACATTTATTTCACGGACCAATTTTTCAAAGCAGTTCCTAAAGTAGCACATACACTAAAAGTATTTAGTTTATAACTAAACATATTATTATTGCACTCAAAGGATGTTAAAATACCTGAAAGAATCTCCTCAGCTCCTCTGAATAACACTTATTGTTAAAAATATATGTAGCTGTTTCTGATACATTGCTGCAGCACCTCACTTCATTTCAGTGCTATTAAAGTAATCCCAGTAAGAGAAAGCCTACACACTTCATCTTAAAGAGGAGTTTGAAGTGATTTGGGAATTTCCTCATATTCCTGCAGAGTATTTAAAACAAAAATTCCCATATGTTTCAATTTCAATGTCTTTAGCACTCACAAAAGTATGTGTGAACAGTAGTGGAAAGATGGGAAATTATTTCTATGACAAAACCCCAAACATTCTCTAATGAAAAGTTAAGATTTCTAAAAGAAAAATATTTCAGGAGACTATATTGACAATCTCATGCAAAGTGATTATTTATGTGCAAGCCAGTGTGTTTCACAAATCAGCATATAACAGCAATGATTCTGATTTACAGAACAGTTCTCTGACACCATTCACTGCACAGATTGATTGTCAGTATCTGGCAAGAACACCCAGCAACTGTATCTAGAGCTTTAGCACACAGTTACAACAGGTGAATTCCAAGGATAAAAAACAAGGATTTTTAAAATATCCATCTGGCTGTTTGATATCAAGCACTTCCCCGCCAAGAAATAAAAAGATTTCCTAAAATTCCACTTAGTGAGCCTGTTTAATAAACAGTAAAAAGGTATACAAAGTAAATTCAACTGTTCCATCCTATGCTTCAGAGAGGCAGGGTAAAAAAATAATCAGATATCACATATTAAGGATACAGTGGGGGGAAAAACCCACAAAAAACTTATTACAGGCACAAATATCACCATTTACGCTACATAAGTAACACACTTTATAAATTAATTACATTTATGTTATATCTTAGGCTTATGTTGATATTCATCTCATGTAGTAGGAGAAAGCCTGAATCACTGAAAATGTTAGCCATAGGTAAAAAAATTATTAGGGAACTCTGATTACATGAGTTTAGAGAATTAGCGCTGCAACAAAAGAGGCAGCTTTTACAAATTCAGATACTCTCACATACTTGGGTAGCCCAATAGAGACAAACAGGCAGCCGAGGCTACATAACTACAGATGCTTAGGGCTACTGCTCAAACACCATCCCTCCAGGCATTTAAACTCCCTACTAGCTGCTGCTCAACATAATGCTGCCACAGACTTCAGTGGCTTTGGCTAGAAATCCTGAGTCAAGCCCCTTGAAGTGCAGCATTTTTCTTGCACAGAGAACATTTCTCTAACTGAATCCCATTCCTTTGACTTGTTCTGGACATCTGTGTCAGCTCTTTCAAGGAAGGGCCAGAGGCAGACCACCTATACTGAGAGGAGCCACACCAAAACATCAAGAGTCCTGTGGCCCAAGCATGGACATCCCCACTTGGGTGGCTTAGGTTCCAAAACATTGGGAGACTGAAAACAAAGCTGCAAAAAATGTAACTAATTTGCTAATTTTTTTGCTTCCATTAAAAGAAACAAATTAATCTTTCTGCTTCCTCAGAGGTGTTGGATCCTCAGTCAGATGGCAACCCTGAAGAGCTGATGTGGTGGAAGCCCACACCAAGTGGAATAAAACACTCTAGGCCTGTCTAATGAAAGCAGCACAAGCATTTCCCATTCAGCTTGCTGGCTCCTTGGATGCCTGACTCTCCATCTCTGGACAAAACTGGTGCCTAATTAGAGAAAAGAATTCACAACATCCCCTAGCTAGCAACAGGTTTGCCCTGAGCTCCAGAGACGTCTTCTTAAGAGTGGGTCACCATAACCTTACATCACCCTTTTCAATTAGATGGGTTTGAAAGGTCCGAAAGCTTCTGACAATTTCTATTTACTTCTTCCAGTATATGAAATGCAGCAAGTCTTTGTTTTTTAAGTTACCTATCAGAAATATAGAAGTAGTTTTCCTTCTCTTCCCCTGAAGTTCTTACATGCGAGTCTGACAGCCCACAGCATATTTCATGAGATGTTTTTATAGACACTAATACAATAGGATATCCATTTTAGTCAGATGCCATATCATAACAGATTCTGACATCTCTAAATATCATCACTGACATAAAATTTGATGGCAAAAGGCATTACATCTGGTTTCACCATAACTTGCATTATTAAAATATTTCTCAAAAGTTAGATGTTTTTTAGTTACTTGGTAGTTAATTCTATGGACTAGCCAATGATACTCAGTTCATGTGAAAAATCTGTGATTGCAGAATTAAACAGATAATGCAGATATAAAAAATACCTCCTCAATAACTGAGTCTTTGGATTCTTCCAAAGTTCTGCCCACATCCTTAATAGTAATTAAGGCCACAAAAAAAAGTCTTCGGACAGGTGAACAAGCCCTTTTGGCATGGGAACAGGACAGTAGTACAACTTCTTTCCACAATTCTTGACAAACAGATGAATTCTCACACAACTCTCAACCACACACACCTTGGGAACTAGAGCTACAACTCTGCTGCAGCTCACTGATGTGGTATTTATTCTAACCACTAAAACTCAGCAAAATTATATTCCAGGAACATTTCAGGAAATCCCTATTCCAGTCTACAAAAATCTTGTCTCAGAATACAAAAAGTACAGATACTCCATAATATTCTACTTAGAAGTTTTAAAGTTTTCCTGCATTTTACTCAATTTCTGCACTATTTTTACACTTTCTCTCAGGGTGTCAACAGAAGAAATAAATTCCTTAAAAATGAAGGTCAAAACAATAATTCTATATGGATTCAGAAAACCAGTAGAAGTCTAGCTCAAGTGGAAGCCGCCTGGGAGGAAATCTTCATTCTCATTGTTTTAACTTTATCAGGAACAGTTATATGGAAGCCTCTCTGATGGAAACCTCTGCATTGGGACAAATTTCATTTTTCCCTTTTTCACCTTATGAAAAGGGTCTGCACATTACCTCAAAAGACATGGAGAAAAATATTCTCCCATGGTAGAGAATATTATCTCTACAACAGTAGGAATTCCCACACTTAAACAGACTGCTTGCATGGGACCATCTGGATATCCTGTACATGGTGCACTCCAAAATTTTTGCAGGTAGAAGCAAGCAAGTGGTGGTGGTTGAGGAAACCAATGGCAGCAGCCATTTTTAGGGGCATTTCCTGCATAGTCTCTGTGTTTTCAAGTTGCTATTTTTTTATACCTACTACCAGATCTAAGAGACATAGCATTACCATTGCTTAGAGAGGTTTGGAAATTCCCTCAGTACCCAAGAAGTTCAGAAAAATGAGGTTTGTATCTACTTCTTATTCAAGGCCACATAAAAAAATCAGTAGTGATTACTTTGTCTCTGGTACTTTCCCTTTTTGCATATTCAAGTAGATAGTGCCAAAAGAGTTCATCTAGTACTGCATGCAAAACTACCAGTGTTGAAGAGCAGGACTAAGAAGAACCTATCTACCCCAGCTCTTTTATTTAAGCAGAATAATAATCCATCCCTGGCAACTTGTTTAGTCTTAATCCTTTCTAAGTTTCAGTCTGTCCTTGCAGCTCATGTTTTCTGAAGTGATCTTTACTGAAGTTCTTCTCTGGACTCTTGTCAGTTGGCCTACACTTCTGAAAGTACAACTTTCAGAGGAGATTTCATAATCACCACCAGAACAGGCGGGATAATCAGTTTATCATCTTACTTTTTTGTGTCTTTACCATGTGTATTTACTATGTTTTACCACCTAGCATAAGTCCCAGATCTTCTTTGCAATACTGTTGTTTCATAGCACTGTTATTACTGTTATTCTTCATCTCCTGTTTCTTACTTATTACTCCCCATTTTAAGCAGAAAACTTTGTGTCTGTGTTTCAGTTCCATCTTCTGATTTCAGACCACTGTGATTCGTCTAGACCATTCTCATTTTATCTTCCCAAGAATTGCAATGCCTTTGAAACAAACATCAAGTCTGATAGTTCCTACTTTTTTCCATCAACATAAACCATTGAAATCAGCAGAGTTTAGACTGGAGCTGGGTATGACCTTACACAGCATCCTCTCTTGTGATGATAGCTTAATCACAAAAAAACTATATTTTTTTTCCAACCAGAGTGCACCACCATCCATATTTCTTTAATTTAGTTATTAAAACACTGCCTTTTAGGAGAGTCTTACAAGCCTTGGCAAATTCACAATGACTTTACTTTATGCATCAGACATACATGCAATTCTGCGGGAAAAAAAAGAAAAAACAAAAAACAAAACAAAACAAAAAAAAAAAAAAAAAAAAAAAAAAACAAAGTAAAAAAACCCAAAACCAAAACAAACACACACAAACCAACCAACCAAAACAAACCCAGAAAAACCCCACATCAGATTTGTCAAAAAATAATATCAGACTTATGTATTTTAAATATTATTAATCTCTAAATGCAAACAACTTGTTCCCACAAGCATTTGTAAGTCCCAATTGCACTGATCTGCCTCACTTTCTTTTTTCTCTCCCTACATTTAAGCTGCTACTGCTGCTTCTTTGAAGAAAAAAAAAAAATTCCTTTTGTCTTCATCCAGTTCTTTGGCCTCTCCATGCTCCTCATATCCCCACTACCACCGACCACCACTCAGACTCCTTTACATACTGAGCACTCAGCTACTAGCAAACAGCTCTTTCTTCCAGCCTTATGACATTAAGTGATAGTAGACAAGTCTCATCTCTCACTTAGCCTTTTTTGTTAAAGCCATAAAATAAAAATGAAAATCCATTACATTGGCAGTATTCTGTCCACATGTTTGTCCTTTCTTTGCTTAGCTCAAGAAAACCTTTGAGCTGTGAAGCCTACTGTTATTTTTTATTTTTTTACACTACAAATTTTAACTACTATAGTCACATGCCAGTCTTGTCCACTTTTTTAATAACTGCTATTGGAATGCCCCTATTCAAAAGATAGTTTCACATAATCAGTTACAATGTTTTTTGGTTTTGTTTTTTTTTTGTCTTCTGCAGTGCTTGGTGCAATAAAACATATATTCAAACAGTTCTACAAGGCTTCCAGTACAGAATATATTCAGATTATAAACCTATTCTTGTTTTCCTGCTGTCACATATTACTTCAGTGGAAAATATTCACCTCCTTGCTTCTGTGAATGGAACAAAACACTAACCTAATTTCTGAAGTACAATCTGTGCATTTTCACAAGGAGTAGCTTCAATTACTAGATGCAATTACCATCTAGCTGTTTGTAAAGCACATCCTTTTATCTCATCAGCTGAAGTGGAGCAATGTTTACAGCCTTCCCAAAGTTTACATGTCAGTGCAAGTGCTACTCTACCTTGCTACAGAACAGACTTTGAAAACAGGAAAATAAACACCATAAAGGAGAACCTTTTGGGGAAAGAAATCTGAGAATTCTCCAAAAAGTATTTTTTCAGAGATGATTAAGAACTTCTTTCATGTATTTGTAATCTTTGTCTACATCTCTTAAAGACATTTACATACTAGTCGCCACAGGAAGTCTAAAGTTTGAGTTTTCAGTACTTTACACAACTCTGAATAAATAAGAATGTTTGTTATCTTAGTTTAAAAAACCTTCTGGACATAAATAGACTGAGAGAAAAGAGCAAAGATGTTTGCATTTCTGGACATATAAAAACTTTCTACATCAAGATGATATAAAAAGATTTTTCCATACTGAAGTCTGACTTCAAGCAAACGATCAAGACTTCAAGGCAGTCACTTTTTTTATCTTCTCCTTTGACAAAAATGTGAATCTATGTATATCCCCATTTTTTAGCTCCACCTTAATCTGACTACAGTGTAAATATAAATGTGAATACACATAAATAAGAATTTTTAAAAAGGTTTCTCATTAAAGGGACAACCAAAGGCCTGTGAGTCTCACTTTAGGCAAAGAGCTAATATCAGCACATATTAGTATTAGAGTATATAGAGAGAGGTTACAAAGCACAGCCTTCATTCCTTCATTAGTGTCTGCTAATTCTCTCTATTCACAGAAAAATTGCCATGGTTTCTAAGAAGAGAACACTTGCCTTAAAAATCTACTTAAGCGGACTGCAAGGGTGCAAAGCGTTATCATATAGCTGATAAAATGAAGAATTTAATAAATTTTCATTGTCAACTTATATTTCCATAAGACATTTAACAAGATTTTATAGGAAGTTTTTTGAAGAAATTAGACAAGGTGTAAAAGTACAACATTGAGGAAAGGAAAAATACCCCAGAAGAATCAGAGGAGTCTGTTGGAGGGACTGTGCTGTTTAACCTACTCTAAAAGGACCCAGAGAAGGCAGTAACCAGTGAGGTGAACCCATTTGCTGATAAAACAAAGGTATTTAAATAGGTAAGGGGGAATGGCAAAGTGAGTAACTACAAAAAGACTTCAAGGTTTCTGGGCAATAAAAAGGCACCAGAAGTATAAATAAAAGTGTTTTGCATGGAATAAAACAATCCATAGACTCACTCACCAGACAGACTCCAGAACTCTGGGGTTATAGGAGCTGTTTGGACATTAGCATTCACTCAATACTTACAGCAACAATCAAAACAGAGAATGAAATGTTTTACAGAATCAGAGAAGCACAGAATAGATTGTTTTGGATTAAACCTGTGGAGATCATCCAGTCCAACCCGCCTGCCCAGGCAGGGCCACCTAGAGCAAGTTACAGAGAAACAAAGTTGGGTTGGGAATGTCTCCAGAAAGGAGACTCCATGACCTCCCTGGGCAGCTTGCTCCTATCTTCTGCCACCCTTGATATAAAAATGTTCTTCCTCAAGTGGGGCTTAAATTTGTCATGTTTTAGGAAATTTAGAACATTTGAGCAAGTACTAGTGGAAAAAAAAAATTAAAATCTCATTTACATGTTATGGCAAAAATCTACAGTTTGCCCACCACTGGCACAATGAGCAGCTCCAGCGAATTCTCCAAATGTACAACAATTGGAGAAAGTTCAGAGAAGATTGAAACCGGCTCCACAGAGAAGTAAACAAGTAGGCTGGGCTTCTGTAGCCTGGAACAGATGTAACTAACAGGAAGATGTGATAGAGTGTCATAAAATCCTAAGTGTTATGAGAATAATTAAAAAAAAAAAAACCAGTATTAAGAGTTTACTTTTATCCTAGTATATGAATTGGGATGTGTCAAATGAAGCCAGATAGGTATCAGAGGAAAAACACACATGGTTGTAGACGTAAAAAATGACAGGCATCAAGAATTTCTTACCAGAGTGTAAGAAGTGTGCACACTTACTGTGTGCACAGTTTACACAGGTTAGACAGGCTGCACGGATTCATGAGAGAGATGACTGTGGATTTACTAAAAGATAAAGCACATCAAGTTTAGGAAAAAAACAATTCCAAATGAAGTGAAAACAGTTCAAGGCTGAAAGACTACTTTAGAAAGAAATATTATACACTTGCCTTGTCCTTACTTCCCAGGAAATCCATTTCTAGCAACTGTAGGTTACAAGGAACTGGGGACAGGTGGCTCTCTGGTCTGAATCATTATGTTTTGAGATAGAGGAAAAAATCTTTAAAATTACTTGTGCTAGGAATGAACCATGTCATCATTTCACATATCATGTCCTGACAAATACTGAATAGAGGCACCAAAGAAGTATTAGTTTAATAAACATCAGACACCTTTGTTACCACATCTAAGCTAGTTCATCATTTTTGGTAAGTTATTTTGGCATTAGACATGACATGTATTTCTACTAATTCACCACACATGCTGACCCTGGTACAGGTAGTACAAGGGACACGAAAGGGACCCCAAAAGTAAAACAGCAGGCATTTTTGTCCTCTCCACACAATATAGTCAATTTCCATAACTAATCTCCCTTGTTTACAGTATTTCAAGCTTAGGGCAGAAGGGAGAAAGTTGGAAGGGAAAAGGAAAATTCATGAACAGAAATCAAGGAAAAGTTAATTTGATATCATATGTTTTGATACTCTGTGTCACTGTTTATAAAGAGATTATATACTGTAGAGAGGTTTTTTTCAAAGGCATGGTCCATCTTTTTGCCTTTTGCCTTTTTCCTGTAGAGTAGCTATGGTTATTCCATGCTTTGCCAATCCTTCAGGGGATCTGTTCAGCTGTTTGGATCCATAAAACAAGATATATAGCTGTCCGTATGTTAGAGATATAATGCGTTTCCAATAATCGGGATGTTGGAGTACCTTTCTGATGCCAACCCTGTTCCTCCCCTTCTCAGAACAGCAAAGCTCCACTTCTGCTACTATGCAGGTTCATTTCTTAAAGAAGAGGAAAAAAAAGGACAGATCTGTCCAGGTATAACTTTTCAAAACAAAGGCCACTTTCCTATTTTCAAAGCACACTTAAGCAGCCCCTAGATATAAAGCTACTACCTGATACAAGGGGGAAAAAAAGCAGAACAAAACTATATCACAGTGAACCATTCAAAAGCTTTACTAAAACACTTATTCCACCAGACAGCCCTGCAGAAAAACCATTCCAGAAACCACATCCTTGCACTACAACCTAACTCAAATCTCTGCCTGTTCAGTGGAGAAAAAAATCAGCTCACATGCAAAGAAAACAATTTAGGTAAACATGGCCCCTGTACTACATGTTTCTCCAGTTGGAGCATGGAAACAACATTTCTGTCTATTTCACCCTTGAAACACACATCTGGTTATGAGTTAGACACCAGGTAATATGCTTTTTCCTTCCCGACTCCAAGCTTTCCCTTGTATATGCTTTAGGCAATTGTAAATTTTTACTAAGTTGCCGAGAGCTGCAGAATACAAAAATCTGTAAAAATCTTAAAAGACCTCACAGAGCTATTGCACATGGAGGCAGAGCAGGCAGGTAAATTATCTGATCAGCTTAAACCTCAGACAGCAGGAAGAGCTCATTTACAAGGCACAGCAGAGAACAGCAATGAGGGACCAGAACAGATATTTACACTTGAAACAGGACCAAGAGTAAATGACCAAACTCATTTAGATTCTACATTCTTGCAGCAGATTCAAAACTGTATCTGCATGCACATTCCCAAATTTTGCATCCCCAATCTGCATGCAAGTCTCTATTTACAGATTTGTAGCACTGACTTTTGGAGGATAACATTCCAGGCAAATATGTGAAGTAAGATCTTGAACCACCTAGGCATGCCAAGCAGGAAAAAGGTGATTGAAATGCCCATTAGCCAACCATGCTTTGGTGATATTTTTCTCTGCTGCATAAATCCAGTCCAAGGGAACAACATTTATGCTACCATCACTTTCCTGATATAGAAAATGTAAATGTACAGAGGCACAGAAAGGTAGATATTCTCCCTCTTAAGAGTCCCAAAATCTCATATTATCTGGTGTGTAACTCATAACCAGATGTGTGTTTCATATTTCAATTTCCTAGACAACTTCATAGGCCTATGATATATTAAGGACATCCCCATATTCTAAGCAAAATTATCTGGGACACTGCTAAACTGTACATGGCAAAATCTGATTTTTCAGGGTGGTTTTTAGATCATTTGCAGACTAAACCAGATCTTACAGCTGCTAAACTTTCTTTGGTCCTTGTGGTTGTATTACATTTACTTTTTATTCCATGTAGATTCAGTATTTTCTGAATACTTCTACAAATATGTCATGGATATAAGGCACAGACACTGTATCTACCAATAGACCAACAGCTTATTATTCCTGAAAAAGGTTTCCTGAAAAAAAAAAAAAAAAAAAAAAAACCAAATAAAACCAAAGAATTCTTTAAAAAGAAAAACTGACACAGAAAATCTGCTTTTGAGTTGACATTTATTAGGACAAGTTTCAACTAGGAAGAGAATTTAAAAGCTGAGTTATAAAATACACGATGGGTGGAGCAGGTTACAATAGAGGTGTTGGCACAAAACTATCCAAGGAATTATGAGCACAATGCTAAAATAATAGGATCTCTTGAATGGGAAGCCACAACCTCTGAATTTGAAAGCCTTAGGTTTACTTTCATGTCAAGGCTTGTTGATAGCACTGTTAAATGAAAACATCAGAGCTCTTTCAATATTTCATAATGTGCTGCAATCTTGAATACAAACACAGAGAGAAAAAGCCAGCATTAAACACACTAAAACTTCAGAGAGTAATGGTTTAAAAAGGTGGCAGATGAAGCAATCCTATTCCTGCACAAATGATGACCATGACATGCTCAGAGGCTGCACTAGAATGACATAAAAAATACTGGTCTGTTTCCATCCATGCTGCAATGCTCAAATTAGCATGCTTTTGTTAATTGCTCTTAAGAGCAATTTTATTTTGGTGAAACTAAAGGTCAGTCTCTTGAGACTGACTATGCTGCAAGAAGGTGTTACAAAAACTTGAGAAGGAGACAAATATGATTGCTGGAAAGTACACATACATTTATAATATGCTTCCATAGTCTAGTTCCAGAAACATACTCTGCCTTTTGAAAATTTTCTCTTTTCTTTGGGAGTTTAAAGAGGAAAGAAATGAGGGTTGGCTATTGGGTTTGTTTTTCCTTATTCACTTTGAAGATTTTGAGACTTGCATCTTTAACATATTATTTTGACAAGCTAGAAAGAACCCTACTATATGATGAAATAAGTGAGATTAGTTTTAGTTTTCCAAGTTTTAGAAAATTCTAAAATATGCCATCATTTAACTTATTTTTTTAAAATGTGATTTAAATAAAACACAAGGTAGCCAGACCTCTAAAAGCAAATGCTGATATAACTCTCAATCTCATATTCATTTCACAGCCCCTTTTAAATTACAGCCTCTTCAGTACCACATTTAAGAGAGTTCTGCTGCAGCCTTTTTGTCTGTAAAACGTATGTTGGTTGGAATAAAGTTTTACAATGCTCACTAAGGGAGGAATAACTCCTCCAAAGCCATAATACAACATAAACCTGATACAATTTAAACTCCCTCCCTGGCACAGCTTTCCATTATCAAGAAACAAAAGCTAATATGGTTTTCAGAGTTCCTTGCTCATGTGACAGTGGGAACAGTAACTGGAGTCCAAAGCACACCGCTGGGGTGACTACAGTGGTGTTCATGACAGTGCTGTATCCTGGAGTTCCTGGATTTCTTCAAAGAAACCAACAAGTAAACAACTAAAACAAGATGGGATTTAACAGTAATCCTGTTTTCAGGGGGGCCTCCAGTTCTCCTCATTATATTTATAATTACGTCCTGAAAAGCTCTGCATAAGATTTTAGATAGTTCCAATACTTTCTGATGACAAGATAATGTGGGGCAACCATAGGAGAAGAAAAAGTGATACCAGGACACACACATGTAGATGGCACAACTCATTGAGGGCTGGAACTGAATGATGCTTAAGGCCCCTTTTGGCCCAAATCATTCCATGATTCTATGAGTGCAGATAGCTGGAAGTGAAGTTACCAATGCCTGACCCTTCAAAGGGACAGGAACAGGCAGAAAAACTAAAACAAAAAAAAACCGAATATGTTAACAAGACATGCTTTGCAAAAAATTTTTAAAATCATTTACATTTTAGCAGTGAGAGCACTTCCAGATTTTCTTCTTCTAAGCCAAACTAAATCATCTGTATGAGATATATCTGCATCAAAAATTGCTTCCAGAAGAAGGTAAAAATGGATTCATACAAGAAAAAAAATATGAAGAAAGTCTAGTCAAATTCTAGGCAGATGCAAGCTTCTAGAGAGCACTACCTCTAAATCCCAGAGTGAATTCCCTGATGTGTTACTAAACCAGAAGATGTGAAAACCAGAAGGTATTTGTTACTGTTGTGAGTCCACAAAGTACTCCTCATGGAGAAATCACAAAACATTTCTGTAAATGTCAAGATACATAGAATCATTTAAGTTTAAAAAGACCTTTAAGATCATCAAGCCAAATCATAAACCCAACACTGGAAAGTCTGCCACTAGTCCATGTCCCTAAGTCTCACATCTACAGGTCTTAAATCTTTCCAGGGATGATGATGCCACACTTCCCTGTTGTAATGCTTAATGTTATAAAATGACAGAAGTTTAGAAACCTTGTTTCAAGATTCAGAAAATGAAGAAAATGTAGATTTTGGAGGAAAAGGCCTCAGACAGGAGAATAGTTGAACAACAGAGCAATTTCTTGTGTCAAGCCTTGTTTACATACTGTTATCACATGCTACTGGGACTATGCTACACATCTAACTGTCTTTAGCAGACTAGAGGTACACCCAGGATATTGATTTTACAGAAAGTAACTCTCAAATTTTTCCAAGCTCCCTTGTCTCTTCTCTTTCCATTTCCCCTCCCATTTTCAAAATGCCACAGAAAATGTCCACCAGATCACAGAAAGCATTCCCTAAAGTTTTGACAAAATTATAAAGTACTAGAAATAACACTTTTGGTAGCAGAGCATTTTAATCATCACTAGCCTCCCCACCCCCACATTTAAATATTTATCTTTTAAATGTTTAATACACTTTCCCAGTAAAAATTGGTATCAATCAGTCCCACTTTTCTCATGGTTTTCTCTATTTATTGTCTTAATTTACACCTGGAGTTCTTCAGAATGAGAGAATGTTGTAAAAATACTTCCACCACCAAGTCAGCATTCCCTTTAAAGAGGAACAACCTAACATCTGAACTCTGGTCAGCCAACAGAAACAGAGAGGAAATCACTCCATCCACAGCAGCAGAGTTTAAGTCATTTGGAAGACTGTGAAAATAGGAAATTCTGTAATTTATCTACTTATGAAAACAACCCTGTGATTTTAAATATGTAGAGCAACTGGAGTATTCCTCTTCACAGTTTACTGGTAAGAAGACTATGTTTAAAATTTCATCTGTCTTGGCTTTTATGCTTGCATAACAACTACTATAAACAAGGATTCTTAGTTCTGCCTTTAAGTCAGAGCAAAAGACTGGAGCGTACCAAGCCATTCCAGTCAAATTCCTTCCATGGACCATGTTCCCTTCTGCATCAAACCATTTAAAACAAAAAATAACAAAGACATCCTTTTTCCTTTGTGTTCAGTTTCTTCTTTTTCAGAAAACTGCTACAACCTCTATACTAACTTTTGGTGTAAAAATACATATGGAAAAGTTTCCCCATCTTGATTATGAATAGGCAAGGTGAAAACATGGATTCTAGCTAAAATAAGAGGATGACTCAAGCATTGCTCAGCAAATATTCATGTATTACTCCAAAACTTTTATGATTTTTTTTTTTGTTCCTGTGTTAGTTGTGTCAATGTAGGTACACAGACACTTAGAGTAGCAGAAAAAGAACTCACTTTGCCTAGGTAACAATTTCCAACAGTAGGACAGGATTTGCATTATCAAGCTCTGTGTATAGCAGACAGGAGTTACCTAGGTCCCATATCTCTTTTGTTTCAGCCACTTAGAATCAGCTGAAAGCCCTGAATTTTAACAGAGCTCATCCCTGTCTTCTACCCAGACATCTCCTGAGCGATCTCATATTCCAGACAGACATTACCAAAAGTTGGCCACTAGGAATCTCCTCATTTTCTCATGTTGTACCTCTTAGGAGCCATATCTTATAACGAGCCATATCTCATAATCCCACCACACTCAGTACAGCTGACTAGTGCCAGACTGCGTCAGGCAGAGAGAGACAGCTCCCTGGAAATGGTGCAGCATCAAGTGAGGCAAAGGAACAGTACAAAATACACGCCACTATGCTTAAGTTTATACCAGAGGTGTTTTCTCCATGGATCATTATCAACTTTGATCCACTTGAACCAGCATGACTGGTTCACAGTAGAAAATGATGGGTTTTAGACCATCTAAAGACTCTCTTAGCTACCAGGCTTAACAAACAAACACAAATAAACAAACTCCAATTGTGAAGAGTTATCAGTGTTTGCAGTGTAACAAAAGAAAATAATCACCTTAACACATCAGCACTGTCAAAAAGCACCAGAGCTGTAGGCTTTTACTCCCTCATGTTCATGATAAGGCTCTGTGTTTTACACACAAAAATCTGAGACATAATGAGACCATTTCTCTAGATGTGTATGTATATATACCTGGAACCATCATAAACCAAACATGTGCATTCACAGAATGTAATAAGTAACCTATTTTATAAAACTCAGTAGCAAAAGTTTTGGAAAGAAACAGGTCTTAAATGCAATCAATCATCGAGATTTTAAAAATAAATGTGAATGGAGAGTATGATGGAGTCTATACCATCTTTTTTGCTTTTTCCCCCTCTCCCCTTTCCTTGTTTAAAAAGCTGTCAATTTAATGAGCCAAAATGAAGTAAATGGTAGCAGACATGGAAATCAGAGCCGTAATGGCAAGTAGAGGCTTGATTGCTGGCAAACAAAGATCTGTCCACTCAACATCTGGCTCATTTTGATCCTTCGAGTTTAGCTGCCAAATGACTATGTCATTTGGAGTCCGGAGATGAAGGCATGAGGGAGACCTGATATCATCATCCCAAATAGTCTGGGTCTTGCTCTGTGCTTAAAGCAGGCTTTTAAGATCAGCAAGAGTGAAGGAAGCTGTGCTGCTCCAAGGAAAATCTGACTTCATAAAAACTTCCACAAGCCAAAAGCTGAAACTATTAGTGGTATACTGGGAGGTGGAAGAAAACATGTATGTGTGGTATGCTCACAAGCTTGTTATAAATTTCTGTAACTATGCATATCAACACTTCTGATCACTTCTAGCCCTGCACTTATAGGTGATTGCAACTTCCAGCTATAAGTCTGTAACAATAAATCTGTTTATTTAGAGAGTAATTTTAAATCCTTTTGGCTAAACCCTCTCAAAAAATTTATGTTTAGAAAATGTTCTTCACCCTGCTATATTTTTATTAATTATTATCTTAAGCAAGATGCCTGAAAAATTCCATATCAGTTACTAAATGTACATATTTATACAATTTGAAGAATATAATGGAGTAGACTCAGACTTACTTTTACTGTAAGGAGGGTCCACCTTAATAGGCTTTGCAGAACATGGGGCAAAGAGTGAATGACATTCCAAAAATGGCAGGAGACTGGGAGGATACTGATGGAAGGATCCCCAGCAAAGCTAAAGAATTTTTTTAAGCCAGTTGTACTCGTGGAGATTTAAACTCAAGCACACATTATGGCTCTATAAATATCCATAACAGAACAAATACAACTTTCTCCAAATGGCCCATTTACCTTGGTCTTAAGCATAAGGGGGAATTTGCCACAAAGAAATTATAGCAAAAGAGAAACTGCAAAAACAAATCCTTGGATTTTGGAGGAGGACAATTTCAGCAGCACCACACACCAACTCTATTGTTCTATTAGGAAAACACAGCAAACATTTGCAGCACCAGACATCAAACTAGTGACAAGAAAAAAAAATCAGACTGCTTTTGATCAGCTTAGGAGGACTCTTCAGCAGCTTCAAACTGCAACAAAAAAATCACAGGAGCTACCAGTCTGCTGTGGCCACACATCAGTGCCCCAGTGCCTCGACACAGAGCCTGCAAACATCGGTGAAGATTTCAGTGTCTCACCCTGTAGGTCTCCTGTACAGAAAGGGACCAAAGGCACTGGGGACACCTGCAAGCTCCAGGCTGCATGAGTAGCTGTGCAGCTGCAGGGTGGGAACCCCTCTCCCAGCCACAGCTCACTTGCCCGGCCGTGTCAAGTGCAGAGTGCCCTGCCAGATGGATCAGTTGGGCTCTTGAGTCCATCATTAGAAGGGTGGGAATTAAACCCAAATCCATTTGCAAATCCATGCTTCCCATTAGGTTTTCTGAATTACCTGTAACTTCAGCCATATGCTTGCTGGACATCTCTATTCAAAGGAATTTGACATTTTTCTAATATGGTCATCAAGTAGTAAAAACCACACTTGTAAAAGCAGTTTGTGGTCAGTTGATTTTACAGACTCAAGAATCACTGCAAGAACTACTTTAAAGCCCTATTAAAAAGCTCTGAGTAGAAGATATAACTTATATTGACAACTTCAGGCTCTGGTACAATTAATTCCTATTTAAATATCTTTGACTTCTTATTGAGCTGTGAGTCATTTTAGATAAGTCAATTTCAAACACATAGTCAGCTATTCATACAAAAAGAAAACAAAACAAAAGCAATGAAATCAAAAAACAGTAAGTGTGGAGATAAGGATGTTACTCAAGAACTACTGAATTAGACCTTTTTTTAAAGGTCTAGATTTTACTGCACTTAGTTATTATTTCTGCCTTTGAAAGTGTTTTAGAGAATTTGGCAGCAACAGAAACCTTTATTTCCTCAATAAATAACTTAGCTACAATAGCTATAAAAAGAGGCTATTTCATATTTTTCATTCTGTACAGAACTTATAGAGAAGAAAAAACATGGTCTCTCTATGGTCCAATGACACATAAAGAGTAACAAAAAACAAGTGACTGAATCTTGCAAAAGATAAATGACCAGATAATTTGATGGAAACTTTAACCTCTTATTTGCAAGACATAAATTTGAGGAGGGCATTTGTTTATGTCAAAGAATAAAAAGACCTACTTTGATTTGAATAATTTTAAATTAGTATATCTTGAGATCCATTGTCTGGTGGTAGTTAAATTAAACTCTCGGCTAAGTGTTCAAATTATCGTTCACTATTAAGTCCTCTCAAGCTGTCCTAACTTGCTGCTCCTATACAACTTATAATTCATCTCTGAGGAAGACAACTGGCTGTATGAAATGAGGCAGCACAGAAGATAAATATTAAGACTGGTAGCTGAAAGTGTCTGAAGCATCATTCTTTCCTCTATTTTATCCTGGTGGAGCCACCACCCAGCCTACCAATACAGTCAGTGCTCTCCCCCAATGTGAGTTCCAAATCCTGCACCCCTGAGCTGAAACAGCTCACACTGCACAAAAATTTCATTTCAAACAAGACATTTTAATGGGATTTTCTTTTCAATGAAGAAAAAAAATATATTTTCTTCTGAATGAGAGTGCTTTGTTTTGGTTTTGTTTTTTTTTTTTTAAGTTCAGCTTTTAAACCAGAGCCTTGATATGACTTTTTTTTTTTTTAGTTACTACTTACTCATCATAGGGATGAATTTATTTCTTACTTTAATGTTGGCACAGAGAAACTAAACCTTGGGCTTTAAATATTTTCCTCCAAATTGCAGATGTTTTTATTATTATTTTAAACAATCCCCTATCATCTGTAATATTTGGCAGTGGAGGGTATGTTATGGTTGTGTCACCATGCCTTGATTTTTCACCTGAAATGCACAGGCTCATTTATATATCAGCTTGTATTTCATCCTAAATGCAGATACATAGAAGTGCCTGGTTTCAGTGAAACACTGGGCTCCAGTTTTGCGGTGAAGACAATTTCTACCTGTGCTACCTTCTGGCCCCTCTAAAGATAAAATACAGCATTTAAAATAAGAGACTTGGTTTTCCCCCAGTATAGTCCAGACAAGTATTGAGCAAAAGCATCATCCCCAAACATCCAAGCTAGAGCATTCATATTTAAGTCTCAGGGACACCTGTGCATGCTGCATATAATGTTAAGATGAATTCCTGGGATATCTTAAGCCAACAAAAGCTGCACCTTCACCTTCATATGGGTGAACTACTGCAATTTATGTTTCTGAAGCCTTCAAAATTAGCTTTTTGGCTTTGCTGTTTGAAAAGTAGGGTTTAGATGCCCAAACGAGAATGTAAATAATTTGACCGCAAAATTACTTATATTTCCTACTCTTTGGTAACTGTAAGAAATACTCTCCAGATAATTAAATCAGTGTTAAACTAAAAATAATTCAAATACATTTTGACTAAAATATTTTTATCCCTAGTTTTCCAACTACAAAATGTAATATGAAGGTGAATTTGGCTATCCAGCATTTTCCATATAGCATTAATAAAAATGCACACAAGTACTTTTCTCATGGGGAAAGGAGGGTGAGGATGCTACATGAAAGAATGAGAATCAAACAAGCAGGGAAAAAAAAACCAAAATATAGAGTTTAAGATCAAGGTAGTAAGCGACAGCACCAAAAGCTGAAAACTGGTTTCAAACCAGATTTCAGGGTGTTATTTACATACTGACCAAAATTGCATTTGGCACACATATTCTAATACTTGGGCATTTTTAAACCTTTTCATTTAAACTTCATAAATGAGCTGCTTTTTTCCTTGGTAATAAAAATGTATTTTTTCAAGCTAAGTCACTTGGCAAAGCACTTGAACCAATGCCAGAACACCTAAGTTAGTTGTTTTTTTGGTTTTTTTTTTTTTTATTCTTAGTTAAGTCATTCCATTTCCTCCTCATTTAAAAAATTCTAGATTTTGAATTAGTGAAAATGAAGTTAATCATTGTATTATCAAGACACTAGCTACATCTGAGAGAAATCTCAGCCCTTGGAAGGACATGGCATAAATAAAGAAACTGAATTTTTAAATAAAGACTTGGAGTAGAAAGCAGACTTTTTACCAGAACACATTTTCAGTTGTGGGCTACTTCTAGAGCCAACTTTTAGAAAGTCAAAATGGTAACTTTTCAGTCATGGCTACATGTATGATGAACTCAGCTTGTCTTTTGAATATAACTGTTTATTTTAAGCTAGGCAAAAAAGAAACAAAGAGAAACATGAGTTTGATTTCCCACACCAGGCACTACTCTTCATTTGTAAGAAGAACCTCCTCCAGATGAGACAATTTCAAGATTAGCAGAATGATTTATTGACAGCTTATGGAGTAACTCAGCACTCCCTACTTGACCTTCTGCCTAATTAATGGATTCAGAGACCACAGCCTCTCAGCTCTGGCCCAGGTCACAAAACATGTCCTGATCACTGAAGTACTGTTAAAAACCCTTCCAGACCTGGTACCTCCAAACTAGATTCCCTTAGGTCAGAACTGATGTTGAATGTGTTTGTGAAGCAGCAAGGCAGAACTTTGAAAGCCAGTATGGATGGCTGTGGGCTTAGCACAGCCCCTGTGGAATCTATTTGATGCCAAAAGCACAGAGACAGTTTTAAAGAACAAAAACAATTTAAAATAATTACATTTTTAAAACACCAACCAACCAAAGACAAACCACTCACTTTCTTTATTCAATCTCTTTATCAGTCTAGAAAACAACCTACATCCACAACAAGGTAGCCCAAGATGCAGCCAACAGATCCTTTTCCACAGTCCTCCTTTGCTCTGAACCTTTTCTAGAAACATTCATTAGCATGTCACCCACATTTCCACTGGCAATTCTTTGTGAAACAGTAAAAATGACCCCTGTTCCCTTGACAACAATCGTTTTAAGGGGGAGAAAACCAAGAACATTTCCCTTCTGTGAGCTGTGTCCAAACATCCTAGATATCTTTAATATATCAAGCTGCCCTTCAAAAATGGAAAGATTTAGTGGCGTTCATTATTGAAAAGTCCTCCTGTATTATGGAGCAGTTATACAACTCTTTTTTTTTTTCCCTAGGTTGAAATAAAGCAAATTGAACAAATGAAAATCTGAGTATGCCATATCTGCTCTTATCATATCTGTAGCCATATTCCATCTCCTTCTGAATTAAAGTTGACACCAAAAACTCAAAACCTGCCACTCACCCCAAGAGATTACCCTAGTAGTCATGAATATAGGAGAAATTATATCAGAAATGTCTCCTTGAGAGAAAACATACCTTCTCTTGAACCCAATAACAAAATGTATCAGCCTATCCCCAATTCCTGTTATGTTCTGCAGAGAGGTCATCCTTCTCCAAGTTCTTGATCTGAAATATGGTATCCTTTTATTTTCTACCCACTCCTTCCCTTTTGCTCAAGACAGTAATACATATCAGCATACAGGCAAAAGGGCTTAGCAGAAAGACTGGGTTTGAGGGAGACAAGTTGATGTCTTGGCATTACTTCTTTATTATTTAATCACAGAGAGATTTCTGCCCTTGACCAAGGTTTTTCATCCATAAAGCATGGCATTTGATGTATGCCTTTAGAAATAAAATTAATTAAACTTTGCCTTGTAGAAATTTTCAGGACAGGGTCTGCACACAGTGATGTGTGAAACTTGATGAAAGGGTAGATTACAACAGGCACAGAGTTACATAAGAAGGTTCACCCATGCAAGATGCACTTAACTGCCATCAACTGTTTCTTGCAATAAATACGATCATGTTGATTTTCTACACAAATTCAAATTATCAACAACAACAAAAAATTGAAGACAATATTCATTTAGCTATGACAAAGCAGTAAATTAGTGGGAAGAAATTCAAATTACCGCAAAGAAAGATCACAGACATCTGAACCATTCCCAGCATGGCTTGTAGTTTGTTTGCTTGCTTGCTTTTCTTCTGCTAGTGAACACAACATGAGATGCTTCAGTTAACATTTTCCTGAGATAAAATTTTTCTCCTACCACCCATGACTTTCCTAAGGAGTACTCAGAGATGAATCAAACAGTAAACAGTAGTACTATGGCACAATAAATTACCATTTGAGGTTACTTTTATATTAGTCCCAGTACAACCCTTTACCACTTGATTTTCAGCTCTATAAACTGCCTCTAGGCATTTTCTTGCACAGAAAAATCATGCTTCCTTTAACACTACAGTTTCTGTCCCTTCAGAAAATTTGTCTTCATCTTTTTTTTTCTTCACTGCTTATCTTTAGTGGCTGCCAGTGTCAGTTTTGCAACACAATGGTCCCTCCCCGTTCAGTTTGTCTTACACAATGAGTTTCTTCACTTAAGCGTTTCTTTCTGATTTATAGCTCAGAAGTGCTATATAGTGGTTCCTAAAGCACCACAAACGCACTGCAAAGGTACATTTCAAAAGAAAAAGATAAAATCCTTTTTTAATATAGATGTTCACAGCTCAAACCCAATATGACCCAGACAAAAACCCAGACATTTCAATATTAGCACACAGTAGAAGCATGTAAAATGTGTGCTTATGGTTCTGTAAGGTGAAGGGAAGCATCACTCTCCACACTTGTAGAAAAACATGGAACATTAAAGCAAGGTTTAACATCCAGCAACACCAGTAATGAAGACCTCTCTGTCTCTGGGGAAGTTGCTTGCTCTGCCTTCCTTGCTTTCTCCTGCAAAACTGTGAGGCCATGCTACAAGAGAGCTCAGGACGCTGATCTGTCTGAAAGCAGGAAAAAATAAGCAAGTCTTTTTACAGCCAAATCAGTTTTCTGATATTCCTTCACTGCATTACCACAATATTGTACCAGCATTGCTGTGGAGAAAGAAGTCAGCTGGGAATTCAAATGTAAGTATCAATTTTCTGGTTATTAATGATATTACAGCTTTCATAAGTGAAAGAACACTTTAACATGTTTGACACATTTCTATTCAGAGTGTTTTTTACTATTGGCACTCATTCTGAAAGTCATATTTGAGAATGCTTTAGTTTGTTTATGCTCTCTTTTACTTCACAACTCATCTGTCTAATTGCTATTTAACTGCAACATTTGTGAACAAAAACAAACTAAAAAACAGGAATAAGTAATAGAAATTCATCAAGGAATTAAATCACTTCTTTTCCTGTGACAGGCCGCACCATTAGTCATTCTTTTCCACTGAACACAGTCATGTCTTCTGTGCTGCCTCTTACTGTGTCAGCCATAAGGGCTTTGGACACGTGTTTGATGAGATCAGCTTTGGGACCTTTAAATGCAAAAGAGAAATGGAACTTGACAAGTATCTTGACCAACAAGCTACAGAGATTTTCCAAAGCCTAGGATAACCTCCTGGTGAAGTATTTCTTCCTTGGCTAGGGAGGCAGTTTTCACTTAGCCAGCAACAAGCTGAGAACAAATGTCAGGGAATACGTCCGATCGCACTTTGAAAACAAAAGTTGTTTGAATGTCTGATTTTGAGCATAAATCAAGAAAAGATCAGAGTTTTAGATTTGCAGTTATCCTGGGGCTTTGTTTCCATTTCTTAATGAACAATTGTTTGGTTGTTCTACTACTCTTATACATACATTTTATCAGAATTCGAATATTTTCTGTCGTAAAAAATCTTCATAGAGAACTAACGTCATAAAAAAAGAAAAAAATGTAGATACACAGGGACTGAGAAAATAATGGACCTCAGCATCCTGATTGATGAGAAGCTTAAGATTCTCATTACTTTCCCAGAAGGTGAGATTGAAAATGAGAAAAAATTATCATATGCAATTACTGATTTATTCTATTTAAATACACAAGAGAGTGTTTGTTCTGTATTCAGTAGATTCACTCACTACAGTAATGCAGAGCTAAAAATTAGTGGAGGGGCAGTTCTAGCTAGCAATTAGACAGAAAAAGGCCAATTTTGTGCCCTCCATAGAACCATCTGCAATTCTCAGTTCCCGCTTGCTAGAGTACCCTATTTATTACTATAGACAAATGTAAGCTACAAGTTATATTTTTGCAGAGAAGCATCCTTTCTTCCTTTGTGTTTATCTGAAAATTATTAAGGGCCTGCAGACATTTGTGTCATAACTGTGAGTCATCTATCTAAAATATATATATATAAGGCCTATAGGCTATTTAGAAGCAACAGTATGTAATTAGCTGCACTGCGCTTGGAATTAGTGTCTGCATCATAGGGCAGTGGTAAAACAGACAACAGAGATAGTTTTGAATAAATAATAAGGCTACTCCTGTCTCCAGCCAGGACAGGGTTAATTTTTGCAGTATTCAGGACCTAGTAGTCAGTTAATCTAGTCCACCTCAGAGCATTTCCCATGGATGGGGAAAGGGTCCCTTCTGGATCAAACAGTGTGGTGGAACAAGGGGTCAGGTATGGTCAGCAGTGAGAATTCATGTGCCAATTTTTTCTTGTACCCACTGTCATCCCTATTGGTGCTGTTACTATTTTTTTCTTCCCTCATTGTTGTTTCTAGTTAATTGTTCTTATTTCAGCCCATGATCTTTACCTTTTGTGCCTTCAACTCTCCTCTCCATCCCATTGCAGGGAGAAGGAGAGGGGGAAATTAGAGAATGGGCAATACCATTCCCAAACTATGACATATTAAAAAAAAAAAACTCCAAAACACACAGAGAAATATTTTTAAAAATATAATCTGTTGCTTTGAATATGACCTTTGAAGGGTAAATGCCATCAACTCTATGTAATTTAACCCTCCATTATTTGTTTGACTGAGTTGACACAAATGTGTTTTTTTTCAACTGTTGGATATGGGTTTAAAATTCTAGTAGAAGACCATTATTTATTCATAGTTAAAGGGTGCTGATAACATTACCCTATACATTTCCTTATCTTGGAAAAAAAAATCAAATTTCACATTACATAAATTGATAACCTGTAGATAATTTATTGATTTTGGTCTCAAACTTGAAAGAATTTACTTTACTTAACTAAACTACTCCCTCATCAGCCAAACACCTCCTGAAGTCTGCTAGACCACTGTGCTCTGTTCCCACTCCATGGCCCTATGCTCTTAAGCTTCTGCAAATGGGGGAGAGAGAAGAGAAGGTTTTTTATTACTTATATTAAGTGGGACAAAGCCATTGCTGCTGATTTAGGCTCCAAAATTATCTGAAGATTTCCCATAAGCTCTTGACCAATAGAAAAGACTGAAGTTTACCTTTCCAGAGACACAGTAGCTAAAATAAGTTTTTGGTGCGAGTAGTTTCAATAAGTGGAATTTTTTTAACCTAGTCCAGACAAGTTTTTTGTTTTACTTTCCTTAGTAGAGCATTTTCCAGATCAGGCATATTAAGTTGACTAAAGATTTTTAAAAAGTAATATACAGCACAAAAAAAACCTATACTATAGGGTATAGGGTTTTCTTTAGAGATTCTCTTTATGTGTGGCTTCCAGGGATTTATTTGTTTTTAAACACAACCTTCATTCTCTATTATCAAACAATCCCACAGCCAGCTTTGTTAGATTGTGATCAGTCTTGCACCCACTGATTTACTATCCAGCTAGCCCCTAGGCTAATGAAATCAGTTCTTCTGGCTGATATTATTTTAACACACAGACAGACTTAAGCAATTGTAACAGCATGTTGGTAAACAGCTCCTTAAACCCAGACTAACAGCACCACAAGAGTGATTCCTTGCCACAAGTTATATGAAGCAAGAAAGAACACGAAAATCATGGTTTAACAAAAAAGATGGACTGTAGGGATTCCAGGAAAAGGTATTCCAATAAAAGACATCCCAGTAACACCATGTTCACATGAACTCGCTGCAGTAATGAGCAGAGAGACTAAAGATTATTGATATCAAAAAGTTAGTGAGATTAGATATTATTTGCTTCCCATAACTAGCAAAAAAGGCAATGAGAATTATTTGCATGCTTCAGCCCAGTCAGACTAAAGTTGTACTGCTGGGAGGTTGGCTATTACTCAGACCTAAGAATAGAGACAGAACAACCAGGATACAGAGCACCCATCCTGAGAAAAATAAAAAAAAAAAAAAAATTGGGTTGTTTTTGCTCTTGCTTTGCATTCATTGCATTTAAAACTTCTTTTTCACATATATTCTGAATCACAGAGTTTGAAGTTTAGCACAGCACTCTTGCTGCTTATCTTTCCACCATCACTTGCCTTGTTTTCAGGATGACTCTTCACATTTACCCTAGACACTGAGACAAACAACTTTTGTGTGAAATAACAGCCCCAAGACAAGGGGCAGGAGCAGCTTAGGTCACGTGTGACTTCCAATTGGCCACCTTTGCAATGCAGTTTGAAGTACCAACTTCAAAAGGATATTGCCTTTGAACAGATCTAGCTGTAGGCACTTCAAGATTAATAGACTGGTTTAATTACCCTCTCCTTAGCAACCCTGCTGTTGTTTCAACAAAGTCAACCCTTGCAATGTGCTACTCCCAGGCTCTGGCAGGCTGTCTCATCCAAAGCCAGGTGATCGTGGCAGTCATACAAGTTGCAGCTTGGTGGGAGCTTCCCTTCCCAACAGGGCTCTGTTTTGGTTTTTGACACAGGCAGGATCTCATGTGAGGCACGATCACAGCTTGCACACTAACCAAACTGCCTGGGACTACAGTACAAGTGTTAACTTGCAAATGCTATGGGCATGATAAAGGGGAAGAAAGGTTTGCTTGGTTCTTTAATAAGTACAAAAAGTGCACAATGAAGCAAGGTTTTTCAATGAGAAACATCAGTGGGGCATGAAATGAAGCACTTGAATGAAGCACAATGAAGCATTGTTTATTTCTTCTTCTTCTGTGCTTGCACTTCACATAGCCAAATGCAATTTCCTTGACCAGTTTACCTTCACTAGTATAATCTCCTCAGCAATCGTCCTACTCATGTTCTTCCCTAGAAAAGGTTGGTTCCCTCCATTCCAGCAGTAAAATCCCACAATTAGTAGTTACAGTAAAGCAAGAAGAAATGTTCTCTAAGCAGAGAAAAGGAGGAACAGAAGCATAAGGTAAACTATTCTGCTTTAATCACCAGAAGGGGTTTTGGTTTCTTATAAGCAAGCACATGTGTCCTCTGCTTCCACTTTTGTGGCTCCACACTTCAAAATGTGAAAGCTGACCCATTCCCAACAGCCCATTAATTACCACTGTTCAAGGAATCCCACTCCAGCAGCACTCAGAGAGGCTCCTGGAGGTCTGTTGTCTGACATCCTCAACTCCCAGAATATTTGAACTGGCATTAGAGCCAACACAGGAAGACCCAGCCCTGCTGGTTCATTGCTTTTGCTTTCTTTTTAACCCAAACAAGTTTTATGGCACAGACACAGGAGCAGCTGAACTGAGAGTGGCAGGGGCTGAAGCAAATCATCTGCAAGAGGATAGACCGAAGCACAGTATCTGTGCTGTCAGGAATTAGGCTCACAGGTACTGAGCATATTTTGTAAATCACACCCTTTCAAGAAAAGAAAGCATGCTGCCTCTCAGATGAAGTAATTACAAAAATATGTAAAAACTAATACACTATTTCTATAGTACAGTATTTATATTATGAGCTAAGCCAACAACCTGGGAAAGACATGCTTACACTAAAAAAGGCAAAGGAAAACGTTTTTAATTATAAGTGCATTCATCATGCTGATTGTTTAAATTTACATCTGCAGGCAGCACAGAAATCTGAGAATGCAGAGGACAGATTGGCAGTACCTTCTTGTCATTTGCACGTGAACTCTCAATTGCATACTTAGGACACTGTTTTTCCTCCATAACTCTAACACAAACTTTGAGTTCTTTTCATTAAGGCAAGAAAGAATTAACACAGCAGCAGACACATGCAGCAAACCACCTAATAATTTTACAAGTAAAAAATACTGAGCTGGTCACTAGAATAGCTACCTGTAGTTAGGGGAGGGAAAACAATAAATAATCAAAAAGTCTGTATTTCCAATTTTCTGGATAGATCTAATCAGTATTAGATGAATTTATTTTAAGAAGTCCTACAGTATAATTAGCAGTTTTTTTAAAATGTATTAACAACTGGCTAGCTTATCCCGGGCAACCATTAAAGCAGGAAATTCTTCCCTAAATGCAGGGTAAACACTATTCTTGTTCTCCACGTGGGGTTTTCTATGGCAGAGAAAATAAGTAAGCAGAGACTCGTGACACTATAAATACTTCTGGAAATAAATGAAGAACTGGATTTACTAGCACTGAAATAGACATAGAGGCCTTTTGGTTAACTACACTCAGAAAATATTTACTGCTACTGCACCTGGCACTGACTAGCCAGAAAAAAAGGCAATTTGCAAAGAGGAGATTTTATAGGGAAGCACCAGAATCTCATTACAATAAACTACAAAGCACTGTATTTGGTAACAGCTTTTTAAATACATAGTTCTATTCCTTTAGATTACCAGAGACGATGTGAAGGCTTCTTGAACCATGTCAGACAGGGCTGGCAAGATGAATAGAGGCTTTAACTTAATTAGTGTACCAGCACCTGACCAAACAAAGGTGTGGCCAGGCTGAATCAACTTAAAATACTGAACCAGATGCTTTTCCTAATTTTAAAATGTGTAAAGCTGGTATTTAAATATATCAAACCACCAAATTAAAAGGTCTGTGAATACAACCTGAAAGATTTTCCTTGAACCTTCAAAGAGAATTAAGATTAGGCCTTTTCTCATTCTTCTCATATAGGGCAGTCATTGAGAAGAATTTGGGGTAAATTTTTAGTGTTTGTTTTGGTTTGGGTTTTTGGAGTTTTTGTGGAGGTTTTTTTTGTTTGTTTTGTTGAGGTTTTTTATTGTTGTTTTGGTGGGGATTTTTTGTTTGTTTTTTTAATTCCAAAACTGAACAGGATTCAAGAAAATAATGCAAAATGGGTTTTTTCATGGTGTCAGCACTCCTGCAATTAAAAATTCATTAGCTAACTCTGCACTACCAGGAGCAGAGTCTAACCACTGGAAGGAAAAACTTCTCAACATGTTAACACAAAACTGCAACTTAATTCCACATTGTTCCTTGAAGAAAGGGAAGAAAGTTGAAACTAGTGAAGGTGGATACAATAAAATGGGTCAAGCATTCCTGTGTAAGAATAAAGCAAAGGATGGGCAATATGGGATCTTCCTTTACAGGATGAACTTGATGACCTTAAAGGTTCTTTTCCAATCTAAATGATTCTGTGTTTCTATGAGATACACTGTACACATCTGGGAACCACTGACATGTCAGCCTCAATTTTGTGCCTTATCCCAAAGAAACAAACAAAACCACTAGCTTCCCTCCCTCCTCACAAAAACAAACAAAACCCAAAAAAGAAACAAACAATCAAAAAACCAACCAAACAAAAAACCCCAACATACCCAAAATGCCACACAACTTCACGTTTGAAAGAAAAACAAGTCTACCACCAAGTTAGAGTTTAAAAAAGAAATAAAAATTTAAAACATTTTAAACCACCTTCCATGATAACACTAAATCAGACTTTGGGCACTTTCCTTATAATAGGACCATGATGACTCTTGGAAATATACGTTAATTCCTAAACTAAGTATACATTGGAATTCTGCACCAAAACAAATCAGAACAAACTCAAGCTTGATTTAAGAAAACATGTCCCAGTACAGAAAAGAAGGAAGCTGTCTGTCTTCCATTTCAATACCACTCTGTCTGGCTTATACTTTCTGGCTTTTTTTCTTTAATGCAATAATGTACTGAAAGGCAAAGTTGTTGCAAAAAACTACCAATAAACCCCCGTGTTCTTTTAAAACGGGTGCACATGAAATTGTGATTTAACAAAATATTAGGTCATAAATCTCCTCTTAACCAAATAAAATCTATAGCATCTATTTGTCTAATTTAATCTTCCACTTAAATGGGTGTTGAAAGAGAAAGAGGTTCATCTTTTTATGCTATTATTCTGTTGACCTGAAAGTTGGAAGCCAATTGTGCAAAGTGTTGCAGTAATTACTTAGGATTAACAGAGGCTTCAATCCATCTGAGATACATTATGAAATACTTGAATTGGCTTTAAAAATCAGAAATGTTATTGCCTTACAACAGGCTATCAGCTTAAAGCTCCTAAGAAACCTTCAAACAGATATGTAAATTTGAAAATGCTATTTTAAAAGAAAGTTTCACATCAAACAAAATTTAAGTAGCCAGGCTTCAAAACGACAAAGCTGCAGAGGAGTTCTGACACATTAGAGGACTTTGAACCCACAGCATGCATTTGCAATTCCTACTTAATTTTTATATTTGAGGTTTTTTCTCAGAAAGGCAGCAGTACAGCAGGGGAGGAGCAGAAACAAAAACCTGGCAGAACCCCCAGCATTGAACTGGCAACCAACACAGGATGCAACAATGCAAGAGCAGCCCTGAAACCACAGCACCTTCGCAAGCACCACCAGTTTCTTGATTGGCTTGTGTCTCCTCAATGGAAAGATTCTTTTTTCTACGCTGTTTTCCTAATATCTATAAAAAGAAAATGTTGCACACACAGCATAAGCCAGTTCCAGATAAGGGGTTCCAGATGAGTTAAAGAAAAGATAATGGTTCATAAATGGTTTGTCTTGGCAGGTCTGTTAGGTATCTTGGTTCAAGTTCACCACTTCAAGCACTTAGTAGGAAGTAAAGACACTGAAAGACTTGGCAGAAGTTTAATACTAACAGACTTGAAAGGACTTTAAAATCTCAATGAATTAAATATTGGTAGAACACTACCAGTGCTACAGTAATGTCATTAGCTTAAGGTAAAAAAAAAAATTAAAAAAATTAAAAAAAAAAAAAAAAAAAGGGGGGGAAAAAAAAAACCAAAATGCACCACAAACCAAAAAACAACTTGTAAATAAACTTTTAGTAATTTCAAGCAAAGCATTTTACAGAATTAGAAAAGAGAAAATAATTCAACACTAAACCTCTCCCCTTACAGAAGAATGTGTTAGAGCATTTTACAGTCTCAAAATGAGCCTGAACACAAACACCAGGTTTTGATTTCACATGCCCTGTGCTGCAGGCAGAATCGATCCTGATAGCAAAGTAAATGTTTAGTGTTTACATGAGCCAATATAGCAGCAAACTTTCTAATATGCATTAGAGCACAATCTCATCAGCTAAACAAAAGGGATTTACATAATTGGACACTGTTTATAGGCTGATTATTCAGTTTCTGACCTAAAATACACACATAGTTGCATTACAAATTTGCAATTTTCTGGCACCTAAAAAAAAGCAACAAGGGGACTCCTGGACATGCTCAGTCATTGCTGCTCACAGAGCAAATGTGCTTTGACACAGAAGTGACACGGCTGCAGGAGCATCTCCCACCTCACTGCTGGCATTCAGATATCAAAACCTCCAGAAGGCACAGAGATAGAAGGAATGAAATCTCAGTCATCTCCCAGAGTTGTTTACAACCACTTGAAAATAAAAGACTTTGCTGATGCAATGTATAGCACACAACTGCTGTGTCAAGACAGCTGAAGGGATAACAAATCATCACATTGTGGGAAGAACTCCTCAATCAACAAAGGAAACCACCTATCCCAGACACAACATCCCTAGTCATGCCCTGTTGTGGGAAATGAATTTTTATATTATCATTAGTTATTTCAGAGATTAATTTCAAAGCATAACACTAAACCTCTTTTTTAGTTTTACTGCTTATCTAAAGGCAATATCAAATTCCTTTGGTCCCCAGAAGAGTAACTTCTGCATTTCTGCAAAGCTTAAGGTTTCATGAAATATACCAGGTTTTGCTAATCATGTCAGGCCAAAGATGGTATGATACCCTTACTAAACTGCCTTACCAAAATTATGAACAGGCCTATTTATTACCTCAGTACCTTATTAATGCAGAAGTGGAACCCCAAGTGTCAAACACCACTTTCCACCTCAAAACTATGCAATTTATTAGGAGGCACAATACAACAGCAGGCTACAGCCAAACACAGTTTCCATTCTTTTTAGTCTGCTCCTTAATAAAAAGGAACAATTTTATCATAAGCAAACACAGAGATACTCATTAAAGACATGTTTGCCCTTCTCTGGACATGCTTCAGCATCTCAACATCTTTCCTAAGTGGAGAGGCCCAGAAGTGGACACAGCACTCAAGGTGTGGCTCACCAGTGCCAAGAACAGAGGAAGAATGACTTTCCTGGTCTTGCTGGTCACACTATTCCTGGTACAGGCTAGGATGCCACCAGCCTTCTTGACCACCTGGGCACACAGTGGCTCATGTTCAGCCATATGATCCACGTACAAAAATGCCAATAAGGTTGTTGAGAAACAAGAACCAAAGTATTCATGTGAAACCTGTGTCACTGGGCTAAAGGAGTCGGGAGCAATGTGGGACAATATTAAGGGAAGTTATCCAGCATGCAACTCTCCACTGCCATGGACAGTACAGTCTCATTCAATTCAGGTGTCTGTAAGTAGATTTCACCAGGAATAAAACAACAGACCTCCTATTTTGATATGAATGAAAATATACAATAGGTAAATACTGAAAAAGCTCAAGACGCTGGATATTGACACTATTTGAAGCACCCCAAGCTTTTATTGTTTAACAAAACCAAGGTGGGGGAAAAGGATAAAGAGAGACAGCAATCCTGGCTCCAGCTGGAAGTGACAATCATTTCAAGGCTCCACCTGTGCATGTAAATGACTTGCAAATCAGTCTGCCATTCCAAACTGTTATATTACGGATGATAATATAAGTAAGATGCCTTTCTCTTCTACATCTACAATTAACAGTAAAGTCAGCTGTGCCCTGGTAGCTTCAGTTGTTTGAAGAAGGCAGATTATAGGGTTATGTTACAATTAACATAGCTGAATCTGAGTAAAAGAAAGCAGTTACAAATGTTTAAAAAATGTTACTTGGCTATTCTTGCAGGAAACATACTGAGGAGATTTAAGACCAAGTCATTCAGTCAAACTTCTGTGCATTCAGAAGGTCACCAGCTCTTTAATAGGACTTGGTTTTCTTTCACTGGGCATACAGACACATCTCTGCTGAGCATTTCCAGATCTGATCTTTCACAGCTAGAGATGACAGTGATGCAGTTCTGCTACTGAGGCTTGACAGACAGTGTGACAGTACTAGAGGCACAGTAGACAGTGATGATAACAGCAGATCCAGAAATGGCCAACCTAGACAAAACTGGAGAAAGCCTATCCAGCTTCTATGCTGGAAAACTGAAACCACCCAGGTTTTCATTTGTCAGGGATGGGGAGTTCTGACCCAAAGGTGCCAGGTTCTTGCTCTAAGCTGGAAAGGGGGTGCTCAGTACTTGAATTTTGTGAGGTCTCAAAATATCAAAGCTAGTGTCTGCATCACACAACTTTGAACCATTTCTAAAGGCTTAAGCATGGACATTCCATGCAGGTTACACCAATGGTTGGTCTTATTTGGACACTCAGACAAAGCTTTTATTTCATTTGCTGTGTCTCACATTCTATGAGAACTACCAATCCAGTCTCTCAGTGCAGAAGCATCAAGCATAAGAGCTGATGTAGGCACA
The DNA here is from genome assembly GCF_017590135.1 of Pyrgilauda ruficollis. Lineage (NCBI taxonomy): Eukaryota > Metazoa > Chordata > Aves > Passeriformes > Passeridae > Pyrgilauda > Pyrgilauda ruficollis. Next base: position 5,740,842 of record NW_024525489.1, on the reverse strand, counting down.
TGTTGTGTAACCACATACGTCCATCCCCATTCAAGAGGCAAAATGGGGATGAAAACAAGTTTCAGCTATTTCATTGCCCCCAACAGGTACTTGAGTAAGCAAAAACCATAAAACATGTTCCCACCTCAGATATTTTCTAGGATTAAAGCAAGCTACTCAGGTCAAGAACTTTAAATTTGGGAGGCATCTGGAATTTGAACTGCTGTGTTCTTGTACCCATGAAATATTTATGATGCTGAAAGAGGGTACTAAGAGCTTGGTAAGAATATAATACAGGGTGGTTTTTTTTTTTCAAATAAATAATCCCGGAGCTGTGGGAAGGAAATGAAGGGGACAATAAGTGCAATAGCAAATAAGAAAATGTAGAATGCAGAAAGCACAAGAGCTTTTTCAGTAACAAACACCATTGCTAAACCAAAACTTGGAGGAAGGTGAACTAAGGAACTGTGTGGAATGCTCAGCCTGAGGAGGAAAACTTACGATGGTTTTTCGAACTGAACTGTGCATTTTTCTCTTCTCAAATTATACCACAAGCATCTTGTAAATAGTAAATCAATGTGAGAGGAATTATATTTATCCTGGAAGGTTTCTATTGTGCTCTTAGCTCTAAAGTTAGGAGACAATTTTATACTCACTGTATTTACACCACACTTATGACTGGACATACGACACCGCCTCTGCTGTTCTTCTCAACTAAGTGAGTTATAAAGTATACCATGCTGTGTGGATTAATACCACTATCACAGAAATTGTTTAAGAGAATATTAGTTGAAGATATGAGAAACTCCAGCATGGTCGGAAGTGCCTCTGAGCAGCTACTGGCTGAGTTACAACTCTGTGTAGCAGTCCACACTGCTCACTTTGCAGTAAGCATCTGAGGGCCCTATTTTGGTATATCAGATGTCAATAAGTCACACTGTGTGTAATTAGCTACATTCCCTTTGATGCAGCCAATCTACGAGAAATACATTATTCTTTATAAATCAGTACCACAGTCTCATCCTCTTAGTCTGCCTATTAAAAAATGTATAAATCTGTCTACATTTAAAAATGTAAAAAAATCTCTGGCCCAGATGAACATACAACTTTAACTCACAATTTGAAGTACATTTTTTGTGCCTAGCCTGCTATTCACAGGGCTAAAAAGTTGAACTGAATCTTCTTGCCTTAGGCTTCTTATCTCCTCCCTCCAGCTCCCAGGTAAACAAGCAGCCAAATCAATGCTACCAAGCAAGAGGCTGAAGAGTCAGAAGTTCAGAAAAGCTCAGAGAGAAGCTCTCTTGACCTTGCAGAGGCAACTCCTATGACCCACTACGCAAATATTTGTAGAGAGATGGCCGTGTTTTCAAAACTAAACAATAGTGCAGAGCAAATATAAAATTAAACAACTGTAAAATATGCTATAAAAGTAAGCAGTGAGGACACTTGAGATAACATTTAACTAACACTGCTCTGTCTGAACTTAACCCTTACAAGGAACATTCTCTTCCCCTTAGACATGGCCACAGCGAGCTTCTTCCATATTTGAGTCTTTTACACCAGTTTCAATCTTGGCAGGCACAATCAAACCAAAATTAGCTAAGATTAAGAGCAGAATACAACAATCACTAAGTTTCTAATAAAGAAACAACTGTCATTTTTCATCACATAGATAAAAACCAAGGTATAAAATTAAGGTAAAGTCAGTGCTAGCATTATCCAGAGGTTCAGCTGTGAGGGGAATAAGCCAGCTGGAGAATGCTGATTTCAAAGTTATTTACATATGTTACCTTTTGAACGCATTTTTTATTGAAATAAAAAAGGTTATTTTTCTTTTCTTGCTGCCATTATATACAGAAAAAATACAATCCAAAACAATTACAATAACAAAATGAAATTGTCTGTTTGTTTTGCAAGTAACTACAGCCTTTGTGGAGTCAGCAAGTGTAACTTAAATGGATTGGTATTTTAGATATTTCTTTATCTTTTTATTTTTAAATACAAACTAAAGCTTTTGAAATACAAGTTAAATCTTCCAGAGAGTTAGGCTTTACAAAAGCTAAATACAGTATGGAACAGAGACACATCTAAACAGAGAAACCCTTCAAAAATACTAAATAAAGGATGAAAGTAACTTGATTGTAGTTCTACTATATCTGGTAAAGTTACTGCTGAAGCAAATTTAGTTGAAGCCAACAATTATATTAAGATGTGATATAGCTAAAGTTTTTAAAATATGACCTTGTGCAGCAGTGTTAGTTTGACCAGTTTGAGATCAGTTGTACCACATAGCTCTTTTAAGTGCAATAATGGTGATTTTAACAGCAATGTGCTATTAAAAAAAAAGTAGGGAAGAAGGATAATTTCTTCAACCATCCCCTCCTGAAAAGTCACAGTCAATTTGATTCATGCAGCCAACAGTTAACTAACCCAGTGTTCATGGCACTGAGTACTTCTCTAATATGGGCACCTGGAAGTCAACCAGACATGGATTACAGGAGCTAACATTAACAATATGGATTTAGAGGCTGTTTTCTGCAAAACTGTTTAGCAACACCAAGTTCTCTAATTGAAATTTCAACTCTTTATGCTAAAAATGAATTCTGACAGCAAAAAAAAAAATTTACTAGAAACGTCCTTAGTTCTGTATAGGATACGATATTGGTATACAGTTAAAATATTGGCCATTTTTCCCTCTTGCAGCATTCCTTCTTTCTGTACATCCACCCAGGAGATTAGAAAAATCCCAGAAGAAGAATTCTAGATACTTTTGACTCCCAGGATAAGCAAGTCACAATGCCTTGTAGTTGTTAACACAGGGGATCAAACAATGAAACGTGTCTTGCATGGGTGTTGGCAATGGATGTTGTGCAGCTCTTCCCCAACAGAGGCACCATGGCATATGCACCACCGTGTTCACAAGCCTTTAAACATCACATCTGGCCTCCCAACAGCAGGTTACATTTCTAGTCTTGATAAAAAACCCAGGAATCCCTAAGATGCAAATTTTTTTCTATCCATCACTCCTGTGTTCACATAGAAGCCTAGGGACAGTATGAACATACAACTATCCAAACATACTCTCCCCAAGGGTTAACTATTAGTCTGAGTCCAAGTGCCTGATTCACTTGGCAGTACTCTGTCTTCTTGTTTGCCCACCATATTGAAAAGGTTTAAGAAAGGCACACCTCCACAATCACATTTTTTAGGTGAAGACTTAGATCACAACCGAAAAGAAAAAAAAAAATTCAGAATGACACCAGTCGTATCTTTTTGTGAAAACAAGAACTTCTTGTGAAAATATTCAACACCTCCAAGATGTTCAACATCTTAAGAATAGGTCTCTTTATTAGGATTGCTTTATATGAAAGCTGAAGAAATTGATTAAATGTAAATACGGTATTATTTGTACTAAGGGCCAGCAAAGCCCAAAAATTCTGCTAGAATACTGTACTATACAGAGAATTCAAGAGCACTACAGATACCAAATTCCTACAGACTTACAATCTTTTGTAAATAAACCTAGTGTCTTTGATATTGTTTAAGGAGCACATGGATTGAGATTTTAAAAAAAGGAACTTGAAACCTGTAACTTTTGGCACAAACTTAGACATGAGAAGTTTTTCTGCATAAAATCACACAATCATTAAACTGAAGACAGAGTCACTGTGCACTTAATTATAGTTCCTCACATGACTTTCCAGTCTATTTTTCTGTACTGGGATATCTAATACTGGAATCTGTTTCTCTTATACTGGAATCTCCAGTGCATTGGAAAGTGTTTAGATAACCGTAACAGTTTTCCTTTAGTTTCACTTTACAACAATTTTCAAAAAATGCTTAAATCTTCTCAGGTAAGCATCTGGCTACCAGAGTACAAATCTCCTTAGGCAAGCATCCTCCAAACAGTTTTGACAGATTCTGTCATCACTGTGAGATAAAATATTGCAATTTTTCTATTGCGCATGAGCATTTTTATAATAGCCACACAAACTGCTTATAGGAAATGTGAAATTAGGAAATCCATTAAAACTTTTAATCAGTTTCATGAAATCTTCCTGCAGGAAACAAATGGCAGAATCAGCATTCTGTAGTCTCTCTGCTCTTTAAGCCAGCTGCATCACCTAATCCTTTCTAATAACCTAGTCTTAGCAACTTCTGATTTAGGACAAAGCCCAATTAGCCACATAGGTATTATCACAGAAACATTAAGACTATTTTCTTGCTTAAAATAACTTTTCCTTTGCTCTAACCACACAAAGTAGCTCAATTTCTTCAAGATCTGCTGCCCTTGTTGCTATTAATCTCATTCCACTGTAAACCAGCGAGTTTATGAGACAGCTGCCAAAGTTCTGCTCCAGAGATGGCAGTAGGCATTTTCCACTGCTCCTGGACCAGGGAGAGTAAAAGCAGAGTGATCAAAGAGCATCAGCACACTTCAAATGGCTGCTCTTGAGGAGGAAGTGGAGGAGGAGAGTAATGGTAACAAAAAGCAACAAAAGTCTCCCCTTTTTGGGGCCTGTTTTATTAGCAAAGACAGAAAGGAAAGAGGCCAGCTCTGGGCCTGCTTTGGAATTCAAATGCACATGGTGGAAACTCCATCTTGACCATCCCTCATCAGTTCCCTACCCTGTCAAAATGTCTCTGCATGCACAAAACACCTTAATGCTTAGGAAAATACTTCAACCATAGCTAAAAATCAGTGTGAATAAGGTTTTGCAAAAGAGCAATCTCAGATGTTCCAGACATAATTTCCAGAAAATAATTCAAAGGGCAGAAGGAAAACCCTATAAACCCTATAAATTGAATGAAATCCCCTAGCTCAGTTGCAGCTATTGGAAAGTGAAGCTTAACTTCGCAGGTTCCCTCTCTTACAGTTTATGAAAATGACTGCCTTCTGTGAGGACAAAAACTCTTCCCAGCATTTCTGTGTTAAAGAAAAGCTTTGTATTTTAACAAGGTTTGGAGCAGATATTTCCAAAATTTTCAAAGCTGTTTACACATGCATACATATTAAAAATAAGGTATTTCATGAACTAGAGCATGTCACATAGAAAGTTTAACTGTGGTTTTTCTAAGTACTAGCCTAGTAAATTAAGTGGAAATGAAATAATTGTGACTTTATTTAAACTACCCATTTTTCTAAATAAATATACCAAAATTATTCCCCTAGGAAAAAAATATGATTCTTCAACAACTGTGTAGAGGGAACCTACACAACTGTCATTTTCTGCAATAATTTGCAAGAAAGCCACTACAACATTTTTGCAAAATGCAAGCATTTCAGGTAGGTATGTTACCAGGTTCCCTGAAAACAAAGAACATCCACTCATTTGCCCAAATCAGCTGAGTCTGAATGACACAAAAAGATACCAGGTCATAAACCTCACAAAATTTCAGTGCAAACTGATGTTTAGAGATCTATTTGTGAACCTGGGTTAAAAAGACACTAAGAATGGGTGCACTGAGATATGGATTTTTTTTTTTTTGTTAAAATTGAATCACTGTTTTAACACTACAACTGTACTAACAGGTTTTTTTAAAAAGTAACACAGTGATGTAAGTTCTGATTAGAACATATCTTTTTAATTCTGAACTGAAAAAAAATCAATTTAAGCTAATTTTCTTTTTAAAAACCCTCCAGAATTACCCTCTCCCAGGTCCTTCAGCTAGAATTTACAGTTGAATTGATCCATTAGCCACTTTTGACTGCATAATTATGGCCAACCTTGCAATTTGATTATGAAGCCATCTAATTAATGAGTCTGCACAGCGAAAACAAATTAAGTTAAATGGAGAAATAACAATAGCCCAAGAAAGTGTACAGTGAAGTCATTTTAGAAACTTCAGTGAAAATCTACTTTGTGAATGCAATTTTCCCTATCCACAATTAGATCATTAACCCAGTGTCACTTTTAAGAGCTGAGATTCAATGACTGGTGAGTTGACTACACTGCATGATTTACCATCAACTGTCTGCCATCTGCCCAAAATTAATAATTTTAGTCTGCAAATGTGGAATAAGGCAATACTGCAGCAAACTACAGATGACTTCCTTACATTTTTGCAATGTACACAGCAAGACACTCTTCTTTAGCAGAATGAGCCTGATATCGGCAAAGTCAAAGCCAAGGGCATGAGACTAAGTCCATCTGACTGAATTTTAAAGCCAGTGCAGAATGGTTTGGGGCTTTTTTTGTGTCTTTGTAAACATTCTGCTTATCTGAACAGCTGAATAATCAGCCATAACTTCATCCATATGTGCATGGACAACTATAGACACCTCTAAGGACTACAGGTGTCAAACTGTAGGACAGCTCCAGCTATGAACAGCCATCAGATTTACAAACACATGGAATAAGCAAGGGAGTTATTACACAGCAAGCTTAAAGGATACTACCTGCAAGTTCATTACAGAATGCATTTATGTTTCTAGAAACATGAGATAGTAAAAGAATTTCATATAGAAAGCTTTCAAGTTCAGCTTGTGCAGAGAGCTTGCAAAGACAAGAACAGATTTTCCAAACATTCATAAAATAGAAGATAAATAAAATCTTATTTATAAGGATAACCCTGTTGTCCTAAGAACTAGATAGTGATGTTTGAGTTCTATGGTTACAATAGCAACCCTGGCAACTTCTGCAGGACTGGGAATAAATGGAAAAAACAGTTCCTCTCCTAAATTAGTCAAAGTCACCCGAAAAATTAAAATGTGTCTTCATGCAAGACCATGGCCCTGTTCATAGTCCTCAATATGCCAAGCTTTAGATTATAAAATGCATAGGGTGTAGAGGCCCAGAGACAGAACAGAGATATTCTGAGTGGGAAAAAGGATTTTTGCACAGCTGGATTGACACTGACACAACACTTATCAGCTGAATTGGCACTGAAACAAGGATGGACATCCCGCGACCTGGATTTACACTGGAACCAGGACTGCTGATCTCTTTTTCTGTCTTTCCCCCCCCTCTCTTTCTCCATTTTCTCTCTTCCCTGTCATCCCTACACCTTTATCCAAAAACCACTGCTGTGTGCTCATATAGTAGGTTGGGGACTAATATACCAATTTCTATCCTAAGTGTATACTTTGCTAATCTATCTTTCTGATTGTTTGAAGACCCTCTGACTTTTGTCACTCCTTTCAACCACAAGCATCTACAAACCTTGGGTGCATCCTTCCCCTTAAGGGGGAGTCATCACGTAGGGGAAAATAGGATGAAACAAATGATGCAGGGAGATTTTGACACTTCAAGCAAAAACCTATTTCAGCTACTTTAGCACAGCTGACCTCTCTCAATATTGGATATACCAGTTCTTTGCTTCCTAAGGGTGTGAAAGCCTTTCTCAGATACAGTTTGGTCCAGGAGATTTCTGGGCTACTCTGGGAACTATGTGACAGGATCTACACTTCAACAACCCATTCTCTGGGGCCAACATAAAACTAGTAACACAAGGAGCAGTTTGATGCTCCTGAATCCAGCCAAGGAAGTCGAGCAATGAGGAGCTCACTCTTCCAGGAGGTAATTTCTGGAGACTCATGCTTCAACACAGTGTACAATATGGGGTAGTGGTGGTACTTGTGACATTGAGATAGCTTGTACTCTGTAACACCTTGTAGGAAAGCACACAAGGCGCAAACTGTCTTTCTAAAATCAGGTGCTTCAACAGCAACAAGCTGGGACACGGGCTTAGGAACCAGTTCTCCACCCAAGGCCAACTTTCAAAGTATTGGCTTTCATTCGTGCAGTGCACAGAAATGTTGTTAGAAGACAAAAAGCTGGAGATTTAAACACAGCTGCCAACCAGTAACAAAGGGTTTTTGTTTTCTGGTAATCCAAGAATACAAGGCTTTTTTGCTAATATAGTTTAGAAATGTCAAAATTTTGTATTTCGGATACAATTGTGATAGTTGTGCAATCAGACCACTTAAAATTAGATATTAAGTTTGCTTTTCTGAATCTTGCTTCATCCGAGCTATTTTATGATCGTTTATTTTCCTGTTGACAGTTGAGGTCAGTGCAAGAGCAGTAAGTCATATCTCACACTTCAGGAGTTTATGCAATAGCTGGCAACCAGACAATCTATCTGACATCTGGGAACTGATTTGCAAGAAAGCTGGTGAAATGAGGCCATCCTGAGTTATAAACACAAGTCTAATGATATCTTCCAGCTTTGCAGATCGCTTTTTATAGAGTGGAAACTATGCAATTATGTGTATAGTTTCAATTGTCATGACAAAGTCTTTCCTACACACAACTCGTACTTAATCAATGAAACAAACCATCAGTTTACAAGATTCCCTAAAATACTTGAACAAGTTACAATACTGGATAAACGCTTAAGGAAAATGAATAATGAAACCTTATCTCTCACACACGCAAAGAAAAACAAACCACTGGGAGACTCAGCCCTAAAGATCCAGCTCTACAAATTTTGGAATTTACAGAAACCAGAAGCTGCTGCTGAATAATTCTTTTGTTACAACAGTAGTGCAACCATTTGGTAACTTTCAAGTTATCTGTTGTTTTGGGTGAAGGATCTTTTCAGATATTTGCCCAATTTTCCACTAGCTAACCATCAGACTTGGAAGTGTTATAAGCTACCTACACACCACAGGGTAATCTGCAGAAGTACCATCTTGGCCAGGAGCTCCCTTAGGAGCCCAGTGGTCCCTCCATGTAAAATTATTCCTAACATAAGCAGTTTGTTGGAACATCAGGTAACGATAAAATTCCTCACCCATCAGTTACAGTTTAGGCCCTTCCTTCAGGTTCCCATATCTGTTTTGTCATTGATTATGAAATTAATCAAAAATCAGACAGACAGACTGCTATTCTGAAAAAAAGCCATAGCTTTACTTGCCAAAAAAAATCTGTAGAAGTCAATGAGAAAGCTCAAGTGACAGAGAAACCCTCATACACAGCCCAAGTGCAAATTCAGCACATTTGTTTCTGGGGAGAAACAGCCTCTTGGTCCAGTACTACCCTGCAGCAGATCAGCAGCTTGGAGCACCTGGTTTTGCAGGCTCTATTGTACTGTACTCTCTTGGACTTCTGCTTTGGTTTGTTTTGATTCCTTAAACCTAATGTCCTGACTACGTTTGCAGTTTGAAGCTGTCTGAAAGAAAGCTATCCAAAAAGCCTTTGCTGCCTGTTTGCCAGAATGCTATCTTGGCAGCTGTCACGTGCAAAAAACCCAGCAGCACATTAGCGCTTTCCCATATGGAAGCAAACCATATTTCTGCTCCTGTTCACTCAGGAGTGACACCATCTTGTGTGTCATCACATCACGCAGTGACACCACACTCAATCGCACTCCAATGCTGAGCTCAGTTACCAGCCATGCAAAAGGAAAACACAAGGGAAGGCGTACCCATCATGTGCTTAGCTCACCACTTCACTCTTTCTGACTGTAGGAGGTATCCTTGGGTGCCACTGTGGCCTTCTCAGGATCTGTTTGCAGAAATGGGAATCCTGGAACAGAGCTGAGCCTGCACTCTCCTCCAAACGTGTACATGCTAGAGTGCCTCAAGTGTGGCTGTTCAATTCACACTGAGGGCACAGCTTCTGAGTAATCCCCAGATTCTGGGCCTTCAAGGAGATGCTGTTCATCATCTTGGACAGATGACTGATGCCCTTCTCACTCCCCAGGGGACCAACAGGGCTGGCAGCCTCCCGATTCTGCTCCTACGCTCCCCTATCCAGAGCAGCTCCAGCCTCTCTCATGGCACAAACCGATCAGCAGCAGTACCATTTCCTCAGTGTCCTAGGTGGACTTTCTGGGAAGTGCAGGTGCTGAAGAGTTGAGTGGTCAATTAGAAATGGGAACAATTAATAACGGTCTGTTCCCAAGACAAAGTTCAAAACAGGACATTGCATGGGCAATAGGAGGAGAGTGCAAAAAAACCCAAAAAATTGAAATTATAGACCGTAAAAAAACCAGAACTGCTGCTGGAAGACTGATATTTGACAGCAAGTAAAGAGCTGCCTAAGTCATGTGGCTCCATTAACAATGTAAGGAGCCTTCTCAAATTGTCACATCAAATCAGTAACTTGCACTGGTGAACACTTTTAGGAAAAAATGCAGGGTTTCACTTATTTGGATCCCATGCTTTGATCTGGACCCCTGTATGTACAGTCTGTGTAGACAGAAAAGATCTTCCATTTTCAACTCAAAGTGTATATTTTGTACATACTTGAAACACCCTGCAATCCAAGCTCTGTTCCTACCCTTTCTCCTGTACAAGAAAGAAAGACACAAACAGATAGATAAAGAAATATATTTAGAAGAGAATGTTGTTTTCTTTTCAACTACTTCAGTTCTTTAAAATACTTATTACAAGACTAGTACAGATTACTATGGGGTTGGTCTACTCTATCTTCTCAGTAGATGAAGAACAATGAAGTATCTGTCCTTAACCCCTGCCAGAAAAGCATGGATCATTCTGTACGTCTGTCCATGCTTCAAGTGTCAGAGGGGTGGGGAAACTTGGTGATAAATTAGCATTTTCAACCTGCTGAGCAGACCTCTCATTTCCTCCAGTGACTCAAAGTGATAGCTCACAAATAAGCCACAGACCAGAAAAACCTTAAGAAATTAGTGTGTTCATGCCACACTCACTAATACACCCCCTTTGTTTGCCTCACTCGTGAATTCTGAATCAAGATGTTCTACAGCAAGTGGAGATGTCCACATGACTTGGTCTGAAATAATAGTTCTGCTTGAACACTAGCACTCTTATGCCAAGCAAATCTCCATGCTGCTCATACGAGAATAAGGGTTCCCCCTACCAAATTTTTCTTGGTAATCACATATGATAAATTTAGGGAAGCTCATGATCTGGAAAATTTCTCTAGAAGTCAAGTTATTCTTGATGTATTAAGAAATATGAAATTCTAAAAAAAAAAAAAAGAATGTTCTACTTTCTCATTTTAGTACTATACTAGTTACAAGTTATGTTTGGAAAGTTATCAAATTGTTCCTTTATAAATATAATTTTTTTTTAAAAACATATTTAAAAGGCTTATATATGTTCCATTATATATCTTTACATTCTTGTGTAGGTAACTATATTGACCACAGAACCAGTAATTTCCAAATCTTAACAAAAAAGTTATTCTTAACTTCATTTTTTTTCCAGAAAATGAAACCAAAATTCATCTATCATCCCCAAACTTATTGCTGTTTTAATCTTCTAGGGAATCACAGCCTGCATAAAAACAGGTAACAGCTTTTCCAGACCAACTTGATCAATCTTGCCTAGATTATTTTTTATTTAATTAGTTTCAGCTGTGTTTGGAACACAGATTTCATTGCACCAAGAGGCCTTTTGTTCCTGTTTTGCACAATTTTCACAGGGGAGTTTCCCAGCAATCATTTAATTCTCTCATCTATTATAAAAGTTTTGTCATGAGATACCTTTCTTACCACTGAGTCAGATCTCTGCTGATTACTGCATTTTCAAACCAGGACATAACTCTTTATTCTCCAAATGTAAAACACCCTGCTTCTACACACAGGCAAGACCTATTAATGTCTGTACAAGAGATGGGAATGCTTTTTTCCAAGAACACTATGGAATAGTAACACCTTTACATTATTAGCATACAGTATTAAGCTTTTCCAGGCTGTAAAACTGAGAGCCACCCTCCTCCTGTAGAATTTTGTTAGTCTTCAGATTCCAAGCACAACTTTTGATTCATCTTTTGTCACTGTAAGAAATGACAGCCACAGCCACTCTGCCCTTTCCAACAAATTTCAGGAAATTCTTGACAGAGTCTGATTTCCTAACAAGAACTTTAAATCAGGCAAGAACAAATCATTGGCCATTGGGAGAAAGACAGAAATGGTTCTGCATATTGTGCAGATTAGGAGAGAGAGGAGGGTATGTGGTATCTGGTGGAGGGTACTCCCTGGAATCCTTTCTTATCTCAGTTGCTTAGTTTTTTTTTCCCTCAGTGGATAATTAACTGATTCGGGGCCACGGTGAAAGAGAAGGAGAGAGCCAAAGGGCTTTCCTCCAAATAAAACACCTGACTAGACAGAGGTCCCAACCATAAAGCACCCACCATAAAATCCTGCTTGCCAGGCTTCACACAGATGTCACTGTGCAAACCAAGCCTCGGTGGCAGGTGTGGAGCATTTGATAGGTCACAGTGCCTGTCCAGCAAAGGAACTCCCTGCTGAGCAGCTCAGCACATGTCCAGTGCTCCTTCCTCAGCATGTCTGCCTTTCCTCTGGTGTGCTTCTACCAATGCTATATATTAGGACTCTACTTAGGAAACAAAACTGAAAGCTTTGGATGTTCTGCTTCCATACTGGAAAGGAACTGTTAGATAAACTTGGAAATGGAGTTACATGCAAGCAAAGAACTCTGCAAAGCACATTCATCAGGATAGACAGGGAAACAATGAGATCTCATCTCTGTTTACCTGTTGCTACACAAAAATTAGCAAGAATACTTTTTTCAATTTTTTTTTCAAGAAAGAAACTTGCATCAATTCACTACTCTACTGTATCACTTCTGTACTACATCTCCCTTGTTACAAGAATTGAAGCGTGGAATAAGCACCATGACTCCTAATAGCCAACGGGGGGGGTGCGGGGGGGAGAAAAAAGGCAGTGGGGGGTATCTCAAACACTTCCAAGAGCAGAGGCATCTGTTTCCATTTTCATTTTTGTTATGTTTAAATTTGAAGCTTTGTGATATTAGGACCACAAAATTAAAACTGAAACACAACTTTTAAAGGAACGCTTAAAGTACTTCTGCTCTCAAAGAACTGATACAAGACAAACTGTTGCAAGTAATTTACTACCAAAAAAGTAAAACTTTGATCTGCAATCAGTAGAGGTTTATAACAGTTCCTGGTGCACAAGGATAGCATTGCAAGGGAGTTGAAGTCTGATTAAGAAGGTGGTGGATGTTTTTAATTTTTTTTCTTTTAAAAAGTTCTCAGTGTAACCCAAATAATCTGCAAGTACTACATAACTCAGACTGCTGTGATAAGTAGATTTGTTTTTAAACTGTCATGAGTTTATAGCATAAGAATGTGGTTTTTGTAAATATTTCCAGTAGAAGAGGTATAAAGCTAGGTTTGTTCCCATTCTAACCATACCCAGGGATTTAGATCACAGAACACACAACACAGAACTCAAACCCTGAAATTTATTCTTCTCCATCACTTCAAAATGCAGTGATTTGTCAGATGTTTCACAAAAGACTTTTTTCCATTTTTCTTCTAGAATGGTAATGGATGCCTTCAGGCATTAAAAGATTTCATGCTATTGAAGATTAACTAAAGAAATTAACAACTTCATTCTAAGATGCTTATAAAACAAGTTTAAGGACCCTAAATATAAAGGCTCCCGATTTTCAAGTGTTAAGTACCTTTACAAATCCTATCAATCTTTGGTTTAAATACACAGCAGTAAGTTTTTTTTTTTTCTTTTTACATAAAAAAAAAGTAAATCTAACATACATTTATGTATTTGTACATCTTCCACTAAATTCGATCTTAAACCTATTTGTAATCATGGTATGTCTACACACTTCACATCCACCTCTTTTCACAGTTAAGTGGAAGATACAGATAATGTTGCAGGTCCCCCCTAAGTACCACTGTTTGACCATTTGTGTACTTGGTTCACTCTCTAGGAAAAAATTCAGGTGTGGCAAATATGCCCTTATGAACACAAATTCCTCAAGTAAATACAGGTTTTTCTCTTGCTTAGGTCTAAGGGCATGCCCAATACAATCCACGTGCTGTTCATATCAAAAACCAGATCAATGACCACTTAACCATACAGAGAACAGAAAATAAAAAAATTTCATCTTGAATTTCAAGAATGTTATTTTATAATTGCCCCAAAACTATTCTTCAAAACTTCTCAGAAGGATTAAACAAGCTGAGAAAGAAATGTCCATTTCAGTTCTACATAAAGATCTAAAAAATCATAGAATCATCATGGTTGGAAGGGACCTACACAATCATCCAGGCCAGCTGCCCACCTGTCAATACCACAGTAAACACCAAACCACATCACCCAGATCCAGATGCCTCTTGAACACACAAGAGGTGGTGACTCCACCACCTCCCTGAGCAACATATTCCAACGCTTGAACACCCTAACAGTGAAATTTAATTTTGTATATGTAGCTCATCTGACTCTTCTATCTCAGCTTAAGGCCATTTCCTTTTTCACTCTCACTCCAGGTATGGCAGAAGAGATGGGCCCCCAGCTCAGGTAGGGAGAGTAGGTACCCTTGAGCCTACTCTTCTCTAGATTAAACAAACCCAGCTCTCTCAGCTGTTCCTCATAGACATAAGAATATTCCTTCTGTTCTCCTTTGAACATTTCTTTCTACAGAATTAAAAACAGTGCAGAAATGGAAAAGGAGGGGTGGGAAGCTATTCTATAAGCACTGGACACCTTCAGGTTTCCTGACTTGTCAGATTTGTAGTTTGTGCTACTTCCCAGTTGAAGCTGCTAAAGAATGAATGTAGGATTTCTTTATCACACCAAGTTTTTGTCTCCCCGTAGCAGAACATTTCTTCACTATTTCTCTCACCAACATACTCTAAATGTTGAAAGCACTGCTTTCAACAATCAAATGCTTACTTTCATTGAAAGTCTTCTCTTGTAGAATGATTTTTGGTCAAGTCCTAATCTCAACATGCACACTGACAAAAAATGAGACTGAAAAGCACAGTTGGTTTGAATTCATTAAATAAATTTTCAGATGCTCATTGTGTGCCTTACAGTCTGAACTATGTTTTGCTTTCAGCAGGTAGAGCAAGCAATGGGGACTTATTCATGTGTTTATATGAAACGAAAAAAAAAATGTATCCAACAAAATTCTAATTACTTCATCGGGAATAGCTGAATTTAAAGAGATTTATGTGAAGTTAGTAAATTTACATTAATAAGAGGTCATTCTTCTTCATTGTATATATTTCATTTAAATTTTAACTGATTTTAAAACTCAAAGCAGTTCCTGCAATCCCAGCATTGTTCACAAACAGAAACCTCATCATTACTTTGCATGCAAGTATGGTCAAGCTCATGGACAATGTCTTTTCAAGTGAAAATAAAGATTTTGAGCATGTCTCTGATCTTATTCCACATCGTTACATTACTAGAAGCCCCACTGAATCCCACTCTATATGACATGAGGCCTTGTGAGCAAGACCAGTAAAAACTGCCAGCTGCTGGTTTTCCTATTCACACCACTTCAATAGACACAGAGTCGGTAAATAATTTGTGCAATCATGGTCTTACACTGAAAATACTGCAGCAAACATTTACGTTAATGGACCAAGTGAGTGCCAACAAGCAAGACTGCAGCAAATCTTGCACAACCCAAACTCAGTTTTTATTTGTAGACACAAATGAGTATTACAATATCTGAGTGACTTGGAAGGTTCATTTTATCAAGATCGCCACAGTATTTGTTGTGTCCTGATAGAAGACCCAGTCTAGACCCTGCTATAGCATTAAAAACAAATTAATTTCATACTGAAGTTAATAATTAGAGCAGCAGACATGCTGAAGGACACTTAAAAAGTAGAATTTATGATGATTTACAGGTAGGAATCTTGTATTTGTGCCAGGATTTAAAATATCTATTTAAAATCTTTAAAATAGATTTGCTACATTCTGAAGATGTTTCATAGTTAATGATGTTTCATTTTTAAGCCATTTGCACGCTTTGCAGAAGCTGTTTCACAGCTCTTACCCTTCATTTGGTTCTACTAACACTCTTCTTCCCCCTTTAATTGAATACGCTGAAAATCCATGCATGTAAATTACTGAATTATATGTTGAAAATAATTACTACATAGAGACTTAACTGCTCTATCCACCCTATTCACTAGCAACCTCATCCAAAACTTTCTGTCAAGCTTGGGCAACACACCAAATACTCTCCTTTTAATTATACCTGCTCTTGCAAAGTTGATGGGCAGATTTTCCACATGCTATCTCTTACAGCCCTCAGGCACAGGTTAGTTTAGTCATTGACTACTGATTCACTGATCTTCTTCAGAATTCATGTCCTAATTCTTGTCTTCAAGGGTTTCCATTAACGCAGCAGAGGAAGGAGGGGCCTGGCTTTCACAAACAAAACAAAAAGTCCCTTTTCCTAAGTACATATAGTTCTGGGGTTTTTACTCAATGACAGCACTTGGTGAGCTCTTACAGCCTTATCAGCACTGCTGGTCTGGGCACAGCAAATTCACAGATGCTGCTGCTCTTCCTGAGATATGGAGCAGCTGAAAGCAGGGCATTTATGTTAGGCAATTGCCAAAATATATTAAACATATGTTTTACCACAAGCCCAAGTTTTCCCAAATGCAAGTGCCTCTGCATCTGGACTGTCATGTGTCACTACCACATTTCAATAAGCCAGGCAGACATTCACTGTGTCTGCCTGGAACACCTGACTCACGCGGCACAGGACCATTGTGCCATTCCACAAGCCAGCAGCCATTCCCAAGAGGTTCGCTTCTCTGGCAGACCATAAGGCACATGTAGTTCTAGCAGAAAAAAATCTCCCTGAGATTTTCTGCCACATCTTTTCATGCCAAAACAGAGGCACAAATTCCCACTCTGTATGGGAAAGCTATGTGCAGGCACCCTGTGGGACTGTGGCTGTCTCCATGCCACCCCTTCTTCCTCTTTCATTTGGGTAAGTAGCAAATGATGCAGGAGACAGTGGAATGCTGCCATTAGAATTAATTTTGCTTGGAAAGTTGTTACATTTCTGGAGCTTTGAACTTCAGGAAAATCACCTTCAAAGCTACCTCTTTGGCTGTAAACCTGTAGCACTGGCACTGAAACCAGATGACACAGTGTGCAGTGACTACTGCTAAAATCCAACATCCAAGTAAAGAAACTGAAGGGATCTATTCTTCCATAGCTGTGCCATGGAATTACTGGTCCCCATATGACATCTGTTAACATAAACATAAATTTAATAAAAAAAATTCACATATGCCAGTGAGAGAATACATCCCTAAATTTTGAACAAAGTATGCTGGAGAGGAAACATCCATTATTACTTATACAAAAAGACAGTTGACTGAAAATTGGTTTGATCACCATGGTGCTCTGTGATTCTTCTGAGATAATTTATGATTCTTGACTATTTTCTAGCTTCTTCATTAACTCATTTGTGACTCTTCTCTGAAAAATTGAAATTAAGAACACAAAAAATACCATTAGATTACATACCTCACAAGCAAAACCTTCCCTTCATGCACTGTGATCACAGAAGATTTAAATGTGTAATCAACAAGGTATGACTTCTACACAAAGAATACTCAAAACCTGGTGATTATAACTTCAAAGAAATCAATGTCTAAAGGAGAGTAAGCTAAACACACGTAGAGCCTAAACCAAATTTATCCTGGATGAAAAGATGAGGAAACAAGAATAGTACTTGTGACACAAATCACCTTGTTTGTCTCTGCACACTTGAACAAACTTCTAAATGTGTTTGGCCAGGAGGAAAGAAAAAATGTTTTAGACCCTATCTTCATGCAGTGTATATTTAAGGACTACCACCAAAAAAAAAAAAATCATAGGAAAGGGGAATTGAAGTCAGAGAACAGGAATGCAGATGTCTTGTTACCGCACATAACAGTTACATCCACAGAGGAATTATGTGCCAAGCTCTCAGTGTATGCAACATGGAGTTTTTTCCTTATGCAGAACATTTAGGCTAACAGGAGATTTCATAGAAGTACAATCTGGATGTACTTCAAAAAACTGGACTGCTCAAAGTCCGTAATTTCCTGTGCTATTCCATGGTGACTGGCCTATTATTCCAGGGGATATGTTCCCCATCCTTAAGACAACCTAGTTTCTTGCTGCTACATGCTACTGGAGGGATGGAGGGAGAAGACATATTTGTTCTGTTCTAGGGAGAAGTACAAATTCCTCAGAAAACCTTGCGACCTCTACCACATCAGTGTTTGAAGCACAAGAAAGGGTGATCTTCACAACTGAAGAAATCATGGAGAAACACTCATTAACAGCATTCTGTATGTTTGTTCATGCACTGGTATGTCCTCAGCTAACGTAAAAGAAACATTAAAACATGATATTTCATTTGAAATTAATGCATGTAGTAGGATTTGGTACAAAGGAGTGAGACAGCAGCATTATTTCTCAGAGTGAAACATGATAACCAAGGTTTATGATTGGTCAAACCATAAAGACTTTTTAGTGTAAAACACTAATTTAAGAGGCTTAATATAGTAAAAACAAAGAATTCTGGAGAGGACAAGCAATACATGGAGACAAATGCATATTCACCACATATTAAAAATCACTGTTCAAACCTCCTGCTCATCAGATTTGACATTGTGTCTGTACACAAGAAATAACTTTGGCTGAAGAAGTACCTATGGGTGGTGTCCACCCTCATTCCCTAGCCTGAAAGCTCTGATGAAAACATAAATTAACATGAAGCTTCCTTTCCCTGAAGGTTTTGTTTAATTTTAGAAGTGTCAGGAAAATGTTAACATTACATTTTGTTGCATATTTTCCAGCAGCATGTGGCATATGCCGAGAAGGGAAATAACAGTGTTTGTCATTATAACTTCACAGCCAAGGAGGAAGAAAGAAAAAAAAAAAAAAAAAAAAAAAAAAAGGAACCTAATGAAACCTGTAATTCACAGATCTGCTAAATACCGTTCTCTGCTATCCAAATTAGATGTAATAGCTTAAGATGAATACAAGGTTCTTTCTCTGCTTCTCCAAACTGCTGATTTATTACAAACCAGCATAAAAGAGTTTTCATCCAGAGTCTGCACATGAAAAATTTCACTTATCAAACTGGGGAAAAAAAAAACCTCTGGCAATTGATTTGTAATCTTCAAATAAATCCTCGTTTACACAATTTTTAAGATTAAAAATCTAAATGATGAAATCAGTAACTGAATCAGGACTCAGGAGGAAGAGAGGTAGACTAAGACATTTAAATATTTACAGATTCAAAATTTCATGAAGTGGGAAAACTGTTTCCTATCCAGCTCAAGTGCCACTCATGACTCTCCTGCATAACAAATAAATTTAAGGAGACATTTGCATGTGTATTGACTGTAAATTAAGAATCCAATAACACTTTGTGCTTTTCTCCCTTTGCCCAAGACATTAAGACATACCTGTATTATTTGATTTCCCTTCAGTTTCATCAGAACAGACACTGGAGTTGATCTGAGCACTCAGTTTTGACAAGTTGTCACTTTTTGTTTCTTCCCCCAGCTACCTTAAGCCAGTCTCTTCCTTACAAAAATCCTATGTCTAAGTTGCCAAATATTTGCTCCTTACTTTGCTTCCTCTTATGGTCTCATCCAATATAGAGAAATATTACAGAAGAAACTAACATGGTGCTTGTAACATAAATTAATGCAAAGCTTTAGTTTCAACACTTTCTAAAGTAAAACAGAGATAAAACTAATTTTTTCTGACTCAAAGCAAAGCTGGTCACTCCAATTAAGAGTTCTTTATGTGGAAATGGATAAGAAAAATAACATTACAGGCCAAGAAAGGGGTTATTATCTGTCCTTCTGTTTTCCATCAAGATTAGTAGTAATTCTGACTGAGTTAAAGAGTCTGCATTGTCCATAATTTCTCCTGGATAACTGCATTACCGTCACTGGGGTTTTGCCAAAGAGCACCAGTTTTCCACAAATACAGATGTTTCCACAAAAACATGATGCCCTGAAAAAAATAAATAAAATTCTAAACCAGCTTGTTCTGCTTTGGTTAAACCAAGTTGTCTGTAAAGAGCATCACTTCCATTTCCCCCCAGCTCTAGAAAGATACAGCACAGCAGTACTGGAAACTGAATCCAACACACAGCTGACATGGCAAGAAACACTCCAAGTCAGAAAGATTTTTCCTGCCCTTATCATTACATGTTTTATTTTTCTACAAACACACTTTGGTATTCAATAAATACAGAGGTGTACACAAATTAGTGTATCAACACACAATATCAGACAATTCTCTGCACAATGGTCTCACATTTTTTCTTCATTCTTGTTTCCTTTCTCAAGCCACCTGCCTATCCATGTCCAGAACATTAGAGCAGACAGGTATTGACAACTAGTACAGAAGTGCCAACTGGTACTAAAAAAATTTCAGATGTAGATACTGTTGACTGCTCAGAACACCCCCAACTTCTATACATGTTGAGATTTCACTGCTCCTGTATTTGAGAGGCACCTTACTTGCAAGCACCTGACGTGTGTGGATGCGACTCGCACCAGGTGTCACTGCCCCTTGACTGGGCACAGCCCCAGGCACCAAGGGGGAGCACAGCCCAAGGGAGCAGCATTTGCAGCCAGCTGAGAATGTCCCCAGACACATTCAGCCCTGCTGCTGGGTCTCTCTCAAGGGGATCTGCCTGGCAGGTCTCTGACCCTCCAGCAGAGCATCACTGTGTTACACTTTGCTGCTCAAACAGAAAATACAAGGAAAGCAGTTTTGTAGGAACACTGGGGATTGAGGCACAAAGCCAGTACGTGAAAGTTCTTGCCAACCCTTAGGCCTTCAACACAGAACCATTAAATTGCAGCATTTATAAAATCCAAATTAATAGCTTAGGGAAATAAAGAAAACACTGTTATTAGCCTTTATTTCTTCTCAGTAAAGCAGTTGCTTAGATGCTCTGCCGAGATTTCCACAGAATACCTCCAACGGATGCAGAAACCAGAAACATGACCTTTCTCAGGCTTTCCAGCAGAATTTTCCATGAATTTGAGTTTAGACATCACTAGGCTCATTGCTGAAAAGATACTAGCCAGAAAGACAGCACAGTATGGCTATTACCATGAAACAGAAGTGCAAAAATAAGTTTTGCTTGGAGTCATATGAGGGAAGGGGAACGGGGGGGGCGGGAATCAAAAGACTGAAAACCAGGACATCCTGTAATTGTAACTGGCTGACTGGGGAAAGAAAACAATTCGGAAAAGAAATTCTAATCCCATCATGATCATTCTCTCATAGAAGCCAGAGAAGTTGCTTTTTGTAAAAATAAACAGAAATGAACACTTCAGTATTTACCATAAATGCCAGCATATTGAAGAAACAATTTTAATTTTGTAAAGACTGAAGGGATAAGTAATAAGTTGGCAGGGTTGCTCAGACATTTGTGAGCTCTCATAAATATTACCTACCACAAGTCCAAATCACTGCCAGCTCTGGCTTATGTTAGCCTATTTTAATACCTTACAAACTCCTCTGCCAGGGGATAACTGACCTTTGAAAGATTATCTTCTAGCGTGTACAAGATAGTGTCAAATAAATGGTTATCAGTTCTCAGAGAATTTATCTTCTAATCTTTTGGATGGATCATTACCTCAAATCATGACTTATTAGCTATTTAAGAGCTTTTTACATTGATGAAATCATAACATAAAACTAAATATAGCAGAGCAGTAAGTCTTGCAACTAAAACCACTGCCCAAAGAATAGATGAGCAACTATTAGATTTACCAAAGCTCTATTATGGATTACTGAGAATAATTATCCCATGTAATGGCAGGTTCCACTTTTCAGTTGGATTCTGCTATTTGAAAAGATGACTCATGCACACACACACACACAAAAAAATCTATATGGATTTAAATATACATTGCACCCCCACTGATTTAGACTAGATTTAAACAGTATGATAGAATTTGAGAATCTTTCTTTTCAAACTATGTATCAGTACATGTGAACTGGATGACACAGAAAACCAAAACCAAAGCCAGCACACAGAAAGTGCATGGCTTAAGACCAACATGCACCTGGTAGCAGAGCACATCCTTTAACACATCCAGTAGCTGTACTGACAGTATAGAAAGGACTCACTGCTGTTTTATTTTCTCTACTAGAGGAAGGGAAAAACACCAAGTGTAAACAAGAGAATGACTGAATCCTGGAAGATTGCTTTAATTATGTTGAGGGGAGAAAAGAATAACAATAACACCAGTCAAATGTGAAGATGTAGTTTTCTTCCTGAAGCCATATGGGAAAGTGAAAAAGTAGGCTAAGCCCCATATATGTTCCTCCTATCTATAGCAGAGGCCTGTGGCAAATGCAGGAATTACACAGCAATCGTTGTGTCCACTCTGATTTCTAACTGCAGGGAGAGGAGTGAAGTAAAGAACAGAACAAATCCACAGCTTCTCTGAAGGTCAGCTGAATCTGCCAGGTCTAATAAACAGAAGACAGTCTCCCCTCTTATTTCTGAGAAATCCTTGGCTCTCTAGATGTGTGCAGCCACAAGATTTGTTGGGTCTTTGGATCTGTATATCTTTCCACAGTAGCACATCTCCTCGGTCCCTTTCTGAATTACAGAGTTAAACACCAAGACAGGCATAGGGGTGGCATAATGTTCTTTTGTTTGTCAGGGAAAATATTCCTTCAGGTTTATGGAGAGGTTTTGTTGTTTCCAGTTGAAGGGAAGGGTAAAATTGGTCCCACTCCAGAATCAGATGGCCATGGCTTAAAATTTCAATGCAAAAGGAATACAGGTTTGAACTGGAAAGAGTAGTACAGTAATAAAAATGTTCTATATACTATTATTTACTCTGATGCAACTCCAGAATGGAGGGAAAGAAGAAGTATTACCTAATACTACAAATTCACTATCCCAATTTACAATTTCACTGTTAAAACAAGCTTTTGATTTCCCATATCCCGCAAAGATAACAGTGCAGGCATTGCCTCATATTTCTATAGCGTCCTAATGAAATGAGTTTCAGATTTCCTGAATTTAGATATGAAACACAGTTTTATTAAGATTTTAAAACAAATAGTCTAAAAACATCACTGTTTAGGCCTGTACTGAAAAGTACAGGCCTAAACAAATTCCAGAGCAATTCACTTATAAATACACACTTCTTGCTTTCATACTACACCAACTGACATAACAGAATGCTCCACTTTCTCTTTTAGAAGCTGAGTCTTTGCCATAAAGATGCTTTCCTGTTGGTAATCAGGATCTTCCAGAAGATGCAAGCAGCAGTCCAAGAACAACTTTAAAGCCTGTGTTTCTAGAATAAGTATTACTTTTGTTATTCTTATTCCCATTTACATACAATTGGAGGCTGCAGCATTATGAAACTGAAGGATTTTTGAACTGTAAGAAGAAAAAAAAAAAAAAAAAAGGAAAGCAAAAGCAAATACTGTGTTTTATTCTTGCTCCATTTTTACCAAAAGCAGTTTAATATGCTAAATTACCTGACTCCAAAGAAACAAAGATCCCTTTGTTTTTTGTCCCCTCCCTATAAGTAAGAAGGGAATATTATGTCTTTATTTTGAAAGGATGCTATAAGCTAAATCTGTGAAATATTTGTGGGAGGTTACAGCAGAGAGCTAGAACAGCCAACAAACAGAAGATGCCTACAGATAAGAAGGACCACAGAAAAAAGCTTGACCTACAGCTTTAGCTGAAAGTTAACACTTGAAGGTTGACCTTCTCCATGTGGTTATCATTTGCCCTGTTTGAAAGATTAAACACTCCTATACTTCATCTCTCATTCAGGGTGAAAAAGAAACCATTCCTGTGCACAAGCCAGAGTCCCAACCAGACCCTTCCATCAGTGATTATTACAGTTTTCTTGCTGCTGACAAAACAGGACAAGTAATTTCTTTGATTCCATCAAACCTGAGTGGAATATAGATGTTTTTAAAAACCTTTAGATTTCTTCATTCTGTAATATATAAATAACACTGATTCATACAATATATTGCAACACAACTTCATGCTGTTCCACTAAACAGTAATCCTGGAAAGTGAAAGTCTCAGCTGGACTGGATACTACACCACCCACTTGAAAAAGGTGCAGCAGCGTCTCCCCAGTTTTCCAGCCTTTCCCTCTCCTCCAGCCACAAACAGAAGCTGCACACCTTTCCATAGGTTGGAACACCTTCCCACAGCAGAAGAGATCCCTCCTCAGCAGCTCCCCTGTGTCTCAAGGGTCATTTCTGTTCCAGAGGCAGGAGACAGCCCCTCTCACAGAGATGACCTTCCCCTTTAGCTCAGCAGCCCAACACTTCCCGCACACATCCAGGCACTCAGCGCTGTGCACCTCAAAGCCTGGCTGCTCTTACTAGCTCTACCAATCCAATTGGTGAGGCATAACCACTGTCCACAAACCTTGTCTTTCCTTCTCATGGCATTAAACACTTTTTGCAAAAAACAGTTTTATTTTTCCAAAACTTTTTTTTCGTTAAATTAATTAAATTGGTATTTTTTATTTCCAAAACATAGCATAGCCCTGTACTAGCCACTGTGGGAAAAATTAACTCTACACCAGCCAAAACCAGCAACCAAATACACAACAAAAAACATCCCAGAATGCCACAATTTACTTCTTCTGGAAAGATAGAACACATGTAGAGTTCTGTGAAGCTATTTGCCCAATTTCAACATATTAATCATATTTACAGTTACCAGCCCAGTTCTCCGTTTTAGCAGATATAAAGCTCTCTCCTTTTTCCAAACACTGCAGAAAGTTTTCCTAGCAGGCTATTAAAAGTCTCATTTTGAAGAAATGTTGGCTGTACAGGTCAGGAAATCATTTCTTTAGGCAAGTTCCAAAGTACAGCAGAACTGAGATGCTTTGCAAGCCTGTCTGCAAGTTGACTTTGTCCCACTTTGAAAACAAAACCAATTCTTCAGAAAGCATGTTCTTAAAGATGTTAATCCTTTAAAAAGAAACAATTCCTAAGTTATCTGTGCTATAAAAGCAAGCAGAGCCTAAAGGAGTCTATCTGAATGGTTTACATAGCTATTTAATAGGTTACTTCTAAAATGTACACAACATGCAAATACCCATCACAGAGTTTAACACATGAAAAAACATCTTTTATTCTGTTTTCTTGAACACATATGTGAGCAACACTTTTTATGCAGGAAATGGAGACATGACATAATCAACTAAGAAATAAAGTATTTGGCAAAGACCAAATTCTTTACCTAAAAAACTGCAAGCTTATTTGCCATTAAAAAGTCCACTAAAACAATCAATTAATTCATTAGGAGTATTAAGGAAGGAACAGATGGCATGTCCTGACACACTAATAGTATATAACCCCTGAATGCTGAGTGTTCCACACAGAACTTGTGTTCCACATTCAGTTACACACCCAGAACTTTCACCGTGGTATGGTAAGCAACTTCTAAATCACCTGCAGCAGTCCCTGATTACTACATCAGCCACATTAACTTCAATATATCCACACATTCTATCCATATACAAAGTGTTGCTCAGCATCTCAAAGATAAACACGATAATTTAAGCTGTTTCATCTTACAGATGTATTATAGAGTCAGAAAATCCAGTATTCCTTTAAATTATGAAAATATGATCATTCAGTGCTGAAAAAAACAGAGATAATAACATATTACAGATGAAGATTACTATTTTCATCTTTAAGGTTTTATCTCAAATTCAGGCTACGCTCTGTAGCATTACTGAAGTGACACCAAAAATTGATGCACCATTAAAGCTACTCTCATTGTGGTGCAACTCTTCCTGATATCAAAGGTCTGAAAGACCAGAGCAACACAAAGTGGAAGACAATCTCACAGATAAAATTGCAGGAGCAGAAGCTAACCAAAGTAGCTGCCTTCCCCAGAAATGCTCACAGGGAGAGAGTATATATATTTGGAAGGACAAATCTGTCAAAGTGAGACCTCACTTCTGTGGCTATGATGTGTTCTCCATTTTGTTTGGAGTTTTTTGTTGCCTTTTGGTTTAAGAAACCTTGTGTCTCATAAAAAAAAAAAAAAAAAAAAAAAAAAAAAAAAAAAAAAAAAAATTATGCAACACTCTGAAGTGACCTGTGAAGGCTGTCTTAGAAAGAGTGACTTATCTCTCAAACTTAATACCCAAAGAGACAAGGGAGATGGATGGTCTGATTTCATTCCAAGACCAAAAAGTCTCATTACATTCATTTGGCTTAGACCTTTGGAAGGGCCATGAAGACCATCTCTTCCCTCTCTTTCTGGGGGAGGGGGATGTTACTGCACCAGAGATACAATCCTGGCTGCTTTTTGCATTGCTCCCTTGCATGAGAACAAACAAACCTACATCTTTAACTGCAGGGATCAGAAAGTAATGCATGACTCAAAGTATCCCAAATCTTCACACCATAGCTTTAAAATGTGACCAAGATGAAAGACATCCAGTGATATCCTTTCACAGTATATGCACATATGGCAATGAGTTCCAGTCTCTCAATGTGCCCTTAAGGATAAAAGATTACATTTACTTATATTTTCAAAGGACTTCCTTCTGCAATATTAACCAACTTTTTTGTTTGTTTGTTTTGCTTTTTGTTTTAAACAGGCTTATGCAAACTCTGTTTAACCAATAATGAAGACAGGAAACTAGTTCCAAGTCTTACTACTCTGCTCAAGTTGCAATGGGAATCCAACTAGAAGAAAAAGTTCACTGCCACACATTCCAACTCCACAACACACAAGCTGTGCTCAGTAAACCAAGCTGTGTTCCTCTCCAGGCTGTTTGAGGGGAAAAGCAAGTATGCCCTAGACTGACTCTGACCCCCAGATAATCTTTTGAGGATGTGACTGGAATGAGGACCCCTCTAACTCCAAAACACCAGTTCCCATGATGCTGATGTTCCTGAAATTCTCCCATAAAAGTGGGATTTGCATCTACTTAATTTCTTCCAGAATGCTAAACTAGTCACATCCAGACAACATCTAAGCAGAGAAATCATTCACCTTGGCAAGCTACCCTGGTACCTGCAGTATTTCTACTTTGACTAAAAAAAAAAAAAACCATAAGGCAAAATTCTCATTTTGGTTCACTTGTATGACAAAAGGCAGAACAGTATTGGAGTGTAAACCAAATTAGTAAATTTGAACTTCTGCTTACCTATAGTATTATTTTATTCTACAGCAGAAAAAAAGAAAGGAGAAAGTCTGAACGTTCCTTCATTTACTCTGGAGCCAAATTCTGAAGTAGGTGCATAAAGCTTCCTAAAGAGACCACTAACTTCATTGATATCAATATACTTGTTTCCACTCAACAAACTGCAAGTTTGAATGGCAAGAGAAGAATGGGTTTTTATCACTTTCTGAAGGGTTGCAATGGCTGACCTAGTTTCTATTTATTATAGCTTTGTGTTTGTGTGATGCCATTTACATCAGTACTAGCTACTGGCAGTGCAGCAGTCAAACTGCATCTTGTGCCAAACCTAAGAATAGCATTATATTCTCCCTAAGAGAATACACACACACACACACAAAATCTCTTACACATTTTAGGATTATGTATAGAGTAGTACATCACAGAGAGATAACAATCTGGAAGTAGAAGGGTGTTTTCTGAACAGGCCTCTGTACACAACCCTTTTTTTTCATAGCAGGAACAGTTTTTATTTCCTCCAGTTTCCCTGGAACTCTGATGAATCAACAGTGAAGGTGGGAGAGGTGGGAAGAACATCTCTAATCAACCAGACTGAACATCCAATCAAACATACGCTTTGTATACAAAGTAATATTATTAACTGAGTAATTACAAATAGAAATTAACTATTGCATCTGAACCTTTGAACACAGAGTTGATAACTTCTAATGAGGGTATGTTCAATTGTATGTCTGCCTAGGTATGGACTCTGGTATCAGGCTACATGGTGTTTAAAAGGTATAGTACAAAAAGCATTAGGAAAGTCAGCATTTTTTTTCTAAAAATGAATGGGAGTGTGATGTAGATTTAAGGACTGTATGCAGGAAGTCATTTACAAGCTCCCCACTCATGGTTCCACTTTGAACTCTTAACATCTTTAAGGGATTTGCTAGTATTTTTACAAAGAAGAACACTTTTATCAAACAGCCTTCCTCTGTCTCAAAGTAGTTACTTAGAGAGTTAACCGAAAAGTTATGTGTACTCGCCCTGGTTTTTGGTACATTTTCTTGAGCAGCACAGAAGTATTTTCCACGCGAAACTCACGAGTCTGAAACAATACCCAATTATCATAATCTACTAAGACCTGTATTTCAAAACATTTTAGAAGTGGTTTGGATTGCTACTTAGCCAGCAGTCTCCAACCAGCCCAAGCAGTCAGGAGTTGCAAAACCACTGACAAAAAATGAAGTTACAGAGTGCAATGCTGCCATCTGCTGGACCTTTCCTGTCTTAATGGCCTAATTGAGTTGCAGGCTTTTGAGCACTCAGCACTTACTCAGACATGTTTAATCTCAGAAATTTGAGGACGAGTAACAGATATTTTTGGATTTGTGCCTACAGGTACAAGTTCAACTGTATTCAAATACAAAATCTGTATTTCCCTTGAATGGGATGGCCACCCAACTCTTGGTAATAATCGCTGTTTCCATTTGTTGTCCGCAGAGTTGCACCAAAGCCTTGCAGAAGGTTCTCCGTCAACAACAGCCCCCAAAAGTAATGTTTCATGCCTAGTGACAAATCTGGAACAGGACATCCAAGCTTGCAGCTTCCCTTGGATATGCAATAGGCAAAGTTAGCATCAGGCTGGACACCTTTCCCTCCAGCAGATTGGGCTGGTGTTCCAGGACTGCACTCAGAGATGGCTGACTTTTTAGGAAACTCCAAGTCCATATTTTCCCTTGGTTTTTTATTTCTTCATATCTAGTCATGGAATAAAAATTTGTCCTTTCCAAGTGATGGATACACTGTAACTGCACAAATTCATCTCATTTGCTAAGAGACAAGACTTTTCAGCTGTGAGCCACACCAAAGTTTCTCATATAGCAAAAGTCACTAAAGAGAAGAAAAAAAAACCTCAGAAGAATTGGTGCAAAAGTACCACAATGTCATTTCCACTGTGACCTATATTAACCATGGTAACTAAATTTAGGTCGGCATACAGAGCTCTCCCATGGCCCAGGCTGTCATGCACAACCACTACCCATGAAAGCAGTCTGATATCCATGCCCTGTGCTCTGCTGTTTGATTAGCACTTCTCAGATAAATGGGACAAAGTGTTGCACCAGGATAAACTCTTTTAAGTGCATGCCAGATATTTTTGTTTCCATTTCACCAGTATAAATCTGAAATAACTCTGCTTAGCTGAGTGGACATGGACCTCAATTTCTCTCAGTGTAAACAAATCAAGTGCGTGAGCCACTGCACAGAGTTCAGTCACCCGTGGCTTTACCAGATACAGATGCTTAACAGTACAAGCCTGATTTGCCCATGCCTTGCACTGGAGCAAGAGCAGAATTATAACACTACTCAATGACAATAGTAGCTGATAATCACTTTGAACAGATTGTAAGCAAACCAATGGGGAACAGCACAGGGAAGAAACAGGTCTCTTCTGTGTACAGGAGGACAAACAAACTCATCAAATGATGAATGCTACACAGCCTTCCTCTTTGTTACCATCTCTCATTTATTCAAAACATCCACTGGAAAAATTCAAGCCTCAATCAAACCATCTAATTTGGTGTAGCTCCACAGTAATTATAATGGATTCATACTGCATCACTTACATTGATAAAAGGAAATTATCAGGAGATTCCAGAAGCATTTTACTGGACTTATTCCAAGCATAAACTTCTAAGTGCTCCACTGATATCTGTCAGTTTGATTATGGTACAAATCACACACCAAGAAATACTTTCAACCACATATTTCAAGACAGTTTTATTTCGAGCAGTAGCACTAAGAAGAGGCAGAAAAGTCTTTGCTCAGGGATGTAAACATGTATCCTTAGCTTCATTTTCTTACAAGATGAAGAAAGTGAAATTTTAAGAAAAAATGCCAGTAAAAAAGATGAGATGTAGTAAGCTGGCATTTTACAGTTTAGTTGATAACTTGTGAATGCTTACATTGTTTGACACAGACACAAGATGAGAAGAGCTAACCAGTAAAACAAGACACAAACAGCACGCGTGGGAAACAGTCACAGGGACACTGAGCTATAGCAAAGACTAATTTAGTCAGAGTAGCTCATAAATACCCCCTCAGTAAAGAATGAGCAAGAAGCATTTTTGACACATCAATGCTCATGTTTACAATTCCAAGCCAAGGAACAGCAAAGTCAGAAGATTTGATTACGCAAGAGGCAGAAACAGTGGGGTTTTTTTGTGCACAGAAAAATGGGCAACACGAGCTCAAAGCTGCAGCTATCAATACTACAGGACAAAGGTTTACAGGTCTGAAGTCACCTCAAGGTTTCCTACAAACCACCAGCATAGTCAGACTGGTACCTTGAACTAACCACCAGCTAGGACTTCAGAGACCATTGGTGTGGTCCATGACCATCAAGAAAATATCTGCAGAATCAAATGATCACATGAGATCCAAGAATAGGATGAACAGCATGCAATGAATGGAATGTGAAAAGGCAGGGCCAAGTTCTCCTATGATTTCAATGATGAAGTTCCACTCACAGTATTTTATTTTTTTAAACCTCCCACAGAAGCCAAGCCAGATGGCCAAATGCTGCTACTACTGATGCTGCTAATACCCCTGCAGGATTATTTATTGAGTGAGACAGTTAAGACCAGCATTTTCATAGTTAGTAATCACTACCAGTTTTTTCCCCACTTTGTCTGTATCAGTTGTAATTTTCTTTCAGGATATGACTTGCTAGTCTCCAATGCCTATTGTTCACATCTTCTCTGAGATTATTACTTAGTCAATGCAAGTACAATTGAATTTAGCTGTGTTGTTATTATTTCAACTGTATCCAAGCCACAATTGTTATTGGAAACTTCTGGTCTGAGTTACTTTCTGAACTGACCCTTAAACCCCAATTTCTGTTATTCTCCAGCAGTCATTTAATGGAGTAAGTTACAGGAATTTTCACCCCATTATCCCATGCACGAGCTTCCTAAGAGAACAAACAACTTAATCAGCAGAAATATTCCATATAAAAATTAGATACAGTCCAATGTGTGTTTCAAACCAGCATTCACTGGAGACATCAAGGAACTGTAGTTTTCCAATTATAACACTATACAAGGGAGCGATCTTGAAGCAACAACAGCTCACCATGGGTCACATCTCATGAGCGCTTCTGGCTGTTTTCTTTAGCTCCTGTCTCTACAGGTCACACACCAGTAATATCCCATTCCAGTTCTGAAAAGCCTGATATACAACAAGCCAAGGCAATCTATGCTCTAAGAACAATTAAAAGATGTCCAAGCAAAGAATTTACTGTGCTAATGGTTCGTTCTGCTTTTTGCTTTCATTTTCATCTCACCTGTGACAGGGACTTGGTACTCCTCATTCCAAATGAAGCAAATAGAAGCCCATCACTCTCCCACAGTGCCAGCCAAACACATCTGTTAAGACTACTATGGCTACTCTTGTTTTTTTTTTTTTTACCAGAATGTAAAAGTGTTATCAAATGGCACATAGGAAACTTGCTTGGGTGGCTCTCTATGTTTAGAGTAAGAACCAAGCACTGCTTTATATCAGCAGCCAAAGCAATTTAAATAATAACTGAAACACAAAGGGAAAGCTCAGAAAAACAATTTAACACAAAGTTCTCTTCTTCCAGTGCATGATGCCTTTACCAATGACAAAGAAAGAAACAAGAAAAAAGGCCATAAAAAGGCTTTTAAAAGTCCAGTCACAGACATTTATTAGATGAAGGACCAAAGGAGTATTGTGCCCATTACATCCTCCCACCCAGCAGCCATGGAACAGAAAGTCCTCTCCAAAACAAGGACTGCCAAACATAGCAGCCTCACACGATTTACTGGTCAGTGTACACAAATACATACAAAGGAGATCATTATGCCCCTCTCAATTCAGGTGCCATCCAGGAAGATCATTTCCACAGTTCCAACAGTTACCATTCCAAACTGTTGGTGTTTTTCCCAGCAATTGTATTTTGTGGTTGTATTTCCATTTCCTTTACCATGTATGCATAAGTAGGCCTCTTTTTGGTCTGAATTATTTACCCTATAATTTGTGCTTCTGTTTTCAACTAGTATTTACTGCTGAATCATGCCAAAAATCACACATACTGAATATTGCAGTGGGTCATACTTTAAAGCCCCATAAATTTCCTGGTTTCCTTGCAGCCAGACATAAGCTTCCCATTACTTCGGGCCAAACTTTATCCTCTTATGGAACATGAAGCAAATTCACAGAACTCAGTGAAAATGCACCCACTCATACCAAACATTAATACTACATTTAAAAAAACAGTCACAAAAGTCTTGATTCATTGACAGGTTGGCTTCTACTTTTGGAAGTATTCACATGACAGAGGTTATTCCTGCAAGAGCACTTCAAATACATTACATTTGCAATAAGAGGTCCGTTTGCTAGATATGCTTTACAACACCCAGATGCTTAGAATCAGGCAAATACCAACATCAGGCAGGCATCCCTAAACAGCTTGAAAAATTAGTCCAAGTGTTACAAGAATTCTGTCAAAGGGCTACAGTTACTAGGAACCTACAGATAGTTACCCTATTTTTCTATTAAAGATACTTGCACTCAAACACAAAGATAGACAATAGCACTCCTAGTACATACAATGAAGCAAAAGTCTCTAATTCCAGGGGAAAAAAAAAATTTCAAAGATACTATGTATTAAGAAATTGAGAAATAGTAGCATAACCAAGCATTTCCTTTATCATAATAAAAAGCAGTATTTTTTGGGCTAGGTTACACTGAAAATGCAGGACAGCTCAGTAAGAATGACAGACCCAATCAGATAAATCTATCTGTCACAGAAGTATGTTCAACATATAGAGGCCTTGCAAACAGTTCAATATTAGGAGTCAAACTTTCAAAGCTATAAGAGCATTAAATACACATGATACATATGCAAGCTCCTACAAATCTCAACAGGTCTGAATGTAAGCATCTTTTACTGGCACTGGTCTCAACAGGACACAGCCACCAACCTTAACTGATCTGCAAGTCTCAAGGAGGAACAAGCACTACTGAGGTGTCAGGGCAACACAGGGCTTTGGCCACAGAGCTGGCCCAAGCTGCAGCTACCTAGAGCCACCTGAGCTACCCCAGGAAGCACAGCACTTCCTGCCACTGACCATGGATTTACAGGAGCCCAGTCACAGCTGTATTGAGACAAAGCAACAGGGGTGGACCTCCTGTCACAGGGGAAACCCCTAAGAGCACTTGACCAAAGTGGGAGATGAGTTGAATCCCCTCAGGAGGCAGTTGGGAGTATGGGGAAATGCAGGTGGCAAGGGAAGCATCTGAAGGGATGTTTCTCACCTTCCCTAAACCAGTGCCAGGTTCAAGGCAACCCTTTAGCTTTTGAGGTTGAATCCCTCCTGAGAGGAGGAAGACAGGTCAGAAGTAAGATCAGGAGAGACAGAGGGGCAGAATGGCCCAGAGCATGAACGAGATTTAACTTCCCAAATCTGGATCCAGGCACTTAATACAGACAACCTCAAAAGCACCCCAAATCCAGCATAATTTTTCTACAAAATTGCCATAAGCCTTGAGGCAGATATATTTTCACTTCCAAGTGACACAACAATGTAAAAAAAAAAAAAAAAAAAAAAAAAGTGAGGCAGCTCATTGACAAAGCTACATAAACTTGCACTGTTAATAGCTTTTCAAGATTAAATGGCTTTTAAGTGTGCTGGCACAAGTGTGAGGTGTCTTTCCATAAAGACACATGTATATCCTTCTTTACACAGGACATAAATGGTGCCTAAAATTAAGATGTACCATTAATCAATTATCATGCCCATTTCAGTAGATAGGATAAATGGAAAATAAATGCAAGCAGTGAAGTCAACTGACACTGAGACCTCACACTGGTTTTGAATGCTTGTGTTTATTGACTGACAGCTTCTCTTCACAAAACCGGTAAACCATCTAAGTTATACCATGCAGCCACATGACTTCCAGCACAATTGCCTCTTAAGAATTTTCCATCATATTTTCAAAAGACAGGTTTTAAAATTATTGCTGTATCTTCTTTCATAATATTATTATGTACATTTTATTATATATATATAGTTAAATTTCCAGAAGTATTTCTTTACACTGCCATAAATCTGCTACCCCATATTTAAAGATCTCTGAACTAAAGCAGTCTGTGCACACTCAAATGCCTACTTCAAGAGAGCATCCCTTCCCCAACATTCATAATTATAGACTCTCTGACTACCCCCTTCCTTTCAGCCACTTCCCTAGCTTGTTCTTCCTCTGGGTTTGGTTTAGTTTGCTTTGCTGTGTTTTGAGACTTCTCCAAAGTTTCAAATATTTAGGCTGCACCAAAACTATTTGAAGAAACCAAGAGTCTTTTTCCACCTTAAAAGCAGAGCCTAACACAGCAAACTCAGCACAAGCAAGAAAATTAAATGGGCACAAAATCCAGGACTGATTGTCCATTTCCTTCCTTTTCCAAACCAGAAAGCTGAGCTCTCTAACCCTCCCAACACCAGCCTCAAACCCTAGGGAGACCAAGGGGTCTCTTATATTGCCACACTAAAGTAACCACTCAAAACACACAGAGAAGAAAAACTTGCCTCTTGAGTTCTCTGTTTGCTCAAGCAAAATGGACAGGCCTATTTGCTTTCTACAGCAACTCCATCTTAGCTTGGCTTGACTAGCTAACACTTACTCATTTGTTTTTCACTGCCCTAGGCAGCACACTCATATAGCTATAGCCAGACAGGAGGATTTTTTAAAAATTCTTTTTAAGAGCTTCCTTACCTAGGTTCTTCTATCTGACTCTTCTGTTTTCTCCTTCTTTGTGCCCATATCCTCTATCTTTTAGTTTCCTCCTTGTAGCATCCTTTTCACTAGTTTCAGAGAGCAATGCATTTCTACTCCTCTTACAAGTTCTTCTCACTTCTCCACCTTCTATCAGCCTGCATCAGCCCCACTGTCCCCCTCATCTCTCAGCCCTTCTCTTTCTCAAGGAGGCTTCCACATGATTTTTTATTTTCCTTTTCTCACCACTTTTACCTTATCTTTTCTCCACAAAAGCAGAGTATTTGTATTTGGTTTAAGAGTTCTTCCATACAGTTTGCAAGCACCTACACTTCATTCCTCTCCTCCCAACTACTGTTTCCAAGCCCAATGGCTCCTCTTCACAGTGGGAAGCAGCCACCTGGACTTCAGGCAGCCATGCATGAAAACCTCTAACGCCAGTTATTCCACCAAAAAACCCACCACTGTTTAAGAGAATCTAAGTTATGCCTGCTACACTGGAACTTTGACACAGGACTGAATTCATAGAGACTTAAAAAAACCATGATACACCCCATTCATCTCCGTCACTCCAAACACAACAGATCAATAGACTTTAATTTCAGAAAGCTCTTCAAGATGTTACGTATAGAGGTGGTGGTGGAACCCAAAACAAAACCAAAATGCAACTATACCTCCAGAGGACTTTGTTTTCTAAGCAACCTTTGAAATTTTGACCTATTGTTCGCCACAGTGCACAACAGAGCATTCAGCAAATGGTTTCTATTTTTAGGACGTCTGGGAATGTTTTGCTTTCCTCTTTTTCGCTCTGTGGGACCACAGTGCCATCTACTGGGAAAAGCTATAAAGAGCAAACACTGGCTGTTTATTATTTGCAAAGACTCCGAGTATTTATTACTTTGATTTCATAACAATTAGGTAGGCCAAGTCCTTACCATAGGCGTTTATAGGTATTTGCTAGGATAGTAAAACCTCAATATTATGGAAAATTCCAGACTTCTATATTTAAAGTAACTTAAGCAAACACTTCAGAACCTCACAATCACAACTGTACTAACATGCCAGAGACAAGAGTTGACACTCTTAGAAATGAACATCAGGAAGGTCTACCCTGCATAAGCCTTTCTTTCTTAATCCTACATCTGCCATTGCAGTGGGGCTCCCTGTTTGACAGAGATCACACAGGGATAAACACAAACCCTTCTCCCTAACCTGATCACTATTAATCCTCCAAGATCAGGCAAGAGATACATCTTTGAAAATTCTTTTTCCATCAATAAGCAGCACACATCAAGCTTTCCTACACCTATAAGCAGTCAGTGGGAACTCAGAGCAGCCAAAATAAGCTTGTAGAGCACTCACAGTCCATACCCAGCATTAAACAAAGAGCAAGACAAATTTTAAGAAGAGGGACCTTTTTAAAAAGGATTCCAGAAGAATTCCAGAGGAGTTTGGGAGATCCAGGCCTGCAGGCATGACATCCACACCAGGCAATTAAACAGAGAAAGAGAGGCTAAAAAAGGCAGGCCCCTAGATAAGCCAGGCAGCATGGAAGACTCACCATGGGAAGTCTTTCTTCCTGAACACACTTCCAGAAGCATCCAGAGCCCATGACAGTCCATTGCTAGGTGACAGTAGGCTGAGACCAGAACTCTCCTTGTTACCACCTCAAGAGCAGTGATGAGCAGTGGCTCAAGAAAGGAGCACAAGCTCTGGCACCTGGCTTTCAAAAGGAAAACAAGGCACAGGTGAACCTCGTTACTGTTTGGGGAAGAGGCGGGATTTCTTCCCCCTAGATCGCAGTGCAGGTGGCATTTTTCATCCCTCACACACAGGTGTTTTCCAAATATATCACGTGGCTACACATAAGATTTAGGAAATAAGCTAGTGCCAACACACAGTCTTTGGGAATTCTCCCGTAGTGGTGAGAAAGTGCCTTCATACACTGATATATGTAATGTATATACACGTTTTTATACATAAGCTGCTGCCAAGTAGCATTAGAGCATTACCCAACAAATCAGGACCAAAGTGCATAACAAAAAAACAACTTAGTCTAATAAAAAACTACCTTCTTCTCATAAACCTGTAAGACACCTAATTTTGAGGAAAAGGTTGCGAATGCAAGCAACAGGCCAGGGCCCTCCTCATTTCACCTCACGAGAGCTGCTGTGGCCATGCTGGAGCCCAGCTCAGCATCACACAAGAAGAAGCTCCTCACATGCCCTCGCAGAGAAAACCTGCCCGGGTCTGACTCTCATCCCCTCCCAGGGGCACACAGCTCACCTCCTCCCACAGCAGCCCCTGCAGAAGGGAATGAGGTGGAATCACTGAGCTCACCCCAGCACGGCACCCTTCCAGCCGGGCCAGCCCCACTGCAGCCATGGGATGGGTGGGAAGAGAGGCACCACAGCCAGCAGCACCAGGGCTCAGCACACCTCACAGCCCTGCCTCCAGGGGAAGGCCTCGTGCTTTAGCAGCCGGTCACTTTATGTCATAAACAGCCATCAGATAAACATCTTTCTCATTTCATTCTCATTTTCCTGGGATTTCCAGTCAATCCACATAAATTTTCCTGATTTAGCATGATTTTCGGTGTGAAACGCCCATCTTGGAACATGCTGCCCTTCAGGTGTCAGGCAGAGGTATCTACCCATTTGGAGGGGCAGAAACACAAAAGTCACCTCAAAAAGCCATTGTTTCTTTTTACTTTTGTTCCACAGTCAAGACAAAATTCAGTAAAAGCCAAGATAAAGACTATGGGGATGAAGGGGATCTTGCAGAGAGGGTCACAGCAGTTAATGGTCCCACTGCATGTCCTGGCTGCTCTCCAGCACCACGGAGGCATGTCACAAAACAGCTGTGCGGGCAATGAACAATCTGCTTCACGCACCCTGAATGTGGCAAAAATGGTATAATCACTTGCCCAGCAGGCCAGAGCAAGACCCCAAATGTCAAACTAGCAGTTCCTCCTTGGCAGGAGGGTGCAGGAGCTGCTGCCTGTTCCTGGGGACCCACCACGGAAGAAAAAAAGGAAGTAGCACTGTCCCCACTCAGTTTCTTAAGAGGTCTCTGTCCAAGGAATGGAGTCCCTCTCCCTTTCTAATGATTTGTGGTTTGGGTTGTTTTTCCCCAGTTACACAAAAGCAGCACTTTTACTTTTTAATATTCCCAATACTTGTCCAAATACTCCTCTGCAGTCTTTAGCACTGGGACATGGATATCCTGGCATGAAGAAGAAAGCATGAAACTCACTGCAAGCAAAAGATTAATTTTATTCATCCTTTGATACATTACAGATGTCTCCTGTTCACTTACACATCCTTACACCACTATGGCACCTGCTTCAGGGATTACCACTCCAACACTGAAAGCAGTAAAGTTAATGCAAAATTCACAGGGGACAGAGGTAACCAAAAGACAGAAAAAGGGATAATTAAGAGCCTTAAAGTGGCACTTCTAGGAGTTAATGCCTGCAGTACAGATAAATGGCTGATATGGGCAATAGAGACATCTCTGGCTGCATTATCTCAAGGGCCTCTTTGAACTTTTTGTTACAAACTGCACTGTGAAAGGAGCAGACTAGATGTTAACATAGAGGGGAGTTCACAAGATCTGGGCCTAAACATCCATGAAGTGTCCTGCAACCTTCTCCATTACAGAGCTGCCCTTTTCCCACGGTCCCGCTGCCTTTCTTGAGTGGTGAAATCAGAAATCATTTGAAATACTTTCCTTCCTGCTGCAGTGCGTGCATTTGTTAAGCGTTACCCACGCAATGAGCAGTTACAAAGACTGTCACCACCAAAGGAGGCAAAACAGAGATATGTTATCACCACTGAGTTGCAGCGACTACGCCAGTGGAGCATTTACTTAAAGCACTCCGTATGAAACAACACGGTATAAAATAACCTTTATTTCCTGCAGTTTCTCACTCACAAGCAGCTCTGAGGAGTAACATGTTTTTTTTTTCTGTGCAGTGACAAGGTGCCACGAATCCTGCCCCCCCTCAAGGTGGACAAGTCCCTGTAGGCACACACACAAACACAGGTGGCACTGAGGCACTGGCGCTGCGGTTGTCACCTCCCCATGCGCGGTATGCCCCGCTCCAGCCGGCCCACGCTGCCGCCAGGGCTGCATAATTTTTCTCCGCACTTTTGTCCTTTTCCCTCCGGACCGCCGCCAAGGCCCAAAAAAAGCCCGTTTTGTCTCCCAAAAAGCTGTGTGCTCCAGGTGAGGCTCGAACTCACAACCTCGGCATTGCTCGGCTTTGTACTGCTGTATAAGTACCGCGCGCTAACCGATTGCGCCACTGGAGCCCTGACACCAAGTCCTCCCGAACGCTTTATCAAGGGCTCCCCCGGCCCCGGCGGAGGAAGCGTGGATGACTCCCGCCCGCACCCCGCGCTGAGCGGCGGCCCAAGGCCGCCCCGGCTCCCTGCCCGGGCCGCGCTACCCCGTTAGCGGCGCGGAGAAGGCATGACGGAGCTGGAGGACGCTACACCGCTCAGGGAAGGCGGCGCCCGCGAGCAAGGGAGACAGGAGCGGCGGCGAGACCCGGACAAAGCCCTCCCGCCCCGGCCTGCACGCTGGGCGGGCGGGCAGGCGGCTGTGGGGGTGCGGCAGAGCCCGGCCCCCCTCCGCCGCCGAGCGGGAGGGGCTGCGGGCGCGGCGGGGCGACCGTGGCAGGTGACGGGGGGCAGCGGCGCGGCCTGACCGCCCTCCGGCAGCCGCGGGCTGGAGCCGTCCTCGCAGTTCCGTTCTCCGGGGCGAGACAGACGGAGCCCGGCCCCGAGTCGTGCGGGATCGAGCCTCCTGACGGCCTTCGGTAAAGGCTTGGGCCGCTGCGTCAGCGAAGTTCAGCCTCCCGTAGGGTGATGATGCACCCCCGGTCGTGCTCAGGACCAGGCCGCAGCGAAAATGTGAGCAGTTACTGGCAGGGAACTAATGGTTGGTATCTGTAGCATCGCCACTGTGTGCGACACGAGGGGTGTCTAGCACTCAAAACAAATGTTTGTTCAACACTGCGTGTGTGTTGCTAAAGTATACCTCCAACATGGATTTATTCTGCAGTCAGATCTGTCATACCTTATGTGGCAAAAAGATGGTGAACATAATTGTTATCAGCAGACACTTAAACCCAAGTGTGACTTCTGTATGTACCTGACACGAAACACAACTTTGTATCTCACAACTCCACTACCTCTCTTCCCCATGATCTCATGGTAAATGAGCCGACACTTTTTGAACGGAGAGGAGGTGCTTCTCACTTGCCAGGAAAGTTTTTCTCCTGTTGGAGTTATTTCTGTGAGCATTACCTAGAATACATTTCAGTGGTATACAACATTAACAGGTGAAACAGCATGCAAATGCTGTATGTGATCCTTGATGAAGGTGTCTGGCATGGAGAAGAGAACTGGCAGTTCATTTCTTCAGAGAAATCTTCCATCATATAGGTATACCCGTGGCATACCAGAAAACAGCAGCAGCCTTCATTACCCTTAACATCATTATGGTAACAAAATAATCTATATCACACAAAGATTGCTGGGGGGGGGAGGGAGGGGAGGTAGTACCAAGAATGTAGTTTAAAAAGTATATAGCCCAGTGTCAATATTTAACTTGTATTTTTTTGTTAACATATTTTTCTTATTGGACACAAGCTTGTAAATTTAAGTTTCTAATGGGTTTGGTGATTGAGAAAGGTAGACAAATAGAGTGTTTTCCAAAATGCAGCTTTTTCCAATAACCCTTTTTTCCTGTACCCTCAATGGAAAATACTAATTATTTTCATGTAGCAATTTTGTGCTTCAGCACTCTTGCACTGCTCTGGCAGCAAGAGGTTACACATCGAGTCCTTACCTTTGCATAAAGGAAGGATCAGGGCCAGAAGGGAGAACAGAAACCCCAGGTCCTGAAACAGGCTTTGATGGATGTGAAGAACCATCAGGAAGCAGACTAGCAAGTAAAATCCAGGCCCCAATCAGTTCCTTAGGTGTATGAGAGGAACTTATTTACTTGGGTGTCTCAGAGACTGCAACACTGGTTCTTTCTTCGCCTCTCCAATAGACTTCACAGAAATAGAGTTTCACAGCGTTCCACACCTTGCAGTTATCTACATTTATTAGCCCCACTATTATATGCATCAAGTGGCAATTAACTTCATTTTTCAAAACCTACTGACTTTCAGAAGGTTGCAGAAAATGCTACCCTAAAATAGCCTCAGCCTTATATTAATGGTGAATTTTGTAAGTGAACTTGGTTTCCTCCCTGGGTAGGTTTAACTGTCAGGTTTCTGTACCTCATACCAGCCACAAAATGGATTTATGAGCCTGCAACTGAGAAAGTTTTCTCTGCAGGTAATCTCTATCTCAGGTAATCTCTTGTATTCTGCCTGGTGGGAAAAAGCGGAGACTAGGGATTAGAGCAGTGGTTGTGGACAAGATCCCTGCAGTTAAAACTGGTACTTTAATACCATGATGAACAAGGATTGGCTCAATCAATTTCAGCATCTGTGTTTTTTCCTACTGTGACTCTGGAGATTCTCTTGGCTTTCATGCCCAACAAACCGAGTCCTGCTCTGCAATACAAGTTTCTAACGATGAGGCAGAGTTTTACAAAACCACAGTCATTAACTAGTGTCTGCATTTCTCCAGTCCTGCCAATCTGGGTCATAATCCCTTAAGTGAAAGTGCATTTTAAATAGAAGTTCTCTTTCCTTCACAGCTAAGAACAGAACTGCCAGCAGCATGCAGAACAAAAAGTACCAAAGTGTACCTGTCTGTAAGTTCAAAACCAGGCCTCATGTGTTTGCTCTGGGGTGGTGCCTCACCGCAGCCATTCTGTTGGTAGAAATTTCACCTGCTACATAAGTGATGTGGTGGTGGTGTTTTGCAATTGAATGAAATAATAAATACTTTGGGCTTATTTCACAGGAAATTACAGCTAGTCCCATTGTGATTGTATTAATACAGTGGGACTGTAAATCCACATGTGGATCTTTTTATCTTGAACAGATTTTTTCCTGTTCTATAAATTACATGATGAGTTTAGACTAAACTGCAAAGAAGTGATAGAGACGAAGGTAAAACAGAGTCACTCTTACAAATACTTGATAAAAGCACAGTATTAGTTCAAAGTCAC
The DNA here is from genome assembly GCF_017590135.1 of Pyrgilauda ruficollis. NCBI lineage: Eukaryota > Metazoa > Chordata > Aves > Passeriformes > Passeridae > Pyrgilauda > Pyrgilauda ruficollis. Next base: position 5,699,044 of record NW_024525489.1, on the reverse strand, counting down.
ACTCAGTTGCTTTCTTCTGGTGGAAAATTACAACAGTATGAGTTAAAGAACCCCCAGATTTGTACTGCTCATCATGCTGAACTTTCCGGCCTGTAGCTGCACTGCTCATATGTGCAAGCCATGGAGAATGTACCACTCACTTTTAACCAGGTCATTTTATCACCTTATACCCATACATATTCACCCACTAAGCACAGTGTAGATAAAAGTGGAAGACTGAGATATGTCAAGAGCAAAGTGCTAAGATATTGTAATGTCTTGGGATTTTTTTTGTTTACCCACTCATCTCATGTGTTTGGAGTCTGTTTATAAATTTATTTATTTAAAAAATTGGGGGTGGCAGGGAACAGAGTGAGCAGTCCCATAGCAACTGTGTAGCTCTTGAACAGCAGCTTGTGAGGGAATAAAGACTAATAAAGATCTGGAAAGTCTGGTTCTTCTCAGTTTCTTATTTGCCTGACAATTTGATAGCAGTATGCTGCACTTTCCCAAAGGGCATCACAGAATCAGGGTCAGCTCTCCACAAGCCCTGCTATAACATTGGCAGAGCGGATCAAATTAAGATGAGCATTTATGGACAGCTAGTCTTGGTCTTACAAATGCAGGAGACATCGGTATTTTGGCTACTTGGCAAAAGAAGATTCCAGCATTTTCGAACAAATATATATACCACAAACATTCAGGCTTAGAATGTTGAAGGGAGGTTTCTATATTAGACTTGAAAGGAGTGAATCCCCCAGCCTCATCCATTTTTTGTGACTGCTTTTCTGACTGGCCATTTTTGTAGAGGTAACATTCTCACTCCAGTAGATGCAGTAAAGACAATTAAGAAAACCCTTGTGGGCAAAACCCAGTCTCCAATAAAAATAGATATTTTTAAAACACTAGTCAATTATTAGCCAAGCTGCTGGAGCATTAATGCTCCCTATGAAGTAACCTTTGGCTGATGGACCTGTCCCTTTTGACACTGAAGCCTGAAGACACCTCTCCTACCAGCCAATCCCCTGAACACTGGGGTTGGAATCACAGGCAGCCTACTCACAGAAAAAGCACTCTGCAAATTCTGATATCTCCAGCAAAAGTTTCACAGGTGGTGGACCATGGAGCTTCTTGTGAATGTAAGAAAATGGATAGAAGAAAACAAAACTGCCTTTTTGCCACCTGTTTGCAATAAGCTTATGTAAGTAAATGAAGTTGTTTTTTTTACCAAGTTATATATACAAATATTCCTAGCTATAAGAGGAAGCTGCAACAATGCATACATGGTAAAGATCAATAAGGAACCATAGTTCCTCAGGCTGCAGCCAGAGTGCTGTTCCAAAGAACAGAAAGTGAGTGAAATCTGATTTGCAATAACTCAGCAGAATCTGCAAAGATCAACTTGAATATAAGATACTTGTCTCAACTCAAAATTACTTGTAGGCAGGGAGACTGAGTTAAGAGAATTTGTGTCAGGCTCTGTGACAGCAAACTCCTAGAAATCAGAGGAGATGGCATCACATCCAAAACCAAATAACAACCTGAAGTAGCTAAAGCTGCTGAGAATCATTCCAACATCACAGAGGAGCCAAAGCTGCAGAAGCAATCAAAATCAGAAGGATATATCGCTGAAAAACAAGGAAAAAGGAAGGGCAGCAGTACCAGAGGATCAGATTTCCAGTGCCTTTCCAGATCTGTCAAGGCAGGAGGGTAGGGATCCTGGAGGAAGGGTAGGGAGCCTGCAGGGACAGTTTACAGCCATTTACAGTATTCTGAATGAGACAGCCAGTATAAGGAAAGAAAGTGTGTGCATTATGCAGGTGTATATACACTATGCATATGCTCTGTGTCAAAGCTTAGGAACAAATTGCAATGTAAATTATCTAATGTGTCTCAAAATATTAACAAGGATTTCTTTGTCAGTGAAGCTGAGGAGAAAATATTTTGTCTAAAACTCTGTATGCAGAAAGCTTTCATTAGAAAGTATTTTCTCTAAGGAGTGACATAGACCCAGGTTTTATAAAGAAATGAAAAAGCATTTTTTAAACTTTAAAAACCTTTCTTTACCATTGTAGTCATTAAAAAAAAAATCAAAAAATATGCCTCTTGCCCTTCCCTTAAATGCTATCTCTAATGAAAAGGTGAATGGGCAGTAATGTATCAGCAATATTAATTTCCATTCACAGGGGCAAGGGTTACTTTTCAAAGCAATGGTTACAAGACAAAGAAAAGGTAAAAAGTACATCCTTACTGCCATGTCTGTGTTGAAACTGCAGCTGTGTGTAGAACTGAAAAATTCTGAAGCTTGAATCACTACAAGTGTTCCCATTTCTTTAATTTTCAAAATGGATTTAGGAAGCATTTTATGAAGTATATTCATTTCTGAAGCTTACCAATGATAATGGGAAAATTTTAGTATTTTACACATCTTTCTTTCTTTATCAGTACAATGAATCTTCTTTGTATTTACTACACTATTCTGTACTGCTTACTAGTAGTTCTGTGTAAACCTTGAGTAAATCTGCAATGTGGCGTCTATCATAGACCTTTGCCCATAAACATTTTAAGAAGCTACAGTGAAACAATAAACATTTTTTTTAATAAAAATTGCATAGTTTAAAACAAAATCCATTTTTCCAACATGGTTTTAGCCTATGTAGAAGGAGAGTAAAACCATCTATTGCATGGATTCTGAGTCTACCACCACCTGCACCTGGTGCTACCTAAGTGCTTTCAGGATTTTCCAAAAGGTTTTAGGTGATTTTTCAAGAAGCAACTAATAGATTTTGAACATTTTTTCAAAGGCTTGATCCTTTATGTGCTCAGTAGAGAGGTATAAGGCAATCTTCTCACTGTGTCCTAGTGCCTCATTGAAGGCAACCACCTCAAAATTTAACTTACTTTGTTTCAAGGGAGACTTAATAGTTAAAACTAGGTCTCACAGCAGATCAGTAGGGCTTTTGTTATCTGAAGTTATTGCAGCTTTCAGGCTTTTATGACATTGTGTTCCATACATTTGAGAGGATCACAATTTTTAAATACCTATTTGGAATTGCAACACAAAACCTCAATTCCTGAATTACTGCCTATTCAGGGTTTTACCAAGTCAAGAAAATGATACATCTAATTAAATTGCAGCTCTGACATTGTGTTTTAATGACACCAGCTTGTAAGTTTAAATGCTTTTTAATCTCCACAATGAGCAATTAGTGCAAAATCAAACCCCTTGACACAGCTGATTTTCGCAGGTGGTTCTAAAGCTCTTATTCTGAACTCAGAATATGATGCTTACCTAAAGGACTATTAAGTGTGGCCATGAACCCACTGATTCTTTGTAGCCTTATCATGATTTTGAAGTGTCACCTGCTGGTACCATTTTCTTTATGAGGATGAGAAGAGAAATGTAACATTATGGAAAACTTAATAGTCCATTAATTAGGTCCTCATTATAACAACAGTACAGTCAAGTAATTTTCTCATCCCTGAAACCTTTAAACTCTTTAAACTCTTAACTGCATTTTGGCAGTCTTAACTGAAACTTTTCTTTGTTATGATATTTCATAAATATCATAAATAAATAAATAGTTGTTAAAGATAACAATATTTAAAGCAACTATATTAACCAGATAACTATAGTTAACAAGATGGACAAACTTACCTATTGGAGTTCCTGCTCATATTTCATAGCTGGAATCTTTTGATGGTGTCAGTATACATTTGTTAATGATTGAATGATTAACCCATAGCCTGTTTATTCTATAAAGCCCAGGTAAATCTATGGGATAATTAATCGTAGATTTGCCAAATTAATAAGTCAAGCTGTAATTATTTTATAGCAGTATTTTTACTTATACTTAGTGAACTAGTAACAAAACTGAATGTTTATTAGAAAAAAAAAAACAAACTAACCCATCTTAACAGTAGACTACAAGGAAACAGATTACCTTTCTCTTATTGTATTCTTCAGCGTTGATTTTCATTTATTTCATTATTATCTGTATTACTGCTGTTTGGGTCATCCAGCCCTTCTTTAGTAGAAGTGTTCATTAAAGCAGAAGCATTACAGTGTGCTGTTGAAAATGAATATTAAATCTGCGTGGTACAAACAATTTGGATTTCACTTCCTTATTTTATGATACAGATATGAAGCCCAGTGCTAAAAAATATACAGCTTCCTGTGGAGAGAACAGTCAATTCTAATTCTTTGGTTTTATTTAACCAACTAATTTGTCACTGTTACTTTTTAGCTGCTTTACTAGTCCCCACTGTGTTGGTTATTATCATTGAAATACTCTTCACGGAAAAAGTGGTAAGGTAGCAAATTGAATATGTATGTGCCACCACTCAGAACAGCCTCTCTCAATTAAGGCTTACAAGGTGCTGACAGGGACACGTTGTTGTTGTTCCCTGTGTTTCAGGGGATCATGGCCCTGCTGGTTCCATGTTACTGCCCAGAACCTCCTAATTGCAAAGCAGAGGTTAATACACCTCAGTTCACTTGTCAAACAGCAGAAGAACAAATTTTGGTTCACAGCTAGCCTGATTTTGAGGGTTTTTTTTTAGCAAAGGAAAACCTACTACTTTCCCTTTTTATTAGTGTGAATGGACTGATAGGTAGTTGGGGTGATAGCCTTCCTTGTGATAGCTGAGAGGAATGCTCACTGGGGCTCTTAAGAGGGGCAGAGTTAAGAAAGGCCTGGAATCTCTTGTTCTGAAATAGCCACAACCACACTGAAACCACTGTAATGTTATTCCAGCTTAGCAAAACCATTATAAACAGAATAGAAATTAGCTGGCAATTCCTACCATCAGTATCGATGGTAAGCCTACCAAGGGGGGGGGGGGGGGGGGGGGGGGGGGGAAGTATGTTTTTACCTTTGTTAACTTTTAAGAGTTTTACCTTTACATAATCAGCTCAGGTTGAAAAGCCTCTTTTCTAGTTCCTGTCTCTTAGGTAACATTCTTTATCTTTTCAATTCAAAGCTCTTTTCACAGCTGGCAGCTATTGTTGTCCCCTTTTCATAGCTGGAGGCATTGAAACACCAGGAGGGAGGTAGTTGGCCTCAGGTCACCCAACAGGACAGTGCCAGAGCAGAGAGAAGCATCCAAGGTCTATGAGTTCTTGTACTGGCTGTTGCTTTCCACTCAAAGTTGTTTCATTGACTCACTGTCCTAAAAGAATTAAAAATAATAAATGAAATAAAGAACATCATGAACAGAAGTAGCTTCAAAATGTCACTTTCTTTTCCAGGCATCGCTACCAATTAAATGTGATGTTTGTTGGAGGGCCAAATGAAAGGAAGGATTATCATATTGAAGAAGGAGAAGAGGTAACCTATAGGTTGTTTATGTTATTCAGGTTTAATTTATCTATAATGATTAAATGCAGCTACTTTTGAAGCTATAGATTAACAATGCCAGCCTCAGTGACATGTTTATTAGATCTGCTCATAGGCTTAAACAGAATCATTCACCAGAACCAAAAATCATCTCTGCATTTTGTTTGAAACAAGCACGTGAGGTCAGATCTGTTTTGCTGTAATTAATTTCCAACAGGAAACTAGAGAAAGTGTTTTGACACATCCAAATGTCTCATTTCAACGTTTTGGAACAGAATTTTAGGAAGGTAATAATATTTTTTAAACAATATTTTATTGCAGAAGATTGGCCTGTATTTTGAAATTTGGTATTCAAAAATCAAAAATATTTTCATTCACTTGAAATCACTTTTTTTTGTGGCCTTTGTGAGAATCATCAGCTTTTCAGCTTTCATTTGAGTTTGGAAAGTATAGAGCCTTTAAATATTTTTCACATCGTTCCCCTGTGCTCAAAGCCATTCCACTGGTGGCTCAAAGTCATTCCAACTTTGAGTTGTGAGTAGCCATTGTGCCAAATGAGCATATAGAAACCTAACAAAATTGTAACAATTTACACCTTCTTTGTTTACTACCTTTTTCTTGGAATTGCTTACTGTGCCTGGGGACTTCTCCACCACCGGCTCTGAAAAATCTTAAGGGAAAGTGATTACTAGAGGCCTGGAAGTAAGGGTATCAGGATGGACACAATTTTCCTTGCTTCCCAGCAGAATAATTTAACTTCATGTCATTCCAATGACATTTGACAACCTAATTTTAAGTGTCTTTGGAAACCCAAGCCTAAGCATCTACATAGTTTAAGGCAGAAGTGGGTCAAGTTTCTATAAATCCTTTCAAAGAGAAAGAAAAATTCATTTATTTATCACTGAATCATTTCTCCCCAAACCCACCCCAGAATTTCACAAGAGCCTTCATTGATTTCCTGTTCTAACTGTGCTGTGCAGGTGTGTGTCATCTTTACAGACACACAGCCCTGGAAGAGCAGATGCAGAGTTATCCCTGGGTGACTCCCACCTGTGTTGGATTGTCACTCCCATCTCCTAGCCCACCTGTGGCTGTGGGCACAGGCACATTCATCACAGACCAGGTTACCAGCACAGTGCACTGTGTCCCTTCTCATGGGCTGTGCAGGGAGAGCTCTGGCAGCATATGGGACCAGGCCATCACGCTGTTTGGGATTCCTTAAAATGAAAATTAGGCTGATTTAATTTAACTTTTTTTGTTGTTTTTCAAGTTGCAAGATGTTCCTGTATTTGTAAATAACTTGGCCTATCCTTTTATAAACTCTTTATATGACTTCTCAACAATACAAAAAGTTAACCATATCCATAAAGGCATAATTTTTAATTTACTGTTGCATATTGATGTTGTTGCTAACTCAAGTGGAAACAAGGGTTTTTTAGGTTTTTATCAGTACATGCTCATTTACATAGTAAGCTTCTCACAATCATTCAAAAACCAAAAATGGAAACATAACAACCCTGTAACATCGGAAACTTGGCAATACACACATCAGAAGCATTATCAGTTATGTACCAGTTTAACATATGGGCAAATTTTGTTCAGTTTTATAAAAGTACATTATAGTTATTCATTGCACTTTACCATAGTTTTTATCAGACACATTTACACTTTCCTGTGATCTAACTTAGAACCATGTTTCTCATTAGAGAAGAATTGTGAGGTAGAGAGTATCCTAGCAAAAGGGCATATTCCTAAATTAGATTTGGGATTAAAATAAAACCATTCAAAGCCATATTCAGCTCATTATTTTGTCAGAAAAAGGGTAACTTAGAGTTCTGGGTGATAATTTGAAGGCAGAGTATATAGACATACTGTCAGCAAGCCAAGTCACGAATGTGAAAACCCACAAATCCTTCAGGCAAATTTAGCTCATGCTGTTCTACTGTTAGTATTCCCACAGCAAAGAAGGGCTGGTTTGGAGAGAAAGTTAAATTTAGGATTGTTTATATCTGTCCACTCACTATCTCATGCCTGTTATCACACAGTTTATGGAGTGTCCTGTGGCAGAACTTGCGCTTGAAAGCCTGCAGTTCACAGCAGCAAAAGTTGGCACGCAGAGATAAGGGCTGAGGAGCATCCTCCCAAGCTGCTCTCTGCTGGTGCCATTAACGTGCAGGTGTATCAGGAGGATTAGGTCTGACTGTCTAATTAGGAGGAAAAAAAACCAGAGGCTTGATTTGAAGTCTCTTCAAAGCCTTTTAGAATTGTCTCCTGAACAGCCATTTAGGCTGAAATGACAGCCAGTCTAGCGCAATTTCTTTCTTCCTCTCAACAAGCAGGCATTTCCTAAAAAAACTCTGATATTTTGTTCCTTCTTAGTTTTCTCTATAGCTCTTCACTGCCTTCTTAAACTTCTGTGCACTACTTCTTTGCCACCATTCTGCACGAAAAGAGTCTCATACCCGAGACTGTGTTACATTGGATGGGTTTTTTAAAGAGAAATATGAAGCTGCAACTTACAAGTGTTAAACCATTCACAGTCTTCAGCTGGAATTTACCAGGAAGTCATATTCATTCTTATTTGTAAAGTTCCCTTTTGCTCTCTTCTCCATCAGATTAGAAGTAGTCAACAAACATCTACTCAGACATTCTCTGTCTCTAAATCAGACTCATTCAAAATGAAATGCTTTAGGAAATGCATCTTCTCTTGGAATGTGGCAAAAAAGTGCTGTGAGGATGGACCTATGTATCTAATACTGACAGAACTTTCTAGGAAGTGTTTGTGCTACATAACGAGTTCTGAAGGTTTCCAATAAATCATTATTTTGATGTGCCTCATTTGTCAAGACCGTTTTGGGTTCCATGGACTAGTGACTACAATTCTTGTGTGGTCAACTTGATGAGGCCACTGAAAGTTTCTGTGGCAGGCCTGACATGATCACAGAGTTGGAGAATTACTAAAGTTGGAAAACACTGCCAAGATCATCGAGCCCAACCTTTGAGTGAAACCACCTTGTCATCTAGACCATGGCACTGAGTAGCATATCCAGTTGTTTCTGAACACCTCCAGGAATGATGACTCCACCACCTCCCTGGGCAGCCATTTCAATGCCTGACAACCCTTTCCATGAAGAAATTCTTCCTGCTGTCCAACCCAAGCCTCCCCTGGCACGGCTTGAGGCTATGTTCTCTTGTGCTCAATCACTCACAGCTGTGGGGTAGCAGGTACCAGGGAATAGTCCTCAACATATCTTTGTCTTGGATTTTTCATCATACCATAGAATTTGTGACAAGAAGAGTTTCAGTGTTAACATAGCCTACAGGCTTCATGGTGTATTTACTGCATTTTTACTTGTAAAGCCTGAGGGTAGGGAAAATTCTTCCAAATTCCCAAATTCTTCCAAAGAAATAAGTGAAAACCCAAGGGGACCATATATTTTGGAGGAAGTTAATGACAGAGAAACCCCACGATCATAACAAAACCTAGCTCTAGTACAAGAATTTCAGAATTTATTTACTGCATTGTGTGGGCAGCCTTGGGGAAAAGTGACATATGCTAACAGCTAAATCTAGGATCACAAAAGTAGTTAGGCTGCTATCTCTTTATCCACCTCAGTCCACCACTTGCACACAGTGAATCTCAACTAACTTTGATTTTGCTGACTTTGATTTCTTAGCAATTTGCATTCTGTTGTTGAGTCTATGTAAAACAGCGCAGTTCCGTGCAGAGAAATTCAAATCAGCCTTTCATCTACCACCTGCAAGACATTTGCATTGGCACAAACCTCACTTGGATTTAGAAGTCACACTTCTTACTGTGCTGTATTTTACCCTAAGTTTCTGCTCTCAGCATCTATGTTGTTTCCTATGGATAGAGCCACCTAATTATAGGCACATCCCCACAGACCAAAGCCCTCGTACTGCAGTCCTGAAGAGAACTCTCAGAGAAGGAGCTCCCCCTCCTTTGATCATCTTGGTGAATCTCTTCAGCTTCTTCTAGCATATTCACGTGGTCTGACTGAGATACAACTTCATGCTTGAAACATGATACAGGTTTGAGGTCACATCTGCGACAAGTCATCTGAGTTTTCTTGACCTGAGTTTTGATTTCTCTTTCTCTCCCTCTCTCACTGACACCACAAGTAAGACTTGTCTCCAGTTTCTAATAGATTATCTGCCTAAATGAAGCCTGACTCCTTCTAGTGTATGCTGCTCTCCAGTCAGCATGCCTTTGAGAAACTCCTCCCTATCAGATTAATTTGCCATTTGCATTTTATAAGGATAGTGGATGTCTGAAAACAAGAGGAAAGTGGGGCTAGGTGAGCATTCCAATAGGTTGTTTTGTCTTGCTTAGATCTCAAATCAATCTGAGAACCTGAATCACAACAAAGCAGGAGAAATATTTGCTTCTTTCCATTTAAAAATCCCCACATTTAGCTGATAAAGAATCTTGGAATATTTTAATAAAAACCAGCTCCTATTAAAGTGTAATAAGAACAATGATCCTTTTGCATCAGAAGGAGATTTTGTCTTCAGAAATAGTTTTGCTGCATAAAATTGTTGGTGTGAGTTTTGGCTAGTATTCAGGTCTCACAGATGACATGTAAATGAGCAGAGGGAAGTAAAAAAACAAACCACACCAAAAGCCCTAAAAATAGTTTTCTCTACCTTCCTAATCTGTTTGTCTTGTAGACTTCTGATGGCTGAAAAACCCTTGTGAAAGGGAGAAAATTGTTTTTCTGTACTCAAATAGATCAGTAACCACTGAAGTCTGGAGAGGACCCAGGCTCTACTCCCACATCAGAATTTTATTTGCTCTGCAAATTAATTTAATGCTTAGCCATATGACAAGCAATACAAGCCAGGATATACCAAGCCAGAGCCTAATCCCAGAAGTGGCTGAGCAATCCCAAATTCCATTTTTAGATGCAGTCAGAACTCAAAGTATCCTGCTAATTACAGGTCTCTTTAGAGGTCTGTAAGTAAGCTGTCTGCTATCAAAGTCCTCATGGAGCTCTGGGTTCCTGTGTCTAGGCAAAGTTTGAAATCAAAGGTGGATCCAAATTAAATTACATAAACTGCTGTACATGAAATAAAATAGACTTGTGGGTCTTTTAGTTAGTCAATACAGACCCATTTCAAATCCTGTATTCTTCCACTGCTAGATGCTTCTTTGTTTACTCTGCTAGGATACCTGGATGAAGGAGCAATTCTCACCACACTAGGTGGTGAGAATATAGTGAGGATGTTAGGACTACTTTTAAAGTAGTATCTCCTTGTTCTACTACCCTGATGAAATTTCCATCAAGACAAGCAGTTTCAGCAATGCTTCCACTGATGGCAACAGTGAATTCCTACCTCTGTGCACCTCCTCTTCAGCATAATTTTTTCTGTGAGTATTCATAATTGAATGGAATATCACTGTACAGAATTGAGAGGGATTCAGCACTGGCCACTCTACCTTCCCCTGCAGGCATAATACTATCAGGTTTGAAGCATGATCAAAAAGGGTGAAGCAGACTAGGAAGGAGGATGTATTTCTCCTATAACAAAGAAAATTTAAGGGAAATTAAATTAATTTTAAAAAAACCCTCTCAGTCTTAAGGTGTTTTTATTTGAGTTTTGTAGGTATTTCTGCAGTTTTAATGATCATATTGAGTAATGTTATGAAATAATGTTACGCTTGGGGCAAAAAAGCACTCCTAGGTGCTTCATAACTTCTAGAGGTAAGATGAGCATTAATAAGGGAGGATTAATAAAGGAGGTGTTTTTAGTGTAATCATAATGAGAAGATACCACGTAGTAAGCAGAAAACTAAACAAAATGCTGACCTCTGGAAAAGAAGAAGAAAGGAAGATACAATAAATAAATAAGCACATTTAGTAACGAAGTATAAAAACAATGGTGAACAACCTTTGTTTCTTCCTTGAGACATGTTTTTCACCCAAAAGGACAAAATTCATGCCCAATTGTGAGCTATTATGCAGTAGCAATAGACAAATCTAGGCCTTTCTACAAGAAGAGGTACATATACATTTCATGTAACAAGAGCCCTTGTCATTAATAACATGTTAATAGAGCAGAAATATTGCACATTTCCTCAGTTTTTAGTACTGCTGGGGAGAATGGATACTAGATTATTCCAGTAAGAGCAGTGCAGCTGGGAAAGCTTATATTTTCAAGTGGTATGAACTCCACTGGCTTACTATCCTGTCTATATAGGTGTATATATATTTGTGTATATGCATACATGTACACCTGAATTTTTTTTTTGATTTTTTTTTTCCAAGAGAGACTTAGGAAAACATGAGACTTGCCCAAAAGGCAAAAGTTAGTCAGTATTTAGAAAAAAGAAGTTTCCAGCAAAAAGACAGTACTGTGCTGCCAATCTGGCCTCTGAAATGGGTGTGGACTGTAACTCACTGAGATATTAAATAGCTGAAAGTTTCCTTAGTAAAAAGTTCAGGTTATATTATAAGTAAAGCAGTATATTCACTAATTGCTGCTGCTTGTATTAATCACAGTTACATCGGGTGATTTATGGATGAGTGAAGCACTCAGACAATTAAAAAGAAAAAAGTTTTGAAGAATAGACCATAATTTACAGTGAAAGGTACTACTTAAATTCAGTCAGAAAAACACTTTCATTGACAATGTGTAGCCCACGTCATTCCTCCTCTCCCACTGCAAAACAGTTATTTTAATTCATAACTTACTGTTTATAATCTTTCCTTATGACTGTAATGCTTCACCTCTGAACTGGATAGCTGACATCCATTCTCAAGTTTTTAATTTCCAGTAAGGTTTCTCAGCTGCATGATTCATGTCAGAACCAGGATAAACTCTACTTCTGTTGTCCTTTTCCTCATCTACAAGTCCTATGCATGGGTTCAGTAATAGCTGCCCCAGTAGCTGCAGGGGAAATAACACTTCTGAAGCTCATGATTTCCAAAATTATACTTTAGGTTTCAGCTTTATCAGTGCCATATGACCCACAGCTGATGTGACAATCCATCTAGATCATACAGTCTTAGATGAATCTTCTATGAACTGGAGGAGAGGCCATTTCCCCGCTCAGATCACTTTCTGTCATGCAGGGAGCACCTGGCCCTGCCCAGTGGAGGGAGAGCTGCTGTAGCATTGGGTGCTGCCCTGCAGAAATGCCAAAAAAAGCCAGAGGCAAAGAACACAGAGGAATAGGCTGCAGTGAGGATCAGTAGCCTGGCACTGTGGCCTTCCAGACAAGAGTTATAATTTATCTGTAGTGATGTCCCTGGCACAAGGTGAACTTTTCACTCATTTAAACTTTCAGCATGAGCTTTTTTCCAGTGTATCTTCAGTTCTCCCTATTGTTTTGTTCCCTTGGCAGCATATTTATTCTTTCTCATATTCACTGAGGTGTTTCTTCAGTTCCAGGGGGCATGTATTAATATTTCAAAACTCTTTCAGAAATAATACTGATTTAAAAATTGATTAAGTTTTCCTAATGTTGGAAGGAGTTCAGTTCAGGGGGTTTTCATGCTTCAGTGGTTTCTTCTTTCCCCTATTTATTTTTCATTCTGATGAAATTGTAGAGACTTGCTATACATAAGGGATTTTTTCAATTATAGTTCTAACTTTGAATCATGTTTCAGACTACTTCAGCTGCACTAGCAATCTGGTTTCTAGATGTGGTAAAGAGAACATGGAAAGCATGGCAGAAGTGACTTCTGAAAATATTATTGCTCTGCACTATATAAAAATGAGGAGGAATGTGCCCATTATTTCAGGTCAAAGATACAGATCTGCTTACAGATCATGACCCAGTTCTGTCATGAAACATGAGGACCCGAGCACCTCAGAGCCCCCACAAAGCAGAGTAGGTTTTGGTCTGAAAACAGCCATATCACCAAAGATAGAATTTTGTGTTCAGTGGTTCTGTCCTTATAGACAATTTGAATTTAACCCTGTTACATATAAACAGTGGGAAGAGCAGCAGCTGTTGCTGGATTTGAGGGTATCCACAAAAGTAAAGCAGAACAGCTTCCAAATGGGTAATTCTTCCCAAATGAGAAAGCGCCATTAAAAAATTGAAAAAGTACACAAAAAAAACCCTGTCTGTGCATATTTGGAGCTTATTTGGAGAATTGACATATAATTTGATTGATTAAAGACTCTGCAACATCTGAAATTAAGCTTTCTATATTGTGTAATTAATGGATGCTTGAACTGTAATGTTGAGCCCTCCAAAAAGTAATTCCAAGGGTAAAACCAGGACAATGGAATTCCACCAGGTGCAGAGGATAGCTCTATATGCAGTTACAGACCTCTTGGATAGATTACTAAGATAATAGAAATAATACATATTCTGTAACTTTTTAAAAATCAACAGATTTTAGAAGCCAGTTGTTAGAAAAAATTCCACTAATACTTGCAACTGCAAATGGAATGTATTTATACATGTATTCTTTGTATAGAGAATATAAAGCACAGAATGTCTTGGAGTAGCTGCCTTAATGCTATATTTTTATTTCTTCAGCTTTTTTACCAGGTTCAAGGAGATATGTGTTTGAAGATAATTGAAAATGGGAAACACAAAGACGTTGTCATCCGAGAAGGGGAGGTAAAATGGGATTGTTTTTCTGTTATAGTTGTACATAAGTATGTTAACCAAATGTTTTATATGTTATTTAGAAACCAATTTATCCCTGCTGTGCAAAAGATGGCATCAGGATTTATTAAAAAAAAAAACAACCAAAAGCTTGAATGGAAAATTTTAAGAAAATAGTAGGAAACTACACTAAACTGTGTTCAACATTTGGCTGTTTCAATAACAGACAAAAATCCCTCTGAACATCTGGGGCATGTATTCATATAGTCCAGAGCATACTGAGAGAAGTTCTTATTCCCCTGCATTACATGGGATCTGCCATGTGAATTCTGTTGGATCAGGCTTTTATTTACACCTTGCCAGGTACACACCGCCCACCCACCTACACACACCATTAAGCAAACTGCCTAAACTGAGGAATTTAAATGATTCATACATTTTCAGCCTTCTTTAGTCCTCACAGCTTGCCTTTCCAGCCATCACAGTAGGACAGCTTTAAAAGAGCTGTTTACAAATAAAATTTATCCAATTTTTCCTTATAGTAGTACACTTGCTAAAGCATAGATTTCAGTGCTTTTACCAAGAGCGTGAATAGACACTGGCTGTTACTGCGAGTTAGATGTATACTACAACTGCCACTCATGGTTACTGACACAAGCTTGGACTGCACTCAAGTCTTTGAAAGGACTATTAGGTCTAGTGGAGACAGCCCTTAAAATGGAAGGCGTGTTAAACCCAATAGCTTAATGCCATTAAAAGCATTACAACTTTTTCAGTGATGAAACAGAGCCACGTTTTCCAACTATGAGGTTCTGGTATTACACTTCACACTGCAGGAGCACACCCAGCTGAGATCTCAGCGTGTAAGAGAAGCACTAGCAAAAAGGAGCACAAAATACTTGGTGGAAAGACTGACACTCATACTGCTAAGGCACCATCATTAGCTCTGCTTTGTAGACAGAGAAACTCTAATGACTGCCCGGCCTTAGCAAAAACATCTGTACTGGTGAAGAATACAGGCTAACCAGCTAGCTGCTAGGAAAGGTTCAGAAATAGACTTCTCTTAACCAGATGTTGCCTATTCACTTTGTCACTTGCTTGAGTAAACAGCCCCTCATATTTGTTATTTATTTTCGGAGAGAGTAGCACTCCTCATCATGCAATCATGCAATCAAAGGTGCTCACTGTGTTGGGAGGATACACGTGGCTGATCAATTTAGACATTTTATTGAGCAGACAAAAAACCTGCTTTTTTATTTCCATTTCAATTACTCAGAAATTGCAGTAAGTTTATAAATTTCAGATGAGAAATTGATTAGATTTTCATTTCAATTGTGTCTAGCAATGATGATCAAACCAGGAGGAGAGAACTTGCCTGCCATCAAGGCAGTGCTGATTGCAGTCACTGTGTCATCATTCACAGAGAAAGCAAGAAACAGTGTTTGCAGGGCTGTGGGTACCACAGTGGGTGCAGCTGCAAAGGAACAACATGGGATCAACAAAAAGTAGGGGAGAAGTGGGGAAAGGAACAGAAGACTTTACAGGTTGAGGGGCAGGAAAAGGACAATGCAAAAAACAAAGACTTCCTGACACTGATGCTTTCTGATTTCTTTTAACAGATGTTCCTGCTACCTGCCAGGGTACCTCATTCTCCTCAGAGATACAAAAACACTGTGGGTCTTGTGATTGAGAGGGAAAGATTAAAAACAGAAATGGATGGGCTAAGGTGAAGTATAAACTATTGACTAATCTGTTAGAATTAATAATATAAACTGATTTCTCATATCAATACAATGCTGTGTTTTAATTTCCTGATAATTTATCAGATTCATCCCAGCAATTTTGTACTAATTCTATCCACACATCTATTCATACACACATAAACAGAGATCTCATTTAGCATTTGCTTTAGTTAAACAAGGACCATATTGAAATTTCTAAAATACATGTTGTGGTTATAGCAATCTACTTATCTACTATGTACTGCTATTGCTTTAAGTTAAAAAAAAAAATCTCAGAGCTCTCTAACAACCCAGATAAAAAAGATTTTTTTATCAGTTCTGGCAAGCAGAATATTAATTCCTTTGCAAGCACTGAAAGCAAAAAGATGAAGAACAGCTTTCTTGTCAAGTGTGTGGGAAGCTAGAAACAAAAGTCAATTTTCTCACCACTAGTCCCTCTACATTGTACACACCTCTGCCTAGGTTTTATTGCCTTTTGAGAAAAACATCTTCATGTAAGTGAGTGATTTGCTTTGTATTCTAGAGGGAACAGGACTAAGCTTTGTCTTGTGTCCATACAGAATTCACAAGTCTAAGAGGGAAAGTCACAACAGTATAACCTTAGAAAAATTTAGAAAAGCTGTCTTGGTATTAACCAGAGATGGCAGACCAAGCAGAATTTATAGCTGTCCATATAATCCGTACAGATTTAAAACTGCAGAGATATCTGTAAGTGCTGTTCCTGTCCTTTCACCTACAATTTTGATTGTTGCACGAGTAGTGCCACAGTAGGAAGATTGCAAGTATGCAGAGCTAGAAAGATATACTTTTTCATTTAAAGAAAAAAAAGGCTATGGAAAGAAACTAAGAAAGGGACCATTCAAGAAAAGAAACACACGATTAAATTTCAAGCTAAAAACAAGTCCAGTTCATTTAAAGTATTATTTACCTATGCACTTGTCTCTTTTTTCCTTTCATTGCAGATGAGTAGATTGTCTGGACTTACATTATTTAAATGATACTTTGAGCTAGAAAAAAAATTACCAGTGATTTAGATGAAAAAGTTTATTATTAAAATAAAAAGGACTAAATAGTAAAAAAAGAACTTAAATAGTAAAGTAAACTTCACCTAAAGTAAAACAACCTACCATGTGAAGTCTGTGAATGGTATGAGACCGAGAAATGCTGAATGCCTTTTTAGGGATCCAGGCTGATCTAAAGATTTGCACTCCAATATAGGCATGCTCATGTGGAGAAGCTAAACTAAAAGCTACCTTATGGCTTGCAGGTGGAAATTAACACATCATCAATTCAAAGTATCTAATCAGATGCCTGAAAATAAATCAGGGGTTTTCAGTGCCCTTGTTTTCACACCGATGTGGTGAATAAAGAGACACTTGAAATTTTGGAAGTGAGAAATCTTGTCATGCTTTTGAACCTGCATTCCCTCTGTGTGCTCCTGGGAGAGAGGGGAATTTACAGCCAGAGCCCCTAATGTCCTCTTACTTTTTTCAACACCAGCCACCTGCAGCAAAGACTGCACAAGAGGAAATCCTAATGCACTTTGAAGTATGCTGACTCAGAGTCTAATACTGTGTTACTGTTCCATTATTTATGGTGTCTACAAACCATAGTCATAAATCAGAGCTCCCAGCATGCTGATTACTGCACAAGTGAAGAATAAGTAGCCTGTTCCAGTGTTCCAGCCTAAGTAATGATTACTTGTCTTGTGCTATGAGAAAAATGATCTAGCTACTCTTAATTCTATGGCAAATAAGTACAAAACCAAATGAGTTTAATGTTATTCATATTGTCAGATACTTTATTTGTACCAAACAAGACATATTTAGTACCTCCCTTCTCTGTAGATTGTCTGTGTTTTTAGATTTTGTGATGGCAGCATAGCTTTTTCTAAATTAGAGGTGTAGATAGTGTTATTCTCTACAGTGTATCCTCTTTTTGCAAAACATGAGGAGCTGGGGAGCTCTTAGAAAATTTCTGGACAATATATGTATAGATACATAAGACAGACATGAACATACAGATATACACAGGATAATTACATAAGTTTTGTTTTCCTCTTCAGACACACATTCCAGTAACTTTAATCTAAAAGACACACAGGACCTTTTTAAAAACATTGACAATATGAGTGACAGGACTGGAGCATCATTCCTTTCCAGTCTTACAGTCTTTTAAAAATCTGAGTGTAAATTTTATATTTGCCAGTCCTTAGATTGATTCCATACAGCAACCTTGACTTGTTGACCTCACCAAAATTTATTTATTTAAGACAAGAAATTAACGCAAGTGAAGCACTAAATTCCTCTTCAGAGGGGTGACTCAAACACTTCCCAAATCTGTGTAGCTGAAAACCATCTATTTTTCACTAACAAGTCCATAACCACCTTGTTTTTTTATCAGCCCCTGCATGGGCATTAATTAAGCTGACTCTATCAAGATGGGTATTTATGTCATTGCTGCACGGAAGCAGTTACTGGAAATGGTATTTGGGTCCAGGTTTTCTTGCAGTAACTACATCCAAGGTGAAAGTATTGGTCCCAAGAGATTATGGGAGCAATCATTTCCAGAATGAAATTGGGAAAGGTTGCGGAAGGAATTTGGTGAGTTGTGATTGATCAACAGAACTACAAGGCACTCCACAGAAGTTTGAGCACCCCACCACCAAGTCACTTAACCAGGAAAACAGAAAGCTTTCCCAAATAACCATTTCTCAGAATGAAGTCCACCAGGCTTGACAATAAGTTGCTCTTACACAACATCAAGTAGCTATTTTCTTCAAAAGACTGAAACTGCCTGATCAGTTAGTTAATAAAATGATTGACTAATGTGTTTACTTTATCAGATACTATGTTGGAGAATCAACTGATGTCCTCTTTGAAAAATGGTTTCACTGTGAAGATCTCGGCACCCAACTTATACCAATAATTCAAGAGTAAGCTTTTTCCTTTGTAAATTTAAAAAAAAAATTGAAATTATATTGTAGATCTTTGTCAGTCTGTGGCTTATGTCATTAATTTGCTATTTATACTGCATTTTACATAGACTTGTTAAAAGTTAATTTCTGCTTTATAAATTTTTAATCATGTCTTGTATGCCCCAAATTCATCAAATCAGATTTTCAAAAAGAAAAAGAGAGAAATCAAGTATTTCACACACCCATGTGGAAGACACTTTTTGAACCAGTAAGCTTAGTAGCACACTGCTTCTAAGTGCAAAAAGGATTGAGTGAAAAATTAACATTGATTAATGCTAGGTTATCAACGTAAATCACTGAACTGCTTTAAGGTTTCTTTCACTCTTGCTTTAATCTAAATACTTTTAATTGATATTATTTACGCATGATCAGGACTGTGGCAAACTTGGTAGAGAGCTACTTTGTAAGAAACATGTGAATGTCATTAACTCATCAGTTTGTTAAATGGTTACTAAAGGTGAACAAGGGAAGTGTTTAGTGACATTCATCTTGTAGGACTTTCAGACAAATCCTCTGTCAGTAAAATAGATATAGTCTTGCATAGATGTGATAGTAGCTGAGGATTTGGCATATCCATTATCAGCACAAAACTTACTGGCCAGTATTACTGCCTAGTCTTTGTTAACCTACAGAACATCACTTTTTTACTTCTGTTTAAATGTTCATTATTCCAGGTTTTTCAATTCAAGGCAATATAAAACTGGAAAACCAAACCCAGGTAATGCAAATTAATTTCAGAATTAGAACAATTGCTGATTGAAGAGCAATGATTCTCACCACATAAAATATTTTTATTTCTGGTTGTGTAAATTAAAATTATTTTTGGGAAGTAATTCCTTTCATGACCTCGACCACAAGGAAATTCCATATAAATGATTACCAACAGCATCTTCTTTGGTCATATGATGCTATCACAACCACCTATCAGGTAACTATACTCATGTGAAATGCTACTATCTCTATCCTTCTGTGCCTTTCAAGTCTTATACTAACAAAATTTCACTTCTGACAGCCCATAAAGAGATTTTTGCAAGTAGAATTAATACACTTTATACCTACTTGTAGTCCTTTACCTATAGCTGTGATCTACTCTTGGGAAACCTAGAGAAAACCAGATGATTTTAGTTCCTGTAGGGTCTGGTCTGTTTAACATTTTATTTCCATGCTGTCTTGCCACATTTTTTATTTTGTCTCTGTTGTGGATAGTGATTGCAAATTCCACACTGGAACAGATATTCCTGTTGTAACTCCACTTAAATCTGTTGGAAAGAGACATAGAACAGAGAAAGTGCCTTCTAGAAAGCAAAGTTATTTATTTTGGCTTTAGGAGTCAGAGCTCTCAAACATGATGGGGCCTTTCTGCATGGCAACAAAAGCCTCAATTGCAAGGATATTGCAACTACACCTTCAGTGGGAAATTTGTTTTGCTGAAATCTTACAGTCCTGCTGGCCCACAGCTTTACATGGGCACCCAGCATGTGCATGATCCATTGCTATTGATTAACATAAGCTATACCCAAAATACCACCTTTATGTCTTAATTATGTACAAGACCACACTATACAACCATTTCTGCACCTGCAGGAACAGGCTGTATAGACTATTTGGAAGTGCTTTAGTTAGGTGCAACCTGGTCAGTTCTGCTGCAAGAACTACCTGGAAAGTCTCCATGATATTACCAGGTTCTTAATAGACACATGGAAAATCATTATAAGAATAGCAGAAGCTGCCTGTGCAATCTTCAGGAGAGCCTGAGATTCCTTCCTGGAGAGCTCCTACATCAGTTAGCCAAATGCTAACCAGCTCAGTCTAGCCCACTACTCAGTTAGGTTTGTTCTTTCAAATTTCTCTGCTGTCTCATCTTTGCTGGCAACTGAGGGACATCCTTCACCAACCAAGAAATGTATGTATGGCTCAGGTGCTCTGTAGCCAGCTATGCTACTCTTGATCTCATGACCAACTTGAATGTCATCTTCCAGTCACACTCAAAACCTGAATTCCATAGAGAAATTTTAGTTTCCCCTCTCTAAAAGGTTTTTGGGACCAGCTGTCCTTAATATCCACATCAATTCCTAAATATCTTAAGGTGATTGTTATGAATTACTCTAAGAGAGACAAAAGTTTCAGTGAAACGTTATTTGCACACCTGTCCCATTTCTCAGCTTGACAGTCACCATAAAAAAAAGTCACTCTCTGCCATCTCAATCATTAACAGAACAAAGCTCTTACTGAAATCCTAAAATTGGGTTAAGCTGTTTTTTGCCTGAATATCAACATTCTTAAAAATAGTTATCTAAAACACTTTGGCCAACATGAAGTTAAGAGACGAGTTTTCTGTATGGGACAGCAACCTTAAAGCCCTGCAGTCAGAAAGTGGTAAAGCATCAGAAACCCTGCCTGAAAACTTTGCTGAACCAGCTTTAGACATTGGTTCATTGACTGACTGGGGAATGTGATTCTCAGGAAAAGGCTTATGTGTCTTATAAATAAAATGGGGTTGTCTCCAAGATCTTACTTTTATTTCTATGCACTGTCAAAATCTGTTTTAGTCTGAGCATGTCACCAGTGTTTGGGTACTGGTGGTTTGGTTTGTTTGGGATTTTCTTTGCATGGAATGTGTGAGAGTTAGGTAGTGCAGGTACTGCCTCACTGTGTGTTCACACAGTGTTTAGCAGAGGAAATATAATTTCAGATGAAGCCTCTAGATGCTGCTGTAATAAAAAAAATACTGTATCATGCGTAGTATCCTTGTTCAATACTGTGATTTGCAATAAGCATCCCTCACCAGGCTAAGAGTTTAAATGTCAGTAACAAATGAATAATATTTGGGCAGAAACAAAATAACATTGAAGATAAAATTAAAGATTTATGTTGTTAATATTTTTGCAGAAGATTAGGGCTGAAGAACAAAGCTGACAATCAATCATAAGCTACAATATATCCTGACACCTTTTTTTAAACAAGTAATTCTGAGAAACTGTTATTGATAAATTTAGCACAGAAGCTCTTTCCGTGTAATTTTACCTAGCAGGTTTTCAGCCTGGGAAACAGCTCCCTTTTTCCAATTTTCAGGTTTTGTGGACAGTAACTAACCCAACATCTCAGTGACATCTTGTGCATGAGGAAAACACCCCACATTTTTAGTTACAAAAGTTTTAGTTTATAGCTCCTGTAACTCTCAATATGACTGACAGTGTTTAAACAAAAACCAAAACCAAACAGTTTGACCGAGATAGAAGTAAGTTGATAGTATGTTCGCTCTGAAGGCATACCCAGCTGATATAAAAATAGTGCTTTGGTTTTATTCCCTCAGGAGCTCTCTCTCTTTCTTTTTTTTTTTTTATTTTAAGAAGTAGAGTTCAGCAACCAGCATGACATTTGTAACATATAACAAGATACTGCCAGTTGCCATGATGTTTCACTCAATACATATCTCAACATCGTTTGTACTGGCTTATGCAGAGGATGGAGTTTCAGCCTTTTTTTTTCCTTCACTTTCTCTTCAGAAAATCCAGAATTGCCTCAATTTAAAAGTGCTGGCTGAAGCACTCTCAGGTTCCTCTCTACATAAGCGTGAAGTACTGCCTCACCTTCTTAGAGAGAAATGGAATAAAATTGAGGAAAAGCATCTTCAAAGAAATCCTGGATTGCAGCTCACTCATAGAGGAAAGCTGTAAATGGAATCAATCAAGCTCCAATGGCTTTCCCAAAACTAAGTCCAGACCTTTTCTTGATTTATCTATGGTTTCTGGCTTAGCCAATAGCATGGAAAGTCCCTCTGAAAGCAGGGAAATCAAAATATGTGAAGGCACAGAAGAAGAGGGACTCAAATGCCATCAGGAAAAATATAATCAGAAATATATAATATATATTGCATGCAATCCTTACTTGAGGCATCCTCCCTGGAACTGTTTTGTATTTTATTACTAGACTCTTTTGTTTCCATATGCAGAAATAAACTATGAGATTACTCTCCCCTATTTTTTTTTATCAAAAGGGGTGAATATTTTTAGGATATAGGGTATACATGGAACTCTCAAGAGAGGCTGGTTTGGTTTACTTTTAATATTTTTTGACATGAGGAATCATAGTTATCAAAACAAGTCTTGCTTCTTTCAGCTGAATCAGCCTGAGGGCAAGATTATCCCAATGTGTCTATTTCATCCCACTTTTCTAGTCAAGAGGACAAGAGATGGTTCAGACAGAGAAACCTTGGTTCTAATAAAGAGGGATGGCTAAATATTCTTTGCAGAAGTAACCAGAAGCTCAAAAGCTTTACCTGCCATGCCTGAAATAATCCAGACTTCTTTTAGGAGTAATTTGATGGGGAAAAAACTGCACTAATTTTTTTTTCTACAGTTAGGTGTGTTTGAAAATGAACCTCATGAACATTTATGGTACAGATAGAATGTCAGGAATTTGTTTATCAAACTAATCTACTTCTAATTATCAATGAAATTTTATTTCCCAAACAAGCTGTATTGTGAGTGAACATAGAGATATATAATAGAAAAACCAGTCCCGTAGTGACTTCACTAGAAAAACTTTCATTGATTTTTGGTGTATCTAGGATGATTTTCAGTCTAGATTAAGAATCTAGTTAGTACAGTTAGAATACAGGGCAATTTTATGTTTGTGATTCAGAGCAAACAAAACCTAAGGAGCATTAAAAAAATAGGTATTTTCTTCAGTCAGTGGGGCAGGGGTTACCATAGAGCCTAGGGCATGCTCTGTAAATGTTCTGTGGTCTCAGCAGTGCTACTGAAGAAGTTGTAAGGGTAAGCTCAGCACTATAAAAATCAGCTTCTGTATGGTCATACTCTGTAGCTAATCCAGTGAACCTCCATAGACAGTATTTGCTGCTCCGTCTTGTTTCACTGATATATAAAAACAGGCAGATCTTTATTCTTCTATATTTTTTGGGGTTTTTTTTTCAGTTAACTGGCTAGTGGGAAATGTTAATTCAATTACAACTACTTCAGAAAACTAAAAACATGCAGGAAGAAATTCTGTCTACATTTGCACTAGAGCAAATACAGGGCTATGCTTTTGAACTTCAAACAACAGTATAAATATTTGTGCCTTTCTGTTTTAAATGCATTGAAATAATTCTAAAGATACTGTCTCTGTGTTTTTTTCAAATAACAATGCTAATTTTGAACATAAATTTTATTTGCTGTGTGTCTGTATACAAAATTGACTATTTGATTCTCTTTACTCTCATCTTGAAGGACTTCCAACGCACCTAAATTGATCACTCCTTCTCTTCTATAACATGGTACTTCTTCCTGCTCTGAGTACTTGTATTTTTAAAAAAAAAACCAAAAAAAACAGTATATGAGCATTTAGATCTTAAAGACTATCCTATTAAGGACTAACCAATACAAAGACTTAATAATTTTAAAATGTCTAGACCCGTCAAAATTGTACAGTTCCCCACAACACCATCTCTATAACTTCTATCAACATGAATCTTCTCCTTTTCTGTATCATCCTCATTGCTCTCGTCTGGCAAAGATGACCATGTAAACACACTATTCATCTTTAGCCTGTCACATGTAGATCCTTTAAGTAACTTCCAAGTCATGTTTATATCTCTCCTGAAGCTGCACCTGAACTGTAAAGGACATGTAGGTGGAAAAAGTGGATAGAGCCATATAATAAAACTCATTTAATTCTTATAATCATGTTACCTCTCACTGGTTTCATCTACTTCCTCTCCTCCCATATTTAAGTGTGGACACTGGTCCCTAATGAATACAGAGCTCATCATGAAAATGAACTACCCAGACAGACCTACCTAAGTCAGCAATATTTAATGCAGAAACAAAGTAGGATCACAACGTCTGGAGTAGGGCTGCTATAATTTTCCATATGAAAACTTCTGAGTTTTTTTAGTTCCAAACTACAGTGTATCATCCAAGACTCAGGACTGCAGGCTGCACATTCTCTGGAGCCAAAAGTTTCATTAGGCTCCCAGAGTCCAGAGCTGTTCAAGACAACACCAAAAAAAAAAAAAAACCCAAGAAAGTCTTCAGGAAGAAATCTGCTTCTCCCACAGTATTCTCAAGTGAGCCTCCTCATAGAGGGAAAACATAAACTGTGGGTTCTGGGAGCTCTCCTAATGCTTCACCATGTGAACCAAGCCACTACTGACCTATATATACCCGTAGTGCATAATGTACATAATAAACCTATCAGGGCAATAGGAAGAAATGCCCTATATAGAGTTGTTTTCCTTTCTGTTCAGACTTTTGTGAAACAAATAAGAAATATTAAAGAGCTATAAAGCTCAGCAGTTTCACAGCAGGTATGTCCTCTCTAATAAAGCAGCTTCTTTCCTCCTTACATTCATAAATGCTCCCCAGACAGCAACATCTGAAACAGAAGACTCACTAATGGAGTTTGACATTTTCACTAGTGTTTCTAAGGCTATTTAGTGGTAATAGCTCGCACATGCTGTAAAAATCATTGCCTCACCAAGAGAGTGAGGTCTCAACTGTTGTTATAATGAAGTATCCTATTCCCATTCTATGCAAACTGAAGTTACATACAAAGAGGATTAATGAAATGCCCTGAGTTATAAAAGGCAGATTCAGAAATTATGTTAGTATTGGGTAAGTGGACAGCATTTCTCAGTACAACTTGTCATTCTTAATTACAATAACCTAGCTAGATCATGAAAAACCTTTAATAAGAATTATGGCCTAAATAGGATATGGACTTTTTTTTTTTTTTCTTTAATTTATTCCTTTCCTTCTGGCTGATGACATCTCCCTTTGAAAAAGCTATATTTCTTTATCACAAAAGTATTTTTCAAGGCTTTTCTCAAATTTCTTAGTTTCAATTAGGGAAAAAAAAAGTTGTTCAGTTTCCAGCATAGATTTAATGACACAAAGAAAAATCTGTCTAGAAATAATTACATGGACAAGTCATAAATTAGCAGTCATGACAATTCTCAGCACATGCTACAAAAAAAGAATACAGTTACACAGTGAAATGTATGGTTGCACCAAGTGAGTGCTTCTAATTTCAACTAAATGCTTCTGCATCTATAATCCACAACAGGAAAATGAACCAACAACCCTCAAAGTAATCAGTCACTCTCAGTGCTTTCACTCTGGATTTTTATGTGGACTGGGCTAAAACCCAGGTGTCTGAAATTATGCCCCTCATTTCCCTGGTTTTATTTGCAGAGGTATTAAAATCCTACTAGTCTCATTGACATTTCTGTTAACTTGGAGAATAAAACAGACTTTTTCATAGAAATTAGGTAGGCACATATGGGAACAACATCCTAGGAAATGTATTATTACTGGCATTGGCAATTAAATATGAAATGCTGCAAAACTCTATCATTGGAATTATTCGTCATGATATAGTATTGAAGACATGAAAATGCTGATTAGAAAGTGTACAGAAACAAATTAATACATAACTTTTAAATAATTCATCATCTGTAGTCTGGACTATTTTACACTCAGTTAAAGGATAAAAAATAAAGAGGATACAATCACTCCACTTTGAATGATGTCTTCTGCTGCTATAGAAGGAGACACCATTTGTAATGGACTTTGCCACATGCTTGCATGGAGATGGGACACAGCATGTAGGGACAGACTGAGGCAGCACAGCACCTCAGAATGGTGGGATAATTAGTAAGAATATATGGGGATTTAAAGATTTGAACCTTGTTCCATCTAGAATGCTCTGTCTACAAGTGAAGGGTGATATATCACTGAAAGATACAGTTTTTCATAAAGCCAACATGCAATCAGTTGACCTTATTTTGATATATTTCTAGTGCTTTATTGCTCTTTTCCTTTGAACAAATCTTGAAGAAACAAGATCTATGGTAAGAGCTTGGGGATAGTAGGGCTCAAGAGAATGAGACAGTTTGATTTCTTGACAAGAAAGCTTAAGAGTATCACCAGGGAAGGGAAGGGGGGCCTTCCATGTTACATGTGAGTTAAGCAAATGAGCCACATACATCTGGTAGGTTAGTGTCAGTCTTCTTTACCTGTTCTCTTTACTGCATCAGAAATACAGTACTCCTAGCAAGCTCAAACTCTTCTTTAGATAGTCTCTGTTGAGGCTGTGACTACTTGTACATTCAACTTGCTCTTTTCTTGCAAAAAACTTGTTCTCTCCTTCTTTGGTTTAATATTCTCAGTCTCAGTACAGTTCAGTATTGTTTAACTGAAGTCAAGTTCCCCTAAAACCTGTAAATTTCCTTTTTTAAATATTTACAAACTCATTCTGCAAACATGACATTTTTTCAGCTTAACATGATATCATCACATTGTAATTAAAACCTGAAAAAAGCTGTAATTCCATAAAGAACTGTGATATAAATTTTTAATAGTAATGATCTGCAGAAATGGACTTTAGTATTGAACCTTTAAATGGATGTCTGAAAATGTAAGAAAATATTAGATTTGATGTTCCACATAGTGTTATATTACTTGGAAAAACTTACACAAGTCTATTAGCTCTCTAGCTTAGAAGTGCCATTTTCTTGCATTTTACTGGCATATTTTTATCTTTCCCATCATTAAACATGTTGTGTCCTTGTCTCACAGTATTGTTAGAACAGGACTCCAGAAACACGGGCTTGCACTTCCTCAGATACTGTTGAAAGTGAATGTAGAGGCTAAACAGAAATATATGCAACAATATCTAAATATAAGCCATTAGCCTGATTAGAAATACTCAGTTCTTTTAGAAGCACCAGGCTTCAACTCCAATATGTGTGGAACTGCAAGAGATTGGATCCTCTTCATTGTAGCTTGTTAGCTCAAGTTCACAAGCATTAGGACACCTACAGCTTTTGGCATCATGCAAGGGATCAGCATCAGGGTTAAATAAGGACTCAGTCAAGTAGTCTATTGATAATGTCACACATCTGTCACGTACCTCATCACCACAGCGCTCTCTCATTTGTTCTGCACTAACACATAATCAAATCATCGTACCGGGTCACTCTAAAAACTTAATTCCATGCAGGCACAGTTTTCAAAGGCCATTATGCTGTCACTGAGCAAGTGCCATTAACATCAAAGATAGTACTAAGCCAAAACCCCATCATAGGCTAGGGCCCGCTGATAAGACAAGTGTCAAAAAAAAAGCTCTGAACTGAGGAACTTAAAAGTCTAAATAAAGAAAAGCCCACCTTCACTTGAAAGCAAATTAAACTGTTAGATGGTGGCTGTTTATCACAGGCAAGAAAGGACAGCGCACCATACTAAGTGCAGGATGTATTGCACTTTACACTGGCCCTGAGTAGGCACAGGCCACTCTGTGCTGTTGCCCCCTGTGTGTTGTCCCAGCTGATCAGGGCAAAAGGAGTCAGAGATCAGCAGAAAGAGGAAAATAGCAAAATTATGTTTATGGAGAATAACAGACAGAAGTTAAACTACAAACTTGGACTTATTGTTAGATATGTGTTGCTTCTTGGTCAAAATATAAATAAGTACTTTGGTACTTTGGCTTTCTTTTTTACCCCAAGTTCCTTGCAATGTTCATGGGGAACATTCACAAATCTTCTTGCATAAAGCACCACAGTGCCGATCCTTGAGACTCCACTTTTTGCTATTCAATCTCCAGCATATACAATCTGAATTTACTTGTCAGCTTGGAATGCTGGAATTCTTAAACAGTGGAGAAGAAATACTCCCCAAGCTGAGCAGGATACTCACAGCATCTCAGTATTTGTCTCTTATCCTACCAGCTTCCATATGCTTTTTTTTTTTTTTTAAAACAAACAGACAAACAATCAACCCACCACCAAAACCCCATATGCCTCTCACAACTAGGACATGCGTTTTAGTAGAAAGCTCAGCCAATGGGTAACTTTATGGTATTCCAAAACTACAATGAACTTTTCTGAATTCAAATGATGAGTTTTAATCTGAAAACAAAATAAAACAAAAACAACTGATAAATATTTCAGTTATTAACAGAACAAAATATTTTAATGTCTTTTGGAACACCAGTTGCACTGAGTACCTTCTCATAAAATTTCTGATAAATGTTCTTTTCTTTTCCTCCTCTGCTGTGTGTGAACACACATCATAATATTTTAGACCTTTGTTTTACATCAGTCCCTAGTCAAAAAAGCAATTTTCCACTGCAGCCTCATTTGCACATATCCATAATTTAAGGACAAAGTGTGTATGTGTTCCTAATTATCTCCAAAGGATGTTTGATGAACCTGTGAAAATTAAGGAAAAAAACCCCAACTAGTCACGTGGCAGTGAGAAAAGTGAAGCACCAAAATTAAATCACCAAATACCTTAACACTGCATTTTAGTATCATCAGACAATAAAATAGAGAACGTTCAAGACTAGATCTTGTTAATGCTTACAAGTTCAGAAAAAAATAAATCTAATGTAAAGACTTCCTTTTTTTTCTTTGGTGCTGCTTAGTTTCTCTGGACTAGTTTGCTTTTCAGTAAAAGGTTTTTTTAAATATTTGAGTTAAATAATGTAAAAGTAGTAAGCTTTGTTTTAAAAAAGAAAGTCTGAAGAAGAAAGCTTTCAAAGAAAAAAAAAGTCTTCTTCTGCTGCAGATTTCTTCAGATTGCTTTCAGAATTTCCAGAAAGAGGCATTGTCAAGGGAAATTATTTTTAAAAATATATTTATTTTAATATGAGAAAATCACAGCATGGGTGAAGTTAAGGGACCACAGTGGGTTAGGTTGAACCTCCCAAAATAATGGAGAAGAAATTTGAAGAGCAAAATTTTGTTTCTACAACAAAAGGAGTAGGATCCCACCCAGATTATCTGGAGATGGTTGTACTCAGTGCTTACTGGGACCCCATGAACAGCAACAGCACCTTGAGTAGGCTGCTATCCCTCGCATGCACTGGCCCTCTCACATATTGTTCAAAGACTGTGTACAAAATGGTCTTTAATGAAAAACTGAAATTATATGTTCAAGACACTGCAGAGCAGTAAAATTCAGCATTAGAACAGAACCAAAAGAATATTGCATAACGAATACACTAAATACTTTAAAAAGAGCTGTTCTATTACTAGCACCGAGACTAAGATTTAGCTGCAGGTTTTTTACCACAATACATTTGGGAGCAAACCATCCAGGGAGTTTTTCCAGCATCTGGTTGGCATTACTGCTTGAAATTACTCAATGGGTCCTCCCCCATGTCGTCTCAGAACAAACTACATAGAATCATTAAGGCTCTGTCTCTGCACTTCACTGTGAGCTGGTAAACAGCTAAAGCTCATTTCGTGTACCAGCAACACGCAGAATGAATTTTGCCAGCTATACTGCAATTAGTCCTCCAGCTATTTTAAGTCAAATTATTTAGGAAGGAGAATTACTGGAAATTAAATCCAGTTACCAAAACCAAAGCCACTACATGCTCCAAGAACACCACAAAAAAAATACATTGTATTAAATTTTAGGTTATGCTAATCTGTTTGATTCACTGTGGCCAGTGTATTTAAAAACAGGGGAGGAGAGGAGAACCATAGAGGAGAAGAAACATAAAAGCCAGTACTATGTGTGAGATGTAGAACAAGCTCATTCTATAGCCCCAAGTCACTCCATAAAGACACGCAAATAACATATGCGTCTTTCAATCTCAAAAAGTCCTGATAATGACCATAACACTGCTTACTATTAAAAATTTTGACTAGATAATGTCTGTAAATTGACCCCTCAAATAAAATGTTTGCAAAGACCAAGGGAAGCAAGGGCTGTCAGTGATAGCCCTCTGCCTTGCTTACAGATGAACTCCTGAAAGAAACACCTTTCCCACTGAATTCCACTTCTCTTATGGAGCCATTTTCCTTCTCAAGCTGGTTAAATGATCATCGTGGTGAAATAAAACAGAAAAAATCCTTGAGTATGTTTGGAGATAACTTTGAAACAGAGGTAAGGGGGTATCATTTCTCTATAAAAAAAAAAAAAATTTGAAGGTATGGATAATTGGTGCCTACTGTTCAGAATTAATGAATCCAGGCCTGGGATCAATATATAGTCAGCAGACAAAGTTATGCACCCCAACAGAAGAACCTGTCTTTGGTCCATTGATTTGACTAGCTTAGGGCAGGGGCTTTCTAGCTCATTACTACCATGTCCAGAATCAACCTGACCTTTATTTCTGTTCATTTCCTTTGGGATTAAAATAGCTCGTTCATTCCCCTGTCCCTCTCACCATATTTCCCAAATCAGAAGCACCAGTGTGATGCAAATCAAGTGCTTGAGCAGCGTGGTCCAAGTCTAATCTGGGTGTGGAAACACACTTTTTTTTCTCCTCCTCTATCTACGTAAAGTGGAAACAAGGAAAACTGGACAGCAACCAGGGAGCCTGGGCTGCCCTAAAACATTCCACTACACAGTTTATTCAAACACAGTCTAGTTTGGGTGTAAATGAAGCTGTCAACATTTGATATCTGTGCTGTATGCGTGATGTTTACAAAACATATTCTTCCCCAGAATTACTTGGAGTCACACTCCAAAGAATCCAATACAGTTGACAGCAAAGTGACAGAGTGTGGGAATGTCAGGAAGAACACAGAGGGGGCAGAAAATAAGCAAGATGAAGTCCTGTCTACAGCGTTTTTAATGTTAATGGAAGAAACTTTTCTGCTTCAACAGGCTCTTGACAGGGCCCAGAGTTCATGAGGAGGAAGTTCCTGTTCCAGGAACAGAAGCAGGAAGCATATAGATGCAAAACTGAGAGTGGGAGGAGGCAGAAGGAGTAGATAAGCGAGGATGCAGAGGAGCATAAGGAGTCGCAGGTGTGACCAGTTCTCTTTTTATCAGTAGGAATTAACATGAGAATACCAAACACAGTGTGAATTTTAATGCCTGTAAAAATAACGTCATCTTCTATGAATATTCTCCTGTAAAAATAGAATGTTTTAAATGCTGTTGGGAGATGAATATGGACACCTCGGTCACTTGGATGAAACTACCCATTTTTTTTTTTTTTTTTTTTAGGCTATAGCTTATGGACCAGGAACAACTGAGAACAGTAAAAAGAATTCAGATATCTGGATATGGCAACTGGTATGTGGCAATTCACACTTGTTAACTGATGAGTTCATGGTTAAGTTCAGACTCAACAGTAGTAAAGCCTTCTAGCAACAGAAACTGGAATGATTCCCTTCCTTCTCATAGAAGAGATCACCAATAGGCACCACCTTTCAGCTTTAAACTGTAATGAAAAATAACTGTAAAGTGCTGCCACAATAAAAATAGCCTCTTTTTCCTCATCATGTATGTTGATGACAGAAATACTGGCATCCATCCTTGTTGGGAATTTTAATGCACACTACTTAGGCTATATACTGTAAATACATCCGATCAAGCAATAAAGCAACATCACCTCAGTTCTGCCTTGAAACATTTGCCCTCATCCTGAAGTCAAACTGGAATCAAGTAGAATCAGGTAATAAAAAAATCTGAAAACTTGTTTATACTAAATTAGAATTGTAGGTGATCCAGACATCCTTCATTCAGCTTGCTTCTAGGATACATTTGCAACCCAAAGAAAAAGAAAAGCTGATTTTTGCTTACACAAGTCAGGCTAGCTTGGGAGGCAGATATTTCTATTAGCTCCTCTTCTGTTGAAATTCATAGGGACTATCAAATACTAATTAAAGAAATCATAGTCTTGAAGGACGTTTGTTTACACTGCAGCTTACATCAACCTGTGGAATCAAGAGTTTGTGGCTGGCAAGAACCTGTCTCCCCTGCTTGACGAGATAATAACAAGTGCATTCCAATATGGAGGAATTCAGCAATTTCAGTCAGCCCCCTGCTGACTTGTGAATTGCTCCTCAAGACTTAAAAAGCTATGAGGAATCAGAAAAGTAGAAGAGGAGTTTAAAGTACTCCAGAAGATTCTCTCTACAATTTCTGGAGCTGTTCCAACTTATAGACTGCTAGGTTAGATTGGTGGCAGTGTACTCCAAGAGTCAGGCAATTGGTTGCTGCTTTATGATACGAAACAATGAACAATGAACCATATTTTTATTGATGCTAATAGTGTTAGACAGACATGATCAACTGAATATTTAGCTAGGCCTCATGAAACAGAACAGGTTTGAGGTGTTCTTTCAGTAGGAAAGATTTCTGTACATGCAGCGTTTTCTTTCTGCTGGGGACAGGACATGGAAAATGAAAAGCCTTCTTTCCTTTCAGGAGGGCACATCGACTGTTGCCATGGATGGTAAAACCCTGACTCTCTCTGCTGGTGACAGCCTGCTTGTCCGTGCCCAGTCTGTGTGAGTAGAGATGAACAGGGGATCAGTGTGTATTCCCCAGCTTCCAGCAACATAAATTCTGTGTATTCAATGCACACCATGTTGGGCATCACTGGTGCAGAAACACAGCATCTGTGAGTGCAGGATTTGCAATAGCCTCTGTTATTTCTCAGGGCAAAAGTGTTTTCAGGAGGAAAAGCCAGACATTCATTCTAGTTCACCTCTTATGATAAAAGCTGGACAAAATAAAATAAACAAAAAGAAAAAATAAATAAAAATAAAATTAAAAAAAAAAAAAGAAAGAACCACCACCAGGAAAATGCAGCATGCAAAAGATCATGCATAATGATATATGGCCTGAAACTACCCACTGGTACTCACAGCAGATGCTCCAAGCATCAGACCAGGCTTAATCAACATCAATGCAGGAAAATTTGGGGTTCAGGCTAAGAACACAGCTCTCTTCCTGAAGCAGGATGCATACAGCTATTTCATAACCTTGACACGTGATACACATAAAGGAAAATAGCTTCCAGAGAGAAAGGAAAGGAAGAGATAGAGCATGGCTAAAGCTGATAAAGTGCCCACTCCTCCTTTTCAATATCATCCATGATTCATTTGTTGGTTTGAGTCTGTGATTTCCCTCTCTATACATACTCTCATCTTTCTTTTTTCATCATCTCTCTTTCAATTCTTCCAGGTACTGCTGGAAAAGAGCGGAAGACTGTGTTGCTCTCTGCATTGCTCAGGATCCAAAACGCAAGCAGCCTTATAAATAACTCCTGTGTCAGTTTGCTTTGAGGACAACCAAGTTTTAACCTACCTATCTTAATTATCTTTTACTCAGAGTGCCTGGAAATTTGAATACTCTAACACAATGATTAAGTGGAGTCAAGTGCTGTGCCCAATTAAAACTTTTTTCCCCAAGCAGTTAAAGTTTTAGCAAAATTCATAATCAGTATTTTTAAGATCTAGCATTTTGTTTTATTTTATCTGAAAGGAAATGACCACATATCCAAGTAGCAGGATTACTTACCTAATAATACATGATACTATCTAGATTAAATTAGAGTTTTTTGAAATGCAAGTCTCTGCCACAAGATGTACAAAAGGAGATGGGACAGATACTGTTACACTACTTAGGTAACAGGCTTGATGCTGCGTGCAAACTACACTGAACACTGCAATGGGACTAAACAGGAGCACCTGGGTCATGGGTGTGCTCCTGTGCAGCAGAATGTTAAAGGGTAAGAGAGCAGAAAAATTATTATAATCCGTTTCTATTAACTGCTGCTTCTTTTTGAACAATGAAGTTTCTTGCAGAAATGATAAGTGTCAAATTATATTTTGCTGCTGTTATTCCAAAAACTCTGCAGAAGGGTTTTGTTTGGGTTTTGGTTTTATTTAATTGTTCTTCACACTGTCAACATCAGAAAACAGGTTGCTTAGATACCTGCAGGTATTATCAATTAAATATTTGAGAAAGAAAAAGTTACTGATTCCTGATTTTTTTTTAAATTCTAATTAAGTTGAGAAAAATATTTGTTTCATCTATCACCTATAAAGCTCATTATACTGAGATGTTATATGTGTTTTATTGAAGTGTTCATTCTTCTCATGAGAAAGACACAGACGCCTTGGCTTTATCTATAACCTATCTTTAACTTCAGCAGCTTTTTTAGCAAAGCCTACAGCAAAACTCTGCTACATCCTCCTAATAACAGGGGGCCTAATTTGCAAAACTGAACCCAGTCCTTAAGGGTGTTATAAGTGTGAGCTGCCACACACAAAAAGGGAACAAGGGAATAATTTTTTCTGATTACTGTTGGTACTGGTGTGTTTATGTGTCTGCAGAACTGACTACTCGAGTGAACATCTATGATTGAGGGATCTAGGTCACCAAAAAGTGTTATATTTTTAGTCCAGCAGTTACAGGGTAATCACAGCAATATTTCCATATTTCACACTGAATGATAAGTGAGTAAAACATGGCAACATGTAGAACAGCATCCAGAATAACCAGCAGCTTTTCATCCACCCAGAGCCATGGAACTTTCAGAATAAAAATTAAGGCATCTCCAGATTAGATACCTCCCGTGATATCCACTCAAATTATACTTGTGATGCCTTTTACAACAACTTGTGATTGAACACCTCAATTCTATCCAAGTCACGTACTAGGTGCCAGACCAGGAGCACTAAACCAGAGCTTCATCATCCTCAGTTTTGCCACAGCTCACAGCCAGAAACCAGGACTTAGTAGGTCATCAATTAATTTCTGTTGAGGAGCTTCTGTCTTCTAAGAACTAGGTAGGAGGTGTTAAGGCCCATAGGTATGGAAAATAATCAGGATCAAAACAGCAGGAGAGGATTTATGAAAACAGTGAAATACCAAGTACCAAGAGAAAAGAATTTTGTTTTCTAGATATATTATCTTCTGAGAATTATTTCTGTTGTTTTGGTGTCCAATTTCCTTCCCCTCCCACTCCCTGTCTTTCAATTCAATAGTTATTTATGGCCAGAGCACAAATGAGAGCACAGAGAGTACTTGTCATTTACTCCTTCCAAGGTGCTTAACCACTGTGATTGAGAAACCTGCAACTTCCCTTTTCCCAGGTTTTCAAATAGTTCCAGAGGGCTTCTGGGCAGGCAGCGAATAATTTTCAAGTGTTTTTCTCTTCCTCCATATTATGTCTGTTCTGAACTGTCACAACCACAGTACATTTGTAATTAGATGCATTCATGCTACTCTGCTCACGAGAAAGTTTTGCACATGCAAATCTGGTTCCTGGAGCCCTCTTTGCTGTTCTTTCTCTGTACGTGCAGTCAGCTCAGCAGATATTTCAGCACCAAAGATGTTGGGATCAAGGTCTGCAGACTCAAGTGCTAGTCTTGCCTCAAAGAAGGATTTCAGGCTAAGGTCAGTAGCAAAGGCTCAGTTAGGCATGTTGTTTGCAGAGCACCCTAATGCACCGCTCTTGACATTGTGCTTGTTCATGCATGTCCATGAAACATACCTGACAAAACCATGTCCTATGGAGTCACTGAGGTTCAAGAAGGCCTCCAAGATCATCAGACCCAACCTTTGATGGAACACCAGCTTGTCGACTGGCACTAAGTGCTACATCCAGTAATTTCTTGAAGACCCCAAGGGATGGTGACTCCACCACCTCATTCAACAGTCCATTCCAATGCTTAACAAGGCTTTCTGTGGAGAAATTCTTCCTTATGTCCAACCAGATTCTCCCCTAGAACACCTTGAGGTCATTTCCTCTCATGCTGGTTGCCTAGGAGAAGAGGCCAAGCCCCACCTCACTAGACACTCCTTTCAGGCAATGGTGGAGCACAACAAGGTCTCCCTGAGACCTTGTTTGCTCCAGGCTAAACGCCCCCAGTCACTCCTCATGTGCCTTATACACAAGGCACTTCATATGATTTACATACACATGACTGCCTTTCTTTACATAGCTCTTTTTATACCTGGTAGACCTGCACCCTGATTTGGATGCTCATTTTCTATCTGAATCAGACAGATATTGGGCCACCTGATACTTAGCAAACTTGGTACATTTTGACAGGATTGTACTAACCTTATTAGCACAGTATTGCACAGACAGACCATCTGCTGTTTGATGCTTCTACAAAACTCAAAAGTAAAACCTTTATACACATAAATAGTCTAAGCAGCATTACAATAAGACCTACACAGATACAAAGACATTCTTGGTAAATTACCTTTAAACCATTCTTGGTAAATTACCTTGAAACACATGCAGCATTGTCCAGAATCACAAGCTTGAGCTGATTTGAAAGCTTAGAAATACATAGAAAGAAGTCTGAGTCCACCTACAAACATCCACAGTTATTCCAAGGCAGAATCTCACCTATCCTAGAGGTCAGCAGGAGTTTTCCCTTTCATTCCATATGGGAAAAGGCGATGCAGCCTTATCCTGCCAGCTATTGATTAAAGCAGCAAGGCTTTCCCTGGGCTTTTTCAGTGCCTTTAGAATGTTTAATTCCAATGAGATCACAGGTAAGTTTTGCAAAGAGAAAGCTAAACCACTTTGTTTTCACTACAGATGTATTTTGATTTCTATTTTTACATTTTAAATCATATAAAGAGTGATATAAGCATTATTATAGTACTTCATATTGAGAAAGGAACTTACAGTCACTCTTCCATGTAAATTAGCAATATAGATCAAAATATTTGAAGTAATTAATGTTTCCTATTACTCCTAGGCTAGGCAGGCTTGAGCTGCCTAGGGGTACTTATGTTCTTATTTTGAGCTATGCTAACTTATATAAATGATGGAAATAAATTGGTATGTCTCACTGCATTCCTCCTAACTATGGTCTCATATTCCAACACTTAAAAATAGTTGATTAGCAAGGTTACATGATTAATGATACATGATTACCATCATCACACATTCATAATAAATAGTATTGCTTGAAGTAACTTAAAAATTAAATAATCCTGGTACAGCAAATAAAGCTTCACCAGCCCTTTCTATAATCCTGAAAAAAGAAACTACAAAAAGCAAGTTCATGAAAAACATGTATGTTTATGGTTATGGGAGAACTACTAGAGAAAAAAGCAACCCACACAGATCATGTAGTAAACACATCCAAGATCAACAGAAGAGCACAAAAGTGTCCAATTAAAAAACATGAAACCAAAAAAAAACCCACAGAAGAGTTAAGATAATGGTCTAATGCTAGCTACATTTGAGCTTGCAATAGATAAATTGACAGCTTGTAAAAGTCAATAGAGGAACCCTTCTTCCTCTGTGCTTGCTCTACTTTTAGATCTTGCTTGTTTATTTGAAGAAGCTAACCCTACCAGAGGCATAAAACTGACTAGGTGGATCAGGAAATTGGTAAAATCAGGAGTGTTGCAGTAAAGTTCTTCCTCAGACCCACACAGTATTTACTTACACCTGTAAATCAATCTCATCTTACTACATGAAGATAACAAATGCTTTCATTC
The DNA here is from genome assembly GCF_017590135.1 of Pyrgilauda ruficollis. NCBI lineage: Eukaryota > Metazoa > Chordata > Aves > Passeriformes > Passeridae > Pyrgilauda > Pyrgilauda ruficollis. The sequence continues at coordinate 5,661,185 of NW_024525489.1, read as the reverse complement.
TGTTGTTAAAAACATTAATTGTACTGATTTCAGCTCTCCAGTCACTTCTAATAGAACAGATGTAGAGAAAGCAACACTCCCACCATCATTGCATATGAGTAAAGGAAAAAAATTACTTAAGCTATTTAACAAATTTCTACATAACCAGCTTGTGTTCATATTGGAGACATTTCAATGCTTTGGAGTGTTTTTTATTTAGTTTATTTTCAGTTAATAACCCAGATGCACCTGAATGAACACTTCAGACTCATAAAGGTCATCACCTCCCGGTGCATTTCTTTGTCAATACTCAAGTATTGTAGAGCTACTCTTCAGTATCAAAGGATGCAGAATAACACCTGATTGGACCCAAAGTGAAACTGTTGATTTTCAAAGTAATAATGAAGAAGAAAAATTGAATATCCACCCCTCAGCTCAAAGTGCTTACTTGATCTACAGGTCTTAGTACTACCTGGTACAGAAAGATCTTATGCTGGATCCAGTAAAAGATTTTCAGTCACTGTCCAAAAATTGTGCAAGTGAATAAAAACTCTTCCTTTTAATGCCCCTGGAATTTTGAAAGAAGCTTAACATCTAGGGAGATGCTTATACGCAGAGTCAGACAGTTTGCATTGCAAAAATAAGTCCCTAAATAGTAATATCATTAGGGAAATCATCTCCCCTTTTTGGAGGCTACAAATGATGAAACAATTCTTTCTAAATTGTTGTTACTTTAGGTTAAATATATGTCCAAGATTTTGGCCTGGTAATTCAGTAAGAATTGCATGAGAACCACAAACTGAAATATCTGAACATTGCTTTGTATTTTTAGAATTGCTAAATAGGCACATGTACATGGCTATTACAGTGCTAAATAAAAAATTCTCTCCGTGGTTTTGGAGATAAACTAGACTGAAATTGAAGCAAAACTATTTGGGTTGAAAAACACTTCATTATCCAATCTGATAAGCCCCAGAGACAGATGTCATGACTATGACAAAGTAAACCAAGCATAAGCACTTTTGAAGATTCAGTGAGGAATTTGATTACATCTTTAGTATGTCAGAAAAAAATAGGACTTCTGAAGTGCTACACAACTACAGCAAAAACATCATTTTAGCATGTTTTAATGTTTTTCCTCTTGAAGAAAAAAAACCCTAGCTTGCTAAGAATGCAAAACCAAAGCACACAGATGATGGAGTTTGTAAAGGTTCTACTTTACAAACTGTCAGCGCAGACAAACTTTTCTAGACAATGAGTTGCCCGTACGTTCAAACCATACACTTTATAGTTTGAAAAGAAATTTGACAATCCAATTGTGTAAAGTAACGCATGCCAATTTGTAGAACTGAAGCATGAAAGTTTCAGTATGCAATTCCCAAATACCACAGGGGTTTGACACAGAAATGTAGCCGTTGCACCTTACCTAGCTTTTTGTTAACTGCCTCTTCCTCCAAGGAGACCCCAGGGCAGAATCTGGATTCTATGAAGAAGGCAAACTTGGGCACCTTCAAATGGCTCCACAATAACTGCTGGGCTGAGCAAAGAACTGCACTGACAATGTAGCTGTCCACAGCTGAACGACAAGGAAATTCCTGGGGGGTTATTTGTATGCCACTCTGACACACACACTCTGCTCTCAGAGTGCTCAAAAAGCCACCTTCACTGAGGATCCACAGAGCTCTTTTTCCAAGAGCCAAGCAAAGCTCATCCTCTTCATGCAAATCACTGCTGAAGATCTATAACCTTTCCACAAGCAGCAGGAGTCCCAGGATCAGCTCCCACCTCTGCACAGGAGGAGGAAGTCAAACCCAAATCTTTGCTGTCCTGCAGGAACACCCCAGTCACAGGGTCTGCTGTTAGAGGCATTTCCATCCCTCAGCTCAGCTGAGCCATGCAGGAAGCACCAGAGCGTTGCTAGTGAGCCAGAAGATAATTCCTACTCCCCAAATTCAGTTAACAGATGATATTACTCTATAAAACAGAAACACTGACAGAAAGAACATATCGTTACAAAGTCATTGTTCCAGCAGCAGTTATTTGCCTGAACACATTTGTGACCTGAGCTGTCTCCAGCATCTTGGCATACATTACAAAAAGAATGTGCACACCACGTTTTGACTAGAGAAAAAATCATCACCAAATTGTTGAAACACAAATAGATCAGCTTTATTTATGACAACCTGAGGAAAATGTTAACAGTTCCTAATTGTTTCCTGATACTGGTAACTAACAAGCCACATGATTCATACCTTGTGTGCTTTATTATTGAGTGGCAAATCAACATCCAATGGGCAGATTCACTCATTAGACAAGGGCTCGCTATTCTTTCCAAGAGGAAAATGGCAAATGCTGAATGAAACCAAGTAAAATATTCATTAAAAAAGGATGAGACTTTGTTTAATTTTTTTATCTACCAAAACATACTAGTTTAGCTTACTTTTAAACCAAGAGAGAAAAATGTATTTGAGCACTGGAATGAAATTGCCATATGCCATCACAATTTTAGTTTAAAATGAAAATGAACCAACTCTGGCTTCTGTTTCTAATATGGATGACAATGTTCAGCTGTCTAAAGCCATTTCTTCCATTTTTTGGATATAAAAGAGGCAATTTACACCCAGTTCTTCACTGAAAGCAATTTGTCACTACTTCCATCTTTGCCATTAGAGATGCAGCTGCCCTGATTTATGCCAGTGTGTTAACAGAATCGGGCAGCTACACTACAATAATGCAAATGTTGCCTTGCTGTGTACTGTATTGCCCTAAATGCCATTGCACAGTCGTATAATTTATATACTGCATCTACACACACATTATACAAAAACACACACACACATATATATATATATCTGTCCTCTGAGTATTTTTATGTCCTAATTAGTTGTATCTTGCCCATACTGGTGAAGTTAGTGCCAAGCATGCTGTGTGTGCTTGGAGGTTTGTAACACGACTAGCCCATTACTGGCAGTCAGAGAGAGCGATGCTAAAGGTCATTTTTGTTTATGTCAGACACAGGATGTTTCAGAAGCTTTTATGAAGCAGCTACATCTGTGCTCTCTGTGAGTTGGATCCACTCCATACATACTGCTGGAGGACAGAAAAAGCAGATCAGACAAGAGGGAGGCGCTTCCTGGGCTTCACTGGAAGCCAATCTCACTAAATGCTCCACATAACCCAGGCTCTTCACAGCATCCCAGGCAGTGGGGTTGTGCAGCTCACAGACGCTCTTCATGGAGGGACAAAGGCTGCTCTTTATTATCAGTTTTAATCTAATAGAAAGGATTCATGGCATTTATTTCCTCTATAGCAAAATTAACTCTACTTGCAAAGCTTCCTCCCCCTCAGAGGGAAATAAGATGTAGGCTCAGAAGCCCAAATCCGCAATGATATTTAAGTGCCTGAGGAACTGTGCCAGAGTGTCTGGCAGGGGAAGCTAAACAGACTCAATTTTGAAAGGGAACATGGTGAATGGAGAGACAGACTGAAAGCTCAGGAGAATGAAGTACTCCTTTAATCCACTATGGGGGGAGCTGTTCTGTGGTAAAGCCAACTTCTTTTCAGTTCTTGCTCAGCTGTGTGCTTTAACCCACCACGAGTGCCATGTCCACTCATATTTGAGACAGGCTTTTGCTGCAGCTGGCACCAAACTAGTCACAGATGCTGCTTCCAGGGCATCAACCCCAGTGTAATGGGAACTGGACAGAGATAAATACAGCTTGTATTGAACACATGAATAGTTATCTACAAGTTCCTTGTCCTGCAGGACTAATAAAAATACTCTTTGTAAAAGATACTAACATTCACCTTGCTTAAAAACAGGGCAAAAAGCAGTAGATACAGTAGAAAACATTTTTAAAAACCCATGTTACTAATGATATCATACAGCCTGTGCATTTTGTCATTAAAATGTTATTTTCCATTTTTATAGCTTAACATTTTACAGTGAACCCATTTTATTAATTTCCTTATATGTCTATACTGGGACAAATTTTATTCTCAGCAGCACTTGGGTAAATATGTAGCTGATGGAATTACCCCTATCTCACAGCACTGCAACAGAGGACACTTTGGCTCTCTGTGTGCACAGGAATTCTGGCTAAGGAGTGCCACAATGGTGGGACTGCATCAGTACAAGAAGGCTGCTTAACACACAGTACACTCCAGTGCGACACTGCTAACCTGCAGGTCACAGCTTCACTCTAATCATGTGTCGTATTCAAGGTAATAGAACAAAATTTTAGGGGCTTTAAACACTCTTATTACAACGAGTTAGTCTTTACAGAAATGTTAAAACCCCAGAAATTATTGGCCACATTCTAATACAAAGGAACAGCTTTCCAATGTTGATGTTCAACATCTAGATACGTGGCAAAGACAGCAGTGAAAAACAATGAAAACATCAAAAAAAAAAAAAAGCCAGTGAAAAAACTTCTTTTTCACTCCATTATTTTAAAATTCAACTAAAAATTAGCTTGTTAATTATCAAAAAGCCAAAAAACACAAACCACAAAAGTTATTGGTTCACATTTTCTATTATTTCACTCTGTTCTCACAAAGACAACACCTGCTTAAGGAAGACTCTACAGCAGAGAAAAGGAAAGCATTTGAATGCCTGGCATATCTCCTATATTTGTATTCCTAAAAATCTTATATACAGAAGTCTTTGTATTAAAAATAAAAAAATCTGAAAATCTTTACGGGGACTAGGAGCTGAAAAGAGATTTCTTCAATTCACTGTATTGCTTTCTCAAATAACAGAAAAAAACTATTAGAATCTGACATTGATTTACCTGATTTGAAGTGAGGTTAGGAAACATATGCTAGAACAAACAAGTATCAGTTCTTGTGCCTGTGCTTTGAAGACACTCAAACCCCTTACACTCCAGTTTCTGATGTGTTTATGGAAACAAAAGACATAATTTATCTGCCATAAGGTGTTCACTGAAGAGGTTCATGCTGTGAGGATCTCCATGGCAACTACTTAAAGAGACATAAGTGTTCATTTTTGAAACTGAAAGCCAGGGACATGATTAGCTACAGTAATAATACCACATAAACCACCTAAACAGAGATTTTTTGTTCAGAGCCAAGTAACTTCTCTTTTCCTGTGTGAGAACTAGCTTTCCTAAATTAACAGAAAAACAAAAACAAACAAACAAAAAAAAAACAGCAAAAAACAAAACAAAGAAAAACCACAAACCCATCCCCAAAATACAAACCAACCCTAAAGAAAATACTTATGTTTTCTCTCAAATTTTTTGCAAGAAACAATAATGCGCTTACATATGCACACAAAGCTGAAATAATTACTTCTTTAAATTACATAGTGTGCAATACATTAGGTAGTCCATAAAAAGTGTACATGAAGATTATACAGTGTCACCCCAAAGAGGCACAAAACCAGATTTTGCAGAACTTTTCCAAATCCATTGAGATTCACTTGCAAAGAAATTCCAAAGAGATGACAATCACTAGACGATCACTAAAAGATTTAAAAGTACTCACCAGTATAATAAAGCCGCAACAACAAATTGAAGCTTTGGTGCAATGTAACAGAAAAAAGGAGAACCTAAATTGCTCCAAAGTGGAGAAGAAGAAAACAAAACACCTACCTTAGCAGAGAACTGGAGCAGCCCGTGTACCTGTTTCCCTACCCTCCAGGTGCAGTCTTGACTTTAGCAGGCACAGATCAGGGACAGGAATTAAGCACCTGCATCCAATCCCAACCTGCAAACCCATTAGTGATTACTACCAGAAAGCACAGATGCAATCCAAAGTTAATTTATAATGGGATGGGGCTAATAGGGAACAAGTCCTAAAACCACTTGGTCCCAAGTATGTCTTCTCAGCTGGGTCTTTATGGTGATTGCCTGATCCAGCTGAATGTATACATCTCACAGAGGTGATGGTGGATACTTTTATTCATCACTTTAGGTCATAATTTAAAAGCTCTCCTTCTTCAGTACAGTGAAGTTGACATAAAGCACTAAAGACAGCTTGAAAACTACACCTAATGTGATCATCTGAAGGAGAGGATTTTATATCAACTCAAGTAAAACTCCACAGAACACCTAGATTTTATATTCTCTTTAATTCTCATCTATTTCAGATCTCCATTAAAACTGCATAACATTAATTTATCAGAAAAGCTTAATAGTCTCCTGTTTGAAGTTTTGTCCATTAAGTTGATAGTAATGTCACTTTGTTCAAGGCCTGAACAGATGTCCTTTTTTTCCTATAAGGGCTATTATTCGAAGCTATGCTCACAGAGGGAGTTTCTTACAATAAAAATGCCTAGAAATAAATGTTCCCTGAGATACAGCATCTCATCTTTTTATCTTCTGACTGGCGAAACAATGACAAAACTGTATTGTTCATTTTAAACGACATTTAAGGACTCATTCATGAAAGGCATAATAGTGGTGGAGAGATGTATCAAGGAAGAGCAGTGAGTCAGACTCTCAGCAGCTACATCAGCTGGAAGAAGCCACTTAGAACCAGGCTCCACATGAACTCCCTTTACAAGTCTACTCTGTCTATTTTTAGCACTGAAAAATACTTTAACTCTTACTCTCTTGGGTGAAAGGCAGATGGCAAGATTTAAAGGGACTTAAACTAAACTGTCTCGGGATTACAGCAATAGGCAGCAAAACCTTTGCTAGGGGTGTCCTCCAAATGGAATGAAGAAAAGGATGAGCTGAGCTAGAGAAGAACAAAAGCAGAATTAATGCACAAATTCCTATACCCACTGATCAGCCAGTGTCCTGCAAGCAGGGACTGGGCATGAAAACAACTCCACTGCCAGAGTTGAGTGGGGAATGGATATTTATTCTCACTGTCCTCTTCATCTGTCACTGCCTCTCAACCTGGGTGGTGGAGAATGGCACATTCTCCTTGTCTTTGTTCCAGTTCAGTTCCATGAGTGCTTTTCCTGAGCAGGGGTGAAAATACTGAGTTCCTTAAAATGCTCTGTGTAGGGCTTTTTACTACATTCACTGTCACATGGCGCACGGATAAGACATAGCGGGGTCCCTTGTGGCTTGGATAGACAGTGCTAGTGCTGCTCCTCAGAGAAGTTTTTCTTTAGGATTCCCTGTTCTCTGGGTAAATTCTAACCGTCTCTCTTCTTAGGCTTATGCTGGTGCTGGAGACCAGGAGGGAAAAGCTGCACAGAAGGCAAATCCCACTATACTTCAGTCATCAGTGAAGCAAATACTCTGTCATGTAAGGCTCCCATGATCAGGAAGGCACTGTAAAATCTTGGATTGTGACAGTCAGTTTCCCTGAGGCTTGTAGGCTAAACAACAAGCTAGAGAAAGGGAGCTGCACAAAAAGCAGGGAAAGGCACCTGACAAAAGCCTCATTAGCCTTCCATTTCCTTCACCCACAGCATATGTTTGTTTCTCCTCCTAGCAGCACTGCTGCAGGTCTGTATGCTCCGTACTTATCCTAAGTATCCAGCAGTGAGAAACAAAGGCTGCATAGTCCTTTGAGCTAAAGAGTTATTGTGTTAAAACTTGGCTTTTCTAATCGCTATGATGTGAAAATTCAGGTGCCTGACTGAGAAAAAGACATTTAGAGTAGAACAGAGATGACTAAGAAAAAGAGTCCTGCCACTTAATTGCATTTGTACCAAAATATTACCTCTTGATGTGTAAACATCAAATTAACAATATTCTCAGGGCAAGCAGTAATATAGCAATCAAGCAACTCCTTCCAGCTATATGACAACAACTCTGTGCTTTCCTGTCCTACTACATTTTCCTCAATATTTGTCACAATGCACATTGAGTATACTTAAAACTACCCCTGTGCTGTAGACTCTATTAAATACCACGTATTCTATCTCTACTAACACCAGAACTTTGAAGCTTATCAGCATTTCTGTTTCCATTTTGTAGAGAGAACCCTTGGCAGGGCTGGCAGCAGCAACATGGGAAGTCAGCAAACCAAAATGATACTTCATGGCTTGTGTTTATATACTGATGGCTCTCCCATATTCCACTGAAATGTGCAATTGAAGTCCAGCATTATGTAAACCAAGTTCAAAATAATCCTGGTGTTTCCTATCATTAAAAAAACCCCACATTTAGATAGAGCAATTTTCTTTTTCTACTTGTACTTCTACTTTAATCAGATCCATTTCTGCAATATTACTGTCCTGTCACTACTTGGCACATTATTCTTAGCAATCTGAGTACATACTTTATCAGTAGTTTAGACATTGTCTGGGGGTCTTAATCCCCACTGCAAAGAGGAAACTACTCACACTTCAGAACTGTGAGCATGGCACAAGTTCATTCAGTAAATCGTCTTGGATTACTCCATGATTCTGGATGTGTCTCTGCTGCTGAACAGGCAAGTGCTGGAAGTGACAATGAGAGCAGTTTCCAGTCTCATCCCATAGCTCTGTCCTGAGGTGTTCCAGCTATTGCACTTCAAAATTAGGGTTAGGAAGTACTTTGAGGGAAGATCATTCCTAAGGACCTGTTCTTGCAGGATGAATGAAGTTTCCTCTCCCTCCAGCGTTTGCAATCATCTGACTTTACCCACCATGGATTACATTCTCCTGGCATTCTCCTCACACCACATTTCAGACCATAAAACATGTGGTACAAGCTCCTCAAGTGCAGTGTCCTCTCAGGAAAACACTGTCGTTTTGGAACTTCCCATTTAGACCATCTCATTTTCAATTCAATACAAGCTTGCAATATTATCCACAGCTCATTTCCTACTCCCCCCGGAACAACAGATCTATACATTTATCCACTTTCTATGGCGTATAAATTTGCCTCACTGTGCAAATATGCATAGCAGTGTTTGAATGCATATTTACAAAGGAAATATTGCTTCAGGGAACACGAGCGATGTGTTATTCCCTGTTCTTTGAGTTCAGTCAGCGAAATCTCCTCGATGGATGTCAACAGTCAGTCACAATTTTCATCTGTAAAAATAGGAGCAGGATCTGACAGCCATACAAATTACATCTGTTCCACTGCAACCATCTGTAATTCAATCTGCAAAATATTAATCAAGTTTATCTGACATGATTTTTCCTCCATCATCAGCTCATGATGCTTATTGCTTCTTGGTCTGTTACCATTATACACCAGCTTTTTACTCTCCTTAATATTTATTCCTTTACTTTATGAGAGATTGATAGGTTTGTTGAACAATGCTTTTAAAGATCAGTACCACATTACCTCCTTTTACATGTCACTCTATACATACACTGTTTGCTATATGGCTCTCCATGGTCTGGCCTTTCTTTGCACTGCTAACCTAGCATGATATGTTTAGGTTTCACAGCACATTGAAATGTTATAACTCGCTATACACTCAGAGATTAGTAGGTCAAGCACCATCTTGCATTTTATGAAAATTTCTTAGTTTCATTTTATTATCCTGAGTTCCCAGGCCTTGCTCTGAAGTCAGGATACATTTCATTTTTTCCTGACAATGACAAAGGCAAGTGTACTTCTCTCCCCTCACCTCCCTCCTTTAAGAAAAGCTAAACACACACACTCCCAAAGCGGTTGAATTTCAATATCCTAGAAGCCAGGCTTAGAGTTCAATACTTTCTTAGTTTGTAGAAAGCTCTAAACAGTGGAGTGAAATTCAGCGGGGGACAACTGGACAACAAGGAACACACTTAAGCACAAACAAATCCACTGCATAAAAAGATGGGCAACAGCTTGCTCTGCAAACATTCCACTGGAGAACACTTGGAGGTTATTGTAGATCACAAGACGAAAATGGACCCCAGCATGTTAGAAAGGAAAGAACAGACTGTACAGAGATGCACAAGCAAAATTCTGAAGGAATTCCTTTCAGTCCACGAGAGATTCACAAGTCTGCTTCCAGCTGTATCAACCACATCTGAGAAGGGTGGGAGGCAATACACAGTTCCAGCTCCTCACCCAGCCAAACAATCCCCAGCCAGTACAGATTTTTATATTAAAATGCAACATCTGAATACTTTTTTCACAAAGATGGAAGAGATTCTGGTTCAGAATCTGTGAGTCTTCATATAAAGCAAAGCACGACTCAAAGATCTCCACTATGTCTTACGCTTCTTTTTTTTAAACTTAAGATTTCAGTTTTAGATTTTATAAACTTGACAGTCAGTTTTGGGAGAAAAAAAAATTAATTAAACACGGGGTAAATGTTAAATATTGATCTTAAATACTGTCAAAATCTGAAGGTTTGTGATAAATAAAGCAGTCTCTCTGTATCAGGTGCTTATTCTTTTTGCCATTCTTCAAATGAGACTTCTAATTAGAAAGGTTTGACCTTCTCATACCCTGATACAGTTACCTGAGGAAGTATAACAGACAAGTAGAGAGCTGTTTCTACCCAGCATTTTCAAGCAAAAATCAAGAATCATAAATTAAAATTACCTCAAAGTATCCAAAGCACTATCAGCGTTAATGCTGAATTCTAATAAAATCTCTGCAAATGTTTTGTACTTCTGGTACTACAGCTCAGGAGGACATAAATTACTGTTTCATTCCCAGAGGGACATTTAATGTTCTTTTTAAATGAATTCTAAAACCTTGTAAAATCTACACAAGACTCTCCACATTTGGCCACTGCTTTGCAAATATTAAGAGTGCCTAGATTCTAAAATATTTTTAGGCATGTCAATTTAACATACAGCAAGATGTAAAATGTCTAATTTCGACCTGACTATTTGGCCCAACTTTTTGTTAATTAAATCTAAAGTAATGGCAGGTAAAGTTAGGGAAATTTAACTAACTTCAATAGCAGGAAGTTGTATCAGAACACATTTCCTAAACAAAGAACACATTTACAAGATTTTGTTTTATCTGATACAGAGGCTAAAATCTCAAATGGAACCCGTTGCCTTCTGCAAAAATTTGAGTTTGACCTTTAACAGACAATATTGCTGCTTTCAGATACTAAAACTCCTAATGACAAAACTGATTTTAAAATCAGAGTTTGGAAAAATTAAAATTAAGTTCCATTTTTACTCATCTACTCTAAGGTCTAATCCATCCCATTTACAAAATTTACAGAGTTACCACAAGAGCTAGAGACATCTAGGAAGCAGGAAATATACTGGAATTTTTTCCTCCCTTCCTCCCTGTCTGGCTGCCAAGTGTTACATGACTGAAGAGGAGCTGGCAATCCTAACTATCAGAAGTAAGATGACAAACTGAGTTCTAGGGTTCAAACCCATGATTTAGCTAAGCTGTTTCTCCTTCCCTGCTCCCATGTTTATAACAGCATTTATTCCCTCATATTGAGTAGCAAAGATGAAGAAATGAGGTAATTTTCCCTTCTTCCACTCATCTGCATGGCCTCTTGCTGAACTGCCTGCTGCTCAGTACACGAAGCATGTGAAGCCCATTTTGGCACGACATGAGCTGCTACCTTGGCTTTTTTGATGGAAAGAAGAGAAGAAACTTTAAAATTGCACTGAGGAGGGATGATTACAGAAGGCACTCTTTCTAGCTGCTGCCAGCTTTGCAGGAATTGGCTCAGTAAAAGAAAGACAAGCTCCTCAAACATTTCATCTTTGAGCCCTCCTGCCTTTTCCTTATCAGTAATTAGCATGAATAGCAGAATGTGTGCACTTCCTCAATGGAAGTAATTACTGTGTAGAGCTCCAGAAGTTTTCAAACCAAAGCTTAAAAGACATTTAAATGACATACACCTTCTGCAGGGTTTCTAGAGGGACATTTTTTTTTCTCTCTCCTTCAAAAAAGAAAATTAACTATATTTTTCTTACCACAGAGATAAAAGACAGCTTAATAGTGACTAGGCATGCTTCAAGGCTGGATCAAAATTTTCCTGTACTGTCATGATGAACTATCAGAACCAAGAGATATCTAGCACTGTTGTCCTGATCATAAAACAATTTTTCTGCCATTGATGAGTTAGGCTTTCCAAGACAACTTTACTCCCATCTTTCACAAATTAGCTTTTGTTTCCAGGCAGGAAAACACTGCAGTCTCTGGAAGGAAGAAAATAAGAAAATTGTAACAAGGAAAGAAATTGAGAACACCTCTGAATTTAGGTTAAGCCCTCCCATTTCTGCCACCCACACCCTGCCTCTTCCCAATTAAATGCAATAACTGTGTTCTCTTGGCAGACCTGCTTCTTCAAGACACACACACACTTTTCAGTCTCAGGCAGAAGAGATCGCTGAGGTCATTGGGAGGCAAGGGTCGCCTTTCAGGGGGCTGTTGGAGACAATGAAGTGCACCCAGCAGTGCTGTCTTCATGCTTGTCACTTATTTGTGAGAGGAGACATTTTTGTGAGAGGAGAAAAATTTCAGTGGAAACAGTTTATGATATTCAAGGTTGGGCAGAAGGAAAACAAAAGCACAGACTGAAAATAATGTGTGAACAAGGGACTTAAAAAAGGCAGAAGTGGTGAAGAAAGAGTGACAAAAAAAACACACTGCAGACAATTACATCTACATAAAAAGAGGTTTGCTATTGGTTCCTACAAGGCTGAAAGGCATAACATTGAAGAGAGCAATTATTACTGGTAAATATGGGAGAATGTCATACTGCCACAACTATGAATAGATGTTCCCTCTCCAGTAACTGGAAAAGTGCAGCTAGATGTTTAAGAGATGCAAGCTTCCAAGCCCCAGACAGCAGTGTGGGAGGCCCCAGTGCCATCCCAGCAGGTAAGTGTCAGTGCTATTCTGGAAACCATCTCCAGCATGTACCCAAATTAACAGCACCACGGAGAACACATTTCCTGTACAGGCTTCTAGGGAAGTTTCAGAGACAGATGACAACATGATACCAAAATGAAGCCAAATGTATCTTATTTTAAAAAAAGATAGACTGTCTTAAAATAGTTGAAGACTAAAGAGTCTCCTTAAAGCCATAGAAATAGTTGTTCAACAACTGTTGAAGAGTTGTTGTGCCAGACAACCATGCTAATAAATTCAGAATTTTTTGGACTCAGGATCACAGATTTGGTTGTTGGAGAACTTTGGTTTTGATGTGTTTTGTGTTCAGCAAGGAATGGTAAAGCAAGAGAGCTTGTGACTCAGCCTTGAGGGCACTGGGATGTGTTTTGTGCCTAGAGTATGAAAGAGAGCCTCAGATACAAGGTCTATCAATATTGTCACTGGACACAACTCACTGATTACATGTTGTTGGTGATCTCTATCACAATAAACAAAATAAAAAGCATTTTTGAAAAAGGCCAGATAAAGCTAGGCACTTTATTCCCATTGAGGTCTTTGGGAAAAGTATCTAAGTATCATTGAAAAAAATATTATATTAAAATGATTGAGAATTCTCCTGCATTTGTAAGTGGTGGCAGTATTTAGAGTAAGCCATTACTGAACAGTCACGGCAGGTTTGTGGGTCTGGGTCTTCTGGCTTCAGAGTGCAATTCATTTATAAATATAATTTGAGACATAGGAAGGTTGCAAAAATTACTCATCTGCCTCCTCATGGATAACCAGGCAAATTATGGTTTTATTTTACTCTCTGTAATTAAATTGGTTAACTGAAAACTGGGTGACTCATACTTTCTGCAGAAAATTTTATCATATTGTTTGCTGCTAATATTTTTCCCTCCCATTCCCCTTCAAAGGGTTTGACATGGCTGGACTTAGAGGATCCTTTGCCTTTTAGTTCAGTTCATGGAAAAAGGTAGAGGGATCAGATCTCCTGTTCAATCACCCAGCACATTCTGTTGGTATTTCCCAGGTAACATCAACAGTTACATGAATTCTTAGCCTTTCTGTACCTCTGTGCAATGCCAAACTGAGCACAAACTCTGGAAATGGCTCCTTGCCTCCATTCATTCTCTGGAAGGGGCTCATTTCATTAATCACACAGACAGATGGGCTCACATTTTGTACTATTATCCTACCTGACACTGCTTTCTTTGGCTTTCATAGCAAGACATTCATTATTGCTAATGTTCAGGGCATAGCAGGTATGCTGGACTTGTGTAGCATCCAAGTGTCTCCTTGAAAAATAGCATGGTCCTGAAAGAATCTCTATCTGCTCTACAAGTGCCTTCCCTGAGATCCTTCCAGCCTTTTTCTTCCTGCTTATGTCTGGAAAGAAATTAAATTAAGGTTATGAGTGTCTGACCACATCATTTCTGAAAATTTTTCTGCCTGAAAGAGCTGTGTGTTTGCAGCACTTACTAGCATGTGCTGCATAATTATGTGTATAGCCTTGACCCTGTGTCTCAATCAGCTCAAGTTTTGCTGCCTCAGAAGGCGACATTTAACTTCCACTGGAGACCCTGGGGACTCCAGAGGTGGAATATGCAGGTACAATTTAGGGCAGGTCTGACAGAAGCTTGATTAACTACGAACTCTGGGACAGCATATTTCTCTGCTTCCCAGTCCTCTCCCAGGTGCTTGTAGAGACTCAAACTATGTACTTTTGATCACAAATGGCTGTTTCAAGGTTGTTGAAAGAACTCTCAGATCATAATGTGGCCTGGTGAGGGGTGGGGAGGAGCACGCACCACCACACTTTTTCAAAAAAAAAATAATAAAAGAGGTGAGAAAAAGCAATTACTTCAATGTTAGGAAAGCCAGGCATCCACCCCAGGAGAGATGAACTCTGTAATTCATTCGCTAACTTCATGTTTCTGAGGACTCAAACAGTAAATAACACGAGCATATGGAGAGATGTCTCTTGGTGGAGTCTCTAGGAGCGGGGCTCACGCCCAGTATGAGCTTAGCTCAGAAGCGAGGAGCTGCGAACCATAATAGACTGTTAGCTTTTAGTTGAAATGAAGGTTTTTTAAGTCAAAGTTGTTTCTTAGCCAGCCCTCTCAATCTTAAATCTTAATACTTTTATCACCACACGCCTTCCAGAATCATAGACTACAAATTGTTTCAGTTTGGGGGGCATATTTGAAAGTGGTGGAAGTTACTGTTCTGGATTCCAAGCACACAGAAGCTGTTCCTTCAGCAAGACCTACTACCAAGGAGCTTTATCTTGCCATACAACATGCTGCAGGGGATTTCCTATACTGCTCTTTAAAGACACACTGTCCTTCCCGAATGGGCAGAGTTCCCTCCTAAGAGAGCAAAACCAGCTGAGAGGAAATAAGATTACTCCACACATAAGATTGCCAAACTTGCAAAAGACTGGCTGCAAAAACAGAGAGATATCAGAAAAACCCCAGGGACTGACCTTGAGAAGAGGATTTTTTAAATCAACCTTCAGACTCACCTATGATGCATGAGTTTTACATTATCCCATAAAAGATGTTCTTCCTTTCAATGAGAAGTTTATAGGAAGAGAGCATATCTTTTATTAGAGCAATACAGATAAACTCTGCATACTCTTGAAAGTCTCAACTCTAGGTAGTGATTTCCTGTCCTCAGACAGGGTCCTTCTCTCAGTTCCTTTTGTCCCCATTCTCTTTTATTAGTTGTGCACACAAAATCCCAGGTGTGCCAGGAACAGCTCCTACCTGGTGTCCATGCTGTAAGCCTGTGACCCAGAGACATTCTGTTGGGAGCCACAGTGGGGGCCGTGGTGGCATTCCATTGCTCCTGATGGCACATCAGAGCAGGGCACACCATAACAGATCCCCGTGCAAGAGAACACAGAGGCAAATTTTCCTGTCAGAGGAAACCCCAGCTAGTTGATCACAGGAGGGCAGCAGCCTGTGACATCCTTCACAACACTGATATCACACAAATGACAGAGAGAGGAGGATCCTCAGCACCATCTGTTTTGACCGACTGTTCCACTCTTGTGTGCTGAATTACAAAAGCAGAGAGAGCCCAAGGGAGCTAATTAGTTCACTCCAGAAGAGAGCTGGAGAGTGAATTAACATATCCACAAGCATGTACAATCAGAGAACCAGCAGCCAGGTCAGGAAGCTGTGTTATATGACAGCAGAGATAGACCCTTCGTCATCTCTTTTTGCAATGATATCCACCAGTCCTGTAAGGAAACAGACACTTACAGCTGTTAGTAACACCAAGGTAACACCATTTGCTTAAAAGAACAGATGCTATACTATAGTCTCTTCTTCTTTCTTATCTACCCCTCCTACCTGAATAAAAGAGATATAAAAATTTAATCAGATCTCTGATTGCTATGAGTGGGATACAAAGGCACAAGCAATAAGCAATAGGACATGGGGATATGACCTCAAGTTGGGCCAAGGAAGGTTTAGTTTGGATATTATGAGAAATTTCATCTCGGGAGGGATTGACAGGACTAGATTTAGCTGCCCAGGGAAGCTGTTGAGCCAGCATCTGTGGGGGTATTTAAAAGCTAGGTGGATGTGGAACTTAGAGACATCCTTTAGTGGTGAAGTTGGGTTAATTATTGGACTCAATCTTTTCAAACTTAAATAATTCCATGATTCTAAGTGATAAGCAGTGAAGGACGAGCAAAGCATTAAAGATATGGGATTTCTTAGGAAAAAATGTTACAAGTAGGAAAAACAGTTTTACTTAGCTGCTTGCATGAGAAGAGCATTTAAACTCTTCTGTTGACTGATTTTGTAATTCGGAAGCAAAATACCCAGTAAAAATTGTGAGCCCAAGCATGGTGGGAGTTGAACCATCAAACAAGTTCCATGAGTTCTCATTGTGTTGTAACTGGAAATCTGGTGAGCAAGCCTGTGAAGAAAAAATTATTAATCCCATATGGAATTCACATTATTTCATTTGATCTGGCAAGATACCAGTGTATAATCGAAACAGCCTCAGCCCTTGAGCATTTTTGTTACCTATCCATCTGATGTACAGGTCCAAGAGGAGAGGTCCAAGAATACCTTCCCTACAAGCTTTGTCTGTCCTGGATCTTCAGATAATCATGTTTATAACAGCGATGCAACAGTCTCTGTCTTACAACTACCATTATAAACAGAAAAACAAGAGTTGTGTATCAACATTTTTACTACACAAGAGTGCTGTATTGACTCAGATTAACATTTTCTACATTTCCCCTACTGATTAAAGGGTTTGAAAACTTTATACAAAAGTGTTTTTTTGTTTTCACTGCTATACCAAAGTTTCATTTACAACACACAGAGAAAGCTAACTTATAGAGAGTTAGCACTACAAATTTGTTTCTTATATTTCTACCATTTAGAGTTGATAAGAGCACTCCTTCTCTCGGAAAACACTGTATTTGTCTCCCCCAGGTCTCACTTTGTTTGGTTTACTGTCTGATAAACATGAAAGACATTTATCATACCCTTACATTTTTTACATACTTAGCTTTTTACACAGAGAAGGCTATAATCCACAAGCTGTAAAAGCTTGTTGTATACTGAACATAAAAACTTTTGGGAGATAAATTACAATAATGAATACCCCCCAGTATAAACATATAGACCCCCCCCACCCCCACCTCCCCAAATAATAAGAACTATATTGAAATTATATTGAAGTATGAACTGAATTAGTCAAATATAATTATCACACATATGGCAGGCAGAGACAGTCTTGTCATGCATTCTTAGAAAAGAGAGATAATTTCTACTTCTTAGGCCAAAGAGGGAACTGACTTCTGAATATGATGTGTTTCCAAGTAAAAGGGATTTATTTTTTCCCCCTACCAGGCACTGAAAGTCTTTTTTAGATGTAGCCCTACTTCTTGATGAAATCCAATCTCACAAACACAAAATAAGCCTACTGAGAGGGACAATTAGATACCTGGAAGCCTCTGTTTGATAGATACCTAAAGTTATTTTATAATCCTGAACTATATCATGAAATATGAGGAGAAACAAAGGAGTCATTTTGTCTCCACAGAATGGGAGGCATTCTTGTGGACTATTTACACCAAATTTTGAGCAAAATTAGTGGGAGTTAAAGACTCCCTTCAGCTCCCAGAAAAGCTCAGGATCTTGCAGTAAACCATAAATGAGCAAGAGGATAAAATATCTTCCTTACACTGTATTTCAGTGCTTTTAGAACAGTTAAATATAGGCATATTGGTTAGTTAGAATAAGAAATGCATGCTACCTCTGCCAGTGGAATGAAGACTGTCAGTTTGGCAGCTTCCAAGGGTATAATTTTGTACATGAACTTTTATCAAGAAAGTTTCCTACCCTAGATCAACAGTGGAAACAGTACACAGAAATACATATAGTCTCCAGCATCTCTGTACTTTCTTATCTGTGTGACTCATCTCTCAAAATAGAAGATATTTTATGCCTCTGAAATCCTTGGGCTTTCTACTCTGAATTTTCAGCTTGGATGTCAAATACAATTAGTGTCAAATATATGATGGCTGTTTCTAAGACCATGAGGTCCAGTCAACTGATCACTAACTTTTAGCCAATTTTTTTTCACTGGAATTGTTGGGCCTTCTACATCTTTCCTGAGCAGACAAAGCTCAGTTCGTTTAACACAGGATGGTCAGGACCTTCCATGAGGTAGCACAATTTATAGGATATCTGTGTAGAAATAGATGTGAAGACATGACCATAGCAACGAATAATTTCTAGATCTGGGGTCCTAATTTTCCTCTCTATCTTTGCCAAGTCATATCTCTCCCTCTGGAGCTGACAATTTATTTATTCCTGTAAGGTTCTATATGTAATACACATTAGTATATGAAAATGACAAATCTTATAGGAAAAAATGGTTGCAAGAAAATGCATTGGTTTTCTATCCATTTCCTTATTGTCATGGTTTAACACCAGTCAGCAATTAAGCACTACTCAGTTGCTTGCTCACTTCCTGCTGGAGGAATGGGGAAGAGAATTGGAAAGGTGAGGAAATGACAGGTTGCAATAAAGATAATTTAATAGGTAAAAGAGATAAAGACAGTTTAATAGGTAAAGCAAAAGCCCCATGTGCATGCAAAGCAAAATGAGGAATTAATTCACCACTTCCCCCTGGGCAGGCAGCTGTTCAGCCCTCTCCAGGAAAGCAGGGCTCCATCAGTACAGTGCTTACTTGGGAACACAAAATGCCACTACTCTATACACCTCTCTTTCTTTCTTCTTGCGCCAGCTTTAAATGCTGAGCATGATGTCTCATGGAGTGTCCCATGGGTCTGCTGGGATCAGCTGTCCTAGCTGTGTCCCCTCCCAGCTCCTTGTGACCTCCCAACCTCCTTGTTGATGGGGTGAGGAGCAGAAAAGGCCTTGGCTCTGTGAGTAATGGAAACATCCCTGTGTTATCAACACTGCCTTCGGCACAAACCCAAAACACAGCTCCTTACTGGCTACTGTGAACAAAACTAGCTCTACCCCAGTCAAAACCAGCAAAAATACATTTAAATTATCATAAATATCCACCCATTATTAAGTGTCTTCATCTCCTCGGACAAATCAGGGTGGGAAGGTTGGTTTTCAAATGATCAAATTCTTAGGATTCTTTCACACATAATTACCCTCAAACTAAAATTTCATTTTAATACCCTACAAGTATTGAAGTGTTTATTTTTCATTTCTGTTAATTAAAGTATGATCTCATTTTTTATTCTGCCTCTTTCATAGTCTTAATAAACTCATGCCCTCTGGTGCCAGTGACTTTAACAAATCAACTTCTCAACTATCCATCAATCTTTACACAGTGCATTAATGTTTTATTGTTCTTGTTCTGCTAGTAATGACTTTTCACTTCCTCTGCTGATTTTTTTATCAAAAGTAATTTACAGCACTCTTCATCAAGATGAGCCTTTGTCAATTCTACATACATCATATGTGTGCTCTCTGCCACTTGGCCAATTCAGAAATTTGACTTATGCACTTTGCTGGTTTTAAATCAAGCTATATTAGGTAATAAATTTAAAAGGTCCTGTAGGAATTTCCTTAACCATTTATATATAATGAAAAATATTATTTAAGTCCCTTAAAATTCTGGAGGGTTTTCTGTAAAATGTTTTTGTAGGGGTTTTTTTTAGGTGCAACTGCATGAAAGCATCTTTTAAAATATCTTACAATGCTATCATCTGAAGTATTTAAATTAAAAAAATTAAACGGGTTTCTTAGTGAATCCATATGATTTGTCACTATAAAAGTCACTTTGGAAATTACAAACACTTACCTGTCTTTTAATTTATTATCTATTCTACATGAAGCGAGAAGAGGTCTCTGAGACCTCACTTAACAGCTGATCAGCTTTGCCAAACATTTACCAAATAACTGGCATAGACATCACTTTCAATTCCTTGCTGTGCAATAGAGGTGAGACTGTTTCCTTTCTAACACATTAGCTTGTGTCTAATAATATCCTTGGGTAGCTTTTTACTACAGGTATTGTATATTGTTGTTTGATTAGGGATGATAGTAAAATTAAAAGAATAATACTTATTAAATCTTTCTATAAAATAATTTATAATTATTTGCTAATTACTCAGAGAATAATTTATGTATTTTTTTTACATTACAGTAACCAAATGTCAGCTGGTTACACCCATCTGTGAATCCGAATGTGCTTTATAACATTCTTAATGCTTAAACATGTAATCAGTATTTGTTAACTTTTCTAAACTTAATGTTTAAATTTGAATATAGCTGAAATATTGCATATCTTGGAATTTTTGAAGCCCTAAAAACAAGAAATTATCTCGTCCCTTGGCAGAGACGTTGTAAAAATGCCTTTTTCTGTCCATCTCCCTGCTGTTTGAGAAATGGGCTGGTGAGATCACAGTTAGTGTTTCTTCCTTCAGACCCTCTTGCCAAAAAGCTTCAGTCTACAGAAGAGAGTTTCTTCTGGCAGTGTGTAATCCTTGAATTTTGAACAAGCTTGACATTTATACTATATAATTAGGAGTAGCAGCTATGTTGCTATGCTGCTTTTCCCATATGCTCCAAAAATCCAGCATCAGAGACTGAAAGTTCATGACACCATGATATATTCAATAATCCACCTTCTCTGGTGGATTATACATACAATATTCCCTTCTCCTTTGTGTTAGATAGTCACACATTTTCATTGCAGGGAGCACTGCCAGCTGGAGCAATGGAGGAGCTGGAGCGCAAAGGTGTGTGGGAGAGGAGCTGGTGCAGGGGTGAGTTATCAGCTCAAAAGGTGCAGCATGAGGACACAGATTGGGCACACAACCAAAAACTGTGTTTGAAAAATAAAACACAAAGCAATTTAACAAAGAACAAACAAATAAACAAACAAAAGCTAGCCTACACTGTAGCTGTGCACTCTTTCTCTGAACCTCGGGTCTCTTAAAGTGTTTTATTCAACAGAAATGGAAAGCAAAGCTGCAGCTTTGACCTGCAGAGAGCAAAGACCTACAGATCCATATGCTGCCTCAAACAGCAGCTGAAACCATACCAGTTTCAATCAGAAATAAGAAGAAAAGGAAATACAGCCCCCATATCATTAAAAATCACCCTAAAAAACATTTGAAAGAATCTGCATGAAACCACACAACTTATCCAGTAGCTTACTCTGTTCTATGTATATCAGAATGTATTTCTTTTATTTCAAAATTCTGCACAGATTTGCCATGAGGATGGTTATACATAATACAAATATTCAAATCTCCAGTATTGCATCCAGACATGCTAATCCTTACACAGTGAAGACAATATTGGATATCTATTAAGCAAAAGTTCCATGGGGCATAAATCCTGGGGAAAGAGATAGGAATGCAAATTAGCTTGCTCAAAAAGAGTCTCAATTATTCTTAAAAAAATTAAAATAAATTAAGTCCATCGTCAGTTCTCTTAAAAAAAAAACCCACTCCTCTCAAAGTGTTACACCAAGGTCAATTCAAATAACCTCAGCTTTCAAATACTCTCTGAAGGCAAAATACATTGTTCAGGCGTAACCTTGATGTGTAGAAAATGCATTTCTCATGAGTCCTTCTGCCTGCATACAACCCACTAAGCAAAAACATGATAAAAAAAAATCATTTTTCACCAGAAAATAGAGAGTTCAGGGTATATGTGTAAAATTCAGATTATTTCACCCACTTTTACCACTACAATAGTATTTTTTTTTAATTATTTTATAGCACTGAAGAAGCTCAGCTCTTTTAGAGTGGCATTAACTGGAATTTGGTTTGGAGGACCTAAAAGTTTTTCACATATTCTGGACTTGAAGTGAAAAAGAAAAAAAAATGTAATTTAAAAGCTGAGATAGAAGGATTTTATTAACATCAGCTGCCCTTTTTCATGGCACACAAGGAAAGAGAGTAGGACTATGTTAAAGGCAAAATAATTAATCTAGCTCCCTTTAATATTCTCAAAGCACTAACAGGGTCTTCAATGATATTAAATGTTAGGGGAAATATATGTTTTAGAGCCTGCCTGTGCATAGAAAAATGGCTTTATTCATACCTCTGAGTATTGATGCCATCACAGCACTATTGTAGACTAATTACAAGATGAGAAGCAAATTGAATTATACCATTGCAATTTCATTCAAATAATGTTTCACCAGGATTAACTGAGTTGGAGGAGAAGATTTAAAAATCATAGCCAGGAAAAGCTTTTGTGCCAGTAGAAAAACTGTGCGCAGACCAAACCTTCAGGACATAGGACTTACAAAGTCTCATTAGTGTTTATTTCACTTTTTCTTGGTTTAGTAAAATTAATGGAAGTAAATGCGCATGAATGAAGATTTTGGTCCTAAAAGTCACCCTCATCTTTGAGAAAGCCATCTTCAGGTCTCACTGCTGTATGAAGATGCTATGAAAGGAGGATAATTATTTTCATTAAGTTGTATTATTTCATATGCTGCCAGTATCAGAACTGTTACAAGACTGTGCCTGCCTACCATCTCTCAGTATTTGGCAGCTTCAGTGCTGAAGCACATACTCTGAGTCTGCTGATATCCCCAGGGACAAGATAGCACAGCTAAATACATAAATAAATAATTAAGGACACTGAAACAGTGGCAGTGAGCTTTCTGAGACTGATGTGGGGGTAACTAAAAAGTGACTGGTAAGCCATGGGAATTCAGACTCAGGGACACCCTATAGTTTGCTGCATATACGAGGTCAGGAATCTCTTACACAGATCCAGATCCTTCAGAGATCCTCAAGAAGCCTTTGTACAAAGAAAGAAATGTAGGGCTTAATAGGATGCAAATCCCTGTGGCCAAGTTCTGGCAAAGGTCTTGAAATCTGGGGACTACTCTGTTTTCTGACAATTCCAGATAGCTGCCCACGTCTCACTTTTGTTTCTCCCTCCCACCAAAAAGGGAGGGAAAGCAATATGACACTTTGTCTAATGGCTGTTGTGTGATACTCTGGTAGGAAGGAGCACTTAAAAAGAAAACACCTGTCAAATCTCTTACACTGATTAGTGCTCAAAGAAGAGCACTAATCTTACACTGATTAGTGCTCAGGGCAGAAGATAAAAAGGTTTAAGAAGTCTGCATCAGTCAACAACTAATTTATAAAGGGAAGATGGAAAAATTTATGGAATTATGGGTGGAATGAATAGCAGGAAAGAGAAGGCAGACTACAACAAGCAATCAGTGAGCCAGCAGCTAGAAAAGCACATTACACTACTCTCACCACAATGGTCTGAGGAGGGACTGACCACAGAAGTGCTGGAATGATCAGAAGGGGGTACAGTCCCTTCACAAACAAGGTAAATGAGAAAGAAAACACACAATTATTTCTCTCTGAGCACCTGTAGAAAACAAAGTAAAACAGAGCAGCAGGGAAAAATAAAAAAGCTGCAGAATTGTCTGTGAAAGCCGTGATGATCTCAGACTGCCTAGCCTCAGAGAGCACCTGCTGTGTGAATTGCTTGGGCTTTTATTAAAACTTCAATTAATGTAAACAGTTGTAATAATGGAACAAAAACTGAAAAATGGATCCATACAGCCAATGCACAGTCCAATAATCCTGTTTCCTTTCCAAGCAAAAGCCTAATAAAAACAACAGTCTGCTTGGAAAGGAGGGGCTGAGGGTGTAGCAAAGTGAAACAGGACGTGCAGGTGGTCAGTCTCTGCATTTGGAGCACACAGGCTCCAAACCCATGCACAGTCTTAAATCACACATGGCCAAAAAGCCACCTCTCACTCTGAGGCAATTTGCTGTTGAAGTGAGGCTGAACACAGCTGTGTGTCCTATGCTCTCATGGCATCTCCCTGCCACGACTATTTGGTGCATTTTGAGGTACAGATGTCCCAAACTGCAGCAAAGGCCCAACCTCTTCTGGCAGGTCCTAAGCAGAAGAGGCAGGCAATGCCTCTCCACCTTCATTCACATTCCTGAATTTCTCTCCTTCTCTAGACATATTCAGCTGAGAAAGTTTTCCTACAATAAGCTCTTCTTTTGTGGTCCCCTGCAAACAAAGCTCTGAAACAGGATGTCAGAGGAGGCATAAATGTCACAGAAGAAACTATGTCACAGGCTAAAGAACTTGGGAAGAAAAACCTTCCAGTCCCTAAAGCTCCAAGGAAAACAGAAGCTTCTCTCTGCCATCTCCACAAAATACATGCAAATTATTTGAGACCTAACCTAGCTTTACTCATCAGCACAGGAGGAGACAAAACTCAGCTAACCACCTAGACACATCAGACATCTGCCATATTGTGTTGTCCAGCAGAAGAAGGTGATCAAAAGAAAAACCTGTGANGGGGGGGAATTTTGTAAAGGTTTTTTTGTCCAAAAATATAAATGTTAGCTGTTGCTTACAAAGTCTAGTTATCAAAAAAACATTTATCTTTCCTATTCATCAACTAAACGAATTAATTCAAGGCAGGGAAGTAATTAAAATGCAACATTAAAACTGAGATTAAATTAAAATAATATTCTTTGTGTTCACAGCCCCCAATGTGGTTTGGAGTTTAGTTCACATGGGTTTATGCTGGCATGATCAAAGGAAAAAAAAACCTGTAATTAAAAGTGTGTATTGAATCATAAAGCTCACACAACTGGGAACAGCACTACTCAATTTGTATGTTGCCCCAAATAAAATATTCAATAGAAAACATGATCAGAAATCATGCCATAAAAGTACAAGGCAAAAATACTATTTTACATCTCACTATGGCTTCTGTCCCAATTCAATAGATCGTTTAATTAAAAAAAAAACAAACAAAAACAAACAAACAAACAAAAAAATCCCAGTTTCAGTATCTTTCATAACCACATAAATGAAATCGGAGCTTAAATTAATTTTTTTCACTTAGCACCCAAGCAGGCTTATGAAGCTGTCTCCCCAGTACCTCCACTGGCAATCCTGCAGGTAGTTTTTGGAGAAAATCAGGATGAATTTCCTACTGCTTGGCAGTGGCAGCCTTTCCAGAGCCCAGGGAGGCAGGACAGCTTCCTTAGGGCCTTGCTGCAGACCAAGAGTGGTGCTTCTGGCTTCAGAGGGTTCTCAGCATAGGACAGAAAAGATCATCTCTCTGTCTTCCCCCACATCCAGGCACACGCTGAGATGAAGAAAAGAAAGCCTAAGAAAGAGTCCAAGCCCACTGGATTATCATGTGCTGTCTATGATATTTATACTTTTTACTGTTTAATTTCTGTATGCAGTACAAGTTTGCAACATGTGTTAAACCTTAAGAGAAGCCACTTGAGTCAGTGTCACCCCATCTCTCTCTCACAGCCAAACACATTTCAATTAAGAAGAATTTGACATTCAAGAATTTTCACTGGGATTTATGTGCACAAAATTAATCTTATTGATGATGCCATGTGGGCAATTTTGTAACTTCCTGTGTTGATTAGGGTCACTCTTTTACAAAATTAGCTGGTTTTTACATGGCTTAACACTTGCTCTTCCCAACGCTCCAGGGTAATATATTTCTTCACCACTCTTTCTAAGTCAACAGCAGAAGAAAGAAAGAATATTAAGAATTGGAAGAAGAAAAAAGAATATTAAGGATATCTTAGGGCAACAATGCTAGTATATACCCTGACTGCCATCCCATAGATGTATTTCAGACCTCCATAAACACACATATGCACGCTTCTGCAATGACTGAGCAAAACCATTAAGGATTTAATTTTGTGTCTAAACTTTTCCCAAGATTTTGTGTCTAACCATTCCCAAGATGGTTGAGCAGTAAATATAAATATCAGCTGAGCCCAATTCTGAAGTTTCTGTTAAATTTTTACATCCAAGATCTTGGCTTGCCAATCACACATTTCAGCTGGATTGTAAATGTGCTTAATCTAGCCTGATGTTATCCAAAGAGAGCTGTGAGTAAATTGGAAAAGGTTTTTTTTTTTTTTTTTACATGTTTTAGAAATCTTATGTATGCTGTAACTTCCCTTCATGCATGGAATTTATAAAGTGCTATGGTAATTACTGCTGTACCTAAAATATAATGAGACAAAAATAGTTCAAAGAAAGTCAGAACTGGTGCAAGTGAGACCATTCTCTTAAACTTCATAAACCTTTACAGGATGATCCAAAGCTGGATGATTAGTAAACAACTTCTGCAACAGTTCTGAAATTTGCTGTGAAAGGCAAATGCTGTTCTATATTTTGGACATGGATTATGCTAAGAAACCATCCAGTCTAATCCTTCTGTTGCTGTTATGTCAAATATACTGCTGCTAGCTCAAACTTACTGCAATTTCCTTTTGCTAAATCTCAAAAATGTCTCAAGAATTAAATCCATCCAGGAACACTGAGCTCCAACTAGCTTAAGGGCACAGCATGGGCCCTGCACACATAGCATCGCACAACAAAGATCAGCGTACTCCCCATGGTGAAGAAGCCCAGGAACCTCTGACCCTTGCCTTTCACAGCTGTTAAACTACAAAGCTAATAGGTTTGGAGGTTCCAAGCCTAGAGAACCACAGAAAAGTTTTGTAAAGGTGAAATAATATTTTTTTTTAATCCCTTACTCAAAACAGAAGTCTTAATTCACATTACATGACAAAAATCAACCTGTCAATTTTTTTTTTCTATTTCCAAGTCAACTGTTTTTATTCAATAATTTCTTCTGGTTTTCCAACAGCTGTGATATATAATCATAAAATACAGAGTTTTTCATATCACAGAAGAAATATAAGAGAAATAGCATGATAAGTACTTTGACAATGAAGAATGTTTTTCCTTATTATTTCTGCAACTGAAGAAAAAAGGGATATTCCAGGAGACAACATACTTGAAATTGATGCACAAGAACACATTATTTTAAAAGGGACAGACATGCCTGTAAAACTCATTTCTCCTAGATAGCTTCAGCTTCTAGACACAGCTAGACTTCCTCTAGAACTTAAGTTCATGTCCTTGTCCATAGTTACATTGAACCACTTGGAGATAAGAACATATCCATGCAAAAGGACTCTGCTGCCGTGAGAAACAAAGAATAAAGTGAGCAGTTTAGAAAAGTTCCCAGGGAAGAAAATATTAAACAGGGAAAAAATTAGGTTTAAGCAGAAATAATATAAAAATATTTTGCAACACTAAACATTTTGTCTCAGGGAATGGCCTGGTACACCGGATGAGGGAGTGCAAGGAGTCTTTCTCTCTTACCTGGCTTCTTAGCTACAGAGTGCCTCCCTCTGATGCAGCTTTGGTGCCACTTGTAGAAAGAACTGAACAGAAACCTGTGGGTTTTAGTGTATTCCAAAGCAAGCCATATGCCTAAATGCTTTGCCAAATGGCTCTCCTGCACTCTCAAAAGACAACCTTGTACTTACTGACAACAAACACTGAGCTACAGATGTAGTACCTCAAATAAAGGGAACCACTTGATGTTGGGCCAGGTCTCACTGGATGAGGCTAAATGAAAATAAGAACAAGATTAATTGGTTTATTGCATCTGTGGTTTTGTTGGAGACCTAAAAACAGTACAGCCAGGTTTCACATTCTGTGGCCCTGCTTTATTGAACTAATTAATCATAAGTCACTTCTCTTAACAGTTTGAAGAGGTGTGCCATACTCACTGTGACTCATAATTTGCATATAAACATATCACATCTTGAATTTTCACTGCACTTCCTCTACAGCTCACTTCACAGACTCTTGGCTAGAAAAAGTAGAATTTACCAATTGATTGGGACCAACAGCAAGGACAATGTTGATGAATCCAGGAATAACTCCAGAATGGCAACAACAACTGAATAAACAAGTGGACATTATGGAGTTTTGGGAATTCTTGACCTTGTGCTAGGCAGTGGGATTGCTTTGTGGATCTCTTGTGCTTTTATAGGAATAGCTAGAGATCAAGCACCATACGCCTCTTCAGCAGAATTGTTGCTGATTTCTTACTGATGATTAGTCTGTCATTTCATGTGCAGTACAACCAGGAAAGAGAACTTTGGATTTCCAAAGAACTTGTCTGTAGTTTTAATCTGTTCCCATTGCCTCTGAATGGAACTGGGAGTTTCGCTTTTCCTGCTGTCATCACATTGCATTGGTTATTTATAGTGGATCATCTGCATCAGCAGTTGAATGAAATATCAATACTCTGAAATTCCATGTCACTGCCATGAAAGCTTTTCATTATGATAAATCTTGCCAAAATTACATGCCTAGGCAGAAGATGATATATGGCATAAAACTTTGTTCTGGGGTTCTTTTCTGCTTTTAAGATGTTTTCTCTGGTATTTTCTGCATCACCTTCAAACTGAAGCTGCTTGCTGAAAGGAACAAAATCCAAAGAAATATAAAGTGCTAATAGGCATTGTTCTTTGTTCATTATTATAAACATTGACTGCTTCTTTCTTCTTCTTCTTCTTTTTGTTCTGATTGGCACTGGGGGAAGCATTAGAAACACTTGGTAGTCCTTTCTACCATGCTTTAATTCCCTTTACATACATAAATAATGTGCCTGAACCTTATGCATTACTTTTAAAGGGTTCATAAATGGACACACAAAAAAAAAAAAAAAAAAAGAAAAAAAAAAGGAAAATAAAGCTACACCTATTTAGAGGGCCCCCTGTAAAAAATGAAAATGTGGGTTCAGCAAGAAATGTAGAACGAAGACTGCAGTCTCTCAGAGTATTAATATTATGGCAGTAGAACCACTTCAGAATTGTTCTTGCATCCCAGATGCAAAAATTATTCCTGAGTTTTAATATACTAAATTAAAAAGGTGCTTTGGGGTTTTGAATACAATACGGCATCATGGATACCTGTGTAATTTGTGTACAATATGACATCATGGCCCAGCTGTTTAGAAAAAAAGGAAGATGAGGGAATCCTTGCCTAGATTTTATAGCCCTTTCCCAGCAGATAAGACTTTGGGCAATTCAAGTGATGTCAGAATGCTGAATTGGCTCCACTTAATTTGATACGGGTTCAGCTAATGCTTTGTTTGATTTTCTGTGACATTAAGGTCTCAGATGAAACATGAGTTGCCCAAGCTTGGAGTCTAGTCAGCACAAACAACACTGTGGTCACTAAAGAGAGCCAGCAGCATGTCTGGGGTGGGGGGGTAGATACCATGGAGAAGTGGACCTGTGTCCTTAGAATGCTTCTCTCCACCTAATGATTGCAGAGGAGATCTAGCACGACTCAATTCCTGACACAGAGACCTCAGCTAAATTGCTGATGGTAAGTAGGGTGAACAGGAGTGTAAATGTCATTGCCTCTGAAATCCCAATCTAAGAGGGAGTCAGGTTTCATTTAACAGGAGTGGTAAAATCTTTTTAGAAGAGTAAAGCACTAGAAAAAAATTAAAATCTGGCCAGTGAGCCACTGTAAGTACAGGAAGTCCATCCAATTGTCTCTGTCCCAAACACTATTCAATCTTTCTTTGACAAATCCAAATGCAGAAAATGAAATCTGTCTCTCAGAAAGCCCCCAATAGAAGTGTTGCAATTATCATCAATTAATTCAGAATTTCATTTAGGAAACCAAAGTATGAGATGAAAACTAAGGTATAATAAATAGATTTTAAGAAGCATTTTCAATAAAGAGGCAGTGTTGGACAGGGCTTTAAGCAAACTGGTCTAGTGGAAGGTGCCCTTGCCCACGGCAGTGGAGTTGGAACTGGATGGTCTTTGAGATCCCTTCCAACCAACCATTCTATGGTTCTATGCTTGAAAAACAAAATGAAAGGGTGGTTGAAGCAGAAAACATTCATTAAAAGAGGCACTGAGGTATGAAGCAGAAGACAGAATGAGAAAGTGAGAGCATAGGTGAACACATAAGCCCTGGCAGAAAAAAGAGGAGGAGTGGTTTGAAGTCAAGGGATCACTCCAGACTGGCACTCAAATTCTAAGATCAGAAACTGCCTTCTTAATTTGCCTTGGTAACCAGGAAAAAACATAAATTCAGGTTTCCACAGCTTGATTATCACAATCTAGAATCAAGTCAAACTTCTTAATTCAAATATGTCATGCTTTATATCCAGTGTAGAATGAACAGTGCACAAACTGCTTGTTGAATAACAGATTGTGAGAAGTCAGGTCTGATTCCATTGCTTCCATTATTACCTAATCTCTAGAAAACAGCTAAATAGCAAGACCAGTTTCTCTAAGGAAGCCTATATCACGTTGTGTGTTCTCATCTTTGAATCATGCAGAAAAGACGTGGGAGTACATTTTTATCGGTATCACTAGCAGATCCAGCTCGGGTTTCACAGGATTTTCCTAGAGCAGCATTTCAGTTCCATTAGCATTGATTAACCTGGTATTAATTTGTTATTTACCTATCATTAAATGAAAATTTTCACATGTTCATTTAAAGAACACATCATCTAAATTTTTCATATGGCTGAACTCTTCTTGCCTTCTTAAACATTAGAAATCATGTGTCATCTCTTGCTTTAGTGACAGTCAACACTGCAAATTCAATGGAGCAATGTCATATTATATCAGTAACGAATTTGGCCAAGGTTAAGAGTAATTTAAAATTTCTAAGCTGTTGTAGAGCAGGCAATAATTGTGCAGCTGAAAGCACTACCACAAAAACCACTGGCAAGGAAAAATAATTAACTTCACCTGCTTATTCTGGATCTAAATAAATGCACTTAATGGCTAGGAATGGTAAGAAGAGCTTCAAATTTCAATGTGTTCTTCTTCAAACAGTCATGGAAAAATAATTTAGCTCCGCTTCTTTATTTCTTTTTTCTTTCTTTTTTTTTTAATAAGGATTTCTGCCTTAAGGGGCTGCTGTAAAATTAGTACCTTGATAGGCTTCAAAAAGTGGTATCAGATCACTAGTAATTGTTATCAGAGAACCTTATTGTGGATATATTCAAAATTATCATACAGCTCCAATTTTAATTTAAGAATTCCAGAAGGAAGGGTTATGTCATATTGCTACAAAAGGCTAATCTGGTCTTCTTTCAACTGAATAAAATCTGTGTTAGGCTGGTATCCTGACATTAGAGTCAGGCTCAATGCTTCAAAGGGAGAAGCTTTTAAAATATCGTTATTAAAGCTCATTAGGATTTTATGGTGAATTGCATTCCCTGCACATGTTCAGAGCCACACCTGAGCTCCTTAAGCCCTTCATTTTTATGTGGAATGAGCCTCTTCCTTTCTGTATAAAGCAGTAGCACTGTAATATGAAAATTCCTCTTGTGGTATTTTTGGTAGCCAGACACTGAACAGACAGAATCGAGAACTGTTTTCATTTGTTGTTATTTTCTATGCTACACAGGTGCATGAAGTTAACAAAAGTACAAATGATGACATGGAATCCTCTGATATTTCAGGTGTTTTAAACAGTTAAGAGGGACCAGTATTTGCAGCAAAGGCAAACTTCCAGAGAGAAAGTCTCAGCATCTGAGGTGATAGATTTAGAGCCAAATAGCACTTTCCAGCTCCTGAGCCTGACTGCATGTGAGCCAGTGGCATCTGGACTCCTTGTCATCCTGAGACTCAGATGTACATTTGAGTTGCAGGGAAAGGCAACCAGGCAATGTGACAGTGCTAAGCTCAACTTATTGAGGGAACCAAGCACGGGATGAGCTTTGGCTGAAAAAGCCCTTCACTCATGCACACACAAACCAAGACTCACCCCAGTTACCACCTAAGCAGGTTGGCTCAATCTTGTCTGGAGGCAGCACAACACCCCGCTGCATCCAGACCGAGGGTCAGGCTCTGTTTGGTGGCTCAGAACCGACAGTTTCACTCTGTGTCCTCCTCCTTCTCATCCAGTACTGGAAGTCTGCATAGCAATGCTTCCCTTGATCTGACCTGAGGGGTTTATAGCCACTATTTGGCACAGGCTGCCAGTTAGTACCCATCAATATTCCTGTCCATCTTCCCAGCAGTTTCAAATAATGCACTTGTATAACATGTTGATCCATGACCTGTGCCAAGGTTCAATACACTCCTGTTTGCACTTTCTTGTCAGCTATTACTCACTATACTCAGCTGTGAAACTAAGCATGGTCATGAAAGCACAGTGACAACCAGCTTTGCCCCTTTTTCCTCTTGATCTTCCCTTTAACAGTCACTCTTCTGCATGGCAGAATCGTTCATAGAAGCAAACCAGAAAATCAGAACAAAGATGCTCCTGCAACATGCTCCAGACACAAGTCAGTTTGTCTTGTCCAGATACACCTTAAACTTCCAGACTCAGAATGCCTGTGAGAACAATCAAAAAGCAGATGATCTACCTGTTCCTAAAGCAAGTTTCTGTGTGAACCCCACTAGACAATGTCTCAAGAAAGTTTTCTAGTTTGTCCCTGCTTCGAGTGGGGATTTGACCAGATATCCTCTAGAGGTCCTTTCCATTTTATAAGGTCCTTTCCAAACTGTTTTGCTATGATCCTCTGATACGATCTCTCTTCTGCACAAGCTGTTTGCTGTTACCTTTGCTGCTCATATTCTTTCAATAGTGAAACCTGAAGCAGACCTGGGGCAATTTGCATGTACCAAGACAGAAAAATCCACAGCTAGAACAGTCATCAGGAGAGTTTTCAACATCTCTTCAAAGTACAGGGTAGAAGCAAGCTTTTGGAAAATATGTTTTCAGGGCACCTATTCATTGTAATAATTGAAGGTGTCACTGATAACGAATTACTGTTCTTGCTACTGGCCTAACAACTCTTTTTATCTTTGGGGTTGCATTCAGCAACTGCAACACGTTGATTCAATGATACAACATACTGAAAATGAAAGCAGTGTTGATGCAATGCAAAAACAATCTATTCATCATCCTGACAGCCAACAAATAACTTTTCCTCTTTAATCTGGAAATTGTGGCTGTTCCTTATGTTGCTAAATCATGGTATTGCTATTCTACAGAGGGTCCTTATTGTTTGGCTTTACGTTTTAGAGTTTTTTCTTTTCTACTGGTACATATTTCCAGCCTTTTCCTTCCATGTGCTATTGTAACATGTCCTTTACAGGGGAACATGAGCCACATGAGCTATTTACAGCTTGTAGCTCACACATTTGTTATTATCTACAGTTCTCATGAACTGTACCAGACAATAAAAAAATTGTTCTCCTCAAGGACTAGCCAGGATAAAACCAGCACAACCTAAAGAGACCATCAAGTCAAAGCTGGAAATCCTGCTGGGATAAGATACGAGTATCTAATGATTTCAACAGTCTGCCTTTCATCTGACTGCTGGCCCTCATCAATACCAGTGAGATGTTACATTGATTGAAGCACTTAACAATTTTCCCTTCATGCAAATGATCTATGTGCAGATTCTCCATTAACTACTAACTTGCTACTTTTTGAGATAGGAGAAAAATTACTTCTAGGATAAATCAGACCAGAGATTCCCTGCTAAGTATTTGTCATATCATTTCACTAAACATTCACTGTTTATGCTTATTGCAGCTGTGCAGCTTCCATGGGCTTTAATTCACACACCTTACTCAGCAAACCCCAAACATTTTCCATAGGGCATTCAGCTTGGTGAATAAAACCACAGCACCTTCCCATTTCTCATTATTGAGTTTCTTTCATCTATGGAAGAAAGGACCAAGGAAAATGTTCAGCATACTCATCTGAAGCTGAAGCTCACGTTCACAACTCCAATTCAGAGTCATATCATTTTTACCAGTATTGAATACAATTTCCAGTCCATTGGAACTGGAATGACCATAGGCTAGCTACCATTAGAAAAATAAATATTTGCCAAGAGTTGCCAATGCAACAGTGTGAGAACATTAACATCACCAAAGATATTCAATTGGCTTCTAATTAAAAATATGATTTAATGTTTTACCACCCTTTTTTGTTTCCTTTTTAAAACATCCATATGTTTGACATTTTGTTAATAAGAATATGAACAAAAATGAACAGAAATTAATTCTGGGTCCATGGCTTAGATGCATAAGGAGACACATTTATTTTTTTTGTTTTAAGTGTAAGGCATTTTTAAAGCTTCATTTGTCAAGTAAAAACCAGTAATATACATTCATAATACAACCTGCCACACAGCTTCATTTTTGGTAATGAATGCTAAGTATCTGACTAAAGAAACTGGTGGAAAAGAAAGGACTTTTGCCTTAAAAAATTTTAAAAAGTGAAAAATTACTTCAGAACAAAATATTTCACTTCAGAAACATTGCCAAACAGGAGACCAAGAGGAAGTATCCTTCTAATATTTCTTATAACTTATCTCCCTCACAGATTTATCTTTTAGGTTGCCCATTGTGTCACTGCTGCAACATAATCTTTTACATCATGGAGAAGTCAGGTATGTCATGGAATTCTCTGATCAGAACACATCAAGAGCAACTCAATGGAGCTTGAAATCTCAGTCTTATCATCTAAGAAAAGACAACCATGATTCCCATTATGCACTGTAGCAGAACTTTTTAATTAAATGTCTTATTATCAGTCAAGTACTGGCCTATTCAACCATTTCTATTTTTGAAGGAAAATAATAATACAAGTGAGATACTTGTGAAAACAATCTTTGTCAAAACCCTTTTTTTTTTCCCTACAAAATAGCAATATCGACTATAAAAAACAACCCCACACTCAGACCATTTGGAGCAAATGGAAGTAAGCACAAATAGCTACATTGGTTAGGGAAATTATTTACATATTTAACTTTGCATTTGAGTTCCTCAACTATTTCTATTTCTCTTGTAAGGCTGGATTTCGTGGCAGCATATTGCTCCAGCAGCACAGTGGCAGAGAAAATCTGGGCTACATCTTCCTCTGACACTGTGCAGGCAGAGTGACACAAACGGTGACCTTTAAGGTAAATATTGCTTAGAGACCTTTGAGGTATAGAACCAGGATACAGCAGGGAACTTTATTAAATGGAAGTTACCTTCTTGAGAAAGATCTTTTAATTTCACACTTCTGCATGCAATTTCATTGATTTCTGTGGGATTAACTGTGTACATCTGGTTTGCAAGAAACTCTGTGAGATAACCTATGAGTTGAAAAAAAACCAAGATAGCTATCTGAACTGCAGTTTTGCATTCAAAGCAAGTTATGTCTCTGCTTGCCATCTGCCATAATTATTATTGTTTCTTCTGAATGTTCATTGCATTTGAAATGTGTCTGAACAACATTGTTCTTACTGGTTATAAAATGATCCTTATAATAGGTTTACCAAATTATTGATTCAAAGCTTTTTCCTAAGTCAGCTACAGAAAGCAACATGTTCCATAAATAATGCATTTTGCAGAGGAGTAGGGAGAAAAAGTAACTAGGAAAATATAGTTTTTCTTGCTTCTTTTATGTGACTGCCTCACCTCATTTCTCTTTACTGTATTGTCCATAGTTGATTCAAAACTATGACATTCTTATGCAAGAAGAAAATATCTGCTTAGTGTCAATTCTCATACCTTGAGTACTACAGTGAGTGAATTTTTGATGCCCAAGTTCCCAGAGTCCCGAAATTATATTAAAAATTTAACAAACTTTGTGAGATAAATGGAGAGAGTGGAGAGGCTTGAGAATAAGCCTCGCACATTTCCTCATGTTTCAGAGAGCTGAATGCTTTTTGAAAAAGAATTAATGATTTTTACTGACCCTGGAGGGCTTTTTAGAAGTGTAAGTCCATTCTGACAATTTTTTTATTAAGGAGTTTGATTAGCAGTTCCTCACAAAAGAGCAGTCAGCTATTTAGGGTGGGTCTCTAATGCAGTTCAAAGCCCAGCTCTCATGGCATTATGTCCTGGAAAGGCACTTTTTCCATTCCAGACAAAGGAATGAAATTCTCTGCATTACAGAACATTCTGCTGAAGCAACAGCCGCTCCTTGACTGCTTTGTAATGGGCTTTGGAGGGTGATTTGTCTTGGGCCAGGACGCAGGGCAGGCATAAAGTGCTGCCCATTTCCATTAGCAGCCCACAGGGTCTGTGAGAACTACCTTGGGCAGGAACAGCCAGGACAAAACTCTTCCAGTGATGGAAAGTGTGTCAGCTTTTTAAAGGCTTTAGGAAGCAGGAGGCCAGGAAGGGCTACCTAAGTATTGAAAACCCCACTGTAAATCACGTGTAGCTGCAGTACACCAGGAGTGACCCCTCACCAGCTCTGGGGGGATTGCTGCAGCGCTGGTTCCCCTGCTTCTCCCTGGGCAGAGCTAGAGCCAGCAGGACCCACAGCAGCCATCCTGAGCGACCCACCCCAGGCATGCTCCTCCCCTGGAGGCTGCTCAGGGCTCCCTGCTCTCACAGCTGCTCCCAGGTGGAAGCCAGGGCCTGACAGAGTGCTGAGAATCCACATTTCCTCTTGCCTTCCCTTTCCATTTTGGTGAACTGGCACACCCAACATGTTCCAGCAGATGTGGCAGCCTGCTCCCAGGTTACCAGCTCTGAGTGCTCCCGGGCTCCTCAGCACATGGAGAGTCCAGCAAGGCCCAGCTCTTACCACACCCTGCATTTCTTCCAGCAACAGATGCTTTCAATTTTTCCATGATCAATACCTTTAGACTGCACACCTGAAGTTATGGTTGGTTATTTCAGGATACAGAAATTGATTTGCATAAATGTCTGCAGATCATAAAAACACTGAATGATTTGGGTTGGAAGGGTCCTTAAGAATCTTCTAACTCCAGCCTCACCTACCCTGGGCAGACACCTTTCACTGGAGCAGGTTGCTCAAGCCCATCCAGGAGCCAGGGTAGCATATACTTCTGAAAATCAACAGCATTTCACCAATAAAGCAGCTGTAACTATATCTCACAATAAAGTAAACTTTGAGTGGAAGGGGGCTTTATTCTACTTTTATATATATGGCTTTGAATAATTTAAAATTTTAGAGATATCACAGGATAATTCAGGTTGAAAAGCGCCTCAGACAAAAATATAACAACCTGCTCAGGGATTTGAATTTTTGTTTGCAACTGCAGTGAATATTAAAAAAAAATAAAATTCTAGTCTGTGTCTCTAAAATTTTTGTTTACTTGAAATAAGGTAGGAGACATATATAGGAGCTTGCAAAAAGTAATGCACCATGTGGGAGAGAAGCCTGTGTGTGCAAGCCAGCATTTTGCTAGGACAAGCCACGCCCTGCTTGGCAAATTACCTCTGTTGAACAAAAGTTGTCTTTAAATAAGGCTCCTGGAATGTAGCAAAGAGATAATACTATACTATCCAATTAAAATGGTCTCCCTCACATTGTCTACAAACATGGCAAACACAAGGCATTAATTTTCAAAGGGGGAATAATCCAACTGTGGCAGAACCATTCGCTTGCCTTCACTGTCACTGCATGAAATAATTGATTTGGACAGATACAAACACGTGGTCTGGGGGGAGAAGATCCCCAACACAGAAGAGAGAAAATCATTGCCTCAGACTAGCAACAGTTACTTAGGCATCTATCTTACTGGTGGGAGACTGTTCCCAGTGGTTAAAATAGAAACATTTATTGGTAATTACATTAATAATAAACATTAGCAGCTTGGCTTCAAATATTTTACCTTCAAAGTAATTAATGAATATTTGTTTTCAGGGATTTAAACTGTTTCTTAAAAGTGCTTAACAATTTTAGTGCAGCAAATAATAGAGGAAACAAGGGGTTTTTTTTACCCTAGTACAAAGATATTCACATAATTGTTACCTAATAAAAATTTTGCAAGAAAATGTGTGGCTTATTATAATATGCATTTAATACTACCATGGGTCTTTAAAAAAGGCTTTAAAAAGCAATTTTTGCAAAAAAGCTTTGCCTCAAGGACCTTGTAGTCTTAATCAATCAACTTAATTACATTCCTTATATATCTAAAGGTGGGGAATAGATATTCAACTATAAGAATCTAAGTATATGAAATTAGGTGTTTCCATCCAC
Source organism: Pyrgilauda ruficollis (assembly GCF_017590135.1). NCBI lineage: Eukaryota > Metazoa > Chordata > Aves > Passeriformes > Passeridae > Pyrgilauda > Pyrgilauda ruficollis. The sequence continues at coordinate 5,623,189 of NW_024525489.1, read as the reverse complement.
TTTGAGATGTGCAGAATTTTCACAGACTAAGTTTATGACCAGATAAAATCACTGGATTAAAACTTTAGAAATGCAGAAATTTTGTTGAAATTATTTAATTTAGTATTTTTCTCTTATTAGTTTTTGTTGGCTTTTATGTTTTGAGGCAAAATAGCAATCAGAGATTATGAGATTCTGCATATTGTGACAAGTATGTTTCTAAGGAACTTCTTGAGATCAAGTTTGTAATCTCCTGAAAAAAAAAAAAAAAAAGTGCCATAAAAATGTCTAAACAGAATCTTAGTGTTTGGTGCAAGTTACTCGCATTAAAAACATTTTTTAGTTTGAATTTTAAAACAAGATTTTTGCCATTTTCCATTTTGCCAGTTTCAGACAGCTCCTTTCTTTTCTCCCTGTAACTGGGTTTGGTTTTGGAAGCTGATTCATTCATATGTGTGACACAGAAGTGTTCTGAAATCAAGAAATAATTGGGGTTGGTTGCACATAACAGGGAAAATGGCTGAATACCTCTAGGAGAGCTTAGCCTGACCCCTCCTCTTTCCTTCCAATTTTCCCTTGCAAGGTGAAGGAAGTGGAGAAGGAGATGCCAAGCAGCTTGACAATCACCATGTGTTGCACCCTTGAAGTTACACAGTCCTTATGGATCTGAAACAAGGACAGTTTCTTGATGAAGGTGATTTCCAGAGTGCCTACTAATTAATTAATTTCTGTACTACCTCAGGTATTGGCAATCAGAGTTTTTTAAATTTTTTTTTTTCCTGATGTGGGCTGTATATAGCTTATTAACATCTTTGTTTCTTTCTTCTCAGACATTTGTTGTATAATTTTCTGTAAAATTTAAATAAACTCCAAATTTAGTTTAATTTTAAAATAGCAATCCAAATCACTTGCAGCAAATTCAATGTCAGTGACAAATGTAGCACACATTGAATTAATTATCCAATTTTTTATATTCACCCTAATGTCTTTTTTTTGCTACTGAGATGTCATTGAAAAATGCCCATTTACAAATTACATTTAATGAATTATATAATAAATATATATAAACCTAAGACACAAAGGTAAACAGCCTTATATCTGCTATGGTCTGGAAATGATGGATGAGAAAAATCAAAACTCAGGAAGGAGTCACCTACTTACAGGTAATAATTCTGAAGGCAGGACATTTTATAATGGAGATTCCACTTCTTTTTTTTTAATCATTTAAAAATGTACTTTGTTTTAATTCAATAAGCTACTTCAAGGTAACTTGCTAGCATAGGAGTGCAATACAATACAGCTCTAGCAAAGCAAATAAACCCAGAGCAAAAGTTAAACCCAGGAGAAAAACTGCCATCACTATAATTAACTAGAAATACAGATCACAACCCTGACGGGAAAGTCTCTTAATGAATCCTTGGTCTGAACATCAGCTGATGAATAGGAAATAACACTGAAATCAGAAAAAGATTTATTGATTTACAGCTACTGAGAGTCAGCTGTGGATTTGACATGTTAGACAAGTCTGATGGTGTAAAATTGACTCAGAGCTCAGTGGTGACAAATCTACAGAGACAGGAATCATTTTAAGTAGCAAAACCCAGATTGATTGTAGCTAGTCCATGACAAAAGACCTAAGGCTTGGATCATTTAAAACTGGACCAGGACATTATCTACTGAAACATGGTAGCCATTTAGTCCTGCCTCTTTTTATATTTTGTTTATAGAAGTATTATTTTAAGGAGAAGCATTCTTAGTAGAATATCATGAGTATGGATACATTACTGCAGATTCTAGAGAAGCCCCATTCCCAGGTCATAGCCTAGAATGAGTCACAAAATCAGAGAATCTATTGAGTTGGAAGGGCTCCATCAGGATCATGAAACCCACCTCCTGGCCCTGCACAGCACCATCCCCAAGAGTCACACCAAGTGAGTCCTTTCCATCTACTTGTCACTGACAAGTGCCTTATGGATACAAGGAAACACATGTTCCTGCTCCCCACTATAATCACTGGGAGTTTTGCCGTGGTCAAGGGTTATGAGCTGTGTAGGCTGGAGACAGTTTGGGGGAGATTTTATCCATTAATTAAATGACCCTTTGAACTCCAAAGACGAGCAGACCAAAGCAGGTGACTGCGTGGGAGTGTTCTTCCACATCTCTCTCTGTCAGGTGATATCTCCAGCAACTCTCTTCTGTTTTTCACATCCAGACCAGAAACCACCCTTAATGCCTGAGGCACGCTATTTTAAAGTTTCCATCGAATTAATAGAAAAAAGATCACATGAGGAAAATGTGTCCTGGCATAAGGACAATTTCTGGTTCCCCTGCTGCCAACTGAAGTAATGCAAAGTTCAAGCAACACAGTCACTGCATCACGGTGGCTTCTGCTGCAGGAACAGCTCAACTGTTGATGCAGCAGATACTGAATCATCAATTTTAGTCCAAAATATTTAGGAGAATGGGCACTACAGTCAAATTACTTTCATATGCTGGGTTTTAAATTGTGGTGGTTCACCAGAAGTATTCAGACCGTAAATATGCTCTCTGAAACAAACTACTTAGGCTACAGCTGTGTCTGATAAAGGAGAGGGATCTTAAAGCATGCACTGAAGATCCCTAGATAAGGCTGCACTAGTCTGAAATGTCCTGATAAGCTTGCTGGAAGGGAAGTTGCTATAAGGCACAATTCCACTGAGTTGCAAAATAGCTGATGGCAAAGCCTCTAAACAGCAAAATGAGCAATACATATATTTAAATATGTTTGGTTGTCTTTTTCTATTTTCTGTTATCTCACTGATATGTAAGGACATTACCCACAGGAATAACAGAAACAAACTAAAAAATGTATAGGTCACAACAATGTCCAGACCCAAAAAGGGATATGATTAACAAAATCTAATCCAGTTGCTCCTGAAAGCACAATATGCAATAGATCTCTATGGAAAAAAATAGCACCTAAAATTTTCTATAAAGGATGCTCTTCAACATAACCACAACCAAATATTAGTCTACTTCTCATTTGGTCCTAATTTCCCTGTTCAGAGTCATTTTATAAACGACTGTCTGTTAAACTAAGCAATTCTCCAAAACTGGCTGTTTCATTTTTATAAGATGAACAAGATTTTTAGTATTCCTGGGAGCTGTTTTCACGAGTTAGTTATAGGGTGAGGAAATGGGAACATGCAGGTGTGTGGCCTTCAGACTCAGACAAAAAAGTATTCACTTATGAACAAAAAGAAACAGTTGGAGATTTTAAGATTCCTGGATTTGCAAAGAAAATAATAAATAAAACAAAACACCACCCTAAATAATCCAATTGTTCAACCAGAGATTCCGTCTTCTTTCACGAGATGTCAACAAATAATGAACACCTGGTAAGATGGGAGCTCACTGAGCTCATCCTACTCATTACCTTCACGAGGGGTGTTCTGCTAGCACACAGACAGGTGACTGGGTCAGGGAATAGCACCAGTTACTACTTTTTCCCCAGAATGAAATGACAGGAAAACGGCAACATTCTGAGAGAATTACACTGTACCTCTCAGGATAACTGTTCCAAAGCCGTTTCAGTTGTTCTGGTAGGAACTTAGCGTGCTGGTGTTCAGACTTCACTGGCATCAGACCAGCAACTCTCCTCTTCATTCGTGTCTTAAAATGTGAACAATTAATTCTTCAACACTGAGACTGTGAAAAGCACAGCCCCTTTTAGACTGTGAGCTCCATGGTGTTAACTCAAGCTGGCCTCAGCCTGCAATTCATGCTGGCTCCTCGGGTGCCCCTTTCTCATCCCATGTGATATGACTGCCCAAGCTGCTTCATCCATGCATTAGATCCCATTTTTTTAAAGCAAATCCTGGATGAAATGGGGCTCAAAGTATGTTTGTAGTAAACTTATCAGCCTTCAAGTATTACAAAACTACTGTTGAAGAAAGGACTTAAGCCAAATCAAAGTGCTTTTAAAACCATGTTGTTTAAGAAAAAAAGAATAGGCATCTCTGCTTGCCTATACTCCACTGAACAATCCTATCCAAAATTACAATTTTGTTGAAAAGGCAGAATGGCAAGCCTCTTGAACCATGTTTAAATGATAAAGCCAAATCCTCTGTGAGATAGTGAAATCCTGCATGGACAGTAAAGCACTAATGGGAAGCAGTTCTTTTCCATGCTAAAAGCTTTGACAGCTGGCTCTGCAAGGAGCATTAAAACACCTAATCTAAACTTTCCAGAAATGACAAAGAAATGGAGAACCACTGAAGCAGATCTTTCTAAGAGACAGCACCAACAAATTCTCTGTGTTGTGTGGTTCAGGTGAGCAAACCAATTCCAGTAGTGCTAGAACCACATGCTTCGTTCTTAGCTTGGTGGTATTTGCTATGCTGCATACCAGAGAGCAACAACTCCACCTGAACTTTGATAAGATTGGAATGGGAATCATGCCTTAGTGATAGAGGAGACTACAAGTCTTTTGATTTGCTGGGGGGCAGGAATGGAGAGGAAAGTTGAAGACTTATAATTTCACAGTCCATATAAATCACTTTACTGCTGCTCTCTTCAATACAGTTCCACTTAAGGGAAAATAAGCAGTTCCTGTCCCTTTTCAAGAGCCCGACAAAGTACACATTTGTGTGTGCTTTTGTAATCAATTTAAAAATTCAGATCAGACACAACATCTGGTTTGTGGCAAGATTTCCCTTTCCAAAGGAAAAATTGAGTTAGTCTATTATGAATCATGAAACAATATTGATATTACAATCTGAGCAGAAATAAATGTCATAAAACTACCCAACAGTAAACACTAATGACAGTGGGGGATCTAATTTCAAAAATTTTTAATCATTATTTTCATGAATGTTTGGCATTCTCAATTTTCTGCCATATCTCTTGAACATACACTGATGCACTCCTTTCTTCCTAACTCAGTTTATTTTCCATTTGGCATTTCACTCTTGGAATGCAACAAATGTCTAGAAAGGGAAAACTCCCTCTGCCTAATGAGGTTGGCCAACACTTCAGAGTTTTAGCATAATTCAAAGAAAAGTTGTTCTGGGTGGAGAAGGTAATCCCAACAGAAGATCCACCTAAAACCAGAGTTTACTAACGTGTTCCCTAGATCGTAGGGCTCACAACTCTCTCACACACACAAGGTGATGAGCAGTTTTCAACCCCAGTGTGCAGTGGGGTGACTCACCACAATGCAGCTGTTATCACGTATTATATGAACAATTTATTCTGAGAATTCATTTGATGTGTGGCTCTGGTGAAAATTTGCAGTTTGTGCTGCATTCTCAATTTTCTGCCATATCTCTTGAACATACACTGATGCACTCCTTTCTTCCTAACTCAGTTTATTTTCCATTTGGCATTTCACTCTTGGAATGCAACAAATGTCTAGAAAGGGAAAACTCCCTCTGCCTAATGAGGTTGGCCAACACTTCAGAGTTTTAGCATAATTCAAAGAAAAGTTGTTCTGGGTGGAGAAGGTAATCCCAACAGAAGATCCACCTAAAACCAGAGTTTACTAACGTGTTCCCTAGATCGTAGGGCTCACAACTCTCTCGCACACACAAGGTGATGAGCAGTTTTCAACCCCAGTGTGCAGTGGGGTGACTCACCACAATGCAGCTGTTATCACGTATTATATGAACAATTTATTCTGAGAATTCATTTGATGTGTGGCTCTGGTGAAAATTTGCAGTTTGTGCTGCACTAGAGACCCTGTGTCTGGGTTGCAAGTCCCCAAATGATAGGTCAAGTTCAAAAGCTTCATCCAGATACAGCTATTAAGCTTTAAAAATTGAAGCTATTGATCTGAATTATTTCAGCTTAGAGACAGGTCTCAGAGAAACGTTATAGGAGCAAGGAGCTCTTCAGTTTGCCAGAGTACAGCTGGCCAGGGATGTCTGTTCCCAGAGACTTGTTTCAACTGAGAAAGAGAAATGGCTCAAATGAGGCTTTTTTCCCCCTTGTCTTAGTCTTAACAAGAAAACTTGATCCTCTGGCTATAGTTCTACCAGCTTTGGCTTTCATTTCTGGGATTAAAACAATACTAGCTTGTATGCCTAAGCAGCCTTTTTTTTCACAAAATAATGGCAGCAAAAAATCAGTAGATGCTCAAGCTGAAAGTTTTAAAAAATCTTGGTAATGTCCCCTTCCTTTGCCTCCTACGTCCCAAAAAAAATCTCTCACTTGATGCACAAATCATAAGCTTTTTTAAGAAAAATGTAACGGTAGGTTTTGATCTCCTCTGATTTTAAAACTACTCAGAAGGCAGAAGCACTCATGGGAGCCAGAGATCTTTCCCTCATCATAGGAACTCCTTTAGTAAGGGGCAGAGCTGTGACTGGTGATGGATGAGTAACGCTCCTCCAGCAGCAGCTCTTAATCTTGTTATATGGGAGAATGTGAGGTGATTAGAAAAAGAGGAGAAGTTACTGTCAGAGGGACTTTCCAGCAGAGGTGCAAACCAAATGTGATGCAAAGAGCAGTATGAACTTCCTTAGCAACGGCAACAACAGCTGGGCTGCTCCCAAAGCACACCATGGGCACAGGCTGCACCAAGCAATGCTAGCAGGAAAAATTAAAGCACACTGAACTTTTCATAAATGCACTCTGATCCAGGCACACAGGAAAGACTCATCTCTGACTGTATTCAAAGCCTGATAGATCTAGAGAATATCTGCCAAAATCTATTTAGCTGAAAGCCAGGGGTTTGGTGGAGCAGGCAGTATCAGCTTTCAGCAGTGTGCAAGACTCTGCATTTATATTTTTATGACTATACAAATATGTGTTTGTATTTAGAAAAAAAACTGTTGTTGTCTGGGGTTTTTTATTTTTAACCTGCTTGCCAATAAATAAACTTATTTTTGTGAATTTCATTTCTTGCATTTATTTTAAATGCAAGCAAGTGATTAAGTGAAGCACAAATTAAAAAGGGGAGTGGGCTCCCAAGAATGCCACTTGAAGCTTGATTTACCGCAAGTTAGCAGGATGTAAGCTCTGATGTGTTTTGTTTCCTTTTGACATTGAAAATATACCAGCACCTCCACTCCTAAGTGCCATAATGATCTGGCCTTAAATTTACTTTTAAAATTATTTTTTTCATGCACACTAGATGGTGCTCAAGTTAAAAAATGAATGGCAACATCAATAGACTTTTCATGAGATTAGCAAAATACATTAACATACTTATATCCAGAAATCAGGGAAAACTGACTACTCACCTGAGTCTCTTCTTGACTGCTGATCATTTTACTAAAATTGTCTTCTTTCTGACTCCATTCCCAATCATTCAGGATTTTTAGTCGCATATTTATGAAACTTTTGCTGTGATTTATAGCATTCTGCATTAGTGAGAGTGGAATGAATTACCTGAATATGCGTACACAGCTCCAAACTCCATGGAAATACACTTCACCAGCCATCAGGAATTCAGTATCTGTGTTCATGGCAATACTGAGTTTGTGGAAACATTTGAAAACAGAATTATCTCTTTCTCAGCAATCATATTGGATTAACCTATTAGTTTGTGGAAAAGTTATCATATTTCTTGACATTTCAAGCAAACTATACCAAGTGTATTGGTCACTGACCTTTATCCTAACTACAGTCTGAGTTTTGAGAAAATCAGGCTCTTTTCAAGTAGTGCAGAGAGAAAGGACTCAGCAATTCAAGTCTGACACAATTCAATAGGTGTCCAGTCCTGACAGACCCTCCTGAACTGGCAATGATGGAACAAAAGTGGTCACAGACACAGGTGAGGACACAAAATTGGTGAGGAGGAGACACTGACAGCAATGCTGAACTTGTCACAGGCAGGCAGACAATGAATTAATCAGAAATATAGAGATGCTTGAATCTGACTCATGACATTGCATTGATTAATTGGAGATATTTTCTACTTTTCCAATACCTTAATAGCTCTTCACAGAATGTTGCTTATTTCTGCAGGGTTGAAAATTCCTTGGGCAAACCCAGAGGCTGACTTGGGCTGCAGACAGATGGCCACTTGCAAATCTGGTTGTGCAGCTGCAGATGCTTCTGACCTAAGCTATTTTTCTTCCATGGCCATCAGAGGTTCTTCCCTACTCCCCTCTTCTCATTGGTAGAGGATTCTCTTGAATCCTCTTTCTCTCATTTCAGAACCACAGAGTTAAGCCTAATTTTCAATCTAACTTTGAAGCAAACAGCAGTCCATCTATTCTCTCTGCTGAGAGAGGGCAGAAGCTTTCAGCAGTGAATTAGTAGCAAGCAGCTGTTTCAGGGTGGCATCTTCAGCCAGCATGGCAGTTTGCAAAGTGAACAGCAAGCCCAGAAACACCAGCTGGGCTAAAAGGCTTAGCCCAGACTAGATACCAGCTCTACTTTTGGAAAAATCATGACAAATTATTCCAGAATTGCAAATCAGTCATCCAGGAGAAAAGGACATAAGAAGCAAAACTAATTGAATTTTACATTACTTCTCAACCCCTCCTAAATATTTGATCACAAAACCCAAAAGTGATCTTGATTCCTTTTATCCAACACCTTCTGCTCTGTCACAGATCAACATTAAAAAAAAAAAAAATGACTCCAATCTGCTGGAAATAACAAAAGGTAAGAGAGTGTCAAGTGCTGTTTGCACAAAGAGGACTGTGCAATAAAGTTCATAAAATCATGAGCAAAGTTCACCTTTATCTTCTACAAATAACATTTCAACTTCCCTGTTTGTATATAATGAAAAAAGCAATGTTTCATCACATACAACCACCCTGTATTTACAGTGTATTATCCTATCTTTTTTTTTTTCCATTAAATGAAAAGCATTTAACAAATTGTGAACAGAAATCACCATGGATTTAAATGTGGGGAGACCATTAGAAACTAGAAACCCTCACTCAGCCCTTTACTCAGAGAAAAGGAATACATCTTTTTCTTCCTCACATCAGATAACAGCAAACATCCTCTGTAGAAACCAGTGGCATCCACTGCTGCATCTGTCTAAATACAGACCCTGTATACACTACTAGCTCCTGAATAGTCTTTTTTTTTCCACTCCAGAAACTGCCATGAGGCTATAATTCTAAAAAGCATTTTTAAATAATTACAGGAGGATATTAGCCCTTACCTAAAGAGCTTACAGCTTAGCCTACAATCCTTCTCCAGGATTCTTTATTGCTGTCAAGGGGATTTGCACAGATGCAGCAGTTTGACCAGAAGGCCATTTACAGAAGTCCATATGACTTCACAGAGATTAATTCTACAGTTCCTATGGTGAGCGTGGAGCTACACCAGAGCATCCCCAGGCAGAACAAACTCAACTGCTCAGGAAACCATTTCTGTGACTATGCATCTCCACAGTCTGAGATACTATCACCACATCTGAACACGCAGAGAACTGAATGGAGAAGAAGGAGTTGTTTTTCTATAACCACTCTGATTCTCTTTCAGGCACAACAGGGAATTAATTGCCAAGTAAAGCCCCTTCTCCTATTGAGGATTTTAGCAATAAGAAAACAGAGGGTTGGAGTACACTGCTGCAGACAGTGCTTTGCTGGGTTGTTAGGCCGGGTGTCTGACTTTGGTTATGTCCACCAGTGAGTTTAGGCACTGGATTTTGACCAGTACATGTAGGTTGGCCCAGATGGGCAGAAGGCTGAAATCAAATCAGCAAAATAAAAAGAGCTAGTGAATCAGATTTTCTCAAATTAACTGCTGTTTAAAAATAATAAGCAACTGAAATTGATTCTTGTTTGTGCATCAAGGGAAGATGGAGAAAATCCAGAGCTAGGCAGTCACTTCATTTATATTCTTCTATTGAAATCTTGCACATTTAATCCATATGAGCAGTAAACAGAAGAAAGCTACTCAGCATTTAAGCAGTCAGTCTAATTACAGGTTGCCAAGGAATGTGCAATAGGTGCAGTTGAGCCAAACTCTAGAGCAGAACTCCTCTAAAAAAAACCAGACATCTTGAGATTGCAAGTCTGAAGCAAGCCCCCATTTTTGAAAGGGGGAAATATAAAACCACTAGATCCAAACAGCCAAAAAACTAGGCAGGTTTAAAATATTTATCCAGATTCTGACAATTTGGCCAATACACTCTCTAGGCTTATTGAGCTATAAACCCACATCAGATGTTTGTTGCCCTCACCCCGATAGGTACAAATATTTATTTTGAAGACTATGTAATTTCAAATGAGGTCTGATTATTCTTTATCAGTAAATCAAAGAGCAACAGAAAGAAAGGTGAAAAGGAAAGCACATTGGAAAAAAAAAAAAAGGCCTTAAATTTAAAGATGAAGGGGTAAGGGAGCAAAAATTTCTAGATGTTTATAGCATCTTGATTATAATCTTCCTTGACATCTTTCTGAAATGCAAGTTAAAATCCATAGAGATTGGGGTTCAACAAAGCAAAGAAAACAATATGGCAGGTTTAGCACCAATGAAGCAACTTCATCAGGTGTGGAGAGGGATCAACTTCAGGGGAGTGGATCCAAATATACTACTGGGATCCAAATATATCATTAAATAAGAGGGCTGGCAGTGTATTCCAGTGATGCAGCAGTGGAATGGGAGCATCTTCAGAGGGCTCAGCCACTCTGAACCATTTGCTATACTCCAAAGAGCAGCAGTGCCATGGAGCTTTCTTTAGCCACAGAGTAAGACACTCTCCTCCTATGTGTGACAGCAGCACCAGCCTGCCAGGCTGTGCCCACACTTAGAACTCCAGAGGAAGAAGTATTCAGAGTGGTCTGTAGTGCCCAGAACAGTCTGTGTGCAAAGGGACACCCAGGAGTGGTCCAACCTTTCCTTCTCCCAGGCACTCAGCAGCAACTGAGTCAAACCCACACACCTGGGAAGGAGAGCATCATCAAGCTTTCCTTACTTCTGAACATGTACAAGAAACAGGAAAGCAAGCAGAGACCATAAAAAAAGGAAAAAATACTTAACTATGCCTGAACTGTGCGTGTACAAATGCTTGGAAAAGCCAACCAATACTGGACTTACTGTCACTAATACAGAAAATAATGCAGCAGGAATATCCAACAGCTGGGACTGAGTCAGGCTCCTGCAAGCAGACTGTGCAACATAACTATCTTACTATAAAATAAATGAATATCCCAGAGGATCAAAGGCATTCTATGTAATTTTTCTTAGATTCACTGCTTGATAAAAAGATTAAAATTCCAATGGAAATCAAGACCGAAGGAAAGTAAATAAATACAGAGCCGTTCATCAATATTATAGTCTTTAAATTTTCATTGCATCTGCCCCACTAACTTATCTTCTTGAAAAGTTAGAGAAGTTCATTTTGCCAGTGATGACTGGGCAGAGCAGACAGCACAATGGAGTTTGATGAATACAGGAAAAGCAAGCACAGTGTCCACAGAACAGTAACAGAAAGGACACTTTGAAAGGATGATCCTTCCGTCATGAACAGTGGTACCCATGAAAAAAAAGAAAATCACATTCGGTGTACTCATCTGCTATATCCTGCTAGTTTCATGTTGTGTAGTCTTTACTCACTTCTTAGCTTCCCACAAATGCCTGTGATTTTTTCCTTTTTTTTTTTCTTTTTTTTTTTTGCTATTATTATACAAAATTGATTTTTACGTGCCTAAGCAAAATAAAGTAGGGAAAGAGCCACTTTTAACCCAAAGGTGATATGAACTGCTTCCTCCACATTAATAAAACTATTGATCCAGATTACTGAGGAGAAAAACTCCAAAGTAATAATATAGCTAGCCAGCAGGGGAAAAAATCCCTAGAAATAAATGAGAGAGTTGCCATGTTCCTCCAGACTCACTGGGACTTAGTTTTGGTGAGGAAGTTCTGCAGTCATGGCTCTAAACCTTTTCTTCTCATTTTATTACCCAAAGCAGTACAGATCAAGATTTATTTCCTGAAGGTGATTCTCTTCCTTAAAAAACTCCATTAAGCCATTTAAAAACAAATGTTCTTAGAACATCAGTGCCAATTTTAATGCTTAAGGAGCATCCCAGCTGTACAAAGTGGACTTTGATTTGAGTGTGTATCAAATATTATTGGCCACAGACAGTTCTTTGGCCTGGCATGTAGGTTTGATCATCATTTAAATGAGTAATAATGACCTTTAATTTCCATAAAGATCCCTCTGCTTAGCTTAGAAGGAGCATACTTTAGTGTGTACACAAATAATGGAGATTTGAAGAACCTTTGGTCTTGCCACAGTGGCAATGAGTGGCTGTAATATAACAGGGCCCTAAAGCTCATGTAAGACTTTTATGCTACTTTGGCAACATTCATGCATCAACTACTTACCTATTTTATATAGCAACCATAATTAATCCAAATTCATGGAAAAGTGACACTATGTCAGACCAGCCTCACAGAAAAGCTTTCTGTATTTACAGTGGTTTACAGAAGTTCTGCATATACCACGGACCAAAACAAAACTCAGCTCTTAGCAAAATGTCCTCTCCAATAATTTCTGCTTTCAAGTAGACAGCAGAGCCATGGATTTTTTTTGTTGGTTTTTGGGGTTTGGTTTGTTTGTTTGTTTGGTTTTTATTGCAGGGGTATTTTTTAGATATATACTTTTCTTTTTTTTCTGACTGCTAGTGCAAAGGAAAGAAAAATCATTTTATGTCCTTTCATTGCTGAGGCTTTGTATGTGTGATCAATACCTTTACAGTGAACTAAAGAACTGAGGGACTAAAATTATCCCTATTTCAGCTAGACATGGGAAAGGCTGTACAGCCATACTTTGAAAGCCATGAGTCCCTTGGACCTCCTCCTTTTTTACCAAGATTTCTTGTGAGCCTGTCCAAGCCTGGTTGAAGAGATTCCCAGCTCCTCAGTTCTGCCAGAAAAGGACTGCTTCCAGAGATTATCACTTCCATGATACCAATGCTTCACATCCAGAAGGACTAGAGCTCTTCTACTTGGATCTGCACAGGCATCTTTGGGGAAGGAGGTGGAGGGAAGGAAAGGAGAAAAAGATAATCCACTCTAAAACACACATTTGAAATATTTAGCCTGTGGACCAAGCAACCTGCATTCCCCAAGACAGACTGGGGAATTAGGGGATATAAACAGTTGCCTTGAACAAACCTGTGAAGCAGCAGTCCTTACTTCTGTTCAGAAGACCTGTATATGATTCTCCTCTGAAAAAAAAATCTAATTAATTTGCAGAAATTACCTTAGATGTCATTAAAGAAGAGGATTCATATAATATTCCACATTTACACAGAAACCATCAGTTCCAGCTGCTACCAAATGAAGATACAAAGTTTTTTGATGCTAATACCAATCTGAGAAGTTTAGATGGGCCAGTTCCCTGGAGACTGCAGTGCACAGTAGCTTTTGTATTAGTATTGCTTTTGTGGACTATGAGTCCTCTTGCCTAGATTGCAGTTCAACCCTAAGCAACCTTCTGGTGTTCCAGTGTAAGGACCAATACCTCATGTCTCACTTTCCCCATATTCTGTCTTCTCTGCTCATCCCTTTGTAATCTACTTGTATTTTAAACTCTCATGTAGTTCACCAGTCTTCAGTCTTTTGACTATTCAACAGCCTACGGTAAAACAGGATGACAGTACCAAATAGAAATTTAGTTTCCTGCAAAAAGAGCCAAGAGTCACAGAGTTTGTACGCAAAGACACTTTAATGCAAATCAAATAGTACTGTTTCATTCTAAGGTGCTCCACATTCTCAAACACCCAACACTGAGCTTCCCAGTTTGACCATTCCATTGAGAAATTCACTTTTTGTCTAAACAGCAGAAATTTTCAAAGACAACTCTTTAATTTTTCCTTTTTTTTTTTTTTATTTAATCAATACAATATTTCAATACCAACTGTTAAATCTTTATGAGCAACAGGAGCATATTCTGCAAATTTGTTGATCACTATATAGTACAACCTCAAAACTCTTATCCAAAACCCATGTATTCCAAAATTAGGTTTCCTCCCTCAACATGCAACATTTGAATAAAAAAGTACTGACTTACTCCAAAAAAATCCACTATGCAGTTATATAAACTCAGATCTTTTGACAACCCCTCTGGTTTATGAAGACACAGGTTTATATAAAGAAGCTTCAAAAGAAAATTAAAAATGAATATTATTTTGCTGGAGTTTCCAAAGGATTCTAATTCCATTTTCATAGCAGTACATATACATAAAGACACTGTGTCTAGTAATATAGTATTTCTGAAGGACTATAATTGTTCTCTGCAAAAGGCTGTGGCATGGTATACCGTGACTATTTCAGAAACTACTGTGCAGCCATTCCATTTTATTTAAGCCTTCCTAATTAGGAAAGTATCTCTGTTGAAATTATATTTATTAAAAAAAATAAATCTTACTTTAGATTACTAAAAAAGTGCACATTATGTAAGTGCAGGCTCCATTTCACCATCTCTACTCCTTGTATGTTCTACATTTCCATTCCCATACCCAGTTTTTCATAATATGTTGCAAGGTTTGGACTGCAGAAACGATATAAAGGCTATATTTGCCTTTAATCAAAATACTGATTTTAAAAATGTTTTCATATGACCAACACATTTCAGGCAATCTCAAGTATTTCAAAACATTGTTTACCATCCTCCAGAATCAAAACCTCCACCACTTAAGTTGGGGCCTTTAAAAAATAATCTGAAAACAGTATGCACAATATTTCAAGAAAGCAGAGCAGCTAAATAGCTGAAAATGGCAACACAGACATTTTAAATGTTGAAACAATCCTCCTACTTTCTGCATGAGGCCTCTGAACACAAAGAGATTGTGCATTTTACATGTTTTTTTAGCCACATATTTGTAATTGGAGAGGCAAATTTTCAGAAGGACTTCTTATTTTAGCTAACAGAAAAATAAATCATATTGTAAATGCAGTGCTGTTGCTGCCTTGATTCTCTCATATCATGGTAAGTACCAAACTTCTTGTCCTTGATTACAAGGTTCATGTTTATACTCAGTGTCATTGTTGATGACTGATATATGTTGGCTGGTTTTAAAATAAGTAACTTGGGAAGATTGATAAAGAAGTACAGAGCTCTGATTTGTTGTGGATATACTGTTTCAATGTGCAGAGGAATGTGTCATCTTTGCTCAAAGCCAGTGAAAAATATTTTAACTCAACAGAAAGCATGGAATTGCATGATATTGTGATGAGGAGTTTCACAATTTCTACAAAAATTTAAATCATTATGCCCAAACCCAGCAGGAGGAATACAACTTAAGCAAATCTTCCATCCACACTCTCAGTCAAAATTCACCAGTAAATCCTGCATCCATCTCTGAAGAACATCTCGAGGGACAGATGAAGATGAAGAGAGAGCAGGTAAAAACTAAGGTGCAATGCATGGTGTGCAGTTTCTCTGCGCACTGTGTGCAGCGTAGGAGAGAGGATGTCTCCCTGCAGCCGCATGCAGGACAGCTGAAGGACAGAGCAGAAGTTGTTCCAGCTATCAGTCTCCTCCATGCCTTACCCACCCCGAGGCCAGGCTGTTGCAACGTAGGAAGGGCTCTGCTGGGCAGAGGTGGAACATTATTTCCAGTGTATCCAGAGGAAGCACCTCAG
Organism: Pyrgilauda ruficollis; assembly: GCF_017590135.1. Lineage (NCBI taxonomy): Eukaryota > Metazoa > Chordata > Aves > Passeriformes > Passeridae > Pyrgilauda > Pyrgilauda ruficollis. Next base: position 5,607,664 of record NW_024525489.1, on the reverse strand, counting down.
CTTGGGGCTGCAAAGGATTCTTCCTTACCTTGGCTATTTGATGCAAAAGATAATGGTATCAGGCAGCTGGCTGCTGACAGGGAGCTGTGTTACCAGTTTCTCTCTCCTCAGAAGGAAAGAAGAAAAATGACTTCACATTGGACTATTACAGATACTAATACTTTTGTCAAAAGCAGGAACACACAGAGATTCTACAAAATACTGTCTAGACACTGGAGCACACTGACTAAAAGAAATCATTTGAGTACAAGCTTAATAAGGCAGGGTAAAAAAATCTACCACCTTACAGCTAACAACACTTTGAAAATGAGTCTGCTGTGTGTGATTTCACTGATGTCTGAGGGAGACAAAGCTCGTTATGTTCATGTTTTTCATACTTTCAGTCAAACAGATTGCTGAATAATCATGTTGTCTTTATTCTAATGGGTGAGGAAGCTATTACACAGAAGGTGTTTCCATATGTTGCAGTTAATAAAGGCAATTCTTACTAATAAGAGTAGGTTGTCTCCACTTAGCTATCTGATAAAAAGCCCTCCTATTTAGAGGAAAATGCAGATCCAGTGCCTAGAAGACTCCTAGAGCTGCACATTTCAGTGGCTACTGTAAAGTATTGTAGGTAGATGAATTCCAGGTCTTCTCCAACTGAGTCTGAATCAATGACATTCACTAAAACGTTCAGGGCATTAGGAGCAAGCACTTCCTGTCATCGACCTCTCTTCGTATCCACCCTTTTCTTGCTGGTGAAGGACAGTGGACAAAACCTGGATCCATCATTAGGGAAAATCGTCAGCAAGTCTCTTCAAGAGGTCAGAGTGCTTTCTTCTTTGAAGAAGCATCTGGATAACTGTCTTAGGAGCTCAAAATTCTACATGGAGAGTATGGTTAGTTTTAGGCTGAGATCACAGATGCTCTTTCAGACTGAAACAATAAAATGCATGGGGGAAATCCTTTTCGGAGGATCACCCAGAAGTATGAGATGTCACTTACAAGCTTGTGTTTCTAACTACAAAGCTGGGTGCATGTCCACAACTGGATGAAAACCTCACACCTGTACTACGCTGTTAGAGCTACCTAGTAAACGGAGAGAAGAAAAAAACAAAAACTCTTGAAGCTCATCTGAGTTTGCTATGATGTGTACAGTGTCTGACCACATCTTTAAAAGACATATGGAATCCAAACCTATTGAAGGACAACTTGCCTCAGTTGATTGATATATCCCAACTAGGTTCACACAGCAGTGCTCCACACTGGACTTCTCTGGATTTCAGAGTAGGGCAGAGATTGTTCACCTGTAAGTACCTGAGTAGAAATAAAAGACCTGCCTCTATTGCCATTCCCACATTCAGGGAGACTGACAGTTTCCTACAAGTAGTTTCAAAAGGCACATCATCTCTCCATGGTAAGTATCCACCTGTAGCCTTACATTTATGAATTCAAAGCGTTCTGCAAGACCTCTTTATCCAGACATATAAAAATGTAGAAATTATTTTGGGGAGAGACATTACTAATAGGAAATAATCTGTTTCTTCATGTCTTCTGGGAATGGTGTTCTGCTGGTTTTCACTATTCAGAATAGGCTTCAAGAAATGCAAAAAATACACAAAGAAATAGGCAGATGCTTTCAAATACAGAGGCAATGGGACCAGTTCCTACACATGCAACTAGTCCGGCTGGATATTTAGTGTCATACATAATACTTTCCAGGATTTTAAACTAAGCTAATATGGCAAACATTTTCAAAAACGGACAATAATTATGGGCATTTCCTAATTCAGTCTAAGTTTCAGAACTGCTGAACAATACCTGTCCTTGTGGACATTCAGTATAGAAAATCAAACCCAAGGTGACTCAAGCCAATACTGAAAAATATGAACACTTCGAGTTTGCAGTTCTGTTTGAAAATGCAACACCTCAAGGCTAAATCCCATTTTAGAGACACTGCAATAGTTTTAAAAGCTGCATATTTTTGCTGAGCCACTAGAAGGCATAGACAAATCTGATGGGTGGACTCTGCATCAATTCAGAGGGACCAGTGCAAACAGCCCCTCCTTGACCAGCCAACACTGTTGTCTGGGAATGGAGGGAATCCGGGATAGGCCTGTACAGAGAACCAGAAGTAGCCCTTGCAGAGATGAGGGAAGACAAGGGCTGCTGTTGGATCCTGCCCAGAACACAGAACCCGGCCACAATATGTCCACACAACGTTTCTGTCTCAGAGATGTGGGAAGTCCTGTTATGTCTGCATTCACAATGAAACATGATTTTGACATTATTATGGTGCTGATGCTGTTATATCTTCAGTGTATGATGGCTCCTGGCTCTGTTCGGGCCTGCCTATTGTTCATGAGAGACTTTGTCTTTGCACTGATCGGAGAACAAGGTGTTCTGGAAGCTCTTTTCAGCTGTGACCTGGTGAACTTCTTACGGATTTTTCTGTAAGGAGGGAAGGAAGAAAGGAGGGAAGGAAGAGAGAGACAACAGAAGAGATAAATCTCAGTCTTTAACAGAAGACTGCACAAGAGCCAATAACAAACATAACAAATACTCTTACCAGAGCAGGAAGGCTAGTTCATGGAAAAGAGACTTGCAGTCAACAAGAGTCAGCCCTGTCCAGCAACTGATGATTCAGAGTTGTCTGATAATGGTTCATCAAAAAGTGAATTGGTGTTAGATAATACTTGAATAATAATATTTAATGACATGAAATCTTGGGCCAGAATGCCCAGGTAGTGAATCCTCACATGTGATATCGATACTGGAATGAAGGACCACAGAAGAAAGGACCATGTTAGCCAGTGAACGTGCTACCTCTGTAAAATGGGAGCAACGGTTGTTATTTACACTGCAACACTTCTGCAGATAACACATGATCCAGAGCTCCAGGCATTTTTACTAGGGCCATTCAGGTGCAGTAAATTCACTTTCATTTTTGATTTTCAGCTGATAAATGAAACATATTAACTCCAGGTGGCCATGTTGTTTGTATTGTAATCCTAAATATCCAAGAATAGTTAATTTTGAAGCATAAATACTTGCTATGTTTCAACTGCTCTGTCTCTTTACTATTATAAATCGATAACCACAATGCTGAGGGTATCCAGGGTATAGTATCAGAAAACACAGAAAAGGTACACACAGAATATGCCAAGAAACATCTTCATTGGCGGAGACCTGAACATTAGATACTGCTGGAAAATGACCTATTTTCTGAATTTACTTAAGAATCCCAGCCGTCATTTGGGTAGTTTTATGAATTATAGGGATTTTGAGCTTATGGAGATGAATAAAAACAAACTGGGGCCTCTAATACTTAATGAGACCAGGGTTTGTAATTCAGACTTTTTGACTTGAAAATGTGACCTACAAACTGCAGGGTTATGAGGTGCCTACCTGTACCAAGGTTCTGAGATGGTAACTCAAGGAGTGGTTTTTCCCTTTCATCTAAGTGGGCTGTTACCTCTGAAACTGAAAAATGGTGGCACGTGACATTGAAAATACACGATCAGCTGTAAATAAATTCTGTTGAACTCTAAAATAGCAATTTTCATGCTAAATTTCAAACACTGGTTTGTTACTAGTTAGTTACAGGTTGAGTGCTCCACAGGGATGTAAGCTTCCACATTAACTAACTGGGCCACAGAAGAGAACATAAGGGGGAAAAAAAAAACACCTCAAACATGCAAAAAGCAGAAGAAAATACTCTGCTATTAGAGGTTAAAGGGAGCCTGAAAAATACATCTATTTTGGTTAATATATTTTAAAGGTTCAGAGATGTATTCCCTTTTGAAAGAAGGATGTCTTCATGTCCTGGAATACCAAATTAGGGTTTAGCACTATTCAGCAATAAGCACAACAGAAGAAAAGAAAAGGAATCACCAGAAAGTTCAGTTTCAGCTTTTCACACAACTCCACTGAGGAAGAAAACTCATTGCTTGACTATTCACTTTATATGATCATCTTAAATTAGGCCAAAAAAGATATTAAATTGATTGCAAAGATACTGCATACGTTCCAGAATGGTAAGACCATAGCAGTGTAATCTCAGACTGGCAGAAACGTGTCTATCTAAAACAATGAGACAGCCGGGCTTTATAAATTCATGTGAATAGACAATAGTCATTACCCACACCTATTACTAATGGGGATCATCTCCACAAAACCTTACAGAACTGAGTTCTTTTTGATATGTTTGCAAAATTTTCTATTTATTTACAGAAGGAATGTGGTCATTAATCATTTGAGAAGCTCAAGGTTCAAATAATATTAGATCATTGTTTACCCTTCTGAATTTTCAATAAGGCAACTTTACAAAATGCCTAGAGGTTCCTGCTTATGAAAGTAATTTGCAGCTGACACTACATGTAAGGACAATAAGGGATTTGAGATTACAATTTGTCATCATTTTGTATGGACAGCAAAGTAAAAGATAACAGTTATTCCCATTAAACACTGGTCCACACACCAGCACAAAGAACACCAACATGAAGGCAGAACAAAAAGATCATCACATTATTATATAAAGCAAGCCACAAACAGAGTCAACTCCTCACTGAGTATAAATGAAACTAGTTCTATATACTTTGTCAGAAAAAAATAATCTGGTAGGCACTATTAAAAGGCAATCCAGCACTTCTGTTTAAACAGGATTGTGAACATGCTTCCAGAAATTAGCTTTCTGGGATACAGCCTTTCAGAAATAAAACTGTAAGAATGGAAATTTCCACTGACTACATTACATGTTATATTTAAACAATCATTTCTCTAAAAGCCAAAACTGATCTTTTTACTGCAAAATTTATAGAACATGGAGGGACTGGATTCTTTACACTGAAGAATTTAGCATCTAAATACAGTCTAGCTTTTTGAGAGGTATTCATCAGGTTTCATAATTCTTCGGAGTCTTTTTAACACTTAAACACGCAGGTTGCAATAACAGCTGACAAAAGACAGGATATTCAAAGATAAAATTGTTGTCACCCTTTCACTCATTGCACTTTGCCCTCCCCCAAAGATACACTGAACTAAGGGCAGAGTCAATTTTAATGCTCAATTTCCTGTCCCTCTTTCAGTTAATACCAGCCATATGTTTTAATTACATAAAGCTTTTATCTGGCAATGGCAATAAATGCCTTTAATATCTGTATTGTTGGTAACATCCTTTGCAGTTGTTAGGACAGATTAATTGCCATTTTCCCTGGTTTTTTTTTTCCCTTTGACTTTTGTACTAGTTCTTGAAGCATGATGCATTACAGGCTTGAAATGCAAATTCAGAAGTATTTTAAAGCCTCCGTTTTGAATTTCCAGCCTTCTTGAGACCAAAGGTATGAGAATGAACTAAATATTTAATAGGGCATCAGTATATAAAGCCCACTGTGCTCATTTTTATGTCAAATGTGATGCACTGGTGTAATGTAGGAATAACACAAATTTTTTATGTGTGCATGACACTTCAATTTGTAACTGCAGATAAAGGTATACAAGACCCTTGATACATAGTCAGGGAAATATGGAAATGTAGGTAAGTCTTACTAAAGGCCTAGATGAAAACCTAATGTCTCTGTTCAAATTTCATGCACAGACTGGAACCTCATGGATAGAAATAATAGTTAGGCTGTACAGGGCATTTATGGCACACTTAAATTTAATCGGGCAAGTCTTTATAATTAACCAACCCTTTCTCAGGATCCAAGAGTGTTCCATGTAACTCACCATCTGCTGAAGTGAAGCACAATCCTATATAATCTATTCTGTCCAGATTTCTCAGGAATAGGATAACTGGGAGCAAAATTTCACATTTGCAAAAGCTGACTCAAAGTTCCCTTCTCTAATTCTGCCACACACTAAAACAGCATCAATTTTTAAACTTGAATAGAAGAGAGGCCTCCAACTGGCATTAGTCAAGAATGTGTTTTCAAGCCTTTTCTAGTAGGACTGGAAGGCATTGCCTGTTTTAAGTTTGTTAATATAGTGTTACTGTGCTATATATAAGCTGTTGTGCATCCGTCTTGCCTCCTCTGCACTGGGCTCAGAGTTGTGATGGCTACACTGACTTTGGTCTTACCAGCTGTACCAAAAGTACTTAAGAAGCTTTATTAAATAAATACAAGTTACATAAGAAGTTTCTACAGTGATAGAAATTAATTGCATGCAAATGCCCACTGATTTTTCAGCAGATGACAAACCTTGTTTTGAAAGAAACCTTTTCCTAGGAAGAGGAATTGCCTTTAACATGCATGCACTTGTGAGATGTCCATAACTCTTCTTAAATACCAAGGTCCAGAATTGCTTTTGGTGCTCTGTTTCCACCAAAAATATGCCAATAACCTAATACAAACCTGACTACAGAGTCTGAAGCTCAGAAACACAGTTTTGTTTTCCTCACTCTCCCTAAATTAGTTTGATATTTTTGCCTCAGTCTTTCTTAGACTGATGCCATTTGAGCAACATTCTCATATGTAAGAATTGGCGCTGTGGAAATGCATCGTTATCCAATTGCTGGTAGCACAAGGAACACCCCGTGGTCAGCAGCAGGCATAAAAAAACTGATTTCCTGCACAATATTAGTTGAAAATCCATATTATCTCTTGGGGTGAAGAATTCTGCTATGACTTTCCAAGTGTAAACAGCACTATAAATGTGCTAGATGCATAAATACTGCCAACACTGGCAGAATTTTGTGTTCTGGCACAAATTATGTGTGAAACTTGCAATCAGTCTAACCATTCAGAGCCATTCAGAAAGAAAACAAGGCTAAAAAATAAGAAATATTTGTGAAATTGCTGGTGCTCCATGGCAATATAAATTTTGTGCAATGTAAATTTTCAGTGAAAATTCACGGCCACTTAGAAAAAAAACAACTATTTAAAAGAATAATCATAATTCCTTGGTGGGTATTAGATTAAAAAATCACTTATTTCTCTAAGGGCTTCTTTTATCAAGAGGTATATTTTAACCATGCAGTGAATTAAATTACAGGAGGAGGTACTATCTTAGAAAGCTGATAGGTTTTTCATTAATTTCAACAGGTTTTAAACATAGTGAAAGGCCAAAATGTGTGCAGTGCTACTTGCTGAAAGAGAATTTAACTGGGATGAAGCTGTAGGCACAGATCCTTAGAAACCTGCTATGTTACTGACTGAAGAATTCACAGCACTTCCTACATTTCTACCTGTGTGCAAATGAGAAGTATTTTATTTAACTCTTTGGCTTGCTGCTTTAGACTTCGTTTTCCCCCTCAACACTTTCAGGATGAAGATTTCCCATATTGCATTAAAATCTTAATCGAACCTCAACATGATAGAAACTAGTTAAAAATATTTTTGGAAGGCAGAAGTGGGTTCACACTGATACACCTTTTAAAAATAAGGGCCTTAGGAAATGTTAATTTATAAAAACAAAATGGAAGGCTTTAATAGGTATGGGACTATTGGAAAGCTGTTGCCATGGGCCACATAGCTGCACTATAAAACCCATGCAGATGGCAGATAGAGTGATATAACCTTTAAGAGATTAAAGAGGTGCTGCTGTAGAAACGCCAACATTATTCAAATGTTTTAAGAGCTTATCTTATTTTTCTCCTCCTAGCAAGGAAATGTTTTCCTTTGCTAGTGTTTATCTTCCAATATTTTATCAATATTTATGGAGCAAGACTGTTCTCTATGAACAATAACTTTTAGGCACATCAGTTACAAATTACTGTGTCAGATCTTCCTAAGCAGCTTAAGATAACGTATTTTTTCAAGTACTGCATCACCTTGAGGGCTTCTCTGATGTTTTGTGTTTCAAAGCATCAGCTGATAGCTACTATGTATATACAGAAGGCCATTAATAATGGGGTTAAAGCATTTTCTTTATTGGAAGGAAAAATCCCAGGTCAAGGGTTTAAAGGGCAGACTTCTATGACTGTCATGCCTGACCTACTGTATGGCACAAGCCACCTCTGTCTTTTCTACCTACTGCTGATCTAAATCTAAATCACCTTGGAGCAGAAACTATCTCTTTATGCACATTTCTAGAGTGCCTAGAACAACAGGTCAATCTGCTATTGAAATATCCTCTGTTGAAATTATTTCTATACAGTTTAATTGCTAGCAACTGTCATGGCTTTTGGAATAATCAACTAGCTCAATAGATTTTTCCATATTTTCATTTTCTCTGAAAATATTTCATTAATATTCTAAAGTGGTTTAGTAGAGAAAGAATTCATGAAATAAAGTCCGACTCTCGGCACCACTACTCATTTTTCAGTTGAATGCTGGAACTGAAAAAACTTCTAGCCCCTAAGAAACATTATGAAGAGATGCTGCCATACACTGGTCATCACATGATGAATAAATCTCAATGCCAACAATCAGCAGTGAGATTGTCCTCACAGTTTATCTGTGAGCTTGGTATTTACCACCAAGAGGCTAAGGTTACCTATTGCTGAGACGACAAATGTGACAAATCAGTTTGGGTGCAAGGCTGACTTCTCACAAAAGTCAGAAGCACAGAGGTCCTACCAGGGGTAGAAAGAGTTAGAAAACCCCGTGATCTAGTTGGTAGGAACGATGGACACCACAGAGCGAGCATGGACTTGCCCTGTGCTTTGGGTGGAGCTTTGTGAGCTCAGCAGGGACAGCACCTCCCACACAGCAGTGATAGAGGCAGAGCCATGCACAGAGCCGTGTTTCTCAAACGGTCCTTCCCTCATGGATGGGAGAAAAGCCTGTCTTTGAATTCATGGCATTTCACCAGTATCCAGCTTTGTAGAGTGGAATAGAACTACTAAGTCCTAGCACAGGAAGCTTGATGGAATGGGTAAAAAAGTAAATTATTCAGACTCCTTCAAACAAAACAATGGCTCAGGCTTGTACCTCAGCTACAGGACAGCTGCTCTCCACTTTATCTGAAATTCATTAGCCTCCCCTTAGTTACCTTATGCTGCAGAGCCTGCAAGGCAGGAAGTCTGCTTTATCCAATAAAGGGTTGCTTAACCTCTCCTCCCTGGGAAGAAACACACAAGATCACTGCAGATGTGTCAATACATCAGCACTCTGGGAATCCAGGGAGCCAGAAATCCTTCCACAGCTCAGAGGCACAAGCACCAGCAGATTTCAAGGCAACTCCTTTATTCTTCCTAACTATATCAGCAGGGTGAAGATGAATTCCTACTCCACCAAGAGGAATTTTCAAAACCATCTATTTATTCTGCAGCAGGATGGCCATTCTGTATATTGATTAAACGTCTCCTGCTATGAGATGAAAAACTTACCCACCTGGCAGCAAATAATTTTTCCTGAGACAAGCAAGAAACTAAAGAGAAGGTGCATCAGAGCAAGCGGGCTAACAGTGGAACACAATGTTGTTTTCAACCACTCCCCAAACACCTTGCATTTTAATTCAAAATTCCAGCATTATCCCAGACTCTAAGATGACAAAAAGGTACAGAACATACAACTTCTGTTTCTGGCCTTGAGCTCCAAGCATTAAGTGCCATTTCCCCAGCAACATTAAATACTACATTGAAAACTTTCAAAAATATTGTGTCAACTAAATATGCTTATTTAAGTCCAAGATAATAGAAAACTCCCTAATATATTTTTCATAAGGAAAAAAAAAAAAAAAGAAAGATACTATACTTCTACAATATTATTAGTATTTTTTTGTCTTTCTTTTCTTGCCTTGCTTATTTAATGAGGTTTTTGGCCTGAACACTGTGTTTTACAATACTACAGCTTATAATATTACCTGAGGCTCAAAAAGATTGACAATATGTTTCCATTTTATCAATTTTGCATATACTTTTCCTGGAATAACATATGTACCACTAGGGGATATTTGGAGGAGGTTCTTGCTATTAAGCAAGGGCTGAAAAATAAAAATTATTCAGTCTTACCAGAAACAGCTGGAGAGCCAAAGTTCCCTCACACACCCATCCCCTGGGACATTGCTTCACACCATCAACCTCTTGCATAATCAGCAGTTTTCTACACACAGACGCTCCAGTGCAGAATATGGATTAGAAAGTCCTAGTATGGCATCAACAGAGGAAAGCTTTGCCACAGAATGATTTAATGCTAATTTCTAAGGTCATTTTCATGTCAAGGGTTGAAGATTTTTAAAATTTTTTAAAAATATTTACGCGACCAAAGGTCTATTCAAGTTCATTTTCTGCCACTCATCCTGCTCTCCACATTTATGGCCAGCGCTTTTCACATCAGTATCTCATAGTTCTTGTTGGACTGGCTAATTAAAAACTGCACAGCATCCTTAACAGTAGCTGTACATCAATATCACTCAAGCTTACAGGCAAAATGGTGGAGCTAGAGAAAGCCTGAATTAAATTACTTGTATGGTGTCTCACATCAAACAAGAGGCAACCTTGGAATTTTAAAGTTTGGATCTGTATTTTCTTCACAACACTTGAATAGTATTTTGTCAAGTAAATGTTTTAGCCTCTACTCATAGCACAAGTTACAAAAACAGCCGATCAAGTCTTCTTAGATGTTTTTACAAGAGCTGTTACTTATCTCTGTGATTGACTTTCACAGTCACAGTCAATATGTTCTCCGTGGTATTTTATATTTAAAATGCCTATGTAGTTACTTATGCAAGCTTTTTGCACAAAAAGAGACCAACCAACACTTGTTTTTCCACAGCCTTACCTACATTTATGCCAGAGGGTCATGAGTTTAAAAAAATCCAAAATTATCAGGGAAAGTATTGAGAATGAGTGATTAAATACATACAATGAAATATTGACTAATTCAGAATTAAATCCTCTATCTGTAATTTGAAATGAAGACTCTGATAAAGGACAACTTAGAAATTAAATTTAGTGGGCAGTTCTGTGTGAATTTTAAGACTGTGAGGATCACTGACACCATATTTTTGAACACATTCACCACTGTACAATTTTATAATCTTTTTTGCTGTTTAACTTTAGCAACAATGTGTTCACCACAGGACTTACAGTTTCCCTGCCTACATGTACATTATTGCTATGTATTTCTCTGCCTTCAGATGAAATAATTCTTAACTCTGTGTCCAGCTTCTATGAGTTATTGCTCACATTGCACAGAAATAATAAAAAGTGAAAAATATCCCTGAACAGTGATATTAAACCGTATTTGAGGATTACAATCATCAATATCTAAGATCTAATGTGAGAAATTACCATGGTTTATGCACAGGAATGGAGAGAGTGGACTAATTTTAGCCCTAAGCTGATGTTACTCTAGCCTCACTATAGGTAACAGCTGTATAATTAATGTTGTCTCTATCTTTTGTTTGATATTAAATATGTTGGTCTGACAAGTTTGCATTTTTATTTTGCTTTGATTGTTTCCCAGGGTTTTGACAGAGAAATTGGCTTCCCATACAAAGATGCTTATTTATAGAAAAATTTCTTCTTGTTCAAAACCAAATTGGTTTTAACTCCCACAATAGAAGACGGCCAAATATTACAAGATGACACATTCCCACTGGGTATGTGGATTTAGGAAAAAGCTAAGAAGCAAGCTAACAAAAAGCTAAGCCCTAAGACTTTCAGTTAAAACATTTGATAAAGAGGATTGGGTTCAGCTACACCAAATCCTCTGTGCAAACACAAAAAACAGCTTCTGAAAAGAAAACCCTTTTGAAATGCCTAACCACACTGCAGGAAACTCTAAATTTGTCAAGAACCATAAGAAAACAGGTTAAAAGAACTGCATGGCATACCAATCTAACATCAACATCATACAGAGTGTATTGGTGATGCACTCTAGCTGATGGGCTGACCTCAGGAATGGATTTAAGTGCTTTGCTGAATTGGTCCTGGAAGGTCCAACAAAGAAAACAAGTTTTTTGGAAAAGTCAAGTGCTTATATAGGAGCTTCTCCACCAACATCTATGTTTAATACAATCCATAATGCATTTATCATCCCTGTATTTCATATAAGTTGTTGAGGTTTTCTTTCCCTCCCAAGTTTCCCAAGGCAACAAAATTTTACAAAAAAAAAAAAATTACAATTTTGGAAATTGTATTTCCTTCCCAAATATAAAATTTTCTGGTTATTTTTGCACCAACTGTATGAATGTGAGAGAAAAATTATCAACGGCAGTGGAGAAGATTGCAAGTGGCTGAGTGACCCTCCTAAACGTGCCTCTGTTTTTTAGCTGAGCCATGTGAATTAACCACATTCAAGCTTTGACCTGAGATGCAATTACAAAGCAAACTTTAGTATCTAAGCCCCCCTGGAGAGGCAGCATATTTGAATTTCTGCTCACAACAGGGCAGGATCATTTCACCAGAGCCAAAGGTGTGACTCTTCAGGCAGCAGTAACTAGGTCATTTACAGCCATCTGTTCCTAGCCTCAGCCTCCCTGCGGTCATCACCAAAGCTGTGTGCTAATTAATTTGCACCTGCTAATCACTGCAGACAGCTTTGAAACTAACAAATCATCCAGTTTCAGTCAACAGCTTCTGGGCTCCTGTGGGTGGCATTTCCATGAGACTTCATTACCAATAAAGGTAACGAGTTTTCTCTGAAAGAAGATCCCCTCTAAGGCTTCTGACCGGCTCCGTGTGGAGCAGTGCTCTGGAAGAACGAGAAGGCTTCATCTGATTCTTCAGGCCTCCAAATCTTCAAGCAAGCTCTTAGGCACCTTCTTAATTTTGTGTCTGAGGAGTTAGGTATATAAATGTTTGGAGATATAGACTTAAAAGACTTGATTGACATGTCATGGGAGATCTGTGAGGAAGAAGGGAACTGGATCATGGTTTTCCAGGTCCTAGGCAAGTGCTCCAAACACTGCAACATCCTTCCACTGCCATGTGGCTTTAGATAGGGTAAGTAGCTTACTGCAGTGCTACTGAAACTCCTTTTTAAACTGTGAGAAGATTAATCTACAGCTCCAAACCAGAATTGTATTGTGTTCCATTTGCTCTGAAGACTGATAAAGCAAACCCCATAACAGTAGGTGTTTTTCAAACCTCCCAGCTCTATCCAATGGCACAATTTACACTGAGCTCTGAGGGGTTTTTGTAGACATGTTTTCCTTGTATGTAGCCATGACTCCCTAAGTTAAAAAAATATTCACATTCTTCAAATGAGTTGTTTTTAGTTCCATGGAATGAACCTGCTTTTAAAAACAAACATTTGCATTATCACAATAGTGTTACTTCGATTTAGTAGGTATTATAAAGAGTCCAACAGGAAAAAATCATGTAGGTAAATACTGAAAGAAAAAAATGTCTTTAGACCCGTGAAAGCTGCTCAATGAGAAATGAATGGTAAGAGATTATGATGTAGTTTCTATGCTGCTGCTTGTGATTCCATATTACAATACCTCAGCTGGGGGTCAGAAAAGTATAGTTTATAAGATGTGAACAGTGCACAGCATTCATGAATAGACCGCACAAAATAAGATCAAAATAACATCTCACAGAAACTTTTATGCTCTCCCATGAGCATATAACAGTTTTGAATGGAAGTTAACCAAGTAGGATGGCTCCTAAACTGTAGCAAGGACAATTCCTCCCGAAATTCTTCACACACAGTATTGTCACAGTGACTGGAGAGAACTGTCAGTTCACCTGGACTCAGATGTGGCCAATCAATAAGATATTTGCAATCCTATCAGCAGGAATTAAACAGAATTCTAAGGGATATATTCTGTAATCCCTGCTTTTCAAGATGCATGACAACTATATAATACAACAGAAGTAAAGGAGATGGAAAATTACATCCTTAGAGGCTGATACGGCTTTTTGTTAGAGAGCTGGTGCATCACATTGTCAGGCTTGCAGCTGATGCTCCAAGAGTGCAGGCAGGCATCTTCTTGCAGCTGGTTACAGGACTGGGATCTAAAGGCCATGGTGCCATGCAGGTAAGAAATGAAAATACACTATGCCCAGGATCCAAGTGTGGTGTAGTTCAAAACCAGGATCCCAATTCAAATCAAAGTGCCTCATCTTTACAAAAAACAAAGGTCAAAAATACCTTTTTTTTGTTTTGGCACACAATTTTTTTGCACAGCTGGGGCCAACTGGAAAAGAAAGAGTAAACATACACATGGACATTTATGTGATAGCAATTGCACGTGTGAAGAGGAAGAAGGAGCAGAACAGTTAGCACTGGAATTCTGGCTCGGATGGAGACCTGCAGCTCTGCACTGTGCATCAGACCCCAGGCACCAAAGCCTTACTCCTCCAGTTTTCCATTTTCTCCTGGCAACGTGCTGCAACTCAAGCACTGTGCATGACCTTGCCTAAGCCTGGCTTAAAACACACGTGGGAGAGAGAGGGGGCAGGGGCAGGTCACCCACAACTCTTAACTCGGGCTTTGGCTCCCGCAGGTTTTCAGTTTGTGTGCAGGTTGTGTACGAGGTACAGGCTGGGCTTTCCACAGATAAAGCTGCACTGCAGAGAGGGCCAGCAGCACGTGCAGGAGCACGAAGGGTGATGAGCACTAGCATGGCTCTCCCCCACTTCTGCATGAGAAGCAGACCACTGACAGCACAGCAAGACTCAACATTCTGCAGAAGCTGGTTGTCACACATTCTCTTCTTTCCCAACATGCAGCTTTGGATTTTCAGCTTTTTTGTGTGTGCTATGAGACATGCATAAATAAAAATGAGTGGTACCAGGTAATTATCACAGCAATTGTGATATCCTTACGTAGCACCTCAACAAATCAAGGGAAGATTTTGCCTTTTGGAGACAGAACATGAAGTGAGGGATAAGAAAATTGCCTATATAATGCTGCCACAGGGATGCCTCTCAAATCATTTTATCAGCAAAAAAAGGAAGCCATGTCTGCTGGTAACAGCTAAAGATCACGTTCTAATTTTAGCAGTTGCAGTTAACTCATTCCCAATGGAGTTGCACTTACCGTGAGAAGGTTTCTAACTGCTTCAGCACTGAAAGGAAACAAGCATTGAGTCATTCAACTGCAGATCTATATGCAAATATGCTTTTTGGCCCATGAAGGGAAAGCACATAGAATCCGCTGCTATAGCGCAGTCAGCCAAACATTTCCACACATTTCTTATAATGCAAATGCTGAAAAAAAAAAAAATTCATTTACCAACCAGTGTTTTAGCTGTCCCTACACAAGTCTGATCAGTGGCATGCACATGCACTCTGTTAGGGACAGAGCGTTTGTATAGGAAATAGAGGCACACTGCATACCTAGAATTGGTGAGGAAAGTTTTTATCAACAGATATATTCCCCTTGACATTGAATGATTCAACAGTAATATTATTAATTTTACTCAAAGGTTATGTTTGTATCATATATAACTCAAGATATATTAAGCAAATATATTACATTTTACTAAGGTTCTGAAGACCATAATGAACTGTTCAATTTTTTCAATTATTAATTCCCAGAATAGCAATTCTGTATAAGAAATTTAGTTCCTCACAATATGGTCATTTTCTCTGTTGACCTCTATTGCATCTACAATGGAATCCACATCACCCAAAATACTTCCTTATAGCAAAACTAACTGATTTAGTAAAATGAAATTAATAAAATGTTTTTATAATTAGGAGACTTCTGGCTTATCCTAAAGCATGCATGTAGTGCTAGGAGAATCCTAGCAACTAATATCTAGGGATATTAAAAAAAAGTAAGGACACCCTTCTGGTGAGCAGTGATAAACATGAGGCTCTTTAAAGACTGATTTTTTTTCAATGAATTCTGTAAACAGATGTGCACTTCAGAATAAAATCTTGAGCAAGTTACTTCACAGTAGGGAATGAGAATTTCTTTTTCATTTGAAAAGGATACGAATAAAGAAAAATACAAAAATATTAAATCCTGTAAAGGTCAACAAAATTACGATGTAATGTCAAAAGGTAAGTGTTCTCGAACTGCCATGCAGTTTTCTGCCTAGATTAGTCCCTGCTGTGAGCCTGTGACTGATCAGGGGCAGGGAAATCCCATGGGAGCTGGTCTCACACAGGCATCAGGGAGGATTTGGAATGAAGAGTGCAGGTTGTCACTAGAAATGAACCAGCAGAACTGGGGACCTCTGTATTCATTGGAAAAATTCACTGAGCACACTGACAGTATTCAGAAGGACATCCACATAACAAAATTCATGATGGTGATCCCTTCAAGGCACTAACATGCAGACAGATGGAAAAACTCTGTCTCTCCCCCAAAGTGGCCGTGGGCAATAACAACTGGGGATCAGCACCGTGTTAGTATGCAGCCAGCTCTGCAGAGGCAAGCAGGCTGGGAAATAGGGAAACACAAATGGAATTTCCACTGCCATTTTTTCTCAGATGTGCAGAAACTGATAAACAACAAGGGAGCCAATGGCTTTCAAATAGCTACAATTTAAAACAAAAGCCAAGCTGAAATGTATGAGGATGTGCATTACAACTGATACAAAACACATTCCTGTTCTACTCAGAAGGGCAGATTAGCACCCAAAAATGTGTTAAACTTCAGATGTAAACTCCAGTCCTTGTGTTTCCACGATACACCAGCTCACACTGATTTTTAAGACTACCTGCAGGCATTGCTGAACTCCGGCCTGAGTGTAGAGAGAAGGGCACTGCCCTAAAATTCCAGGGTAACTCCGAGGGTTACCATGGAAAGCTCAGATGATATATAATTCCCATAGTTATTTTCACTGCTCTTAATATTTCACATCCATTGCTACCAATACCACAAATATGTGAGCAATTAGATACAGAAGCAATTAGATACAGAAATAATACTGCTGCTTAAATTCAGAGAGGGAAGGGTGATTATTAAAAATATTACTAAAAATTCTTCTAAAATGGAGTAATAAATACACATATTCACCTTATCTATAGATGAATTATAACTTTGAGAATGCTCATGTGCATCTTGGGTTTGATTAGCATGAAAGAGACTGGTACCTCCTCTTTTAGTCTAGAAGCAATATTATTACTCTTTTTTTTTTTTTCCTCTGCAAATATCAACAATCTATTATTGGCTTTTTAAGCTAAATTTCTGCAAAAATTTACCCTCTAGGCTCCCTACTTGATATTTTATAGACATGTGCATATTAAGCATTAATTCACTAGACAAAAAGAAATATTTTAGGACAGAGAAATGGAAATTGTTGTGGACTGTTGCAAACAATACTGAAAAATATTTCCTTTCTTGCAGGCTTCAATTACACTGAAAATATTTTTTCCTTTTGCTATAATTAGCATGTGTCTCTCTCATATGTATTTTTAATGAACAAATTCACATGATAAAACAGATTGGATCCTGATGGAGCACAAAAAAGTTCCCTGAAGATCCAGTTGTGACCTTAGATGGGGTGATTATTTCTTATCTGAGTGTTCAGAACATGTTCAGAACCTAATGGCTGCTCCCTGGCAGCTTATTCTTATTTGCTGCTTTTTTTGGTTGGTTTTTTTTTTTTTTTTTTCATTCTTTGTCAGAACTGGGTAAATTGTGTGCTGCTTTTTCAAAAATCTCCTCCCTAGCCATCTCTTCCCATTGCAATTATATTGCATTCAACTTTGCTTTTCAACTTTGTCCTGGCAGTGCTGAGCTGCATGATCTCCTATCAAAGGACAGGCTGCCTGTCAGGGACTGCTGTCGGTCTCCACCTGCCCTCAAAGAACAGAGCATTTAATTGTTCTCTTGGACATCAGGGCATTCCTAGCAGCAGAACCAGGCAGTGCTTTCCACTTGGAGCTCTAAAGGCTGGAGACTTGCAGAGCCCAGAGGAGAACAAGCTACCCCAGCTCTAAATAATCTCGGAGCAAAGGTGAAAGGAATCAAAGGAAAAAATTAGAAAGGAGACACATGTGAGGGAAGGAGTCAATGGAGATGGTATGAGGACAGGAAAGTACCAAAAAAACAAAACAAAAAAAAAATCCAAAATGGAAAACCTCTGTGAAAGACAAGGAACAGATCTCATGTGAAATAGTTTCAAAGGATAAAAAACATTCCCTGCTGCGCTGCTCCAGCACCTGCCAGAGTGATGCAACAGCACATGTTCAGGCACCTCCTTGTTTGAGGAGTGTCAGTGAGGTCCAACTTCCCTGTGTTCCCCATACCAGGAGGTTTCAAATATTACTTTAAACTGTTCATTATTTGGAGAAGAGTAGCAGACACAGACCCCTGAGGACTAAGTGCCTTGCTTGTGCCCCACCCTGGCTGCAGAGCCAGAGACAGCTCTGCTTTCTCCCTGGTCTGGGTATGGGGTCTGCAGCCCTGGAGTGAGGAGGGGGATTTCCTGGGATGAGAACAAGCAGAGCTATCACAGATGAGTGATTTGCAAAGCCAGGACTCATCCCACTACACTTCAACCACCTGCAATTTAAACATCTAATCCAGGTAAGTTGTCTGGGCTGCCTCTCAGATCAGTGCCCATGTAAGACTCTTCTCATCCTTTGACAGGCACTTCTCTATAACACTGGGAAAAAATTAAATTGAAAATTCTAAAACTTCAAAAGGTAATCAGTCTCACTTTCAGGATCCAATTGCTAGGGATTAGCCTGATATTACTAAAGTCTTTGTATCAAACAACTCTCAAAATGCTATCAATCTGGGCTGGAATCAGAAGCCTAAGAGCTCATCAGCTCAGCAGCCTCTTACTATTCTCTCTGAATTGTTGCATTCCTCAAAAAAAACCATAAAGTGCCATAATCAATTAAATTGAAATAACCACCAGATTATCATGTGCTAGTATGTTAACTTGTGTAGACGAATCTGCCATTAATGGCATTAAATGTGCACATTTTCCATACTTATCTTTGTATGTATATATTCTTTCTCTTCCCTCTTTTTATTATCTACATTTTTCTTCAACTACCAGATTTTCTAGGCTTGTGAAATAATCACAGAAGTGAGGAACAGTCTGATGTTACTTGCTGTAATTAAGCAAGATATTAAAGGTTTTTAAATAACAGACCCTTTTAAAAGAAAAAAACAAAAAACAGACTGTAACTTGTCTTAGTCTGAATTAAATCAAGGAGGGGCCAGACAGGGGAAGACAAGAACAGAATAGAGGAACCTCCAGAAAAATAGTGACTCTTCCATGATATCAAGCACTTTTGGGGAAAGCAGAAGCTCATTAAATTTTACCAATTAATCTGTGAATGAAAGGTTGAAGGAGATTATCATCTCAGTTGCTTTTAAAGGAAATCGACTTCTAGCCTGGAAAAGATGCTATCAGCTGTATATTTCTTCGCTGTGCACTATTTTTTAAGTTCAAAATTTCAGAGGATAGCCTACACTGTAGATGCATTTATATTTTGCTGGATGATCAGAGGTGCCCTAAACCTCATTGTATATGAACTAAAATAAGTGAAATTTAAAAGTTCTAATCTTTGCCACAAAGAAGTAGCACTAAGCATTATTAATGAAATGCTGATAAATATCAGTAGATAGAAGATGCAAAGTTTGGCATGTGCCAAACATGCCTCTTTGCTGTAATGCAACCTCAGATAATAATGGCAAAAAACTGTTATTGAAATAATGAATCAGTAACACGTATGCAGTGAAGCCTCATTCCCTGCTAAGATTTCATTTTTTCTTACCTGGTCTCTTCTGTAGCTATAAAGAAACCATCATCTGAAGCATCAAGCCAATTTTGCCTCTGTCTCTTGATGACTGGAATGGTGCTTGTCTTAATGGCACTTGCACTGGCTTGCAAGGCCTTCCCATTAGTCATATGGATGTGGGGAGCAGCATGCTGAAATCATAATAAAAGGGAAAGGTGTTTGTCTGAGAATAAGCATAATTCCTTTAACGAATTCTGCTTTAAAGGGCAGCCTACACACGTCTCAAGACCCAGCTCATCTGCCTCAATCAGTACCTGGGGGTAAGATAACAACCAGCCTGTGCCCATTGACATGTTTTATGCATAGGTTTTCAAGCTCTTTAAAAACTAAATTAACTATTGCTAATGCCATTTTATAGAAGAAAAGATATTGAGGCATGAGTCAATTCTATGAACTAAGCAATTCAGAAACAGAAACCCATTGATTTTAGGAGAGAATTAACATTTTCTGAGCAAAAAACTAACATCCCAAGCAATGAGACAAAAGACCTATTTTTTCATCCACTTATGGCATTAAACTAACTCCAAAAAATGCATACTTCTCACTTTGCAGGCCCTTACTCTGCCTGGTTTTGTTTTTAAATAGAAGTCACTGAATAAGACAAATGGTTTGTTCCTGCTGTTAACCTGAATGGAAGCTGGAAAACAAAGGTTTATATCACCATGTTGATGCCGTGGTTCTTAGGTTTACTCACTGGTCTTTATCTAGTTAGAGCTACCTGCAGTACATCTGCATGCATTTCACAGCTGATAACATCAAACTGAAAATGATGCATTGATTTCCCTTTACTCAGAGTAATTGTGCAATGAGAGCAAGTACTCAGATCTAACAAGAGAAGCTGCCTTCTTACACATGAGGAGAGAGTGAAAATGTTTTCTGTATCATCTATAGCGAATGTTTTGGAAGAATACACCATGATAAAAATGTTAATCTTGGAAATCTTAATCTTCTTTCCACATAATCGATTAGCAGCAGGACTAACAACAATTGGACAGAACCAGTTACAATAGAAGACATTATACAAAGATGAAAATTTGCTTACTTTATCTCACATGGATTCAACATCATGTTTTCTTAGGAAGAAGTACTAATTTGTTGGTGAAATAACACCAGTATTCCGCATTATTGATAGCATTTTTGTAACATTCCTAAAGTGCACCCAGTGCTGCACATTTGTGGGAGTACCCCCTAATTAGGGGAACAGCTTCACAGTCATGAGTAAGAAAGGGACTGGCAGTACCCACAAAATCAGCAGAACAGAGCACAGAACTGATCTCTTAAATCATGTCATAAAAACATAAAAGCCAGAAAATATAAACAAGGGCATCATTTTTTCTGAACAATTCTTACACTGACATTATATTCACATTATGACAAAACCCCAATCCACACCATTTGCTCTCTCCACTAGGACAAATTTTATGCACTGGACAGAAAACTTCCATCTATTAATTATGCTACTGCAAGTAACTGAGCCATCTCCTCTGTGATTCCTTAGATCTCATGTAACAAAACCAAACAAGAAGAGGAGAAACAAGACATCATATTTGAGTGAGTCACATATAAATCTTTCTTAGAGCTAAGTTATTTTACTTTGTCTTAAAAACAAAGAAGATTTAGGGTGAATTTAATTGTTGCACATAGGATCATTAATCTATCTTTGTAGCCCTTTTAAAATATTTACCTTTTTTTTTTTTCCATTTTTTCAATCAGTGTCTAGACTGCAATTTGGCTTTCACATATTTTTTCATATTGGCTCTGGTGGGGAAAAAGACCTAAAAGACATGCTACTAGAAGTAATTCAGTAATTCAATATTTTAAATTCAGGATAAAGTACATAGGTGCTATGAAATTAGAAATTCATGAAGGTTTTTAACTGCTGATCTCTTCTTGTACACAGGGGGTGGTGCTCAGAGAGAGAGTAAGGAGTCATACATGGAAAACATTGCCACACATCAGATTTCCCATTCAATATTTGTATCTGGCAATTTCCTGTGCCATACACTACAGAGGAACATTCAAGGGCTCCAATGGTATATATTTGTTGTGTTTCCCTACTCAATAATGCATTTAAGGTATCTCATGTAATGATTCAGATCTTTGCCCAGGCTCCTTTCATAATTGAATATTTCCTTTAGTCAAGATAAGAAGTGCAGGCAAAAAATGTCCAGAAAATGTACAAGGTACAAAAAGCGTCTTTCCTGTGGCATAAACTCTGAAAAACAGTGAAGCTTGATGGAAAAAGTACTTGTCTTTTCACGACATTTTTTCCCCTGGCAGAGCCAGATATTGCAACTAATTCTGAAGTTCTGTTTTTTCTAATTTTTTTAGCCCCTAACCCTCATTCCAGGCAAGAGATAACGTTATAGAAAATGACACAAGGCTTACAATATAATCTCATTTTTGTTGCATCAAATTGGTTAGAATTTTCTCTTTTATTTCCCTTCTAACCCAGCCCTTTCAAGCTGTTTGAAGAAATTAATTACATTTCACAGAAGGACAAGAGAAAATAAGACCATTGTTCTCCAGTCTGGGCTAGGGACCACATTAATTTCAAGTTAATAAAAACAATTGAAGCTCTTGACCAGGAAATCAGTTCATTAGTTGCTCTCAAAAAATATAGTCACCGATGTGCATGAAAATGAGCATTCAATGCCACTGTCACACTAATATCAACACCAAGAGCAAAATTAACTTTCATACAAAGTACTCATTAAATGCTTTTCTTTTATGATGATGAACTCAATTTTCCCTCCTAGTTATGCCAGAAAGGTTATGAAAGCCTCAAGAATACTCCCTGTGCTACCACAGAAGTCCTTCTCATTTAAAACTCTGCTTGCAAAAAGCTTCAGTAATTTCCTCACACACCACCATAGGCAATCAGCTGCTGGTGCTTTGATTTTGACTCTGTACATCACTAATGAGCTGTGCTCTGAGTTACCAACACAGCCACTGGTGCTAAGGGTCTGCATGTCAGGGCCACATCAGAGCAGCACCTGAGCATCAGGAGTATGCATTTTGGACAAATCTTCCCCTGTGATGAGTAACTTCTTTCTCCCAAATTCTTCATCTCAGTCTGAGCACATTCACTGAGAACTCTTGTTCCTCTGGGACAAAACTGTTCCATGCTCAAAAGACATCAGGAGAAAAAAGCTGATCACACTTGAAAGAAAAACTCCTCAAGACAAAGGGAGCTCTGATTCAGGCAAACTTGCGTCCCTTAAACAACACAAATATTGAAGTCGTCACAGGGTTGTATCTGGGAAGAGTCTCACCTGTCAAACAGGTGGTGTCCAAGCTGAAGAGTGAATGCACCCTCAGAGACCAAAGGCAGTCTTTCCAAGGTCTTCAACAAGGAGGACTTTACATAAAGACTGGGGCAGCTTCACCTGCCCCCTGCTGATCCATTTCTCTGCTGCTTGCAAGTGCTGCTCATCAAAACTCACCCGGCAGGGGCATGAATTTCCCATCTGCATTCATTTCACAGTGGGCAACTGAGACACCTCCAACTTCCGAGGAATGCTGGTAGTCTCTTCACAAAGAAGCTACATGTCTTTGTCCCTGTCAAATCTTCTGGGAGCAGCAGAGAGTTACAACCGTACATCAGGTCTTTCAACAAAAGGCACACCTGGCATAAGGCTTTGCTGTGGCAGGGAAACTAAGGAAATTACTGTATAGGATCACTATACACGTGATATCTGCTCTAGTGGCAGCTATGAGTCCAATGAAGTCTGGATACCATCCCAAAAACACCTTAAAGTGGCAACTTAATATAGCATTTTTATTACTGAGAGTACATCTCCTGTCCTCACTGGCTCTCAGAGAAGCACAAGGACACTGAGATGCATGATGGTAAGACAAGGGAGAAATCCTGTACAAATTCAGAAATGGGACCCAGATTCTAAATTCCAGCCAAGGTTCCTGCCTATAAGTTGCCCAGTTGGTACTGCTATATAAGTGGTCAAACATTTATTCATTGAGAGCCACTAAAAATTCTGAAAAGACACTCAGGTCTGAAAAGACATTCAGCTTTGAAATAAAATACATAGCACCCACAGTAATTCAAAGTGTAAAAATTAACAGTGAACATTTATACTATGGCTGAAGGAATGTTTAACTGGACTACCATAAATTCCTAAACAGATTTCAATTCATGATTTCTTACATTTTCCCCAATTGTTTTTAAAAGAAAAACATTCCCATTCCCTTAAATTAACATTTTTAAATGGTTTTTTGTTGCATCTTTAAACAAACAAAAAAAAAAAAAATCAATTGAAAGCAAGCAGAGAAAAAGAAGCTCTCTATAAGGAAAAAAAAATCACTAGAAGAAATCAGCTATGCTTAGATGACTGGGAATAACCCATATTAATTGGTTCCATATATTTTGCATTGACCTAATTATACAATCCATCATTTAAAACAAGTTTAGAATTACCTTAAGTTTAAATCAGGTATTGATTCTCTTTTGCCACACCTGAAGTATTCCTATTTCCAAAGGGATTAGCATTATACCTTTAATAAACATCAAGGCTTGGGGCTGGTTTACTTATTTATAGAAATGTGAGATGAATGCAAAAATTAATACTCAAAACCTCTTCACAGCATGAAGTCGCAAATGTTGATAATAGTATGCAGGCACACAACCACTTTGGGTATAGAATTTCATTAAAAAACCCAAAGGCTATTAAAAATGAATGATTTTCAAACAACAGATCATATATAAGAAAATAACCAAGTACTCAACACAAGTATGATTTTGGAACCTCTGGATTTGCTACCAAACCTTTCACAAACACCTACAATTATTTGTAATGCTGAAAATCTAAGTCAATCGCTTTACTGTGTAAGGGAAACAAACCCACTAAAAACCCCAAAAGAAACAACCCTCCTAAAAGATGACAGCTGTCTTGCAAAAGCATCTGGGCTAAAATACTGCCATGTTTATAGTGCCTGTTTGTCATATATGGCAAACAAGCCATATAACCTCTAAATAAATCATGCCTTCCGAGGTATCATTTTGAAGTAAACAGCTATTTATGGAAACCAGTAAATTAGTAATGAAATATTAAGCTAGGCAACTATGCACAGAATAAAAAGAAATTTATTTTATAGTCAAAACAGAGCAGGCTCTCCCTCTCCCCCCATCACACAGATGCTTAAAATATTTTCTGGGTTTTTATTTTCATGAACAAGAATCTGAAACACAAATAGGCAGCTATCATTGCATTTAAACACAGAAGAAAATTCTTGTAATGTCCTCTGAAAAACTGGACTTTGTTATTTTAGCAGAGCACACTCAATACCTTGCTAGCTTTGACTTCAGCGTAAATCTGAATCTTCAGAGACAGGATCAGATTTAATGCCTTACATTATTTCAACACCTATAAATGCAACTTTAAAGAAGTTCAAAAACTTCACCTTGGTAAGACAAAAGTTCTTTTACATCAAAGCAGCCAAGGCAGTAATACAGATCTGCTGTGGTACCTGTCACATTCTGATGACTACAGGTCATGCTTTAACTTTTTATGTTACAATATAACTGTAACCAGTCAAAAAAGGGGACTTCATTTCAGAGTAACTGTTTATTGCAGTAGGATTTTACATTGGCTCTCAGCAGCATTGCTTTACTACATCTGTACTGAATGTATCATCTCATACCGTTTCTAATGCAAGGAATACCATATTTCCTGGTTTTACTGACAGTTTCCACTTACTCATTGGGAAGTAAGAAATTTGTCTTTACACATTCAGTTATGCTTTAGTTGCAGAGTAGAGCAGACATTGCAATAACAATTTCTCACTAAGAAGAATACTTACTTTTATTTCTACCTTTTTTTTTATTTTAGTGCCATGAACAATTACTGCACACTGACTGCAGAACATTCACTTGAGGTCTGAGCCATCTGAACTGTCAGCAGAGAGGTCTGGAGAGGTTCACAGCACAGGAACCTCAAGAACTCAAGCTATTTAAAAACTTTTTTCTTCTCTCTTTAAAAGTTAGGACACGTTTTGATGTGAGAGAAAACATATAGGAAAAATTCTCACTCTTTTGGCTCAGTTTTTAGAACTGTTCTGATGCATTAATCGAAAAGAGAGACTGAGTATCTTCAGAGTATTATTAATAGGACAAAAAAGAGCAAAGGTAAAGCAGAGTGAAGGGTTCACCAGCTTCAACACAATTGCCCTGCTCTTTTCCCAAAACCAATGCAGTATGGAAAAAACATTGAAAAGTTTTTCAATCCCTTCCAAAATTTTATAACAGAGGAATACACTTGACTAACTAAGCATCATCTTTTGAAATGGGTGTATTTAAAACAAATTCATAACCAAAAACGATTACATCACATCCAGTAGGAAACAGACATCTCTACTATTTTGAAATCTGTTATGATCTGTATTCCTTACCTATTTCTAATTCATTTGCACTGGATTATTAATGGCCATTGATTATAAAGGCAATGAACTATTTTCACTATCCTCTGTAGAGTGAAGAAATCCATGGGGGAATTTACATATCCCATAAATGCCATAATAAAGAAGAGGTAAATAAACTTGAAGGGATGCCTTAAAAACTGCAGGAATGGAAATAAACAAGCCCATGTCATGATTTGCTGGGGCTTACTCTAAAATTTCAACACTCACCTCAAAAACTGGTATTTTCCAAAAGCAGAAGGCCCTATCCTCAAACACCCACAGAACAGGCATCAATCATGAGAGACTGAGAAAGGTTTTCTCTATGTGAATTGTTGTTCAGCCCTTACCTAACTTTATTATGAGTTTAAAAAAGAAAGGGACCAACATTGTGCACCCTATAAAAATGCAAGATAGACACTAAGTGCATAACATTTTTTTTTACATAAAGCTTTTACATAAAGCTTTCTAATCTCATTTTTGAAGGTGTATCTATCCTCTCAAACACCCAAATAAATTATCAAACTCAAGGTAAAGTCAGAAACTGGCCTCTGAGGAATGTTATGCAAAAAATTGCTCAGCTATTGTTCTGAAATTTAAATGTTCTCTGACCCATGCAATATACATAGAATGCAAGAAATCTTATTGACATTAATTTGACATAATCAAAAATCACTTAAACATAGAACATAGAATTGTACTTTAATTTTTCAGCTATTCAAACTGACAGCACTGTTACCTCTTAAGCTCTTAAATCTCTGATTTTTTCCCCAATATTTCTCTTGAAATAAAGAGGGACTCATTTTATGTCTACAATGATACTGAAATTTAAGAAAAAAAAAAAAGCCAATGGCTTAGGATACTACTATACCTACTTTGTTTTAAAATAAAAAAATCATATCTATAGGCAGATCAATACCTATAATCTCCTCTATACTTACCATGATTGTTCTTGTTGTATGGCTGGATGATTCTGGAAAATAAAAGAACCACAGTGCATTAGAATGTTTTCTTTATCCACAAAAGCCCTATGTTCTGATGCTCACCCTGAAGGCTAAGATGCTACTGCTCAGCTACAACAATGAACACATAAAAAATGCAGAGACTGGAAAGATTTCTCATGAAATGAGCATGAGACTCATCATTGGTCCTGAATATATATGGCATGCTATAATATGCTGTTAACTGCACTCGTTCTCTTTGCTTAATTATCCTCTTCTGCAAGAAAATATAAAAATGGAACTAATTCATAATTCATCTTAGAAGAAGTGAGGGTTTTTTTCATTTTGCTTTCAACATATGGCATCATGAAAGGTTAGCTCTGCAGACAAAAATACAGATAGTATCAATATAATTCAATTACTGTTCCATTTCAAAAAAAAAGAGTTTTATAAAACTAGACAACCCTTTTTCTGAGAATTTTGATGTGGATGCTCAGTTTGAAACTGACAAAGCTTTTTGAGAAATGCAACATGCACAAAAGTTAACTGTTCTCTCCCATATGATAAATCAGGAGTCAATCAACTGAGCTCATGGTTATATTTATATAAATTGCAGAGCAATCACTACTAGGCCAATAATTAACATAGATTTCACCTTGCTGTTTAACTCAGATTACTTTTGCTATATACTTTCCACAAGAACAGAAATCACATTGTCTTTGGCTTTAAAATGTTATAGTTCACATATTAGAGACCTTGTTCTTTTTCCAAGCAGTGTAACTTCAGCAACAAAACATAAACAGTTAAAAAACCTGCAAGAAAACTCACTTAAAGATGAAAGATGAATACTACCAGCAGCTCACAGACTTGCTCAAAAATTTGGATAGGACACCTTGTTGGCTATAGAGAGTTCTTAAAGAAGGGACATTTATCAAAACCACGTTTTTATAAAAATGTACACAAGTCTGAATGAACTGAATCAGCAGGGTCTCAGTTCTGCAAGAAAGATAAATGCTAAATAATTACTTTTTAAATTCTTTTATTGGTTTCAAACTGCAACTTACAGGGTTTCTGACTAGTATCACTTACACAAAGAATTCTTGAGGGATTTTATTATTGGCAAAAATTGTATTAAAGAGATAAAAAGGACATGAGAACAGCTGCATATCTCTCTCTTAAAAGAAAAAAGTAATTACACTCCTAAAGTGGCATTTCCCTTTCATTTTGAGGAGTCACCTTAACCAATATGAAGGTATACTTCCATCACTGATAGAAAAAAAAAGCCATTTCAAAGATATCAAACTACTTTTAAACTCCAACATTTAACAGAAATTCCAGTATCTAGTTTACATTTACATTTGTACAAGTCTTCATCCTTAATCAGTTTTAAATAAGAAATATTTATATCACTAAGGTCACATTAACAGAGGTAACATGAATATCTACCTAAAGCCAGCAATATCTTAGTTGTGAGCTCCTCTACCAGCCCTCTTTTCCACTCTTTCTTCATGCAAAAGTTATCATATATAAAAATACATTTGGGTCACCAGTCCTCCAAGCAATTTTTAAACTGGTAGTATAAGAACTAAATATTGTGACAGTCTACTGCTTTCTCATACTTGAACATATTTGGCACTCTTATAGAGTAAGAGAAGGTCACAATAGAGTGAAGAACTCTGTAATCTGTTAAATTTCTATCTTCACAGTAATTTTTGTTATTAAAACTTTTTTGTTTTTGTCAGCCCAGTAAAGTAACATTTCAGGACCTGAATATTCCTGGGAAAATACAGAGACTGCATTAAGGGAATAATAAATAACTGAGATGAAGATTCATTCCATTTATAGACATAAATATCCAGAAAAAAAAAATCCAACCACCTTATCTCCAAGAGCACAATATTTCCTGAAGAATCCCAAACATAGGCAGAATTATCCACAAAGTTAAACACAAAGAATGGGACTTCTTGTCTCTTGCAATACAGAAGAGATACATTACAGAGTGCTTTCAGTCACTCCCAAAATGATCAAAGCCCACAAACAAAAATCCACATTTTTTATACAGAGATACTTGAAACCTTCCCTCTTACTCAGAGGTGCTGTGCTTTTGGCACAGCTTTATATGCCAAATCTATAAAAACTGTGCTTAGCCATGATTGTCCCAAAATACACAGACATGCTCTCACTCAGTTGTCTGTGAAACTGAGAAGATCTCCCTAAAATGAGCTGAGGAACAACTGAATTTTCCTGGAAACTGTTAAACAGTGTATTTTTGAAAAGAACCTGACAGACGCTGTTAATGCAGTGCCAGCAGCTGTTAACTCCAGGATATTACCATATTGATAACCTAATAATAAAACCCAGCCAAGGAGTGAAAAAGATGTATTTGTAACTATCCCTGTTATATCATGCAATATAATCATTCTCTTTTTTTGCATGTATTTTTCTTGCTGTAGATACTGAAATATCATCAAAGTTGCCAAACATCAGAGACCTGAGTATATCCATAAACACAAAGGTAGGAAAAGAGCTGTTTAATAAGTAGATATAGTCAAAAGATTCTAGGATTAGTAAAGACTACTAATTAAGGTGCCATTGTTACACAATTTAAACTCTTATATAGTCTGATACACAAATATTCAGACTTTAGAACTGAGCAGACACTAATTTCTTCTAAAACATAATTACACCCTGACTTGGCAGGTTTTGAAAAAAACACTTACACATGGACACACCAGCTAATTTTGTGGAAAACGTTTAACTAAGGGAACTAAGGAAGAAAGTCCTTGCTTAAAAAGGCAGTCACACAGCATTAGAAACCTTTACGAAAGGTCTGCACACCAATGCAAACTCCAGTGCAGTTTAATGGCATCAGATATTATTTAAAAACCACAAAATTCTTGGTATTGAACAGAACAGAGAACGGAACATTTTTATCTGCCAAATGCTACAATGCTTTAGGGAATTGACATAATCTGACTCAAATCTTAGTGAAACTGGCACCAGTGGACACTTGGTTTATAAGCGAGTTCTTACAGCAAAGGATTTTGTGCAAGACAGTGATCTGTACTTGCACCCCTTCAGCAGGAAGGGAACTCCAGGACAGAGACTGATTCTCCCCTTAAGGCCAGTGAGTGCCAGGGAAGTGGATTGCTCCATTTTAAGCAGAAGCGAACAACATCACCACCACTAACAAGGGTTTGTAGTGCTGCGATGAGGGGGAGTTCCAGTAAATGCAGCTTCAGTGCTGACAAGATCTTCCTAAGTTTATTATTGTGGAGAAATTGATGTGCCAACAACAGAAACTGCCTAAGATGCTCCTGTGCCCTTTCTACAACATATTTATTTGAACTCAAATAGAAATTAGTAAGGTGTAGAAGACATTTCCCCACATTACAATGTGTTTCACCATAGAATGAAGCACATCAGAATATGCTTCACCAGCCATATTGATAATCAAGTGTTTCTCCCTGTTTCCAGGCAGTAGGACACCATGAGATTTCCCACTAAAACCATTTAAGGCTAAATCAGAAAAAGTGCACTGCTTAGGAAGGGTGTCAGCTACATAATTATTTCAAGTTTACATATTATTTCCCAGCAACATGCTATTTTTTATTACATGTCAGAACCTTTTTCCAGCTGTTCATGTGTTATTTGTATATGTGATATTCTTTATTTCTTCTGACAGAAAACAGAGTTACCTGGTATTTCTGTTTTTTATGTAACAGGATCATTGACAACACTAGTGAGTGAAACATGTCCTACTTCTAAAGCCTCCAGAATAAATATGGTTGAAGATAATGTGATTTTGACAAGTGGAAAATAAAGGCAGACTGGCAATATCAGAGCTGTTTAATCCTAGCAACATCTCAGCTTATAAGTCTCAGTGCGTAAGACTTTAAAGGTTAATTTCACCCAGGATGGACCATTTTATGAAAAAATCTGAGAAAGGAAGACTGCTTTGTTATTTCTCCTCCATTTGGGTTATGAATGTTTTGAGTAACCAAACATAATTGGTTTTTTCCTCCCAGTTTGCAGCAACTGAACAAGTGACATTTTTAATTCAAAAATATTACTAAAAAAAATGTATAAATACATATGTATGTTTGATAGTAAGAATGATTTTTGAGGAAGACTGTTATTCTCCCAAGACAGAAATTTTAAACACTCAAGAAAGAATATACAGATGGGGAAAAAAAACCAAAACAAAACACAACCCAAAAACAAAACAAAACAAAAAAAAAAAAAAAAAAAAAAAAAAAAAAAAAAAAAAAAAAAAAAAAAAAAAAAACCAAAACAAACAAACAAACCAACCAAAAAAGAAGTCCCCCCCAAAAAAACTCATAAAACCACACAAAATATCACAGACCAGACACAGGATCTTTCCAGTTCTACTGCCTAAGCACTTTGTAAAGATGCCTTCCCTATTGCATTATGTACTAAAATTGTTAGGAACTACTGCTCTGCAATCACAGCTCTCAAAAAATAATCAGCCTACTTGCCAGTAATCATGCACAGAAGCACTTTGAGTATGAATTCCAGATCTTGAATTCAGAACCCATAATTCAGGAGGCAATATGCTGCTAATCCTGTTATCAAACAAACAGGATTATCTTTCTGCAGCTGTAATTCTTTAAAATAATACTAGGGGAAAGTAGTGATTCTAGGAATTAAGCTCTGGCTATCTGCATTGTGGCTTAAACGTTAACTTAATTACAGTGTTGTTTCCTGTTTGAAGAACTGATTCATTGTGCCAATTAGGAAAGCCAAGGTTACTGCAGTTTCACGTGTACACATTACCTGTATATTAAAACAACACTGACTCAACAGCAAAAATGGGGCACTTTACCATGAAGTGCCCTTTCCTCCACCTGGGATCCCACTTGCCTTGCTCTTTCTGATCCCCGCTGCCACCAGTGGCACCAAAAAATGTGCTGCACTGGTGAGTTCAGGGATCAAACACACCAATATTTCATAAGCATTCATTTCCTTGGCACAGCAAAAGCAGAGTGATCTGTGGCACACTCAAAGTAGTGCTTCAGAGCATGAATGTAACTCTAGATTTTTGCTTTTCTTATGAATCAATTGCAGGCAAAGCCTTACAAAACCAAAGATACATTTTTGAAAGAAATGAATAAATGCCAAAGGAATCAATAATAGTGCCTTGTTCAATTTCTAATGTACTTTCGCCCTGGGAAATAATTCACATTTCTCAAGATACAGTAAACCTGAGCATTTCAGTTGAATGGATATTGTATTTTGACTTTGGCATAACAAAAGTAATCGCTCTCTGTATTTTAGAAAATACAAAATGTGCTTAGGAACAGTTCTTTCTCAAAAGAAATCCAAGCAAACCTGGGTTTGCAGAAATGTTTTTGCTACTCCCAAGCACTCCTGTGGCCAAATTACACTGCTTACCTTTTCCCACTTAAAAACACCCTGCTGTTTAAGCAATCATCTGAGAATGGAAGACTGTCCTTTTATTTGTACTCAAGAGAGCTCAAATACTTGGAAGATAACTGCAATGTAAATTGACAGTACAAGTTTATCATTGTGAGATAATAAATAATTTTCTCAATTTAAAAAAAATTCTAGAGGGAAAGATATTTCTCTTCTATTTTTTCAGACTTAAGTATTTTCCTCCTACTTTATTATCTTTCATGTTAAGTCACAATATCATTTGCATCACTGGGTTTGGAGAAATGAAGACCAAAGAGGAAAGTGGGGAATCATCAACTCACTGTTTTATAACACAGAAATTTAAATAGGGAAAAAATTTACTGGATACTTGCAAACATCAGATGCAGAAGCTTAGTTCTACAAATGATTGACAATGTCAGCAGTAACATCCTGGGATAATTAAGGCCTGTGTCCCTTTCCAGACACATGATTTGGGCTCTGGAAGTTGTCAGTAGTTCATCATCTTCACTATCATAATTTGTACCTCTGCAAAAACAAGTGAATTTACTAACCACAGAAATGTAAGCTTTAGAGCATTTTAGTTTCTTAATAAATATTTAAAATAATTGCTTCCAGCTGCACAGTGAAAATAGAGAGAAATTGGCTACTCTTGTGCAAGTTGCAAAATTTAAATGTAAAAAGGTTGTTAGGTCAATCTCCTGAGGGTCAGAGATGCTTTTAATGACTCTGTATAGAAAGGCAGGACTAAGCTCTTAAGTATTTCCTATAATGATATAAGCATAAAAGCAATGTATTTCGGGAAGTAACTAAGAACCATAAACACCTTTCCATATTCCTTTGGTTTCCTCAGTAAATGATAGTAACACAGCATCATTTTTTCCTGAGAGATCTGTTTTCCTTGTTCACATTTCCATCAATACCAGTGCACACATTTGACTGAGAAATCTGTAGCTGAATATTTTAAAGTGTTTTCTGGCTATACCAAAGACCAAAGCTAGAACACGCATGTCCTAAGCAAACTTCAGAGGGAAATCTGACTGTGGAGCAATATATAGCTTTTGTCTCTCACTTTTGGGAAGAGTGAGTATACACAATCCAGCATTAATCATACCTTGTGCTTTAGCATGGAAGAAAGGCAAATTTTCACATAGCAGCTTGTTTGCCACAACTCATTTCTACTCTTTCAGCTGGAAATCACTGGTATGTTAAAGGAGGTTTATAACAATTTTGGTAGGTTTACAGTTTATTAATGTGAATTTAGAGTTTTCTTTTTTAAAGTAACAGAGCACCAGATGTTTTTTTGATGTGCAATCCATGCTGCTGCTCTGCCACCATAGCAGAACATCTCTGTCTCTACCCAAACACAGTATTGTGATAACAACCATCAGGCACCTTTAAGAAAATACAATTCACTCAATGCTGAAAAATTTCATCCTAGAGTGAAACTTCCTCCCCTTTAATGTACTTTTACATAATGTTATGTGAACTTAATTATAATGAAGCATGTATTAGAATTATTTTCTGTGTTTCAAAAAAATTTGGGACAGGAAAGGTTTTAGTCTCCCTGTATGTCCGTCAGGCTGCTCATGTTTTCATTATATTATATGTTTTATATCATATTAGATGTTTTATATTATGTTTTATTATTATCTTATATTAATGTTTGCCATAAATTCCCCATGGAATACTAGGAGTGAAAATTAAGCCTTTCTATCTTGCTCATCTCCTGAATAGCCAATAGTATCAGTCATAAGTATAGAGAGAAGGATTGACCAAAACAGTACCTAAGAGAGAAGGTACATCATTTTGAGGTCTTTCTCCATTTGCCAATTTCTCATGCCACCTTCTCATCCTGCCAGGCCAGAGATGTGAGGGTTCCTAGGAAAACAGACCCCAAAATTGTTGTCTCATTCCTAGATACTTCATGTATCTGCTGCACACTTCAGTATATTCCAGAACAGAAATTTGACTGTTGAAAGAATCCTCTTGAAGGCAGCAGGACATCTCAGACTGAAATACAGCACTAAAGGTATGGCAAGGAATAAAGGAGGATCAGGGCTGTTGATTCGAGTCTCTTCAGCTATGAAAAGCTGGTTCTTTTATTTTTGTCCACAATATGAAAATGGTATAAACAGGCACGGACAGATTTCTGTACCTCATTAGTGATGCTGATGCCTTGGACATCCTGTCGATATTCTGGTTCTAGTGCATGGAAGGTAAGGAAATGCGTGCCAGATGACAGAGATCATTCTTGTGCAAAATACCTCTACCTGATGTTTCCAAATACTATAAGCAAAATTATCATTACTCACCCTGCCAAAACAATAGGCTGACGTAAAGTTTGACTACTTGGATGCACTGTTGCTCACAGTTAAGCAGCTTGTGGGAGAAAGTAATTGCTTGGAATAATTTCAGACACTGTAATTTAAAGATCAGATTCAAAATATCTAAAGCACTTTACAGTCACACCTAAATCTTCCCATCATCAACTCCAGTAACAAAATTGGATACATGTAACCTTCTGCAACATCGTGATTTTCTGAAGATGGAATTTTCCCACTTGAAAGAGGCTATCTTCATGGCAGAGAGTCACTTAAATATCTTATGCTGACTTTAATTTCAGCAGCAATTGAAATGCTGCATCTCAGAGTAGTTAAAAGCTCCAGCATGTATATTACACAAAGACTTCTCAAAGTACTGTGAGTTTTCCAGAACAACCAAATGCCAGTTCACTGGCATTTTGCATCTTACAGAATGCAAAATTTGCTGTTTGAAAATAAAATGAAAAACACTTTTCTAAGACCATCCAGCAAAACTCTTCCTCCTAATAAGGGACACAAAAACCTACAAGATCCTCTCTCTAGCTGCAATACACAGTGCTTAAGCAAAGCAATTTCACTCATGTCCATGACTGACAATAACAAGATATCAGGGTACAACATTAAGAAAAGATAAATGAGGAAGCTCATATATCGATTGCACTGGAACCTTTCTGGAGGTGCATCCATGGAAAACTGAAAGGGAATCTTTGTGCTGCATTGGCTAAAAGCAGAACTCAAGACAATGTAAGACTTGTATAAGAAATGCTAATCATATTCTTGCTTTTTACTCTTAAAAGCATTTAACTAAATATTAATGATGTTTCTCATACTCTTCCCCCACTTCCCCAAAGAGGCATAAAAAAATGTACCATTTCCATAATGTATTGCTATATTCAAAGCAAATAATTATTAATTTGCTTAAAAAGAAATTCTGCCAAAATAAGGCACTCATTCAGGCAGTGAGATTGACTTAAATTATGGTACTCTAAATATATATCTGCACAAGTCTAAGCAACATTTATTTGAATGCTGTGAAATATTGTATATCTTAAGTAAATATATTTATGTGGATTTCTCACAACAAATAGCTAATACTGTTGGAAAAAAGTAACCTTGAAAATGCAGACATTTACATGTTAATAATATTAGGATTATGAAAACAGCAAATGAGATTTAATATAAATTCCCCATGCTCCTTTTTTTTGCTCATTTCACCAAAGCAC
This sequence comes from Pyrgilauda ruficollis, assembly GCF_017590135.1. Classification (NCBI taxonomy): domain Eukaryota; kingdom Metazoa; phylum Chordata; class Aves; order Passeriformes; family Passeridae; genus Pyrgilauda; species Pyrgilauda ruficollis. The sequence goes on along the minus strand of NW_024525489.1, from coordinate 5,571,816 downwards.
GCACTGAAAGGCAGAATCTGTCATCATCTCCATATCAGGACTTCTGGATACTGTTAATTGATACAACATAATCAAACCTGCAGTAATCAGTAGTATTTTGGAATCAAAAAAGCTTTTTAGTATATTTATAGTAACACAAAAACTCTGGAGGCTGGCAAAACCTTTCACTGCACAAATAGTACACTGTGGTCAGGGAAATGACAGAAACCACCACTTCGCAAGCTGATCTGGTATTGGAGAGAAGCTGGATAAAACGCAAGCAAAAAGAAAAATACATTTTATATTTACCAATAACTTGGGGAGGAAGTAAATGGTGAATACTGAAGGTAAGCACTTTTAAGTCAGAAGAAATTGAATCTGTGCTGTTGAGTACTGGTTTGTTATTTTTTCATTGCATTTTATTTACACTTCTCCATATTTCAATTAAAGAGAGTGGCAAGAATAATAACAAAAATATCCATTTTTAGTACTGAGATAGTAATTTTTGCACTAAAAAAATACAGATTTCACTTATTTAGGATATATGCTTTCCAGTATGTTGTTTTCACAGAAAACACATAAGCAGAAATATCTCCTAAAGTAATGACTTGCAGTCCTCAATACTACTATTTCAAATTAGATGTCGTTTTGTGCAAATTTCTTTAACACAGCTGACTGATGCACACTAATTGGTGTAGCTAATAACTGGTTTTACACACTCTTTGAGGAGAACATCCATACTAAGTAGAAGAAAAATTTTACAGATTTTCAAGCATGCCTCCTTAGAGAGACATAAGGAGGAGTTTAATCATAACAATTACCTTGAACTTACTGCTACAGCCTTCCCTGCTGGAGAAATGGGCAGGTTGAGCAAGATGGGGGTCAGTCTCTTCTCACAGATGAGAAGTGATAGGACAAGAGGAAACAGCTTTAAGTGATGCCAGGGAGGTTTGGGTTGGATACTAGGGAAAATTACTTTACTGAAAGCATTGTCAAGCAGTGGAACAGGCTGCCAAGGAAGTGGTTGAGTCACCACCATCCCTGGAGGGATTTAACACTTGGGTCATGTTGAGTTTAGGGTTTAGCAGTGCTGAGTTAAGGGCTGGACTTCATCTTTGAGGTCTTTTCCAACTGAAAGCATTCAATGATCATCTTTACATCCAAGGGAAACTAATTCATCACTCAGAGCTTTCATGGAGAGCCCAGTCTAAGGGCCAGCATTGGTGGAGGGGGAGGCCTTTGTTCACATTCTCATGCAGCAACTACTAAACCATCCATGCAGAACTTCACCTTCAAAGGTTGCAGTGGAAAGTCAGCATTTATGGCTCTGCCTACTAATGCAGATACCATATTTTCTTCCAGCTGCAATTTTTCTCCCATGGTGTCACCTTGGTCCCCGAAGAGCCTGTGCTTCCATGAATGTTGTTTGTCTGTGGTGTAATAGCTGCATGCTGAGCACAAGAGCAAGCAATCCTCTCTTCTGTGTATTCTCAGTAACCACTCCTTGCCAAAGGATGTCATGATTCCTATCTAGGTGTTATTAAATGTACAGCAGGTGTTTTCACTGCAGTATACAAGTAGTGTTTGCAATGACAGAAAAAAACGATTATGGGGCACACAATGGATAATGAATCAAGTTTTTTGCCCTTTATTTGGAATACTATTTCTATGTCTGAAAGGCAATTCCTCTCATTTCTACCTCAACCTATTCTGTGAAACATGAAAGCAGACAGTCACCTCTTTTGTGAACATCATCTCCTCAACAGTCTGAGAGCCCAGCATCTGACAGATTTCTACCCTCAATAACCTTATTCAATTACAGAACAAATAAGCTAATGGCTTACAGAAGTTATATCTCATAAAGAAATATCAGGAATGCATGCATGCATTTTCTTTTAGTGTAAACATTATATTCTGCTGGATTCTCCTCTTATTTAGACAAGGTAAAATTGTTTGCAGTTAGAGTTGAAAAATCTTTCTGTTTGGCAAAGAAAAAAAAATCAATAATTTACAGTCACTTTTCAGGATGAAAAATAAAGATTATTTGAGAAAAGTTAGTCTTACGCAAAAATTTCCATCCTTTTTTTTATTTGGGTTTTTTTGGGTTTTTTTCACACATCTTCATTCCTGCTCTTAGTTTGCACCAAGGTGTCATGAAGTGGCTGGGTACACCAGGCCTAAAAGTCACCTCTGGCACTGCAGTGCACAGAAAAGGCCTCTCCTGCTCCTCTATGACACACCTTTTGCTTCCTCCTCTGCAGGGACAGTGGCTTTCTAAGGTCCAATGCAAAAAGCCAAAAAAAACCATGCTGCATCTCTGCCTTCACCAAATTAGTTTTGTTGTTTTCTTGTCCTTTTTGGCAAGTCAAGATCAGTAAAAAAAAAATGGTAAATGGAGTTTTTGTAAGAGATGGTATTAATATATCTTTATCCAGGGAATATACACCACTATTCATTGCACTGATGCTATAAACATGCCATCCATATCTTACATTTTTCTAAGTCTGTCCCTCTCATTTAATGTTCCCTCAGGTTCACAGAAAGTTTTTCAGTTCAGAGAGTTAAAGAATATTTCATTTATATTCCTTCACGTACCATCAAGCCCATTATGATGGCTGTAGTTTCTTTTCCCCAAAATACTTAATGAAGAGTGGTTGGAGGGCGCAAGCAGCCTTTTTGCACTTGGACTTTGAAGGCTTGGTGTTGACCTGATTACACTGGGTTTCACAGCAGGATGTATCTCTGTTTGAGACAAAAGAGAAAGACAAATTATATCTACTTGATTTTAAGATAAATAAAACAATCTATTCCACATATGAAATTTACTTTTGATTTTCAGTGAAAAGAAAGTTCCTTCTGCATTTGTGTGTTTACGAGACCTTTAACAACACGAGTCCTCCTACCCACAGATCCTCCAAGTAAGAAAGATCTATTTGACTTTAGGTTACCCAAGCTCAAATCCACAGTGCAGATATGTAAGGATTTGAGGTTGAAGAGCTAATAAATACTGTGCTGAATACTAGTCTGAAATGGGTGTGTTTATATTTCCATACCCTTTTGAGATTTGTATTGAAGCTACACACCCACAGGCTTTAGCAAGCAAATAAAAGCATTTTACTGTAGTGAAACTACCTAAATACCTCAGGCTGTTCAGTATTTTCTGTCACAATAACAAGCTTCGGGGGATCTTCCCACACAGAAGTCACAAGGTGCAGGAGTCAGGGGGCCAGACACTGTAGGGCTCTGCAGCTAAAACTATCCCAAAACTGCAGTGGGAACACTTCCATACCTCTACTTACTGGGGAGCTTCAAACATCCCAGAGTATCTGTTTCATGCAGCAAGATTATTTCGGAGAAAGAGGAATAAAGTGGGTAAGAAGCAGCACAGCATATCTGGTCAGCACATTTCAGGGTGGCATCTGCTGTGTTTGCCAGGAGCTGACACAGCTGCATGGAAATTTCTCAGTTATCTGCCAGATAAAAATGGCAAAAGGAAGCCTTGGCTGAGTCTGCTGGTCCCTCACCAGGAATTTGCTGAACCAATAAACTAATTCCCATCACACATTTGGGTTCAAAATGCCACCACCGTGTCCAACCTTAGGTGGACCCAGACTTGTGTGGGAAGTCCCAGGGGCAAGTTCCAGTCCCTCTGACACAGCTGCAGCTGCCAGCACTGTGCAGGTTATGAGGCACCTGCAGCCCAATTACAGCAGCCCTCTGATGACCCCAGGCAGCAGAAGAGGCTGAGAAGGGCAGAGGGGCTGGGAGTCAGATCAGCAGAGTCAGCTGCCCAAGGCAGGTGAGATCAGGACACAAAAATTAAGTACTTTCTCATTTGCAGTCCAAGTTTACACATCCTGAAAAGTGCTTCTTTCTGCTTTCTGTTTATAAAATGGAGCACAGAAGCTGGGAAGATGCAAAATCTACAGTGAGACCAGGTATCCAAGGAGGAGCCTCTCCAGCCTCTGCCATCCATGGCTATCATTCAGGAGAAAGAGAAACCACTGCATAAAGTCAAAGCCCGCTGCAATAGCATGTTTTTCCTCCTTCAGGAATGCCCAAAGTCTGATACCCAAGTGCTCGCCTGCCCTACATGGAGTTCTCAGCCCCATGACCTTGGCCAGGCTGTACTGGAACAGCGTGCCAGGAGGAGACAATGCCAACAATTTTCACACTGAAAAAGACTTTGCTTAATTGTTCACCACTGCTTTGGCTGGAGCTTGCAATCACACTCTCCAAGCATGAACACCCTCCCACGAGAAGCCTCAAGAGGGCCACAGGTAAGAAGCAGTAGGGCAGAGAAATACACAGGCAAGTATTAGAACAGCAGAGAAGGAAGGCACAGGTAACCAGTCACTTCAGGGCAGAGCTGTAGATTTGATGTCACCAAATTTCACACCACTTAATTAGATAAGAGCTTTCTACAGCCATTCACTGCAGAATTCATCTCCTTTTCACACAGAAAAGATTTCATGGCATGTCCTGTTTTTCTTGCTGTGGAGAACAAGCATCTCATACTTTGCTTTTTTACTAAAATGGGAACAAAGGCATGCTTAATGTTATGAACACCACTGATTGCTAAGGCAAAACTCTAAACTGAAATAGATACATACACTTGTGCCATTTGCTGAAGGTAATTGGAATTTGCATTCTAAAATGTTCATTTAGCAATCTTTTCCAATTTTCTGAAGGAAATGGTAGATTTCCAGGGCTAACAACACTAAAATATTATTTTATTTGCCAAAGAACTGCGGCAGCGACCACAGTAATCCCAGCAGCTGCATCAACATATGAGAACTCCATCTTCTTTCATATGCAACCTATAGGACAGGCAATTTCATATTTTCAGGGTGAGCAAACAGTTGAGGAAGGAAGCATTTCCTTTCTTCAAATTCTATGCAGTTCAGAAGTCACTAATCCTCCATTAATTTACCACAAAGTCTGTCTTTTCTCTTTCTGCAGTAGAGGAAGGTAGCAAGACCAAGCTCTACATTGAAGTTCTAGAAAGGAAGTCAGTTAAACAGCCAGGACCACTTCCCAATGGACTGAGTCCTTCCTGTGCAGACGTTTACATCTTACTTCACTCCTCCTCTACATATAGACTTGCTTCAAATATTTTCATGCTTTAGATCAGCACTTTATAACCAGCTGCCTCATCACACCCAAGCAGAGTAATGAGGAATTTCAGGGGTTTTGTCTATTATCCCTTCATATAATTGTATTGTGGAATAATAGTAATCAAAATCTTTTAATTCCTGCTGCTTTTATCCTTATTCTATTGCATAGCACTTCACTGAAAATCTTTTAGCCAGCTGCACCTTGTTCTCATTCAGAGAACTGACTACAGCATTCAAATTATCTCATGACTAGTAGCAAATAACCAGTCAGCCACATTCTGAAATAAAAATAAATAGGAAAAAGAGATAATGTTCCAAAAACATATTAGGAACCCATTTTATAGGACCAGATTTCAGCCTCAAGCAAGTAAATAACAATAACAACATTAAAAACTTCTCCCTTTTCCACTATGTCAGTAGAGTAAAAAAATAAAAAACCCAAAGCAAACAAAGAGAAGCTGAAGTCTTCTACCAAATCACTTCAACAAACATCCTGGATTCCAGAGGGGCTTAGGCAGCTGCACCTTTCTCTCACCTCATCTCCTCAACATGTGTCCCAGCTGGAGTGTTAGCCTGGTTTCCTCATAACTAGGAGGTAATATAGGACATCTAATTAGCCAGGGGTTCACCACAGCAGCTTTGTTTTAGGAAGCACAGTGATTACTGATGAGATTGCAGGGGATTAGCCCCAGCTCTTGAGAGGACAAGGCCTAATTTAAATGCTTGTCCTACCTCACCTGTGGAACCTGCAACTAAGATGCAGAATAAGGGTAAAGGGAAGTGATGACCCAGGATGTGCAGGGCACTGAAATCCTCTCTGCCTTACTAGAAAGGTTGAAAACAGTAGTGCCTTGACACATTGTTAATCATATGCCAATAAATTTCTGTGAGAATGGCACAGCATGAATCTTAAAAGGAAAACAAGTGCCTCCTATATAAGTTATGACATTATATATAAAAATAATTTTTATGAGAAAAATAATGCAAGATTTATTTACTGAAACTGCAAAAATCCCAAATAAACTAAAAAGATCACAAACAAACTGAACTAAAAAAAATTAACCAAGATACATAGCAAACAAAAAGCCATTTTCTAGCCATCCCTATAAAGTTAATTGAGATTAATGTAATCAACTGCACTGGGTTCACTCCATATCCCCGTAACACACACTATTTTCCTCAGCTATAGTGAGACACTTCCCATACAGTCAAATTCTAAGCAGACTCTATAGCTACCTGGCATATTTTAGCACTGTTAATCTCCTACCAGACCTTCACGTAAGTTCACAAAATGCTGCCTGACACTATTCATCCATTCACTCACATTAAACCTACAGACTCAGACTCCCACTGGGGTCAAGACAACTCCTCAAAGGTTATATAACATGGCACTAAAAACATGTGGTGTCTTCTAAGTTTCCCCACGTTACCATTTCCTCTTTAGATGCACAGACAGGTCAGCTGGATGAACCATCCCCTGTCCAGCTTCCCCCCTCACAACCTCAACTCCACCAAGTCAACCAAAGTAGTCTCTTCAAGACACATAACACACACATAACTGGGATGTCTGTAGGGAATTATCCGTGGCTTTTATCCTAAACTCCAGGGCAGGAGAAATCTAAATTCAGTGAGAATGGCATTAAATCCTCATTACCCACATTCTTGAAGTTAGTATTTTGACAAAATTGATGTCCTGGAAGAGAAGTTGTAACTACATGAAGAGCTGATTTCTATTTCAGTAAGGCAAGAGATTTACTGTTTACTTTGATCTAGTACAAAAAACCTCCTCCTGGTGACTGAAATTATGAGCAAAACATCTAGACTAAGCTCTTCACTCAGCTGCAGAGTTCACTTCTGTAGAACAGGATTAATACACAGGAGCATTATTCACTGCACCTCTGATCAATGGATGAATTTCTGTAATCATTTGAGGATTAACAGCCTCTGGGTCACCACAATTCTTATATGACTGTGCAAATATTTAACTGTCACTGATGGCTCATTGCAAGGAATCACTATTACTAAATTTTTTCCTCTCCCCATTTACTTATAAGTTCATTGTCCTCTTGGTTGTGAACTTGGTACACATTTCATTGCACCTTTTAAACTTAGGTCATCAAATTACAAGGTATGCGTCTTAGTGTGGCTGAGGTCCCCTGCTTTTAAGTAAAAAGTAGTATTGCAAATGGATAAAAAGGCCACAGTAGAGCAGCCCTGAGCATACTGAGAATCTCCCCTTTGAGTAGTTATTCTTTTTATTTAGAGAGACAGACTATTTTTCACATTCTAAATTACATCAGGTTTCACTCTGACACTTTAAACCAATATCAGGAGGACTTCTGCCTGTATCCTGCAAATTCAACCATGCAGTTTTGCAACTCATCGTGGACCACCACTGTTATTAATTTATTAACTTCAGAATTTTTTCACGTCACTAAAAGCATAAATCTCTCTTTCTGTGCATACCAGGTTAGGAAGCTTCAGTACACACTGAATGTTCACTTGGTTTGTTATTCTCTGGAGGCAGATACGCACCTAAATACCCAATGATACATGACAGTGGTTTTCTGGTGCTTTTTATCTTCAGAGGATTTCCAGCAAGTTCACAATGTCGATCTGCATCTGAGAATTTTAAAGAATAAAATTCAGTTTAAATATTTTACTATTACAAAGAGATTGAGGATACACCAACCAGCTTCTGACTTGCATTTTTAACACAAATTTATGTTTTTCTTTTAGCCCACCTTTTGGATTCTCCTTTATATCATCAATACTTCTAATCATGAAAATTTAAAGGCAGGACATGTCCTCTTTCATGCAAGTGATGTTATGATTTTTTTTTTTTAAGTTAATGCAAGTTTTAACACCAGTTAGATAGTTTTTGCTTACAAAATCTTTCTGGGGATAGCCAGGCAAATGGAACACAGATGAAAATATGAATGCTAAAAAATGCAGTTTTGGCTATTAAAAATTATTTACATTGAATTATTTTTTGTTTTCTACACGCTTCTCTGTCTCTAAATGGGGCAATACAGAGTTAAGGATTTAAAGCTGGGACTACTGATTTTTTATCATACAACTCTTCAACTTTGCAACAAAATGGTCAGTTGTAACCAAGAATTACAGAGCTCAAAGATCTCAAACATTGTAACTTTCTGCTAAGTACATGAAAACTAGCAGCGCAGCAACTGCCTTAAATTTCCTGGTGCTACTGCGAATACACAAGCAGAGATTCCATCTGCATGTCCCAAACACAAAGTGTTAACATAAAGAGGTTTATGCTTAGACAACAAAGTCAGTCAACTTAAGGCAAAAATTCACAAGGCACCAGGTTTCAGTAAGTAATTTCAAGACGACTGGAAATAGACCATCTCTTTTTTTCTTTTTAATTATTCAGAATGATTGGGTTACCTGTCTCCAAGGAGCACATAAAACCCTCACAGAGAGCTTCCAGTATCCCTAGAATACAGGTATTCTGTTCTGGACAAAATTGCATTCATACAGAGATTCTATAGATCGGGAGGTTTCTCAAATAGAATAACTTCCCACAAATACCTACCTACAAGTTTAACAGGAGGGACATAGTATAAACAGATTATAATTGCAACTCCTCCTTGTGTTTCACCAAACTCTTCCTGTTTGCTTCATTCCAGCACATGAGACAGAGTAAACAGTAACAGGAAGAGGATAAGACACCAGGTAGAATTTACAATCCCTTTATCGATTCTAATCTAGATCATGAAGACCATGAATGCACAGCAATGACTGGAATAAGTATTTCAGATATTCAAGAAGATGTTTTCAGTGCAGTAGACAAAGCACAACTTACTTTAATAGATTAAGGAACCTACCTAAAATTCTGGAAATACCAATGCGTTTCAAACGTTCCAGAGCCCTAACGCTGAGTACATTAAGTACTTTTGTTACTTTTTCTTAATCACAAAACATACTGTGCTCAGGGAAAAAACCCAAAAGGCCGGGTGTCTAGAATATTTTTAATATTGCAAAACACCTGGAATTATTTAAGTGGTGGAGCAGAATGATGTGTCTCCACTGACTCCCTCAGTAAAATAAGCAGAGGCTATACAGTATTTTATAGCTACTTTGAGAACAACAAAGCATCACCTAAGCAGCAATTAGCAAGAAAAATTTCCATCTACGTGTCTTCACTGTAAAAAAATATATTGAATCATGTTGTGGTATTTATATATGCTGACTGGGAGTATGTACTGCAAGGAGAGCACAATTTTCATACTTGAGATAAAGCATGTTCATCAAAGGTGAATATTCCAAAGCACACCTATCTATTGAAACAGTAAAGTATGTTTAACAGCAGCAAATTTTGATCCACAATAAGGTGCTCCCATAAAAAAGTATAATAAAGTTTATGATCTTTATGCAGAACACAGAGAAAAACACAGAAGTTGTATTGTGCATCATTCTCAAGTGTAAAACCAGAGAATGAAATTTGGGTAGGAAGTTATCAAAACTCCCAAAATTTAAAGCAAGCCCTAAAATCAAATATGATCTTTTATATGAGCAATAAAAATCTTAGTAAGACCAGTGAAATAGTGGAAGCTATAAGAAAAAACTACATTTATAACAAGAAGGAATCTGATTTTTTTTAGTATATTTTTCAAACATAGCAAAAGCAGAAATTGTACTGGTTTCTGTAGCAATAGATTATGAAGGTGTGAGGAAAATACACAAGAAAGATAAAGGCACAGCAGAAAAGCCAAATGCATTCCTTGTATCACTGTTCATTGCAGAAGCACTTAGAGAAGCTCACTTCCAAAATACTTTTATGAGGAAAGTATGAGAACTGTGTCGCATTGAAGTGTCCATAGGAAATATTTCAAAACAAACTGGTTAATCAGTAGAACCAAGTTATCAGGACCAGGTGGAATTCATCCAAACTGCTGAGCAGACACGCTGCTGGTGTTTAATGAATGCTTAAATGTTCTTGGTGCAAGAGAACAAAAACAGAGCAAATGTGATAACATTCCCCAGTAAGTAGGTCTGCAGTGTGGCAGAAGGTTGAATTATTAATAGAGGCACACAGTTAAATTTGGAAACATGAAAGGAGCCAACAAAGACCTTGGAAAGGAAAGCAAGTTGAGCGTGTTCTCAGGACTCGGTGGTGCGTCCTTGCAGCAGAAGGACGATGGCGCGCTGGGCCCCATGCGCACACGCGGGCCTGGCGGGGCGGCGGAGCGATGTCACCTCTCCCCTCGCTCCACGGCACACAACAGCCAGGCCCGTGTCCAGCTCTGGGGTCCCCACCAGGGAAGAGATACAGGCACATGGGAGCAGGGCCAGCTGATGGATTGGGTGTTTGAGTGCAGGACACCCAGGGCGTGGGGAAAGTGGCTCTGGGCAGCCTTGAGATGGGAAGGACAAGGGAACACCTGGCTGGCACCTGCAGCCTCCCAGCAGCAGAGCACAGAGACACTGAGCCAGACCCTTCTCAGAGGAACACAGGGACAGGACAACACACTGCCCCTGTCTGTGGCAGCAGCCAGGCCGGGAGACAGGAGATTGTTAAATACAAGGATAAGATTATTTACTCTGAGGTTGATCAAACATTAGAGCAGGTGCCCAGAGAAGTCATGCAGTCGCCGTCTGCAGAGATGCAAAAAGCTCATCTGGCCTAAAGGCCCATGAGCATGTGGACCTTATGCAAGAGGTGGGATTCGAGACCTCCAGGGTCCCTTCCTACTTACATGTCCTACAAACCAGTAAGTGCCAGTCTCATAGGCCTGCCAGGATCCTCTGAGGGGACCATGACCTGCCCACATGCAGCTGATCCGGCATCCAATCTGGCATTTCAGAGAACTTTTACCACACTCTGTCACCAAAGACCTCTTCTGTCCAGCTGTTACAGGGTAAAAGAGGTTTTTTCAGGAATTAAAACCTTATTAAATTGTCTATGTCATCCCCAAATGACCTGTGCTGTTCAACAGATAAAAGGGCAGCAAAAGAGGTGATTAGAGAGTTAAAATTTCCTGATAAGAAATTTCTGAGCATAATCAAAGCTAAAACTGATAGCAAAGGACAGGAGCAGCATAAAACAATGCATGTAAATGAATTCTGAAGGAGTAAAATCACCGTAATAGATAGATATAATGACAGTTCCTACACCATCACAAAGCAGAAGAGTATTCATGGAGTCAGCATCAACAGCTTTCTAAAAAATATCTAGACAATATTAAAATGAAATCAAAATCAGAATGTTAAAAATCATGATGATAGGAAAATAGAAAACATGACTTTCTAAAATTATGGGAAATCTGTATCTTGAAGTGCACATAATTTGGGGCACCACAACCCTAAAGAGGATACAGCACAACTAGAAAAATTCTAGGAAATAACATTACAAACCAGAGTGTGAAGCATTTTTTTATGAGGCTTTAAAGCTGCCAAGCATAATGACTGATGTGGGCATTACAGACAGAGGTGAATAAAATCAGTAATGCCAAGAAGATGATAACAAATGAGGCTGTGCTTTTAGAAATAAAAGTATTTTCTAATTATTTCCTTTTTAAAAAAAAATAGATTTGTATGTCTCTTAAGCTTAGAAAGACTTTCTGAGCAAGTTATTTCTCTTTGACATTCCATCATATCTCTGTGAAAATGCAGATCACCTAATCAATGTACTAATCAATGTATTCCCTGAATTGTATTCTTAGAAACTTTGGGGACAAAAAAATATGCTCTGTCAATTATTTTGCTGGCTATTAAATTCTGGCATAAATTGTATTCAAAGATAAAAGCAGAAAATACTTTCATCCTAGATACAGCTAAAAGCTCTTCCATAGCTATCAAAATCAAGGATGCAAAACATAGTTTGTGAACCAATACTCATAAACATTACTCAATTCAGATGAATGGGTAGCTTTGTCAGTAAAATACAAACTTTATGCTTACAAAGACAAATGAGTACCATTTTGCATATTCTACTGTTTTCACCTGTCTTTGTTGCATCAAACTAGATCACTAGCAAGTACTATGTACCATATTTGTTAATAAATCAGAGGATTTAAATGTATAATAAATTTTCATCATGATGAGTACACCCATTTCCAGATAACTATACATATAATATACAGATAATTTATTGTCATGCACTGAAAACATTTTGACAATCATGTCTACACAGCATGTAGTTATCCAGATCTAAATTACTATCATTAATACATATAGTTACAGTGATAAAGCTATAGCCAAGCAATGAAAAAAAAAATTCCTCAAAAGTTTCCCTGTGCTGAAGCAATAATGCTTACAGACGCACGGCTCGCTGCCAGGCATTTATCAACCTGCCTGTGAGCTGCAAACAGATCCAGTCTCGTCAGTGACTGCTGAGAAGAATGCTCACTTTGCTCTTTCTCTAATTAAGAGACCTTCCCCAGACAGGATGCTCTTATGCTCTTGCTTAACTTAAAAAAACCCATGCAATATATTCAAACTAAAAAGGAGGCAGTGCATGAGATTTAGACCACGACAATTTCATCTTACTAAAGCAGTTCACCAATTCTAATTATTCCTGAAAAACCATCAGACAAGTTTACTGTCACCAACCACAGTGAGTCTATTAAGTTCAGACAGAACAAAGTTTGAGCTTTCTGTGATGGGTGTGCTCCTAGCAGGAGGTGCTGTGCCTTCTCAACCTCCTGGTGGCCATCCTGAGATTGAACTGGGATGTAAATGCATCCTCTCCACTACCTCCTGCAGGCATCTCAGCAGGGGTCATGCTACAGGCTTCATTAATGAGGAAAATCTAATTCTCTGCACTATCTGAAGGAATAAAGAACACAGAATAGGACCTTCTTTTCTGCCATTGGATATAATGGGCTGAGGGAGAGGATGTGGGTGGATGTTCAATAAGAGAAAATATTCTGTCGAAACCATTTTGGTTTTCAGCTACAAGATGATTGGGCCTTAGGTTATCATTCCCAGAAGCGTCCATCCTCCTCCAAGACACGAGAAGTACCTGCAGATGCATTCAGGTACACAGGTGGAATGCAAAAACCAATTTATTTTATGAGCTGTGACACGCTTGTTCAGACAGTCTTTCCCAGATCGGGGAATCAGCTTCATTTACAACCTGGCACTTCAACAAATTGCACAAGACTAAGCGGGCATAAAACCTGGTATGCAGCTGGGATAAGTGTCCCACCAATCCTTCTGTCTTCAGATTTTATGGCTTCTGAGTGTTGTTATGGTGCCTAATGCAATATAGTTGGGAAATGCAGTTACATTTTCAAGAACTGGTTTGGCACACACAGAGTCAGGTGACAAAGCATCTAAGCAGCTATTAGATTCAAGTTTCAGCAAACCAACATGGAAAACAAATTCCAAATCAGTTCTTGGGTACTGTAACCATCTCATGCCATATCACATCATGGGAGACCTGGTACTCTGGCCAGGTTATTAGTTAAGCATGACTGTAACATTTCTAACAACAACACAGATATTCACTCAATACTGTAATTACTCAGTGGATCCAGCATAGTAAATCATTACTGCTAATTAAGGATCTTGTTTAAAAAAAATCAAAAAATTCAAGATAGCCTTAGAAAAGGATTCAGGACATTTGCAGGAAAAGAGAGACTATTTAGTTATAACATTAAAATCTACAGAGTGCACTGAGAACAGGTCACCAGATGATAGTACAGGAAAAAAACTAGAAAATATTCTTTTTCTTTACTTTTTTGCGTTTACTAGAGCAAAAATATGACAATGACAATGCAGGTAGAGCACTGTAATGATACCACAGAAAGAGAGATTGCCAGAAACAGAACATAGATTGTGGATACGTGTGTGTATATGAAGAAATGTGACTTAAATTAATTGAGGTATAATTAGGTTTCCACTGTTAGAACATTATTTTAATGCTGTGTTCAAAATCCATTAACAATTGTGACTTTTTTTACTTCAACATGTGTTAGGTCTAATCAGGAAGGATCGGAATTCAAAGAGACAATCATAAGGTCTAAAAATTTGGTTAAGCAAAAAGAATCATGAAAGACAGTATAGGGGGAAAAAAAGTCTTTCTACTCTTGCTGTTAATCTGATGTAGAACTCTTTCACTCAAAGAAGCTAAGAGAAAACATTCCCAGCACTGCCAGTTGAAGCAAGAATGACTATTTCCTGCTAAAAAGCTCAGCTTTATTTAAAGGCTGAACATGTGTTCTAGTCTAACAATTAACAGTTGGTAACAGTTGGATGAATTTTTTTCTTCTGGTTTTTCTTCTCCTTAAACAAAAGTTTCATCTTTTGAATATTTTTTACTGCAGTGAGTGAGAAAACCCACAGATATGGATAAAAAGATATAAAGTTCAAGTGAACTTCTGAATTTACCTCCATGATTCAGCAGAATCATAAATTTAAAGGTACAATACCTTTCTCTCAGAAAGTAACATTTATTTTGGATTGAGGATTAAAAATATAATCTTAATCCATTTTTAGACATACTTCTTCCATGAAGAACAACTCATTTTATTCTCACTGTTGACACATGGTTTCCTGAAATCTGAAAGTTGTTCCCGACTTGCATAGATTTAAAAGAAGAAACAAAATGCCCAAAAGATTTAAAAAATTAGACAAGGACAATGAAAGAAATATTCAGCAAGTTTTGGAGTACTGCAGAAGTAGGTGAAAATTTTGCATATGTGTAATAGCCGGTCTTGAAGTACATAAAGGGAAAATAATTACTCAAAATCAGATTTTAAGCCTCCGTGGAGTAAATTTCTTATAAACAGTGCAGACATCATCTGCATCTCAGATAAGTATGCTGGGAAAACATTTATTGTTAATCTAATAAACATGCTTATAAACCTCACATCTAATGATCTTAAAAGTTCTCTTCAATTCTAATTCAATTGACAGTACAATGAACCAGAATGCCTCATCCTGGAATACCAAGCATCTGCTCCAAGAACTCAGTCTATGGAAGACTGGGAATCATAGCCAGACAGTGTGAACAGTAAAACAATGTGCCCGGTGCAGATAGAAAAGCTGTTGAAATATTCAGTGACTTTGCAGCACAATTTACACACATATGCAGGTGAAGAGACTTACTGTCACTACCTACAAAAACTCATAGCCTTTTGTCATACTACTAGAAATTCATCAGGTCTTTATATTTTGGCATAAAAAGAAGCAGCATAATACAGAATTTTTTAGAATTAAAATTTAAAACTGGAACAGAAACTACCAAAATGATGCAACTATGATGAATAAACATGGCTGTCACCACCATGTCACAGTGACAAGGGACTGTATTGCACACCACATTTAAATTATTAAGAATCCCCAGCTCCTGATTCTTTGACCAATCCCACTGAAAAAAAAGTACATGTATAGATCTATAGGTTCTGCATAGCAAATGATTAAAACAACAGAAAAGCACACTTCTTTCATTCTGCCTAGTAGGAAGAATGTATGTTGTGGCACTGATTTTCCCTTCCTGCCCCCCATTTTTGTAAATGTGAATTTTTGAAAATGAATGAGGTAATAGTTATCACTTTTTTAATTAATTTGAAATGCTCCCACAGCCTAAGATCTGTTCAAGGCAACCAGACTTTATCCAATGTGTCAGTAATGCTGGACAAATGAAAAAAAAAATGAAAAGCAAAAGCGTATAGACAAGAAATGTTTATTGAAAAAGAAAATAAAATTAAAAGACAAAAATGGGTGAGAAGCACAGCACACAGAACTAAGAATTAAAAAAACATCTTACATTCTGCCTTAATGGCAGCACAGTTAATAGGGACAAAGGGACGTCGTGCTGCCTGCCGCAGCCGGAGGGTATTTTTGCAGACCTGACGGGCCAGTTTTGTCCAACAGGTGGTGTGCAGAAAGAAAGCCTGCCGTGTTTTCACCGCCGACTTGGGACTGCCCGTGTTACGGACCGGGGTGCCCTGTGTAGCTTGCCGGGACAGGTGAGTTCGGACATGCGACTCCTGCGGGAGGGAACACAGAGAGCATGACACACGACTGAGTCACAGCACGCAAACATCCCCAAAATTCAAGATAGCTTTAGAAAAGGATTCAGGACATTTGCAGGAAAAGAGAGACTATTTAGTTATAACATTAAAATCTACAGAGTGCACTGAGAACAGGTCACCAGATGATAGTACAGGAAAAAAACTAGAAAATATTCTTTTTCTTTACTTTTTTGCGTTTACTAGAGCAAAAATATGACAATGACAATGCAGGTAGAGCACTGTAATGATACCACAGAAAGAGAGATTGCCAGAAACAGAACATGGATTGTGGATATGTGTGTATATATGAAGGATTGTGACTTAAATTAATTGAGGTATAATTAGGTTTCCACTGTTAGAACATTATTTTAATGCTGTGTTCAAAAACCATTAACAATTGTGACCTTTTTTTCTTCAACCTGTGTTATGTCTAGTCAGGAAGCATCAGAAGTCAAAGAGACAAAATCACAAGGTCTAAAATTTGCTTAAGCAAAAGAACGTAGTGTCTGTGAAAGACAGACACCACAGGGGAAAAAAGAAAAGTCTTTCTTTTGTAAAAAGAAGACTTTTTGTAAAAAGTCTTTCTTCTGATGTAGAACTCACAGGAATATGGGAATAACATGTCTAAGCACTTTACAAAAAACAGGCCCATGCAGGAAGCCACACAGCAGACAACTCTATTCAGAATGGATATATAATGCCATCCTAAATGAGATATTGTATAGTAGATTTAATGTTTCAGATATAACCCACCATTTGACAGACAATATGACATTTGTACACCAAAAATGCAGGAAGCACATGCTTGTTTATACAAGAAGTAGTCAAATAAAGATATGGCAAGGCCTGAGCACTGTACAGTTCTACTTAACACAGAAAAAGGATTAATAAACTGAGTTTTGTAATACCAAAGTTAATTACATACATAAAAACCATTCCATTAAATAATCAAATCACAGCAGTCTTGTGAAAGCACCATGTTTTGTTTTAGAAAAGTTTGTCTACACAATCCTACCTCTGTAGGTTGGCTGGAAGACAGCTTATCTTCATCTGTCTGTGTGGGCATTTTCAGGCCACCATATTTCTTCCAATAAATCCAGCAAGATGCACACAACCTACATTGCATATTAGGAGGGCCCCAAGAATACCACTGGTGAGACTGCGGAGCTAAGGAGGAGAAAGCAGCACAGGTGAACTGGTGCATGCTATATTCACTACAATCAATCCAAATGCTGTAATAGATGATTACATATGGCCATAACACATGGCAATAGCAGAGTATTGTATGGATAAATATTTAATATATTTGACATGGAAAGTAAGAACTTGAATTGTTTGTTGCTTTATTTTTTTTATAAAAGCACCAGAGACGTGAACTCCAAATGGAAACTTTGGAAATGCTTTTGTAATGAATTTCAAACTAGGGACTTTGTATTGCTGAGATTTTCTCCCAGAGGACTAGCAGAAAAAAAACCAACAAACCCACTATTTCTAATATCACCCTGGAAGACAGGCTAATTAAGTTGGATTCTATATCTGCTCTCATATAACTCTGTTGAGGGCTGCTACTTCAAGAAGTCCAACAAAAATTATCAGAAACACACAAAATACTAGAAAGTCTAAAAATTAGTCCTCCCCATGTTCCCCAACAACAACAGAGGGGGAGAAAAACTCCAAAACCATTCAAAAGACTACAAAATATTTTTTTTTTTTTTTTGCCTTTACTAGAGCAAGAACATGACAATGACAACGCAGATAAGATCACTGTAATGATTCCACAGAAAGAGAAAAAAAAAAAAACCTACTCAAAAACCCTGTCGCCTTAAAGAAAAGCCAAAAATAAAATTGAATCTAGCTTTGTGAAGGTAAAGGAATAATAGATCAATGCCACCATATTATACTACTTTAACTTTCTGGGCTTTATAAATTATTTTAAAATAAATCATAAAGAAATATGAATACTTTAATTAATATACTGAAGGCAGTTCTAACTTTAAAGATATTTCTGCCCTAAGAGCAATTGCAAATTATCCTCTGTCACATGCTAACAAAAGTACATACCTTTTTTTCTAAAAGCACATATTAAGATTCACCCAAACTCTTGAGTCATTGAAAAATATATTTACTTACTATAGCAGCTTTCACAAGCTCGACCTATTACTGTGGCTTGTGCCTGGTAAGAGGCTCCCATTGCTCCGTTGACTGCAGCAGGTTTCCCATTGTTGCTGGATATTTGATTGGGATTTGGTTTATTGCTTCAAATAAATGTTTTAAAAAGTTGGAAAAAAAAAAAAAAGTGGTTTTATTTACTGGCTGGTCAACATGAAGACAAACAATCTAATTCTGGAATCCTGATGTGTGCTGGCAACATCTATAAAACCTTCTTTAAACAGCAAGAGTAATTTTTGTATTCCTCTATTATTTTCAGCATTGTCAGACACTTGCCATGTTAAGAGCTCCTCTGACACTTCAATTGCAGCTTTTACCGTGCTCACATGATCTAAGCTACTTGGCAAGCTCATAAAAGACCAACTCTCAGAGGTCAAAGCATTAACAAAAGTCTGACACAGCACGGAATTTAACAAGGTGCTTCTAGTCAACAGACAAGGTTTAAAAGTTGAGGATGGACTTCGAGTGAAGTGTAACAAGAGGAGCAACAGTGCCCGTAATACTACAACGTTGTTGATCCCAGAAAAGGGTCAAACAGCCTCCTGTCTGAAAAAGAAGTACACGCAGTAATACAAATGTCTTATAACCATGGCAAAACTCACTCATATATCAGGTTGTTCTGTCTCAGTTCTCTTCTAAATTATTTCCTCTCTGAGAAGGCTAACTAACTGGTTTTTGGATATTTCTGTTTAGCTTTTTAATATTATTGTACTATATCATTCTCATAATTATTATAACTTCTAATACTTCAGTGAAGTAGGACTTTACAGGTCAATTAATTCAGAGAGCATTGCTATAACTCCTCACTAGATTAAGTGCAATATTTCCAGAGTTTCAACTTTGTGAGTCTTAGTTACCCTCAATACAATGCAAGGCTGGATACATTGGTTCCTAAGATAATTATTTGTCATTTTAGGTAGCATAAAATATATTCAAGAAAAGTTAAAATGACAATTGAAGAAACCTGTGCTGTATCAAGTCTCTATTTCAAATGCCAACAAGTCTGTCTCCTGCCTTTTCCTTTTTCTCTGTATCAGCAAGAGACAATTTTACCATTTCCACATATTCTTTATCCTGGGCTTAAGGTACAGAAGAGCTTGAAAGACGATTAAGTTTTCCACATTATGATCTGTTGCTTAGTTACCTTTCAGAAATGCCATGAACTGAAAGGGACTCTATAGAATTAGGGACAGAACCTTGCAATTACAAGAAATATCTAATGATCAAGTTCAAAAAGGTACTCAGCTCTGAGAATCAATTCTACTCAGATTTCAAATGCAAAAAATGAGTCTTGAAGCAGAGCATTTAGCAGTCCCATGACCACCACAAAGCCTGAAGAAGTCCTATCATCCTCCTACTGTTGATTAGGGATTTTGTCTTGAAATGGAGGCAAAAGACAGGCAGTAAGATAAAAACGCAAAAATCCCACCTCTTGAAACATATTTTGTCATCCAATACAGCTGGTCCCTACTGTGAACATATTGAAAATCCAAAACTGCCCACATGGACCAAGGAAATTAAATTGAAAAAGCACAAAAACTGAGCACCTTATGGTTTTCCTAAAGCAGCCACTCATCCGAGAAGGTTAGGGAACACTCATACTAGAGTTTTTAGCTTTTTTTAAACAGTGTGACTTATTAGAGATGTGAGCTTCAAAACTCACAAAATTTGTTCTGAGATAAGATTAAAATAAATTTAACAGTCTGCTGCTTTCATTGTTACATCTGTTTAAGAAAAAAAAGCCAGTATGAAATATGGAAATGAAACTCTATTGTATGTAATTTATACAAGCCATCAAAAATCTTTGTGAAGTACTTCCTTTGTTATTACATTCTTCTGTTATACAAACACTCACAACAATGGGAAGTTCATATATAAGTAAACTGAATATACCCACAGAAAGCCTAGAAAAAGTGATTTGGAATCCTTTCTGTCATCATAATATTGAGGAAATTATGAATATGTAGGAGGGATTTTATCTTTTTTCTACAAACCACATGTTAACAGAAGCAGATATAACATCCAGTTTAAATCTAAAAGAAATACAGATCAAAAACCCCTCAGAAGAAAACAAGATTGCATTAACTGCACGTGGTCAAAGATAGAAGGTCTGGGCTATGTGCTACCTTTAATTAAGAACCAGAATATCTCTTGTCTCTAGATGAAGAACAAATTTTATCAGCCAGATAAAACTGTAATGGGAAATTATCTGATTTTATTTTATGTAACTACACTAACAACTGCTTCTACTTTGAAATATTGCATTTACGTAAATATGAAGTGTTGTGCTACAGGGATTTGGAAGAGATTGTTTTGGAAAAACTTCTTTTTAAATTAATAAACTATTCTTGCATGTGAACAGTCCACAGGTAGCACTTGATCGGCCTTTGTAAAACTTCTTATTCCAGACAAAAAGATTGCAGGTCAAAACCAAAGATAAGAAGGTTTCACTTAAGACAAGAGTTTCTGGCATTTTCGGATTATATCTCTGCATATAACAAATTCTGTGAAAGTAAACATTAGAGAGATGCCTAGGAAAATACCATGCATGTAACTGCATGTTACTGTTTCAATTTTACCTGTATATTATTTAAAAAAATGAGCTTGTTGTTATACTCACTAGGTGGGGATGTACACTTGTTTCAATTTACTTTCTGCTTCAGCTGCTTTCAGACGTTTCTAGTTGAAAAATTAACACATTACAATATTTTATTACATTTAGGTATGACACTTCATAAAACTGCACACAATACATCTTTAAATTATTTCTTAATTGTTATTTCAGAAGGGCGTCAAAAACAAGTGTAGGAATCTACACAATGAAAATCATGAAAAACAAGCTCTCAATTTTTAGCATTAGTTTGAAATCATAATATGCTGTCCTTCCCAGTAAAACTCACAGGCCTCACATATGACAACACAACTGTAAAAATTACAATGACAGTTTACATAAATTACATCTATATAAACATGTATGATACCGTGGCAACCCCTCATTGCAGAATTAAGTAGAAACTAAATGAATGAAATTGTGTTCCTCATCAGTCATGTAACAAAACTTCTTGGCTGCTCTGTCCAGACTGAGGCTGAGCTCTTATAACACAGTACTAGTAACAATAAACTCCACTGAGTCTTAGAAATAACTAAACACTTACTAGCATTAAATGCCATCAAAACTATGGCTCAGGAACATCACAGTAACAGGACAGCTACACTACTGTCAAGATAGTCTGTGAATTTACTAAATCATTACTTTCTTCATATGTGCAACAAATTTAACCATTTTGCATTTCTATAATGTTGAGAAGTTTTAGTTGTTGCCATATATTATACAAGTAACTAAGACAACAGTTTTTTCAGCAGTGGCACAAGAAATACCGAGTTCATGTGTCCATAGGATTTCCAAAACATTTGTATGTAAAAGATCAAGAAAAAGCATTATTTCCCTGCACTTTCTGTACTCAAGACATTACTTCTATTCACTGGAGAGAAAAAAAAGAAAGAGCAAGAGAGAAAAGGATTTGAATCATGGTCAATTTCATTACAGAGGATAAAAAAAAGGAGGGGACGCATTTATAGCCAGCAATAATAAATCAATACTACCTGTCTTTATCAGATGATTAAAACTCAGTCCTTCATTTCACCTGCAATAGCCACTTCTCCTCTCTGCTGTACTCCTATTTTTTTGATATCCAATTTTGCAAGGTTTATAATCCAGGAAAATATTTCCCACCTTGAGAAAACTATCATTAGATGACTCTTCTCTGAGAGTCCCTCGCCTGAGCCACGAGGTGAGTTACAGGGTTATTCAGCTGTACTGGCCCAGCAGTCTGACTAAACCTCCTGGTGCAAACTGCTGTTCTTCTCCATTTCATTAAGTTGCCTCTGTGCTGTCAATTTATAAAACTCTGCTTATAAAATTGCATCTTTAAGGAGTAATGTGTAATAAACAGACTTCTAATCAGTCCATGCCACCATTAATTAATTCCTGTGCAATGAGAGCTTTTTTCCATTCATGTCCAAAACAGATTTTTTTTTTTTTTCCCTTACAGCTTTTTGCTGTTCATAGATGCCCAGTTGGGAGCTATAGAAGCTAATCCCATTGACACTGCCGGTACAGTAGCAATCTTTCCCCAGTGCAAGGCTTGACTACACTGCTCTACCCTCAGCAGGCCCATAGAAAAATGCAAACATGGTCTGCTCTGCCTGGGTCAGTTTTTACAAGAGCAAGGAGAAAGAACAGCAGCAGCACCATGCTCCAAGTCTCATAAACTAGAAGTTTTTAACCTGAGAACATTTCACAGCCCCAGGAGAGGAGCTCCCAATGGTGAACTCCCTCTGCTTAACAGCAGGACACAAGTTTTCCACAACTGTCTCTTGTTCTTTTTCATATTATATCCAACAATATAGAACTTGTTTGCAGCCTGACAGAAGCATGTGAAACTGCCAGGCAAAGGGTTACCACACATTCCTCAGAGCTTCCTAACAAACTGGTCCATTCTACAAAAATGAGTAAATCTCACTGCACACCTACCATGAGCAAAAGAGAAAACACAATAATGGGCAAAAAAGGATGAAAGCAGCCCTGAAGCACTGCCAGAATGTAAAGGCATGTGTAGGAAGCTGTATTAAGCCCTGCTGGCAGTGTCAATGCAAAGTGACTACATACACATTGATTAAATTTTAGCGTACTTTCAGTACTGGCATGGAGGTTGTAAGGAATGCAATATAACAATTGCTTTTCTCCTGTATTTACTAAAGGAAATTACATACTGCCTTCTAAAAAAGCAAATCATGAAATGGCATTTCAGTATAAGCTATATCTTTATACATTAAAACTATGGCTAACATTGGTCTCTAAAAGGAACAGAACATGTCACAGCCTGAATCCTCACTGACATATCAACTTCTAAGTACCAAGAGAGAGAAAAGGAAGAAGAAAGAAAACTACCAATAGTTGCAGTTTCTAAGATAAAACCTCTGTGTGTTGAAACCTAGAGAAAGAACTGGCAAAAGCTGGAGGCTGAAACTGAAAATATTTAGACAAGAAACAAAGCACCAGTTTGTAACAAATCCCGGGAGCAATGTAATAAATTACTGGAGCAATGTAACAAGAGAGCTGATGCTTTACCAGGAAAAAAAATTTACATCTTAAACAGTATTTCAAACAGGTCTTACAGACTGCATTGAGGAGAGGTCAGACTATACTAACCCAGTTTTTCACCTGGGGTCTTATGCTTTTAAGGAACTACCATTGAAAATGAATGTTTGTGGGTTTTAAGAACTTTTATTAAGAATATCAGCTTACAAATATCCCAAGAACTGACCACTTCTCTAAATTAGTACTGTTTTCAACAGTGGAAACAAAGAAATGAGAGGTAAATGTAATACATTGTTGCAGTAGAGCAATTTAGCTACCATTTAACGTGTTCACTCTTTTCCTCTTATGAAGTCTCAATAAAGTCTTTTCCCATTGAACTGGACTTTCAAGGAGAACACCACAAATAAGTTTTCATTCAGTAGAATCAATCAATCAAACCTGGCCATCCTCAAACACTGTATATAACGTAGTGGTCACGAGAAGTGCCCTATCTCCAGGGATGATTATCCAAGGCTGAATTAGTTTTGCTAGACAAGTTCAGAGAACTTTAACATATCTTCCCTTCGCTTTGACTTGAAGGGAAGATGTTCTCAAAGCAAGGTGGTAGCAGTACCTCCACTGCCATTAAATCACTACATTTATAACCTAACATAATAACATTTGGTAAAAATTATGATAAAGAAACCTTTCTTATTCCTGATACAACACATCCAATTCACACAAAGAAATAAAAGATAATTAAAACCAATTTTTCATATTAAATCACACCAGTCTAGAACTCAGAGACTGTATTTTAAGATTCAAGTATGTGCACTGACCTTTTTCATCTTCCCAATCCCACCAGTCCCCCCGCCCCTCAAGCATGAGATTTCGAGAAGAATGACTCTGAAATGTCCACTTTATTACCAAATACATTTTCTCCCTGAACTACATTCAATTATCACTGCTTGTTCTTTTTGGGAAAGAAAATCCTACAGATACTGTTTTGACTGAACTGTATCAATTTTTACCATTCAAAAAAAAAAAAAACTAAACAAGGGTATGATGAAGTTCTGATCCCTTCTTAGGAATGATTATAGAAATGTTAACCAGGATAAAAATTAGGCATTTGGCCTACACTGGTTTTATTACTGATGATCATATATGTGACCCTGAAAGAACACGTCTAAAGAATTCCATCCTGAGTGTATTGCCATGGTCTGAGTAGGATGTTGGAAGTTTATTTAGTTACAAGTAAAACACAGGCATTTACCAGAGCATTCAAGTTGCAGATAGCTAAAAAGCCTACGTGATTTTCCTGTAAAAATCCTAATCCTGTGAAAGGATATGCAATCTTAACACATACACCTTGATCATTGTAGCAATAGAATCATAAAGAGCTCTAGAGAACTACAAAAGGAATCTTAGTCTTTCACCAACTACTCCAGAGCAAGTATTTCAGAAAAAAACCTCACATTTTTATCTGATTCTTAAAGATAATCTGTTGCCCAGCCATTAAGAGCTGACAAAATTGCACAGCAAATCTCTGTTGACAGCATCTTTCTAGGATAAAAATCAACAGTGAAAAAAAGGGGTTAAAAGTGAAAGGAACAGTGACAAAACTGGAAAACATGCGTTTATATGGAATATATTATATTCAATTTGTATTAGCCATAGAACTAAAATGTCCTAGTGATACTCCAAGACTCTACCATGCAGTAAAACACCTTTCCCTTATTTTCCATGCCCTAACAAGATGATGTAGAAACAATTTCAAATAAACCAGAACAACCTGAAGTAACCATCCCTCAGATCATTTAATCTGAAACACATCCAAAGATCCATCTGACAGTACAGCTGTAGTTATTACAGCATAAAAATTATTTTCAATACACTGTCCATAACATCACCATCAATTATGCAGCAAATAAAGGAGCTACTAGCTTAAGCATTAAATCAGAAATTAAAATGGAGCCTTTTAAAGTATTCTATGGTCTAAACCAAGGAGTAAATATATGCAGAATACAGTATATAAAAAGCATCAACACTGACAATTTGCCTAAACCTGCTAAAAATATCCTAGTATTGATACCCAACATAATCTTAACATGTTTTTGCTCCAGAGCAACCCAAACAGTTGAACATTCAATCAGAAGAATGAACAAACCCACTGTGTGCAGAATGGTCTCAATTTTGAAATGCTGGTAATGCCAGAGTAATGCTTTGTCCAGAAGTACCAATTAAAGGTTCATCACACCAGCAGCCACTGTAACGCAACATATTTTTGTACTTCTTTCAGTCCCATGGCAGAGCTTCACTGCCTAAAGCATTTGCTCTGCAGCCCATTTCTGTCTGATTCCCTACTGAAGGAGGAACCAGGAATCCTATTCCTTCAAACCAGCATAGAATACAAATAGGTTAAAAAGCTCTTCACAGCTATGGGATGTACAGCAGGCACCAGAGGATTCAACAATGCAGCCTGTAACAGCACTGATCTATACGCCAAAACATTACCTTAGGCCTCCCATCATGTATCTTTTCAAGAACACAAACAGATTTTTATGGTTTAACAACATCACTTTTTTTAAAGAATGTCTCAGACTGGTTCATTCTGAAATAGTCATTGAATTACCTGCTGCACATATCTGTCAGTGGTTTTCCACATGTAGTAATACTCAATGATGCTAGTCAGTGACTTCCAAGGGAGCTGAAAAACATTTGTTACAAGTTAAAGTGGTTCCAAGAAATCGCAATGTCCACTTCTTATTAAACACATGTTAAAATCAAGTATAGTTGAAACAAATACTAAAACTTGAATGTGTTAAATAACTGCATTAGAATCCATATGCAAACAAACACATATTGCAATTAATAATACACAACCTTTCTTTACAGTTCACAAGTATGCAGAATTATGGCATCACACATCCAAATCTAAATGTAATTTGTTCTTTTTAAGCCATATAGTTAAACAAAATGATCAAAACAGAATGCAGATTTCCATCAGGAAATACAGAAAATAATATCTCTTCTATAAAGTGTGTCCATTGGAGAATAACGTTAGGACTAAAAGAAATCATCTTGACAAGACTGTGCTCGAGTCTCATGGTAATTTTACTCTTAAAAATACAAAGGATACCATACATAGTTCAGATTTTCATGTCCCATAACAAGTCAGCTGCTCATACATTACCACTAGTTTTGCATAAACTCCCACATGCTCTCAACTATTATCAAGAAACAAAAGGATGTGAGGGACAAATGTTACCCTGAGCAACACGAGTCATACTGACAATAAATATTTCAAAAATCTCTGTACAAACAAGGTACCTTTCATAATGACAATGATTTCGGGTGCTCACATTCATCAGTAAAATAAAAATGTCTTAAGTGTAGGGGAGAAAAGTAGGCAATCATTTTTAATTATCACCAAATAATCTATTTAACTCCACAAAGTCTTTCTATATTTTAAATTAGGATGTCTCATCCAAAATTTATGCAATTTTTCTTCATAACTTGGAAACATTACTAATTTGTGTGTTATATTTTCTAGAGGCATGCATTAATGCAAATATTATCTGCTTTCTAGAAACAAGGATGATCTTTAGGATGTTCCAGAAAATACAGGCGTGGAAGCTGAACTTTCCAACCTTACTGACCCCACTAGGCAGCTTTCTGCAGGTTTTAAGCCAAAAAAGGAGTTTCCTGCACCTTTAGTTAAATTCCTAAAACACCAGAGGAACACTTGCTCAAACTATCTCTCTCTGCATGCAGGAGCTCACTAATTTTTCAGGTTTCTTGATTCAGGTTCAGAGTCAGAAGTGTTCCACAGTGTGTGAATCCCTGAACATTTACATTTGATCCAAAAGCAGCAGTGTATGAAATGTTTATGCTGATGTCTTAATAAGTAGCAACACAATTCAGGTTCCTAAAATTCTTTTGCTTTTTCAGGTAAATTACGCCTTGAGAGAAATCTTCCCTCAAAGAGGCCAGTGACAAGAAGATGTGTTTGGTGTGAGGTGACATATAAAATGATTCTGAGTCTTCAAGTCCACATTCCCCTTGGTATCCAGGTGAAATGCTGTCCACCCCAAGCACCAGACATTGTCAATTAGTACATTTTATCATATCCATAGTTATTTTCCTTCCTGAATATTAGCACATTCATGCTACAAATGTTTGCCATTTCTCTAGAAAATGCTTCAATCTGTTTTGACTATGGCTGTGACACCAGTATGTTTATTTACTCACTAGGTATCTATAATTAAAGGAAGGTAATTAAGATGCTTGGACCAAATAATTGTAATCCTTTTATACTTTGATTCAAAACTTGGAAAAGCTGCTAGACTGAGTACGGATAACCTGTATTCCATTTACCTATGCACTTAATGCTCTGAACTGCCAGTGAAGCTGTGAACACCATAGATTAATACATTGTCATTACCAAATTCTGTCCTTGAAAGAAGTAAATATGTTTATCTGCACAACAGTTTTGAAGGAGAAAATTAGCAAATGCTATCAGCTCTACAAAAACAGAGAGAGGGGAGTTCTAAGTTTCTTTAGTTTCTCCAGGTTAAAAATAGACCAATCAAATGCTATCAGCAAGAAAAATTTAGGATTATAAAGCATCTTCAAATTAACATGGTAATTTTAAAGCCATGTTTCCACAATTTTCTGAAGCTGGAAAATAGTTGCTCCAGCTTTCTATAAACAGTCCCTACTCTTGATCACCAAGGCCTTTCCTGCCATATCTGGGATGTAATAGCTATAAATTTGTGAAAACCATTTATAATGAAAAACTAAGAATTAACAAGTATAACATCTTTGTCTTACTGTTAGGAAAATAGTTACATTTGGAGAACATAGAATAACTATTCTTTTCCCATTCTACTAGTCTGGGATGAGAAATAATTCAAGCACATCAAGTAAATTGAATTAGCTTATAATGTTTAGCTTGATTAGGATTCACACAGAGTTATAAAGATAGAAGAACCTCTCCTACAAGAGTCAATGAGTCAACAGTTGATGAAAATTATTATTCAAAAGCTAGATTGGCAATTTGATTACAATTGAGCATCTCCTATCTATGAAAAAAGTAATGACCTTTACACCATTTAACTTATAACAATCTTGTTTACTAACATTTAGTGTTTGTAACTTAATGCTTGAGCCGCACATTGGACATCAAACAGTGGCAGTTCCCAGTAACTGCTGGAAAAGTAAGTTAATCTGCCCTTTACAGCACTGTCATGTAAGGGCTGCAGCTGCAGCTGCTGTGCCTTGCAAATCTGGGCCGACACAGCAAAGGCAACTCCTCTGGGATGTAGTGACTCAGGCAGGTAATACACCACCCTTCTGCTTCAGCAGACTGCTACCAACCCCTTTCTGCCATGCAACATGACTTTCTTGCCTGTCCTGTGGCACCACTGCGTGATTGCTGAGGTTGGAGTTTGATCTCAGGCACTACAGATTTAATTTTATCATTAGATCCTGCTCGGAGACCCAAAAAGTTCACACATACACTATCAGCTCATTATGTTTTTTACCCTTGCTCTTACAACACATCTGAGAGTACTTAGACACCTGTCAGAAGTAAACTTATCAATGGCTGCCACTGAAGAGAGGGAGGATAACAGAAGAAAGTACTATCATGGAAAAATCACTGCTTATGTGCTACATAGTTATACCTTCCTCACCCTGCAGAAACTTTTCAAATATCTGTGACCTAAGTCTCAAAGGACTATTTTCAATGATTACCTAAAAAGCAAATGTGTGTTTTCAAATCCCTGCACTTTTAGATTGCTACACAGGAAGTGAGAACCCACAAATTTTACACTAGAGAAATTAAGAAATCCCAAGACTACACAATGGCTAACATAACTGAAAGATTTCAAATTACATAGAATTAAATAAGGATTGTGCACTGTTCTTAGTACCATATAAATTGAGATATAAAATAGATGTTCTTCTAAGGATGTTTTTAAAATGACACTTTTCCAAAGATTAAAAAAAAAAAAAGTGACTAAGAAAAGATAATATGCCTGTTCTAACTAAAATAAGCTATAATTAATTAGTGCCTCACATCCATTTGTGCTGCACTCTGACTCATGGCTAAGGTGCCCTCAGTAGGCCACGCAATGCTATCACCAGATCTCTGTGTGTCTCCTGCTTTGGGAGGAGACCAGGGCAAAATAGTTGCATTTTGGAAAGGAAGATTTAGTGAAAGAGGGAGGCTATCAGGACAAAATTTATCAGGGTATCCAAGACAAAATTTTAACACTGCTTCTAGTAAATTTTAAACAGCTTCTAGTAAAGTCATCCAAATATCTAGCATTTGAATATTACAAATATTGCAGAAGCAATTCTTGCAACATGTTACTACACTGCACCACTTTAATGCAATAGTAGGTAACACAGAAAATAAAAATACCATATAAATACCAGAGATAAGCCTTCTGCATTCTTGCTCACAAATTGTGTTAGGACACAACTTGTAAACAGCCAATAAAACACATTATATGCTTAAGGCATTTTCAAAAGCCAAATATTATATATTAGGAACCGTTTAATTAGAAGACATAGCTCCTGAACTATTGTACACTTACAAATGAGAACCATTTGTCTGTATAAGAAATAATATGGAATGTATTTTACCTTAAGACTTCTGTTCTAAAATATCTATAAATATTGTTTTCAATAATTATTTTCTTGAACTTAAAAGAGCTGTTTCAGCCATGATGCAACTTTCAACCTTATGTCGTCAATGTAATGAACATTTTCTCCCTTAGGAATCTCAAAATTAAGCATGCAGATATAATACACCTATTAAAATGTCAGTTCCTTAGAAAAACAATAGCCTTCGCTTCCCACCTTCATTCAATTACATGTTCCATTTCAAATCTGTGAAAATGAAGGAAAGACAGCTCATTGCCAAGCCTCCTCCCACTGTCCTGTAAGGACTTCTGTCTTGTAAGGACTTCTACATTTACCATACAATACCATATTTCCCCCCTCACAAAGACTATTAATAAACTTCTGCAAAGAAAATTTAAAAATCTGAGTTCTCAGAGTCACGCAGTATGAGATGAATGTGAAAATGTTTAAATCAACTTCAGTCTTAAATTATGGAATTCCTTTGGCTCAAATCTTAACTTTTTCATGAAACCAGACTTGAACATGGTACAGCAGAGGAAATATTTTTCCTTGGAAGAAAAAGGCTCTCCATGAAATGTGAAAAAAATTGCAGCAAATTACTAGCAATTCTAGCAATCAGTGTTAGAATCCATTTAATTTCATTACTCTGCATTAGAATTAGCAAATTAAAGGTTTACTGCCCTATAGTCTGATACTTCAATACAAAAATGATTGTAGTTAGAACATATTGAAAAACATTTCTTTTACTTTTCAGAACCGCCAAAACATCCAATATGTCAAAACAACTCCCTGTAGTACATTTTAAAACCTATCTGAATACAAATTTCTCTCTGCTAACCATAGTAGGAAACCCCAGCTTTCCAAAAACACCCAGGGGAGCCAGCCATGTAGCTGCTAATGAATTTCACTGGAAATTGTGGAAACACTGCGAAGTTCCTGGACCTTTTTCAGATGCTTGTAAGATCCTTGTAAAAATCCTTATTGGAGTATCTCAGCATGAAACCTCCTACCTAATATTAACCACTAAAAAGATTATCGTCTTTCCAAACAATAGCATTGAACAAGAAAGCATATTGCCTTTCAGCCAGATAAAATGTATAAATATGTTAATCACATGTATCAGCTACACAGATTTCTCCGCTAGCTAAACCTTCCAAACCTACAGAAGGCAGCTATGCTCAACGACGGCAAAACACAGCCACAGGAAAGGGCACTACTTTCATACTTACAAAGTCTTGTCGAATGTCATTGAAGTCCTTGCCATACTTTTCCAAAGCCTCTTCAAATAAACTAGCTTCTGATGCTGACCACTCCTCCATTTCATCTCTACACAAGACAGGCCCTCCCAGTGGCACCAGGACACCGATGGCACTGCTCAGATCATAGTTGTGTTTATGCAGCGTGTCCATTGCATGAAACTGGCAGGGACAAGGAGAGAATAAAGACATGTTTAAATAGACACTAGTCCATCTCAGTTAATGCAAAGTCAATATATTATTCTCTATAAAGCAAGCAAGGAGCCTCAATTAATGCTAAATTTAGAATCTATCTTGATATCATAGTTTTCTGCTGTGGAATACAAGGTAAAGAAATGGTTTATTACTTAATCTGGAAAAGGAAATACCTTGATAAAATGTTTACCAAAAATGATATTAGTTTATTAGTTCCTGAAAATTACTAGCAAACATTTCTAAAGAATCTTTTGTTGGCAGAAACTGGTTCCAAGAAACCCAATAAAGACAGTGGCATATATTGACTGTGGGGCCATTTTCAATTAACAGAAGCTCTAAATAATAACTAAACAGCTGCTCAGACATCTATGAGCTCAATATTCTCATTGCTGCAGAAGGAAGACATTTATTGTTTTCATTATCATCATACTGAAAGAGCAGCAAAATTTTTGTCCCTTGCTAAACACTGTTATCACAGGCCAGTAAATAAGGTTTCTTTGGTTGATTCCCTTTCTGTTATAAAAGGAAAAAACAGAAAACAAACAAATTAGAACAATCTTCCCACTGTAGGTAACACTGAATGCCCCCATTGCTAACCAGTGATGGGGAATATAAAAAGTAAACAAATCCAACTGTTGGGAAAATGAGCAGCACGAAAGCAGCATTTCTGACTCAGCATCCCAAAAGACTCCATCAGCATAATCCAGCTAGCTGTGCTGAAGGAGGTATCAGAGCTGTAAGAGTGCTAATGTCTGTGACTCTCTATCAGTCCCCTCCCAATATGTCTCACCACTGTGCTGAGCTCCAGGTGTAGTATGCAAACTCTCACAGGGCAACAAACCCTCTCATGAGAAAACATTGCAAGGAAGGAGCACTCCTGCATTATCTGTCAGTACAGCAATTCCAGCTGAGCTTATGCATACAAATCCAGTGCAAATAATGGATTTTTCTTGTTTTTTGCCATCTTCTATCAATGATTATTTTCTTTCTTCAATGTTTACTGTAAGTCTTTGAGTGCTATCAAGCACGAGATTCTGGAACTGTTTGGTCTGCAATGTCACTATTGTCCTGCAATGTATCATTTTACTTATGGTTCAATCAAATTCACCAGCCTGAAGAAAAGCCATTGTTAAAATCAGTATTCTAATAGGAAAGTATGTAACATAATGCCTAAAATCCATCAGCTTCATATTAGAGAATGTATATTGAAATCACTGATTTATTGTTTACTATTCAGGCAATGAGTAAACCAGATCTAAAGATTGAACTCTTACAGTAGATGTGCTACTGAGGTTTAAATCTTTGTTTAAATTGCAGCCCTCACAGAAAAGCAGTACACACAGGGTGTCTTCCAAGCAGCTGCTGAATCCAGATCTATTCACTGATACCAGCTTTCATAAAAATGACAACAGAAGTGAATACATCAGAATCTTGCTCTTGCTTTATGTTAATCTTTCATCTATAATAAACACCTGATTCCATAACGCTTTTTTTGATATTACTAAAGATTTATACTGAACTCTGTGGATAAGTGCTGCCTCAGCTGAGCTGTCCTGTGACAGAACACCACTGACAAGTTCTTTGATAACAACTCTGCCTTCTACAGGTTTGTCAGCTCTGACCTGCATCAAATTTCCATACTGCAATGCAAATTGTGGTAGCAAAAGCAAGAGAAGCTTGAAGGCATTAGTAGAGGCTGAGAGAAAAAGTCCTGGAATATCTTCTTTTTAACTGCTTTACCCTAAGAATCAGGAGGCTGGGATTCCTGGCATTGCCTCTCCCAAACAGGAACCTGAAGGACAGAGAAAGATCCACCCTTCCCTAAGAACTCTTGCCCAGAGCATGCTGTCCAGACAGGGGGGCACATCAGAGAAAAAGTGTTAGCCATGCACCTAAGAGGCAACTTCAAGTCCAAATATAAGCAGGCAGAGGAAGAAACTTTCCACCAAAAGCTAAGGAAGGGCTGCATGGAGCTAGAAGAAAGGGTATGAGAGGGCATCCTACAACCAGCCACACAACACAGCTCCCAAACCAGCTGCCATTCCAGAGTGAGCTGCCTCCAACAAAGCACTCAAACTAGAAAATGAGTGTGAATTCTCCAGTTTAATCATACTTTAAGTGTGCTTACCTTAGGAGCCACATATATGGAAGTCAAATAAAAATCATTAAAAAGACACCATCCAAAATGCAAAGGAAAAGACAGCTCATACTTTTCATTTTGAAGAGACATCCAATATCAGATTTAGATCCCTACATTAAGGTCACACAAGCGCTTCTGAACAAACCCACCACAGGGAGCAAGTGACGCCATCAGCCTGCTTTGCTTTAAATGGCTCTCATGGTCAGTATATGCACTATGAAATATTTAGGAATCTGAAACAGAACATCTTCCAAGTCTCTTTCTCTTCTTAGACATGAATTTTCAGTATAAAATAAAACACTGCCTTTGAGAAGGCCAGAAATGCAAGTTTTAGTTGGTTGTCTAACAAGTCTTGACCACTTTAAGAGAAGCACATTATCATCTAAGAAGGTAAACACACATTGTTTCGCATCTTCTGTAGGGTTTTCTAAAAGCAGGGGGTTTCTTATCTTGTTTCATTACCTTCCCTATGTTTTCAAAATAAAGGAGCCTGAAAGCAGCCTCCCAGTTGTTATTCATCTGCAAGAAATGTGTACATCAACGCTGAATTTATCTATGTTCATCATCTAGGCTTTTCTTTTTTTTTTCTTTTTTTTTAAATATCAGTCTGTTTACAGTTATCCCTGATTAAAACCAAATAGGATTAAAACTTAATTAGGAATACTGCAAAGCCACAGGTGTGGCATACAGAAATCCCATTAATATCAACTCAGGTTCAAGGCTTATCTGCCTTGCATTAAGATAGATGGTATAATTTTCTTAGTGTTATGCATCTATATGCAAAGTATAAATGAGACACCACAAGTTCTGCAAATGTCTTTACTAACTTTAACTGCTGCTGAAAATATGCTCCCAATTAACATAGAAATGTCTGAAAAAGTAACTATTATAATGACAAATATGTCTTTTCTTAATTTAGAAGGAAGTACATTTCCAAAAAGCTAAAAAAGTAGGGTTTTAAAAAGCTGAGGGGGTAGGAAAATGAGAAGAGACAGACACAATAATTAAGCCAAGGGTGGCTCCTTTGATGCCTCATTATAAGATATGCCTTTCATTAAGTGTAATGGAACTTAATGGATCATTTGCAATGGAGAAACATTAACATGGCACTCAAAGTATCCCTTTATTAGCAGCATTGCACATGTACTTTCAAATAAGAAATTGCCATAAGGATAAATCTACTCTATTAAACACTGAATACAGGATGCAAATAAAGAAGGGATATGCAATATGTGAAATTTATTAGAAATTCTTAATCCAACAAAATATTAATAAAATGAAAAATGTTAAAGAACTATTTTGATGAACAAAATAAACGATTTAATGTGAACAGAATTGTGCTGGTAGAAGTCATATTAGCAACTGTGAAACAGAAAATTCTTTTGAGTATTATGAAAACACTACATTTTGCCCCTGCCTTTATGATGCTATCATAGTCCAAACTAAATCAGTTTCCTGTTCAATAACTTATAAGTACACTGCAAAAGTGTACTTAAAAAATAAACTAAATATTTTTCTCATCATAATAAAAAGATTTATTTTATCTGAAATACAAGAATTGTCCCACTGAATCAGATCAATCACCCATTTAACTAAGCATTGTGTCTCTTACAGTAGCACCAAGGAATGTTAGCTAAAATATTCAGGTAAGTCTAATCACAGTCTGAGGTCAATTCCCATTTCATTGACCAGCACCTACAAAGCTTCAGAATGAGGACACTTAGAAGGTACACTTTCCCTATTCTCCTCAGTACTAATTTATGGCCTATATGGCTACACAATTTTTCTAACCTTTTTTTAGCCTGCTGGTACTGCCCATTCCCACAAAATTTTGTGCAACTGAATTCTAGGGGCTCTCTATTCACTTTATAAGGCAGTGCCTTAGCTATTTTGAACTAATTTGTTAGTTTCCTCTAATTCTAATACTCCAGTATCTGGTAAATTGCAGGTCTTCTTTAGCCTAAACTATGTGATGGTGTTTAGATACAAAAATACTTAAAATAATACAACAACAGTTATGCCTTTGGAAATCTAAGTCCAACTTGATTCTCTGAAACAGTAATATTTTTGGTCTCACATAGTGTTCCTGGCATACTTTATTTACTGTAGCACACCTTCTCATCTCAGCTAGGATGATTATACAGAAACAAACCTGTAATCAATATATTTTTCACTTTCTCTAAAAGATGCAGGTGCTTACATTAACAGTGAACCGCATACTAAGGAAACATAGTAGGAATATGCTAATTAAAATGTTCTTAAAAAATATGCTTACAAAATCAGATTGCTGATCTTTTAGAAAATATGATGACATATACATCCAGTAAGTACAAAGTATTAATCCATACAATTTTCAGTCAGCTTTATTACCACATACTTTAAATGACACTGCCCTGAATGAATCCCTATACAATGTGTATTATCCATTGGGTATGTGGGTATCCAGACCTGTGGGCGATCCACAGCTAAAGCCAGATGTTGCACACTGTGATTGCAAGGGCAGCACGAGAAGCTTAAAGAAAACACACAGGATTTTCTAACACACACCCCTCTACACACCCACACCCCTTACTTGCAGGTATCTAAAGACAACAGGTTCAAAATGGGGACTTTGGAGTACCAGTGTTGAATTCATGGATATAGAAGCTGTAGGATGTTTAAGAAGCCACCTACCAGTGTGATGTCTCGGGAAGCAGCAGCTGCACTCATGTGTAAACTGGGTTGCCTGACGGAACTACTGCAGTCCAAGGCTCGAGCAAACGTGCCAACCGCACTGCAACAGAGGAGTGGGAGCAACAGTAAATACACAGAAAGAGGTAATCTCAAATATCAGGCTGTGTCATGTCTATAAAAGTGTCCTTTTAGACATGGAAGCCACATACTGTTACTTTTAAGTTTCCAGATCTTTGCTAACAAAGAACAACTTGATAAAGACAAATCACTAAACACTGCAGCAAAAACTCTGACCTTCTGCCCCCAAAACTAACAACGTACATATAAGAACAGCAGCTCAGAAACAAAAGATACTCAGAGAATTCTTATGTACCAACCTCTTAATGCATAGAATTTTCAATTAATTATAAAGTCAAAGGTTCTCCACAGTTTGAGGTTTACAGTCAGGTCTATTATTTCCAAAATTACAATGCTACAATAGTGCTTAAAAATTATAATTCAAATTAAAAAGGGGGTTCACCACGTACCCGTGAGGAAATTAAAAACATTTTATTCACTTCAGTAGTACATGTTTTCTACTCCCATCTTCTACCTTTCATTGCAGTGAGCCAAAAAAAGTGTATCAGTTTCATCTAAGGTACCCCCAAAATTCCTGGTGTTGTCACCAAGTTTCAAGCAATCATGAAATAAATGCATCTCGCAACCTACTTAATTAAAGCATTCCATTATTGAAATGGACATATTTTTTCCAAAACTTTACTTTCTTTTCCACTTTTGTTGATGAATTGTAGATAGCATCTATTATACTTAGACTGTTCTAAACTGTAAACATTTCTTGGAGAGCGGTAAATATTTCTTGGAAGTACTTGTGCATGTATCATGCACAGTGAAGGAAAAGCTGCATAGAGAATTTGACTGGGCCCACCATATCATACAGGAAATGAGCAAAGATGCAGTGACACAAAAATTATCATTAAACTGATAAGAAGCTTCTCCTGTACCTGGATTTGTATAATGACTCTTGAGGTACATTCAGAAAAAACCTATTTATTGCACAATTACACCCCACACAACTTACAAGTGCAGAATTATACCAATGGTGAATGTCACTGACAAATAAACACACTTTGCTGTATCCTATAAATCTGATATTCAACAGTAAAACAATGTGCACCAAGACTTTAACTCACTGAAGTTATAAATGATCATGGAGAAACTGATAATAAAGTATGTTACTGCAATTTTATCTTGAATCTCAAAAAATTTATTACTGAATGCATGTTTCAGTATTTGCTGCCACAGTCTTACAAGTTAAGATTTAACAGCAGTGCAATACCAGATCCCTGGTATTAACTGCTCTTCTAAAGGCTGTGGAATAAATAAGTGATATTCAAATGTTTTTCCACAACCTTTGCTCCCTTCTTTGTGGAGATGGCAAATATGAGATGAGAACACACACACATATTCTATTTTCTTTTTTTTTTTTTTCCCTCAAAGCTTGGCAGTACATAAAACAGTATTTGTGCACAAATCAGTCCCAAGAATAAGGCTCTATTATGAACACATTTCCTGACAGTCTGTCAAACCCTTTCAACATGCTGGCATTGATAAGGGCTGTAGCTAAGCAGTCTTTCCTGTGATCCTTCTGTCCCTACTGCTCAAACCAGTGAATGCGGCATGACTGCATTTCCCTTCTGCTGCTACCTGCTAGCTTATCTTTCTTTTGCATAATTAAAATTATTTTCTTTTGACCACATTTCTAAAATGAAGCCTGAGGATGCTATGAACACTACAAAGAACGGTCTCACAGTTACTGGCAGATCAAACTTTTGAGGCTGACTCAGAGCCCAAGAGTATTTTGTTGCTCAGAATGTAAAGTCAAAATTAAGAGACAATATAAACAATAATATAATTATGTAATTATTGCATTATTATTATTAATATTAATATTTCTGAATAAATGATAGAGAGGTAATAATAATTCTGAATAACTGATGCACCAGTGGGCACTGCTTCCAATGCTGCACTGAGTAGGACAAGATTGCAACTGTCAGAAGAATGCTGTGCTGGATTTTGGAGTATGTGAGTGCAAAAGAAATTAATAATAAATAAAACACACAAAGACAAAATAAAATAATGAAAACAATATAATAAAATAATAAATACAGCAGCAAACATAATGGAACAAATATGATAATAATACGAAGAACAAAACAAATAAATACCACATTAAAAAATGCAGGCTGTGTACCATTTGGGGCGTCAATAGTGACAGGACAGGGGGTGTGGATGGTACAGCACACAAACTGGGGGGTCTGGAGAAGTGAGGTATGTGCATGTCTGTGGCTCTCTTGAAATCCAACTAACTTGTAGTTCTCCTTTCCATACAAACTTTGAAAACAGTGAATTTCCAACTAAGTGCAGAAATTCTAGAGCAATTGGCTGTTAAATAGTAACTAGGTTCAAAACTAAATAGTGATATACAGTGTTTTATATAATCTAGCTATTCAATTCACATCCAAATTCAATATTAATT
Source organism: Pyrgilauda ruficollis (assembly GCF_017590135.1). Taxonomy (NCBI): domain Eukaryota; kingdom Metazoa; phylum Chordata; class Aves; order Passeriformes; family Passeridae; genus Pyrgilauda; species Pyrgilauda ruficollis. The sequence goes on along the minus strand of NW_024525489.1, from coordinate 5,533,029 downwards.
TTAGAAATCATTAAAATACCTTATTTTTTATGTTTTTCAATTAAAAATACAGATATGAGGTATATATTGATGCAAAGGTCAAAATCTACCTTTGTCACTTTTCCTTGCATGATTTTTTTCTAATTACACCATTCAATTGTTTTAGAAAAGGAACAAAATACATAACTAAACATGCCATTTCCAGAAGACACAGTATTGTCTTCATCTACCTAAAATAAAACCCATATTAAGCCAACACAACCCAAATAGTCACACCCTAACCACTCACTTTTCTTAACAAACTTTCAATATGAATGTCTTATTAAGCTTATACAATTCAAAGAGTAATTGTAAATAGTTAAATTATATTTAACTAAATAATAACAGTAATAAACTGACAACTCAAAAAACTGTGCTCGGCAAGCTACTTATGAATTATTCAATGTGTAATTAAAATACTTGAACTTCAAACAGAAACCAACGCTCCCCACACTTTCCAAAATAAGCTAAATCCAAAAAGTCACACAGACAGTGAATTACAAGGGTGGCAGAGAGATGGACAAGACAAACAATTGATATTATTAGCAGGGAGATCACTCTCTGTACAGGCTGCATCATCAGGCAGCGGTAAGAGCTTTAAGAGTTAGACCAAATGATCCAGTGTTACTTTAATTTGGTTTTCCTTGGTTTAATTATCTTAAGGAGTAGAACTAAGAAAGTTTATAACAGATTGCAGATGACAACCATACAAACAAAACAAATGGATATGGTCCAGTGCCAGGATCTAAGATTATTGAATAAATCCACATATTTAGCAAAACTCAACAAGGTCTGTGTCCAAAAAACTTGAGAGATCACTGCAGTTGCTATGCCTGTGTGCCCTACATTCAGGAAAAATTTATTAGATTTTGAACACAGAAAATACATTTCTCCAAATTACTTATAGCTCAAGTCTAAGAAATTAAAGGAAATAATTGTTCAAATTTCTGCATAATATTAAATATTAGCGGTAGTCAAAGAAATTAAGAAGCAGAAAACACAAGAGACTGTCCAAATAAGCTTCCAAAGATGTTATGGCTCATCAGTACCTAGTTATGAAAAGGGCTATTATTTACCAAAGAAAATCTGTAATCACTGCAATTCTACATCAGGAGAAAAAGCCTCTGCATCTCCCAATAGCAACAGCAGTCCAGCATCAAATCAGATCCAGAAAGTTCTGGATGCAGGCAAGTAATTCTCAATTTCTTTCTACCTTGTACTCTTGAAAATCCAGCCGAGACATACATCCTTCTCAATCTGAGGATGTTTATTTCAAAATTCTTCACTTTTTTTTAATATTGCTTGTCTGTTTTCACAAGTAGTGGGTATACTCTGGACAAAGCTGTTGCACGTGAGCCACATCGGTGCACACACAAATCTGCAAAACCACAATTCTCCACAGACACTTGCACACTAATGAATGAGACATATGCCTCACCTCTGAGCTAATATTTTTGAGGAAAACAATTAAGTGATCTTTGGTGGTTTTCTACATAGTAAGAACGGAAACCTTTCGTTTTCCTTGTCTTTACTCCAATGATCCACTTCACACTAAATTAGAAACAGTCCTAAAAAATGACCTCTTAGACTGGTCTGAACTTAAAAACCAGCCAATTAATATCTGAGTCTTTAAGAAAATATTGTGATACTTAAAATATTGGAAAGAAGGAAAAAAAAGTCTTCAGTGAAGACACATGCAAGAAACAAAACAGTAATTTAAAACTGAAAATACACCTGAGATTTTTACTACTCAGTTCTGCAAAATCTCACCTGCAGAATATATTCAAAGTAAAATGATGCTGTTAAAAAAGATGTTTTCTTTGCATTTCTAAGCAAGCATACAATGCTATGCTTCATTATTATCACTTCAGGTATTTACAGCACAAAAGGAGATGGCATGATAAACATGAAAAGTCATCTGCCACTATTCTTTTGCTGAAAGACTCTGAAAGTTAGAGTAAGCGTGGCCTGATATATAGATGTATGATACATTTCATTGCTGTATGAATAGAAATGAAACATATGTGAAATCTTTCTTATTCAACAGAAATAGAATCCAATAGATAAAAGTAGTTTAATTCACAGGATGTTATTTAAGGCATCATCTTTATGCCATCCTGCAATTTCACAGTCACAGAGGAGGAGACGTACAGCCCCCCTAAAAGCAGGTCTATGAAAAGTCTGCTATGGAAATTTATTCTTTATACTGAAATAGATCAAAGGTCATGAAAAAAAATTCAAAAAGAAATTCAGCTCCAAGTCTGAATTAGTTTTTTTCAAATGAATTTGCGTCAAGAAGTACAGTAATACAAAACACACAAAGGAATAAACATCTACTAGCCATGCATGACAGAAAGGCAGATACACAGAATTTTTGATACGCCTGGTAAACTTGATGTGAACATATTTTTCCTTTTTACTGCCAAACCATCTGCCTGCCATTAGATGTTGTAATTCACCTTGCTAGCAAACATCCACTTTTGTGAGCACAGCACTGGCATCAAGATTTTTCACCATTTTTGCTGCATAATTTTATGTTGCAATTCTGCCATTAAATTTAATTACCTCTTTAATGAACTTCAATTCCTTTTACTTCTCAGCATCTCCAGAGAATCCAGAAGCATTGTAATACTGAAGACTGCAAACCAATGTCTTTTATGTATTTATTTTCATTTATGAGTTTTGGGAATCTGGTCTACTGCCACTGATTACAATGAATTACTTCACAAGAACAAAGCACTACTTTTTGATCACACCTGTAAATGTTTTTAGTTATGGTTCTCAGTTAATGAATGCATTATTCTCCTCTGTATAATGAAAGACACCTTGCCAACTGAAGCTGCACTGTGTTCCCTTCCCCACTGTAAGATAAATTAATATAACAATTATAGAACATCTCCAAATACACCAACATAGTGTGAGCACTTATAACACAGTAGCCAACAGAAAAATTAATATAATCAATGTCCATAAGCAAATGGAAAAGTGGGCACAACACAGGAAGAATCAAGCTCTAATTTAACATGACTAACAAGTAATTTTCCATTCTTCTATGGTTTTACATCAAAAAATAAGCAGGCATTCAAGTGAAGAGAAATATGTCAGACAGAGGTATGTAACACCATTTTAATGCCATAGAAATCAAAGTACAAAATTTTAAGGTAGAGATGCAATGTTTCAAGGCTATTTTAATTAGATTTCAAAACTCTGGTTTAGTTGGGAATAAATTGGGACCACAAATGTCGGTAAAATAGCTTCATTTAGAAATATATTCCTTCCAGAAGACTATGTTGATAATGTAGTTAGATGGAGCAGAATAAAAGAACTACAGTCTTAATGGTTTCACTGAATCATAAAGCACATAAATGGAATTAGAATGTACCAAAAACGTATCATGCAATGAGTTGTAGACCAAATTAGCAGATAGAAAGAAAATTTTAAAAAGGCAAAAAAAAAAAAAAGGGGGTTCTTCATCAGCTCTAAGCATCTGTCCAGACCACAGCCCACATCTCCTATTGCATTTGAGACTGCGAAGGATATTTTTTTACTCTGAAAAACCAAAAAAAGGACTATTACATTATACAGACAATAGGAATGCTTCTATTTCCTAACACTGTGCAGCTTGGGACAGAATAAGAAAAATAACATGAGATCTGGCAATGAAATGAAGTACTGCTTGTATATTAAAAATTGTAAGAGACTGATGACTGGATGAAACAGAGTGCATCTAAATCAGTTCAAATTTGGAACGCTGTACCCCGCATTTTTATCTACTTCATTTTAACCAACAACAAAAAAAATATCTCATAGCATCCCAACTGGGTTCCTGTTAGAAGTAATTCCACACACTCATAGATATTTAGTCCACAGAACTTGATTAGAATTATGACTAAAAAAAAAATCTGCTCAAAATGTGCAGTGTGGACACTAGGCCCTCAGCACCAAACAATTTTTCAATTCTACAAATCCATTTTTACTATACTGAACTATTTGCTAATGTGGGCAGATCTAAATGGCTGTTGCAGCTTCTCAAACTCCTGTCCTTTGAAGATGGCAGACACAGAACACGGCCACCGTATAGGACAGAAAGAAAACTGGTTGGTACAGTTGTATCTTATCTGAATGCAGTAGAAGATGCTGTTAGACTTTTCATTGTCACAGGACAAACATTACTGTCCTAGGGTGACATTATGCTGCTTGTATCCCCAGTGGTCTGTTCTGTTTATGCTGGTTATTATGTTCTGTGCCTTCAAGACTGGCTCTGAAGAGCAAAGTTTTGTTTTGTTATCAGGCTGCTCACTCCCCCACAGTCAGTGGGACACAGACACGGCAGTACATAGGGCAGCTTTTGCTTTTTGCTCTTGCTTTCGCTTTGCTCTGGCTCCTGCTTTGCTCTTGCTTTAGCTCCTGCTTGTTAGTTAGTTTAGCTAGGCAGTCCGAATTTTCCCTGGACTGTTTTTCTTTCCCTTTTTTGAAACCACTCAAACCTGCTCTGGACTGGGACCTGGGAAACACCAAGAGTCTGCACCTTGTGGCTGCAGCAGCTATCCCCAGCACCGGAGGGACCGAAAACAGAGCAACCACTCCCAGGAGAGACTTTGAATTTGTCATCCTTTTCAGATCGGTGAAAGAGTGTTGTCATCTGGTATTGTTTATTTTGTGTGCTGGGGGGTGCTGTGCCTGTTAAATAAACAGGTTCTTTCCACTTCTCTCCGAGGAATCCTTCCCGAACTGGTGGCGGGGAGGGGTCATGTGGGTTTATTTCTGGAAGGGCCCCCTTTTGGAGGCTTTCTCCCAAATTTGCCCCAAACCAGGACAATCACCCAAAAGACAACTCAAACCCAGAATACATTAGTCTGAGGCCATAAGCTTCTCCTAACAGATGCTATTGCTAGTTCAAGCAAGAGTCTTCACCCAAATTATGCTTCAGTAGCACCATAAGGTACTTTCAAGATTTGTGTGTCAGGCAAAACTACTTGAGGAGGCCAAATTTATGGATCCTTCCACCTTTTTACAAATCTCTGCCATATTTTGGGCACTGTCACCTCTAATTTCTGCACAGAATAGGCAGAGTCTTCTTCCTTTCTAACCACAAAATTATTGAATAGTAGGGCTTAGTGAGAAGCCCAGACTGACCAGGCATACACATCTAGAAGAAAAGGCCTCTCATTCCTGAGACAGTAAACAAACCTTGTAAGACTGGGAAAGCTACCTGTCCAAGGTAAAAATATAAATATACTTGTAAATGTGCAACATAAATAAGAAGAGTATTTAAACACCTTCTAAAAAAACAACATAGCTGCCTGTGTGATTGAAAAAGCTAAAGTACAAGGACAAAACTCTTCTTTCAACCAGATCAGACTGGAAAAAAAAAATTAGAATAAATACTCAATTCCTTCAACACAGCATCTGAAAATCAGATCACTTGAAAATGCTTTTACAATGTCAAACACAATAGCATACACATACTTAATGAAAATCACACCAGTAAAGGTATTTAAGAAAAAAAACATTCTTGTCATATTTTCAAATTTGCAGAACTAAACATATCCAGAGAAAGATCATTCCAACTGCAAATCCACCAGGCACAGCCAATGCCTAGTGAGCCACAGTTAGGCTGAGGTTAGCAGTTAGCAGAGGTGTCTGTAAGCACTGTTCACCACATCATAATACCAGCTCTCCACTGTTTCTCAAGCCGCTTTTGATGCTCTTGTGTAATGGCCCAGTATAAATCCTGTAACCACACAACACACTGTATTGAAAGCTGACACCAACTCATCACAGAACTATTTCTCCAGAAATTCATAAAAATCTGTCTCAGAAGCCACTTAGAGCATCCTGTGAAAACAAGTATATAGGAGCTTGGAAACCATTTCTGTCAGTTGAAAAGTAACTTCTAAAGATGAATGGAGTTTTGTGCAAGAACATCCACAAAGCTGCACCTGAGTAATACCTGATTACAGATCAGGTATTACTCTTGTGGTATCCAAGTACACCAAAACCTTGGATAGTAACAATTAATCAGCCATGATCCACTATAACAGAAACCATCTTTACAGAAATATATTGACTTTAAAATAAATGCAGTCTTGGTCAGGGGGCAGCATTGCAAAGAATGTCTTAACCAACAGGAGGAGAAAAGGATATTCTTCTTTATGTATTTAATTATTCTCTGTTGCTTCCCAGGAGGCTGCTTACTGCTACATTCCTCAGGAAACATTTTTGGCTCCACAGAATACTACTTCAACTCCCCAGAGTGGCTGAGAAACAGTGAATAGAGGAATTTTTAAAGCAATGAATGAACTCTTCCAAAATTCCCAGTCTTCATACAGATGTTTCTTCAGGGCACACCATAGTAAAGTGGCCATACATCTCCAGGTATTATATTGCTGGTGAAAAAGTAGTTCAGATTCTCGGGTTCTGTGGAACATCTACCAGACCCTGCAACTTTCTGAACGCTTGTTAACATCTAAACCCCTCTGTCTTCCTTGAAAATTCAACAAGGGCAGGTCAAAAAAAAAAAAATAGTTTTAGTACTTTATAGAAAGGATACAACATTCCAAGTGGAAGAGTAAGGAAAACAATCAAGCCAATCAGCATATGAACTGCAAATGAGTAAATCAGCATCCCATATCACTATACACATTAACTGGAAATTATAGAGCAATTTTTTTTTTCTTCCTGAAATGTTTTTTTCAAAAGGGAGGAGAGAGAAAAAATCCCAAAAACTAAAACCCATGTAAAAGGATTATTTGCCTAAGAAGATTTGAGATTACACTCTGCAAGCAGGTTACAGAAAATACAGGAGATGATTTTTTCAGGGTAGAATCCGTATGTGTACTGTGTTCTCTGCTATCATTGGAACTGTACCTTTGTAACTATGAATTACAGGAAAGGCAAAACCTGCTGTATCCCACAAATGTAGAATTGTCCTTCAGTAAGAAACCTACAAATTCTGGAAGGTTTTTTTTTTTAAATAGATAAATAATTTCTAAAAGTATTCATTCATTCAAAGCACTTTGATGTTGTCTTCATAAATCTGCATAATCATGTTAATTTATAAAATTGAGCTGACTTGATTTTTTTTGCTAATGAAATACATGACTTCAAAAACTTTATTTCAATATTCATCCAAAATAATTATTCAGCTTACATGCATACGTAGCAAGTCCTGTACCCATTTAATTTGTTAACATTTTTTTTATTTCTACTCTTAACTTCCATTTTACACAATGAAATTCCAAGTACTGTAAAACACAAGACTGTATTATTATTAGCACTGAAATAATTTACTTTAAGGGAAAAGCAAACTGATATCTACATTAAAAATATCAAATTCTAGTATAACCTGAAATACAGGGAGTATATCATTATTCCAAAACTCACTTTCTTTTTCTGTCTCCCATATTGGTAGCTTCAATAAATATACAAATGGCCATGGTCATGATTTTTAATTTTAGCTAACTGTGGGAAAGAGAAGGGCTCACAAAATGGCAAACAGGATGAGTATCACGATATAGGGGAATAAATAGTCAGTAGAAAAAGGAAAAGGATTTTTTATGAGAGGATTTAAATCTTACCGTGCTACAACTAAAAACTGGTCAATCTGACGGTCAGTAAGGGGGCTATCTGGATCCCATACTTTTACTTCCAGCTTTGCCTGTTCTCTGTCATCTAAGTCTCCTGTCAAAAGGTAGATGGGACAAAACACTTATTACTCACAATGTTTTCCTTTGTGTAGTTCTTGCACAATGTTTAAAAGAGACACTGTACATTTTTAAACATATACACACACACACAGAGTACTTAACAATCATCAGCAGTTATCCAGTTAAATTCCATAATGCAGCATCACCAAAATAAATACGTTCCCTTAGCATCAGCATTTCAATTTGAGGAGGCATTCTTAAGAGGTGAAATACCAATGAACCTTAATAAAATCTTACTATAAAGTTGAAACCATACCCTAAGTAACCAGTGGCTTCTTTAAATTGCTTGTCTAGTATATCAAATTTACTGTTGCATTTAAACCATACTAAATTTAATTTTACACTTAATCAACTTTAGCAATTAATTTATATCCAATTTGTATTCTACACCCTAAAAAAATAAATCATTATGAAAAAATACTGTCTACTGTATTTAAGCATTTTTTACTGCTTCAGCCACTACATTATCTGTATTGTTAAAAACAAGAAAGTTACTATATAATGCATCATCATTTCCCAACTTCATTTGTGAGCAAAACAATTGGTGTACATGCACATCGGCTGAAACAGTGGGGGTGGTTTCCAAAATTTATTTTGCCCTATATACATTGTTACAAGAATATGATTTGTACTGGATGGAAGAACAGTGAAGTGTGAATTTGGTACAAGGATTCACATTCATAAGAAAGACTTGATCTTGTCTTGCCTACTACACCAACAACTTCTCCTGTAAAATAAGAAACATTTCAGAGGCTGATGGAGGAAGCACCACCTATGCTACCAGTACGAGGAGATTTTCCTCTGGGATGTAGCCAACACGTTTGTGGCCACGAGAGATGACAACGTTCAAGTCAGAATCACTGTCCTTCCCTGCTGTTTTAGAATAGGTGTTCTTCCCTCATGTGAAAACCACTGATGTTTAGCTGGTTGCCAGTACTTGTCTGTGACTTTTACAATCTACGGCAAGAATGAAAACCTGTTGTCAGATCCAGCCATTCCACTCCCTTTGAAAATTTAGGCTGTGTAGATACCTCTCTGATCACACAGAAGATCACTTCAGTCTGTGCTATTTCTTATGACTTAATGAAAACAGCTAGTCTAAACATGCACAGTAGCCTCAAGACATGAAATAACCTGTACACTTAAGAGACTGGAAGCAGACTGCAAACCAAGCACTGGCTCTTCTCAAATCACATCATATATGATGACTTCTAGCACATTGATTCTGGAAAGAAAATAAAATGTGGTATATATTTATTCCTAGAAAACACACAAGTTAGAACTGCACCATGCTGTCTGGCTAATGTTTCAGGAACAAATTTCACAGTCACATTCTCAGAAAAACACAGTAAATTACTTTCTTCCAATACACAGGCAATAAAGCATTGGCTGCCTAATGGGACTTCAGCTTCTGTTCAAGCTAATTCACATCCAATACTGAAGACAAACTGTAAATTTCTGGCATCTTGGAAAGGATTCTAGATCTATAAACTTATTATATCGATTGCACACCTGTCAATACATTCGTTTCTTCCATCTGTGACAGACACATTGTGGGTGATGTTGTACATTTTATAAATATTCTCTGAGCAGTTCATTTCAATCTGTTAATACTTCATTTTTAAATACCTTTAATGTTAGTTAACTATTTCAGGACATCGTAGTCTGGGGATCAAACATTACTCAGGTAGATTATACTTCTCACAAAGAGAAAACATCATACAAACACAGACCAATATTCAATCAAAACATGTCTTCTGAATCAAGTTTGCAAAAAGAATTTCAAATCTGCAATACTACAGTTCTTACTTCAATTAGAGGAAATTAAACAATTGCTACTATTAAGCGTTGTTACTCTTGATAAAGGTGAATCTCAAATATTGCCAAGCAGCATTCTGTAATGGCAGTAGACATAAATAGGATACAAGCAATGGAATATCTATACCAAAATACTCTAAACACATATAATAATTGCAATATTAAATACCACTGCAACAATGGTAGACAGAGGTTTCCAGAAAATAGGTGGAATCTGCCAAGCTGCACTTCAAAAAGTTACTTAATTCCCGATTTTTCGCTTACATGGCAGGAGATAATCACTTAAACAGGGAAAGTAACTTACACCAAACCATAGAGGCAGTCAAGTAGTGTTGTAAAAACCTTAGAAAAGTTCATTTCAGGAATAAGTATTTTGTTGACTTCCTTTGTTTGTGCTGAAAGCATTAGTATAAAAGGATCACATAAGATTAACAGGTCTTTCAAAATAATGATTATCAACCTTCTGTGTTTTACATGAGCTGTCAGTCCTTAGCTGACCATGCCTGTACCACATCCCATAGGATTTTTAACTTAGCAAACCACTTTAAGATGCAATTTCTCTGTTAGCACATCAACATTTACCTCATACATTATTGAATTTGACACCAAAGTATAAGACACTCAAACTGAAGAGATGATAAAGTTACCGTAGTATTAATTTGTTATATTGCAAAACCCAGCTCAAAAAGGAATGGGGGAGTTTTACTTTCACCATTTTCAGTGCATCTGAGAAGTTGTTTTAAAGGTGCCACCTTCCCTTACCACCAGCAGCATGTCAATTACAGCTTCTGAGAAGTACCAAGAAGGCATCTTCTTTGAATAACTGATATAACATACCAGTATAATTTTATTACAGCCTGTCAAACCCTGATAACTAATTTTATTGGAAAACATTAGTAGATTGTCAGAAATACATCTGGTTTACTCTTCATCAATCATTGAATTCCTTATTTCTCATGGGTGTCTTCTAATAAAAAGTAAGATTTTTCTTTAAAAAAAAAAAAAGTTTAAGTTTTGTATTTCAGTTAGTCATTTTAGACAAATGAAAGCATGATGTGCCCCTCTAAAAAAAAGGAAAAATTTTACAAAACAAATTGGCTGACTCGCAATTTTCATTTATAACAAAAAGTAAATCAAATGTATTTAAAGTGAGGTACAAGAAATTAAAGATCTACCTAGTCTTTTAGATTTCACTTCCTGCAGATAAATACCCCAAAGATAACTGGTACATCAGATTCAGCATGATTCTATATTCTCCTTGTATCCAACTAAAAGAAAATAACTTTCAATATAAACAACTTCTTAGAGTGAATTTTTTTGAATTTAAACATAACAATATTGCAATATAATATATTATTAAGAAACTGAAATATGAATACGTTAGGATTTCTTTTAAAAATGGTTGTCAATGAAACAAATTTAATTTTTAATGAAAAACAGCTGATGAAGTATCCAATTTTAAAGACACCTCTGATGTATAAAGTTTTATTTTTGTATTTTGCACAATTGCACTATTTTTCAAATAACCTTTTTATTCTCCTTCTCAAAAAGTAATTCAGCTGTGAATTCAATTCAAACATGCAACCTAAACACCTGCAGTGCTCAGCTTGCTGAATGAATCCAGTTTTTAGGATGTGCAAAACAGAGGTGCCAGTTGCTAGATCCTTAATTCCATGGGACAGAAAATCTGTAGCTGTGGGGTTTCGGTCAGAGTAAGGCAGTAGATCTATCCATGGACAGAACTGGACACCAGACCAAGAGTTCCAACCACAGAGCTCCTCCTAGTAAGCAAATTCATTTATTCATCCAGCCTCCTGAAACCAGCCAGTTTTGATGTGTGTGTCAATTCCTCACTCACCAGACACCTACACAGATCAGTGTGAAGGCATTTGTAAAGGCTCATATTCTTAATGCTTAGCACATGTATAAGAAGTCAACCCGGTGTCTTCACCTCTGTGGTTTAGTGGAACAGGAATATCTCTTAGCTAACATTGCAAGGATGAGGAAGAGAGGTACTTGTTGTTCTTACCCTCTCCTAGATGAGTTTACCATGTAACACAACGAAATTTCTTTCACTGAAATAGGGATTTAGCAGATAAAGCATTTAGCAGGTTGTTGCCAGAACTCTTTGGGAGGATACTACCTGCAGGTGATCCTAAATGGTTTTTTGAACATAGTTTCATGTGCTGTTTCTGTACCATTGTTGTAAAAATAGGCAACAAATCAGTGAGAATGAAGTTTCAGTTCATGAATCACATTCTCATGCTGCTATTTAGACAGTCTGCAAACATTTTCTCTAACTTGCAGAGGAGAAAAATATAATCACATTGAATTTTCTTGTACTGTATATGAACAAAGTTCCAGACATTAAACCTGTCTGTCTAATGTAAAAGCTGAGCTTTCTCCTTGGATGAAACATACATTAGCTCCTCACTAAGACAGTCATCCTGCATAAAATTCTTACTACTCATTTTTATTTATTTTTTTTTATCATTTGCAATTCTCACCCATACAGATTAAAAAAAAAATCCGAAGAAAAGCTCAAAAATTTACACTAAACTCTTCAAAAAATACAATGGAGTTATGTGCAAATAACCTCTCTAACCAAAATAACATGAGAAAGCTTAGATGAAAAGTGTAGGCAAAACAAAAAGTATTTGTTTACCTTTCAGTTTCAAAACAATCTCCCCTCTGCCTTAGCTTGCCTACAGAGGTATATTCAGATTTCAATTATTCAGGCAAGGAGTTACATGTTTACGCAAATCTCATGGTAAGAATTTACGAATGCAAGACACGTATAAGGACTAGAAATGAAAACCAGGCTAGGTATAGAGATTATAAATGAAATACATCATGTGATAAAAGCCTGTTACTTGTCTACAAGCATTTCAACTGCTATTGGGCATTTTTAAAGCCAATAAAACATGCATAGTTCAGTCGCCACTTATCCTCTAATGTATAAAAACCTCCTTGAATGTTTTTATACATTCAAGCCAGAGCTTGAATGTATAAAAACATTTAATCATTCTGCACTTGAAAAATCCCTTTCGAAACAGAACTGCCTCCTATGACCTTAAAGTTCTCTCAGTGTTCAGCTTTACAGTACTTATAATTTAATCACTGATGATCAAAAGACAAGCACAAAATGCTCAGAGCTTTAATTCGTCATGTTCTAAATTCCTAGAAATTAACAGAAAGAATTGCACTTGAGCTCAGAATAAACTGAACTGCAACCACACATTAATGAGCAACTTCTATATAATGCAGCATCAAGGATGGCTGGCTTTTGGAAGTGCTCGCTGCTGAAAGGAAGGAACAAATGAGGCTGCCTCTTTCTCAAAAACCTGCAGAACTTTTTTCAGTTTTGCTGAAATTCCTGAAATAGAAACACATGAGGCAATAGAGTTTTCAGGAAAGCATGGTGAAAATGATTGAGTGTAAATAAAAGAACAGTAGAATACTATGCATGAATATTAATAGTATTTAAAATACTTGCTTTTGAAAAAGGTATATTATAATGTAGAGACATTTATTCTCAAAATAAATTAAAAAAATTTAAAACCCCAAAAAAAAAAAACAAACAAACAAAAAAAAATCCAAAACAAACCAAAAAAACAAAAAATTCCCAACAAACAAATCCCACACCAAAACCCTGACTAAATTAAAATGAAATCTGTGGTCCTGCAGTTTTGGCTTGTGCTGTTTGTTTTTTTTAAAAAAAAAACAATGTTAAAAATGTGCAAATTCCCTGTTACTTAAGCATTCTAAAGAGAAAAAAAAAAATCAACCTTTTTGTGTGAATAAATGTAAACAAAACAATTTAGATAGGAACTTTTTGTTTAGGATTAAATGTATTTTGACTTATTAAAATATAAAAAACCACATTTCATCTGCATCTGCCATTTGTTTTTTCATCTTCTACAGAATAAATTTAGAAGAAAAAAATCAGACTTGCAGTAAAACGGCAAAGAAACAAACATCTGAACTTACAATGAGTCCTTTTAGGTGAAGTTACTGAGGTAGAAAATACCAGCAAAGTCAATTAAACACTAAGATGTTGCTAGTTGAAAAGTGATTGGAGTGCTCACGGGGATAATAAGCACATACACAGCACACAATAAATAACTGTATCCTTTATAAGGCTGACTACCTGACAGAACTCATTTAGTATTTGAACAATCACAGCCAAGGCTCTACAGCTATTATTAGCAACAAAACCTTTCTGACAGGAAACACGCACAACCTGCCACACCAACACACAGCACAGACCATTCATGCTGCACTGCAACCAGAGGGCCACTTTAACCATTTCCTTCAAGCTGTAAAGAAAGAGGAGGTTCATAACAAACTAGTAACACAATCCTATGTCTCCTCAAGGAGCTAAAGACAGTAGGGTAACATGGCTCTTTTTTTACAAAGACCAAAAATTCGACTGACCTGAAGCATAAATCAAAGTTGAGAAAGACAGACCTGCTTTTACAATACGGAGCAAACAATGCACAAGAAACCAGACAGTACCAGAAAAATCCCACTCCAACTATCCCAAGCAGGACAACCCACAGAACTCTTCTCACTTTTGGAGCAGCTTCTGTAAAATCTAACTGATATACAGCACAATTTCCAACTCTTCCATCTTATTCTCAACTGCTAACATAGATGTTGTGAATGATCTGAGAACTGAAGAAATTTCCATGACCGCATTTTGATCTGTTTGATCAAAATTATACATGCACTTAATACCTCAACAAATTGGAGCAGAATTTGTTGAGGTATTGATGTTAAATAACATCACTGAAAACACTTCATAAAACACTATGATTTATAATGCAAAGCTTCAAATACCTAATTGAGCTTCTGTAGTACGTGTGGCCACAGCCCTAAACTACAGATTTTCCTTGCAAATGCATGATTAGGCTGAAGCAAAGTCTTTCCTGAAAACAGGAATCAAGAGGCCATTTACACGTGGCCTCTTTAATAAAACTGGCCAGTACACGTGGCCAGTTTAATAAAACTGATAAAATTCCATCAATATGCTTTTAATTGTCCAGCACAAAAATCAATAACTCAATAATAGAAGTGAGATTGGCAAAAGTGATGTAAAGGATATTATAATCCTATTAAAATTTGACACGAACAACACTGTAAAGTATATTTTACTGATTGTGATAATCAAGCATTTGACAGTTAATTATGCAAAATTTACTGTACGAGCTTAACCAAAAAAAAAATCTTCAGATCTGACAAGGGACTACCAAGTTTAAATTGGCTAACCTTCAAGAAACAGCTCCTACTTTTAGAAGGTATTACAGAAAAAAAAAAACCTGTGGTAACTCAAAGTCAAAAGTGCAACCAACAGAAAGCCCATTTGAGAACAAAATATATTTGATCATATATAACAAGGAATTTCATTATTTGTTGAGATTCATCTCATCTAAATATCTGATTTATTCTAAATATCCATTTTCAGCTGAGATTAAGCAAGTCTCAGCAACATTTTTTTTTCTATTCAGTCCATAAAGGTGAGTCTTACTGGGTTAGCACCATCACACCTGTTATGTCTGGTGTTCTATTGCAGCTTCCACAAATAGGAACTTCTAAATCTGCTTGTTATAACTTTTGTTCCATGCATTCCTTCTGAAAAATGCCTTGAAATAGAAAGCCATCATCTTATAGTTGAATCAAAATTCTAACCAATATTTTGAAGTTGTCATTTATTTTGCTACTGATTTACCAGATTTTCAGTCAAATATAAAAATTCAATACATTTAACATTGAACTTGGTGAAATCGATTTCTACAAGGTTCCTAGGCGTCTAGAAGCAAAACTGAGTTAGGCATAACCATCTCCTTTTGCACTTGTCCCTAAAGGTGTTTTTTTTATTTCAGACTCTGAGCTTTGCTTTCTGCTCTGCGGATCCTATAAAGTCATCTTGAATTGACAGGAAACCTGGTTTTAGACACTGACTGTGAACTCCCAATTTGCTGCATGCAGAACCAAGTGAGTAGACACACTAGTTCCTCAACCCCATCCAGAAATAACTTTGATAGCTTTTTCCACAGAAACCTTTCCCTCACATACTGCTGCTGGAAGAGCCTAAAGGTGCTGCTGTTGTCGCCTTCTGTGGGTGCACAAGAAAAGCAACTCTTCCTTTGATCACACCTAAGCAACTGGGTTTACTCCAATTTCACTTCTTTATTATTGAAATGGTACTTTGTTTCACTCACAAAGGAAACACTAACATGGCCTCAAAATTATGAGGCCTCATGATTTTTTTAAGCTAGTTAAATACAAAAGGTTAGACAGATAATATTTGTGAAACACTGAACTCAGGGGAAAAAAGGCAATATTTTCTGAATTTTATCTTTAAGAACTACTTACTGTATAAATGTCTCCAGTTAATATGCAGGAACTGTCAAAAAAGTGATCACTTAGCACACAAACCATATTTTCTGGAAATCAGTAGGACACAAAGACACAGTATTTGTTTATCCTGTCAAATATTTCTCACAGACACACATTAATCTGTCCTTAGATTATCTGGCTGTCCACTTTTTAACTGAAATATTTGAATACAGAACCTTCTAAAAATATTTCATATCCAAGTTTTTTTTAAAAAGGACTGATTATTATCTTCTCACAACAGCATTAAATCACTGCAACTACATCAACACTAACAGAAATAAGCCAACACAGATCTTTGACAAGAGAATCAGATGCACCATTCAAATGACTGCTGCAGGTCTCTGCATGAGTGACTTTCAAATTCAGCAGAAGTTCATATAATAAATGGGAGAATTATGTATCACAAAGCAAAAGGACAGATCCCTCCTCATGGGATTACAGCTGAGTTTCACTATTCTAAGGTATATTTTCATCAATTAAATTTTAAAAAAAAGTTTTATTTATATGGGAAGCAGAAAACACAATACACCAAGTCTAAGCAATCCTGAACTTTCATAATATTAAAAATCCAAACAGACTGTAAATGAGTTTCTCATCTGCCTCTTTACTAGTAATCATGTTTAAACTTAAAATCCTGAAATTTCAATATTCCCAAACATTAAAAGGCTTGAACTCTGAGTTTAATAGTTTCCATTTGGTATATCTGGTGTACTAAAAACAACATACTCTTGTAACGGAACACAAAAACAGTGAAAACTTTAGAAACCACCCTTAAAATAATTATTTTATTCTTTTTTTATTAATTTATTCCTCTTTTTTATTAATTTATTCTTTTTTGAAACAGAAGCATTTCAGAATGCTTCTTTTAAGTTTCTTTTCTAAGAAACTTTTAAGTTTCTCTGTATGTCAACCAAAATTTGCAGCTCAAATTTGTCCAACTGCTCCCCTTCTTCCTATTAAGTACTCAGTTAATTGAACTGCATTAATTCTAAAATGCCTTGGCTTCAAAGCTGAAATCAGCTACACAGCAAGTGCTATTTCTAAGCACTCATGGTATTTTCAGGTGTGCAAGAGGGACTCCAGCATTTAGTTTACAATTTTATTTACTAGAAGGAAAAAAAATATTTTGAACAGGACATCTTTCCTATAGGGTGTTTCTTCCTCCATTTCAGAGACTCTAATTCCCCTTCTGTGTGCCTTAGCAGGGGGTACTCCTCTTCCTTGCCCACTCCACACTCTTTGTATTGCTTTAAATGGCCAGAAAGAACTCAATTGTGTCAGAACTCTCCTCCATAAAGAATTCCCTAAAGTCTCCATTCAAACCCAGATGCAAGAGATAAGCAGCACCGGGCTGGGAACAGGACTGCAGCTGGGAGGGGACCATTAGCATGTGAGTCTAAGATCACCCCTCCAGGCTATTAAAACAGGAACGTGCAAACAGCCCGGCACTGGGCACTCCATTAGGACCAGCAGCCAGGTCCCCAGATAAACCTTTAAACCGCATCATTCCACACCATACTTGTCAGCGCCTTGCCGCTTGTCTCCTGCCACGTACCTCTGCACGGAAACTCATTTCCCAAATCAACGCTAACCCTTCCTGCATCCATCATCCCATGTCCCTCTCTGACATGGCTCCATTCTGCCCAGGGAAGCCTGGCTCTACCTGGCTTGCTGTGCACCCCTCAGAGCCCAAAGGAGCTGCTGCGCCCAGGCAAATAACGCAGCAAATATTCCCAGCACACACTTCCCCCTGCTGGGACCCCAGCTGCTGAGAATTTCCAACTTTCTGCACTAAAAGACACTGACTCCCAAGAAAACACTACACTTAACCTGAAACCGTAGAGAAAGCTTCCAAAATTGAATGATAAAACTGAATTGTGTGTGTAGTTTGAATAGAAGGGTGTAATATCATATAGTTAAAAAAAACTTCGAGTTTAAAGTTTTAAGATATAGTAATATATATAAAACAAGATAGAAGTTTTAAAGCAGAAGCTAATCCTTCTTTACATTCTTCATCACCTTCTTCGTGAGTTTAAGTAGTATTGTATAATTAAATGAAATCCACATTACAAGTCACAAAAAAAGTTAAAAATAGAAATAATTTAATTGAATAATTTCTTAATTAAACAATTTATCCTTTAAAAACCTTATAAAAGAGAAATACAACTCCATTTTATAATTTATTAATAAAATAGTACAAAACTCACAACTTCTAAGACTATAATATAAATAAAAACTAATAAACACCTAAGCCCAAACAAAAAAATACCATCTCAAACATTTAATCCCAACCTTAACAAAAAAAAAAAATTTAAAAAAAAAAATCCACATCTAGTGGTGGATTGACATACAACAATTACAAAAAAATAAAATATAACCAAACTTAAATTAAAAAATCGTAGTTGAATAATCTGTTTAGTTAACTAGACCTTGCACCATTATTAAAAAAAATAACTTTTAAAAACAAACACTTCCCCTGCTCAGACAACCGTGCATGCAGCTGCTGGGGATGCTGCCCAGGGAACACAAGAGCCCACTGCTGGCCAACATCCCCTCGCTGCCTGCCAGCACGGCAGGACTTTCCCACAGAGCTGCTCCTCTCAGCCCCTTCATCCCCCCAAAAAATTCCTATGCTTATGAAAGATATGAGCGAGGGTACTTTCAAACCCTGTAATTTTCACTTCAGCTTGAAAAAAATTAGGGACATCTCACATCACAGAGGGAGAAAACTGTCCTTGTCATTGAGGCACATTACTAGATGTGGGGTTAATTATTTTCTTGTCACTTTTCTTTTATCCTCCTATATGCTACGACATTGTCCAAATTTCAGAGGGTATTAAAATGACTAAAGTCTTCTCAGACCATCAAAAGAGCCAAAAGGTCTTTAAACTACCAAAGAGTCCAAGACATTGACAATGTGATCTATTCAAAAAGGAAGCAAATAAGAGAAATTCAAATCACTTGTTGGAAGAGAAATCAAATTAATTTTCTGCATTTATGATGAGTGGACAGAAGTGGAGAGGTTCACATGCATCATGAGAGATCTGAAAGATACACCTTAAAATGATGCATCTATAGGAGAGGTTAGAGAACAATTATACACTATGAACAATGGCAAGATACTTGAGTTTGGATAAGAATCTTCTCTAGATTTCTACAGGATCTTGGGACTACAACAGCTTCTAATCGAGATACATGAGCTCAAACCAAGTTCTGTTATACCTAGGGTGTGAAGGAGGGAATGTGAGCTAAAGAAAAAATGTGGGCAACTAAGCACAGTCAAGGCTCACAGCTATGCTAGCCAAAATAATCAAAATTGCAACCAAGACACAGGTTTTTTAGAAAGAAAAATCCTGAAGTACTGAAAAAGGATTATAGAAGTTCATGAGGAAGCTCAAGTTGACACTCTACTGGATTTCTAATAGGCTTTAAACAAATTTTAGGAAAACTGACAAACCTCAAGTGACAAGATTTCATGCAGGGATAAACAGCTGATGGTCTGATTCAGCATGGTCCTTCCTCACTGCTGGGCTGGATTTTTGAAAATCCTGGTTTCAACACTTAAACATCTTACATTGCCTACCACCACACTCTTCTACCACAACCTGGTATACAAAATCAAATGCAGCGTCAGAAAATTTATTTTGATAAATTACTTTTCAAAAAATCATAAGAAACTGTTATTCCAGATTGTAATAATTTTCTCAAAAATACAATTATTTGGTTGTGATATTTTTTGCCAGAGAATTACTGCAGACCATTTCACTAGATTTACATATCATGCCCAGAATACAGTCGTGATAAATTTTTTTCTTAGATTTGTTTAGAAAATATCCTTTGCTTCAGATGTTTTAATAGAGATTTGACAGACAGAAGGCCTTTTGTTTGGCTTGGTTGCAGCCTTTCCACTTGTTTCACAACACCATGAATTAATGAAAGTAAGCATTACTTAAGAAATTACTGATTTGGCCAATGAGGTTACTCTAAACAATTGGCTTCCTTATTTGCAACATGACTTCAATTGTGTTTGTTTAACTAAGCTGTCATGCATTTTATTTTGTGTAAATGAATTTAAATTGTGTGACAGCTGCAGTTAGGCCTATGATGGCATGCATGAGGCACAAAGAGCAGCACAGGCATGTGACAGGAAAAACAATGCATTAGAAGAACTCCTACAGAGCAAAAAGATTTCCCATTTCTCCCATTCTTAAGCATTATCCTATGTCACAAACTATATCCCTAATGCCATGCTAGTACTTTTTCTCTCTCATTCTCTGCTTTTTTAGCCAACCATGTAAAACAAACTGTCATTGCATCAGTTATTCCACTGCATGAGACACCGGCTGAAATGCCAGAATTTTAAAAACATTTGGATTTTAAAGCTGTGAGACAAGTAAGAATCAATGTTATATAAAAGTCTACCAAGAATCTAAACTAGTTTGCCTGGGTGCAATCTCCCTGTACACAAAACACAACTAAATAAAATCTGCTAGTTAAAGGTGACAACAATTTGATCACATTCAGAACAATTTATAAAACTATGCCTTGTAACCAAGTAACAATAATAATAATGACTTGCCTAAACCAACACTGTATAGGGTTTTGTTCTTGCTGTTTAGGACTTTTAGCTTTGCTTATTGAAGTTACTGGTCAAAGATTTTACAAGTTGTTGATCAAATACTGTAGGTGAGCACACCACGCAGCAGGTTCTAGCCATCACATGCAGAGAACCAGATACCTTGCTCCT
The DNA here is from genome assembly GCF_017590135.1 of Pyrgilauda ruficollis. Lineage (NCBI taxonomy): Eukaryota > Metazoa > Chordata > Aves > Passeriformes > Passeridae > Pyrgilauda > Pyrgilauda ruficollis. The sequence continues at coordinate 5,512,335 of NW_024525489.1, read as the reverse complement.
GTACTGACAAGAAGGGATGCTCCACAGAAACAAGATACTCCTTGCCCAAATCCATGCTTTTGATTCTCAGAAATAAACCTTTTTATTCTTCCTCTGCACAGAGGAGAAGAATGTTACCCCACGCTGGAAACAGATGTGGAAACAAGCTGCTACATGCACAGAGTAAGCCACTGGAGAATGTGTTGTTAAAACAAAGAAAGGGCATTCTTCAGCATCCTGCTAGCCAGAATTTCAGTCAATGCTGTAGAACAGTCTCCTCTCTACCAGCATATTGAAAGCAACTAAAAGACTCTAAAATCTTCAAATTAGAGTATAGACAGACTGTAACACTTGGCACTGGGGGGACGAAAAACTTCACACAACCATAAAATCATGCAAATCTGACAACTTTTACTCCCAAGCTTAACTCCCAAGAATGGTGATGACAAAAGCCGGAAGAGACTGAGGAAAGAAATCTGCTCTGGTCTTTCTCCAAAGTTACAGTCTTCACTAAACGTGTGACCTAAGTGATTTAGCTACACCATTACCAACAAAAGTGTCATGGATTTACAAGGCTTACGCATTTTCAACCAAATTTAAACTTTGTTTACATTTGTTTACTGCAATTGTGTAAAGGATTTATGATTCAACATATCCTAACATGGAAAAACAAAACAGTTGCATCTGGAAGACTTCATCATGCATCTTGATTTTAATAAACCTTTTTGTCTTTTGAAAGTACATGTTCTTTTAGTTTCAAAAATTAAAATCAAAATTTTCAAAATTTTTAATATTCAAAAATTAAAAAGCAATATAAATTTATCCAATACACCCCTGGGGCAGGGAGAAGCAGGTATGCTGTATTATCCAAAGTCTGACCTAATCACCTGGGTTTGCAGTACATTTTACTCAAGGATGCAAAAATGGCAACATCAATGCAAGGGGAAAAAAAAATCTATTCCTAGAAAAACCACACAGAGTTGTCCAATAAACAACAAAAAAAAAACCAAAACAAAACCACCATAATCTATTCAGATAAAACATAAGTTATCACAGTATGGAGAAAGTGCAAGCAATTTGATTTTTAAATCTACTAGAATTCATCAGTGTATTTACAACAAATTAATTAAATATTTGTAGGACTTCTTTTTTTTTCAGCCATGTTGTGACTGGCCTTCTGAAAGCTAATCTAAACTGTCTTTAGTCATTTGAATTGGATTTATACGCCAGTAACTTTGAAAATAAAACAACTGATGGTGTGTAAATTTTTGATTTGTTTATTTATTTTGATTTTGTTTGTTTGTTTTGGGGATTTTCTGTAAATATAAAATATGCCCACTGTCTACAAAAAGGTATTCTTCCTTTAGATTACAGAACAAGTTTTATGTGTGAACAAATTCAGGAATTATTTTTATTTTATATCATCTAATAATACTATTATTAGATGATATAAAATCTGATTTTTCTGAATTGACAAGATGTTGCCTAAATTCTCTCTTTTAACTTTAGGGGACAGCTCTGCACTTTTTTAAAGAGTTACCCATTAGAGCATAACAATTTGGAGATACAGATCACTAGCCACTTTTATCATTACAGGCTGAAAAATGTACATAAAGACAAAAAATCTTTACAGAATCCCATACTTTCCAAATATAACTTTTCTAATCTTTTAATTTTAAACATTGTTTAGATTTGTTTGTGTGAAAGAAAAGGCTTGACAGTGAATGGATTAACTTCCAGGCTGTCAGCTTACATAAAGACACAGCAACAGCTGAATCATCTTTTGTTTTTCCTTGGAGGGCAGAGGGCTATGGGAAACATTTAGGAAAAAAATCAGTCCAAACTACCATAATTTAGATACTTTTATCCTCCCAAAACCAAACTCTTTTTTCCACCAGTCACTTGAAATATGTGCAGATTAATCCAATTGAACTGCTCAAGTGCTCCACATACCAACAGAGCCTTGGTTTGTGGGCAGCTTTGTGCTTCTCACTCCGATGGATTATCATTTCCTACTAAAGGCAGCAAGAGGACTGCACTACTTATTGCACTTTGGGGCTTAGTGGTGTATGAGGAAAAGAAGACAGTAACAGACACTGAAATTCTATCTTCATGATGTACAAGAGAGATTAACTACTAATTTTAACTAAACCAAGGACTTAACTCAAAACATTAAGCTCCAGAAGAACTTGGTAACTTTAGTTTTAACGAATATAGATTTAAACTTTAGAAAAAAATTAAATAAGTAAAATTTGAACAGGAAAAAAATCCTTTATATGTAATATTCACTATTTCATAATTAACCACTGTCTTTAGAAATTTAAGTAAGAAGAATTCAGTAGAAAAATACTTCCTGCCTGGCAGACAGCCCTAGCTTATCCTAAAAACCCTACAGTTCAAGCAGGTATTTGGGAATCAGATCAGTACTTCCCAGTTGCCTCTCACACACATTGAGACAGCCATTTGCACATGAGCCCTCCAGCAAGCTTTCCTCCTGAGCATATGAACACCTACACGACTATTTTTTCCCTATGGCAGGTACATTCTCAGCAAGAATAGCAGTGGATCATAATCTATTCATAACCCTGTTCTGAAACAGGTCTGTACATTTTATAAACAAATCTGAAGTGACTTCCTATAGTCTATTTCTGGTTATTAAACAAAAAGCCAGAATAATCATGCAGGTGATCTATTAAATAGCATTCATTGTAAAATAATCTGCCACTTGCCAGAAATCAAATTATTCTTGTTTCATATCTTTATTAAATAAGGTCTGTAGAAATTAGAAATAACAGGGGGTTTTGTTCAAGTAAAAGTATAAAAAAAAAAAGTAGAACATGATGAAGAGAAAATACAACATTTAACGTTACAAATACATATATTTGGGCATTCAGAACTCCTTGGACTTACTGCAAGTGATGTTCTTCTCACATAATCCCTTCTTTTTAAAGAATAAATACCATTACTCCTGAAAACAGTATCTAAATCTAGATACTTCTAAAGAAACATTTTTCTTTTTTTTTAAATTTAATTAGCAAATACAGTTGTAAACATAACAAGACACAGTTACTCATGTTTCTTAAATATGATCCAAATATTAAATAGTTCTTTTACTTGCAATTTTATTTAAAATAATAGTTCTATGTAGCAAAAGAGGCATAGGTAGTTGTGCTAGGTTATAAATAAATAAAATAAAATTTAAAAAACATCACTGATTTTAAAGCTATGCCAAGGCTAGAAAGAGATTTTTCAACCCTGCTACAAAACAAACAAGATGCTTTAAAGAAAGACAATATTTTGAAATAAGAAGACACAAAGACCTGAATTCTCTATGCATTGTTTGCTTTAAAAGGGAAAGAAGAAATATCTTTTCCACTTGTTTTACTACAGTGTCAATATTTTACAAATGGGTTGGTCCTCAACATCTTTTCTCAATGCAGCCTATATTAAATAACTAACCAGAGCATATAATTAAACAAACAAATATCAAAAGCCTATGCACAGACTGGAAACGGACACATTTTCAACATGTATTCAAGTATCCTTTCTTTTTCCATAATATCTACTGGTGTTCATAAATTTTCTCAGACCTACTATCTTATTTTTTCTGCCTCTATGTATTAGCTTAGTTCAGAAAGTCAGCATGAGCAATAATGCAATACAACAACTTTTATTTTTTTCACTAATCAGAAATCAAGTATTACCTTCCACAAGCATGTCTGGCACATCTGCTTGATATCTAGGCCCCACTCTGATTTCTCCCTTGTCTGCTAAAAGTGTTTTCAATGATGGATCATACACCAGTGAATAAAAAAACGTATCCTAAAAAAAAAAGACATATTTGCAACAGTGTAATAATTTTTAAAATTAGGTTTGCAAAGTTGTAACACTTTCCATTTGGAAATTTGCATACTTCACAGAACACAGATTTGGCACATGAATCTTTATTTTATATAATACAGATGTTTCATGAGTGCTTTTAAAAGGCCAATTAAGACTTCTCTCATTGTTAGGACTTACTTCAGAACAAAACAATACTGAAAAGATCCATACACAAAAATATATCAATGGATTTGAAGAGCATTAATGTTAAATACTTACTGAATTTAACAAGTTTGCACTCATAAGTATGTAAACCATACTGACTTTCCATTATAAATTAATCTCAAAAAAAAAAAAATAAAACACTGTCTGTGTAAACCCTTCTCAGGCACTAAAAAAGTAATGGCAAATGTGGTATAGTAGCATAAGTATAGGCCAAATCCTACTTTCAAAAATATTTTTACTGATTATCAGTGGTTTGGTGTAGAAATTTAAAAATAAAAACACGCTAATTTCAGTTAGAAAACACTGCCTTCCAGATCTTATATTAAGACACTCCAAAGAAAAATATGTTTATTTTAAAGGTATTTTGCAATCTTTCAAATTCTTGGGGAATTTTCTTCCTCTCTGATAAAGCTAAGCATCCTAAGTATCTTCCAGAGGAAGATGAGGAGATACTTTCCATATGATAAGAGAAAAAAAAGGAAAAAGTAAGGAGGAAAAAAAACCACCATGTGAATTCATCCTTCAGTATCTGCTACAGGAAACCATCTCTATATTTTCATCTGTAAGATGTCATATTAATTACTTCAAATTAATTGTTTTTTAAATGCAAACAGATTCATAATAAACCTATCATTTAAGCATGTCAATTAAATTTTATCCAATAATATTGTTTAAATCAGTGTCGTGAACAACATGATTTTTCTAACCTATCATCTAAGAAATTATTTTCAAAGTATTGTTTGCCCATTTGTTAAAAATACAGAAAGAAAAAGAAACTTATCCTAATATTTACTTGAAGAGAAATCACAATTACCTCTTTCTCCAGGTATGACAGCACAGATTCTGTCTCATTCAGAAGTGCAACGCTGCATTTTCCCCTATGCAAACATAAGAATAGTAACTTTGTAAAAAGTTCAAATTTCAAGTAGAGTTACTTACAAGAGAACAATATAGATATATTTAAAACTTCCACACTAGAAGTATAAAAACATTAAAATTAATCTAAAATTTAACATATACTTTAATAATACCAAAATTAACATAAAAGCACAAAACAAATAGCTGTACTGATCTGAGCATTCAAATACATTGGAATTTCATCATACTGGGAAATAATTTCAGTAATGGAAAGTCAAAATAAAAGCAGAGGTACAATGGCAAACAATAAATACACAAATAACAAAAAGGCCTGGATTATAGAAACATCACCTCCAAGGGATTTATCTCCAGTAAGTTCAGTGTATAATTTGAAAACAAATAACCCAAACTGGAAAGAATATAAGGCTTTACTTTGAAGGCTGTAAAAACAAAGCACTTTTCTCTTTTGAATGGAAGTATTTTTAATAATGAATCATGGAATTCTGTTAGTTTCTTCTATGCTCACATTAAAACTCTAATCACCACATTTCTGTGCAGGCTCTTTTTGCCCAGTAGTGGTACAGACCTGCCCACGTTTAACTTAAGTAGTCAATGCAGTGGGACTTTGACCCCACCACCCTCCTTCCCTTCTCATCCCATCTTCCCCAGCATTGCCTTTCCTCACATTTCTGCCTCCAGCTTCTCTGCAAATAACTTGCAGAATTACTTTTAACAAACGGTATTTTAAAGACTCACTCATGGATGTGGATGAAAAATGTTAAGTGCGCTGAATCACCTTGCTAGCAACTCGCATTTTTATGTTGTAATTTACAACTGAACTACCATTTTATATATACAAGTATGTGTGTATGTATATACACACACGTATACACACACATATATAGATAAGATATATTTATTACCTCCTACTTACAGCACTTTGTATTTCACGCACCAAAGTTTGACTCAGTTTAGTTGGTATTTGCCAGGAGGTTCCTGTGGCCTTATACATCCAGCTACAGGAAATATGCCCAGAACGCCCATCCACCCTCAGGGAGCAGACCAGAACACATACAGAGAAAGAGTACTTGTTTGCAGAGACCTTCTTGATCTTAAGATAACACCAAAATGGGTATTGTAAAAACCAGTCATTCTGTCAGGGAGTGCTGACTCTAAACTCAACCAGAGGTATTAGAAGTCAGTTGCTAATGGCTGATCATTAAGTGAACATACCCAGCTAATGTCTTATTCATTGCCACTGCACATCCTGGGAAAAGGGGGTAAGCTACACATTACTGTCCTGAATTTCTCTTCATTGTCATACCTGTCAGGAGAACCACACCACCCAAGAAAAATGGGAAGAAGGGGAAGAAAAGTCTGACCACAATACACAACAGCGGAGGAAAATCTGCCTGCAGCAGAGAAGTGGGAAACCTTCTAGATACCCCATCATGTCTTTCTATGAAGGTTTTCTTTAAGCTTTTGGCTTTGATAATTCCAGAGCATTCACTTCTAAAGATTAATCGTGTTGTAGCATGAAGTCAGTTTTCCAACTTTATCTTAATATCTTATTGGGGTTTTTTTAGTGTAAAAGGTTAACCAGGAGTTCACCTTTCCAGTCTGGTTCTAGTCCATACAGCTTGAGCGTGCCCTCTCACTCCACTACAGCCTGCCCGTATTTAACATCAATTACCACAGAGGCATTCATTGCTCCACTGCCATCGTGACTGCAAAAGTATTTTATTGACCAACCTCATCTTTTATAGCTGGTCCGCTAAAAAATTCATTTTATTTCATTAAGATACAAGATTAGTCCCTGCAGCATGTCTTCTAAGTGAGTGAGTTTCTATTTGATGCTAGATTTTTTTGTACAGCGCTTTAACCATCTAATGGCTGGAGTCACACAGTGGTAACATTTTGTATGCACATATGACCTCTTGCATGGACTTGTGTCTCAATATAGATAGTACTAGATCTACAGTAGACACTAAAATAAAAAAAAAAAAAAACAACAACAAAACTCACGTTTGAAAACAGGCAAATTACAGAAGTCTTACTACTTTTGATTCTCTATATTTCAGTTACCCATTTCTGTAACCTAGAAACCTGCGATACATAACATAAGTGATTTAGAATCTTTACCAAATTCATAAAAGCCTATTGTTTACATAACTCCTCCTCTCCTTTCCCATCAGAGGAAAAGCTTCTCTGTGCAAGTTGCTAGTGCTCTGCTGGACTGAACTGAGCATCTAGTTTGTTGCAGCATGAACACTGAGCACCCCTCAATCATGGATGCTAAGGTAATAACTTAAGTGAATATCGATTTGCAGTAATACGCCCCTTAATATTCTCCAACCACCACGACACTTTTCACCCGTTCTTCAATACTAATAATCAAATGCCCTGGAGAAAAAGTTAATGTCATTTAAACCACATTACAACACAACTTGGGAGTTAAGGGATGTATCTGAGAACCCATAGCATCTCTGGATTTTAAAATAATATTTTCCTCCTTACAATGTGCTGGAGTTTTATTCCTTAATGTTTTTAAATTATTTAAGATAATTGGGAAAGATAGAGCTACATCAAATAAAAAAATCAATATAACAGCATAAAGGCTGACTCTTCCAAACTAGACAGAGAAAAGAAAGGGGGAGCTAGCTACCTACAAAAACAAATGAAAGAGAGCTCATGCTGCATTTAGCAGATTATAAAATAAGTTACACACCAAAATAAAATTATACTCTCTTCCATAAATCATACTGTCTTTACATCTTGCGTATTATTTAGATTAGTGGCATACAATGTCACAAGTTCATTGTTCTGTTGGAGTCTCCAGATTAAAATGCACCATTAAACTGAACTTAGGTAAAAATTACAAAGAATTCAGCAGGTTTTTTTTTTTTTAATATATAAATAAATAAAGAGTTTTCTACTATTCTTCCACATATGAAACCTGCCTCCTCTTATGTAACTGATTTAAGCTGTATTCCTCCAACAAGCAGCATTCTTGACTTAACTGGCATCATCAAGGTGAATTATTAGTTAATAGCATCAGAAGGTCTCAGTGTAAAGATGACATGTCTGATTTTCACCTTTTTCTCAAATTCAAAATCTTCAGAAAATTTGTTTTATACTTCCTCCAGAATTAGGCAAAATTTATCTTGAAGGAATGCTGAGGGAAAGTTTAAGCAACATCAGCAATGCACAAACAACAGTAACCAAAAAAATAAGTTAGCTTTTATGTCTTCATTACAACTTGATTTTGATGAGATTAAGTTGTGCCTTCAGAATCCTTTCTGCTCTTACATGTACTTCATATTTAAACTGGTCACAAATAAAGAGTTGTTCCATTGAGCTGACAACAATGCCAACAAAACTTATTATATAATTAAATCAGCCAGCAACAGAAAGTAATTTAGAGGTCTTGCAGTAAAAGGAGACAATAAAACTCACGTATAAATATACGCTCATGGTATTGTCAGCTTCTATCATATAAACCACTTAGGATTCAATTTCTTCTCCTGTCCCAGTAACCAGAGCCACAACTCATGAATTTTTTTCTTTAAAGCATTAATCATGTGAAAGCTCTTTTCACATGCTATACCTTCCTTCACTCTCGTTTGTTAGAAACTTTTGTCTGCTTGTAAATTTCTTTTGTATGTTCCAGGTGACTACACCAGTGAGTTGACAATTTCAGATCATTTACACCCATCAGCTAAGGGATGCCTGACAAGCTATTTTTCCACACCTACAGCCTACTTCCATATCTCAGGGAAGCCCTGCTGTTACAATACAGAAATGAGACTCACAATCTCTCTAGAAAAAAACCCCAAAACTTTAGTTCTAAAGTACCTTAATGATTTTGTAGGAAAGGATTTCTTCAACAGCCTTACAGAAACCCAGGACCATACAGTCCCAAAACCAAAACTAACATCTACAGCCAAAACCTCAAAGCATAGAGACACTGATGAGGATTATAAGGAAATGGTAAGGAATACTAGTTATCATGGTAGATAGAAGTCTCATTGTGGGGAACATAAGGATTTGTTCCCCTCCCTCCCACCCTTGTCTTATGGAACTGTTTTTCCTGGGATGGATGGGAGGCTGTTTACTGTAGAACAAAGTAAAAGAAAATTAAATTCTAAAAAATAAGTGACAGCCTTGTGAGACACTCACAGGTCTTGGACAAGTCAATACGGAGCTCATGACAATCAACACTATGTGAGATGTCAGTTACCACACCAGTCCTGAAGGACAGAGTTCACAAAGCATAAGCTGAGGTAAGACCCAAGAGACCATGAAAACTATAGATAAAAACGTGCCGTGTTTCTGTGATCCCCAACAGAGGAATGAAAAACTTGCAGGAACTTACTTCAGACAAGAATGTGACAACAATCAGTATCTAGATGAGTGAAGGACAAGACTGCCCTTACTAATCTGTTACAATGAAGGCAAAAGATTATGATAACAAGCTCAAGAGTTTAAGTAGCATGAAAAACGTTGTACCAGGGTTATTACACCAGACAATGTTATCGAAAGATTTCAATAAAGTCTGGTTAAACAACCTAGAGCAAAACACCAAATTGCCTAGAAGACAGAATGAAATGCATTCTTGTTTGCACTGTCTAGGCAATTGTTCTTTAACAAGCTTTTTCTTAAAGTAATCAAAAATATAGATTAAAAACTTTATGAAAATTTTTAAAAGCTGATGCAAACACTTATATTTTAAAACTATCAAAATTAATCAAAATCAACAGCAATTGCCTCATCTTTTACAGTGCCCCTTCATTTCAGCCCTAACTTTTATACCAGTGGAAGCCTCTACAATTCCGGTTCTGCTGTTCTTGCAGGCTATTTCTTCATGTTTTCACCAGATGAGTAAGACAGCCCATGAGATACAAATTTTTTAAAATAAGGACTTCTTGGAAGAGGAGGTATGCAAAAAAAAAAATTACAGAAAGAAATGACAAGAAACAAAATACCTGCTGCCTTTTAACTAGTATGAATGATAAGACTGGAAAAGGCACCTTCATGGGTTCAGTACCACACCCACAAAATCTCCTATTGGAATGTAGATGTGGCCTGGGAGAAAAAATGGTGCAGTGCAAGAACTCTCAGAACTCAGTGCTCTGGGTTCCCACCAAGTCAGTGAAGTTTTATATGCATTGCTAATTCAGATACAAGCTGAAGAAAGAAAAGCACATGTGCAGGCACGACCCCAGAGACTTGGAAATAACAATTATCAATTGCCCTCCTGAAAACAACAGAATTATGTTGGATAATTTTGTACAGATATATACCAATTGTATCTTGATGATCTGCATCAAGAAATGTTAGTGTCTCAGCAGACATTTAGAACACAGAAGCATGAGTCACTAGCTAGACAGTCTGAGAATAAAATAACAGGAAAGAATATTAGGAAATATTATGCTTGTGAGAAAAATCTGATTTGATTTTAACATATGCTGTTACTTCAATGACAATCAGAGATTAAACTCAAATGAAGGTACATAATGAAGAGGGATAGAAAGGAACAGGTGCAGGAGTAGAACTCCAGAGCAATCTTTTGCACATCCAGCATGAAGGGATAAAAGGAGGGAGGAAAATACAGATATTGAGTAAAGGAGGAGAGAGCTACCTGAAATAACAACACTTTTTTTCCTGAACTGTCTTAAAAGAGAAAGTGTTTTGAAGATTTCCTATCAAACACCCACTTTGAGCCAAGTCTTGATCCCTTACAATCAACCCACATCGCAATGATGATCACCAAAGCACAGAGTGGGAACTGCAGAATCCAAAGAGCTTCTACTAATTATGTGAAATTGATTCCCCAGTCACAGCAAGCCAGTACTAAGAATACTTGTGTATTTTACTTTGAAGTCCAATTTAAGGGGCACAGATTGATGCTGACAGACACATACCCATGTCTTTATAGCAAATTTCAAGTTCTCAAGACTGCAAAGAGATTAACTGGGGAGCAAGCTATTGCATAACACTAAAAACAAACCAAAAAATCATCATAGTGATTTAAACTTATAAGAGATCCCTAACTACAATCTGACTTTTCAAATATTCAATCAATATCTAGAACTGACCCAAAAAAATCTGCATTGTATTGATTTATAATTAATTGGCTCAAGTCAGTCTCTGTCCATTTACAGAGCCATCTCAAACATGAGGAAGAAAAGCCCAAACAAAAACCAAAAAATATTTGATAGGTGACTACTACTGGGATCTGTGCCTCTGACAAAATAATACCAATCTTCTAAAGAATACAGGATTGTGTATCTATGGCCAAAAGATAAATCAATAAATTTGGTATTATCTGATTAACACACACTTGAGCAAATAAAATCAAAAACAGAATGCACAGCAAACTAATTTATGGACATCTAAATGAACTAGTAAATGCCTGGCAACTAAACATGTGCATAGATCATATGGATGGATCGCCTAGGATATTGATACTGCATGTAGCTTTTAGTCAAAAACTTCAGAGTTTTAATTTTAATTAGAGCTGGAGTGCCAATTTTGTGCACTCCAAATTGGTAAGATTTACAGACAGTCTCCTGAAGCAATTGTGCCCAACTGACATGGATTTAAAAGTAATTAAAAGGTAAATATTTTCTCAGTGTGGCCCAGGAAAACTACATATTTTGATATCTCAAAATAAGCATAACTTCAAGATGTACTTTCTGTAAACTGGAAACTGCATTGTTGCAAACTCAAGTCATTGATTTTTTTTTTTCCTCTAGGGATTAATTCGTGCTTAAAAGTAAAAGAATTGTTGCCTTTCAGCACAGCAGCAGTGATGCACATGAACTGAACAAAACCACAGGAAGTTGGTTAGGAACGATTTTCCATACATTCTTTAAAGCATTTAGGTTGGAGAACACCTTTAAGATCATCCCATCCATTACAAGCTGCCCAGCTCAGAAGCAATACACATCACTCCAAGCAACTGAAAGTAAAAGTTTTGCACCCTATGAAAGGCTCCTACTTTGTAATTATGTCACTACAGGGAAATATGTACTGATTTTCAGATATTTAAGTGACAGTTTTCCACTGATAAATACATTTTTTCTTACACTAGTACTGTTACTAGTACTGGCTATTGACCATATAGAAAAACAGGATTCTGTCCTGAACTGGATTTTCATTTTAATTCAAGTAAGAATAATTTGAATTCTATTGGAAAAGGAAAAAAGAAAATAGTCAGGCATGCTTCAAAAGTCCCTTTGCTCCAAATAAACTCAGTCCAGAAGGGAAGAATACCTTGCTTAACAACACAGATGATCAAGTAAGCACATGCCTATGCAAAACAAATTTACTCCCTATCCAGTCTGATTTATGCCAGAAAATAATCAGGCCTATAAGGTTCATAATAAGCTCTTAAAAAGTAGCTAAAATTTGTGTATTTACTCACACACCATGTATGCAGAAACTTCTAGTTTGCCAGGAATACCAAAACTAGAAATCCCAAGGTAATACCACTAAATTCTAAAGGTCCCTGTTTTTAAAATGACCTGCTGGATCTGTCTTGAGCTTCAGACCATTTGTGTTTTGAGTGAAGGAATCCCACATTCAGAAAAAAAAAGGATTTCTCTACACCTTAGTTTTATCACACAACTTTCTTTTTTGCTGTTCTTTCTTCTTCATGATCTCATCAGGACTCACTAATACTGACACTTCAAACAACTGAGTCATTTATAGCACATCTAAAGAGCACCACACGGTTACAGTTTGTAAGCATGGCATGTTCTTATAAACTGCACGTTCTTAAGCTACTTTTTCTTCTCCATCTACAAAGTGGTACCAATCAAAATTTCTTTAGTCTACCCAAGAGCAAGGGTACCATTTAACAACCAAAAACACAACCACCAAAATAACAAACAAACACCATCACCAAAAACAATTAAAAACTAACAAAACAGAAAACAGAAAAAACAAATTAACACTGTATTCTGAATTCCATTAATGATCACAATAATGTCAAAAGAGACCAAAATCCTTATAGACTGGTACTTTAGAAGTTTAAGTATACTTTTTTGTATATTTATATGTAAAAATATGCAGGGGGTATAAATTGCTTAATAAAAATTGAAGAACTCTTCTCACGATCTGACTATTTGGATGCTCCTTAACATCACATATGCACAGGCATCGTGCAAAAATACTCACATTCTCCCAATCACATTAATCAGCTTTTAATAAAACTATCTTATGCAATCACAATTTTCTAAAGTCTCATGAAGACCTTTCTGTGCTGGGACAGAAGTAATAAACCAAGCCATGACCATCTTAAGATAATTGTGAGGGCTCTTTTCTTCATTTTGCCTTTTGTCAGTATTTAAAATAAAGAGTATGTATAAGAATATTTCAGAAGAAATGCTCAGAAATTTTTTCTTCATAGGTGCATAGAAAACTTGAATTTGCTGTTTATGCCAAGCATCAAATAGAATCCTCTAAAACACATAAGAAGCACTTAGTTCATCCAACAGCAGATTGAATAAACACTCCTCATTAAAGATTAGGGTGTAAACTTACTAGAGTTATTTGAACAGATCCCATAATGACAAACATCTACATAATGCACAGATATCCTACACATGTAAAATGAAATGCAAGAAAAAGAATATTATTTTCTTTTTTTCCCTAAAGGGGCTGGAGGTTTTTATTGCTGTATAAAGATTCACACCTGCTTTTATTATGACATCTGAGAATGCCTGGCTTATGTATACTTTCCAAACACTTAAAATACAATCATCATCATCATCTTACATAAAAACTCCCCAATCCCAAGACTGGAACACCAAATAAGCAAACAAGAAATAAGCAAAGATATTAAAATGGTAAGATGAACCTTGATGTATAAATAAATTCTACAGAATTCATAAGAAATATTTTACTTTAGAGCAATTACAAATGAACTTAAACACTGATGCATCTTTTACAACAATCTAAACATGTTTAATACCTATTAACACTTGAGAGCTTAAGAATGAAAAATAAATTTAAAGCCCAAATCACAAGTCAGATAACCCAATGCATCTCCAACAAGATAATAATTTGCAGATTTTTATACAAGAACTCACTTTTACCAAATGCTAAGTTTTATGGTGAATTTTGCAACACTGGCAGATAATTTAAACTTTCTGGCGCCTTTCACCATTTTTCTCTCTGTAACTTTTCATGCCTTTCCCAAATGCTGTATTTGCTCAAACCTCTAAGAGCCCAAGTACCTGGGCTCAGCTCAGCCCCTCTCTGGGATGGCACCACTCACAGGAGCCACCTGCACCGATCCTGGGTGCGCTCCCTGTGTGACATCAATGAAGGAGGGTGGCACAGGGAGTCCAGCGGGCAAGACAACTGTGACAAGAACATGTGGGATTACAGAGCCTGGCAAGACTGCATCTGCATCATGCAGAGATTAGGAAGGAGACAATCCACTGGAGGGGTGTTACTGACTGCACACATTTGAGCAGACAGGGGAGGCAATAATTCACCTGTAACTTGACAAGTAGGCAGGAAGGTAACAAGCCTTGTCTTTGATCCCCAGACCAACAGAACATGAGCTTGTTCTGTGCCACACACCATGACTCCAGAACAAGCTAGATAATTCCACCTTCTGAAACACATTCCACTACAAGAACTGTGTCCACAATACACCATTGCCACATTTAATTACTACACTACCCACTTCTAATTATTTACTAAATGTTGTCATCTTATTGTAAAAGTTCTATACCTTCTGGGTGATTTCTTATAGGTAGCTCCTTGCAGGACTGACTCCTTCTTTCTTACAGCACAGCCAACAAACTCTAACTTACTCTTCGATTAGCTAACTTACTCTTTTACAATACTTATCTTAATTGGACTTATCTGTAGCCTGTTAAAAGTAAGCCTGTTCCTAATTTTTAATAATTAGTACAATTGTAACTCCTTAAGAGTAAAATTACTTTCATCACTATCTCTATTCTCTTACATTCCATCCATCCACAACTAAATCTGGCTCTCTGGGTTTTTTTTTTTAATGCCAAAACTTTTGCTGCTCCATAAAGCTACTGAAATGGCAGTGACACCTAATTTAAAGGGGAGACAAGATGAAGTCTAAAAAAAAATGCCAGCATTTCTAACAAAAAAAATAACATATCAAGACAGTTACATATAATGTATATATAACAAAATAAAAATATCAGAATGAGGGATGAAACTGTATTTCACTAATACAAGAACAAACAGATTACATCAGAATTATTCAAAACCCAGAGCTGCAGACCAAAAAGCTCCAGAATTAGACATGCATATCAAAGAAATCTAGCCCAATAAATTACTGTAAGGTAGTTACTCTCGAGCTTCAACTATGAAGTAACAGCAACACGTGTATGAGACATCACTGTACTTGGAATTGTGAACCAGAACAAAAGCAACCTTAGTGATAGGGTTCTTTTGGAGGGAAAGAGGTGTAATTTCCTCCACCATTCAGTTTGAAAAATGTAAAAAGGGTAAAGTTAAGAAAAGAAGAAAGACAAAACAAAAACAGTAAAAACTTATAAGTAAAAACTAAATAAAAACATACTAGGTAAAATTCTTTTACTCCTTCAGTTTCAACAAAAAAGGCAGTTAGTTTCAGATACTTTTCTTGGTTGAAGATGTCGGGAAAAGGTCAAGATCTGTAGCTGTCAAAAATCTCCTCCATTCTCTTAAAATCAACTTGAACTATCTCCTCTTCCTTTCAGAGGGGTTGAGTTTTCATGTTCTTTATCTGGAGAGAACTGATTTCCAATCTCCAATCTCCACTCTATACAATTGTACCATTTACTCCTGTAAATCCAGTTTTTCCTAAGGGCTAAAACTGCAGGTGCTTAGAGCAAAGGCCCACATCATGGAGCTACCCTGGCTTTGATTGCACAAATGTCCCCTAGCTTTCTATATGGAGGCAACTGACTTGGTAGACCAGTGACAGCAGAGAATGCCATTGAACCTGACTTCAGCAAGGCCTGCAGTGTCCCAGTGTGGACTAGACAAGTAGACAATAAAGTAGACAATAAGCTTGGAAAAAACCTCCAGACTGGAAAGGCTGTGGTGAGTGATACAAAGTCCAGTGGGCAGCTGGTTACTGAGGGTATTCCCCAATTGCTGACTCTGAGAAAAAATACACTTTTAACATGTCTGCAGATGATATTAAACTGGATTTGTTCACTCTTCAGGTATGACAACTAAAGGGAGAAATTCTACTGCTTTGTTCAATTAGCTAATGAAATTGCTAATTTCATTAGGCTCCTTTCAGAGAAGCAGTGATAGGACACAAAGTAGTAGACAAAGAAAGTAAAATCCCAAATAGATGACGGGGGGAAAATATCACCATAACAGACATCAAAAATCAAAACAGACTCCCAGAGAAGCTGCGATATCTGCATCCTTGAGTATTCTGGAGTGCTGATGGAAAAAAGCTAGAGGAACAAATCAAAACAGACTCCCAGAGAAGCTGCGATATCTGCATCCTTGATGGAAAAAAGCTAGAGGAATGTCACCTTCTCAATATTTCTATCCTCTTTAGAAGACAAGCTATTTAATAAAAGTTAAGAAAACTACTGAAAATCACAGAATGTGAACACTAGTAAGTTGAAGATCTAAGTAAGGAATACCTTATAGCATATTTGCCTTCTTGTTTCTTTTTAAAACAGAGTTTCAAAACATTGAAACATCAAGTTTGTTCCAGAATTTGTCTGCTAAAGGTCTTAGTAAAACATGACAGCACAGTCCTACAACATTCATCTGTCCTGAAAAGTAGATGCAAGTCATCACTCTGCTGTGCTGCGTGGCATGTACCATGAATTCACATGTTTTTCTGCCTTTTTTGTGAACTATGTACTGGAGAACCTCTATTGTATCTGCTCCCTGAATTGTGAGGTGAGAAGACATTTACAGTACTCCTTCTATGTAATCTTCCCTCTGCAAGGAGAATACCTTATTTCAATACCTAAATGTCAAAGTAAGTAAAAGAAACTGCACAGGATTATTATCTCCATGCTATAGTTGGAGCAGCAGAAAATTGACAGTTAAATGACTTTCTCAAAGTCAGAACAAGTAGCTGAATAAAGCACAAGAAATTAATACAAAAATTTCTAGTGTCAGGGGAGATTTAGCTTGGATATTAGAAAAAAGGTTTTTTACCCAGAGGGTGTTTGGGCACTGGAACAGGCTCCCCAGGGAAGTGTTGACAGCACCAAGCCTGACAGAGTTCAAGAAGTGTTTGAACAATGCTCTCAGGCACATGGTGTGATTCTTGGAGATGGTGCTGTGCAGGGCCAGGAGCTGGATTCAGTGATGTTTGTCGGTCCATTCCAACAGACTATTCCATGATTTTGTGATTTGCCAATAAGAGAGAAAATAAATATACACATACAATGTGCTTCTCCTGTTGGACAATATGTACCTTTTTTTTGGCAACTTCTAGACACTTATGGTCTGAAATAGCTGGGGGCAGCTAGATGTAATAAGAAAATGAAAACTCCTTAAGAATGCAGCGTAAGAATGCATTGTTTCACACTAAATTAGACTCCCCTCATCACTGTGCTATTTCTTTTCCATTTCTAGATTCATCATCCCCTCATTCCAACACAAAAAAAAAAGTTTTTCTGACTTGTAAATAGAAGATGACATGAGCACCTACATCACTTACAGAAAGAAGTTGATAAACACTTTTTGAGCTTTAGCAAGCCTCTTCCTACATTAGCATTAAAGGCCATTTAAACCAATACTTGAAATGCTTCCGCAACATTTAGCCATGACAAACTCAGTCATGACTTCTTCACATTTAGTGAAGTTAGAGTAATTTTAATTTTACATGCATGCAGTCCTAAATTGCAGATCTGACCAATGAGTCACTGCCTCCTTTCCAAACCCATCTGCTGTTTCCCAGGCCAGACAAAACGGTCAAGCTTCCTTTGGCCAGCAGAATAACTAAAAAAAATTAGCTCTTCCAAAGCAGTGACAGACTGACTTTCCACCAAATTATCAACTGATGCTATCAACTGGCAAGCTAGAGCTCTGAGACTCTTGACCCTTCTAAGGCTCAAACATCAAGTAACAGAAGGAAAAACAAAGGTGCTTCCAAAGCAGTTCATGGGACAACTTGGCCCAACTCAGCTAAGATCAGTGACACCCTTTTGCAAGGCTGAAGCAGTGCATTAGATGGGCTACGGGCAGGCAATCCACCCAGTGGAACACACAGATAAATTGTATTTACTACTTCTTACCTGATGTGCGTTGCTGGTAGGGACTCATACTGGCGAGAAAGGAAAAGCTCTCTGTGCTTCAACTGATGTTTCTGTTTATCAGTCAAATCAACCTCAATTGTAGTTTCAGACTCTTCTTCGACTTCTTCTGCAGAGAAGCAGAGCGTAGGTCGAAATTAACTGTGTTGCATAACATCATCGCAGCCATTTCATTTGACATCCCCCCCACCCCTTAGCAACCTCCTTTAGTATTTCAAAGAAAAGATGAGTTTAACAAGACTACAGTTTATGTAACTTGACAGAATGTTAAGTATTTTGAATTATACACTTCTAAAACCCTTTAAAAAATTATGCTTCTCTCCTCTGTACTACGCATTGATGTCTTTCACACAGTTTAAGAACAATCCTGTCAACATTACTCATTCTTTTTTCATCTTGTTTCCTCTGTTTTTTTCTCTTGCTTGTTGACCAGTTTTGGGTTTGACTTTCTCTTGCTAATATTACTGCTACTAAAACTTTTACAGAAGTCCTGGAGAAAAGCACACTTTCTACAAACTGAAATTTACTAAAGAAAATTGAAGTCCAAGACTGCAAAATCGGTCCAAGAAAAGTGAAAAAGTCTAATGTCTTCCACTATGTTAACCTTCTTCCATACTGACAACAAATGCAGTGAATTTGCATATTTTAATAAGATTTAAAGTTTTTTCTATTTTAAGCAAGACAGGAAGAAATAAAAGCAGACACTAGGAAGAGTCACATATAGAATTGAAGGGCAATGTTCCCAGTGTTTGCTAACATGTCACACAATGGCAGGCTCTCCAAAAGAACTACCCTGGGATCTTGAGGGCTGAACTTCCAGTGCATTTTTGGGCATGTAGAGCTTGAATCTGTACTTTCTCCAGCTTCCCAAAAAGGGCAAAAAGTCTCTCTGAATAATGGATGCAAAAATACAGACCCTTTAAAAACTTCTTTAAGATTTGGCAACTCTCTACCTGGTAAATCATCCATCATCTGCAAAACCAAGTGTAGCTTGCAAAATGTTTCTCAGAAACTCAACAACAGAACCTCAGCATGAGATAGTATTTCATGTAACTACCTACAACAGAGGACCTCACCCGCTCTACTAATAATAACCATTTTTACAACCAACCTACAAAGACTATTTCAAATTGAAGCCTGCCTGCATCCTCATAGCAACCACAGTTCTCTCCAAATGCAACACTACTACTTTTTTTAATCATGCCTGTGTGTAGTTCATTCCACCTCTAATAGTTCTCTTCACAAAAGTGATATAACAACATACCCTGATATAACAACTTCTTCAAACCCAATTCCACTTTATACCTATCTTGCTGTAGCCACCCCCATCCCCTTCCCTGTTTTGGCATGTTTTGTGGAGAAAGAGAGCAAGAAAACAAAAATGAAAACAAGAATTTCACCCATCTCACCTGACAAGCCACAGCCTCACTGAGCATGTGTACAGGTTCAAGTCAGACTATAACTCAATTCAGAATTATTTTGCAATCTACAATACTGACAATAAATAAATCTCAAAAGAAAACTATGCCAAGATGAAGCATTTTTAATTAGGCAAATAATTAATTAAAAAACAGAAATTCATGTTAAATAGTTTATGTTTTTCCTGGTTTTGGCTGGGATAGGGTAATTTTCCTCACAGTGGCTAGTATAGGGCTGTGTTTTGGAGTCGTTGATAACACAAGCATGTTTTTGTTATTGCTGAGCAGAGCTTACCCAGAAGCAAGGTTATTTCTGCTCCTCACCCCATCAATGAAGAGGCCAGTGAGTCCCAAGGAGCTGGGAGGGGACACAGCCAGGACAGCTGACACCAACTGACCCAAGGGATACCACATGGCATCATGATCAGCATATAAAGCTGGGGGACAGAAGAAGGAAGTGGGGACATTTGGAGTGACGATGTTCCCAAGTCACTGTTGTGCGTAACAGACCCTGGCTGTCCTAGGGATGGATGAACACCAGCCTTTCCATGGGAAGCAGTGAATTAATTTCTTGGTTTGCTTTGTTTGCTAATTCCAATTCTCTCCCCCGTCCCACCTGGGGTAGTGAGCCAATAGCTGTGTGGTGTTTTGTTGCTAGTTGGGGTTATACCACACCAGTGTTTCCAGCAATTAATTTCTACAACTGTTTATTGCAGTAAGAGACCATTACAAGCTACATTTTGATTGTCAGGTTCAAGCATTAATATTTCTTCTAGTTACCTTGGGTTTGGGGCTTTTTTCCTAAGTAATTTGGCATCCAAACACAAGTTTGGTCAACATATCAAAAACATCTGACTGCAGATAAAGCACAAAACACAGGACAATATAGGCCATTTTAAAGTTGTTGCAGGAAGCCAGAGATGATATTCCAGAGTTTAAAAAGCTTTAGACAACTATGCTCATCTCAATACCTTCCTCAAGTAAGAACTTGAATTAAAAAAATTAAGAAGAAAACCCACCACCTTTAAACAAATTTATTTCACTCATCTAACATAAGACATGAAAACATTGATTCAAGAGGCTGAAGCTGAAACCAAATGTCTCTTACACCCATCTCCTAAAACACTCTGAACCTAAACATGAAACAATGTAAATTTTTCTGTTGTGTTTTTTAGAAATGAAACAGATGTTTTACACAGGATGGTCTGACAAGCTGGGTAATAAGCAGAACAAACCATGTCCAGACACAGAACAGTTCCATCCACTCAACACAATTTACCATTGGGAAAATGTTACCATTTCCTGCTTTAGCACTAAAATATAAAACCAATGTTAAAGTAGGATTTAGTAAAACAAGTAATAATTTGTCCCAGCAATCATACAAACCTGTACCAGGAAAGGAAACTGGATAGCATAAAGAAGGGAAGACGCTAAGCTTGCTCACTGGCAACACAAAGAATTCTGCATCTGAAGAAACCTCCAGAGAGCTGCTTTTGAAGCAGGTTTTTACAATTATCAAGCCTTAATACCCATTAGAAGGAAAGTGGTAACAACCTTGCAGAACTTTTAGAGATCTCTTCACATCTTTGACTTGATTTACAGCACATGTGAATTTCATTTGCCATCCTAGGAGAGATTATTTCTATCAAAAGGAGTGAAACAGAAAGTACCTACAGGAAATCATAAAGTAGCACCAAGCTAAGCACATTTCAGCACTCAGGAAGGGAAGAAAAGCAATAGCTCAGAGTGAGCAAATATTTTTATGCAGCAATATGGTGATGACATACACAGACCTCATTGTTCCATAATTAGAGAAGAGAGAAAAAAAAATCAATTTAAAATGGCTCAGTTAAATATAGTTTTTAAACTCTTAGGTATGACTCCAAAGATAAATACTTCATACATACATACAATCACGTTTTGAAAATTACACACTTCCCTTTAGGCCTTGGGCAAAATTTAAGATAATGCTGTTTTGTAGCACTTCTCCTGGTTTACAAGAAATATTTCATTATTTAAAGGAAAAATCCTAGTGAGCAAAAGCAGGCATCTCCAGTGAGCTTTTAAAATTTGTGGTCTATTTATCATATGTGGGCTTTCTAATCATCAGTGGTAAATAATTACTGTGGTCCTTAAAATCAGAGTGATCTGGTGGTGATACTTTCAGTGACAGCACTGCAACTTTCCCACCTGATATAAACAAGACTTAACTGACTCAGTTAAGCAATGGATACTAGAAAGAAACTGTAACCCTCACTCATTTTGCATATGCATCACCACTTTTAAACAGGATGAACACTTTTCCTTTTCCATTTAATTTGTGGGATTTCCTGTTAGAAAATGGTGGTGTTAGAGAGCCTGAGAAGAGAAAACTGTCCATGCCACCTAAACTTTGTATAGAGTACCTCTGTTTATAGTTATGTGATGAGTCAATTTGCAATGAGGAAGAATTGCTTGTTTCTGCAACTAAAATGAAAATAAACTGAGGGCAAGTGTCTAGAAACACACTACTCCTATTTAATAAAAAATTCCTCTAAAATAATTTTTTGAAGTCCTGAGAGACATTTAAAGGTTTAAATGCAGCTCCAACAACTGTATAGTTAACCATCAGCTAGCAAAATGAAGTCAGTTCCTTGGACATACAATTCTCCCCTAACTAAATCAAGATAACCCCCCATGTGCTCCCCTTGTGTACTGCAACAGAGTAAGAGATTAGTTTAAACACTGAAGACTATCTTCAGGGAGGAGAAGTAAATCTTCAGTATTAAAAGAAAGGAGAAAGTTCTCCCTCTATTGCCACCAAAACACTGACAGCATTCTTTCCAGCTAGAGTTGTAATCAGGAAATTCAACCAAAAATCATAGAAACAGAGTAATTCAGGCTGGAAGATGTCTCAGGAGATGCCTTGCAAAAACTATACTTCAAAATAGGCTCAGCTGTGAGGTCAGTCTCTGGTACTCAGTAATTGAAAATCTCTGAAGACAAAAGACTACATAAGCTCTCCATCCCCCAGTAATGGAGAAAAGCTTCTACATGTATTTAATTTGAATCACTCCCGTTTCAATTTAGTCACTGCCGAGAATTCATCTTCTGGTCTATAACCCCCATAGGCACTGGGAGTCCACCTCTTCTCCAAATTGACAAAGGCCAATTCCAGATGACTCTCCTAGAAGGGCAAGTGCTCATCATGATGGTTTTTGCTGAATGCATTCCAATTTATCAGCAACTTTCATTTTATCAGGCACCTAAAACTGGATGCAATATAATTCGATGTAATGCAATGGGTGTTGAATAACCAGGGAGGATAATCTCCTGCCTTGATCTACTGGCTGTGTGCCTGGTGATACAGCCCAGGATGCCCTTGACCAACTCCTTTCCTTGTCAGGGAATTGTCTGCAGGAAGCCTCAGGTCCTTTCCTGCAGAGCTGCTCCCCCAAGCCCCCCTGTTCTCAGCTTATGCTCCTGCCAGGACCTCTTCTTTACTAGATGCATTTGTCCCTACTGAACATTTTCATATTCTTGACACAGCACTCCTCCTGCTTTCTAGGAATCCCTGCACACTAGCCCTTCCCTCAAGCCCTCAACTGGTCACCCCCTTCATTCTTGTGTCACCTTCAAACATGATGTGTGCAGCACATTGCCTGCTCCAGTCACTGCTAAAGACTGGTCCCCATGGAGATTCCCATGAGACTCCACACACAGTGTGGACACTTCACCACCACCCTGTGACTCAGACCATGCAATCAGTTTTTTATTTACCTAGCTGTCCCTTAATCCAGGTCAACACCAGTTGCTTGGCCTGCTACAAAGAAAAAAAAGAAAAAGAGAAAGAGAAAAAAGCAGAAATAGGAGGCTAGGAAGACATAATGGGAAAACACAAGACTCCTTTCAACAGTGGCACAGACCAATGCTAGATGAAAACAGCAGAGTACCCAAGGCTAGAGTGCATTAACTTCCTACCTTAACTGCTTCAAACCACACCTCAGCTTCGCTGCATCCAGCTCATGCAAGTATTCAAATCACCAAAAACAACATTTGTGGAGTTACAGCCATTTTATTAAAATATTCACTGTTTATTAAAATACTTTTAAAGTTGTATTAGATCAGTATGTGATCAGAATTTCATATTCAAAGAAAGTCTCACTTTTAGAAAACTTTACAAACTTTCTTCCTTTCCTGTACACCTTTTTCTTCGACACTCAGCCTAAAAAATAAGTACATTTCAGGTATCAGCAACATTTTCAAACCTACAGATAAAAAGCTGGGAATGCTGAAGAGAAGCAAGTTTACCACACATCAAAGGAAAGGTGGCTGTGCATAAGTCTATTTAAGCTTACATGGTTGTAGCAAAAACTTCAAATGCACATTTGGTAGTTAGATGCTACAGCAGTAACAATTATAAATATAGATTTTGGGGGAGAGTAAATCTAATTACTGCCAAAATTCATACAAAAGAAAAACAGTAAATCTAACCATCTGAACAGCTTTATTCAGACTGTGAATGAAGAGCTCTCTCAGGTTAGCAGTTGGCCAATTTGCTAATCTGCATGAGGCTTCTTGCCACGTTTCATTGTACTAACTTAGTTGTGGTATTTAATCCCCTAAAGCTATAGTAAGGCCGTTTAATCAACTTTGTGAGCTAGACTATGCATGGTTACACTTTCAATTTGAGTGAGGAAGTGTTTCCCAAAGCTGAATTAATTAGCTTTAGTTATACCACGTCTGCTGCAATGTTCAGATGACTTAGAATGTCTAACATCAATTTGGTATTTGCTGTTACTTTCAGATAGGATAAGAAATCCAAAGAACAGTTTGCATGTATTATAAGTCATGTAAATAGCATATTGCTATCTAAAGCATGAATCTGAGCAATTTTGCAGGTAGGGAAAAAAGAAGTGATCGCTTATGTTTACAGGGAACAGGTCTACTTTAATTCCTGCTGGATAGCATGGATATTCACGTGGCCTCTAAGGGATTATCCAGTTTTCCTACACAATTATCCAGGTGATCCTCCCACACTACCTCATCATTATTTTTTCTAAGGAAGGTCACAAAACAAAGAAATAACTACTGTGTAGCCATTAAGAACTAATATGCCACATCTACTGTCCAATAATAAAAATTATTTCCAAAAGAATGCAAAATGGTTTCTTGGGTACTTCCAAGTAGCATGTTACGATAACAATTTCCAGGACACCAGTCAGTCATAAGCAATTGGACAACCATATCACATTTATCATGGGCCTGTTGAGAAAATATTTTATAGAAACCATCACACCTTTCATTAGCAGAAAAGTTCACCTTCCCAAACTTGATGGTTGGGGGTTATTTGATAGCTGGTTCTGGAGATTTTTGAGAGCTAGGAGCTTGTGGGTGGAAAGCAAGGAAGGATTACCTCCCTAAGTACTATGAATCATGATGTGCTACATTAATAAATAGATCCTAATAAATTAAATATAACATGAATAAATGCAAAAGCAAGCACAATAGCTCTTTAACCATTTTTCAGTGCTGCAAGCTAGTTTGTAACACTACAGAACAGAAGGGTCCCACAGAAGCATGAGAACAGTAACATGCACCTATAGGCAATGGTGAAAAATCTGGTTTATATATCATAAACCTCAACTAGATGTTCCCCCTTTTACCTGATTTCTGTATCACCTATTCAAATGCAAATTCTCCCAAATGAGAAAAATATCCTGTTACAAGGCTCAGGTTGTGTTTGGTCATGTGTACATCTGTATCAACTGCAGCAAGCTGCTGCAGGATGTGAGAAGCAACAGTCCTGGGTGGTGTTTCTTTGAGCAGCTCATTAGGAACAGCAAGCAGCAGAGTCAAAACTGTGCCATGGACACCGCTATTTGCAACATGATGAACATCCAATTACTGGTTACATCCAGCTCATCAGCTGAATCAGAAGTCAATTAGTGTTTTTTCCAAAATGTACATATGTTTGGAGCTATGTGGGAAAGAAAGGAAATTTTAGTTCTACCCTCAAACCCAGGCTGGCAGACCATCATGAGCAAAAGGGCACATGGTTAATCTGACAGCACCCAAGAAATAATTTTTAAATCCATCATGTGGCTCAAGAAATACAAAGGCTACCTGCAACACTGCCATGTAACCTGCATGAATAATTATTACACCTGATTTTAAGAAAAGGGAGATTTGTAAACTCAATTTTCCTGAGATAGCAGCTATTAATAATTTTTCCCGTCACTAAGATTTTCACCATTTTTCTGTAATGCTCCTGCTCATACCTTGTTTTAAACAAGATTGTCTTTCCTTTAGCATAGGCAACAGGTCTGCTTGATCTAGTTGGTTAACAAGCTGCATGGTTGTCTCTCCTTAAGAAAATGCAGTGTTAATATATAAAAAATATTAAATGCAGCATGAGAAGAACTAAGCACACAAAAAATGTGCTCTTATGTTTTCTGTAAGAATTCAAAGTACATGTTTAAGATATATACTGACATTTTCATGCACTGTTTGACAATAACCACAGAGTTTCAGAGACCTAAACTGCTTTTCTAACATTCAGTTCACATCCTCAAAAGCTGATAAACAACTTTTCAAAATTTGTTGGCAGAGATGAAAAGGCACAGATTGTACAAGAACTCTCCTACCCCTACTCAGAGTGGCATATGATTCTGCTTATAAAACACAAATTATTTATCTTCTACAGCATTTTCTTACAGAAAGGCTGAATTTTGTTGGATTTTTTTTTTTTTTCAGGAAGGAAAGAAGAAGTAGGGAGAAAATAACAAGAAAGAAAAGGGGAAAAAAGAGAAAGAAAATAAAAGGATTTGTATATCCTGTTCTTGGGTAAACTCAATCAAGACACATTAAGGCTTTAGGTGTGGAATTAGGAAATGAGAAGAATATTATCTAAGAGAATGCCTGCTCCATGCCAACATGGTAAGAAAGCTTTTCTCTCTATAGACCTGACAAGACAACCAGGAAGAAGAGTTCATTCCCTCTGATAGTCTGTGTAAGACTTAAAGATTATTTTTAAGATTATTTTTTAGATTATTTTTTTCCATCTTTTTTCCATCAACTATGTTAGAGATTTACCTTCCAGGATACATTATTTCCTTAATGCCTGTACAGAGACAATGAGATTGTAATTTACAGGAAGCATACATATGACCTGAGAAAAGTGTAAAGAGATATGAATACATGTATTACTTTAAATTATTAAAGCCTTTTAATTTATTCATTCTGAAGCCAGATGGAAAAACAAAACAAAACAAAAAAACAGTGTAGGAATAACATCACCTTGCATTAGCTATTCAAATTTTAATACATATGTCATTCCCAAGTAAACCAACAAAGTTTTTCTTCTACTTTCAGTACTTTGCTTTGTAGACAACATGTCCAAATACCATTTTTGTTGCATCAAGTAAAATATCAAAAATCTTCACTTATTCATTGCATACATGGTAAATCTTCAGTATTCTGTTTCTGGGGTTTTTTTCCTCTTATTAAAAACAAAATTAAAAATTAAAAGAAAGGGGAGAGCATTATAAAGGTAGATGAAGCTAGCCCCCATTTGAAGGCAAATGTAAATATAAAATCTGTCCATATATCAAAGCCTTTTTTACTGTATAATACTTGGCAACTGAGTCCCTGGCCTCTTGAGGGCCTACTGAGAATAACTGCATCGGGATTTCACTCCTGACAGCAGCATCAGTCAAAGGATCTGCCTAAAGGAAGTGCCACATAGCAACGGGCCACAGTACCTGGTAGGGTCTAGGTTACAGGACACTGACTCTGCCAACACTATTTCTACTCTGGTTTAAGCCAAAACAAGGCTGCACTTTTAACACAGGAAACTGAAACATGACTCCCTTCATCATTGCATATCACTGTCACAATCCTACACAAAACAAGAACAAATTAAAAATTAAATCTATCATTCTGCATACCAAAAATGGGAAGATAGCTAAGTTAGTTGTGCTGGTTTTAGATAGATGTTTAACCTGTTGTACAAGTAGAAAAGGCACATGTACTCACACAACCCCTGGATATATGCATATATAGTGCTCTATGCATAGCCCAGCAACTCTGCAACCTGCACACAGACATCTTATGTACTGTGATTAATCCTCATACAGGTTTTGGATTCAGGCAGTTGGTGACAGTCAAAATGAACTACCTAGCTCCCTGAAGTCTTTTAGGAATTTGATAATGTAGAAAAGGCTTTTACTGAAAAAAATTGTGCTTTTTACCATTCAAACTTTTTTTGCTCATGCAAGTGACATATTCTACATCAGTACAAAACAATCTCTCTGCAAGGATCACAGAATCATTTGTTGCATATATAGCCAGAAGCAAAGCAGATTCACACTACAAATCTTCACTTGATCAAAGAGGGTTACAAACAGTAGCTGAGGTAAAAATCAAAATATTGATCAAACAGACAAACTGCACTGCAAAATAGCACAGCCACTCCAGCCACCCACTCCGTGTGGTTTGGGGCATGACAAACTCAACATATTTGCTAACTTTGAGTCCTGTTACTTGTGCAGACTACCTTTAACAGAAAGAGAGTTTACAGACAAATCACATGGCTACTTCACACATTCATCTTATCTGCTACTTCTACCTAGTCCATAATACCTCACACCATATATATATACACACACACACACAGAGCACTGCACGAATCAGGTTAGGTAGGAAGCACTACACTCATTCTCACACAGAGCTCTCACACAGAGCTAAAAAGCTCCACCTCCACCTGCACGTGTGCAGTTACAGGTATGCATGAGTATTACCAAAGGTAACTATTGCATACTCCATTTCACTGCAGAATACAGACATTCAAGAATTACTGCTGGTAAGCCTTTAAATCATGAGACCTGATTCCCAAATCACACATTTAATTGCCACTGCATGATGGGAAAGTCTTTCTATATTAATAGTGAGTTTACATCATTCAAATTTATAAATTATATAAACTGCTGATTGAATTAGACTATCAGAGAACTCTTTGAAGATGCAAAATGCATCTCTTATTGGAGCTTTACAGATAGATAACCTAGCAATATTTTTGTAGTCTAAAATTTATGCCTCAGGTGCTTTGGTACAGTGTGGGTGCACCAGTAAGAAAGTGGGAAAAGTCACTTAAAATTAGGAGCCAAGGGAAAACAAAAAGAAGTAGAACCATTTGAGAATATGGAAATCTACTTATCTTCATGAGACAAAAAGTTATGATCAATAATATCAATTTAAATACTACAAGTATTTTAAGGTTACCAAGAAAATTTCCCTGCACAATTAAGAAACATGAAAGAGGCAGGAAAGCATCTGAGAGAAAAGTTAAATGTTTTCCACAAATCAAAAGAAACCCTGAACAAGTACAGTAACAACAGCATGTGTATTTAAACTTGACCGTGAGGAAATGAGTCCTAAGGAACACAGGGAAATAGGGGAATGCACAATGCTTTGGCAATTTTCTGTGAATACCCTCTCCTTCTAAAGACTCAAATATGAAAAATTTATTTTGGGAGTAGAGCTCAAAAAAGTGACACCTTTTGTACCCTACTGAGTTCTTTACCAGGGAAACTTACTAAATAAATACTTCTGGTATTTAAATAATAAAAATAAAAACTGAGCTTCATATATCTTATAAACAGTTTTAAGCACAAACATGAACTGATACTTTACAGCTTTCCACTCTTTACAGCAAATTCACAGAATTAATCCAGATTTTAGGTTTAGTTTGTTTTTACATTCAGAGAAATTGGCAGCAATGTATTCAAGCCTCTTAAATTCTGTGTTCAGAAAACAGGATTGTTGAATTTGAAAGAAAATTAACCTCCACACGCTTGCCCAAAATTATAAGTTTATACTTTGTAGGTGTAAAGATGAAGCTAGCAGTTACTAGCTAGCAAAAATTCAGTCCATGCAAAAATTCAGATGTAGTTGTACAAATTGTACAGAATGGACAATTTTTTACATGCAAAGAAGCCATGCATGATCCAAACACAGATCACACTTACACAGGTGAAAAAAAATATGTTTATACAAGTTTTCCATAAGAGCTAAGAACTAAAATTATGAACTTAGTTGTAAATCCATTCATCCATTAGGAGAAGATCATTAACATTCACAATCTAACAAGCCATTCTGCACCAAAGGAGGAGCCTGAACAGACACAGAAGTTAATAATTCTACAAGATGCTTGGGGCTGACAGTAAACTTGTTAATGAGACAATATAACTACTAATTCTAAATGTCAGTCACAAAAAGAATACTCAGATATTGTCAGAAGCAAAACACTCCTCATTACTGGTTCTTTATTGCTTTCCCTGTTGAGGAGAGAAAACATTCACAAGTTCTTGAACAAAAATCAAATGAAGAAAACACATAATTTATGACACTACCCAAGGCACCCTTGAAAAGAATAATTGGGAGCCTTGAGACAAGTTTTTCCTTGGCGACAAGGAAGTAGTTTTCAACAGGGCTTGCTGTATTTCAGCAAGTTCTGAATTTTCTCCCCTCTTTTCAAATAAAATACAACTGATCACATTCTCTTGGGTAAATGAAGGAAAACTTGATGTTCCCTTGTCTCAGGAGATCAAAGAGATCATGTGTTCCTCATAAAAAACCCCAAGCTCATTTTCAGTGAAAATTATAGTTAGACTAATATAAGTGCCTTAGCATAGAAGCTACTCTGCCACTGATTAAAGACTTTGTTATCTGTATCATCCTTAAATAGTCCTCCTAGGGCGTGTCTCTCCCACGTCACAGACTTCAGGATTTCCAGAAGCAACACAACATAACTGAATTTGTTACTGCTTCATTTACATGTCTCTATCAGATAACTGTAAATAATAGTAACATGTAAAATTCCAACAAAAGCAACTTTGGAACTGATACACCCAAATTTCCTGGCTTACTATATTTGGTTTTGTCTCCATTCACCAACCCAAGAGCTTTCTGATGAGCCGCTCACAGACAGGGACTTCTGAAAAATGCCTTGTCCTCAAAGAGAAGAGGGCAACTATGTGAGATCAAAACTAATTTTCTTCTAATTCTTGGGGGTGTGTGTGTGTGTGTACAGAGATGCCAGAGCCAGGGACACTAAGCTGCAAACAAAACACCAGTTTATATTTACAGAAGCCTTGAGATTAACAAGGCAGTATCTCACTGAACCAGTTACACGAGTCTGCTCACCCACTCCTCAGGCATATCTGGCAGCCAAGCCTTCTTCCTTATATAAATTCAAGAGACCCTCCTACCTTTCATTCCCAGCTCTGTCTTTCCAGGCCTTAGCTCCTTTTTCTCCTATCCAATGGAAAAATGGTGTCTTTCATCACAAGGTGATATCAACAGATCTCTTAACAGCAAGCAAGAAAGGTCTTCTCACCAAGCGCAATTGAAAAAAATCAACTGTAACCTAACAGAAAACTTTCCAAAAACCACAAAATTCCAGGGAAGTGTTATTTACACTACTGTAAGAGGCACAAATCAATTGAGCTCTTAAGCTCTGAAGACTTATTTTGGTTTTTTTGTTCACCAACATGATCATAAGCAAGACCAAAAAAGTATTCACCATGGAGTTGGTTTTTTCTTGTTTGGATTTTTTTTTTAAGAGAAACTATGAATTATTTCAACATTTAAAATTATCAAGACAGAGAAAATTGATTGTATGCAGTAGAAGAATTAATATTTGTCTCTTGGGTTCATTTCACCAAGGGTACTTCTAACTGAACGAAGGCTGCAAAGTCAACAGGTATCAAGGGAAGTAGTGAAATCAAAAAAAAAAAGACAATTTAAGATTTCAAATAAAATCTCCAATCAAAACATACTTTTTATTCTAAGACATTATGTGACTTGAATTAGGTAACAGGAAAAGTCATCTTAAAGTGATTTTTCAGAAAAGGGACTGTGGTTAAAGAAACATTGTATGCTTTATGAAAACCTGTTTAGTTTGATGTACAAGAACTACTACGATGAAAAAGAAACAGAACCAAAGAAAAAAAAATTACCAAGTTTCTTGTTGTGTTACAATCTGATTGGAGAAAAATAGTCCAGCTATAGTACTTTATAAATGTTTTGAATTCTACTGAGTCAAATATGTGACTGAGATAACAGAACACTGAAGACCACAAGGTGTTTTAGACATTTTACTCTGGAGCCCTTTCCTCAACCCCAAGGGTCTTCACAGCCCTTTTCATACAACTTTTTTCATACTACTTTTTAAATTTTTTTTTTTTTAATTGCTGTAGAGGGCAGGAATAATTCTTGTGTTTTTCCTGGAGCTGAGTATTAAGAACACCACTATGCAACAGGAACCATATGTTGAAAACCCTGATGACACATGAAAAGGAATTCACATTTCAGTTTTGTGTATCTTTGGGAACATCAATGAGTAATCTGTTAAACACTACTGCTCAAGTTAAGCTCATTTTCTTACATGATATCTGCTACCCTGCTGCTCTACTACATAAAATGTTTCTCAAAAATCATGTGGAATATTAACAGCTTCATTCTCTCTGATGCATCTGGAGTATTGGCAGTTAACATAGACAAAATGCAAAATAATCCTCCCCTCAAATACAAAGCACCATTAAGTGAAATTAAGAAGGCTCAGCAGCAGCTAAACTGCTCTGCAAGATCAAGCCATTTTCAGGAATGCTGGAACATTCTTGATATTGTATAGAAAATAAACTATGAGTGTTTGTAAGGCACTTTGAGCTCTTTTAATGGCAACTATAAAAAACATATTGGCATATTAAATATTTTTCACCAACTTTAATAAGAACTTCTAATAGGAGCATTGCTTTACAGGCAAAAAAATGAAGTACAGAGAAAATACTGGATTTGTTTCTGATTGCAAAACATCAAAGTCATAGAAAGGTAAGAACTGAGTGCAGACTCCAACATCTGATGATAAAGTTCAGTGGGCACGGCAGGGCTCAGTTAAAGACTGGATCTTGGAGGTCTTTTCCAACCTAATGATTGTCTAACCAGGAATCCCTAGCAGGACTCTTCTCCTCATAGATATCTATCATATACAAAAATTCTGTAGCAGAAGCAGAAACACCATTTTACAAAGCAATGTGACACGAAACATGACTGATCAAGAGCAAAAGAATAAAAGTTTTAAAAATGTGCAACAAGAAGTAAAGCCAGTAAGTGATGTTTAAAAAGAAAGACTGAGATTGAACATTATTTTTTGTCAGCTTCTGTAATCTAGAAAAATTTCATTTTACCTTTCATCTCAGTCAATGAAACAAATATCTCTGAGGTTTTTTTTTTTTTTTTAATTGAGTACTGTCTCATTCACAAAGAATATAAATTCTGTTAATGAGAAAAAATTCATTCTGCACGAGCTTTATCACAGGCCCAGGAATATTCTTGGCATTTAGTCAGCATCTTAGCACACCTAAATGAAACAAATCTTCTTTAATAAATCAGAAGATGATGGACTCCAACAACAGCAATTTTTTTTAATATCCTCACCAGATGGTTGACTAGGCAAAAGCTGGCTGAGGAGTTGCAATAAGAGAATGACTTCAGACATAGTATTACATGATAACACATGATCAGATAAAGAACTTAAAGTGCAAGGAACTGCAAAAAATGGCATCATGCACTTAGGTCACCCCACTCAGCTTCAACAAAGTAGTAGTGAATAAACCTCAAATATGGTATGGTTCTTGGAATGGTCCCTGTGCAGGGCCAGGAGTTGGACCCAATTATCTTCATGTGTCCCTTGTAATACAGGATACTCCATGATTCTTTGCAATCTATTGCAAAAGAAGGAAATAAGAACTTGAGCCCTTCGCTGTAACCCAAAACCAGTGCTGGTACAAAGCTGACACAGTCTCCTCTCCACAGCTATTAAAACCTTGCCCTAAAATACTTACATTAATTCTACTGAAGATAAAGAATCATCTACATTTTATAGATTCAGCTACAGCTGGCAATTTCTCAATCACACCATTTAGTTAGGAAACATCTCTGTGCCACCCTTTTTTATGTTTGCTTCACCCATTTTAATGAGCTGAGTGTTTCTGTCCCATCTCTTCAAGTTCACTCGCTTATGCACTCGGATATCTGTTGCAATATCTCTCTTGTACTGCCTGCCATCCTCTACTCATCTCTCTTCCTTCTATTCCCTTCACAGTAGGCCTTACTCTGCTGCTGGTCAATTCTTTCATGCCAAGAAAGGAACAGCCCCCTCCCAGTGACCCTATGGTGATGACTACAACCTAAGTGAGTTAACACCCCAAAAACAACAACCTGGTGAGTGTTAACATCCCAAAAGAACTCTCTTACTAAGCTCAGGAGGCTGCACAGGACCACGATGATGATCCTGGACAATATTTTGGTTTGTATTTCAAGCTGACCTTACCATAAACTCTACTTAATAGTAACATAAATCAACAGTGAAAAAAGTCCTCAAGTGCCCATAAAACATTCCAGATCCCTGGATTTAAGTGGCTACAGTCAGCTTCTAGAACTATTCCCAGACCTAAGCTGATGCCATGCATGATGCTGGCAGACAAATAAAAATTTCCTTAATTAAATTCCACTTGAAACACCAGGGAAAGAAAGAAGGCAATACAATTTCCTCACAGATTAGTGACATTCTTTGAAAACAAGGGAACTACTCTGTATCTGAGTATTTTAGAATGGCCTAAGGAAAATTTTATTTCCCCCCTCAATTTGTTACAATACCTTGAAACATTTTGGAAGACAACTTGAAACAAAAGCAAACAAACAAAAAATTCCCAACCAAATTTTAAAACCCAAACAAACAACAAAAAAATCCAAGCAAACAAAAAACCAAACCAAATTTAAAAAAAAAAAAAAAAAAAAAAAAAAAAAAAAAAACCAACAAAAAACACCCTAGGAAACCAATATACCAACTCCTTACCAGTGATAAAGTCACAGATCAACTTTATTCCATGTTTCCCAAAGGTTCTTTAGAATAATTCAGAAACTTTCTCAAGTTACTGAAAATTTCTTTTTAAAGTTTCAAAATATTTTCTTACAAAGCTTTTTTCTTCTTTTAGTAAATGGGACCATAGCTACATCTCAAAATGTAACCTTCAGAAATTGATGTGTCAGTCAGAAAAACCCCAACCCCCACTGTTGTGGTGCACCAGTTTAGTTGTTTTCTTGCACTGGGTGATCGGGAATTTGCACAGAATAGTTTTGCATTGCACTGTATAGCTTATGTTATATCATGTGGTTTGTTACCCCGTCTCCCCATCACATGGTCTTTCCCTCACCTGTCCCAGTACCCCCTGGTGGTCTCTCCCCTGGGTTACCCCTCCCCTCACCACTCCTCACTGGTGTTCCATTGGCTGTGGACCTCTCCCTCTGTCCCCATCTTGGGGACACGAAGGAACACCCTCTTTTTCTCCCATGGGTTTGTCCACCTGATGTGTGTCTTGGAATAAAGGACAACGTTTCCCACGTGGAGGAGAGCGCTTCTCTAATCTTTTACCTTCGCCTATGAAGTATCGTGTGGGCAAGGGTCCATAGCTAGCTGGAGTGGACCCCAACAGCCCAGGTAACATGATTCTTCACCCCACCTGCTAAAATCTTGAGAAATGCATAACTCAGACCAGTTTTTCTCAATCAAAAATAACTAAAAAATGCTAGCAATAGAAAATATCATTGGAAAAGATAAAGCAGATCTTATACTTAAAAGACTTCTCCAAAGAGGCACACAGGAGAAATCAGTGGCTGAACTGGAGTTACCATTCCTTAAGAGACTTGTATCTTTTAACATTATTTTATACCAAACCAGGTAGAAGTGTTGATGCATCAACATGTTTAGCTATATAAAACATTTCCAAAACACGCAATTCATAAATATACAAATATTTTGTTTACACACACCATATTTTTAAACAGAACACTGTGTTATTCCAGAATGAAAGCCTTTAAATTGAACTGACATTTAACTACATCTGCTCTGTGAGCTATAGGAAGCTCTGGGTGAGCAATCCTTCGCTGTGTGCTGTCCCCTGTAACTGTAACAAACATCTCCTAAGAGAACTTGGCACTACAGATTGGTCAGAACAGACACATTGTGTCCAGAGAAAATGTTCATAGAGAAACATAATTCACAAGAGCGCTGGGTTAGAGGGCTCGGAACCTGTGAGACACAGGCATTCTAAAGATGTTTGTTGAATCAGCTGGAAATCACATTTGTTTCCTCACTACAAAACCACAAGAGAATCCCAAATGAGAAAACACCATGGAAGACTCCACGGCACTCCTAGTGACACCAACAAACCCCTAGTAGGCTACAGGAGAAGAGCAACAGACCATCAACAAATCCTTTCTTTCAAAGTGCTGACAAAATGGCAATCTAAAACTCACAAAGGAAGTAGAAAAATCTTACTTTTCCAGATTGAGTGATATCCACAGGACTAACATACCCTTTTCTAAAAAATAAGCCAACTAAAAAAAAAAAAAAAATTACAAACTTCATGTCTTAAAAAATCAATTTTTTTAAAAAAACAAGTACTTCCAGAAAAGTTATCATTTTCTTACTTTCTTGCCCCCTCCATTAGAAAAGAAAAACAAAAAAAAGTGCTAGAAAGTTTAGTGAAGCTCACCTAAATTTCTATATTTCTATACATTTCAGCAGAAAGAACTCAAAAGACTAATGATTGTGGGGGCTGATGATCCTAAATAGGTCACAGATAACTATAGAGTGTACCCAACTATATAAGAAAACATTAAATCATTTTCTTAGTACATAAGCAAGATGTATTGTCTTCCTATAAAAACCAAGCCAGTACTTCATATTATATACTCACTTCATATTATATATCCCCACTTCTCTACGGCCAATAAAAGAATAAAACAAAAGCCAAAGGTTGGCAATTTCTCTTCACTCACCATACCTGGATGAGTAAAATTACCAGAGTTGGACATTAAACCAATTGCAGGGTATTTTTTAAGCACCTAATTACACCATCATATATCTACATAAAAAGGTTGGCATTATCTAATGTCTTTCAAGAGATTCATCCCAATAAATTAGAGATTTATAACCCCTACATATCTTACTCACAGATTCATTTTGAAAACTCAAGCATCATACACAATCAAAATGGTATTTAGTAGCATGTGGCAAGAAATTTACGGGATGTTGACACACTTCACATTTCAGTTATTTACAAACATGACCAGAGTGTTTTGCAAATTACTGTTTTCATCTCAGATTTTTAGGTTCTGAATTATATTTTAAGAATCGAATTTTTTTCTCTTCAGAATTTTATTTTTCATCAAAGAGTTATGGAACATTATGATATTTCATTTGTATACCAAATGGCAGATACAAAAAAAGTTTAGATTCATGTTGAAAAATGTGGATTTTTTTCACCTATTACCACTTGTTTTTTTGGAAAAAAAAAAAGAGAAAAAAGAAAAAACCCAACCCCCCTATTTTTTTACTAGTATTTACATTTAGCATAAACGCACATAACAGCTCTTTTACACTCTCCAGTAATTTTCAGTCTCCAATGATACATTTCATTCTTTACATTAAGCAGTACATGTTTATGTCTAACTCAAAAAAGTCACATCAAATAATCACAAGTGCTCTTAAGCTTAAATTAACTTACAACCAAGAATTGCTTTTGACACAAAAAAAAAGAAATGCAGCTGTATCTTCCAGATAAAAAGATACATTTTTTTTTCCCAGATGTACAGTCTCAACCACATGGATACAGCTAAATTTAATTCCCAGAAGCAACTAATAGGAGCAGGAGAATATCAGATAATACTAAGCAACCAAATGGATATTAATAAATGCCTAACACAAATATATATTTCACATGCCAAAAAAACGCTGAAATTTTAAGCAGTTGCAGAAATTGAGGTGGCTGTGTTAGTAAGGAAAAATGCCCTACACCATCTACTTACTAGCATGCTTATCTGCGAGCATTATAAGGCTGTTAGAAATATCTCTTCGCCTGTAAAAACACACCACTTTCGCTTCCACGTTCCCATTGGCAGTCTACAAAAGAAAGACAAA
Organism: Pyrgilauda ruficollis; assembly: GCF_017590135.1. Lineage (NCBI taxonomy): Eukaryota > Metazoa > Chordata > Aves > Passeriformes > Passeridae > Pyrgilauda > Pyrgilauda ruficollis. The sequence goes on along the minus strand of NW_024525489.1, from coordinate 5,474,728 downwards.
ATCAAGTCAGGATGTATCCCTCCTTAGCTGAGTAATACAAATTCAATGCTCTCTGCTTGGAGTGTTCCCTCACATCGGTTGTTCTCACATGATCAGTCAAGCTGAAATCAACAGAATTACTCCAATAAATAAAATCTTCTTGACAGAGGCCAGTACCAATTTCAGACCAGACAAGAGGATTAACTACAATTATTGAGTCCTCAGAATTTATATTTTGTTCAGGTGGTCAGAGGTGCAATGCCAGTATCATGCTAACATAAGAATCCTTCAGAAATATTAGAATCTTGTGAACGTTTCTTTATAATCCAGCTTTAGACAGAAATGTATATTTCAAAGTACTCTAGCATTTTTTCAGAATCTCATTTAATATAACATTTGTTGAAAAAGCCTTTTTGACTTTTTATTTGAAAATTAATAAAATTAAAATCTTATTTGATTTATTTTTTGAGGTTTATTTGAAAAAAGTCACAACAGCTCTTAAAATAAAAGAGCTATTTAGTTCAGTGTTGTTTTCATGACTCATTATGGGGGCTATGATCTTCTATAAAGAATTCACTAATATTTGAAGAACTGTATCCTCCTCCTTGAAGGGTACAAAAATACTTTTTTACTTTGAGTTACTTATTTAATACTAAAAAGTATAATGTTTTGATAAAGTTTCTTACAAAAAAAATTATTGTCCCTGGTGGAACAATAATCAAAGCATTTCATTACATATTTACATAACATCTCCACATTCGCTCGATACCTTTAACACATGAAAGCAAACCATTCACATTCAAGATGTCTGGACTACAACCTTCAACCTCTCTTAAAAAAAAAAAAAAATCAATACATGACTATTTTACCCTGCACAAGCAAGATTAAATTATAGCAGCACAGTTTAAAGATAATAAACATTGCATTCAATACATGATTGGAATCACGTCAATTACTGTGAATAAAAAATTTTCTTATCCAATAAAAGTCAAAAATTATTTGCCATGCACAAGTTCAGTGGATGTTGTGTTGGACAGCACTAACAGTTAATGTGGTTGATGTCTGCTATGGCATAGTGTTGTGTTTCATTAATAAGAAGAAAACCACTTGCAGGTCACCGATTTTTTCATTTACTTTCTAACCACTGGGGAAAAAATACCTTAATCATTACTTATATCATGATGGACATTTTAACAATTAACTTTTGATGTAGCACATCAGCAAGTTTTAATACTGCTTGAGGGAAAAGTAAAAAAATAACGCACATAGAAACTCCACGCTATTCTTAGTAGTGTCAGAGTGAAGAAAAATAATCATGCTTTCCCCAAAATGATAGTCAATGGAGCCTCCATTTTTTAGAAAAATACACTCAGGATAAAGACAGAGAACACAGTCTGTACTTTATTCAAAAGCCCATTCTTCATTCACAGCTGCCAATGGGCAGAGCAATAAACAGCCACGGAAGTCACATATTCTGTCATTTGATCACTGCAAAGTCTCGCTGGTACCTTCCAACTCTTCAGATGTCTATCTAAAAGCAGACACATTACATGATAGCTGTCATTCCAGATGGATTCACAGTGTCATCGCCAGCCAGAAAATTAAATTCATTCATTTCTCCAAGAATTCATAGAATTTGTCAGAAAATTTTTGCAGCAGAGTAATCCTGTTCAACAGGAATGAGCAACTGGGTGTTTCCTTAGGTAACAAGGCAGAATTAGAGGATATCACATAGCAAGTTTTCAGTAACCACCAGAAACCCCTACTACAGTAGAAATCTTAAGGGATAGAAATAATTCTCAGGTTTTAACAACCACACTGACCGTTGCCAAAGGTTAAGAAAGAGTCTTAGATATTTGTACCTTGTTAAGTTCTTCAATTCTCCTAATGAGATATGGATTGCTGGAAGAATTTTCAAAATAAACATAATCTGCAAGGAAAAAAGCGAAAGTCACTGAAATACCAAAAGTTATGTAAAGACATATCATTATTAGTGCAAAAATTTTCTTAGAAACCTAGAAGTTTTCAAAGGGCTGAGATTTCTTCATAAATGTTGGGACTGTGATGCATTTCTACACTGAAATTTAATATAATTTCTTCCTAAATTCTGCTTTTAACTGCACTACACCTGATTTAACAACCACGCTGAAAAAAAGTTAAATGCTTTGTGTTGAAGTTTACACTGTAATCCAGTAATCCACACACTTCATAAATCTTGACAGGGAAAGAGCAACTTCTCACAATCAGTTAGGCATGATTTAAGAACCGAGCACCTCAGTGAGTTTCTGTATTATGGAGATTAACACTTCTGTAAGAGATGACACGTCATATTTATTATCAGGTGCTGTGGCAGTACAGTTGTCCCAATAAGTAATGTATGTTTTATGATATGTTTATGTATGTTTGCTCTTGTTGCTATCCCTGCCCAGTAGGATGCAAACTATATTAAGCAGGAATTGTCATGAAATTAGCAAGGATCTTGCAGGACAAAGTCTGTTTCAGCGTCATTAATATAAAAATATTTTCACAGTTTATGGAAATTTACTCATATCCTGAAAGCTGCTCCCATGAAACATACAAAGAATTGACAAGCAGCACATTTCCTTCAATAGTTTTCTGAAAACTTGCTTTTGTCCAATGAAAAAGTACCCATCAAATGTCAACCACACTTTAAATTTGATGTTGGATTTCTGCACCATGCACCTTGCAAACTTTATTTTTAAAAATTGGATGAGAAACTATAACAACGACTAAAAGTCTTCTGCAACACTTTGACACTACAATACAATGAAAAGGAACTTCAGGTAGTTCTAATGAAAGAATATGATCTTTGTATAGTGTTCACGATTGCTCATTAAGATTACAACGAAAAAAAAGAGAATTGGTGTCCTAAGAGGTAAACCCTACCCACCACCTGCTAAGAGAAGGATTACTTTCATGAGTAAAGGCTGATGGGACTACAATCTAAGTGTCCTAATGAGAGAGCGTGCAGATGTAAGATTTGTGGCTCGATCAGCATATCTCAAAACATGAAAAGAAAGGGATTCAAACCATTATCACACTTCATTTCCACGCATCCTCCCTCTCAGTTCTGTGTGTTGAGAGAGCAGAAGGATGGAGCGATTTTTGAGCACCCAGTACCGCACACCTAACTTGAGCGGTGCACCTGAGGCACAGCACTGGGCACAGTGCCACATTCGCTCCCTCCGTGAGCGAGCGAAAGTTATCCGTGTCATTTTCGACAGGCTCGGGGTGGGAAGACAAACGTTTGCCGTGTTCTTCGCCGCCTAAATGCCCTCTCCCCCCCGCCCTTCGCCAAGCAGTCACGTATCAGGGCGCTCCTCAGGGGTCACGGCGGCAAGCAAGGGAAGCTGACAGAAATCCCCCGGTTACACAGCCGGATTAATTATTTATCCCCGGCAGACCAAGGAAGGCGCGGAGAAACTCCGCCGTGAGAGCGAGGGAGGGCGCGGGGGCAGGGGAGCGGCACGGAGGGAAGCGCCCCCCGGGGTGGGCTCGGGCTGCCCGTGCGCGCCGCCCCGCCCCGCGCCGGCGGGGAAGGGGTTAAACGGGCCCCCCCGCCGCTCCCCCCGCGCACCGGCCCCGGGGCGGGTCGCGGGCAGGGCCCGGCCGCAGGTGGGGTGGGGCGGCCCGGCCGGGCGGTGCCGGGGGAGGTGCGGGTGCGCGGCCACGCTCCCCGCCGTGCCCGAAGCACGCCACGTCTTGCGGGCTCCCGCCGCTTTGTCCCTCTCCTCTCCGACCCTCTCCGGACCTGGGTTTTTTTTGGTATTTGCCTCTTCCCCGGAGCGGCCGAGGGATCTCTCCCCTTTGGCAACTCTGAGTAGTATCCCAGAAAAAGTTTGTTTCTTGTGCAGCACCTGTTGGTGATGGGTTTGGCGACCCCTTTGTTCGCCTCCGGAGCGCGGTCCCACGGGAGGCTCCGGCGCCCTCAGCCCGCCCCGGGCACGGTGCCTCTCGGAGCTCTCCGCCGTCCGCAGGACGCAGCCTGCTCGCAACAGGCAGCAGAAAACATCTACGCAGAATAAAGATAAATCTAGCAGCTCGTCTCGGAGGCAGGAAGCGTCGAAAGAGATGTTTTCGAATCATCCGATGAGAGAGATGCTTCAAAAACATCAACACTGATGTAACATGAAGCTATTTGCCCCTGTTTATAGAAAGTTCACGCCATAAGAAACAATCCATAAGAAACTTTACAAACAAATTGATCCTGTTGTGGCACGCTTCCTCGGAAAAGAAATGCTTGTTATCATCTTCCTGAAACTAAGGGGATGATTTATTATTTATGTCCTGGATATTTATGCGTGCGTTACAGAGTTAAAATTTCACTTCATCCTGAGCTACAGGAAAGCGTGTTGATCAGAAGGAGGATGATCTTCCCTGGTGTTTCAAACTATTATCTCCTGTCTTTCCTTTCTCCTCTAAGCAAATCTGGAACTATTAAGTTTTTGTCTACTTCTAGGACACTTAATTTCTCAGGTGACTACAACCTTGTGTCAAAACAGCAACTGAGAAGCAAATTTCTGAAACACATGTAACAGGCATATGATACAGTAATTTATTTTTCTTTTAAAAATAGCACCACATCCAAGCGTTGAAAGGAAAAATGGGGAATTTTCCTCAGTTGAACATCAGTGGAAGCTGAAAACAAGTCAGCAGAAGCTCCTTGGGAAATACCAACTCTGTCCAGCTGGGTATTTCCAGAGGCACAATAACATGACCTTAGCAGAGACCTGAGGCGTTACTTTTACTCTCCTGTTTTACTGCTTGGGTAAATGAAACAGGTTAAACTTTTGAGGCAAGAGAACAGTTAATTCAAACAGTTGGTTTGTCACAGCCATTACAAATTAAACAAAATGCCTCCAAGTTCTTTTCCTCATTTTAAGTCTGCACTTGGACATTAGGGGGAAGTTTACAATGTCCTCTCATCCAGCAAGGAGTGGATTTGGACAGAAAGAGACCATTGCTTCCATCAGCTGAAGGCATGGCCTGTGGAAGAGGAAGGCAGCTCCTGAAGATACAGAAGGTAAGAGAGCAGCCCAGTGAAGCCCATGGACCCAGCCTGTCCTTTCAGGTGGGCAGCCTGAGAATAGTTAGAAAACCACCCTTACTTCCAGCTGCATCACAGACCAGGTAAACAGAGAAAGAATGACATTTATATACCTCAGAACCGAATCACTGGGCCCTCTTGTTCACAGTGACATGGCTCACACAGTCAGCACTAGCACTGCCCGAGGGGTTTAGTATGTCCACAGCTCAAGGTCGCTGCTTTGGGAGTGGCACAACCAGCTGGTGGATACAGAGTTGCAGCACTGGCAGTACATTTTACTTTGGTGTAACATGTACAAAAGCCTGGATACAGTTTATTTTCAGTGCTCTTTCAGTGTACAGAATGGGAAAAATTAAAGTTATGTAAACACCTTCATTTCTCTAGATTAAATAGAACGGAAAACTCTCATTTCAACTATAAGACTGTTAAGAAAAAAAAAAAAAAAAAAAAACAAACCAAAAACCAAAAGCAGATAAGAGCCTTGTCCTAACCTGATATATGAACTGTGTTTAGCTATAGACTGAGATTACTTGTGCTGTTCGAAAGAAACCACATTTCTGTGGCAAAAGATGCAAGACAGATTATTCCTGTTAGAGACACAGGTTACCTGAGAGCTTCCTTTTACAATTTGCTTTGTTGTGCCACCCTGAGCAGTGCATCATTCCTCCTCATGGTCCTCCAAAGAAAAGCCAAGAAGGAAAGAACGCAGTGTTAAAAGGATCACTTTAAAGCACAGACTAGTTCCATGGTCCAGGCTGGCCAGCTGTCCCATGGTGAGCTAGATCAGCAGTCCTGAAAGAGATGGCTGAGGACCTTTCATGGTATTCCCAACACAGTGTCTATCGACTTACCCAGGCTGCAGCCTCTTTTTTTTGGCTTTTTCTCTTTAACCTCATCAGATGCACCTAAATCATATCTGTTACATATCTATAAGGTTAACTGAAGTGATAAAATTTTCTTAATGTATTTAAAAGGATGCTATTATGATTTTTTTTTTCCCTTAGAGATAGTACAAAAAGTTTTGCCTTTTCTTCACAGGCAATTTAAGGCTTCTTTATTACATGTGGAATTACTTGGACAAAGGTAATGGGAATCTGCTATCAGTGAATTTTATTCCTGAATTTTCATTTGTCAAATTGAATTTTCTCATTTTCCACTATTGCAGAGCCAAGATGAAAGTTTTAAAAAATTCTGACAATTTCATCATTTCATGAAGTCATAGAATAAGAGAACATTCCATTGCAGCTGTCATACAGCATCCTATTTTGTGTCCATAGAATTAAATTTCAAGGTTTCCAAATTTCAGAAGTTCCTTAATTACAAAAAGCCTGAATCTAAACAACACCAACCTCACCATCAAAACATATCCAACCTATAAGCTTCCTCACAAAAGATACCAGAACTGAATACAAATCTTCATAAATTATTTGATTGTTAATGATTATACTGACAGTCAAGAGGACTAAAGTAAAATATATTTATAGATGGGTGTATTTCAGATTGAAATACTTCAGAATCTTACAGGTAGGAACATTTTAGTGAAATTGACAAAAATATTGAAGAAGGTCCTTGAACCTCCATAAAAAAAAATCATCTTCCTGTAGAGCTTTCACAGAGACTCACCATCGTGCTAATGCAATAGAAAGGAAAAGACATTTCCCATCCTTGACCCTTACCTATGGTACCCTAGAGGGTTTGTTGGTTTGTTTTATTTGCACAGGTAATTTTGAAGCACAGGAAACATTCAACTGTTCAAGTATATGAGTTTACACCAAGGAAATCCAGCTCCCTTGCTAGTAAAATTTTCCTACAACAAACAAACTGGTTGCATGCACATAATCCATGCAAAAAAGTTAAATGAAAAAGGACTTCACAAATGATCATTTCTTATCAGCTTAAACTGCAACATTGGGAGTAAATCATCACCACCAAGGACTTGGTTAGTTTCTAGACTTGTCCTGTAGCTCAACAATAAAATGTAGTCTGCACAAAGTCACTTTGCTCTCGTGTGAACAAACATGCCAGCTAACAGTCTCACATTGATCAGACTGACTTACAGGCAACCAACAGTACAGGCTTTTTTTTTTTACCAACACAAATATGCACCATAGCTTCCCAAAACGCACTAATGAATTTGTAGCACAGACAGAATTCATATTGGTGTCTCTTAATTAGTCACAAAACAAAAATATTTTTTCCACATCAATGCTCATGATTATATTTATAAAAAAACCTTATATAACTACCATTTTGCAACAATCATTATATAAGGTGTTTTTTGTTGGTTTTTTTTTTTTTTTTGCTTACAGAAATACAAAATTCAGTGTTTGTTATCACAAGCAATAGAAACTTTTAGCTGCTTCTACAAAACAGAAACTAGGTACAATCTGTAAGAGATGCTTTCACACCAACTTCTATATAAATCAGAAAAAAAATCCCAAATCTCTCACAAGAGAAAATCATCTGCTCTTGGCATCAGAAATAATGTTGGCTTTTTTATTGACTCTGAGTCAGATCTCTCAACAGACTCTTAGTTAAATTTGTCATTATTTTCATTAAACATTATTTAAACAATAGCTTAAAGCTAATTGCTGAATTACTAGTAGTCTGCAGATTTAGGTGTTGAATCCAAATCTTAAAGTCCTAAGAACTCTGCTAAATCAATGTGCAGATAAAAATGGTGCTTATAGTTGGCAGCAAGTTATTAATTGAGAGTGTAGTTAAAAACAAATCTCAGGTAATGGTTTTTCAATAAGTGTCATAGTGTTATATAGATTGCTGCTATAGCCTACCAAATGGCACTTCTTTGACACCACACATTATTTCATTTCCTATAAATCATACAATTGAATCAAGGTTTTCTCTTGTTTTTTGTTTGGTTGTGGGTTTTTTTGGGGTTTTTTTTTGGGGGGGGGGGGGGGGGGGGAAAGGGTTTGGTGCAAAATAAGTCAGATCTGGACCTATATGTACCTGTCTTCTTGTTATGGCTGAATATGACTGAATTTGCTTTAATGAAAACCAGTCCATTGCAATGGAAAAATTGCTTTAGGTTTGAGGGAAGGATGGTAAAGTAGGGTTTATTATTAATCATCTACTAAAGGCTAGATTAATTTCTTCCACTCCAGAGGCATAACTCCTAGTTTTTTGATAATAATCTCAGTAACAGAGTAAAAATCTTATATTTCTAATCAGATTAAAAAAGAAAAAATAAGATTTACCAATCTAGAGCTTTTGTTAGAGATACCAATTTACCTTCCAGTCCCCATCTTAATGGAGAAAAAGCCTGCAGCTTAGGATTCAGTTTTGTATTGCATTCTATTTGCCAGTTTTAGACTACCCTTAGGTTTATGTCTAGTTTCTGTTCAAGTCCATGCAAATTTTGTGGCTGACTCCAGTGGAGCTAAAGCAATGCCATTATATAGCTTTTTTATCTTTGACACAAGCAAGGCTGCAAATGAGAGCAGTTGGAAGCACACTGGAGCATTGCACACATCTGCAGCACTCTGAAGTGAAGCCATTTTGGGCTTCAACACAGTACTGGATAGATATTAAACACTCCACAGCAAATTTACTCTTTATCTCTCCCTTTCTTTCAACTGATCTATTTTTTGTGCTTAACACCTGCTAAAAAGCTGTGAAAGGTGCTTAATGACACCTATTTAAGTAGAGTACAGTACATTCATCTGAGCAGAATTAATTTAAGTCAAGGACTCTGCATCTGTTCAGTTCAGTTTTCCTGGAGCTTGAATGATCTCAGGCAAGCAACACCGAAGTGCAACTTATTGAAATGTACCCTCAGTGCCTTCCTGTGTCTGTAATGACTGCCTGGTGTTTCCATTACAGATGCATTTGACCTGAAATTTTCAGGTACCAGTTCTACCTCTAGTTTTGAAGACCAGAACAATTTCCTTATTCAGGTCTCCAGCTCAGTGCAGTAAGTAGACAATTTAGAAGACTCATTGTTCTGTTGGTAGGAGGAACTTCACTTCTGAATTCAGGCTGGATGACTCTCAGGGACACATTTATCAGTGCTGTAATACACACACCTTCCTCTTAAATCAAGAGCATCATTCCTGCTTACACACAGTGAATTTAACTTTGTGTTCAAGTGACTTTTATTTCTAACAATAGGTTAGACAGAGGAGGTCAGCTTGCCTGCATGATGAACAGGTGTCTGACTAGATGGCTTACACCCAAAAATCACTCTGGGGAATGGTAACAAAGGTCAGCAGCACTCAGCACAATGGCAGTACTGCTGGTATTTAAAAAAATATTGACATTGCATTTAAGTCTTTTACCTAGAGACAGTCAAATACCTGTCTCAAGCAAGTGAAGATCATGAAGTATTTTCTCAGGATGAGTGGAAAGACCAAGGAACATACCTCCAGATGGGTAGGTTAGAGTTAGTATACCAGGCAATAGGTGCTAACACAAGAAATACTGCAAGAACTAGAGGATCCCTAGTTGCATGGTTTTTATTGTTGTTTGGAATTGTTTTGTTTGTTTAAAATCGGCTATGTTTTGCTTGGCAAGAAGAAACAAACAGCTTGAAAACCCCCTTCCCCAGAGTACACAATGGGCTGAGTGCACACTTGTGCACTCAGAATACTCTGAGTATTCCCCCAGTACAAAAAGAGAACAGGAAATCCCTGAACATACTACCTTCTTCTGAAATATCCACATTTGGTAAAAATTCCCCCACTACTGCAATTGAGTCTCTCTTTTGTCAGAAAGGCAAATGCCAACTCTATTATCTGAAGATCTGTCATTTCCATGCTCAGTCTGACAAGTTTTACTTTCTCTCTGGCAGAGTGAAGATTTTTGACTCTACAGTCCTTACACCTATTTATCGATGAACCTTTCACTATTTTTTAACTTCTGCAACCAAGCCCTTTTGCAGTTACAGCTAGGAATGAAAACCTGTAAAATCTGGATACCCAAGATTAACAGTCTGAAAGTACCTGAGTTTTAATATTCTACAACATTTTCTAGAACACAAAAGAATATTTTACACCCTTGGAAAGCAATTCGGTTTAATCATTCATATTTCAATATGAACAAAAAGCAGGGTGCAACAGCTCTCTTCTCCTTAGGAAGCTCCTTTGGGATGCAAGGGTACAACACACAGCTGAGACTAACAAACACAGAGCCAAAGTTAATGTTTTCATTCCCCTGTCTTCCTCAAAGCTATCCAAGCAACCACTCTGATACAGGGAATCATTAATGGGGAGAACTGCTAGAGGAAAACATGAATTCCTGCTCTTCAAGACTAATATGACTATAGAAGCATGTTTTATAGTATGCCCTTTGAAAAAAATTTAGATTCCTTCATGGCAGTGGTTCTGCCATGCAACTCTGAAAATATTTTAAATTCCATCCTGCAAGTTCTGCTTTGGGACAAAACTCAAAAATTCCTAAAAAGAGATATGTGATAGCAGGAAGAGGTCAGGGACTCCCATGCATACAGTATGCTTGGTTTCCTTTTCTTCTAAACAGAAGAATTACCTAACTGGAATAATCCCTTTTTATACTGTTACAGCTACTTCCCCTTTAGGGATCTGTAAAAGTTGTTAAACTAATGAATATGTGCAGCAACAACAAAACTCCTGAAAAACCAACCAACCAACCCAAAACAACCACAACCAATAAAACCCACCCCAAAATTAGTCAGCAAGATAGCCAGGACTATTTTCACTGAAACCAGTTCCTGAACTTCACTAGAATAACCTCCAGCAGCCAAATAAAAGTACAAACACATGGGTATGTGAAATCCCAGAAGACATCACACAGAAAATAAACAAAGCTCATACTGCTAAATCACAAATACACTGGGACAGAAGCAGCCTGTTCACTTGTGTTTCTCAGATCTGCTTTCAGGAGTTCTGGATTTCTTCCCAAATGGATGTTCATATCCCTTTGAGGCCTGGCTGTCTCCATAAATAAACCATGGTCAACACCCAAACCCATGACTGGAGAGCGCAGTTCTAACCTATGCTGAATGCCATCTGCTTCCATGGACATCAGATACAGAACACACAACACAGATAGAAGGCCCTCCAACTTTCCCATGCTGGAGAGCAGTCACACAGGAAGTATTCACACTGTAATCTCTCCTAATAATTATCATAACATCAGTTCCATAGGGACTGCTCCCTTAAACCAGCTGAAAATAGTACACCATGACAGGGATGACAAGGAGGGGAAAGTTGCAATACAAATATCCCAGCCATAGTGACTGTCAAGCCTTTCTGGAAATAACATTTTTAATGAATATTTTAAGATTTCATGTTGTGATTGGAGTCCTCTTCAGCAGCTGCCCAACATTTTGGGATGAGAAAGTCCTCAAACAATCATAAATAACTTATCTTCTTCTCAACATGAGTCACTGCATGTTTTGCTGTGATTGCTTTCTGTTTAGAAAAGAAAGTAATAAATGACTGAATACAGCATAATGATCTGTTGTGGTGGGAGAAGCAGGAAGAGAAGGTCTCTGGGCAGGGGGAGAGTGTTGCCTTGTGTAGGATGGAATCCATGGGCACTATATAATGTTTTACCTGAGCTCTTACCTAGCTCTTTAGCAAGACTGATGTAATCTATAAAGCACTGAATGTATTAAAATCATATTAGTTCTGTCTTGAAAATTTGAAGAGGCACACCACAAGAGGATTACCATAGGAATCATGACTTAAAAGGGACAAGTCTTTTGGAAAGTCATTTTACACATTTCCTCATATATCAAAATGTAAAAATCAAAGTATCAACTAGTAGTTTAAGTCCCTCTTTTTCTTTATAGAACAAATTCTGCTGCTGAGTATCATTCTTATTCACCTACAGATTTCTCTGATGAAAGCATTTACAAGGACTGAAAGCAATATTTGCTGCTGTATTAGTCCTTAACAAATTCAAAAACTTTTCTGAACATAGTGCACAGTTCAAGAACTTTGTCATTCAGGGATGAGCCATTCCCTACAAACATTTGGAAACACTGTTACTCTTGCACCAAAATTATTTCCTCACCAAAAAGGATAAAAGTAACTATAGTTCTTCGTGATCTTTCTGGAATTGTGCATTTACTTTCTGTTGGAGTCTGCTGTTCTAAAAAGCAAAAGGCAATGCTGCTTTTTCAGACACACCAATCTTGCAATCCCCCACAAGTGCAAAATTTCAAGGCACAGAGAATCCACCATATCACCATTCACAACTCTAAAATATTCTCCTTCGCTATTTCCATTACCAGCTCCTGTTCCAAAGTCTACAACTCAGCAGTAAAAGTTCATGCTAGGCTGAAATTTGTCCTGTGGGGTTTAAGGAACCCAAGAGCTATTTTATTTTTTACTACAGAATCACTTCTTCATTGTAGGAGACAGAGAGGTTTGCTTTTACACCCGGAAAATACTCAGAGAATCTAATGCCTACACTTGTATCAAGAAATTTGTCCATGAGAAATAATTATTCTGCTACTCTCAACATCTGTCTCGAGCCAGTTGACCTAAATGGTCACAATTTCTGCAACACAGATTTCTTTCAGTGGAATCTATCTTCTAAATTCATTAAATACACCAAATACTGGCATACTAGACAGACCATCATTATTAGCAATGCAGCTGTGTTACTTTATTTGCCTACAGAGGCTCAGAAATACTTATCCAGTATTAACTCTGTCATACCTCTGTAAATTCAGAATAACTCTATTGGTATGGTTGAGTTCATCCACTGGAATCGCACTCTTGGGGAAGGCAAAAGCACTTGGTTACATAAGTACAAAATTCAGCAATAGGTTGAATCTTTTAAGACCCAACCCCACAAAAGGAAAACTGTGAATCTCTGTTCTGCCCTAGTATGGGATAGAAAACTGTAAGCTTCAGATTGGTCTGCCAGGCCTCTGGCACACTGGAGGAAGAATACAGGGATACTTCAACATGCTCCCTCTCACAAAGCCATTGAGAAGTGCAGGAGTAGAAATCACAGCTCCACAGGCTTGTCTTCCTCTGGGCTGTCAAGGATTGCTCCTCAGGAAGTAACAGAAGTGTAAGAGACTGCAAAAATCAGCTGTGTGAGCAGACAATCCAACCATACATTTGTCTGAGTATTTTTCAAATCCTATGAAGCCACCGAAATGCCAAATTTGAGAGATGAGGAGGTTTTAAGGAATATTTTCCAAATAATCTCTGCAAATGTCTGAGCACCAGGCTCAGACACATCCCCAGTTTCTGCTGGGACCCAGGCCACAGCAACTGCACACATCTTAGAATGGGTGACCACAGCCCATGCTGAGTGCAGAGATCCTCACCATCCCCTTTTTAGAAAAAGATGCTTGGTGCTAAGAAGAGAGAAGGAGAGAGGATGAATGTAGGACTTAATGAGAAGGACACTCACAAATAGATCCTAGTACAGCCCCTGGAAGACAGAAGCACAGGATTTCAGTCCACTGTTTTTATCAGTATTTGTGGGTTTTAATTTGTTCTTTTTTTTCTTTTAGTTCTATTTTCTGGTTTGATTTTTTTAAAAGCTTATTTTCCTTATTCTTCTCCTTTGAAGAAAAAAAAAAGTTTTTAATATATGAATTACAAAATGAGTTAGGAAGAAGACACAGAAAATCAGTAATATAAATTGGTGAACCATAGACAGATCTCCAAATTAAAGATATAACTAAGGGTGGAAAGCAATCAAACAAACTGCAGTGCAAACATGAGATGTCGGTTCCCAGTTTGAAGTCTGCTTTGCAGCACAAATGTTTAAACAGATGAAATTTCTAAAAAAGAGAGAAGAGAAAGAGTCACATTTAAACATGCTGAGGGAAAAAATGTGTTAATGATTTGATAACAATACTCTTCAGAAAAAGAAGAAAACAACATAATCTTAAGGCCATGTTTTGAAGTATTCAGCATAATACCACAATACAACATAATAAATAAATAAATAAACCCAAACCTCCAAACAGAACAAGTTCCTACAGCCAAATGCTGCAGTCTAAGGGCAGAGATTTGCAGATAAGGGGTTGGAGTCTTTTGAAACAAGTTTCTGTGCTATTTACTATAATTTCCCACTTTTGAGAGTCAGGCTAACATCATATTCACTGAAGTGCAACACAGAGCAGTGCATCTCATTAAATCATACTAAGCTTTTCTAAAGAGACATCTACAAATTTTTCCTTGCTATGATTATAAGATTACTGATGTCTCCTGCCTTGTTTGTGCAACAGTTGAATAAAAAATAAGAAGAAACACAAAACATTTTCACATGGATCAAAGGAAACCACAATTTAGAATCTAGAATGAGCAATCTGTTTTATTCTGGCTCCTGCAAAGGCACATCTATAAACCTGCCTGGGCAGCTTAACATGAAAAAACCCAAATTTACTAAAAGTTATTCTCAGAATAAGTTTGCATGGCTTGCAGACAATATCACCATTTGTTTCCTAGCCATCATTTCCAGAAAAGATCTGTTTTGTCGTAGCTGTTGTGATGTTTAGTTGTTTCCCCCCTCTCAAGGCTAGAGTCAGCCCTAACTAGATGGCAGAGATGTGCTGAAGTCCCTCAAACCTCAGCAGCTCAGTTTCACAGTTTATCGCCATGGGAAGCAGGGAAATTAGGAGCTGACTAAATTGCTAATGGCGGTTGATTAGCTTTACATCCTGCAGGTACATGGGCAGCTGAGTCAGAGGTAGTGGCCATTACAGCAATGCAGGTGGCCCACTTGCCGTTCAGTTTCAGCCTGACAACTGGTTTTGAGCACTGCAGAGCCCACCAGCAGCACTTCCCAACACACCATGTGATAGTTCTTTTTCAGCTGCAATTTCATTATCAATTTGGCACATATTATAGAGGGATACCGCAGGCAAACTGCTCCTCCAAATCCCATTCCTCTCTCCCCAAAGAGAGGGTGTGGAATTTACCTTCCCCCGCTGTAATTAGCAGGAAAAGAACAATTAGTCAACATATTGCAGCTTTCCACAAAACGACTAAGAATCTGTGACTTTAGTGACACTTGACTTAAAATGTGGAGGCAGGTCTGCATGTAGATAGGATCTGTAGCTGCTAGCAGAGAAATGAAAGTATGTTGAAATAGGTAAAAATATATGTTAAAAAAAAAAATCATTAAATCGGTACTTGCCCAAAATGAAGCTGCAGCAACTAACTTATACCAGAGAACAATATAGCATAAAAACTGTACACAAATGAATATTTTCACAGTGTGAAATAAATAAAAATATGCTCTCATGCAGTTGTTTCAATCTTGAAAGTCAGATTCTCAGATATTTCACTATCCCTTCTGTCTAATCAGCGCTCAATCTACCAGATCATCTGGTGGATTTTGTCACAAGGATTTGTACCTGATCCAGACCATCAGTGGTTACATCTTGAAGTCATAATTGAAAAACATCCTTATGAGGGACACTATTTCTTCTTAAAATAAAGGCAGAGAAAAACAGACTCATTCTGGCTATGAGACATTTCTAGCTGTGTACCAGAGATAATGGTCTACTCACTTTAACTTCCGACTCTGGGACATAACCCAGTCTTTTGCATCATTTAGGAAAGAGTCACTTGATGCAAATGCTGAGAAATTACTGCTCCTGAAAGCAGATACTAACTTGCACCAGTGAACTTGGGGAGCATCTATGTAATTTGTTCAGATGTTGATGGTGATTATGTCAGCACCTGGGGAGACCTGTCTACAATTGCCTACGTGCAACCCAGTTTTGTAACCTATTTGCTGGAAGCCAGAGTCCTCTCCAATATTTTGCAGAGAAATTACAGAAAGCAGTGAGGGATCTTTAGCTTATTTCTGCCCAGCCATGAGGAGCAAGCTGCCATTTAATGTCCTGTGCTGTGAGCTCAAGACAGAGCAGCTTCATTGGCTCTCCTGGAACTGTAATTGAGCCATGCTCCACTTGTTCCTGAAGCTCTGATAACAGGAAGGTTTTAACACCTGGTTGCACTGCAGAGCCAGGTCTGCCTGTGTCCTAAAAAAGGGTAACAGCCCTCTGCACTCCCTCTAATGCTCCAAGAGGCTCAGGAAAATAAGGTATTTTGTAAAGACATCTGATCTCATTTTCTCTAAGAATCAAAGGATTTACACTGAGAGTTTATTAAGTGAATGAGTATTTGACTGCAGATTTAGCATTTTAAAAACTTGAGCATCCTCTTTGAGTTCTAAACAGTAATCCAAATATCTATCTATCTAAGTTATCAAGCTTGATCATTTTCATAAACTATTGCAGTCAACAGGAAGAGTTTCTGGAAACTCTGAAAGAGCATGTATGATAAAAAAAGCTGAATAATTATTTTTAGAAATAAATGTCTCCATGTAAGGGGTAAAATCTTTGCTAAATAACACAAGAGACTGGATTATGTCCCAGAGTTGGAAGTTATAGTGATCACACCGTTATCTCCATTGCACAGCTAGAAATGCTGAATTTTGTATGCCTGAGTATTAGGTAAGACCTAATTCTGCATCACTTATTGTAGTTTGGTACAATCAAGTGGACAGTAGTTAACAACGCTTCATGCATGAAGATCAGGAGAAGGAAATATTTCCCCTATCCATAATGGAAACAAAAAAAAAAAAAAGAAACTGTTTTCAAAAATGCTTTATTTAACTTTATTTCCTCTGAAGTGCGAAATTTAGAGCAGCATAATAGCAAGACAGAGTTTCTAACTCTCCTCTTTCCCCTAGAACTTTCAATACCTAAAATGAAGAATTATAGCATTTCTCACTAAGGAATAAAAGAAAACAACCAGCACTTCCAGAAACTTCACTTTAGAATATTTTTTCCACAGATCCAGTAAAACCCTGCTTGTGAGACACTAACTCACTGTGATTACATCTTACCTAATTAGACCTCCAGGCTTATCACCTCCTTTAAATAAGCAGTCAGAGCAATGTGTGCTGTTTTCAGTGGCTCTGCAGAAATCTCCAGCAATGAGATTTTGGTGTCCCAGCTGCCTGAATTCCCTTCCCAAAGGCCATGAGTGACTCACCAGGGCACCTGACCTGAGACCAAACCAACACAACCTCCAAGTTTCTGATCCTGTGCTTCAAAGAGGCCTAACAGATGCTGAGGGCACCGTTCAGTTCCCTAACTGCGGCAAGAAGTGTCCCCTGTATGGCATGCTGGACATCCACAGGGGCTGCTGGACAGGACAAAAAAGGCTCATGAACTACTGGAGCAGCCCGTGGAGAATAGGGTAAACCACAGAATCATCAAATCACTTGGGTTTGAAAAGATCTCCTAGGTGACTGAGCGCAACCATTACCCCAGCCCTGCCAAGTCCACCACTAAACCATGTCCCTAAATGCCACATCTTCTCCTCTTTTCAATCACCGTGGGTGGTGATGCAACCACTTCCCTGGGCAGGCTTTCCAATACTTAGCATCCCTTCTGGTGAATAAATGTCCTAATATCCAACCTGAACCTTCCCTGGTTTTAGGGGACAGTGCTGGGGACATTTTGTCTTGCTCTATAGCTAGTTATTAGGGAGAAAAATGGATGGCACCTCAAGTGGTATGTTTAGGTAAATGAACTGAACTAATGGCTGAGGATGCAAGTGGAAAAAACATGCCAAACCACAAAAAAAATAAAAAGAAGCACAACAGTAGCTCTTTATATTAGCTAGTGAAAAAAAAAAAAAAAAAAAAAAAAAAGGGAGGGGGTAAGATTGTGACAAAATAATGCTTATATACATTTAGCTGTACCTATTCTTCCTATTCTGAGAGCACACTTAGGATTCACCCACATACCTGGCTTCTCCAAATCCTGTTATTTCTCTCCATCTTCTCTTCAGGCTGTTTCCCTTCTCCTGGGTAGGAATTTAGAAAAGAATCTCTCTGGTGTGAAAACACATTCCCATGTTGTACTCTCCTGTGAGGATATGTTCATGCCTTTGAACTATCCATTAACAAGTGTCCTTGTAATCACCTTCCTCAGGCAAGAAGTGTCCTCTCTGGGCTTTGTATCTGCCTGCCTGAAGTTCAGATGTAACAAACTGGTTTATTCTCCCAGTCAGTAACCATCTCTGCTCAAAAGGGATTCGTTTGAGTCAATGATCATAGAAAATGCAATAGTCTTCATAACTAGCCGAGGATCAGGGACAAGAAGTTTTGCTGGGAGTTTTTCAATATAGAGGTGAAGGAAAGCAAAGAAGGCAGTGGTCTCTCACATCAAAACATTTCACAGTCTGACCCACAAATACATCAAGTCTCCAGGATCAAATCTTAATTGTTCATAGCCAAATTTCCCAAACAGTTATCACGTTTCACAAAGTAAGTTAGACTCATTATAAATGTCAACTCCAGATTGTATTCTGAGCACATGTATATATATGTGAATACCCAGTTCCCTACTAAATGTCATTCATCCATTTTTAGAAACACTTATATTCAAAATTATTCAGATTTTTATAAGTGCCTCAGTGACAAGGGAACTTGTACTCTTATGTCAGGTGCCACTGACAATCCTGCATCTGTTATTAGATGGTTTGTTTGGTAATTATACATGGCAGGAGGCTCATCTCCTGAAAGGTTTTCTACAGAGCCCACAAACCAGACTGAAGTAGAGGGGCTTTGGTGCAGAGAAGTGAGATAAAAAAAAATTACAAAAAATTTTGTATTTGAAACCATTTTTTTCCCAAGCCCTAAATGAAAGATAAATGCAAACCATAGTCCATCTGTGCATGCAGAACCTTTCGAAGCATTTGTTCTGTTCTTTATATATTGCCTTTCCAAATAATTAAGAAAGAGATGGCTAAATGTGGCAATATGTTTATTACCAAAAAGATTGGGGTTTTCCCCCCACAATTTTACATGATATATGCTATATAATCCCTAGCCAGGAAGATTTTTTCTTCTATGTTTACAAGTCTATCATCATGGCAACCTGCTCCACAACTAGAGTTGCTACATGTTGTAGTCATAAAAATAATCAAGATTCCTGACAAGACAGCCCACTAAAAGCCAATTTTGCTTGCATTGAAGTCAACAGCATTCAGTAGCTACCTCAGTAGGAACAGAATCTCATCCCAAGTTACGAAAAATGCCTGCCATCAAAATACACCCTTTTGTTCACATAAAACATGCAAGTAAAATCCCTCTTCTCTAAAAGCAAGCTTAGAGCTGCACTCAGAACACAGGGCAATGGTCTCAGCATGGAGCCAGAAGGATTTAGAATCTGTAGAAAATATTTCAAGTTCATTAAATACCCCTAGGATGCAATAGCACAGTGCAAGCCATGAAAATAAATGTTGACACAAAGAAAGCTAGTTTTACATAATTGCTATTAATTGTGAAGTTCCTCCTGGGCAGCAAAGGATAACAACTATAACACCAGGAAAAACTTAATTGCTTTGATTCAGCATCCCAGCAGTGTCTCCAGAACCTAAAAATTCAAACCAAGAACACACCAACACTACAACCACCTGAACACCACTACTTGAAAGAGGTCTTGATTATATTTTAGATCATTAGCCTGCCAAGTCCCTCTAAACTTTTCCTCTATGCCTCATACTTTTTTAACATATAGGGTGAATACTCTTTACTAATTTCTAGGCTGACCTCAATGAATTTATTTGCTCACCTGAGTTTTTCTTCACCAATTACGTACCATTTTTCAAACCAGATGGAACTTTCAAACACACTTTTTTGTTACCAGAATTGCCTTAAAAAATATCTTTCTCTTAATATTTTACTAAATGTTTTGCTTATGGTCACACAAAGCCCTCAGTATTTTGAGTGTCCATCCTATTTCTTCAAATTTCTTGAGACATTCAGTTGCAAAATTAAATACCACCAAAAAAAAAAAAATAGTTTACACTTAGTGAAGTCGCCTCAAAAATTAGGCAGCTCTAGTACAATAACAAATCTGCTATTTCACAACTCCAAATGGCTAACTAATCTCAAAGTCAAGAAACAGGAACTCAATTATTTTTTTTCTACTCAAAACCTGCAAATTCTGTCTAAAATCTGAGGTTTTGTTCCTGATAAATTGCTGCTCCTGCTCTGAGAAGATATTCTTTACAGTTGTTGGCACCAGCCCACTAGGACAAATCTCCTCAATTGGAAGTCAGCAGTTATAACTAAAAAACTAATGAACCTGTCAAAATACAGAGGAAAAGAAAATTGTTTTCAGGTTAGCTTTTTTTTTTTTTTTTTTAAATCAACTCACAATGCCTCATCAAGCAATGCACTTCAAAGTCTTGTCAGGCCAGCATTTTACCTGTTCTGCCAAACAGCTTCTTAACACAGCACACAAAGCTTAGTTCCTCTTGAAATAATTTCTAGAACATACACTCACAATATTTCAGTAGAGTTAGTAAATATGTCTTCAAGCTGTGTTATTTGTACTCTGCTCTCTTCCTCTGCAAGCTCCCTATGAGGGATGGTTAGAACATATGGAGCAGGAAGCCTAACAAATTGCAAAGTCAAAAGCACCTGGGTAACTCATTAGCACTGTCAGACTTCTAGTCAGGTTTTGCTATTTAATTTTTAAAGCAGATTTTCTAGTGATTGTTCCTGAAAGAATGAAATACAGAAGGTATACATCAAAGAAGGGACAAGAAGTTTAGTGTTTGCTGCTTATAAAATTAACAAACAGAAAAATACACTGTAACTGTACCAGGGAAGTGGTTGAGTCACCATCCCGGGAGGCATTTAAAATATGTGTAGATGTGGTGCTTAGGGACATGGTTTAGTTGTGGACTTGGCAGAGTGGGGTTAATGGTTGGACTTGATGATCTTAAAGGTCTTTTCCAAGGGAAATGATTTGATGGTTCTATGAACGCAGCTGCTGGAAGGAAAATCC
This sequence comes from Pyrgilauda ruficollis, assembly GCF_017590135.1. NCBI lineage: Eukaryota > Metazoa > Chordata > Aves > Passeriformes > Passeridae > Pyrgilauda > Pyrgilauda ruficollis. The sequence continues at coordinate 5,453,882 of NW_024525489.1, read as the reverse complement.
TTTCCAGCTATATGAAAACAGACATCAGCATGACTAAGCAGACATCATAAATGACCTTACGGTGCCAGAACACGCCGGCGTGCGTACTTGACAGCATTTTGGAATTTGGGTGGGTTTCTTGCGAAAACCGGGAAACAAACAGGGAACGACGACCAACCGCGCCCTCTCGTGGCCGCACTGTACGACAGCCAGAGATCGCGGGATTCTCCCGCTGGGAACGGGGACATTAATTATTAGAGTCTCTCTAAAAGTATATTTTAGAAGATGACAAATAGGCTTAAAAATAGTAGCGCTTAATATCATTCTCATTAAAAAAACCCCAATTTTTACTACACAATTAGACAACTATTCATTTATTTTGATACGCCTAAATGTGCCTTAGAAATCTCAGCTGATAAAGTCACTTGGCAGCAAGAACAACCCATAAAGTGCATACATCTAGAGCGACTAAGAACGGGGATGGGAAAACACTGGTTTAACCTGAATGCCCTTTTAAAGACAAGACCTGAGTGACAAATCTTTGACATTGGTTTGGAAAGGACATACCTGCCTTTCTCCTGATAACTTGGAAGCATCTCATTGAAAGGGAGAGCTGTATCTTGCCTGCTTTTAGCCCAAGATATTCCAGATGTTAATGAGCCTAGAAAATACCTTAGTTTGGAGAACTGTCATATTCGAATAAAAAAATGAATTAAAGAAAAACGTCAGTAGCGGAAATTAACTCCCTGTACTTGATGCAGCCAAATGAAATCGAAGCTTTAGAGTGCAGACAGGGTCGGAGCAGCTAATAATTGCTTTAATCTCGAGAACAGGTGCAGGACACAGGAACACAGGAAGCTGCGGGAGCAGAGACGTGAGACCAGGACGGGCAGAAGCGGGGAAGAAGACTGCCTATTGCAAATGGCTCTTCCTGGTGTCTAAGCACTATCTGAGGAGGAAAAAGAGAAGTCTCCCTATCCAGATGTGCACCCCGGCGGAGGGCCGGGGCGGATGGGCTGTGACAAGAACCCTGCGTGTTGCAGGGAAGCCCGGCGCTGCGGCCACTGCGGCCAGCGCTGCCGCCGCCGCCCTGCCCTTGCCGGGCACCGGGACCGCCCGACGCCCCGGGAGGCAAACAAACGAGCTGGGAAAGACAGGCGCTGGCCGTCGGCTCCGGCGAACAAGAAGCGGGCTGCATCGTGCTCACACACCTCACTTCGAGCTTTTCTTGAGGCGGGGGAAAACGCCCACAAAGTGTTACTTGCGTTTAGTGGACAACTTCGAGCAAGCGCCGCTTGGCGGGGCGGACAGCGGTGCTGGCGGGTCCCCGCGCTGCGCCCAAGCCCCGTGCCGGGAGGGGTGCCCGGAGCGCGGGGGGGCAGCGGGAGTCCCGCTCCGCTCGGTGTGCGCGGGCGGGGGAGGAGGCGTGTCCCCACCCCGCTGTCGCCGCACCGCCCCTCGCTCGCCTGCCAGCCAGCACCGGCGGAGCGCAGCGGAGCGGCGCCAGGCGCGCAGCTCCCCGGCCCCGCCATGCCCGCCCGCGGAGGCGTCCGCCCGCCGGCGCTGAGCCGCGCCCGCACCTGCGAGCGGCATCGCCCCGCTCCGCTGCTGCGCGGCCGCTGGGGCGCCCGCGGCCGCGTCTCTCCCGCTGTCCCTCCCCCCCTGCCTCCCTCCCCGCCCGCTGCCCGCCCCGTCGCCGAGCGGGAGCCGCCAGCGGTGCGCGCAGAGCCGGAGCCGGGGCAGCCGCTGCCGCCCGCGCTGCCCCCCGCCTCGCTGCCCTGCCCTGCCCGCCGTTCCCCTCCTCCGTCCCGCCCAAGCCATGAACTTTGGCCGCGGTCCCTCGGTGGTGTTGAACGTCGGGGGCACCCGGTACTCCTTCTCACGGGAGGTGCTGAAGGATTTCCCGCTGCGCCGGGTGAGCCGCCTGCACGGCTGCCTCTCGGAGCAGGACGTTCTGGAGGTGTGCGACGACTACGACCGGGAGCGGAACGAGTACTTCTTCGACAGGCACTCGGAGGCCTTCGGCTTCATCATGCTGTACGTCCGGCACGGCCACCTGCGCTTCGTGCCGCACATGTGCGAGCTCTCCTTCTACAACGAGATGATCTACTGGGGGCTGGAGGGCTCCCACCTCGACTACTGCTGCCAGCGCCGCCTCGACGACCGCATGTCCGAGACGTGCACCTACTATGCGGCGGAGGAGCCGAATGGCGGCCCCGAGGGCAAGGGCCGGCGGCCACCGGGAGCCGAGGGCAGGAAGTGGCTCGAGAGGATGAGGAGGACTTTTGAGGAGCCCACGTCTTCCGTGGCCGCCCAGGTCCTGGCCACCGTCTCCATCCTCTTCGTCATTGTGTCCATGGTGGTGCTGTGCGCCAGCACCCTGCCCGAGTGGCGGGCGCCGGAGAATCGCAGCGTGGAGGAGCAGAGCAGGTACACAGCAGAGTCAGTGAGGGAGCCCTCAGGGTAGGAGGATCCTTTATTTTCCCGCTGTCCGGTCCCCGTGTGTCCCGTCCAGTGTGTCCTTCCTGCCCCTTGTCTTGATGGTCCGTGGCTGTAGCGTCCACCGGCGGAGATCGTCTGCGCGCCTTGAAACCCCGGCCCTGAGCTGGGGCCCGGGGAGGGATGTCGGGGTGTCGGGGGAGTGGCGCTGCTCCGCAGCTCCGGCTCCCACCGGGCTCTGCCGGGCACCCGTGGCCCGAGCGCAGGGACGGGCGGGGGACGCCCGGAGCGGCCGCGCTGCAGTCGGGCAGGGGCCGGCGGCAAGCTCGGGTCTGGGCAGGCTGGCAGCGGAGCGGGGCCATCGGGATACAGCTCCTGTTCGCATGAGGGTGCCTCCCTCCGTGAAGGCTCTTGGAGCTCTTATTGCCCCCTTTAAGGAGACGCGGGACCACACAGAGAACTTCAGACACTCCGGAAATCAATTTATGCCTTACGATTGGGGGAAAAATAAAATAAAATAAAAAAAGGAAAATAACCCCCCAAAAGAATGCAATTCCTTTGTCTTTTCCTTTGGGAAAAGACAAATCCTATAAGTACTCTGGATGTATTCGTATAGTCCTTCTGCTAGAGCAGATAAGTGCCTGTTACGATTGTGCTCCGGTAAAATGCTGTATGTGGGAACAGCCGTACCCCCCTCCTCCCTTTACATCTCAGATTGTCTGTGTGGGGAACACGGGAGTTGATCAAACTGTACATCAAGCTCTTGCAAATGCAACATTCAAGCACCCCAGTGTATAAATGTAACAAATGTTTACATTTCCTTTAAGCATAATAAACACTGCAAAACTGTTGCAGAAAACAGGGCATGGGGTATAAGGCTCAATCCTGAGCCTTACTACTAAGAACAAACCCTTTTCCATCTTCTTGTGACCTCAGATTAGGGTTACATTGATGCAACTCTTGCGCTCTTCTGTTCCCTCTCTCTCTTCTTCATCTTCCTTGTTCCCTAGAGAACAAAATTGAGACCAGTCTGGTAGAATTTCTCCCATAAATAAGACCGACATATAAAGAAAGAAGTAAACACTTCTGGTATTTGCTAGCTTTTCCCTTTTTAAAAACCAGACAGGATATTCAACAAAAAGTTTTGAGCTTCTGCTCTTCTAAAAGGACACTACAGTGAAATTGCAGCCTTGTCATTATGAAATCATCATCTTTTACCATAGAGTTAATTGGAATGTGATATATTATATCTGAGTAGCCAGATTAATTCCTTGGAAAGTATTTTCATAGTTTCCATTAGCTTAATGGAAAACTGCACCTGTATTTCACATTGTAGTTGAGCCAAAGAATTAATTGTATGAACAAAAAGAAAGCAGATGCGGTGGGAGAAGCTGTTGATTCCTGCTTAGATTCAGATATGTCAAAAGGAGGTCCTAAAGTTTCTTCCAGTTAAAAAGCTTAGCAGGGTTATTTCAAAGAGTAGATGCTGTGGGTGATCTCTTTGTATAGCAGCAAATTGCTGAGATACTCCCAAGAGGCATGGGAAAATAGATGCAACACTACAATAGCATTAACCACATCGGTCATGTCTTTGCTCACATCTTCATGGCACGGGAATCAACCACAAGTTTTCTCTTGCAAGAAAGAGTTCAGCTTGCAGAGGAACATGGCATAGGATGTGTAATTTTTCTCTCATAGTGCCTTTGTCTTCAAGACCCTAATTTTACTCTTCTGAACAATTGCACATTGTAGACCGAGCGTTAAAAGGATAAGGTCCTAAGTACTTGTAAGGTGCAGTACAGCCAAACAGTTCCCAGGGCAGTGAAGGCTCCTTTTAGAACCAGAAGGACAGCTACCAATGATGGGGTGAGTTTCTTCTGTACCAGCTGTAGTACTCCGTGTTATTGCAACAAAAAAATAGAAAAGTTTATACCAGCTGAAAAGTTTCTACCAATGTCACAAAAGTCTGTCACGTATAAGGATCAGTACAGACTGGGTCATCTAACCCATGCACTGACTGCACAGGGACCGATCCCAATCTGAGGGCAGGCACATGGAAAACAGACACAAATGTGTGCCTCTCGGTCCACAGGTGACCACCAAGGTGGAGCCACTCCTCTCTTTTGCACATGCTGCTTCATTGCTAAAACGTCTGTTGTAGCTGGAAAAGAGCATGTTAGCTACAGCTGCTTTTAAGTGCGTTGTCCAGTTTAGTTATCACTATTGACATGTGCCATAGGACTGGACCTAACATGCCCAGTTGTCATCTGACTTTATTTACCTTTATGTGTTTATGATTTCTTTACTTTGTAGTTATTTAATTTAAAAATATTTGGGTTTGCAAAACTTAAGTAGCTAAGTGGTTTATTTGAAAGCCTGACCACAGAAATCCCATGGAAGTTTCTGGGGTTGCATACTCTGGCAATACAGTCTCTCTTAGGAAAGAAGGCTTTTAAAAATCTGTCCACTTGTTTCTGATATATTTAAAAGTTTGAAACCAAATTCCTTTTTTTATTTAACAATGTTCCTCATCAAAATAAAGAAATTCTATCTAACATAGTAATATAAAAATTTAAATTTTTTTTCACAAGAGAAATTGTTACATTACTGCTGTACTCAAGTGAGTTTTGACTCGCATAGCTCCATAATTACTAGCATGAAAATTGTACATCATTCCAAAAACATATTTTGAGAAGTTTTAGGAGTGAAAATTGAATGGGCTAATCTAGAAATCCTTAGTCTATAGATTTGGATGCAGCCAGTTATTCAGCTCAGCATAAGCCTCAGAGGTGAGGTGAGAACACCTCAGGAAACCCAGCAACTCTGATATTTTCGGTCTCTCACAATAAGCCCTCCTGCCCTTGCCTCAGTGTGTTATGTCAGAAAGGTGCCACATGGATAATTTCTGTGGCTGACTCCCATGGTAACCATTCCCAGAATGGCTTTGGACAGCTGTACTAAAAGCAGCTGACCAGCAGTGTGTTCTCAGTCTGGACATCATCTCAGCAAGTGAGGGGGTCACTAATTCTGGCATCTATAAAAAAAAGAGGCTTGCAGTGAGGGCTACTGGGACTGCCAGCTAACACCAGATGTATTTGTTTTCCATGTATGATCACCCTTTTAGCAGAAGAGGAATTGAATCCACCAAACTTTTTTTCACAAACCATTACGTTGTTATGCCTTTTCATGGTGACCACGCTGTCAAAGGATGAAGAGCCTGTGGCTATTTCTGATCATTTGGGATAACACCCTTCAGAAGGCAACAGAGACCTCCAGGAGTAAGCTTTATTCAAGGAGAGAGGGATGGGAAATCTGACCTCGGAATTTCATAGATATTACAGACAATAAAATACAATTCCATGATTGCAGAGGGATTGCCTTTCCCAGGCCTGTTCTCAGGATGAGGGATGAGTTATTAAATTTATTTCATTCTAAGATTTTTGCGCCGTTCCCTGCCTTGGCAAGTTCCACTTATCAGAGCTAAAGATTTGCATTAGATTTGCAGAGTTTAGGAGGAGACAGCAGGAATGCCTTCTGTTGCTTCTGGCAATTTCAAGTCATCTTTGCTGTCCTCTGAACTGTGCCAACAGATGCATGCTGTGAGTCTCTGCTCAGGGACCTGTCCATACACTGATTGGGAGCGTAATCTTCTAGGGAGAGCTTCTCAAGCCTGTAATAGGAAATCATTTGAAGCTACTTGACTTACTGCCAGCACAGTTCTATCTACCTGCCTTAAAACTATTTTTCTAATGCTGAATATGAGTAGCTTGTTAGTATTAAGAAGAGATGGTTGTCCCCTTTCACTTAATAATTGTGATTAGGTTTGTACTGAAATAATCACTGATTTATCAAGCCCACATGATTTCTGTGTTCTTAAGCAAAAGCAAATAAACACGGTAGTTTCTCCAAACAGCATCTCTCATCAAGAGCCAGTGGGCTTTTTTAATCTTTGCAAAATATCAGCCTAAAAAACTGCATTTGTATTTTCGACATACCAAAAATATTATTCCTTTATGGTGGTGGAATTTCAGAACACCTGAATGTTCATGTTCAACATCTCTTCAAAAAACAGTAAGAACTCCTTTCCTGGACAAGATCTAACTTGAATATCACATTTTTGCTAGGTTAAAACAGTGGGCTGAAGATAGAGAATGGAACCAAAGACCTAGGTTAAAAACACAGGCATAGATTCTTCTATTGAATTTACCAGTTCTTTGAAAAACAGAGGTGAAACAAAGAGCAGATGTATGTCACTGCCTGGGCACAGCCAAGCCTTAAACTCACCAGGGCTAAGTGCCAGTCTTGTTCAACATATAGGGTAAAGATGCTGAGGATCTCAGGGCTCAAGATGTTTGTATCCAGGTCTCCTCTTTGAGCTGTGAAAGGGATTTGCCCCTTCCCTGGGGAGTGATGGGTCATTATAGCCTCCTACACAAAGCACTAGAGTTTAATGCATGACAACATATAATTTCTACCAAAGGAGGAACAGAATGTGAAAAAAAAAAGCCAGCAGGGTTTTTAATTCAGGGAAACTAGCTGTTCTGTGGCCTTTACTCCACAGTTTGTAGTGAGAAGGAAGCCCTTGATTTCAAAAGGATTAAAAACCCCCGAACATTTGCTGAAATCACTTAGGAGTCTTGAATGATCAAATTCCTGAGCAGGAATTTGATCATTCTAGCTACTGCTTGGACATTTTTCTGGTTTAATGTACTTTACATGGAAATAGGCTTTAGCAACAATTTAACAAATTAGTGCTGACGATCTTTAATCCTGTCATATACTGTATTTAATCATATCACCTGTTTTCCTCATGTGTCCTGTTGCTGTGTATGTTTTATTTACAAGCTTAATAGATAATAATGCCACTAAGGAATATTTTGGCTCGATTTCAGCCAACTCACCGGGGATATTGAAAGTATACGAATTGGCAAGCTGAGGCAAAGAATATTGCTAAGTTGAAATTCTAAGATAGCTACAACATAGTTTTCTTTTTTAGTAATAATAAACTAAACTTGTTAGTGATTGAAAAAGATGATTTCTGAAATGGTTTAACTCATTGTACCTAAAGTAGCTTATTCTGAGAGACAGTTATCATATGGAACAGAAAACTGAAGAGTGATGGGATTACAGTAGGAATGAGGCTTACAAAGGCTTGATTTTCTGTTTATGGACAAAAGATTCATTACAACAATCTTGAAAGACTGCTAAGTACCAAGCAGCTTAAAATTTTGTGAGCAAAACTCTCTTTTATGTGCTTTGGTCTGGGACAATGAACAGTAAGTTTGATCAGGAATAGCCTGTAACTGAATAAAAATTAGGACTTAGTATTTTCTGTGATTATTCATAAAATTTGTGGGGAACCTTTAAGGAAATACTTCATGACTTTGTTTTTAATTACCCCTCTCCTTTTTGGATACCAGCTATTTTAAAACTGAAAAAAACCAACCATCCAAAAACTGGGATGGAAATTTATAAAGCAAGTACTACATTTTTACCAAATAAAGGCATTATTTAATTATATAGTTATAGATTTTAATACAGCATTATTCCAAACATAGGCAATAAAAGCAGTCTGTCCTGTGAATATGCAGAAAATATTTTAAGAATTTATTATAAAAATACAGGTACTTTAGTCTTCTGAGTATATGCCTTTTATTTGGCTTTAACTTCATACTCTGTTAAGTTCTCTTAAGGACTAACTGTTAAAATTACTTTCCTTATTAGATGTTATTTATCCACTGATAAGGTTAACTATAAAGATAAGTCACTGCAAGGAGAGGGAGATTTGATCTGAAAGGGAAATGTATGATGTAGCACTCCAGATTTCCCAACATGCCAGAGGTTTCTAGTTTTTCTCACCAAAGCACTCATTTTTGTATGATTCACCAGTACTGCCAAAATCCATCTACACAGGCAAAAAAGGAGTGACAAGAGAGCAAAAATGAAAAATGTTTCACTGATGGCTGAAAAGTAAGTAGAGGAAGGAAAAAAATAAGGGACACCCTACTTCATTATCTTCTCCCCAGCCGGGGGAAAGAAGGATGGATGCAAAATGGAGAAGTGGAAGTCCAAATTAAAATGGAGTGGCATTAATGTATCCCCCACTGCCTTGATCTCACTTTGTCATTTTTGCATCATTGATGTTCCTTAGCTTGCTTCAAATCTGTTCTACAAGAAAATACTTCTTCAGTCCTTCCTACTGGAGTATATCTGATTTACAGTACTTCTTGTCCCAGGAACTGCCAGAGTAAAACAATGGATTGATCATATTTAATGGACTTTTACTTGTACAACTATTCCCCAAAATTATATGACCACTGAATTAATATGGATTTGTGAAGAAAATTTCTACTGTATCACAATGATCAGGACCTTAACTTCCTTAAATCTCAACCCAGAGATAACCTGTCTAAGGGGTGACAAAATGGAAGAGTCATATTTCTGACATTATCAGGGCATCAGGAGGAAATAACAAGTGAAAAGCTTTAAATTGTATCATTACAAATTTCTTTTTCATTTAAGTGCTTTATGTCATAGGAGACAGTCAACACTACCAGAGAAATCTCACAAAATGCAAAGAAATAGTCTGTTGGAGTTGTTGAATATTCCTGGCTACAACTTTCTATCCTCTTTTAATGGTTACATGAGAGCTTAACTAGCCAGCATATAAGTACATTCAGACATCACCAGTTTGTCCATTACCATGACCTTGCTGTTTGATTGTACTGGGGAAATCTTAGGGATTTCCTCACCATAAGTAAAAAAGGATTTAAGAAAACTTATCCATTAAGCTTTTTTTCTTGATTTATTTTCTAACAGAAAGGAAGTTTCAAAAAGCTTCGTTTTTAAGAGAACACCTAATTCTTAAAAGCAAACTGGTTTTGAATTTCAAAAGTCTTTCCATCAAAAGGTGCTAACATGAACTAGTGTTCTCAAAGCCCTTTATGAAGTAAGACCACTTGCTTACAGAACTTTCATTGTTATTGGTAAAAAAAGAAAAAAATATGGTCCAATTTTATGTGACTAAATATTTAAGTAATTAATTTATGTAAATTTACAGTGGCTAAAATTACAATGTACCCTATGACTTTACACCAAGTGACTGTTAGTGTTTCTTCCAATTTCAGCTTAAAACTAAAGAGAATGAATGAAAAAAAATTAATGAAAAAATAAATAAAATTTTAGCTTGTAAAACATCTATTAAAAAGTTAGTTTAAAGAGTCTATAATTACATCAGTTAGAGAAGAATACTGTCTTTCTAACAGGACACTAACTTATTAATAACAATAGATTTTAGAACTGGCAAGAAATTATGCAGATGTGTTAGGGAAGAAAAATTTCAGGTTTGAAATGACAGTTGGATTTTCACTTGCAAATCAAAATGTTTCAACAGACACTACCTTGTTAAAGTCCTTGCAGTAGCAAAAAACTCTGTTTGTATTTCCTGGCAGTATTTTTGAACCTGATCTCACACCAGTTTGGTTTCAGAGCTGTTGATAAGAGAAGGCATCAGTGATGAGCTTTTTCTTTGCTCAAACTATGGGTTAAAAAGATAAATGGAGAAATGAGGGGAAGATTATCTTCCATGCCTTCATGTATTAAAACAGTGAGCACAGTCTGAAATCTTAGGGAGATTTGTGACCACGTGCACAACAGTTTCTAAATAATCTTAACAATATTTTTACCTTCTGTTTCTACCTTCCCCCAGTTTAAAGTTGAGATATTCTCAAGTCTCATTCAATGCACTAGGACTTGAAAATATTTAAGAACACACTGAAATCCCCTTCCAGGATTTCTTTTACATTTGGCAAGAAGAAGATCTTGCCTATTACCTTAACATCTGTTTACCTTGACATTTTTGCTGTGATATAGTTTAGGTGGACTTACATTTACAACAAAAGAGAAAATTCAGTAATGAAGAGCATAGTGGTAAATGGCAGGACACAAGCTTAGTACTTTATGGATACAATACTGAAAAATAAAATACCATTTGTATTTAGTGGCAATACCTATATAGGTCTGAATGTAGGTAAGCCTCTGTTTGGGAAGCAGATCAGATAGACTGGTTTAGGTTGGTTCCTAAAGAACTAATATGCATGAATCATCCAGAGCAAATACTTATTTCTGCATACTCCATCTGCAATTCCATTTTAGTTTAGCAGTCTGGTTCTATATATTGCTGTTCATAACCAGACAGTTCACTGATCTACAACCTTTGGTATTCTCAAGGGGATCAGGCCTCACAGACTTAGAAAAAAAAATTAAAATCTCCCAAAACTCAATCAACAACAACAACAACAAAACAAAACAAAACAAAAAACACAAAAAAAACCCCACCAAAAAACAAAAAACAACCCAAACTCAGCTGTTCTAGATGAGGTTACATATTGGCATTTATGTCCTATAATTTCCTGTAGGATTCCAGTTTGTGTTGGCATATTTGATCAGTACTATGACTAGTACTGATCCTTATTCAAAGAAAATGATCAGTGAGTGAGTTCTTAGCACTTATCAGTTTAAACTCTCACTAGATCCTCAGGTTAATTGCTGAAACCCAGTGTCAGGGGCAGGATAAGGATGGCATGGCTTTCTGTTTGTTATCTGTGAAGGTCTAAGTGTCACTTTGGTAATATCTGTGAACAAACCAAATATCCCCTGAAGACTTTGCTCAGAGCATAAATGCTGTCCTTTGTTTCTTTTGGCAGGATAATTGAAGCTATCTGCATAGGCTGGTTCACTGCAGAATGCATTGTGAGGTTCATCGTCTCCAAAAACAAGTGTGAGTTTGTCAGAAGACCTCTCAACATCATTGATTTGCTGGCAATTACTCCGTACTACATCTCTGTTCTAATGACAGTTTTCACAGGGGAAAATTCACAGCTTCAGAGGGCTGGAGTCACCTTGAGGGTCTTAAGAATGATGAGAATCTTTTGGGTGATTAAACTGGCCCGTCATTTCATTGGCCTTCAAACACTTGGTCTGACTCTGAAGCGTTGTTACAGAGAGATGGTGATGCTACTTGTCTTTATCTGTGTTGCTATGGCAATTTTCAGTGCACTTTCACAGCTTCTTGAAAATGGGCTGGACTTGGGAGCAAAGAATAAGGATTATGCCAGCATTCCTGCTGCTTGTTGGTGGGTGATCATCTCGATGACCACAGTTGGTTACGGTGACATGTGTCCCATCACTGTACCTGGAAGGATTCTTGGAGGAATTTGTGTGGTTAGTGGCATCGTTTTATTAGCCCTGCCAATCACTTTCATTTATCACAGCTTTGTGCAATGCTACCATGAGCTCAAGTTCCGATCTGCTAGGTACAGTAGAAGCCTCTCTGCTGAATTCTTAAATTGACCCAACTTGCATTCTCTTGTACTTACTTGCTAAGCTTTGTCTTAGAAGAGAATGGTGGAAGGTCCCTGCGCGTGTCCTCCTTGACTGGATGGTCCTGTGGAACAACATTGTCACCAGCCCAGAGAAAGCCCGTCACCATTCAGACAGGAAGGATGTCCATCTGCCTTGAGCACCTTGCAAGGAAAGGGAGTGATGTTTCAAATTTGAGAGAACAAAATTAACAAAAGAGGATTAAGAAGTCCTCAACCAGACCAGTTTGGTGTTCAGTTTGCCTTCCCACAAAAAAAAGCAGAACAAAAAAATGGGCGTAACACTGAGATCTGTCATTCCTGTAATTATATCCTAAAGCATTGTAAGCAACATGTAGCAGAAGTTTTTCAAAGATTCCAATATCTAAATGATTCACAGAGGCATTCATAGTTTCTTGCCTGAAGTACCTCCACTTTTAACTCAGATAACCAAATTATAGGCTGAAGGAGAATCACTGCTACTTTTGTGCTTTGCAACAAAGTAGAGCTGGTTTTGTGACTCAGGAAAGATGAAGAATATAGGTCTGTAGGACAAAAAAAACCTCGAGGCCTGATTCTGATCTTTGAGGAAGCACACAAGTCTTCTGTAAACCTAGTGAAGTCAGTGGCATTTCTCTGAATTTGAGAGTTCACAAAAAAGTGCAAGAAGTGAACCTCCAAATGTTGTAAGCAAGGACTTTAGGTCACAATCTCTTCTCTGGAACCAAACTTAAGTAGAAGCAAGTATTGTGTTTTACAGAGATCAGCATAAGAAATCAGGGATTGAGATATATATATATATATATGTTTCCTGGTAGGTTAGTGGGGGAGTTCTCCAAATTTTATATACATTCAGCTCAACTCCATCCACCTGAAGTTACATTCTCATAAGCACAGATTATCCCTCCCTGAACTCCTCCCTGCCCCACATATCTTAAACATAGATATCATAGTGAGAGTTCTCTTAAGACAGACTGTACAATTCCATCATTTGAAGTGGCCTGGAGCAAGCACTGGAAAACAAGAGTACCTGCTCCCTGTCAGATGGGACTCTTCATCATCTTAAATTCTGCAATCCTTACTGAAGGATATACCTCAATGGAAGTTGTAAAAACAACTGTAAAAAGCCCAGAGCATACCAAAGAAAGTAAAATATAGAAGTGTGCGTTGCACTTGGCAAAATGGTGTATTCTCCAATGTTACTAGAAAATGAAAACTAATCGAGTTAGGTTCTGAAATATTGCTCACTACATTTCTTGTGTAGTACTGCTTAATAACGTTGTTCAATATAATTCTGGAAGGCTGCTGCATAGAAATGTGCAGTTAGATACTAAAACACATCAAGGTACAGCTTTATAAATTTGGGTACCAATAAATATCAACAGGAAGCTTTCATGCTAACATGAAAGTTCAGAGTCATCAGCACAGCTGAAATTTTTGTGCTTGCCTGAAAATACTGCGTTTACTCTTACTGTGCTGTAGAGGCATCTTTTATCTTTTATATATGTAACTGTGAAAGGCTTTAGAAGTGAAATGAGTACCACCTAGAAAACACATCCCTGGAATTGCTCACTCAAATAAACCTGCCATAAACATTGATCAGTAACCAGTATATTGAAGGTTCTTCCCTGAGACCTCAGAGTCATTATTATTTTAAGTGGTCTTAGTCTTAAGTAGTCTTAAAGAAATCATCCATTGCAATCACAATTTTTCTGAAGGCCTGGAAAGAATTTTAGTAGCCTTCTTACAGACAAGCTTGACTTTCCCTTCAAGACTCCATTGTTGAGTGCTGTTACAGCCATACCTCTGTTTCCTGCCACTAGTGTGTTCAAAGATTAGCTCTGTAGTTCCCTACACTATTACATATTTATGCCTTTTCTATCAAAATCATGTTGCTCAGAAACCTGCTCCAGCATTCCATAGAGAGGTGAATATGAGATAAGCAAAAATTTCTTTCTTAGGTGAGATTCACAGCTGATGTTTGTTAGGCAAGTTGTGACTTCAGAGACACTTAGATGTTTTACAGCCGTGGAGATGCTGGCTCTGTATTCCTGCATGTGTACCTATATATATCCTGCATATATTATATATTATAGTCAGTTGAAATGCTTGGGGTTTTTTTATTCCTCGCAAAAAATTTCCTCCTTGACAAAATTAAAATTTCAGACTTTAATCCAAACATAGACATTGAAGAAAATGACATTTCATCTTCTAATGAAAAGTTATTTTGACAATATCAAAACCATTTCTAAGTATAAATCTGCTATTTTTTTTCTATTTTGCTCCAATTTTTTTTTTTTTTTTTAAGCTAAAATAGGTTAAAGACCCCACATATGAACTTAGCCCTACAGATTTTCATGTGCTGTTTTGAATGCTTGGGAAAAATACTGTTATCTCAAAACTCCTTAAAACTTACTTTGTCTTTTGTCCACGTATTGTGTTTAATCAAACCAATACTCTAAGATACAACCCTCCTCCACAAAACACCCAAACCATCATCATGATGACAATAACCTAAAATCCATACAGAATATTTTGCAATCTTGATTTCAAGACAAAATAAAATGTGTTTCAGAACCACCTATAATTCTAATCTTTAGATGCCTGTACGAAGGAAAAACATAAATTAATGCACATAATGACTTGTGAATACCAATTTGCACCATGAATCATTTTTGCATAAGCAATTAAGGACAGGAAGTTTTCAACAATCCAGGCTATATACGGTATACAAACAAAATGTTTCATCCTTTATGAAGTGTTTTTTTAGATGAAGAATCCTTTCCCAGTGTAAAAACATAAATCTAATGAAAATAACTGTGTAAAGGAATAAGTCTGTGGAGATTATCTGAAGTCATACGATGTTTTTTTGAACAGTTTGTGTTCAGTTTTTATATGGCAAAATGTGAACAGAATAACCTAATGTTCTTTTTTATTTTGACTTAGAATAAAATATTTTCAATCTGCTGTATATAAGCCCACAAAGGAAAGATCCTGCAGTGGGTTTTTTGGTGTTTGTTTGTGGGTTTTTTGGGTTAGTTTTTTTTCTTTCTCTTTTTGTTGTTGTATGGTGATCAGTGTGTAAACTTTATTTTCCTTACAAACCAAGTTGAAATAAAATAATCTTCATGGTAGCCTTAAACCAGAATTTTATAGGGTAATTAGGATGCCTGACTTCTAGTAATATATGTCATCTTACTTTCAACAGACCAGTGGTTTTTTTAGTGAAACTTTACAAAATATGAATTATATGTGTAGTCAAAAATAAACATATTTTTAAACAGTTGAAACTGTATTGTAAAACTTTCTAGAGACATGTTTGTGCAGACATGGGGTGCAGCACTCTATTTCAAAGTGCAGCATTTCAAGGCCAAAAGCCTTGAAAGTGAAGGCAAACTGGCTCATCTCCAATCTCTCTACATTTGAACCCTATACAATAAAAGGCTTGATGGGCAGTTTCTCTTGGACACATTCACATCTGGAACAAATTAGATGAAACACAAAGAGAATAAAACTGGAGAAAAATGAAGACAGCTTGTACAATTTTGATCCAGCATTTTGGTTCATCTAAAATGGAAACCAATGTCAAGGACTTTTGAACTTCCAAGGTTAATCATACATTATATACTAGGTTCAAAGCCTAGGACTGATTTATTGGAAACAATATATTGGCTGTAATCCTTCAAGGTACTTCATGTCACTTAAAAGTACTTGATCATTAATGAAGTCCCTGAAATGGAAAGCTGTCTAGGATATTTTCCTTCTAAAGTTCCATATGAAGCATCATCCCAAATATCACAATGAATGGAAGATTATTCTTTTCCTTGATGTAAAGCTCAAAAACAATATTGTCTTGATGAGTACCCACCAAAAAAAAAATTAGTTTGGTTGACTGATGATTAAACAGTCTTATCAGCATAGGGATGAGCCATATAAAAATGTGATATTAATTCTTATTGTACAGTGGCTTATATTGGTGTACATAGTAGCAAGTTCGTGAAAGATTAAAATCCTGGTAATGTAAGGTTCCTATCTTGATATCCATGTATTTAGAAGAAAAGGCACAGCTTTTTCATATAATGTATGCAATTCATGCCTGTAAAGGAATTGATGTCCCTATTCCAAAGTAAAACTGAAGTCCTCATGGGTTCAAAACACTCGTATCTTCCCTTCTGGGTAACAACTACAAAAATCTTATCAGATCTGAACACCTTCCAGGAAGTGGACATATGCACACACAAGCCAGCTAAATTCAGCAGCTAAACCCTGTGAGTTTCCTGGGAACCAGCACAACGAACAGGGTCTGCTGTGCTCTGAATTTTATCTCACCTAAGAGGTTCAGGATCACTTGAAGATTTTAGAATTATATTTCAGATGAGATACTAAGGAGATGCTGGAAAATTTAAATAAGCTATGCATAGCAAAAAAAGAGACTGCTTTATAAGAAAGTTTTCACAGATTAAAAATTAAAAAAAAAAAAAAAAGGAAACTGGCTCTCATTTTCTGTTCTTTGTTTGTAAAAGCAAATATGCAGGTTAGGATATGTGATGATAATTAAAATTTCTACATAAAACAGATCCCTGTTTAAAATACAGAGACTTACCATGAAAAGTCTTCCAGCTTCGCTAGAGCTGTAACAGCTTCCAGTAGCTGAAAAACTGCCCCAGCCCACATGAAGGAACAACAAAACACTGGTTTCATTGTAAAAAAGTGCAACACAAATTAGGGAGTGTGTTTCAGACAACAGACAGGTTAAGCATCAACAAGCTGCAGTGAGCAATCAAGACTGACAATCTGTTTGACAACAATGTTAAGAGCCACAGAAGAAGAAGAATATAAATCTTTGGTCAAATTAATAAAATAAGAACGTCTGCAGCTATACATTTTAGAGTCCTTTATTCTTTACAAATGCAAAGGTTTATCATTTCACAAATCCTTAATTTTATATATTGTCTGATTATCTGTAAAGAAAAATGTACTCTATAATTTGAAAAGGTAATAAATATGGAGGGTTTTATGTGAATACAGAATTAATTAGATAAAATAATGTAATAAAATTTGCTGGTCTTGTTGCCATATTTAATGGACTAGTAGTCAAACCACAAATTTTTATAAAATGTGTTATTTAAAACAAGTGAATCCTATGGCTATTCATATTGGTACTGTACCTCTGCAAAAACTTTTTCTTTAACAATTTTTGGCTACTGAGAAGTTTGCCATTTAGAATCTAGGAGTTTTAATCAATATAAAATTTCAATATGTGATCCAGAAATAAGTCTGAAGCAAAATATTAAAGTTCAAAATCCACAGGGTTATTCTTCAGCAACTGAAGATCTATCATAATTATGGACTGTCAAAACAAAATGAAAAGCAGCCATATATTATTCGTCGGGGACTATTTTTAAAAATTAACCTGGAAAAATTGATTGAATTTGGCTTCAAGTTCACTGAAATTTTTTATATTAAAAAAAACCAAAACAACTCAAACCAACCCCCAAACATCAACATGGTATTCAGTCTGGAATGTCAACACAACCAGAAATTTCAGCAGTGCAATCTTTGCATTATTGTGAATAGATCCGAGATACTCTGTTGATGCTTTAAATGCAGCCATTTCAAAAGTACTTAAAAAAAAAAAAGTACTTCACAACTAATGTTCTTGTGAAAAAAAGGGGGAATATTTTGAGATCATTGAATTATAAACTACTCTGGTATCAATCCTCTGCATCATTATGAGAACGAACAGACTTTTCATTTGGAAATCATGAGCATTTTTAGTTCTGTTATTTATTAGTTTTAAATATTTTACATAAAATCAGACAGAGAAGTAACAGAAGAAATAAAGCAGATGTCCACATACTCATAGAAGTATTTTTGAAGTGTTTTTCCTAAAAGGACTTCTAAAATATTTGGAAGCAGAAGGGGTTTTTTTAACGTTTAAACACAGTTACTGTTTTGCAGCTATGCTCAGCACATGTACCTTCCATCAATTTGTGATATAACTGTAAATGCATAGAATCCTCCAAAAGAAGATTGATTCTTTCTGCCTTGGGGAACATTTTATACTTTTTTTTTTCAATAAGGATTTAAAAAAGGAAACACTAAAGAAGATCATGAAAATCTAGGAAATCTAGAACTTCAGTATTGGAATTCTTACCCATGCACTCCAGAAATCCTCCACTTCTGCTTTTATATTTTTATTTTATATTTTTTGCACTGCTCTTTTAACCAATATTAGAGTAACTAGGAGCCACAAAGAGGACCAGTTGTACTAAGAACTCGACTGCTACCGATCAGAAATTACAGTGCTGCTCCCAAAAACCCTACAATTCAATACTGAAACACGAATCAAAGCATGTAACAGTACAAGCAGGCAAGATGGCATTTCTCTGTAGCACAAGTGTAGCTTATCTGGTGAGCCTGATATACTGTTAAGTACTAAGTATTGACATACATTTTTTTCTCCTCAATTTAGAGAGCCTCACAGAGAACGCAGCACTTAGAAGACAGTGTTTTCTCTCTCTCTGTTGCTAAAGGCCTTGTCAGCTGCACTGGCTGTGCCAAGACAGCACAGTGCCTAATGAGGATTTCTGTCATAAGGGTTTAATATTTGAACTTGATGACATTTGATGAGATGTTATGAATTAGTAAAATTGGGGCCATTTATTAAGATAGCATCTTGAATCCTCGATGCTGTAAAAGGATTCTGTTGTACACATGCCATTAAAGATTAAAAGAAAAAACCAATCCCAACAATGTATTCACCAAATATAATCATGCAGAGGCATTTTGTTAGTGATGCCCTTCATGAAAAAGAAGGGCATCACTAACAAGATTACTTAAATTAAAATAAATACAAATCTGGCCTCCTGCCAGAGATTCTTCCTTATAGCCCCCAAACTTAAATAGATTCCTGAGTATCTCTGCCTTTGGGTGCAGTGTCTTTAAGCTCTACCTCTTTGGTTCTCATAGAAACTCAGCCTATAGGTCACAGCAGCCTTTTGTTCTCCATTGACTCAAGAGGCTTAAAAACCAGGTATGTCTGAAAGGAAAAATCTTCTTCAAGGGAGCCAGGTAACCAGTAGTGAATGAAATTTAGCTAAGATGAATTTTATTTTATTTTAGAAAATCTATTTATCATCTGGGTTATGGAAGACAGTCTTGGATATAAATACCAAGGTGCCCTCAACATAAGACCAAGGACCATGAACTCATCTGCTCTCCTCTTTATAGCAGATTTCATCTTCAGCATCTCTGTCTTGTTTTCTTAGATCTTTCTGCTTTCACCTAATCCTCACTCAAGAAGCATTAATGTTAAACATTAACATCCACAGACTGAGGCTGCTGTTACCTTTGCCTTCTCTTCATACAGACGGTCCCATTCACATTTGAAATGCAGTTCAGATTAGACAGCTTAGAATAAATATCCATACATTTCTCTGTGTCAGTGCAGGATAAAAAGCTCTCTCCTCCTCTGCAATAAATGTCACATATAGTGGGAAAAAGCAGTCACGCAAACGAAAGCTTTTACAAAGCAATACAAAATAGTCTAAATCATCCTCATTCCATCCTTGGTCCACAGTCTTATCCTGGTGCTTCACATCCCACAGGCTATTCAGATCCCTTCTCAACTCTGCAGTAATGATCACCTATCGGCCTTTGGCCACCTGTTTCTGCCAATAGGATGGAGCTGCATTACCAGTGGGATGTTGTAGTTGCAGATTTGTACTTCTTTGCTTTTTTTGGTTGATTACTCTAAACTGCTGTTTCTACCAAGAAGCTGTAAAACAAACTGGCCAGACTTGGACAGAACACTTTCAGTGGCTGATCCACTTCCACCAGCATGTAATTGTCATGCTCAAAGCAACTACCAGCCTTGGAAACTGTTAGGCTTTCACTGCTGTATTGAAGAAACCAGTTTAATATTGGAAAGAGGAATTAATACATAAATACGTTCCCTGTTTGGAGACTTACCCTTACTAAGAATTCAGGATTGTCATGTGAACTACAGGAATATTATGGAGAGCAGGTGGAAGACTAATGAAAAAAGGAAATAAAGCAGATGGATAGGGAGAGGTTAAAAATATTAAACTAAACAATGCAAAAGGCTCTATGCAATGAAGTCCTTCCTAAGTGACTCACTTTCCATCCCTTTTTCTTCATTTTTTTGTTTTTATCCTTTTCCTAGCTGCCCCATTTTCTTTCTGCTGCTGGCCATACCTGCAGGCTTCTGTGCTGGCACCAAGTATTACTAAAGCACAGTTCTAGCCCACGTGTCTGCCATCCTATCCTGCCTGTTTTTGCTCTCCTACCTTCATTTCTATAAGTATATTCTTATTTAAATCAAGCATCCCGTCCCTCAAGGACCTATGCTATAAAAGAGCTCACCAGACCACTCACGCATGGCACGTGTAAACCAACTAATACCTGCCTTCTTTGCTAAGGAAAAAGCTTTCACCTATTTCTTTGGATTACACACTGTGACAACAACTTGTATTGCCAACATTTATGATTTACTATTTCCATCTAAAGGTTTTCTGAATGTGTCTCTGTGCAGATGCAGTCTCTCTGATCAGGACAATGAGAGAGGCTCTGGCACTGTCTCGTGCCACTCAGAAGATGCTTCCGTTTCTGTGGAGTGCTAATGACTACCAGAAAGCATGAAGCATCCACACTGAGGGGCCCCAGTGACTGAATTCTGCAGGCAACAATTCAAAATACACACAAAATTCAACAGAAGGCTTTGACTTAAAACCTCCCCAAAAATCACATTCTTTCCTTTCAGAGATGACCACTGGAAACTCCCATGAAAGTGTGCCATCTCAGCATGGAGAGTCCCTACACTGCCTTGCTCATGATACCTGCTACCATAAACATAACCTTTTGCTGCTGACACAGACTGAAGTTGTGGCCAGCACCATATCAGCCAACTCCTCATGCTCCAAGGCTGTCAGTAATATATGCAGCAAGTGGTCCTGTGCTCAGATCTATAATTTGGCTTCCAAAGTGACATCCTTATTCATTTTCTCCTACTATTTTAAAGAAGAATTTACTACAAACAATACTGACTATTTTGCTTTTCAAAAAGAGTGTGAAAAAAAAGCTCAGCTAAAACAAGATAAATTTTCTGGGAGACTGGAGCAAGAAGATAGGCACAAGAGTTTTCTCTGCTCAAATAAGATACAGTTCTCCTGAATCAAAAGATACTTAGCTTGAATGTTACAGTTCAGAGGAAAAATTAAGTCCATTGTAGAAACCTGCACTTATTTACCAGCAGTCATCAGTAATCCATAAACTCTCTATTAGGTCTTTTGTTTCCTCTTTATATATGAAAAGTGCAGATCATATTTTATGCTTTCTTTGGGTTTTTGTTAACCTGTTTTAAGAAAGTTTTTTAAACTTTAAGACTGCAGTCATCCAAAAAGGAACAAAAGGGAACACACATAGGTATTGTCCTTAAGTTCAAACTAGTTTATGTGTGAATCTATGTCAGCTCTTAGATTACACTGAAAGTATATGGGATCTTAAATAAAGTGCTTTTAATAGCATTTGAAGACTGTTTCCCTTGTCTATACCAATGAAACTTTCCTGTAAGGCAAGGATGTAGATCTCATTACTTGTCACCAAATCACAGAATATACTGAGTTGGAAGGGACCCACAAGGATCATAAAGTCCAACACCTAAGTCAATGGCCCCTACAGAGATGAAAGCCACAATCTTGGTTATTAGCACCATGCTCCAAATAGCTGAGCTCATCTCAGTTCACTTCTCCCTGAAGCTCTCCTAACATAGTTCTATTAATTTAATAACCTGTGAAAGCAAAGAGAGAATTTGTAGCAATTGGGCTCCTACTATGTTAGTGTAATCTCTGCATTACAAGGCAAGTGTTTAGCAAGTGCTAAGAAGCTTGTGTTTGTAGGTTCAAATCATAATAATCTCACACTGTCTGTTTGGTGGCAACTGGATCTAGGACAAGCAATTTAATGGAGTCAAAGTGGTGCCTCCAGCAATTCTGAGGATGCATAGAAGCATTTCCCTTCTGCCTTTGAACAGTGAGCAACAAACTGTAGCCTAAAGGAGATGGGGAATCCTTCAGGAAAGCATAATCACATCAGATCCACACTGCAAAATCTGCAAAAGAGAACCGTCAGAAGGGGAAACAATCAAGAGTATGTAAAGCAAAAAGCATGTAAAATCATGGTGCCAAATCTTTATTTCTACACCTCCTCACCGCTCCTTTTCAGCTCCCTCAGGCTGTAGAATAGGATACAGCTCTCTAAAAAGAACATGCCTGCCCCACCAATGGTACTGCAAGATCTGATATTCCCTGTGAAAACAGAACTCAGATTTTCCCATTTTAAAAGCCTAGGCTGCTACATATTGAGCCAAATGAAACTCTCTGTGAGCAGTTGCCATCACAGAACCTACGCAAGACAAGGGAGCCAGATATGGTTCAGCAAAATTTTCTGTGAAAAATCTTTAGGAAGGAGGATATTGTCAAAAGACACATTTCCAACAAAATTTTCACTCAGATGTTGTGTGGTCAGCAAGTTCTTCCATCCACCTACACGCACCTGCATTCACACAGGTCATGTCTTCCTTGGGAGGAATCTATAAATAGAGATGCAAAGCACAGTACGAAGAACCCCAATCTATCTATAGGCACTGTAAGGCTGTGTGTGTTCTGCCAAAGAAAAGTTCCTGCACAATGCAGAGGCAGATGTTGCTAGCAGCATTTACTTGGAGGGCTCCCTATTTCTGCAACCCTTTAATGTGTGCAAGGACTTGGCTCAGGAACAGTTCCTTTCAGCTTTCCCTGCTGTTACTCTACTCACTCCAGCACACTTCAGTCCTCTTCCCAGCAGAGCTGTTACTGAGCTTCCCTCTTCCCCTCACAGGGGACTTTACCAGTGTTCTCCCACGCTGTAACCTGATCTTCTGAACTTCTTTCTCCTATGCAGGGAAATGCTGTGATAAGGAGCTAGATAGTTCTTTCATCTGCTTGTACTCCCAGTTTTACAGTATCCCTCTGCTGATGGCACAGACAGGTATACAACAGCAGAAAGAGCATTTACAAAGGAAAGCCATCATTGATCATGTGGCAAGGCAAAGGGGAGACACATCAAAACTCCTTCAAGACTTCCTGAAACAGGAGTTACACTACCATCTGAAGAGACTGATCCATAAATGGAATATGCTTACAAAATGTCAGTGAGACTACCGGATGCTGCAGGAAAGATAATTAGGAGACTGTCAGCTGAAAGATATCATGGAGTAATGGTTCCTGCTGCTGGCAGAATACAATCCTCAAAAATAAATATCATCAAAACTGTGCATTATTTTCAATGCAGGAGACATTGATCTCATGGCAAAAATGTATTTTTATGTTACATCTGATAAGATAAATGATTCATAAATAAAGAATGTTTTTTATAAGAAAGATTTCTCAAGTAACCAGACAACTGACCTTGGTATTACTCAACTTAAACATCTCTTTTTTTTTTGGTGAATAGTCAACTAGAAACCCCTTAGGATTGCCTGCTGACAATCAATCTGAGCCAAGATGGACCTTTTGCCTGAATATAGTGGTAGCTCAGCCAGCTCTGAATGGCTTTATCCCACAGCAGTACTTGGAAGAAGAGCTTATAGGTAGTAGATGTGAAAGGGATTCTAGGAAGTTATTAGGATATAGAAAATCCATCCTTGCATCTCCAACAATTTATCTTCCACATTTTCCACAATTTATTAGGCTGTAGTTACAGGAGTAACTATACTCTAAAAATACTCCAGGAAAGAGTGGACAGAAGAGGAGTGATGTGCAGAATGAAAGAGATGATGCAGAGAATCTGATACCCACACTATCTGGAGCACATTGTGCTACTTAAATGCATCTCACCATCAACCATGAAGCCCAGATTCATCCAAAATGCCATCCCATTTGCGAGCGCCAAGCCTCCTCAGGGATAACAAACCTAAGCACAGGTATGATTTGGAGGTTCACTCCAAAAGCATATTTTTGATTAAATCTTCTCTGCTGAATACATCTGGAGAAAATGCCTGATTTTGTTCCTTATATTTCAATTTCTCCTCTCTAACACACTGGACAACTTTTGTTTTACATTTATAGATACACAGAACTGCAGACATTTCACCAGAGTTGCAGGTCCAGACTTTTCTTAGACTGTATCTTGTCTAAGTGGCTATGGCAGACACACTGCAAGGTCCTGGTTTCCTATTCACTCAGTCTAGAGACTCAACCAAAGGCTATAAGAGTTTCCTTGCCATGGAAAACTGCGTCCAGGAGCAATCCAGGAGATGACTCTTTGGCTCTGCATCTTAGACTCATTCTTAGCTCAAACACAACCAAAAGGCTTTACAAGATGTGTCTAGTGCTCTCACAAGGATGTTTAGGTATAAAGTACTGCTACTTGAAGGCACCAGCTGGTGAGTAAGTAGGAAACAGGGATCCTCTGATGGAAAAATTTCTGTTATTCCTGCTTCTTCCGGAACAGCATGAATTCATTCATTTGCATTCTGTCAAAGAGTATTGCCTCAGCACGTACCCAGAGATCACTCTGCTCTAATTTGAGGGTGGAGCTCCAACAATTTATATCTTCAGCACATTACAACACAGACATTTCCAACTTTTGACATTTATTACTTATGAAAATTGTTACTGAAACTCATCATGTGAAAGGTGACTTTCATCTACACACGTTCCTTATAGCTGAGGCATGACAGAGAAGTGGTAAAATGTGACATGTACTAAAATATTAATAAACTGACAAGTTTTTAAACCAAATCTCATGATTTTTGAGCAGCTGGTGTTTGCAATGCTACATGTTCATTGATTTTTGCCTTCTCCATGGATTTGCTAGAGTAAATACAGGGCAGTGTTATTGTTGGGAAAGGACAGATTAAGTCCAAATATAGCTGTATAGAATGTTCTGAAATGTGTTCTCATAACAACTGAAATTAAGTATGACTGGCAAGTGAGCACTGAGCCAAGAAAGTAAAAGACTTAGGTATTCAAGTCAAGCCCCCAGGCATGAATTGCCCTGTTTGGTTCCAATACCATTTGTAATTTAGTTGTTAATACCGAGAAACACTGCATGCCATCTTTCTCTAGTCCATCACAACACCTGACTATTGATCTTTTTCAAATGAGACATTTGTACAGAACATTTCCTCTAACACAACTGCAAGGGAGGTTTTTGGTGGTCTGGGTTTTTTGTTTATAACATAATATTGATTTATTCAGGAAATTTTGTTATAATACTGCACTGAGGATGTGGTTGTCTCTGGACTCCAACCTGTGAATTTGCACATGAAAATGCTGAAAGGAAGGAATTAAATACAAGGACAATGCATCTTCCTCCAGTATCTGCAACAATATCTGAGAAAAAGAAATTTTTGCTGTGTACTGTAGATTATTTGAGAGAAAAATGCTTATAGCCCAGGGAGGGAAAAGGAAGAGGTGAGAGAAGACTGGTAGCACTGTGAAAACAGAAAGCCTTGAAGATGCATTTTACCTCTCAATGTCCAAGGATACCATTCATTTTATTTGGGAACTTATTTCCCTACACATACAGTGTTTAAAGGAAAAGCTCAGGAACAGTAAAGTACTGCAATCATGAGATTTCACTTCTGGTTATAAAAGAAGAAACTGTGTTGCAGGAGAAAGCATAGAAAGCATGCACATAAACTTTGACCTCTGGTTATCCGTGTCAAAGCCAGTAGCCAGAAGCAAAATATCCAACTTTACAGTGCAGCATTTCAAAACTGGGAAGTGTTACAAGCCATAGAGATAGAGCCTGGAGATTTTGAAATTACTCTCTCAAAACTAGAATGAACAGGGCTTTTATGTGATTCTTATTTTACTGACAGCCAACACTGATGTCTCAATCAGATGAAAAAATTACTTTGCTTCTGCAATTCTGAAAATCAAGGGGGAAAAAAAAGCAATGACAACAAAGCTGAAAAATAGTGAAAGCAATATTTATTGTAGGTTCCTCTAATGCTTTCCACATCTAGAAACTGGAGCATAAAAGAATATACAATAAAAGAATTGCTCACCTGGAATAAAGCATTGTTTTCACAGCTTCCATTCTGCTTTTATTCAGGTAATACACAATTGCAAAGAAATGGTCTATAAAAACCATAACCTACTGCCCCAGAAGTGTTATTCATTCTTTAGCCCTTACTATAATGACATAATAAAGTTTTCACTTCCTTCATTTACTTCCTCAGACAAGGTCTGCATGGGAACCTGAAAAGAATACTACACATATGTAACAAGAGGTAGATATCCCCAGATAAGATCCAAAACCTTAAAAATGATTCCTGATCCCCATCATACAACAGTGAACACAACGCCTTTATTGCCAAAATTGCTAGTAAGTAACTATTGCTATGAAGTATTTCACATGTAGAAGCCTTATCTCAAGACAAAGAAGTGCCCAGGAAACAGAAGTGAAATACAGAATTATTTCTAAATTTATGGAGAAGATATAAATGACTGCCTCCCTAATACTATCTCCTTCAAAAAATGCAAGAATTCTGTTAGGAGAAAGTTACACATTAAAAACTTAGGTTAAATCTATATTAATATTTTAAATCTATTACTATTTTAAAATACTCTACAATTTTTATTAATTTTCAGTATTGACACATCTATGAAAGAGAAATCTCTTAGTTGTCAATAGAAGCCTATTTCCAAGTCACCTCTGCTGTATGGAGTGCATATGGGTGAAAAAGAACCAATAAATTCAGGTAAAAGTTTTAGAGGTAACTACCACCTTAGTGCATGTATGGATTTATTTCTTTCAGTTGATACATCAAGTGGAATGTGTTTGCAATATCAGCCTCTTGCATTAATAAAGTTTGTCTTGGTGATCATCTAATTTGGGGGTTTGTAAATATTATGTATACACATATACAAAGCAAATATTAAGCAAATCCAATCTAGTACTCTTAAAAATGAGTACTGCATAAACAAAACATAAGTGCACATGGCAATTTTATGTTCTACATCCACCCACACAGTTGTTCTCAGCAATTCAAGAACAGAGTTGCATGGGCAGATTGACAGAATTTGAGTTACAGACATCTGTGCTGAAATAATGATCAGCATATGATGGTTTTGTTCATTAAGCAACTGATTATGGTCTTGTTTTTTATTTATTTTATCCTCAAAAAGAAAATAAATACAATAATCACAGCAACAACAACAACAATAAAAAAGCAGAATAAACTCAAGGTACTCTGCTTCCTTCATTCCCTCCCAGAGATCTACTCATCTTGAAACATAATCTTAGTGCTATTCCAGGAACAAGCCACGATAAAGAAACTCGCACGTATTAAAAGAGTGATCTTAAGAATCTGGGAAAAAAATGAATAAACAGCCAGATCCTATTTTCCTTAGCTGCTGCCAATACCACACTGATCCCTAACAGACCAGATGTCCAACTGCCAGTCCCCATGAACTGTGTGGCTCAGTGTCTAAAAGAGAGACCTCAGGTTAAAGTCCAAAGCAGGAAGTCTTTTCCTTCCAGGACATTTTGTTTATGTTAACTGTACAAACTTTTACGACCTTCCAAAATGCCTAATCTTTCTTTGAAGCCTTCTAGGGTGAGTGACCTCATTTTGCCTCAGTAACTTCATATGGCAGCAAGTTTTACAGTCTGATTATCCACTATGTCAGCAATCCTGATAAGCAATGCAGTCTTGGCAAAAGTCTAGTGATTAAAGCAAGTGGTGAACCACAAGTCTAAGACAAAACCAAGTTTCTTCCTTTAAAGGAAAGACTTTATACCTGTTTTTTTTTTTTTCTTATTATTTTTTTTCCCATGGAATTTTCTCATGCCCCTGTGGTACACAAACAACAGCAGAACTTCCATTTGTAACTGTAATTTTATTCATGTCATCCTCCCATGCCTCTCTCTTGCAAGGTAAACAATTCCCCACCTTCAATTTTGTGAGCTAAAACAAGAGAGAGATCACACCTAGCTTTTGTTCCAACAGCTTGCAGCAAGCTTACTTTTAAGCATCCAGACTTAAATTGATTAACTGAAAAAGAGGATAAATCTGTACCTTTTTCACAGCTTCCTTGGAGCTCCAGAGCACGAACCTTTTCTTTCTCTGGCTTTCAGTCAATATTGAATGACTTTTCAAGAACTTAAATTAAGAGCAACAATGAAGCAAGAACTAGCAAACTCAGTGGTGTTATCTCAAGGCATGACCTGCCCCAAAACCTCATGTGGTACTGCAGCATGCATTCCTACTGGAACAAAAGGCAGAACAGCAAAATACAACACAACTTTAGGTTGGAACACCTATTTCTTCTGGCAAATGCTGGAAGAACTGAACTGAAGGAACCTGCAGACAAATATACCCAGAATCATTATAATACGAGCTAGATCCCATGGATTTCAAAAGGTCAGGACTGTTACCACACAAACCCATTTATGATTCATATCATTCTACTAAAAGAATATGTGTACCACACCTTTAAGATCGTCTGCTCCACTACAGACAGACCTGTCATCAAATCACTTTTAGTTTATTTTTCTCAGGAATAAACAGAATCCTGATCAGCAAATTCTTTCCAACCATAAATTATGCAGCACATCTTCCAGTTCTTTAATACTGCCTAGTCTTGAAAGCTACAGGGATTTCACAATTCTTCCTGTAACATTTACAAAATATTTCCATAAATTTCCTACTTACTGAGCAAATAACATATTCTCTCCAGTTAATGTTCCTGACAGAGTCAGAACATCCACTCAGGGAACTACACAGGGAGCACCCAGCTGGTTCTCTCAACAGGAGAACAGCACAGAGAGCGTTTGTGGGCTTGAAATTTTCCCAAGAAGAAAACCTGTCTTCAGGACAACAGCATAAGCAAGAATTGGTGCAGCAAAGACCCAGGGCTCCGGTTCATAGCCCTGCTCTCACAAGTGAATGGATGTGCAAAGCTTCCCCTGTTACTGAGCAGTGGTTATCCTGTATAGGATGTCTGTTCAAAAGGCGATAAATCCAAGACAACTCAAGGCTCCCTTTTGCCACCACCAAATTCAAATTCTAAAATCTAAGAAGAAGGCGTTACACGGGTGGGTAAAGAAATCATATCACACATTTTATATGGGTATTTTACTTTCTAAAATATCTCCTATGAATAGATCTTCCCCCAGTTTATAAGCAAAGCACATTTTAATAGTTTTCACTCAGTGCATGACCACAGATATTTTTATAGCAAACATATCTTCAAAACTGCATGTGGGACTCTCAGTGAGCAATGATCTAACTGGTGGAAGCCACTAATGATTAAACATTACCAACAAATGATCCTTTTCAGCCAGGCCTCAGTATGTTTAATTTCAGCCAACCCACAGCATGAACTCCAGCCATGAATACATGCTGTCAGGCTTGTCACAGCAGGATGCTCTGGGTCACTAAAGCATGCCAGCTGGCACCTGCCTGGGATCCACAGCAGGCATGGAGTGATGGAGGAATACCACAGGCCCACGAGCTCTGTGCAGGGCAAGGCTGTGCCATGTCCTACGGCAGATGAAGGGGTGCTGACTTCCCAGGAACACTATAAATTCACAAACAGAAGTAGCATCATATCACGGTCCCCCGGTTTAAGATGCTGACTTTGTTTAGCAAGAGCCCTATTTTACACAACAAATTAAACATTTCAGATGTTTTTGGAAGATGGCAGAAGAGAAGGGAATACCTTGATGAGAGACATGTGAATCGCTTGTTAGAGTGGAGACACAGAGATTTAGTTCCAGAAAACAAAACCACTGTTGTATCTGTTGCAAAATGTGAAATATGTAAAAATTTTCTTAAGAAAGGATGTTGTTTGATTTTTGTATACATTGTAGCCTAATCAAAAAGAAAGAAGAGTTAATCTGTGAAACAGATGGCAGCTAACAAGCAAGTTCTCAGTGGTGTCCAGGGGTTAGAAAGACAAATTTCTTGTTGGTAGAATTGTTTTATTAAACCTTATTAAGATTTAGGGCTTGACGTGATTCAGTGGTCTCAGACCTAGTGGGAGGTTAACAAAGGTTTAAGATGTAGGAAGAAGGATGAACCAACGACAGCGGGCACAAAGAATGCAGAATTTACAGGCCACAAAGACATCTGACAGAACTCCCAAGATAAGGAAGACAACTCGGCAGCTGTGCTGAATCAGCTCTGAGTGGGTAAAATGTAATCCTGGGAGAGGGAGGTGGCAGCCACCGACTCAGACCATCAACTCAAGAAATCCACAGTCCCAAGAAAAGAGGAAGACTGAGCCTATGGACTAATTAGTATGGGAAATAGGAAAATCGTTGACAAATAGAATATAGAATAATAAGTAAAAAGAGAACTAGGTAACTTCTAGCCAATTACCATTAATGCCTCATTTTTTCTAAAATACATATGAAGTAAAAAGTTGCTGTACTTGATTTCTGGAACATCACTGAGGACCCAGGCTTGTGCAACTCCGAAATAAATATTTAGTGTCTCTCTCGAGTGTGCCTGTATCAGCAACAGTGCGACCAGCAGGACCAGGGAAGTGATCCTTCCCCTGCCCTGGTGAGGCCACACAGCGAGTTCTGCATGCAGCTCTGCGTCCCTCAATTCAGGAAAGACATGGAGGTGCTGGAGTGTGTCCAGAGAAGGGCAGTGGAGCTGGGGAAGGGCAGTGGAGCTGGGGAAGGGTGTGGAGCACAAGTCCTGTGAGAGCCGCTGCGGGAGCTGAGGGTGTTTAGGGAGAAAAAAGGGAGGCTCAATCTTGTCACAATTCCCCGAAAGGGCTGTAGCCAGGTGAGGGTCGGCCCCACCTCCCAGGCGACCAGCGGCAGGATGAGAGGAAATGACCTCAGACTGCCCCTGGGGAGGTTTAGGTAGGAATTTCTTCACAGAACGAGCGATTAGGCACTGAAATGGTCGGCCCGGGGGGTGGTGGAGTCACCGTCCCTGAAGGTGTTTAAGGAGAGCCTGGACGTGCACTCAGTACCCTGGTCTGGTTACACGGTGGCGATCGCCCACAGGCTGGACGCGATGCTCTCGGAAGCGTTTCCCACCTAAGCGATTCTGTGACTAGCGGCGCGCCGCACAGCAGCGCCGCAGACCAGGGCCCGCCACCGCGGCCTTCCCCCGCCGTGGGCGGAGCCTCGCATCCCGCCCGCACCGTCCCTGCCGCTGCCGCCTCGGGGGCTCAGCTTCCCTGCCTGACTGGAAATTGCCGCCGGCCTCGTTTTTCCGCGAGCGGCGGGCGTGCTCGGGAGAGGCGAGCTCGCACTGCTCTGGTGCAGGCTACTGT
Source organism: Pyrgilauda ruficollis (assembly GCF_017590135.1). Taxonomy (NCBI): domain Eukaryota; kingdom Metazoa; phylum Chordata; class Aves; order Passeriformes; family Passeridae; genus Pyrgilauda; species Pyrgilauda ruficollis. The sequence goes on along the minus strand of NW_024525489.1, from coordinate 5,422,789 downwards.
ATTTTTTCGGACTTTTTTTTTTTTTTAATCTCATTCTTTCCGCGCTTTCCCGCGCAGGCGTCCCTGCCAGCCGGTGGGGCCCTTGAGCGTTACGGCGCCGCACAAGAGCCGGCGGGGGGCGGGGCGGGTCCTTTCGGCCGAGCCGTCGCAGCCGGTGCCCGCCCCGGCCCGCCATGTACTACAAGTTCAGCGGCTTCGCGCAGCGCCTCGCCGGGGCCACGGCGGCCGCCGCCTACACCCCACAGGTAACAGCCCGCACCCGGGCGGGGGCTGCGGCCCCGCGGGCGTTGGGTGAGCCGGGCAGGGATCGGCCGCCCCCGCGGGCACCGAGCGTATCCGGCCCCTCGCGTGACCTTGGGCGAGGCGGGAGGCGCGCTCTGCCCCGCAGCCCTTGAGTCAGCTCTGGGATGTACTGGGGCTTAGAGCAAGAAATTAACGCGGTTTCGTCACGAGGATTGTACCAGAGTTGAGCGGTGCCTGGCGGGGTTTTAAAATCACCGGATCACAGAATCGGTTCCGTTGAAAAAGCCTCCGAGATCATCGAGTGCAGCCTATGACCGAACACCTCCATGTCAGCTGGACCATGGCACCGAGTGCCACGTCCAGGCTTTCCTTAAACACCTCTAGGAACAGCGACTCCATCAGCTTTTTCTTTTGATTTTACGGGTTAGGGTTTAGGGCTATGGTTTGGGGTTAGGTAGAGCCCCTGCATGGTTATGGGGTGGCACCTGAGGGGCTGGTGGCAGCAGCTGTGTGGTGGAGCTCTGGAGGCACTGCCCGGCAGGAAGGCAGCAGCCTCCTGGCTGTATCACCCTGTGAGCTGCTGATGGAGGACAGCGACACGGTCCCCTCTCAGCACTTACTGGATCACATCCACGTGCTGTGTCCAGCTGTGGGCCTCTTGCTCTGGGAATAGCAACTGGAGCAAGTTCAGCAGAGGTCAGCAGCCAGCTGAGGTTAGCAGGATGGAGCCGGGCTCTGCACAGTGGTCCCTGGTGGGAAGGTAAAAGGCACCAGGTATAAACTGCAAGAAGAGAGGTTCAGGCTGGACAGAAGGAAAGACATGACCCTGGTGGGAAGGGTCAGGCAGTGGAGCAGCTGCCTGGAGAGGCAGGCTGTGCACTCTGGGCTAAAGAGCATTAGAGGGCCCTTCCATCTTGAATTACTCTAGGATCTTATGTAAAGATTGAGGTGATAGAGAGTTTCTGATATGGCAGTTTTTGTCCCAAGAAGGTTTTTTGTCCTTGTCTTTCCCCATCGCTTTGGAAGGCTTCCTGGATAGCTGTTGGGGTTCAGGGGTGCAAGAAATGGAAGACAGCGGAATAAATAATATTCTAGTATGCTCAGCACTTATACAGCAGCAATACATCCAGCACTACTGCAGTGATTGGATTGGCACTTCTTACTCTCCAAACAGTTATGTTCAGAGAATAAATATTGATATTTCATGTACATAGTGGAGAGCAAAGGCTTGGGGGAGGAATGGGGAAGGCCTTCAAGCCTAAACAGTCAAGAACCTCCTTTCTGGAAGTTACATTTTTAGAAGTTACTTTCAATCCCTTTTTATGATGTTATTAGGCCAGCTTTTTTTGTAGAATTTCCTTTTTTTTCTCCCTAAGCTTGACTGAATTCCCAGGTCACACATTTAGATGCATTAGTCTGCTAAAAATGTTTTCAATAAACAGCAATTGAAATAAAGGTAATCGCTGTTAGTGTTAAGGTGTTAAGTTCAAAACAAAGCAATTTTTTTCCTATTGATTTCATGGCTCTATTTAATTAAAATTATAGTTCAGCATGTAAAATGTTTTTTATGGCTTTTTATGCTTCTGTTTTTTATGATGTTTCTGGAAAAGTGAAGACATCCTGCCATTCAAATTCTCCTTGGTAAAATATGCAGTATACTAATTCTCTTGGTTCTGTGCTGTTACATTCTGGTGCTTCCCAACAGAATACTGTTTTGCTTTAGGTTTAAACGTACTGTGGGCTTGCAAAATATCAGTCTAAATGGATTTCAGAAATTATTTTGCTGACAGTAACATAACTAACAGCTTATACTAACAAAAAAAGTCTCTTGAGTTTGAAATCTGTATTGTTCTTTCCATCTCAGACTTAGCATGCTTAGAAGACTTAATTTTGCATTTAACAAAGTTGTATAAAGTAGTGTGAACAATTTATCTTGTTTGAATAAATGGGAACTTCCTCAGCTAGATAAGAAGTGAAATAGTTTCAAAACTACTCCTCATATTTAGGAGGATAATGACTGCCGTAACCATTACAACTTTAATAAAAAATATTAAAGAGTTAGCTTATGTTTAAAGTGCAGTCACCAGGACCAGTTTCAAATGGTGTCAGATGAGGACAAGTACATGAACTTTTCCCTAGTTCTTCTACTGAACACAAAAGAAATTTACTGGCAGAAATTTACTTGTACTACAGTATTTTCACTTCATGCAACTTATTTTGCTTTTAGCTAGTTAAAGCTTCCATGAGCCACAGATATTTTGATTTTAGCCAATATGAATTGCTTAGAGTTTGTTGAGAATCTATAATATGTAACCTTTTATGCCCTAGATAATACATACACAAAATCACTGTCACTGGATTGTCATCCCAGCACACAGGCTCAAGTGGTTTTACCTAAGAGCCTTGTGTTAGTCATAACAAATATATTTATCTTTAGGCAGTGAGGTGTATTCTACTGTGAAGGACCTGCTACTTAGTTTAGGAGTGTCTAGGTTCAGTAGGTTCATAAAAGTTATTTCAATGCATGTTCTGAAATACTGATTTTCAGAGTAACTTCCCCATTCCCCTTTGGTCCTTTCCTCAGTTTTCTCTCCTTTCTCATTCTCAGATCTGTTTGAGAAACTTCCCTTACATTTAAAGAGTGGTGCTATCTATCTCCATTAAATTATGCTCCAAGTCCTCAACTGTTTTTTGCTGTAAATATAACTTGCAGATTCACACTAGAAAGGTGTAAATTTGTTTTAACTTTGAACCTGATGGCCAGCCAACACATACATTGAGTCCTAAGATCCTCAGACCTCTGACAGGAAAACAAACACACTCTACAGAAGGGTAGGCAGAGAATTCTGTTTGCTCTTTTGGATTAGCTACGTGTCTTGACCTTTCATTGAGAACTTTCAGGACTTTGAAAAAGTAATTGCTGTATCATGCTGATGAAATCAGCTGATGTTGACTGTTCTGCATAACTACATCTGCTGTACTTTGTCCAAGACTTGGAAAAAAAATCATGTTGTAGTGATTAAAAGATTTAACACCTTAATATCAAAAGAGGAATTATCAATTATTAACTTTTTTTTTTAAAATGAAGCATAGGTCAAATGTGTAGAGGCATTAATTCCTCAGTACTATCCTGAGTGTAGTGAGACACTGATACCAGTCATTAAATAAACCCATGGTTTTAGTAATGTTAAATACAGTGACCAAGGGTCATTTAAGGTGTGTCAGTTCTTAAAAATTTTGTGCTGTGCAATTCAGCCTTTACATCACACTGTGGATTTCTTCCTCAGCCATGCTAAGCTTAGTAAACTGGGTGTGAGATAAAGCACTTGCCAGTTTCTCTCACTAACCACAAGTTACTGAGATAAGGCAAGTAACAAGTTGGAACAGCCACCCATTTGCACTAATTTAACTGGGCTTGTTTGGGGTTGGCCAAGACTCAATTCACTTGGAATTCAAGTGAAATTTTACATTGGTGAGGAACCTTAATTAATGCAGTGTCTGGATTAAGCAAACTGAACTGTCTCCCTTCTGCAGCATGTGTTTTGTTGTACTGTTTCCTGAAGCCAGTGAACAACATCAATGTTTTTTATTTAAATTGCTATGTGTTGTCCTGAAGTGGCACCATGCTGCTTTGGAAGTAATTTATACCAGTACACTGATGATTATGTGAGTTTTCTGAACTGTTTCCATTTGATTTCACAATGAAGTTTGTCACTTGAGTCAGGTCTGACTCTGCTATGGCTCTTGCAGAAGGGGATCTTACAACCATCTGAACAGGAATATATTTCTAAAGGCTGAAAAAGTATGCAATAACCTACAGTTGTTGATTTACTAACTATTGATGTTATTAGAGGGCACTGCTCCTGAAAATGTTGGGCTCTCTGGAAGGCAGAAGGGAGATTAAGAACTAGAAACTTTAAGGCACAGGAAAGATGTGCATTTTCACATTTGCTGCAATACTAACAATTGAGAAGGCAAGAAAAGCTTTGGAGAAGAAGTCACCTGCACATTTAGTATAAACATCTGCCCTATAGTTATTTCCGTCAAATCACCAACTTTTTAAAGACAAATCTAATAAAGTACTTACAGTTCCTATAGACAAAAATACTTGTCCAGAATTGCTTTCTTCAAGGCCTCTGATGTAGCTGGTACATAGCCTTGAATGTATAGTTAGTAACTTCCCCTGGCTAATAATAGTTCTCTGGATGGTTCCTTCATAGCACTGTGGCCAGAACTGTTCACTGGTCTTAAATAATTCAGTGCTTGCCTTCTGTGCAAACCTGCTCAGCAGGAAGGCATTAGTTACTGAATGTGCTGAGAAATTGAGTTTTGCTGCTGCCTTTCAAAACATAACCAGAAAGGTCACAACTGGATTCTAACGTTCAGTCAGGCACTAGAAGAATGGGGAGCTGAACCCACATCTTCAGGGTATAGCACTGATGACCATTCCATAGGCTATTTTGGGAGGCTCAGAAACCTGGTTTTTCTGCTGAAGATGCCTGTTGCAGCAGAGAATTTGCATAAGGAAAACACATCTGGTCTATGGCTGGCACAAAAGAAAGAGTGCCAGTCTGCTTCCAGCTCCGAATACTATCAGACAGTTCTCTTCAATATAAAATGCATCAAGTAGTCCTTTGAACAGAAACCAGAATTTCAGTGCAGTCTTAACTTGACCTGTGACTGCTTCTGTTTGTAATAAAAACCTGTTGCATTGAACTGACTGTACAATGCTTTTAAATTCTGTAGCAAGTTAGGAAAAAAAAATGCAGCTGTTTTGAGAACCACAATGTGAAACATCACTGCTGTGTGTCCAGACATAATTTAAATTTAACTACAGTAATAAAGACAAGGAGGCCACCTCATATTGGCTGTGACTTTGTGCTCTTAATCACAGAACTTAATTATGTAGTTTCTAGGTATAGCAAATACCTACAATGCAAGTACAACCTTGTGAACTGAAAGGAAATTGAGCTGTGCTTCTCATGGGACATACATTGGGGTGTGGGAAGTTGCAGCAACATTTGAACTATAGGATGTAGTTACACCTACACAAAATGTGTACAATATTAGGGTCTCTGAAGGGCCTTGAGCACCACTTACAACTTCTGTATGACCCAAATGATCAACATACTTTTTTTTTTTTTTTTTTTTTTTTGAATCCCCAAACTATACATCCAAATTATTTAAGGCCCAGTTTTTTATGGCTACTGCTTGCAGCATTCAGGAGGTAGAGCTCATTCCTCACTCCGACCTTAGCATCAGGGATCCTCGATCCTAATCCTACTGCTCAGAGAGAGTTCTATATAGACTGTGTGCAAAACAAAAGCAGTAATTTGGACCAAATACCAGCACAGAAAAATAACAGTTATAAATTCATGCCATGAGGAGATTGGAAAGGAGGCTGCTATTTTCCTTCCTAAGCTCTAACCCCAAGTTGTCACCGAGATATCGGTGGGCCAACAATGTATTTGTCTCAAGTCTTCATACCAGATAATATACAGATAATACAATACTCTTTGTAATGTATCCTTGTAATGACTGGCAGTGTGCCTGCCTAATGTAACAATTGGTACATTTACAAGTGTGGTATACCTTGATATTTTAATCTTTATTTATGCAGGGACTCAAACCATTAGTTCCCACTGAATCCCCAGATCTGATTTTTGGGACAAGTAAACCTGCTCCAGGTTTACCAGCAGCTGATCCTTTCTTGAGTCCAAACAAGGTGCCAGACCTACAGAAAGTTTTTCAGGTAATGACAATTTTGAGAGTAACTTAAAGAAAACTGGAGAGTGGGCCATATCTGTCCTTATTTTAACATAGCTAACTACTTTTGCCATTCTACAATACCTAAATTCTGTAAAGTCTAGTCAAGAAACTGTCACATACAGTATAACCTGTGTACTTGTACTATACTACAAAGTATATAATATTCCCTGTACAGTAGATAAATACAGAAGGTGGATAAATGCAGTAACATTGTCTTTTTGCTGAAATTGGTTGTTTGACTATTGGAAGCACTTCCTCTATGGGAATCCACGTGTATGCCTTAAAGCAGATGTGAAAGAGCAAAGCAAATCATTATTGTTTTGTGTATAATAATTTGAATGTTGCTGAAGCTGTTTATAGTGTAGTATAAGAGCACCACAGCAAAGTTTTCAAAGCCAGTTTGTTAGCTATGGAATTTCTAAATGTAGGACTTTTCTTAAAACAAATTAGTTAAGCTTTTGTTTAAGCCTCAAGAATGTGCTTTATGTAATGTTCCCTTTTCTCTCTTACATGCCACTTTGGAATGTGTCAGTCTGACTTGGTGAATAATTTTTTGTACATATCTTTTCACATTCTGTTGTTAGTGACACTTCTCCCATCCAGGTCCTCTTGAGAAACATTTCAAGATATATTCTTTCTGCTTGCACTTAACAGCTTTGGCTAACAAAATTAACTTGCTTTTGCATTTGTCTTGCTAGACAAAATACACTTGGTTGTAGTGAGCCTGTTTGTCAGGAGGTTTCCCTCCTGGAAGTCTCTTAATTTACTCAAGGTAGCTTATTCCTCAATGACCTCAGTATGGGTGTTAATTTGTTTTTTGCTTGTTTTCTCCTTGACCTCTTCCCACAGAGATCAGATGGCCTGCCAGTACACCTGAAGCTAGGATATCCAGACAGGCTGCTCTATCGGACCACAATGGCTCTGACAATAGGAGGGACTATCTACTGTCTGGTGGCACTGTTCATTGCCTCACAGCCAAAGAAACAAAAGTAAATGAACCACACCTCATGGGACTCTCAGCACTCCACTGAAGGATCTCCTGCATGTACCACTTGGCACTTAAATCTGTTCCCTGTGATCACATAGGGTTCATTGTTAAGATCGGATTTCTTGGAGAAAATGTTTTTAAATCGGTTGCCTTATGTATTCTAAAACACCAATATAAACAGAGAAATACAATATTTTAACATATGATTGTAGCTTTTCTTGTCTTGCAGGAGTTAATAAACAGTTGGAGAAAGTTAAGCTTTTCCTTCCATCTCTCACCTAACTTAAACAGTGTTAGAGAGAAGACAGGACAAATAATTTGTGAGCTATGCGCCACATTCCTTAGTGGAAGGATGCTGCTAGTTTCCAAAACACTAAAAGCAAAAAATTTAATTATAGCATACTGGGAACTTGTTTCTGTCCTATACTTTTCCAAATCCTGGTACATGAAGTAAATAATATACCACCTCTGGTGGTAGGACAAAGGGCTTGTCTCCCTGGAGCATTTAAAGTGGATTTATTCCATAACTGTAGCATCACTGTATGCAGCAGAGTTCACCATTATTGTGGCATCAGTTACACCAGTTTTTGGACGTTCCTTTGTCAGACTGTATTATCATGCAATAAAGATAGCTACATGAATACTGAAAGAATCAAGTCTCAAGAGTTTCAGAGGATTTCAGCACACCTGGCAGTGAAGTAAACATATTGGTACACTTACAGGTTCAACTTGAAGATCTCAAATAAGAAAATTGATTCAGCTACCTTGCTGTCATCTTTTTGAGATGGTAGGTCTCTTAAAACCTCTCCCAGACTGCACTGTGTGTTTAACTATAATTTTTGGTGAAACAGGTTGCTGTCATAATTCAGCCGCTTACTGTTTCCAGTGCCTGCAGATAGTTATTTATATACACTCATTTCTGTAGATGGAAGAGAGATAAGCCAATACAACCCTTTATATTACCCTTGTAATAGCATAGCCTTGAACTGCAAGTTTCATACAGGTCTTCACAAAATGCATCCTCTGATTTCATAGTTGCTCCTCTGCCCCTGAACATTGATTTGCTGGTCTCTGTAAAGACTCATCTGTCTCAGAACTGTGCAGAAACAACCTTCAAAGTAAATAAGAAAAATTGTTGATAAAGGAAACTAAAACTGCCTTTTTTCAATCTTTACTAAAAAAAATCTGATTTTTTTTCACTTAAGTTAATCAAAGCCTTATTACTGTTATAGGAAAGAAGAGAGATGCTCATACTGTGATCTCAGGTTTCAGTCAATGTTGGTATTTTGGGATGGGAGAGATTTAAGTCAATGAAAAATAGTTTTCTAAGGACAGCAAGAGTCAAAGAATAGCAGAGAATAAATTCTGCAGGAGCTGACAGTTGTGTTGCTGCTACTGATAAAATATTTTCTCCTCAATAGCCCATGCTTCCATGGCACTCAGTCTTGTGCTGTAGCCTGTTAAATACTACAAAAAAGAAAAAAAGTAAGAAAGAAAAAAGAGAAAACAGCACAGTAGGTTGTTGTCTGTCTTCCCTACATACCATCTATCAAGGACTGCCTGCAATTATTTTCTAATAAAGGATATTGTGCATGTAAACTTGACAGATAGATTTTCATGAAGCTGAGCTCTGTTCAGAGTATTTCCATGCTCTTAGTTTTCTGATTTGGTTTTGGTTTTATTGGAAGAGTGGGCTAGGGACTTTCATGTTTTGTTCGTTTTTGTGATAGTACTGGGTTTTTTGTTTTAAACCAATTCTTTTTAGCACTCATCTAGCAGGTAACAACTTTCTGCTTGTTGCTAAAGCAGATGTGGGTAAAATAACCAAACTGTTATCCCACAGCTCATTAGCCAGTGGGAATACTCTCATGGAAGGAATGACAGCCTTAGCACTCAGGCCCAGCCTGCTTAAAGTAACTCAGCTAGGACACTGGGTTCATGTCTTGAAGTTAGAGGTCATGGCTGAAGCCACAGCTAGCAGAATTGCCATGGGCCTCCCTTTTTCCAGCTCTATGTCAGCAGCTAAGAGCACACGCCAAAGGGACAAAAACCGCCCATCAGATTTTGCAAATAAACAGAGACTACATAATCCAGTGCACCTTTCTCCCCCTTCTCCCCCGCAGTGTCTGGATTTTGAAGAACTGTATTCATTTTGCCCTTCTCGCAAAACCTGAACCAGTTGAATCAGGATGAGAGTTCTGCTTCAGCTTGTGAGATTGACACCCATGGTTCAGTTGGGGGTTAAAGAACAAAGAGGCTTGTCTGCAGCCACTGAGTACTGCTCCAGGTACAAGAGAAAGGGGAGACTGCATTTCTGTCTTCCCTCAGCAAAGTGCTCTGAAAACCGGGAAAAGTTTCTAAGCTGTAACCGCATTAGTCTGTGGCAGCAAAATTTTGCCCCCTTTCCTCAGTTAGTTTTGAGATCATCATGAAGAAATCACAACATGGTAAATCCTTTTTCTCCCTAGATAAAACAACTCTTAAATATATCTATTTTAAAATACTGATGCCAGACTTCTGTGAGGATTCAAAAGGGTCCAAGTGTTTTGAACTATTATTTGTGATACAGAGACCTAATCATCATCTTAAGCCTTCAAGAACACTTACTTCTAAAAGGAGTAGTCTGATCCTGGTCTGATTGTTAAATACTTAGATAAGGAGAACCAGGGGTGACTTGCAGCATCAAGGCTACTTCAATATTGTGAGTTGTCATCCCCAGAAGTAAGAATCTGATGGGAACTGCAACTGAAGAGTTCTTGTTTTATAAAGACCCTCTCCGTTTTCTTTTAAAAAATATGCAACCTACCAACATAGAGGACTGGGGGGAAAAAAACAAACCCTTTTTTAAATGATAGCTTATACTCTAGTGTTTTGGTTTGAATGTATATTAGAGAATAAATTATAATAAGCTCTCATACCCCAAGGTGCTGTGTTTGGAAGGGAAAGCAACTGAGATTTAGAATACAATGGAACAAAATTATCTCATGGATAATCATCCATCCCCCATGGCATTATCTCATTGTTGAGAGACAATGGTTTTCCTTCTTAAATGATTTCTGTGGCAACCTGGATTCAATAGTTGTATCTTTGTAATGGTTTTTAAATAAGATCTCCTCCCCTACCTTTTGTGTGGGAGTAGTAGAATAAATGCATTTGAGAAGACATTGATAGTATGCACATGTGTCTTACAGCTGCTTTAGGAATTAAAGTATGTTAAGGGGAGGATTCCTGCACAGTGTTGTAGTGTGACCATACAGTCTCAAAAGCCTTTTGCCTTAACATTTGACATTGTCAACAGGCTGATTATTTCCATACTGAGACATTTAACTGTTTGATGTTGCCTTAAAGCAAAGCTTTCTAATTAAAAGACTGTAAGGAATAAAAACATGAGAAACTTGAAAATTGGGAATCTAATCTTACAGACCTAAAAAAAGCCAAAATGAGTGTTTAAGAGCAGTTTCTTTGTGTACATGTACACTGTACTTATTCTGTCTTTATCCTCCTTTCTGCCTTCCAAGAGGCTCGAAGAATCACAGATCAGATGGGGAATTTTTTGGTGACTTCTCTCGCAAACCATACCCCTGCAGATCCTAAAACTTGGAAAATTCAGATGCTTTTCTACAAAGAGAAAAATGGGTGTGTATTGCCTAAGTTGTGTGTAAAATCATGCTAAACTGTTCTGAGAATGGTGTAAGATACCTGCATTTTATGACATAGTAAATTTTTCCCCTTTCCTGCCCTTCACCTCAGCAAAGAGTTTCACAAGGAAGCCAAAGCTTGATCTCTCTTTTAAAATGGACAGTGGGAAGAATTTGCCTGTATTCTAAGCATTAATGTCAAGCAGTAGGCACAATAAACAACACTTAAAGCACTTTGCATATTCAGTACTAATTGCATCTTCATTTATAAAAGATCATTATTTTGAAACAATTCCAGTTAGCTGCAGTGCAAGTGATGCACAGATTGCTAAGACATAGAAGCATATTTGCTGTGAGAGGGAGTACAGGCATTTCTATAATCAGGAAATAAGGTAGATGCTGTCAAGCATCAGTGTGGTATCTCACTAACATCAGATCTTATCTCCTGGTGCTTCTCACGTGATCCCAGACTGCTTTTGGATATGGCACTAGACAGGGGGAACCACTTTTTTTGTACTTTAAGTATCTCAAAATACAGGAAAGTTGAGTTCAAGGGTCTGTTTTCTCATACATACACCCCCCAGTCTATTGCAGGCAGCCCAGATCTACAAGCCCAGGGGCTACAAGAAGGCAGTCATCATCCTCTGGCTCCAAAGAGACATGATACTCCCTGATAAAATGTTTTTCCTGAATGATTTTGCCCAGTGGATCCAGTGCTGCAAAACTGGGGGGGTGGGAAAGAGGGAGAAGTATTTTTCCTCATTTCATCAGCTGCATACCACTCTCGCTTTTCCCCCTTCCTCACTCCCACATTTTTATTCTGAAGACCATGAAAATTTTTCTAGCACTTCCTTTTTTACATCATTTCTTAAATATTCTGTCCCACAAAAGAAATGGAATTGTTTCTAACAGCTTCAGAATAAATTCTGAAATATTAATATCATATTCATATAGTCTGTCACATGTACTTTTTCTCTGCAAGCTGGAACAAGCCCTGGAAGTCTCCTTTGTCAAGTATACAATCCTGCCAGCCTACTGAAAGTCTTACTTTAGTGAGAAGTCTTTGAAGAAGCTGTTCTACAGGTGTGCAAACATAGGGGCATCAAATGACTCGCTGCTTACAAGCATCAGACTGGATTTCAAAGAAAGAGAGGAAATACTGCTTCCCTGCAACATTCTTACACTTCAAGCCATGTTACCTCAAATGCATTTTTGTACCCTTTTTCATATCTTCCTTACAATTCAGCCACACATATTCATTTTACTATAAGTGTTTTATCTATTTATGGTGTGGTGCTACCTCAGATATCTTTGATACATTTCACCACTAAGACCTAATTTTGCACGCCCCACACTGGAAATTTAGGCATCAATTATAGTGTGTGTCTATTACAAAGCTCTCACTTGAGGCATGGAGACAGCTGACAGCATCCATGACAGAGTTCATCACGCCCTGCCTGGGTTAGCCCAGATGCTCTTCCAACCACAGGAAACCATTCTTATCCTTTTGAAAGGTTCTTGTTACATGTGAGGAAGAACATCTCTGTAATCTTCAGTTGCTTACCTACTCACAAGAGAAGGCTGTACATTGTCTAATCCAAAATACTGCATATATGCAAATTGTGTCTTCCCTTAAACTAAAAACAGAACAGCACTCCGGAAGAAAACAAGGGGAACATGTTTGGTGGAGTGGAGAGCTGTCAGTTCCACCAACTTGATCTTGACTTGCAGCAAAGAGAACAGGACAAACGAAAGGCAGATTTTCTAGCATAAAGAATAAGTGCTACATATTAAAGCTTGTTCTTGCATAAGCTTAAGGAAAATGTATTAGTTTTCTAATTGGAACTGATTAAGCAATTCTGCTCATATGCAAAACAAAACCCACACTTCATCATACTCATTATCAGCAGCATAACCCTGCAGAATTAACAGGAGGCAAGACTTTAGGCTCTAGCAAAACAACAGTAGCTACAAGAAAACCCTATTCTGCAGTCAGGCACCAAGCAGTTTGTAGCACTGTATCCTTATCCTGCCTTTTCAGAGACACACATTTTCAAAACGAACCAAAAGAGTGATTTTTGATTTTTCACTCTCAGAGACTTACAGGTTTCACCTGGAGCCCTTCCTGAAGCTCTGTAACAGCTTTCCATGGCCACTGAAGAATGGCTCACTAGACAAGGGGTGCTTTTTCACTCAGACACATTCCCTATGCAAAACCTCATGGATAATGCCTGTGTAGTCTGCCCACAGAGAAGCTGTGTATTTGATCTCTCTGTACTGCAACATGTCTAAAATGTAAACATAATACAGTATCCAGATGTGACAGTATTAAAATACTAGAATAATTCCAAAGTACATATGCCCTTCAGGAAATTTATCAAATGTGTGGCATATCTTTACTTTCACTGATTAACAGCTTGTAATAAAAAACTGGTGTGGATTTCCTGGACTCAAACCCCATCTTCTTAATTTAAATTGTACTGGATTACACCAAACTAAGGGAAAACAGAAAGAACCTGTCAGTCGCAATATTAACTAGATTCACCTCTTCTCCCTGGTTTTTGCATACTGTAAACTGAAATGATCACTTGATACATACATTTTATCAAGGATAACTGATCACTGTTATGTGATCAGTTAAAGGATCACTGATCTGCGTTTATCCTTTAGTATTTTTAAACTTTAACTGGCTGCATAAGAGTCTTCAAATGCTCAGTCAAGTCCAAACTGCTCTTAACATCCCTTGCTTTTATAAGTATTTCTGCTAAAGATCACTATTGTATCTTATCTTGTATTAGCACTTCTGATCCCGATAACTGAGCTTTAAAGTTGCTGAACTCAGTGCATGAATGAGGAATTATATGCCTTCTTTCTCAGAACTAACGCACAGATATGCATACACAGTGCCTGCAAGGATAATTCTGGTTTTCAGTTGTACTTCAGGAAAAATATATTTCCAGGAAGAGAATAAATAAGTAAATGGAATCTAGTAACTTTAACAAACATTTTGCCTGTAACATGCATGTTTGCACCACTGGCCTGAAGAAATTAAAGTTATGTGAAACCTGACAAAATATGTCTTCACAAGACAAAGGAAAATTTAAAACCACCACATTTTTACCCAGCATCTTGAAATCCACCCGAAACAATTTGGAGTTCAACTATTACCACACTCTCAAACTTCATATTTTAACATTCATTAGGCAAAAATGCACTAATATTGCCTTGCAACTCCTTTTCTCATTAAACAATTGTTTCAGTTTTACACTGTGAGGAGGTGCATGACTGCTCTCCTAGAGCTGCAAATGGTGGAGGCACGATGGTCTCCAAATGAACTTGTGAAAAGCCTCAAACAAGTGGTTTTCTATTAATGCATTTTTGTGTGGCAAAATTACAAAGATCCTATATGTTATAATTTTTGGAGTCAGCTTTGCCAGTACACACAGTGTCAGCACTAGAAGAGCCCTGCCAAGTTGCCATAAATCGGATGTATCTTATCTCCTGGGGCTCAATCAGTACAAGTCTTTTTTCTGGCAAGGTATAAACTCATTTTTAGATTGTCTTTCCACACTCCTCACCATTTTATCAGCACAACTTGTAGGTTGCATAGCAACCTGCCCAAGTTTAATTCTTACTGGCAAAATACAGACCAAAGTGGAAGTGGTACCAGTCAAAGAATAAAGTTCTTTTATATTTGGATTGCAATGATCTGTTACAAAAACATTCATAGGTAGGGGGAAGAGCAGTAGGGGAAAAAAAGAAGCAAAGACCAAACCATAAAACCAAGACACCTGGCAGAGTTGCTATCCATTTTTCCAGATTTTGACAGTAAATACCTACAAATTCTTCCCCTCTCAAGATTCCTTCCGTATTTCATCTCTCTCAGGCAGAAAGATCAAGTAGCAGAGAGCAATTTCTTTCCCATTAAGCTCTCTTCATTAATAGGCCACATCTCTGCACTCCAGACACAGAACTTGTGCAAGATGCCAGTGGAAGTGCCAACTGTGAATTTGTGCCAGTACATGTGACCCATCGTGAGGCTCTTTCAGGACAGTAAAGTTCACAGGATGCAGAGTACAGACTAAAGTATAGAGCAATTATAATAAAATTGTCCTTTTAGCATCTGAGGTATGAGGAATGTAGGAAAATAGAGATAGTGATGAAGGTAATTTCACACCTAAGGAGTTACAGCTGTGCTAATTATCAAGAATTAGGAACAGGCCTGCCCTTAATAGGCCACAAATAGATCCAGTTAGGAAGGGAATTGTAAAAGAGTAGGTTGGCTGGTTGAGAAGTTAGATGGAGTTCGTTGGCTGTGCTGAGAAGAAGGAGTCAGTACTGTGAGGAGCTGCCCACGAGAAATCACCAATCATGAAACCTTTGCAATAAGATGGCAACAGAGGTATCCACATAAATCTGTGTTGTCATGCCAGCCTGGTGAGATCACCTACAGGGATAATATAATCTAGAGGCTGCAAGATGGGTGACAGGGCTGGGGTTTAGATCTCCCCCTTGTTTCTTGTGAAGAGACCAGAGCATTTAATAAAAACAGTCTTCATATATGGTAAACTTACAATCTATGACCTACCAAACACTGTTACAATGACCAAAAGGTTTGGAGTTTTTTTTGTTTTTTAATTTGAAAAGAGTTACCAAATTTTTCACTGAGTACCACATACTTAATAGACCCAAGATGCTTATTTGACTCTCCCTACAAGGACAAATACGCTTTGCTAGTTCTACCAGTTTATGCTAATTTGTTTTATTTTTCAGACTTGAAATAAAGAGTACAAGAGTGGTAGGAAAAAATCTACTTTTACTTAGGAGTGCTGGGTGAGCAAGAACTAGTCTTGTATAATTAAGATTGAAAGTTCCTCACAGTCATTTTATAATATATTTCTATAGATACAAGATCCTTGGAGATTTAATGTTATCTTTTTATATCATACCATTTCCAGTTTCTGATTTTGATCTACGTCCTTTTGATTTACTCAAAGAACTAATTACAGTACACCCAAATCTGTGACTGAAGCCAAATACTAGAGTCCAAGTGAATCCTGGCTAGAATTTCACCTGAGAGATATATGAAAGGGGTGCAGAAACCAGTGTAGATGTAATGATGTGCTTGCTATAATGTTTTTGCAACAAAGAATAATTTATGGCCAGACACACTGGAATTAGTCTTGAGTACATGTAATACATATCTTAGATTCACTCTGAAACCACCTTTATCTCATACAAGGTCAGTTATCTCTTAGGAGATAAAGCGGCATTTTTTAGTAGCAATGGCACTAACAACTAAGAGCAACTTCAGAGCTGTGTTTGTGGAGAGCAGCTGGGCTCTGTGAGCCAGACGAGTCCATTGGATCTGGCAGCTTGAATGGCCATGGAGCATCATCTTATCACTATAAATTTTATTTTTGTAGAATTTAGAACAAACTCTATTATTACTTGCAACAGCTCCATTCTTAGAATAGCAAATTGGTCCTTTATTTGTAATTATTTGTATCATTTTGGTTACAAATCAAATGTGATTTATTATATTAATCCTTAATTAAGAACATTTTCTTAGAAATTAACTGTGATATTTTCATTTCAATCCTGTAACAAAAGGTTTGAAATCTATTTCACAACTTGCACAAGAAGAATTGGGGGAAGAAAAAAAGAGGTGTGATTCTCATTTTATCTGCTGCAATTGTTATATCTGCTCAAAGTAAATTTAGGATAATGACATTTTAATTCAATGGCGCTCTAGGGGTAAGAAAAATTCTGGGGCATTTCTATTTCAAGTTGATCTTAAAGGAGTCCATTTGCTTTGAAAAAAAATGTACTAATCTCAGGTCATCTAACCTTGAGAAGTTATCAACTTTAGAATAAAATAACATACGTGTTTCTGAACCTTTAAATGACATGCCATCTCCCCATACCCCCTCAAAAAACAACCCACCAAACAAAACAACAACAAAAAGCCCCCACCCCTCCCCAAAACACAGGAGGAAACCCAAACCCACTCTAGAATTTCTGGGATAAAACCATTGTACAGAAGCACATGCACAGTTTCTTATAAGTCTCTTCGTCCTTGTGCAGATTAGACTGTTCACTGAATTTAAGCCAAGCTTGTATAATTTGTGTTCCATGGGAACTGACTGCCTCGACAGAAGGGTTTTAAGAAAACAAAATAAAACTAAATTTGTCTGGCCCTTAACACTAAGGGCTTGATTGTGTTCTAACAAGCTCATTTACCTTTCACAGAGATGAGTGAGTAGAGTTAGCACCCTAGAATAGAATATACAATTAAAAAAAAAAAAGGGAAATCAGGATGGAGACTAATTTTAAGGCTAATTAAAGTTAACAAAGACTGAAAAAAAGTATGGAGGAAAAAACCAGAATGAGGTTTTACAGTGAACTATTACAGGTTTTAATAAATTTAGAAAAGTACACATGACATAAAACCCTGAGTCTGTAAAAGCAAAACTGGAAATGGCATCCAAAGGACAGGAATTATATAAAATATGACACTGAATTTCCCTGCAGTGTTTCCCTAGAATGTCCAAACTACTATTCAAAGTCAATATCCAAATAGTTTTAATTTTCACCATTGCATGAGGGCTAACTACTTCTCCAAGGGAGATATTGCTCTGGGAGTGGACAGGAGAAGGCAGACCTTCCATTACAGACCAGTAAGAGTTCTGCCTGAGCAAAGCTTATTCCTCTCAGAAGGCAACGAGGGTAGTCAGACATCTCAATAAAGAGTTTGTTTACAAGTGTTTCTCAGACAAATATATGCTAAGAACATAAGCATCAAGACGAAGAGGTCTGGGGATGAACACTTGAAAATGATTTAATTTCTACCATTTAGTGGAACTCTGATGATGCCAAACACTCCAGAGTTTAATAACACAATATAAAGCACTGCTTTCTGTCTGGTGCTTAAAGCTTAATTAAAGTGACTATACTGCTTCTTCTAGCTGGAATGATTTGAAAACAATTTCTGATTCATTGACCTTTGTGTTTAACCTCAGATATTCAATTTGGATGGCGCAATGTTTCATGTAAATATACTCCTCTTTTCCTTGACGATGACCTGTCCTTCTCTATTCCAAAAATATGGAAAAATTAAGATAATAATATCTTAAAAATATTTTAATTTGATTTTGATAAGTACCCAAAATTGGTGCAGCAAAGATTATGCCGAAACTGACCCCCACTTTGAAAGGAACATCTGGCACTGGGGAAAAATGCATTTCTGAGCACCCAAAGGTGACCTGAGGCTTTAAGAACAAGTAGAAATCAAAATCTGTTTTATACAGGGATATATGGAAGGGAAATAAGAACAGTTGGTGAGATGGAGTGTTCTCCTTGGCTTTCTGCTGTGCAAACATTGTCAGCAAAGATCCTATTACAGAAATGAAAATCTGCAATATTTTATTTCACTATGAGCTGATGTTTTCTGCTTAACTATAACTCAATTATTGCAAAACCAGGACAGAGCCCTATCATTCCTAGCCAGCGCTTAGTTTTCTTGTCCAGGTGAAGGACTGTGGCTCTTATTCGAGTATGAACACTTGCAGCTTTGCAAAGGGGACAGTGAACATTCAGCACTTGCCAGGGTTGCAGCATGGTGGCCACCACAATTACATTGCCCTAGGATGACCTTGAGAATTTTTCTTGTTAGTGAAACATGGAGGGAGGAGAGGAAATTAGCAAAGTGCCTGATTCAAACAGGCAGAATGCAAAAGTTAGGGACCATCTGTGGAAGACAGACCTTTGAATAACAATGCTTTGGTCTTCAAACTGCCAGAATGGATTTTGTTTCAATGCACAGTTGTATGGATTTTGATTACCTGTCTCAGGATCTCACTGGTCACAGGTGAGTTTTCCCAGGGTTATTTTTGTATAAATCAAATCCATGTTGTATATTTGAATAAATCTCTATTAAGTAGCTACTTAGGAGTAGATATTTCCAGCTAAAACTGAGAGGACACTCCACATTCATGGGAAGTGTGAAAGGATGCTGGTATGACAAGATAAACTTCTCTGTGTGCAGCAGAACAGTTCATGCCTGCTCTCCTGTGGTAGTCACACTTGTTCTGTCAAACTTCCTCCCTTGCCTTCAAGGTAACAGTTGTCCTGGATCCTCTTTAATATTTTAATCAGGTAACAGACAACATAGAAATAATCTGGCACTGCCAACAGTCTGACAGACAAGATCACAGGTGGCAATTTAGTCCCAGCAAATCACAAACAGCATTCTGCTGCTTTTTTTTTGACACTAAGAGCATGAATCTCTCAGCTTCTTACTCTGTCAAGACATCAATTTAAAGATGTTTCCAGAAATTTAATTTTCTATATTGTGAAGGAGATCAACATTTAAATCATTATCAGAGAGGGATCTATAGATGGAGAGTAGATTAAATCACATGTAGCATAACTGACCTCTATGTTTCAGTAAACCTTGTTCCTTAATAAGTAAAAGAGCTGAAGATGAGTCCTTTGACAAAGCAAAGGGGAGCAATTTCACTGCATCAGAAATACACTAATATCCTGCAGGAATGAAATGATAACTTGGGATGGCCCATAGGACCAAAACACCATGGCCAAGTTGGTTTGAGGCCATGACTGTCCTCTTTGAGGTGCTCTGACCGCATTACGGCCCTCATCTGTCAGAGCACTGTGATTCAGCTGCATCTGCCACCAGGCACAGCAGTTATACAAGGTCTGCGTTCCTTTTTTTTTTTTTTTTAATGAGGCATTGTGGTCAATCTGAAATTCTATATTGCACTGAAAATGTGCATTCTGGTAATAATATCAATTGCATATCTCAAAAGAAGAAAACCTACAAACGTATTCAGTATTTGCCCAAAATAAATATGGAAATCCTGAGTAGCAAGCAGTATAAAAAGGGAGGAAAAAATGAACTTTTCCATAAATTCTTTTCTGGTAAGCTCCATCTTTTAAAGCAAAGGTACAAAGAGGTGCACAATTCCTTAAGATATGTAGCAATTTAGTGGCACATAATTGTCAGAACATTGGAAAACTGTACTCACTGCATGCTACTACACCTGGAGCACTGTCATCAGCAACCAATATCGAAAATAGTCATGCTGCAGTAAAATGCTATTTAATAAACCACTTAATCAGGACAAGTAATGTGAACAAACACTGCAAACTGCATCCAAATTTGTGGGTCATCCAACAGTTTTTGTGATCAATAAAATAATAAAAAGATTTAGCAAGTTGCCAACATGCCTTAGGCATATCCTACCACACAGAATTCACCATGTGTCAGGCGGCACCATTCCCTAGCAACATCAAGTGTTATTATTAGCATCCTGAGACCCAAGGTTATTAGTGAGCTCTGAACTCACAATACTCAGAAGATAAAAACCTCTAATACTGTTATTGCTCTCATTCAGCAGTTGGTGTTTTAATCATAATATGTTGTCTCATTAAAAATCATTACATTAATTCTGTGCATGATTAGAATCCACAAAGCCTGTTGCACACTGCCTTTAAAATAAGGAAAGGTCAGCTTCCTGTAGTCTCAGTGTGCTTTTAGGTTTATGTTAAAAACTTTTTTAAGGAAAAGGTAAAAAGGAATAGCAGTATATATGAGGGTTTCCCCCAAGGTAGAAACAAAGCCTGAGAAAACAAAGGTCTAAGCTATTGAAGTGGGTTGTGTGCTGAAACTGGCTTTGTATGGTTGCAGATGGAAGGCAGGCAGACTAAGTTTTAGCTTTAGCCACCAGGCTCTGAGCTCCCAGCTCAGTGAAGCATTTTTGCCCCATTTCCCCCAACGCAGCAGTGGCTCAGCATTATTCTCAGAAATGCTTCATGCTTGGCTGGTATTTGCTATGTTGGACCCACGCGCCCACTAGGAAGTTTTTAAAAGTTCATTAATTATATTAAAAAAAAAATCATTGCTGTAGATTAAAATCGTCCAGTTGCTGGAAAAGCAATTGGGAACTGCACCCATCTGCTCCACAAGCACATGGGGCAAGGGGACACCTTGTGCTCTACCTTTCGCTGCATCAGGTACAATGTGGATGGACTGACAATTGATACTGGGTCCTTCAGCCTTCAAAAAGAAGCACCACAGCTTCCTCCCAAAACCCTGAACAGAATCATAAGGCAAATAAGAGCGCCTCAAGTCTCAGGTCAGGCAGGCAGAGGAGGAAACCTTGACTCAAGCCATGTCAGAAATTTTTGCTTTGAGCAGTAAATGCACAATGAGTCTCTGCCATCCCACCGCCTGTGCATGGTCCTTCTCCAGTGACATTCAATAGCTGTCAGACTGATACATGGCCAGGCTTAGGTATCCACACAAACTCCCCCTTGCTGTCATAGACCAAATAGCTGGAATTCTACATCACAGTTTTGCCAGATCCCTGCCAAAACATTCTAATCAAGCAGTATGGGTGGTATTTGTTTGCATTTAGAGACATTCTGAGTCTTATCAGCCCAAAGCACAGCATTTCTCACTACTAAGTCTTCCTCTCCACTCCTGATGTTTAACATTTTCATTTTGTCTTCTTGGTGTAGCAAAAGTATTCAGACTGAGATTTCTTTGGTTCTGCAGTTTTTGTTTCAGAAGCTTGAATTCACAGTGCCAGCAGTATGTTGTTTACTGTCAATCTTTCAACACAAACAACAGGGTTATAAATTTCCCTACAAATGGAGAATGTTGTCCCCTGGGACCAAGGGAGTTCCTAGAGCCAGGGCAACAAATTGGTTTCAGTGCAATTCAGACTAATCCTGTGTTTGCCAAACATCTGAAAAAGAAGGTTCTGGCTCACCCTCAATACCAGTCCCATCCTCGTGTCCCTTGCTCTCTGCATTGAGCCTTCAGCAGAAATCTTCTGGGATGTTTCTAAATTAGCTCACCAGTCAACCTCCTATTCAGCATGCAGCAGCAACTTTCCAATTAGCAGCTATTCTTCCACTGTAGTCTACATTCTAAGAGTCATTATTCTAAATTCACCCACAAATTGAACAGCCCTGTTTCCATCTGTAATCAGGCCAGGTACAAACATGCTCTAAACCCACCCTCATCTGATTATATTACTGCTCATTAATTTTCTTCTTTATTGTTATTATTCCAGCTTCACATTGCTTGATTGATGTTGACACAGACAATTTCAGTTGTACAACTCAACCCTGTATGTCTAGTCTACAGTATCAGTGATATATATATTTATTTATATTTGCATTTATATTCACATTTATTTGCAATGCTTAGTCATGTTCACAAAACTATTAGAACATCTTCAGAGAGGACTGTACAAACATTTACAGTTGAATTCCTGTTCTTAATAACCTTTTCTTTTGTATTTTTCTACCTAGAACATGACAAATTTATATCTGAGGCTACATTTAAGAAATAGGAGCACCAGATATCTAAGACAAGAACTAAAGACAAAAGAAGAAAACACATCTTCTCAAGGAAGAATATTAAAATAACAAAATCCCTACAAAGTCCAAAAATATTCCAGCATAAAATATGGTTTGAAATATGAAAAGAGACAGGGGCCCAGTGGAGTAAATCTCTTGACTATGTGATGAAAACATGTAATTTCTGAAATTTAAAGAAACTCTACCTCAGAATGTAAGAAACATTCATATCCACAATTCGCAGAATCTAGATCTGCAGCCAGCCTGGTTTTATCTTTTCTAGTCCACCTTTTTTTCTTTTTCTTTTAAGAGAATTTGCACATCCACTTTATGAACAGTTTGTAACTCTCCTCACTTCTCGTGTTTCTGCACCAGAGCCCTGGGTGAGCAGAGGCACATGGATATAGCCAGAACCAGCAACTCCATTGGCTTTGGACACACCTTCCCCTCATGGCCTCTCCAGATGACCCTTCCCATGTAAACAGCAAGGGTGCAGAACAATCCAAATGCAGTGATGAAAGGCAGCATGAGCTGCACAGCTACCCCAGGGATTCTGCCAGTTAACACCACTCTGTGGCTTCACCTCACCTTGCCAAGCATTTTTCTCTCCCTCGTACTCTGTTTAAGATCCAGCTTTGAATCTAAGGGCTTTGCTGAACACTAGGCTATCTCCTACACAAAGTCGCCTCATGAAACAGAAGGTTTCCTATGCTCCTTGCCCAGCTGCCCCCTGGACTGCAGTGTCTGGCCACCTGCAGATGATTTTAGCAAGCAGGAAAACACTCTTTTTCTATGTACCAGTTTCAGAGGCATCAAAAACTTTTAATGAAAGTGTAATTTTTCTTTCTGAAACCTAATTAACACTAAGAACAGACACCGTAACACTCCAAGGTTTCCTCTGGTTGACAATTTTAAATAGTTTCCTTCAATCTTCATGGACTTCAAATTGAACACTTGTTTACACTTCCAGTGAAATACCATTATTTAATCTGCATTAAAATGCTTCTTCTGGTTGTTATACTAAAATTTCCAGCTCTTGTACTCTGAACTATGTAATCTATTATAGCTTTTATCTTCACACTAGCCATGTCAGGAGCAATATGTGGATATCCTAATCTTTCCCTTTCTAACTCCATAATCTCCTGATCATTAATCAAAAGAAAAAAAAGAGAGAAAGACTTGCAAAGCTGTTCTGTGCTTCCTGTTACATGTTAACAGTTGCTAAGTCGCTTGGTAAAACTAATAAGCAGCCAAGCTTTTCTGTTTTACTTGAAGTTTTCTTTTAATTGTGCTCCCTCTGTTAATCTTCCTCTGTTGCTTTATTATGCATCACAAGCTTCTTCACTTCCTAAATTAGATCCAGTTCTTTATTACTCCTTGGCATAGCTTGCAACACCTTACCTCAGTGCCCCATTTGTGACTGGCATATGATGCTTTATTGAACTAGACCAATGTAATGTGAATGCAAATGATTCATTTTCTAGCACTTCTTAAGATTCATGTTTTGCTTTTGGAAATGAGAGCAGTTTAGAAGAAGTCTCATTATACCAGATGGGACACTTACACAGATCAACCTTTTCTAACTAATATTAAAGTAAGGCCTGTTCAGACATGAAGCTACACTACGTGAGATTCAGAGGTCCCTTCCAATGTACAGTTTTCTGTGACTCTTATTCCAAACCTACTCCTTTTTTGGCTCATTCTCATGCCTTAACACTAAATCTTTCTTTTGCTACCTGCATGAAGTCTTAATAGGAGTCTGGGCCCACATACTGTTCAAGGGCTACATTCACAGCACAGCAATTCGTGTTCAAATTTCCCTGCCCCCAGCCTGTTCTCTCCTGTTCCACAGAAATGCTTGAAATATCTGCCAGAGATTACTCAGTGGCTTGCTTTCTCTTTCTTGATGCACTTTGACTTTGCACAGAGTACACATGAGCAGCTGAGACAAGGTCTACTTTCTCCCAGTTGAGGGTCTTCCCTGCCGCCTTGTGCACCAGGTCCTCACCCTCTGGTTTGCTTTTTATCCTCTCCCAGGGGAATACTCAACTACTTCAATGTAGTATATAATAGATTGCAGAGATGGTGCTGTTACCCTTTCTTTGTTTTTAATGAGTTACTTCAACTGTTTCATTTGAATGGTGCGTGCATACACACTGCAGTCTCTGTTTAAAGGGAAAAAATAAGTCAAGAAGAAAAAATTCCTCTCTCCCATGTCTTCCTTCTAGGTTTACAGAGGAAACCAAAAACCTGTTTTCACAGCCCCAACAGACTACAGGCTGATCATTTCTCTTGCATGGTTCTAAGCCAGTGAAACAATACTGATAACTGGTTTTAAAACCTCATTAACACACATGAAGAATAACATGTGGTTTATTTGCCACGTAAAAATTAGCTGTAAAGAATAACCTCTGCATGTAAACAGGAAAAGTTGTCACTAATGCAAAGAGGCATTTTCCCATCTATCAGAACATGCCACATAGGAATAGCAATTTCTTCTATCTATATACTTCTTCACAGTCACTTCTGGGGAGAGAGAGAAGTATTGTGCGTTTCTGTCCTGCAAACACCAAAAAACCTGTACAAACACCAGCAACCGTGGGGAATGAAGGAGATTCTGCAAGCTTGTGGCTTCTGCTGCATCATGAGATTCACAGCTCACAGCAGTTCAAGAGGAGCTCATGAGAAGGCAAGAGTGACACCTCTCTACCTCTGCAGACCCTGCCCAACACTTATTCCACATCCTTCAGAAGAAGGGCTGCTCTGCGCACAGGGTGAGACGACCATCTCCTTCGCAGCTTTTGGACACTACTGCCAAAACTGACAACTGAGATCATGGTGAAATATAAAGCTGTAGCCCAAAAGCTTAACAGAAATATCTGAAATAAGTATTAAACACTTTTTTTTTTTTCCCCGATTAATTTCTTCAGTACAAACAACCAGACGCAGAATTCGAAGGAATGTGCGCGAACATAAGTGGGAAGAAAATGAGTGAGCAGGGTGGTATTACCATGCCCCAAAGTGAGTGTTATCTCTGCACTATGAAAGAAGTTAAAAGTGATACCTGTCAACTATGGAACATTTGCTGTTTGAAGAAATAAGAGATTAAATAGTTTCATGAAATGCCAGAAGAGATGAGTAATTATTCAGTGAGGCACCCAGACCAGATTAATTACAGCTTGGGAAGAGAAATCTTGGTAAGGATGTTTCTGTAAGATGGCAGCACTGAAGCCTTTATGTTCTAGCAACCAACAGAATAATAATGACAATGATATAAATAAAAAAAACCCATCACAGTAAGAACAACAAAACAATAAAGCAAGCAAAGCCCCCCCAACCACACATGACAGGAAGCATTACTTCATGAAGAAGGATCCAAGAGCTATTTATCAGTATCTGTCTTTCTGCTCTAAGCCAGAGCATCAAGCTCATATATTTTAGGGTAATTTTGAGGTAGTATTTTTTAGTAGAATACTGAGTATTAATCTTGCCCTTAAAATAGTGTACCAAAATATATAAATAACTGCAGAGTCTGTTACAAAAAGCTTAAATAGAGAAACCGTGAAGGGAAGAACCTTGTGTGTCATCAAGGAGATACGAAG
Source organism: Pyrgilauda ruficollis (assembly GCF_017590135.1). Taxonomy (NCBI): domain Eukaryota; kingdom Metazoa; phylum Chordata; class Aves; order Passeriformes; family Passeridae; genus Pyrgilauda; species Pyrgilauda ruficollis. Next base: position 5,397,158 of record NW_024525489.1, on the reverse strand, counting down.
AGTACCACTCCCTCAAAATTTTAGAAGAAAAGTATTTTTATTCCTCACTCCCCCCATCGTCTCATTTCCATGAGGTATAAGATGATGCTAAAAAAAGTGATTTTTTTTTTCTGTGAGGGGAAATCTGTTGTTCATAGAAATCTCTCTCTCTCTGGAGGTATGAAGATTATTTTGAGAAAATTACATTAGTCTCAGTTGCACTGACTGACAATTGCAGTCAGAGAAGCCTTATGTCACCAAGTATTATATCAAAGAAAATACCATGCACTTCAAGAACATAAGCTTATCAGATTCCTGTACTCAAAATTAAGCATGCAGTTTCCACAAACTTTTTGGTCTTATACAAGCAGTATGAAAACTTTCTTTAAGAACAACCCCAACAGCCTTTTGCTTCTAATGAAAATAAATACTAAAGTCAAGTATTCAATAAGTACTAAATTTATAGTTCATAATACCCCAATTTACTGTCAATTTAACTTTTCAGCTGTACTATATCACACAGCATGAATATCTTAAAGGTAATACACTTTTAATACCTTTGCTTGTAGAGATAGAAAATTTGCTTTGGCTCATCCAAAAATCCTTCCCTATGCTCAGTTTGCAGACAAAATTCATCTTTTCAGTTCTCCAAGTCTATTTGCAGTTGACTGCAATAGACAAACAGCACATATTTCACTGTGATGCCTTCAGAGTTGCTTGGATCTGATCCCACACAGATGTTGTGCCCTACCTTAGCAGGATAGTTTAAAACCCTTTCATTTTAAACTCTCCAGTTTTAAACTCTCCCTCCTGGGTGTGCACTAGCAGGCCCAGGCCCTGGGATCCCATCCTGCAGTCATATTCATCTGATGGGCTCCTCTTGCGCTTTCAGGATCTGAGGTGGAGCTGGTCACCACCATCAGCCCATGGAAATTACCAAACCCGACTCAGAAGGTCTTCACGTACCTCTAAAAACACAAGCTCGTCCAGCACTGCTGTTCCTGGAATGAGGAAGGACTTTCAGCAGGGAACCACAGCAGGAAATACTGCCTGCAGGAGCAAGGGAAGAGCAGAACCAGCCCCCAAGCAGCTAATGAGGACAACACACATCTGATACTCTCCACCACCTGCTGATGGGGCGTTTATTACCTTGCTGTCTTGCTCAGACTGGTGTAATTTCCTCAGCCCATCCTTCCACTCCTCTTCTTCTCTGAGAGAAAATCCTTGAAGTGTTACTCTAACAACTGGAGGAAAAAAAAAAATCCCTCTGAAAGCCCAGTGAAATCCTCCTTTTTAAATGAAAGAAAAAGTAATTCATTATCAGAAGAACAAGCTTTCACCTCCTGCAGTCACACTGATTCCTTTATCTGCATGTTATGCATGATTTTCAATCCTTCCCACTCCAAGTGTTCATTCTTTGGAAGGATAAGAATTTGTAGTTACTCTGTATTTGGAAAATGTTTGGTCCATGTGGGCTTGGTTCCTATTTGGTCCTTAATCCCATCATTATAATAATAAAAGTTGAACATTCAGAAATGATACAAAGTAACTATTAGTCAGAAGACTTTATCAGGAAACAAACCCCAAAAATAGTTGTCTTAAGGTCTGTGCTGTTTAAAAATCTTTCTTCCCTAGCAGTCAAACTGTGACAATTAGACTTTGCAGTTCAGTTTTAGGTGTGAGAATTACCAATTGTGCTGAGAGCAGTCTGGCAGATAACTTAGGATGCATCACACCTGTGTTTGCAAGAACAGGTTAAGCAAGCCTAGTTTTCTTCCTTTGGTCTGAGAAAATTTTTTACTGCTTAGAGATATGTAAACAAATTCAACAATTACAGTTAAACATTTCCCATCTTTTCTTCCAATTAAAAGTCTAGCCGTTGGTCCACATCAATATTTTTGCAGGAAATATTTGACCTCCTTAGATACTGTTATAATTCTCTTAGGGAGAAAAATCATTAATGGTTAAAAACACACAAGAACAGACTGTAACCTCTTTTCCAAGCAGGTGTCTTTTTATAACGTTATAAAAAAATCCGTTGTTTTTCTAACATTAACCCACCCTATATTTATAGTAATCCTTTTCTTTTCATTTGTTTTTTTTCTTCAAGGATTTTCTTACTAAAAAAATCTTCTATTTGTTTGCCATTTCGAAATCATACTTATGGGAATGCACCATATTTTGAAGTTTTAATTCTAAGATAATTCACAAAGAAGGTCTCCTTGTGGTTTTATGCCCTGTTTTGGCAGCTTTTTCTGCCTTTCTATGCTTATGCAGGTAGGTGGATTTTTGCCTTCAGCCAATTCTGCCTTGTGACAGCATGTGGTGGGTTCACAGCTCTGTCAGTAAATTTGACACTGAAAAAGGGACAAGGTCAAAAACTTTTTCACCAGTCACACTGATATTTTTATTAGATTAAAGAAAATTCTTATTTATAGGCATTATCAGGACAAGTTTAGGAAGAAATCAAAGATCTTCAAAGTTATTGTACTGTGCTGTGAGAAGTATCTTCAAGCACAAACAACTTTGGAGAATAGTATAGACAGTTTAATTGCTGGTTATAGGATCTAAATTTGTTTAGATCCCTCCAACAGGCACTTTCAGCTGAGCAGTCCAACAGGGATTTGCCTGTGCTAGCCAGTCAGTATGTTTTTAATATGAAGCTGTGAGTAACACACTGAACAGCTCCAGATAGCTCAGGCTGTGTCCTGCTTGAGGTGCTGTGCTCCACACCTTCCTTTTCTCAGCCAAGAATATTTACAAAAATTAACAATGACTAATAACATCATAAAACACTTCACATTCAAGCAATGACTGATTGACTCAGTCAGCAAGAACTGTTTGTCTTTGTTTTCCTGTGCAGCTGCCTGGCCACATTGCTCTCCTTAAGTGTTGATGCTGTGTAGGCAGGTGCTAACAAACAGGAATCTACTGCAATTTCCTTTGAGTAAACTGAAAATTATTAAATGAATACAATAAGAATGAGAAATGTTAGTGATACTGGAACAGTTATATTTGGCAATAAATCTACCCTTAATTACCTGTTATTTGCTAGTGCTCACTGGCTTAAGACAGTGAGCTGTCTCTACTTCGTGTTTCTAGAAAATTTCTGCCCTGGTGAGGCTTCTCAATGATACAGATTATGTAGGGCATCTTCTCAATCAGTTGTAATTCTGGTATCAAGTACGGTTCAGAAATCTATCAGACACAAGAAGTCTGTCTTCTAATCAGAAGTTCTGATGAAAGAGTCTGGCTCATTCAGTCCTATATGATTATTTTTGTTAAAGAAAATGTCTTTGCAGTCAAAAAACTCCTGCAAGTGCAAATACAACCTAGGTGTGAGCATGTACTCCAAAGCCATGCTTGAATTACTAGAACAGCACTGAGTCTCTGCTGCTTCTGTTGCCAGAATCTCTAGAGAAATATCTTGCTGTTACTGGTATTGCTCTAAACCACTTTGAGAGTGCTTTGTTAAGAAGACAAAAGTTCAAATCCACCTTTGGGAAACTGTGGCAAAAGCCATCTCCATTTTCATGTTTTTGAGCACTTCATGAGTTAGAATTTAATCCATTATTTAAAATTCTTTTTAAACTAATTTTTTTTTTTTTTTTTTTGATGATTTTCTGAAGGGTAAAATGTCCCCTAGAAGAAATATCAATGTTCTCTTTGTGGTACTAATCTGGTCCTTTTTAGTCATTTTATTTCCTTTTCTTATAAATTAAATTTATTTGCAGAGACAGAACTCTTCAAAGATATTCCCAGAAGATCTCTGGTTAGATTATACCACTACTTCAAACGATAATGAATCTGTTTCTGAAAAACAAATGTTTGTCTCTTCCAAATTGTGCCTTGAGTTCCCTTGAGCTTTACAAGTCAGTGAGCATTAATGTTACATAGCACAAATAATGGGACTTTTTCTGAGAAGACAGGATGCAGCTGCTGATGCTTAATTAAAACTTATAAGATTTGTTGTGTTGCTTTGATCTGTTGTTTTTTTTTCCTCTACCTTTTGAGCAAAGGTTCTGTCAAAACCTAAATGTATGCTGCTTGTTCATCTCAGTGAACTTCATGAATAGAACCTGTCTCTGAAGCTTTTGAAAGAAAAGGACAATTCCTTCCAAGGTGAAAACATTGACATGTTTAACTGTGTTTACATTATATTTTTAGATCCATGTTAACAGTATACACAGCTTATATATTCAGATGATTTCAAGCAGGTGACAGTGCCACAGTTTGTACACACACACAAGTAAACGTACCTGGAAGAGTTAAAAAAACATGTGGAGAGGGCACTTGAAGACATGGTTTGCTGGTGAACTCAGTTGTAGGTGGACTTGATAACCTTAGAGGTGTTCTCCAACCTCAATGATTCCGTGTGTGCCAAAAGCCATAGAACAGGTCCATATATCTCATTTTAATGAACACCATTCATGCAGGAAGCCTATACCACACCATATACAATATGCAGCACCCTACAGAGTAGTGATACAGACATTGGGCAAGACAAGAATTAGTCAGAGGCAGCATAAGATGCTGCTGGAATGGGTCAGAGTCAATACTGCTGCATGATCTATAGCAACAAGGACATAGTTTTCATAGCTGCGCAGAAAGTGGCACAGGACAAAGACATGGTTTGGCATAATTTGAGGAAAAGAGGCTATGCTGAACCAAACCAAATCAGAAGAAAAGCACAGAAATCTGCAGTTCTCCCTCTCCTTTCTGTCTTTTGCAGAAGACGCAGATGTTATGTGTGCAGATGTTATTTGAGCATGGGGCAGAACATCTCAGCGAACAAAGGCCAGGGGCAGGCTGACATGTATGAACTAGGGGCAGTTAGAACTAGCTCTACCTTGTCTTTGTACCTAATGGAAACTACTATATAACCATTTATCTTTCAAGATTTGTATAGATTATTGCCACTTAATTTAAGTATCAAATAGATTACTTTTCTACCTGTCAGATTAAAAATATTTAGGGTGCCACCATAAGAAGAGTACTGAAGAGTAATAGAGAAAGCTTAACCATACATACAGTGGTGTCAGTGATATGTACTGCTTAAAGCTCTTAGGATAAAAAATAAAAGTCACTTTCCATTCACAATCATGCTATTGAAGGTAGGGAGTATCCAGGTACTGAATGAGTGCTACTTGTACTTATTTACCAGTGGATAACAAGACTTTAGGTGTTAGGGTCCCACCTCACTATTATGGATTCTTAGAAGGAGTCCTTTTGTTCTCCTGAAAGAAAAATATGATGTATAAAACCAGAATTTGTGCTGCTTTTGCTGCCATCCAGAAAACAATGCCATGGCATGCTGTAAGGAGGAGCATGACCACGCTGCCTTTACCACCTGGAAAGCCAATTGGGCTGCTGTGCAAAGAGATGGTTGGTCATGGGAGCTGATGACTATTGCTAGAGGAGCACATGGGACAAACACCAATGGCTTTCCAGGATTCAGCTGTCCCTGACCTGCTGACAGCCGTCTCCTCTCAGGGATGGCAAGATTCAGCATTACTTGCAGTACTGGCAAACCTTGAAACAAGAGCTATGAAATCAGGACAGAAATTAATTGCACCCTTTGCTCCATATAAGCAGCTACAAGCTTCTAGAAGTTGGAAGGTCATTAGCAATAAATAATGCAGAGGATGGAATTTTTAAAGAGGATATAATGTGCCTGAGAGCTGATACCATGCTCATTACTGATTTCTGCCAAAATTGTGTGCATCTTCGTAGATGAAAGTAGTCAAACACAAGATCATAAGATCTTGATTTGAGCTGGCATCATTTTATGTGGTATTTTCAGTCTGAAAACAGCACAGATATGTTACAAATTGATGCTTGTGACTGGCAGGTTTCAACAGGAGCAGAGGAACTCATCTACTCATCTCTCCATTTGGATTTATCTCAAACCTTCTGTGGAGTCTGACTCTCTTCTTCATTTTACTTGCCATACAACATAGATTTGATTTAACCTCTATTTCAGATAAACCTCAGAAAGGTTCAAGAAATATAAATTTACCATGCCTTTCTCTAAAAAGGACATTGTCCTCTACAATCCTCATGCCTCTCTGCCCCAACATCCTGCTCAGAAATCAAATCTTTTGACTTAAAAAGGGCAGTCCCTACTACTGTGTAATCTGTGCCACAGAAAAATAGCTATTTGATTTATATGGAACCATTTTAATTAAAAATCGTAAACATTGTGTTAAAGGACATGTCCTCATTCTGATACATTTTAACTCCTTGTTTTAAATTCTCTACTTCTCTGCCACATAATTGTCAGCAGACTTCTAACATACCATTTTAAAATGAAAGGTTTTATTTTTAAAATTATGGCACAAACTTGATGAGGTGGAAGGTGGCTCTGTAGTGACAACAGCTGAACTGATGCATTATGAAAGGAATTAACATGTATGTAGGAAGATTAATAATTCTGTAGGTCAAGCCTAGAGTTAAGATGCTAATTTGCTGGCAAGGTAAGCATTTTAATAAATGAAATAATTAAAATTCTTCTCTAGCACAGAGAAATAGATGTACACCTGTGAAGTGTGTATATGACAGTATAGTAGTCTGGGCTTTTGATGGGGGAAATTTTCAGAGTTCAAGCAACACCCAATATTTACCTAGCAGTCTGAGCTGCTATGTCATGTTTCAAAGTTACAGATAAAAAAAATAAAAGCCTTTGGACACCAGGATTTTTTGAAACACAATATGGAGAAACCCTGAGAATGTATAGGCAAAAAATTGATTCAAGGGATTGCATTAATCAGGAAAAATCTGTCTTCCTGCTGAATGAGCCAGACATGCTATCTAGCAAACTGTTTAAAAGTATTGCTTAGGGACTGCTTATGCTATATGAAAGCTGTTCAAGTTCCTCTTTCTGCCAAAACAACTTCATTTTGATATTTTTCCAGCCATGGCACTTTTTGTTTCAACTTTTTCCTTATTCCGAACCTCCTTCAGAACAAGGTGGTTACCTTTCAGGTACCTGAAGAGACAACTTCACATTTTGAGTTTCACTTTGCTTACAGTGAACTGGGAAAAAAACCCATATCAAAACAAGTGAGCACAAGTGTTTTGGGGGTTGTATTTAAAAGAACAGGAAGACATAAGCTCCTTTATGAGACAGCTCAACGTTTTACATTGAAATTGAGTCGCGTGTAACAAATCTAAACGCACATGCCAGGCCCCTTGGGAAGTCTCAGGGTGGTGTGTGTTGCTTGTATAGGGGTGGAAATGTGTGGGTAGATGTTGGCATTACCTACTCAGTTTTTTAAGTTTCTGATTGAAATCAAACAACCAGAAAAACAAGATGCAAACCAGAGGAGCACTCTGAAAGATTCAAGAGAATCTTCTAGAGGGCTGGTGGGCCAAGTGGACAATCACAGAGATTACAAATTGTGGTCAAAGAAACAAATCTGCTGCTGGTTTATTTGACTGAATACTGTGAAAAGAAACCTTGGACTTTCTTTTCAAAGAAATATGCTTTTATCTAAGAAACCTCTGCTTAGCTTCCAGAAAGAACAAAAGCAATGTTTGCTTCATTCTTCCTGGTTAATGGTGGCAAAGGCAACATTATTCAAGTCTTTACTAACTGTATTCCTATTTTAGTCCTCTTTAGGAAGCTCTTTATCAGACAGAAAGTCAGTCATTGCACAAAAGAGCAAAAAATGACAAATGCTAGGTAGAACAATACTCAATACTATTGACAAAATATTCAGAATTGCAATTATTACCTTTCATTAGGATTCACTTACAAGCATCCTTAAGATGCATGCTCTGTAATTCTTCCTCATAATGAGGAAGGAGAAGTTCTGTTTGTCTTGGGACTTTTGGACCTGGAATTACAGATGATGATGAAACCACAAGGTCTGCAATAAAAGGCTTAGAGCTGGCATCTGTAAATAACATCACCCCATACCAAAAATAAGTAGCTGAACCAGAACTTTTACAGACCAGATCCTCAAGATTTCAGGGCTCTGTATTCAGATGGCCAATGCTGCAATTAGGATTTAAGTTTTCCTGACTATCTAGGCTGCTAGGTGAGACCTTGTTTTCTATCTGCACTCATATGCTGATACTAACTGAGCATACCTTCAAATGATTTTAGCATTCCATGTGGTGAGGTTTTTTGGAAACGTATCTTCTGTATTGGTGCTGAAGTGGGAGCTGATAGCAGGTGTGTGTATATTAATATTTGGATCCTACCAGGACAGCTTTTGCAGTAGCCCATGCCCATTTCTTATGCTGTATCTCAAGAGTGTCTAAAGCTGGCTCTTTCCAGATCCATGCTGAGCTGAAACACGGGATCAGGGGCTGGTCTGAGTTACCCCTTCCATGTCCATGAATACATTCATTGTGGGTGTTGCACCTGCAGCACCAACTGTTTTGTTCTGTAGATCTGCTCCTATTGCACTGTCCTACTTGCTAATACATAGACATCTTTAGAAAAATTGCCTCTGTACTCTTGGAATTTATTTTAACCACTGTGCGGACAGAGGAATGGGGCAGAAACACAACTTGGAGTTGTTTCATCACTGAGGAAAGTGGGAATAGTGTGGCTAAAGGTTTCTCCTCCAGGAGATATAACCACATGCTTATCTAGGTCTGCTTTCAGCACGACCCCATTTTCAGTGCTGGCTGCTGCACTACGCCATGAGGTGGCACCAAGGTGTGACTGAAGCTCAGAGGGCAGTTCTGCATGTAGGTGCTCCTCTCTGTCCTGCACTGTCCTTACTCCTGTGGATGATGGAGGGCACAATAGCTGCCCAGGACCCAGCTCTGAGATAGCCAGAGAAACAACTCTTTTGTCTCTGGTGCCTCCTGAAGTTAACAAAGTAGCAATCATCACAGGGGTCTATTCTAGCTAAAAGAATGCTGGGGAATGTAGCATTCAAAGGGAAAGATAGAATTTTCCAGTGGAGGAGGCAGGGGGGAATCAAGCAGAATGTAAAATGCATAGAGAAATTAATTCAGCTTTCAGCATGCAGTATACAATGGTAGCAATTGCTACTTGTACATTGATCTCACGGCAATATATCACAAAATTCATTTCTCTGACCTTGTGCGCATTTCTTTCTCATGAACTAGGTCCTTATGTTTGATTCATAAAAGCACAAGGGAAGTGCAGAATATTCAACTGTGTGAAAGCAATATGTAGGACAGACTTTGCTGTCAGATGAATGATGAAACATTTGCACAAAGATGAATAAATTAGTTTTGTGCAAAACAGTGGTCTAATAGTTTGAGAAAAGTATGTGGGAAATATGAAGTTTCTTATTCTGTGGCTACCAGCATGCTATTTGGGCACTTTCTGTAGTAAATAGGACAGTTCTGGCGCTGGTAGGGGTCCTGATACTTACTCCTATGGAATTTGTGAAGTCTATAAGGAATGCATCTGTGTATGTACAAAGGAATTATGAATCCTGCATATTATGAATCAAACTGCAGCAGAGCTGATGTTTTACTCTAAGCATCAACATTTAATCTTAATGCCTTCCTTCCTTCCTGGGGAAATAATTATAGTATGAATATAATTCAAAGCCAGAGGAAATCAGTGCTATTTGTCCAAATATATTAACTTTTGGCTAGATTGTGTGGCTGCAACCTCCTGTTTTGTGGAATTAAAGCATTTAACAGCTAGGGCAAGTTGGTTCCTAAAGCAATACCAGGTCAGGACAAAGTGGGACAACTTTTAATACTTCCTGTCATATATGGGATGGGTCCCTATCCACTTGAAGTCCTTTCCCTTTTCCCTTTTTTATTAATTATTATTTATTTATGCATTGCCAAAGCAACCTTGTGCATCAATGATGATACAGTTAGCCTAGATACCTACATCATACACTGTGGTTTTTTGTGTGACTGCATGTAGACAGATGGTTAAGGGCTTTGGAAATTCCACCCGGAACACTGTCTCTAGTCCTTGACTTTGTTCTTTTTAAAATGAAATCAGAAAACCTATTAAAACTTGAAATGAGTTCAACTTTTAAATTAAAAGAGCTGCCAAACAGCCAAGCAAGGCTCAAAATGTATTTTGCATTTGAATGCACAATGAATTAGCAAACCTATCCAGATAGGTATCTAGTATTAGTTGCCTATTATCTTATTTTTTGACATCACAGAGATCTAAATCATTCACATCCTCATTAAGGTAGTTAATGTATTAAACCAATGTATAGAAGAAGATTAAAAAAAACCAACCAACAAACCCAACCATCATGTCACACATCAAACGGGGAAAGCTGCAGAAAATTTACTTGAAGACAAAAGACTTATTTTTTGCTATTTTTGATAATTTTTAAGAAGTATAATAAAGAATTTCCCTCCCTTTTCCTAATTATATCTAAACTAACAATGAAAAAGATGGTGAGTAGAATTGCCATTTTCAGATATGATGACATAGGTTAGTACCTGAGTTTAATTAACTATAGAAGTTTAAAAAGCAGCTACAAAAATTCATCAAATTTAAAGATGTGGGAAAAGAAAGTCAAATCCCCAAAGACACACATATGCAAAAATAAGCACAGCATCCAGATTAAACACTATATTCTAAGAAAGTCTAAAAAATTACTAAAAACTCAAAACAAGCAAAGTGATACTTCTAGAAGAGAAAGGAAAGAATTCTTTTGGGTTTGGAAGTGCACCAACATTGCAAACTCTACTTAAAATCCATGCAAAGGACTAACTCAGAACTGTTTGTTCAGCTGAGGTCCTGGAGCAGTGGGAGTGCTTTGCTGACACATTGCCCGCTATCACACACAGTGCCAGATGCAAGACAGGTTAGGCTTGGCAACAATAATTCAACCTGCCAGCCCCAGGGCAGGGAATGCTGGTGGCTTTAGTGACCATCCAGAATTTGTTCCCTTTATAGAATGGTTTGAGTTGGAAGAGACCTCAAAGATCATCCAGTTACGACTCCCTGCCATAGGCAAGACACCTTCCACTAGACCAGGTTGCTCAAAGACCCATCCAACCTGGACTGCAACATTTCCAGGGATGGGAGCATTCACCACTTCTCTGGACAAGCTGTTCCACTGCCTTCAGAATTTTTTCATTATATACAATCTACACCTACCTTTTTTTCAGTTTGCTGAATTTTGCTATTCCTTTGTATCTAGAAATACAGCAATGGCAGAAAAGACGTGTGTAAGCTCACACATGGAGAATATGTTATTTTAGAAAGCTTAGGATATAGCTTAAGGAATTCTGAAGCTACCTGAAGTCATGTCAAGAGATGTGGCTGAGCTGCTGGAATTAGGCTGCTGCCTACACCCAGCTGGGAAGCCTCCATCCAGCTTAGATATCCATGTGTGTTATACTTTGCACAGCTCAGCTCTTATAATGTCAGTTTTCCCTTCCCTGACAGGTCACGTCCAAGGACTTGTCCGGGAACTTTCTTTCTTCTCTTACTTGACCTTGTCTTTTTCCTTCATCTCAACCAGAAATTTCAATGGGAAAGGCTTTATGGCAAAGGTGGTATTACACAGCAGAACTTGGAAGGAGAATAGGGCACTCAAAGAAAGTGGTTAAGGATTGAATCATGAAAGGTATGCATTTACTGGCAGAGAGGGGAGTTTGTCCTGTAGCTTGACAGAAACTAGAAAGTTCAGATGTACCAGAAATAGGTGGCAGACAAAAATTTAAAAAATAATCAGTTCCAACACCCATGGGGAAATGACCTCTTTTATACTTTACAGACTCTCCACATTAAATAGAAGAAATGCAGTGCTGAGTTTCTAAAAGGTATGCTTTATTCTTTTGTATTTTTTTTTCTTAACAGACTTCTTCAAATAGCTTGTTTTCAATATACTCTTAAAAGGGCACCGCTGTGTGTTTGTCTGAGAGGGTGGAGGACATGTTTTGTGTGAGCCACACAACAATGGCACCAGTCATGCACAATTCAGTTCCTCAAGAGAAATTTGCTCCAGCCTTTAATGCAGCTTCTTTTCGTCTGTGCTATGTGAAGCACACACCATTACCCAGTAACAAAAGAGTAATAGATGTGTAATAATTATATGGAAGAAAACTATAATGTTCTGAAAACTGTGCATTTTGATTTCTTGTTTTAAATGCATTTGAAGCATTTTCAGCATAAGATAGACTAAGATAAGCAGGCAATTCTCATGCTTTCACTTTGTGCCATACTCAAAATGAAGTTTCCTTTGCTTCTGTCAAGGCAAACTCCATTTGGCACAATGGTGCTGATATGTATTGCTTTGAACTGGTATAGGTCACTAGTAATGATATGTATTTCGAGTCCTACAAGTGTCTGGAACAAAGATCAACCTGTAAATCCCTGTCAAAGGTATACTCATGTTTTCCCTAAGGACATGCCTGAGCTAGCTTTAATTATTCTTACTTCACTATTGGTTTTAATTTATTTATTCATCTTTCTTTGGAAGCATGGCTTCTTAAGGAGCTTAACTTATACTTCTCCATGAGCTACATGGATAGAAACACAATGTAAAACCGCTACAGTGGCTCTCCAACTTTACTCATGTAATTTACAGACAAGTTTCCATTTACTCTATATCTATTGCTAATGAGTCATAGATTTGAACAGTATTAGTAACTTTCTGACACCTCATGTTCAACTTCTCTCTTCCAACTTGTCTTAGACTTGTCATGGTGATGTTCCAAGCAAAGGACATTTTGTGCTTTATCAGATTTCATCACTTGAATTTTAATACAACAATGGAAAAAAACACCATGACATGTCTTCCTTATGAAAGCTATTATGCTGACATATTGAAGACCTTCTCCCCTTTACTGATGCTAAAGAGCAAAAGCTTTAATTATTCCATCATTAATTAACTAGACAGAGCAGAAATCATCCTACCATGCTTTTATTTTATTCTATTTTATTCCTAGTTCTAAAGGTTCTGCTGGCATTTCCAAAGCATAATTGGATTATTTCTTGAAGTCTTTTTATTTGTGATTTTTACATCTGACAAACATACTGTTCCTTGTGTTAATGGTACATTTGTAGTATGTTTGAGGACTCCAAGGTGGTGTGGGCTTTACCATCAGACACAGAAGTAACAATTTTTGTTAGAGAATAAAACAAGTCATTGTTCCCATTCTTTTGCCCCAGGCTCACTCTCACCTCCTAACAGTAAGTCACACAGGTTTCTGCTTTTGAATGAGAGCCAGAGCTGGTAATGAGCCATAGGCATCTGTATTTACAGTTTTTTTTCAGAGCAGTTGGTGGTTTACATAAAAATACAAAACATAAACTTCATGTGGAAAAAACTTCTCAATGAGATTTTCCCATTTTCTCATTCATAAATCAACAATTTCCTAATTCATTTAATTATTTAGTCAAGTAGTCAATAATTCAATCAAGTACAACAGATCACGATTGTTCTGCCAAAAGCGTATGAGCACTTCCAGAAGATGGAAAGCAGAGGGACAAAATTGCTTCCAGAGAAGTTTGTCAATCTTGAAGATCAATAATCACCAGAGAAAAAGACGAGCTGAAGCGGAATGAAATTCCAAGAGTTTAATACAAAAGAGTGTGTGTGTTGATAGCACATTTACTGAGTGTCAATGTGCAAGAGGGCTGAGGGCCCCCCAACAACCTGGATTAGGGGCAGACTGGCAGTAGCACAGCGTGGTAACCCAGATTTGATCTTTGCACAAGTATACAGAACACAGATCTTTAACTTCTGCCACTTGTGCGTCAAAAAGCATCTGTATCCATGTTGGCTGATTTAGAAATAGTATGTTTCTTTACTTCTAACTTGGCCTGAAGAATGGTTCAGCTGGCTGTGGCATTCAATATATCGGGGCACAAAGAACTGCATTCAGAGCTCTATGCCATCCCATACAGTTCATCTTGAATTAAAACACTTGCAGCTGATGTGAGAACCAATTCTAAGCAGCAAAATATCTTCCACTGAACAGCATGAGGCAGAAAAACCCTCTGGCATGCAGAAGTGGGGAGTATGTAAAACTCTTCAGTGTTCTGCAACAACATTTTTATTGGGGGACTGACTTTTATGGGCCATCACCTGATGACAGCAAAGGATTTGTTTAATGGAATATTATATGTTTTAGACTTTTTTCACAGAAAAATAATATATTTCACATCCTTGTTTGGGAATATGTACCAATCATAGAAATAAGCTATGACACAGTGGAAAGTTTGTGTTAGGGGATAATTTAGAGTTGTCAGTTACTTTATATCTTTCCCCACCTTTTCCCACTATTGAAAAAAGGGAATCTGCTTGCTGACATGGTAAATTGTGAAAAAAAGTCTAAAAATCTCATGGAACTTGTTCTGATTTTTGGAAGTTTTGAGGGCATCCACACCACGGTTGTGTGATGGTCAGTGTTCTTAGCTACCTTCTGCCAACAAAGCAAAGTGGCTTTTTCTGTTAAATAAAATCTCAGGAGCAGCCAAGTCACATGAATCATGAAGCTTACCCAGTCCTAATCTGAGTAACATCGGGGTATCCTCTCCCTACATATGAAGTTTAACCATTTTTTAATTACTACTGTATCTGCAGATTGAATAGCACAGGTATTTCTTTCACTTTTTCCTCCAGGATGGAAATGGAGTCGCAGAGCAAAGGATGGACAAGAGAAAAAAAGATTTGAAAATGAATTTCCTTCTGCACCACCACAAGGAACAGCGAACTAACAAAATTATAGTTTTAAAGGTACTGGTTGAACCTTGAATGAACTTGTTAGTTAAATGTTCTGCTTGGCAATATTAGCAGAGAAAATTTTGGAAAATAATGTGTTTGACTAATCATTATTATTTACAATGGAACACGAAAAATTCAGTCTAAAGTTTTCAAACATAAAGTTCATTGCAATTGTCATCATATTAGAAATAAATGAGCTGTGAAAGGTTCTGCAGTTTGTTTCTTTTTTAACTTCTAATTTTATTTTTGCATGGACCTGTTCTTGCATTCAGCTGCCCTCAGTCCTTTCACTGACATGCTTTGGCAGTCACAAATACCCTTGCCCTCCAACCATGCTTCCTTTGTCCCTCTAATGAATTTTCTTGTGTACGAGGTTTTACACATGCACATTATATTTAAGAGACACTGTCTAAAAACCAATTATGTTACCTTCATAGCCCAAATTTAGGCCATATTCCTTGCAAGATACACAAGGGCTTGAGATTTTAATGTGATTTACATCTCACATGGTTAAAACATTTTACTATCGCTTCTTTTATAAAAAAGGTATGCTGGTATGTGCATGCATTAGTAGGAAAGGCTTATAAATTTACTTTAAAAACAATATAATCACCAGATGTTGTTTTTTCCTTAATGTTTACTACTTCATTTTCAAAGATTTGGATGTACATCATGAAGCTTTTTTACACTAACTGCAGTTAGATTCTTTTCAAATATCTGGTTAATTTTTTTTAAAGATGCTTTCAACTGCAAGTTCACCTGTGGTTAGAGCTGTCAGAAAAATAAACTTATGAAGTAATTAAAAAAAAGACTTATGATAAAAAAATCTCAAGAACTGGTAACATTGATATCTCAACAATGTATCCACTCAAAATACAAGTGATAAATGTTTTAATAGGAATTTAAAGAAGCCTTATGGATATATGTAGTGCAGTAAGGATGACTAAAGTTGGCCATGTTTCATCGACAGATTTAAAACTGCCAGCCCATCTCCCACCCCAAACAAAAGAGTATACGGAATCAAAAACAGGCATATAGTGGTTTTGCCCATGGCAAACCCAACTAATATCTGAGAGTCAGAAGATCAGGGTCTTTGTGAGAGGGAGGCTTAAATGAGACTGTTGTACTTAGTAGGTGTCAACAAAACTATGTTCCATCAATTCCATATAATTCTCTTTGGAGGGTATTTACACTTTCAACCTTTTTTTATAATGTATTAGAACACTTCTTACTTATTCTGCTATGGAAAATGGGAATAATAGTCCCTATTCCCCTTCTGCCTAGCCTTAATGATATTATATACTTTCAGTATACATTATTCTAGATGCCTCTTTTTGAGGCTGGAGTGTCCTCTTATATTTCTATTTCTGCTTTTGACTCTCTGATTTAGTCTCTTCTTGTGTGGAAGCTGTTCTGTACTTCCACACATTTTTAAGACCAAGGGACGATAAAATCTTAGAGTTTGGAAGATCATCAGGATAGGGTTAAAGAACATTTAGTCCCAACCATCACTGCCATGGGCAGGGAGACCTCCCATTAGACCAGGTTGCTAAAGGCTGTATCTAGCCTGGCCTTGAACACTGCCAGGGTTGGGGCATCCACAACCTCCTGTTGCCGTGTCTTACCAACCTCACAGTAAAGGATTTGTTAATATCTAGCCTAAATTTCCCTTCTTTCAGTTTGTGCCCATTACCCCCTGTCCTATCACTGCAGCTCAGATGAAGAGTCCCCTTCAGGCACTGGAAGGCTGCTGTGAGGATTCCACACAACTTTCTCTTCTCCAGGCTGCACAGCCCCAACTGTCTCAGCCATTGTAGGGGAGATGCCCCAGTCTTCTTACCAATTTCGTGGCCATCCTCTGGACCTGGTTCAAAGTTCCATGTCCTTCTTACGTTGTGGGCCAGAAGGTAATGCTCTTCCTATCTGCCAATAGAGGGCTTGATCCAAACCATCCTCCCGGTTTGGATATAAGTGTTGCACACATGTGCACAGTATTTCTTTTTCATTTCATTCTTTTAATTGCTTCAAACATTTAGTTTAACTTTTCTACCACTGATGATATTTCTGGAGAACAAACACCAAGATCACAGTGACTCCAGGATATTTCCCTGACAGTTAAGGGCTAACACAGAGCCGATTACTGCGTCTATTTTACCTCAGGTGCACTAATTCACATTTATCAATAATTAAACCTACCTACTGTCCTATGGCATCAGGAGAGCCTACAGCAGCTCCTCAAGCAGCTCTGTTTTGGCTGTCCCAATTATCCCTGTGGCAATTGCAAGCAGTGGCACCCTGTGACCACCTGCCCTCGCTGCCCCCGCACTGGCTGTGCCCAGTGGCACCACTCCTGAGCCGTGCCTCAGAAATCCTCTTCCTCATCCTGCTCTTCCCTGTCAGGAGGGACTGCTCACTCCTGCTCCCTGCCTTTTTGAAGACATACTCTTCCCTAAATCCTGACCAAATTTGGAATGGGTCTGAAAAACACTGCAATAGAAATATCTTCTTGTCCACTAGGGGGAAGTACCTCCATAATTAGGATTTGGTGAGTGACAGTAAGGATCAAGGAAAATAGTGTCCTGTGGTTCTAAACTGAAAGACACTTGTTTTGAACTTTAATAGTAATAATTTAATGCACAAACGAAAATCTACTTTTAGTGAAGACATTGACACATTAGGTACTAAATAACCTTTTCAATTGAAGTGTGTTAGGCTTGCTTTAATGCAGACTTCTGTTCAATAAAAGCTATCTTATGACTTAATAGTTTCACAGGAAGCTGCTGCAGAAGAACAATTAAAGAAAATGAAGGAATTGTATTTCTAATGAAACCTGTGTGATATTCAACTCTCACAAAATAGAAATACCATTAACCTTTAATGAAATGACACTAAATTACTTTCAAATAGTTGTCACTTTAAAGCTGAGTCATAAAGAGAAATAACCTGAACAATGTTCTGCTTATCTCTGCAGACATATGTAAACCATGCTTTTTTTTCATCTTCTGCTATTTATATGGCACCATCAAAGAAACACTGGTTAAGGTAGAGGTGCACATCTACTGAAACATTTAAACTTATCAGTAAGAAGAGAGCATGCTAGATACTTGGTCTGCCACAACCTGAATGGTTTATTTCCCACAAAGTTTAGGAATTTATGTATGAGAGGACTAGGTTTTATACAGATACAGTATGACCACTTTAATTCTGATTTTATTCTTTTCTTATTCAGCTCTAATACAGACCCCACCGTTTTTAGAACATTTTAGAAAGACATCCACGAAAGCAAGACTGCAATGTCTTCAAAGACTGATCGCTAAAATTCTCCAACTGAATTAGCCGTTTATAAGATTTCCAATATTAAACCCTTGTGCAGTATTCTACTGAAACTGAATGAGCTTTGAGCTCCTACTTCACTGCAACTCTTTTCTATCACTATTTTGAATGTTTATGAACAAATAACAGTCTAAGAGAAATTTAGTGGGAAACCAAGTGTAACACTGATGTAAAGTCACTGCCTGTATTTAGGCAATAGTGCAGATATCTGACCCAAATTCCTTAACATTCTCATTTAAATGCCTCCTGAGCGAAGGGACCCTCTTTTCATTTTATCATAAAATTACTGTTCTATTATAAAGAGGAAAAAAACCCAAAAAAAACCCCACAAACCAGAAACAGATGACAAAATGCCATGACAGTGCCTTCTGTTCTTGTCTGCCAGAGTTCTGCAGTCAGTTTCACAGAGAATCAGCCCACCAAAATTCTCACGGCTTCAGTACTCTGGATTTCACTTGAATCTTTCATTCTCTACAGCAAATCTTCCTATTATTTGCTCCTATCAGTTAAAACACTTCAGTATATTGCCAGGAAAGGACAACTTCTGCTATCTTGAATAATTTGTGGTTTAGGATAATGCTACATGGAAGTTATCAGTAAAAAATAACAACAACAACAATAATAATAATAAAGGCTTCAAGACTGTCCTAGAAATTGTCACTTCAGGTTTCCTGAGGAGAAAGCAGGGCTGCGTTATCTTTTCCTTCCCTTGTGGTTGCCTCATGCCCTAGGAGGAGCAGAGGTGAGAAGCAGCTGCAGACAGTGCTGCATCCTTGTCCCCTGTCCGTGTAAACCAGAACCTCCTTGATGCTCCCCAGGCTGCCCCAGGAGCTGTTCTGGAGGGGCAGCAGCGGGAATGACTCTCCCTGCCCAAACACACCCAGCCAAGGGGACACCTCCTTCCTGCAAACACAGCCCCGGGCACAGAGCTCTGGAGCAGGGTGGGTGGCAGGGCAGTGCCCTCTGCCTGCCTCCCTCCTCTGGGGATCCGGATCCCCTGGGCACAAGCGGTAACACCGGGGCCTTGGCCGCTGCACGCAAAACACACCACGGAAAGATAAACCTGCAGCATCAAGGTTTTTACAGATCAGTTCCTTGAACTACACGGTAGAAATGGTTTTTAAAAAGCAACACATTGCACTTGTGGTTTTTTTTTTTTTTTTAAGTTTAACACAAAGTGACAGTTGACTAAACAGTTTTACATAAAATTTCCATTTCCATTTGAAAAGCTTACATTTTCAATAAACATCCCTTGCTGGCTCTGATCCCAAACTCAAGCTTTGCTCTGGAAAAACCCTCAAACACTGAAATAAACATTATTTCTAAACTGACTCCGCCACCTCACTTTCTCCTTCACAGCTCCATCTCTTAGATAACATAAAGAGCTTCAACTTTACAAGGTGTTTTCCACTTCACACCAACATACTGTGAAACAAATCACTCGTCTGCAGAGTGAACTCTGCTTCATGAGGTTTTTGCTTTAGGTTCTGTTCTGAGCACAAACTGAAAAAGAAGATGTTCACTTACCACAGAAGAGTCGCTGCTGAGTTTTGAGCAGCAGAACTGTGAATGAGTGGTGCACAGAGGAGAGCATTTAAATGACATAGCTTTCCACTGAAAAATGGAGAATTTTGACCCAGCTTACTGAAGTCTAAAACCTATAATTAACAGTGACTAGGCTGCGTAAGGCTAATGGATTGCCTATGTAGACAGCCTATCATTTTATTTAAAATATAATGGAAGCAAAACGCTCCCTCTGCAATCAGCAGGTTGTATTAGCAGAGCAGAAATGAACACAGAGAATAGGTGGGTGTTCTTTCTCTGGGTATCAAAACCTTGTTGAAGAAAACACATTTCTTTTGTAAGACTACAATGGAGAGTGAAGAGAATGTGAAGAGAACAAGGAAGGATTTCAGAAATAGAGAGTGTGAACAAAGTTGCACACTGAATAGGTCAGAAAGGGGTCACTGCTCTCAGTGGGGTGAGTGATGTGTTAGACTGCTCAGGGCTGGCTCACCCTTTAACCCTCAGTTATCTTGATGAGCATCCTCCTACTGACAGGTAAAATTTTGAGGAGTTGCCACTAATTTGGTGCACTTCAAGGGCTTTTGTGCTCGCATCTGGCAAACCTAAATGACAAAGGGAGATGTCTAAACATTTGCTTCACTATTTTCCAGGGGAGACTTCCCATTCCTGCATAGCTTGGAACAGCGTAATATCAAACAAATTGGAGTTCTCTTTTTTTAGTCACGTCATGCTTCACAACCTATATAAATCCTGACTTCTGCACCTATTGTAGCTATGGTAAAACCATACCTATAGTAATGTCATTAGCAATCTATTCCACATAGATCTTTATTTATAAAGACAAATAATATCTTTTAAAAATCACTAAATAAAGTTAAGGTCAACTGCTAGACAGATTTTTTTTTTTAAAGGTCCATTACTGGCAAACCTGTTCCTTGACCTTTAAAAAAAATAAAAGACAACATATTCAGCTCATCTCAGGTGACTAGATATATGCAGAATGGACATCTGCTACCACTGCAGTAATTCTGGCTACAATATTATTTCCATTATAACTGTATTTTTCTGTTATTTTTCAGGCATTCATAACTTCCTGAAATATTAATAAGTGCTGAGATTTATTATGCACCTAGGGCTCAGTCTTGTGATGTATGGCCCTAAGCTGGCACTGGAGCTTGTATTCACATGCTCTTCTAGAACGAAATCAAAACAGCAGAAAATAAAGCTGGAAGGCACCTTGAGGGTCCATTGAACATCCCCTGGCATTCCCACCCCGTGGATGGACGAGCATACATTTTTCTAATTTATTCTTAGCAATTTCCAATGACAGAGGAGGGTGCCTACATTCCCCCTCTCAAACCTCTCTGAACTCATTACTGGGATTTCTGCTGAAGTTGAGCCTTTCACTGCCAACCTATTTGAAGATATTTTACAGTCTTATGTGTCTTGGATGGTGAGAACAGCTCTCTTGGATGGAGAGAATTGATGTTTGAACAGGACTTAACATCAGCCTTTGAATACCTACCAGGAACTTTTAGAGAAGATGGAGACAGGCTCTTTACTGAGGTGCTTGGCAAGAGGCAATGGTCATAAATTAGAAACAGGGACAGGGGATGTTCTGGCTTTCCAGAAGGACAATATTTTTACTATGAGGATCATTGTGGACTGGGTGAGACTCTCCCTCCTTGAAGGCTTTCGAGCCCTGACTGTTCAAAATCCTGAGCAACTTAGTCTGAATTCACTGCCCCTGCATTGAGGTAGAAGTTTGATTAGGAACCTCTCGAGGGCCCTCTAAACCTGAATGATTCTGTATCTCTAATTCTGTTTCTCTTTACAGAAGACCCTTGCAATTAAACTACTTTTATCTAGTTTAAAAACTGATTCAGCCTCCCTTCAGAAGGTGTGTTTTCCATTAACCTGGCTGTTATTTCTCCCCTCTGGCCTGTCTCTGCATTTGTCCTCTCTCTCCTGGAGCCTCTGGTTTTATATGCAAAGAGCACTTCTCCAAACTGAGGTCAGAGATATTATCAGAGGCAGCACAGAGACTCTCACTTGCTTCATAAAAGCTGAATCATCATTTGAGATGTTGACACAAAAGACAACACAGCATGGAACATTATATACACAATAGTATTTTGAAGCATGTATTCTCTGTACGAAATCAGTTTGGAACTACTCCAAGTGCTCTGCACACATCCTCAGCCATGCAAGCCTTCAAATGTGTTTTGCCCTGAAATTCAGCTTTGCATCCATTTCCTTCTCCAAACTGTGAGGTCGTTTTTCTCCCTTGGAGGTTTTGTGCTTTTTTTCCAGAGTAGTTTCAAATATAACATTTTCCTCCAGAAACATTCAGATTAACACCAAATGTTGGTGTAGTGCCCAAAGATGAACGAACTCAGAATATGACTCCAGAACAGAAGTGCATTTGCAGCTATAAATAACGGGTAGTAATTTGACAGCAGTATTTTTTGTTTTTACTTTTTGCAAACGACATCCCGATAGAATTAAAAAATGCCTTGTAATAAGTCCTCTTCAAGAAAATATGGAGCAAACTGCGTCTTTGTTATTTATGTGAAACAAAAAGCCCAAACTGTCAATTTTCTTCCTCACTCTTTTCTTCTGAAGACTCAGAAAACCCATAAAACTACATTTGAACAATAATGACCGGAACACATACAGTATTTACCAGGAACCATCTAAAACTATTTCTGCGGTCTGTGTCATACTTTTCTTCCCATAGCCCCACACAGCCTCAAAGCCCAAAGCAATTCCTTGCAGGCCCTATTTTTTTCTTGCTTCCCTGTGCTCTCCCCATAGACATACCTAACTTTGTAACAGTCTACAAGGATTTTCTTTTATGCAGGGAGTTTTCCCCAGGGTCTATTTCGATGCCCTTGGTGATTTTAGGACATTTAAATGGTTCTGCAGCACCATGGCTCAC
This sequence comes from Pyrgilauda ruficollis, assembly GCF_017590135.1. Lineage (NCBI taxonomy): Eukaryota > Metazoa > Chordata > Aves > Passeriformes > Passeridae > Pyrgilauda > Pyrgilauda ruficollis. The sequence goes on along the minus strand of NW_024525489.1, from coordinate 5,374,724 downwards.
TTCATCCCAGTCTGGAACAGTACCTGCTGACCTTGGCAGAATGGTAGTGAATTTAAATAGACAGACAAATGTAATTTTTACTATTTTTCTTGAACGCATTCCTTCCCCCTTTCAAGGAACTAATACAGTCAAAAGAACAGCTTGATGACATGAAGCTTGCTGGTTAATTCTTTCATTCCAAATTATGCGAAGTATTGTCTTTACAAAGGCCCATATCAATATAAGATTGAAAAATGGCTATTTACAAGTGATGGCTTTATGAGAATCTTTATCTTGGCACCCACCCTTTTGATTACTTAGACACAGTTACAAGTCATCAGACCTCAGGCAATGTGATGTCATTCTTGGATCTTAATAATTTAATTTATTAATTTTTCCTTATGGTTTTTGAGAGGTGATAAACTGGCAAAATGCATATTTAATCTGTATTTGCTACAAGTAAAACTGCCTCTGAAGCACTGGACATTTATTTTTACAGCTGATTCTGAATTCAAATACACTGGTTATAAATAATTTCTGAATGTCATGTAATATTTATGCTGGAAATCTGAAACTCCATGTCATTTTTGGAGAAATAAAGGACAGGCAGAAGAGGCTACATTTTCTCTGAACCAGTGCAGGCTGTAGTGTCTGACACAGTACTATCAGTGCCCCTGCGAGAACCTGAGAGCAGCAGTTGTTGTCCTGCCTTTGCTGAGAAATCTGAAATTGCCCCTTGACCTCCACAAGGAATGGGCTGTAATATCTTCTCAGCCATCCCCCTCCTCCCTGCCCTTTGCAAGGCTGCTTTATGTAAAAAATAAAGTGTATTTTCTCAGCTCTATCCCAGTGTTTGCATCCACATGACAGACTGCACAATATCAGCTGACTTTGACGTGTTGCTCTTTTGGCTGATTGTTTTTTGGAGGGAATGGTCAGGCATGTATTTATTATATAGACTTGTTCAGCTATAACCATGCTCTTGCTATTCCTACATGTGCTAAATTTAACTGTCCATCTTTCAGGTGAGAGGTGACTTACCTGACTTTAGGAATCTCCAGTTTGGACAGCCACGACTGAGCTGCTGCCCCATATGGCCAGCAGGAAGAAACAGAAACAAAATGGATAACAAACCTGTAGATGACAAAGGCTGGAAGGAAGAACACGATTGTTTTCAGTTACAATTTTGAAGACCTGGGATGAATGCAAGGTTTTGTGCTGAAATGGATTTGACTGCTTGCAAACCAGCTAGATAGGATAGGCTGCCTATGGGTGACACTGGATCACGAATTGAACATGAGCCCACATTCAGGTCAATGTGACCAAGTTGTCAATAAAAGGCCTGGCAGTATTAACCTAAGAGATCCTTCCTACCACTGTATCCTGTTACAGGAACAGAAATGACTCTTACAGTCAAGGGTAGAGTGTGTGGGGGGGTTAAATATCCCAAAGATGATGAGAAAACACAACCTAAGAAAGAAGTAGGATTATTTCTTCTAAAGAAAAGACCTAGGTCTTTTCAGAGTCTCCAATCTTCAGACATCCTAACACACTTCAAAATAGAAAGGAGTGGCCTATTGTCCTTAGTTATACCAGGGAGGACAAGACATTCACTTGTAATGATGAAGATCTAGTTGAATTTTCAAAAGACTTGTTCATACTAAGAATACTAAAGAACTGGAATAAATAACTTTTAAATTATCTCCATTGCAGGAAGTCTTTAAGAGACAGTCAGGAATGTTGTGGGAGAGCAGCAGACTTTGTAACTTGCCAAACTCTCTTTCAGCTTCATTTTCCTACAGTTTTGTGCGTAAGCAGCTGATGCAGAAGGAAATAAATGCTTGTGTGGCATACCACAAGCAGCAGGTGATCCAAGCACCAAATGGTTTGCAGTTTCATGGACCTCAGGTTTATCCAGACAGATAGAACATCCCACAGCACTAAAAGCATAAGCAGCAGACTATGTTAAATTCAGCAAGGATTTCAGGTGGTCTTATTGCAGTACTCTAAAAACCAGCTTAAATGTCAAAATTAGGCTCCAGTGAACAGAATGTTATACAATAACCATTCCTCATAACTGAGAAGCACAAAGCTCCTCACATCATTAAAACTTGCACTCAGGTCATTTTAGAGAAGATTGTGGCCAGAAACCCTGAATGTGTTTATAGAGAAAAAAGAATATGGCAGTGAGCATGGCTATTTTGATTCAGCACTATAAAACTGTCCCAGATGAGCACTTAGGAGCAAATAATTTTGCTTATGTCATGAAGTCAGAACAAAAGAAGCAGCAAAAGAAATATATATATAATTTTAAATAAGACGGGGCATTTTTAGTCTCTCCTGTCCCTACCTTTTTTTTTCCCCCACAGCTCCATTATAGCCACACTTTGCCCAAGCCTGATTGCCTTGGAAGACTAATAGTACTGCTAAGGCAGGTCACCCTCAAATGAGCAACTAGGAGGTAGGAGCACAACATAAAAAAAGACAAGCTAAAAAAATGAATCTCTTGGAAAAGGTGCAGGATTGGAGTCGAATGTTTAGTGCAACAATAAATAAAATAGTCTCATTAAGACAAACCAGAAACTGAAAAGATGGAGATGAAAAGTGGATTGAGGCTTTGGCTAATGCAAAGAAAACAGTTACAGAAAGCAAGGACTTCGAAGTGCTGACACGGAAAAGGGAAAGGATCACAAATCAAATTTTGAAAAGTGAAAATTATGCTACCTGACAAGGATAGTGAATGAAAAGATTCAAAGTATATCTCTTTTTGATACAGGCATTTTCTGATGGCATGATTAGGAGAAGGAAAGTCCTTTGACAATATTTGAAAGCTTCTGGGGCAGCCTGTATTTAACACATTAACCACTTAAGAATCAATTAGCTCCTTTTCTGCAAAAAGGCATTTAGAAATGACAATGTTACAAATTCTGATCTTTCATGAATTACATTTTTGAAGTGCAGTATAACATGAAGAAAATTCTTGTGAAAGAAAAGATAATTCTAATTCTGGTGAGCAATGCAAAGACATGAAAGCAGGATTATACCAAGAGTGGGAGTTACAAGCCAGGGCTTAGGTAAATGTCCAGAAACCATGCAATGCCTACATAAAAAAACCAAAAACCCTATGTAACAGCTATACCCATAAGCTAATAACTTGAACCATTAAAAGACCTAAAATCTTCAAAGCTGAACTGTACTGAGTAGTACCTCAAGGAACTCTAGATCCCTAGTTGGACAGCTAACATTCCTGTACAAGACAAGAGAAACAGGAATTCTCCAAAAGTTAGGGATACAAAAAAACCACTGAGCAGAAAACTCAGTGAAGCTAGCCAACAGCCAGTATAAGGAAGACAGGACTGCATATGAGTTTCTTCCCTCTTCAGAGGTTTCATATTCAACCAAACACTCCTTTCCCTAGCAAAAACTTCCAGCAAGCTCTTTGGCAAAAGTGATCATCATTCCTGTTCAATCTCAGCTAAGGCAGAACCGTAATTCATTTTTTTTACAGCTTTTAACAAAGCAGAGCCAAGTGGGACTTCAATCCAAACCCTAAAGGACTTTTTTAACCTCCTCCAACAGAATCAAATTCATTCTTGCTTATCTTTAAGTCCTGAATTTTATGTACTTGCCCACATGGTCACAGCTTTAAGAATAAATATCAAGTACAAAAATCATTAGGAGCAAAAGTTAGCCTTGCATTAGGGTATATCTGTAGGAAGATAAAATCAAGAGAGTGATGGAAGGGAACTTAACTCTCCCCTATATATAGACAAGTGTTCTTAGAAGGTGCTGGGCTACCATGAAAGATTCAGATGTCGTCCACAGCTGCTCCTGCTCAAACTTTGAGCTGAAAATGTTCAACTGCTCTTTGTGAGGATCCAAATATCAATTTCTAAACAGCTAATCAGAGCAGTTCTGAAACCTTTTTGATGCTGCAAAGTCAAGTGCACTATTTGGTTTGTATGTGCTAAATTCTATCCAGGGCAAAGCTAAGAGTCTCTGACCTGCTTGTTAGAGAAGTTTCTGGCACATGCTATCCCCCAAGCTACCCTCTCTGTGTCTTCTTGGAGAAGCAGCAGACTATCAGAGGCCAAAACTGAGTTTCAAAATGTCAGTCGTTAAGCAGAGTGTACAATTCTGATCTGAAAATCCCTTTGGGAAGTCAGAGATGCCCCTCTGCTTGCTTCACAGAGTCCAGCTTTTCAGGCAGAGGCCACTGAGGATATTTGTATGGCCTACGGTGTTTCTGAACTGCAGACAGAATGGAGAGGTCCTCAGTGAGTTTAGGTGGTGCCAAGACCAGGCTGCTGCTGGGAGGCAACAGGCAGAAGATTTGGATCACAGCTCCTGACCCGAGTGTGTTAATCCCTCTGAATCCAGCTGCTCAGAGTGCTGCTTAAATGAGGCCATTATTTCCCATCCACTTCCTAAGGGTGTTCCAAGGCTAACTGCAGGACTGCAATCAGATACTTCAGTAAGCTGCTATCGGCACCCCTGGGGACCTTCTGCCTCTCGTAAGTAGAAACCCTGGAGGAGCTGCCAACATGCAGAGCTCTTCCTCAGACTTCCTCTAACAGGCTGTTGCTTAGCCACAACACAGGCTGGCCGGGCTGTGGAGCTGCAGATGTCAGCGTGCGGTTAATCCTGGTGCCGGCACGGGGCCAGGCGTACAAATGTCCGTCTGTAATTACCGCTCTCTTGTGACCGAACGCCAGCCCGTGCCAGTGCCCAGCTACACGAGAACATTTTCACAGCCTGGAGTCCTCCCTGCTCCTTGTCAGATCAAAAATTAGCTGATCTTGTGACAGTATTTCAATGATTATTTTTGTATGAAGAAGTGAGGCATTAAGTTACTGTGCTAATGCCACACTTTAAATGATATTTACTTGCAAGCGGAGTATGCCCTGTGGACCGGGGCAGTATGCCCAATACTCTTGTTGCAGGAATAACAAATTGAGTCTTTTTCCCTGCAGTTTTTCACAGTTCTGAAAAGTATATTTCTTCAAGTGAAGAACAGGAGAGCCCTCGTGTGGCTAATTTAACATCTGTGATATCACACAGATGCTATGGATGGTAGTAAAAAAATACATTATATGTAAGTTTTCTTTTGTTCTTATTTCTGATATCATCCCCTTTAAATAGTTGATTTAATGAACCTCAAATGTGTTTTCCAGCCAGTTGTATCTCAGATTGTTTTGCCTTCCGCTGAAATGAACAAGTCATTCCTCATACTATATCTGTGCTTCATTTCCCAGTTTTGACAATAGGAATGTAAATTATAAAGTAACCCTTTCCGAAATGTTTCTCTTGTGGGCTGTAGGGAAGAAGAGAAGCATATGGGGGATTTAATATGCACAATGACCTCATTCTTTCCAAGTTTTTTCATTCTCAGGAGACATATTTGCAATTCACACACACAGTTCAAAACTGGAGTAGGCTATATGTCTGCTGCACACACACAAAGAGTGCATCTTACACTCCCAGAAGACAACAGATGACAAAAAAGTGTGAGTGTTCACATTATTTTTGCACTAGGGCTCTCCTTGCAGATAAATGATGCAACAAGCATCTCAAGTAACCCCTAGTTTCTGCATGAGTTACTGAAAGGCACTGCAAACATTAGACAATCAGATCATTCAGAGTCCATTTTCAAGAAAAAAAAATTACTCATGCCTTACACGTTTTTGGCATCAAACGGATAAGTTTGAAATAAAAAAAAAGGAAGGAGGGGAAATCAGCTGGACACTCATATCCAGTTCAGGGATAATTTATTCTAAGCCTTGTATGAGTCTCTGACGTGTTTTTTGACCCTGTGCTTAACCCTTAGAAGGCACTCATTACTACTCAGGTAACATGATACAGATTAAACCACATCTCAAAGAAAAAAGTCCTCAAGCCTCTCAAAGCATCTCTGTTCTGTCAAAAATATACACATCTTATCCATCTCCTCTTCCTCCATATCTATGCAATGTTTATTTTGTTCTCTTCCACATTATTCCTTTCCAAACCAGCTTGAGTAAATGCTGGGCAGATGCTGCTGGCCCAGGAGGTGGAGGATTCTGAATCCTGAGAAAGATTAGGGCAGAAAATAAATGTTTTGTCATTTGGTTGCTATGCTCATCTTTTTCTGCACCTGAATTCTTTTTTGCATAACATAAACATGTTACACTTGAGAAAAGTAACTCGCCAAAATACCAGGCAGCAACAGAGGTTTTGGTGGTCCTTGCTGGCCAGTCAGTCTAACAATATTGCAGAAAACTTTATGAATGCTCAACAGTTCAGGAAACTTCTGATGGAGGTACAATGTATTAGCAAGCAATAACAACGTAGGAGCACAACCCACTGGGGGTGTGTGTCTGACTTACAGGTAACACAAATTTTACTCTGAAGCAGAACAAACAAATCCTGAAATAATGGATCTAGTGGTTCCATGAGCAGAAACTGCCTGAACCAGCTCAGATAAACCATCATGGAAACTTGACCAAACTGAGATAAGGTCATATGAAGACATACTCTGAGTTTTCAGAAGATAAGGCTTTCCCCAAAGTTACAAGGAAATGTTGCAGACATTAGATTGCCTTCTAAAGGGGGGGGGGGGGGGGGGGGGGGGGGCGGGGGGGTGCGGCATAGACAAATTGTGTTTAAAAACACTGGATTTTATTATTCACCTTGAAGTAAAAATAAACTGGCCTAGGTACCTATCTTTCAGTCCTAACCTTACATTCTTTCCTTTACAATGACCTGAATTTAATACCATAAAAGGAGACTGTTCTTAACTCAGATAAGACGATAAATCACAAATAGAAAGTTTAATAAGTGTTTTGAACCAATTTAGGCTGAGGCAGATCTCTGGGCACAATGAATAACCTCCCTAAAAGATCTGGCACCAGTCTGATCATGTTCTGCCTTGTTTTAATAATAAAGGAAGGTATGGACCAAACTGGTGCTTTCTGAACTTGTGGCACGTGCTCCATGGTCTCCCTGTTAAATCAATGCTTGGACTACTGAACAATTTTTCTTTCTGAAAAATAAATTATGGTTGCCTCTTAGTTTGTCTAACAAATGCATATTATTTTGCTAGATGTCTAAGAAATTTGAAGTCAGACTATCTTCTGTTGGTTTTTTTTGGGTTTTTTTGGTTTTTTTTTTTATTAAATATCTCTTCATCAGTTCACTTGGGCAGAAGTGACAGGTAAGACACACATCAAGCTTCTTTGAGAAAGACCAGCCATTCATTTGAGTGCCTGGAGACCTAAGGGTTGGGCCAATTCACTTAATCTCATTTTGGAAAACAAATATATAAAGAAATGTTTTCACCTTAAACAGGTAACCTGCTCAAAAGGCAGAAACTTGCCATTTAACTGAGATGCTGCACCATGAAATTCTATAGAAGTGGATTTTTTCTATGACATGTTTTTTCCACAGTGAAGAGCCAGACTTTTTTATAAATATTACATTCTTTTTCTGGTCTCTGGTTAGACGGCATGAACAAGATTTCACTGTGTTCTGGCTAGAGGATTCAGGCATGGTCTCATATGTTCAAGTATATATACACAAATATTGTCTGCTTGGGAACATGTGAATAACTTGCCTTTGAAGAACAGAAATTATTCTTTTAATAGGCTATCCCTGAGCGTAAACCTATACTCAAAATGAGAATTAAAGGAATATTTGTATTTTGTTTGATGAACAAACACTAGAGAATTTAGAGCCATGAAGTCTAGAGCTGAAAAGTTAGGCTGAAAGTGGTCTTCAAGATAAAATACAATTAATCCCAGGGACATATGAATAGAAGGAATTTTTCATTTATTTATAGGGATCCCTGTTAAAAATAGAGAGCAATTTTGCTTCCACAGGTTGTAAGAGCAAGACCTGAGACTTCAGGAATTTTCTGCTTCACTCATTTTATGCCACCAAGCATAATTACAAAAGGTTTAATATTCAGATATTTTTAAACACCAATAGTTTTTTCTAGTTGCTTACAAAAGCTATACCTCTTCACTTTAATTCAACCATTTAATCTTTAAAAATCAATTTAACTTTGATGTTTTTATTACTTTGCTGTTATTTCAGTAATTCAGATCTTCAAAGGTAGGAACACATTAGCCATTCAAAGCTAAAAATCAAATAAATCTACACTCCCTGTCCCCTAATCAGAGCTTTCATCTGCACATTTATGATTTCAGGAAGAAGCCAAATTAGTCCTAATTGCCTCTAATTTAACTTGGTCACTCAAATAGGATATGAGATCACATTTCATCGTACTGGAGATAGTTTAAGCACTAGTGTACACAGACTGGAGGGTTTGCTCTACACTGAAAAAAAGTCTATCTTATCACATAGAAGCTCAGCCATGTAGAAACAGACCTGATTTCATTTTGTTTTAAAAGTACAGACTTTAGACAAACTGTGTTCTCTGTTTGATGTGCAGTTGATGTTTTAGATTGATTTATGACTGTGTGCTTGAAATTTTTTTTAACATTCAGTGGTTTTTAAGCCTCAAGTGGCATAAAGTCATTAAATTACTTCAAAATCATGCAGCATTACATGGGAAGTCATTTTGCTTAAAGTCTTGAAGAAAAGGCAGCTGCTGAGGGATGGGGCACCTGGGAGCAGCTGAGGCAGACGGATGCTCCTGGCTGGAGTGGGGGTGCAGCCCCTGCAACCTGCAAAGCAGCAGCTGCTCGGGTCTGGCTGTGAGATGGCAGCCAAGCCTTCAGCTCCACTTCAGTACCTGCTGCACTTCTGTAGGGAAACCTGGAGATCCCTGAGGAACTTGAAAATACAATCAAAGGGCAGAAGCAAAGGTGTTTGCATCAACGTGCTGAGTCAGCAGGAATCAGAAATTCTCTAATTTCACTCAGCATACGTTCATTTTGTTTTTCTATTCTAAGTGGAACAGCTAATTATCACTTCAGCATTCTTTGCTCCTTGCTCAGTTATCTCTCAGCTTATATCTGATAATATCTTTCATTTGAAGCCAGATGATCAAATGCAGTTAAATACTTTTTAAGAATGTTTAAAGCTGTCTGCTCAGCAGTGTTGGTCCTCCTCAGAGATCCCACAAAGGCAGTGGCAGATTGGGAATGCTCCTGACCACAAACTAGAGAGGGAGCAAATGCTACATTTATTTTCAAGCAGAATAAATGGGCACGATAGGTTTTGTAATCAGAAACCTTAGAAATGGCAACCTATTTCTAAAAGTTATGTGTAACTGCAGAGAGAATGTGAATGCCATGAAACCTCTGTATTTAATAAGAGCTAAAAATTGAGTGATTTTATTACTGCGAATGATTGGAAAAATCTACAGACCGAGCATTATTCGTATCAGTTATTTGGCAAGTAAATTTGGATAATGGAAGCATTGAGAAGCAAAGGAATCACAGTTGTTAGTTATTGGCTATAAGTCACTTTCCTCCCCTACACAGAGGGGCTCAGGCAATTTCACTGTTTTTTTTAAAGGATGTTTTCAGCAATACAGCACCCTGGTTCAGAACCCTGCTCTGTGGAAACCTAACTCCCTCCTACACTTGGAGCAGTGCCTCTAAATCAAACATATATCTACTGGGCAGACAAACTGCTTTGGGACTTGGAACTGGAGTGGCTCACGCAAGCATAAGAAGAAAACTTTTCCATCAGTCACCTGGATTGATGACTGGTAATTCACCTCCTCAGTAAGATGGAAACCTGAGCACATGGGCATGCCAGGTGATTTTCTTTAAATAAATCAGGGAAATGTCTTCTCTCTGTACAGAGAAATCACCTAGAGAAAAAGAGCTTTTGCTTTTTTCACAGGGGAAGCAAAAATGGCTCTCCAAGCATGGAAACTGCTCCCATCTCAGAGCAGTGTTTCAAGGTTGATAAATGCATGTGGCCATTTTCCCAAGGTATAAACATAGCATTCCAGCACTGCATTCTCACACCTTCATTTATGCTGGCTCAACTTTTATTTTGAACATCAGAGTTCTAGGACAGAGTAAAACACCCCAAACTTGCACTAGGAGAAATAAATAAGACGATCCAGCATTGTAAGGGCCATTCTTTCAGAAAATTGTGAGAACAGCTCAAAGTCAAGGCTTACTGTCTCATCTGGCCAGCATTTCCATGAGCATCCTGAGGGAATGAGACCATGCAGCCACTGTTCTGCAGCAGCCAAGTTAATTTGATGGGAGAACATTAGACAGGTGTTTGGGAGAACATCTGAGACACCAGGTGAGATATGGTAACAGCATCCAGTCACTGAGTTATAGACCATCTGGACCAATATCTTGCAAGTGTGAGCTATCATAGCACTTTTAAAAATATCAACAATTGTTATATAATATTTGGATCCCTTATTCGTGTCCACTAGGAGTGAACTTGCTGTGGCTTTGCTAGCAGAAGAGATTTTTCGGTTACAGACAGCAAATCCAGCAAGGATTTGGAAAATCTTTAATGAAGACAAATAAAATTACTAGGGAAATAGATGAAAGTGTTCTGCGTTAGAGCCTTGAAAGGGCAGAGTAGGAGCTTTAGTTGTGGATTGATAACTCTGGGATGAAGTTAAGTCAGCTTAGTCAAATTAGCTTTTTGATGGTCACATCTGTCAGAGCAAATATATCACAAGAGGAGGATGTGTCCAGGGTGGAGAACAACATAGGGAGTAAATGGATTCTCCCTCCCCCAGCACTGAAGTGAATAGCCAGGTACAGGTTTCCACTCACAGGACTCTTGGCTTGCAAAAAAAAGGAGATCTCAAGATGATTAACTAACAGTTTCCCTGAAGAGTTCAAAGCCGAGGAGAAGGCTGAAAGAAATAGCAACCACAAGGCTCATGGCTCAGCCTCCCCCATTTGGAGCCTACTGGATTGCCAATGGGAAGCAAAGGCAGTTTTCAGAACACTTTCCAACTACTGCTTCTCATCTGGTGGAATAAGCCAAAAATATTCAGTACCACTAAGGTCTGCCTGCACTAAGGACAAGCTAAGCATCTTAGTTTTCCATATTTTAAAGAAATGTGAATACTTGTTTTAAAAAGTAAATTACTAAGAAAAGTTTGGATGTTTCTTTATAGCTGAGGGGAAAATATGACCTTCTGATTCCAATTTTTCCTGAGAATGTTGGGTATTTTGGAAGCAGAAAATCTTCTTGCTGAACTCTAGCAGAAAAATGGCTTTGCATCAGACTTAACCACAAGGCTCCCAGATTTCTCATAACCAAGAAGAGTTAAGATGCAACATTTCTTCTAATGAAATAAAGCATAGGTTTACCTTGTTGTACAATGTCCATTGCATATACTGGCCTTTTGAATGTATGAAACAAAATTAAAATACAGTTATGTATCACATTTTTTACAGTCCTTGCTGGTTTGTGCCACCATAATTACTGTGTTGCATAATCACTGTTATTGCAAGTCTGAGAGAGTTTATTTTCCTCTTATTTTGTTTACTGCTTTGCATGGGAAGACAATAAAGAACCAAAAATAGAGACACATCATGAATGAAGAAACAGCAGAGAATAAGAGCAAGAAGAGCTACTATCTCCCTAGTCACAAACATCTCTCTTCTCTACTTGAGATTACAGCAGGTTTAAATGCTTTTTTCAGGGGGAGTTTGATGAGACTCTCCACCACACATTTAATTTCCTAGTTGCTAGTTTATGTCTGAAGGTATTACAGCTGAGTCTGTAGTAATTTGGCATTTTTTACCTTCTTACTGCTCAGAGCATCAATGAAACAATTGTTGACACTGATTAGTTGTTTGCCTTCTGTTTCATAGGTCTTAGTGTAAAAGCTCTTCCTGACCTGCAGCTGACTGTCTCTGCAGCACACCTGCAAGGTGCCACCTTTGGTACCCCTGCTTTGCTCACAGGCATCCCAGCCAAAGACCTGAAGGGAACCTTCAGGTGAAATCCTGCCAGCTGAAAAATCTCAGACTTCTGCCTGTGTTTTTTAAGCTGAGGCCCTAAGCCCTCACTTACAAGTGTCCAGTAAAACTGACTGAAATGTTATCATAACAGTTGTGTCATCTGAATGTTTATCAATAAAAATTCACATTAATTGAAAATCCATGTTTGTTTTTGAAGTTATTCAGAAAGAATGTACAGAAGAGCAAACCACACTGAAACAGAACTGCCACTCTGAAGCATGAAAACCACCATTTCAAAAGCTTTGCTTCTTTCCAAAATATGCATTTTTATCCTAGTGAAAGAGCTGACTCCCCATACTAAATCCTCAAGTGCTTATCCCTGCTCTTCTTTCTGCCACGATGCTTTTGTAAACTATCTGTTAAACTGGCTCAGGTAGCTGAACATGCTGAAAAATGAATGAGGTTCATTGTCTTGCTTTTATTTGGGTTTGGGAAAAGAATCATGTGACTAACAGGATTTCTGCTGCATAAAAAAGTCAATAGAAAAACATTTTCTGCTAATCTATAAATAGGGATAGGAACAGAGCTAATCCTTAGGTTGCTGCACAAGCTTCGGTCAGATTATTCAATTTTGTAACCCCAAAACAATATAACCTAGCAGTTTTTGGAGTACAGGAAAGCTTCAGTGCTGCCTGCAGATTCTGCTGGCTTGATAGGTGATTTTCAAAAGGTTTTGACATCCTAGCAGTGGAAAGACTTAGGAAGCTTTGCCTAAAGTGTTGGCCCAACATGGCTTCTGTGAGATCTCATATGCAGCCTGACACAGCCAAGAGCCAAAACATTTCCTGTGGTCAAATCAACACTTAATACCTGTGCCAAGAAAAAATCATGACTGCACAGGGGCAACAACCAGGGCAGAAGGCAGTGTATTTGCTAGAAAGACAGTAGATCACTGAAAGGAGTACCCTTCTTAAACTGTTGTAACCATGCAGGGCTAAGTTTTCCGCCTGAAAAGGCTCTGGTGGTTGCTCAATGGTGCAAAGCTACATATATTAGTGCCTCAGCTGAGCTATGGAACTGAAAATGAAATGTATTCCATTGACACCATCACATTAATCAAGATAATTCATACCATCCATGACTGTTTGGAAATAGAGTGAAAAATATTAATTAAAGAATTGCATGAAACCTAAGAATGAACTCTACTGTGGTTGTCATTTAAAGAGGAGTGATAAAAGTGTAAATCAGAATTTTAAATAAGCCCAATGTATAATAAAGTAAATGAAATAGCCTTCTGTTCTAAAGGGCAAAAGAAAAACTTTTAAAAAAATCACAGGTTTAGAGACAGAAGGTTTCAGGTTAAGATCCTCAGGTCCAAGCTGCTATTTGCATCGTTATTTTCTGGTTAGAACACATCAAAATCAAGCATGTGGCTACACCCTTGAGGGTCTCCTCTGTATCCTTTAAAAGAATCAATTTCATTCATTGGCTCCTGGAAGAAATAGCCCTATATAACTGCTATGTTTTTAATTTTCTGCTTTGGGAATGTATAATAGAGCTGACTTTAGCCTTTTGCAATTGCTTTCCCAAAACAAGAATTGCCTAGCTAAGGAAGAATACATGATGAAAATATTTCATTAAAAAATATTTAAACCTCACTTGATGATTAAATATCTTATTACAGGATCTGAATGCTTCTAGATTCCCTAGGAACTACACATGGAACATTTTATACAGAGTTGTATTCATTTTCATTCTGAATTTCTTGAATTTTTTTCTTTGCAAATTTTTGATTAATTGTTCCACCACTTACAATCACCCTTAGGGGAACTTGGCCAGCAAACTCAGTAGAGAGCTCAAACTGGGACTTCAAGCTGACAGCTACCGAAACTGTAAGAGCTGTGAAGTAAAAGTAAACTGAGCTGGAGCCAGTAAGCTCTGAAGTTTAGTTCTGGTGAAGGTTTTGGCTCTATATAGTTTAAAATATGCTTTAAAGTACCATTTAATTGTATTAAAAATACTATTTCCTTGTGCTTCTAGAAAGTGTTACTTTACAAATTGTGTTAGGAGAGACAAGGATCTAGACAGGAGAGACAGACAAGAGAGGTAGGAACCCAGAAATCAGGATTTCAAAGGAATGTACATTTAACAGCAGCATTTTGGAAGAGACAGCATTTTTGCAAGAGGCGAAAGAGGTAGAGAAGTCATGGGGGAGAAGTGGAACTGAGGCATGTGTCGGGAAAATTACCCCAGCCCTGATCAGAATTGTTATAAAAACATTAAAAAAAAAAAAAAAAAAAAAAAAAAAAAAAAAAAGCAGGTAGAAACATGGATGTGTTTCTGATGGAAGAGCTAAAGCTAAAATAAAGTGGTACTGACACTGAGAGGACAGAGTGGTAGCCCTTCGGGTAATTCCTGCTTGAATATAGAGAAATCCTTAACTGACTTGTCATTTGGGGTTTTTTAATCCCTAACTCCCCTGCACCCCATCTGTGGAAAGGTTGAAGTGGGGTGCTATGTTTCTTATTCCCTGAGAAACAGCTGATGCCTAGAGCTAGACAGTGAAAATTCCTAACAGAAATATCAACTGGAAAAAGCACAAGTGGAAATGTGAGTCTGAAAGTGATACACATGAATTGCTACAGAGCACTGTTTGTGTGATTTCATTTCAATGACCAGATAGACATAATAAGGCAGCCTAATGGTTAGAGGACAAGATGATGAAGGAAAAATAATGAAGAAACACAAAAATTTTGTCCAAGGCTTAAAAGGTTTGAAGCAAAATAATGAACTGAAATAAATGCAGACATCATCCACACATATGGGACATAAACATTAAAAATATGGTTGATTCCTGCTAGTCACAAAAGAAACAAGAGAGATGAGGATTCAATTGTCAGCACTCCTTGTCCAGGCCAAGCCTCGTGGCAACCCGTGTTTTGGCAAAGGATGAAATCCAAGTGGAGTGAGATTGGTTTTGTTTAATGTAGCTATCACATTCTCCTTCCATAGTGTCTCACACTGAATTTTTTGTGCTAATTCCCTACAATATTAATCACATTACTGCCATACACCGTGGGATCTGCAGAGGTCCCACCACAGGCTGTAATGATGCCAAACTGATTTTTGCTTTTATATTTTCTTCATTTATATTTGTAGCTCTGCAGACCATTATTGTACAGTTACATAGTTTCTAGATAAGTTCAGTACTGATAGACAGAAAGACAGAAGACATTCCAAGGACCCCAATCCTATTTTGCTTCTTCCTCTGGGAACCCAAGATGAACTACTCTCTCAAGACATGGCCTCATAAACAAAGTACAGCTAGCAGCAAGAAAGGAGGGCTCCAGAAGAGGTGGAACCAAAGGGGAGAATTACCCCATTACTTGTGCTTCTAATTGGGAATTATTGCTAATTATGCTAATTTGCTAAACTTACAAAACTGTATTCACCCCACGTGGGCTGGGCATTTTTCCATACCTGTCTCTGGAGGCATTCAACTAAAGACCAGCTTTTGCATTACTTCCTGTATTAACACTGTCTCCAAAGTGTGTTGTTTTATATCTAGATCTTGAAGGCATCAGTAAGTGTCTGCAGCCCCTTGATGACTGGAGGGGAGCTTGACACCACATATTTAGTGCAGAACTATTTCCTGACAGTATCAGTATCAGCAGCAAAAGAATACTTTTGCATCAGCTGTCCAATGGCATATTTTCATTGTTTTGTTCCTCTTGCCACCAATCAATAGTGACTTTGTTAAGAGCAATGGACTCAGACACTGCCATGCCTTTGAAACTACGAGGAGCCATAAGGAGCAGAACTATAAAAGCAAAGGCTTCACATTGTTGGAAAGGAGCACAATTAATGTGAGTGTACAGTGTTTTATATGACAGTAGAGCCTCCACCTTATGCCACTGCTGCAATTCCAAAATTTT
Organism: Pyrgilauda ruficollis; assembly: GCF_017590135.1. Classification (NCBI taxonomy): domain Eukaryota; kingdom Metazoa; phylum Chordata; class Aves; order Passeriformes; family Passeridae; genus Pyrgilauda; species Pyrgilauda ruficollis. The sequence continues at coordinate 5,358,964 of NW_024525489.1, read as the reverse complement.
ATCTACTTTCAGTTGTGATCCAGAAAAAGTCTGTGCTATTTCTTAAGTAATAAAGGCAATTGGCAAAAAGTCACATAACTTAATTATCACCCAGGTGTTACTGTAAAGGGATTTTCAAATCCATGTAAATCCCATCACACCTGACAATACATTGAAGTGAATTTTACAGGCCTGCCTGAAGCTGTGATAGGGAAAGGAATTAAAAGTGGGAAATAAAACCCCTGTATGCAGCACAGTTATGGAACATTTTTATGCCAGTTGGTGTTCACAGAGAATAATTGGCTGAAACTCTTGGCTGTAACAGACCAAGCTCTTAAACTCTGCTTGTATAAGAGGTATTGCTGGTTATTCTCTTTTGGTTATTTAAAGTGAAGCAATGTCCCATCTGCACTAAGCCTGTGCAAGGATGTATTTCCAGTTTTTCAAAATATTTGAAAATAAAATGTAGATGTTATTTTATGTGTTCCTAAGGGAGGTCAAAATCGAGCAAATGTTGCAAATACAGGTGCATTTTTTATACAAATGGTATTTAAAAATAAATTTTATTATATCTATTTTATATATATATTATTATTTATTTTTTATAATTTTTTTCACATCCAGCTGTTTGTTTTCTTTTATGCAGATTCATCAAAGTTTGTTCCTTGAAACAAATCCTACTTTATTTTTAAACGCTCTTGCTAGAGTTTTGGAATTAAAAATGAAAAAGAATTGTTTTCTATGTTTGTCTCAGCTGAACTTCTTTGTGTTAATTTTAATATGCATGCTCTGCTTTAAAGTCTTTCAGCATATTGAGCAACAGGTCTTAACATAATTAATAAGAGTACAACATAACACTGTTTTATTTACATTTGCTCCTTGGTACAAGATTATTGTATGGCAAAATCTGTATTGCTTCACTTCAATGTGTCACGGTTGCAATGTATGGCATCTCTCTAAGCTTGACATTAATGTCACTCAAAATTTTAATTTTTTTGTTTTTTGACCTAAATGGATAGCCCAATTTTGAGGGTCTTGGGTCCATTAGGAGGAAAAATTGAATAAAGACTTTTTGATGCAATTCTGGTAATTTGAATTGCCATTTTTTCCCCCTCCTGTATTCAGGACAACAAAAAGCAACAGCAGTTTATTCACCTTTCTAGGCAGGAGCTGCCATAGAGAGGCAAAAGAGAGGATTTTAACTTCTTTTTGTGTCCTCTTGAGCTCAATTAGTGACTACCCCACAGCTCTCCCCTCCTGTCTGGATACTTCATTAACACTGGTCAGCTTTGGCTGACCAGCAGTGGCTTCACCTTTAACTCACTGCATCATTGCTTTGATCAGTTACATGTGCTCTAGACCAGGTTTCAGAAGGGAGAAGGTGACCTTTAAAAAGTTGACATTGTGTTCAAGTGAGAAAAAGAAAGGAGAATGAGCTCTGGCAGGTTAAAAACACAAGGCAGGCCAAAGAGTTTAAAGAACAAAGTTATAAAAGCTAAAAAAAGTAATAATGAAAACCTTTTACAGAGCTGTCAAAAACCTTCTAGAAAGGCTATACAACAATAAATGCTAAAGGCACAAAAGAGGCATTCAGAAGACAAGACCAGAGCAGATAAATTAAATGAATTTTTATACACAATGAATGTAGAGGAGTTCAGAAAATTCTCTCATCAGAAAATGTGCTTTCTCCCCACCACACAAACACACATTTTTTTAAAATAAATGGTGTCTCAATGGTCCTTCATTCAACTGAAGTTCAGAAACAGTTTACAAACAGGTTCATCATGACCAGAGGATACTTATCCAAGATTTAAGAAGGAACTGAAGGAGGAAATAACCTAAATAACAAGCATAGTGTATGATTTCTTGTTTAAAAATGCCTAGGATGGAAAGCAGATGGTAAATGGGACACAATTAAAAAAAAAAAAAAAACAAAAAAAACCAGCTAACAACAAACCCCCCCTACATGCACACTGGTTCTTTGTACTGTGGTTTGAATGGCAAGAACAGCATTTGTGGACATGTTTTTGTTTGTTTAAGCATTCATCCCTTTCATGTTTGAAAATGTTTGCAATCTCACTACTACTACTACTTATCAGCAAATAACCCAAAAGCTTTATGCCTGTACTAAAAAATTTGACATTTTTTTCCAGCCTGATGTCTGTACAAAAAGATCGACATATAGTGGCCATAAAATCCTCTAGAAGTTAGTGGGTGGGGTTTTGGTTTTTTTTTTGTTTGTTTGTGTGGTTTGTTTGTTTTTGTTGGGTTTTTTTTTTTTTTTTTTTTTGGGGTTTTTTTTTTTTTTTTTGTTTTTTTTTTTTTTTTTTTGTTACTCTGAAAAAATTTTATTTGAATTCCATTCTCATCTCCCCTTTATCTCACTATGGTCAAATCTCCCTTACCTGTCAGATGAGGTAACTTCAGTGCTTGCAGAGTTTGGCCTCAGATTTTCTTACCTCTGGCCTTTATTTTTCCATACTATTTGTGTAACTCTAAAAATTCCTAACAAGACTGCCTCACAGGGGCTCCTAAGGAGAGACAGACTTAGACAGGAGCAGCAGAGGCAGACGCAGTTACAGCACAGATGAAAGATTTGACATTACCAGCAAAGGAAGGAAAGGAATCTCTACTTTGAATCCACTTAGGTGCCACAAGGTCTTCAACATGACTTTGAGCCTCTTGCTTCAGGCAAGTTTTTGCAGGAGTGATGTGCTAGGGAATTTGGGCATTTCCGGAGTTCAACAGCTGATGTTAGAGGATGCCAAAGTCATCTGAAGGGTCGGGTTTTCACTAGGAGCACAAATACTGTTGAAAATCTGTGACCTTTAGGACTGGTTTCCTTTTTGAAGGCACTTTTAGATGAGATTCTAACACTTAGAGCCCAAAGCAGCCCAACTTGTGCAGTGATTAGCTCTCTAACATGCCATCCTGATTTGTGATGCAGTACATATGCACTGTCAGAAAAGCAACAATGTTCCTCATAACAGAGACAGAAGACACTGCAGAAAATCAAGGGCAGACCTTTATCGTGGAAGCTCAAATAAAGAAAAAGCACACAACCAGAGGAAATTTCTTCACAGGTTCACATGATTCATAACCTTATTGCTTTACTGTAGTGATGTTATCACAGCTGTACTTTTCTCTATAAAGCAATAGAGAAGAGCTATAATTTAAGCAGGAGATGACAAGATTTATGTTGCATGCACATCCAAGCAGGAGCTTCTAGAAGCATGCCCTTGTGCCTGCTGCAGGAACCTCCACAGCAGCTTGCACTCAGCATCTCCCCTGGGATGCAGGGGCTGGCAGCAAGGACAGGAGCACACCTGCCACAGACACTGGCAGGGCTGTACATGAAGATGCTCCCCAAGGACTAAAATTTACTGGTGTCATCTGGCCTAGGGAAAAGTATCTGAAACTCAGGAATCATTTCACAATCATGTGAAGATTTACTTTCATTAGACTGCAAGAAGAACATTTTTAGAGAGAGGGGCAACCTATAGGATAACCAACCCTGTTGTATCCTTATATTCCAGAGGCTAAGACTATTTGTTTTACATTACATTTGACAGCATCCAAGTTTTTACTGGCCTAGTAACAGAATAGAGAATACAAGAAGGCATTGATTTCTCTTTTGCCCTTGTAAAACCCACATGCTTCTTCTGGTGAACATATTTAAATTTTTTATAAAGAAGACTGCTGTAGATCAGATTTTGGTGACTGACATTAACTAAGTTATTAAAGTGAACTGAATACTGACATGCAACACAAATGTACAGAGTAACATGCACAACAGAAATGAGCAGCAGCCTTAGAACTGGTAGTTTTAATGCTCAGTTTTAGAACACTATGGAAATCTTGCATAGCAAGACAACATCCCTGGGATAGTACACAGAAATACTGTGTTAATTAATAAAATAAATAAAATAATAAAATAATAATAAAATTAATAAAATATTTTTATAACATGTAAATCATTGCCTAGACTATAAAAATTACCAGTAGAAATCAATTCAGAAACAGAGCAAGTACCTCTACTGATTTTTTTTTTAAATACTCAGTTATTTATTTAGGGGAATCAAATTAAGTACATGAAGATAGTTTGACATCTATTATGTGATCACAAAAGTTGTAACGGGGTTTAAATTACTTTAGTCTTGTATATCTATCATCAAATACAAATATGTAAGTTGACCCCTCAGCAGATCTAGTGAACAAAGTCAGTGTTTTAAATAGCTAATTAAAAAGAGATAAAAGACTCAGAATGGGGTACATTATAGAAACCTGCCATGAATAGTAAATTATTTCCACCTTTTGATAAAAGAAATAGTGAAGATTATAGAAAGGAAAGGAGTATTCTCAAGATTGAGAAAACCCCATAACATTCACGAGACTAAATGAAGACTGGCAAAAATTCACAAGACTTTTAGGGAATTCTAAATCTAGATTCACAGAACAGCCCTGGGAAGGGCATTGTGGTCACCAGACTCCACTGCCTTCAAAATCCCAAAAACCCTCAAGGCATTTTTATGCAGCATAACAAGATGTCTATGAGAATTACTGTACCATGTAATCAAAAGTCAATTATCCTGAGATAACTCTTCTAAATAGGCTCATAGGATCTAGAAATAGTAAATTCTGTAATAATTAATCATTGGGTTGCCTGGTGATTTCCATTATAAATTATTCCAAGGAAATGACTATTTAAAACATGTATTTATCTATTATATGTTAGCTTCTGACTTTATTAAGTAGTGACTAAGGCAATTTTTGGTTGTTTGTAGCAATCAAATAGTGCCGAAGAAATATTTAAGGGTTTTGCTATTTTTAAATTGTAACTTTCAAAAAAAGGAAGAGTGACATTGCAGAGGTGTTAAAAGCAGAGTGCTAGTGGAAGTATAGCCCCAGGCATTGGGAACAACTAAATTCAAGGTTAAAGCATCTTTACAGAATGCTAAAAGACCATCAGAACAAATATTTTAAAACCAATTTGCATATTTAATCTCTGTGTTAATTGTGAGACAGAAAATCTTCAACTCACAGTAACCAAATTTGTCAATATAATATTTAGTACTTCAATTTTTAAAACCTCTGTTTCAGTTTTATTTCTGTTTGCTCTGGGATACTAGCTAATATTTACATATTTAGAGAGTTAGTTCATGGATGTAAGATAGATCTAAGATATTTGTATTGGAGTGCAACATCTGGAAAAAGTCTTAGTATTGCCAACAATTGTAACAATTTTTTTAAAACTTCTCACAGATACAGCAATGTGCATGCACCTCCTGCTTGCAAGATGGATTTTTAAACCAGAATATTCTCCTTGGTGTAGCAGGGATGAGAATATATTTACCCCAGTGTGAGGCAGACTCATTTTTTGATCAGAGCATGCCAATGTGCTAGCACAGGTAGAATGAGCCCACAACATCATTCTCTGTAAAATGATTTATGCAAAAATGTAATAGTGCCAGGAAGTAAGCCAAAATGAGTAAACATCTACTCCCACTGAGTATAGTATAGGGAAAGAGTGAGGAGCCCTTAACAGTTCATGAGCTCCATGGAAAAATGTTTTAAAGCCCCAGATAAACTCATCAGTTTGGCAAAAGCCTAGAAGTTCCAAGTCACAGCATTTCAGGTTATGGTTGTTTTTAAATTAGTTTGAATCTCTCTCCCTCAGTAATTTCCATCACATTATTCATAATTCTGTTTGTGCTTCTATACCCTGTGCTGCATTATTTATAACTGCACATTTAGAGTTGTGAACAGCTACACTTAACTTTTAACTGACTTGGTACTTGCAATCTACTTTGGATGCAGCAAAAATGAACATTTCCAGAGAAGCAAAACGTATTCTGAGAATAATTAAAACTATTTTTAGCCCTCATTCAGTGAGCAATCACTTTTCAGGGACAACCCTTGGAACCTCTTCCTGCTGGCGCCTGGATTTTTGCTGGTGCTGTGTTGCTGTACAGAATTACTCACTTTTTGCTGATGTCCAGTGGCTGATTTCAACAAGGTCTGGTCAGCAGGCAGTAATTCACCATTTTCAAACACAGGACACACAACTCACTGCCAAGACAACTGCATTCCCAGCTTACTGGGTGAGTCATTCCTATTTGTAATTTTCTTCAAGGGAGGAGCAAAACAGGTGAGAGGCTGATAATGAAAATTGTGTCCTCCACCTGCTGTATTTGTGTTTTTTTCTAAAAAGAAAAGGCAAATAATGGAAAAACAGAAATGTGACTCATGTGTGGTATATAATGCCAATTTCACAGTAAGAACTTGAATGTCTTGCATGTTTATTTTAGAGAATTTTTAAGATGACACTTAAAATGATTGTGAGACACAAAGCAGCACTGCAGGGATGTTCTTATAAATAGTTCTTATAAAGCTTGGCATAGTTTTTCTTATAAACTACCTGAGGTAGTTTCTTATAAACTACCTGAAAGTCTGTAGGTCAAACCTTCATCTCCTGTAAGACACAATCAATAGAGGGACCCGCAGAAACTCCAGGGTATCATCAAAAACCCTCCAGGGTATCATCAAAATCATCTTTAGGCTACAACAGAAACCCTGCTGGTCTTTGTCATGAAAGACAATGGCCAAATTCTCCCATTCCCTGGACTTTTTGCCCTTCCCCTACCTCTCCACCAGCTGCCCTTCTGCATCCTACTGTAATAATTTTTCTCATACTTTGCAACACTGACTCATAAAAACACCTCCCTGCACCCTTCCAGGAGGTGAGTTACTGTGCTTTATACACTCACCATGAGGGTCTCCCATAACACAGGGGCATGTGTTCATCATGCCTAACATTAACTACATGAAATAGTTAAAAGATGTATTTTCCCACCAGCACTGAGGGAATTCAACACTTTACTGTGTCACAGCATCACGAGATGCCGTGTCCATTCACTTTCCTTACTCCAGCGGGTAAGGTACAGTGTTCATCTCATGCTGTGCAAACACTTCCTATTTTATAGCAGTCTGAGAAGGCAAGATTTATTCTTCTGTGTATATGTCTTGAAAGCAAACTACAGAAAAGCTGGGAAATATGCACATAACTTAGAGACATTGAAATGGTATTTGTTATACCAAGCTGAAGCTAAAATGTATGAATTGCCACATGGCAGAACAGAGGCAGAACTGCAGTCAGTGACAGCTCTCCTCAGCCCATGCCATTCACATCATCTCACCCTTCCATGCCAAAGAAGCTTCCTTTATGGAATGGATCTCTATTAAGATTTTTATTCTGTATGTACCTATAGCTGTGAAAGCCTGATAGAGACAGCAGCATTTGGCATAATTACACTCTATTCAAAATTATGGTTTGTGGCTTAAACAAACATCTCTTCACAAGACCTATCAAACAATTGCAGATTATTTGGTTACAAATGAAGGCTTCAATCTTTAGAAACTCTTACATAAAACCAATATTGAGCATTTTGTTCTGTCAGATGTCTGAATTTATTCTTAGCAATTTTGACTTATCTAGTCATTGAATCAAGAAAACACGTAGGCAGGATAATTACTTTCTAAGAAGTAACAATATCCAAAATTAATGCAAAGGCAATGGTAAAATAAAGTAAAAAACATTACTGAATCAAGCCAAGCTGGTTTTCATGATGAAAGTAATCAACTGTTAATGCATCTTGGGTTTAATTCTCTGCTTTTTAATCTTATCCTTTTCTTGTCAACTGCAAACTGACGCAAGTGCTCACAGTGCACAACTGGAACTGTCAGCATCATTCAGACACAAAGCCACAACCCCAGAGTTTGTGGGAGGTTTTGTGGGAGATTTTGGCGGGGGAGAGGGGTTGTTGATTGGTTTTGGGGGACTTCTTACTGTTCTATGGCTGTAACTTGCCATTCAGTTTAGACGAAAGAGCATAGAATCTCTATGTTTCCCATTAGCAATGGGAGCATGACCTTCAAATAATGTGAAACTTCCTTTGTTAAAATTGTGTTGCACAGTTCACAGTTATTTTCTGTATGTTCTCCTCTGGCATAAAACTTTAAAACCAAACGTGTGACTTCTGTGCACCTCTTACCTGCCATAGGCACAACAAAATTCACAAGATCCCAGACTTTTCTGAAGGCCACTGGCTTCCCATAGAGGCTTGCCAGAAAGGTCTCAGAGGAGCAGAGGATCTCCTCTGCCCACACCCCAAAGGAAAGGCTCATTTTAGGGTGCCAGCAGGACATTCGAAATTCCTTAGCCCTGTCATAGCTGGGTGACACTGGGCAACGTTCACAGCCATTTATGGATTTTAAATTTCTGTCAGATGCAGGCAGATGATCAGCTGGAAGAGATGTTATATCCCTTCTGGACTGGGCATCTTATTCTGCTTCTGTCACGTTAAGCAAAGTATATCTTAAAATAAAAAGTTACTAAATATTTTGTGTACCTCAGATTATTTCAACTAAAAAAAAAAGCTCAGAAGAATTTGTGCCAGATGAACTTAAAAGTGATTCAATCCCTTTAGTTTAAATACATTTACTCTGCATAAAGCAATGGAAGGGCCATCAGGGTATAAAATTACATGCTGATTGTAATATTAGGCCTGAAAAAAACCTATGATTTGAACAAGAACAAATCTAAGTTTATGCTGCAATTACATGAGATTGCTGCATGCTTCACTGTATCTACAATCAAAATGATTAATTGTGACACACTTTGGAGATCTATTTGAATAAGGAACCCAATGGTGTTATAAATTTATCTTCACGGTCAGCAAATAATTTTATACTCACTGTCACACTAAAATTAAATCCTCTATAAGATGTTAACTCTCAAGTGCAGGGGTGTTGCTGTTCCTCGTATTCCATGCTGACCAATAAACAGGATTGATAGCAGTTATAAATTAATTTAACTAAAACTATAAACTGATTTTATAGTTCAGATGACAGATCATTTCATTCCTTACTGAATGCTCTGTATAACAGTCATCAACTGCAATAGATATTCCCAGGGCATTGTACAACACTTATTTTCTTGTTTATGTATTTCTGCTACTGGCTGTATTTTAGGGTTCTCAGTCACCTTTTAGCTCTGTTAGAAACTATGATGCTGTTTATGGGGTATGGTTTTCTCCCAAAGCACAAAAAATACAAGAGAGACTCCCCCGCAGGACTTCAGTTGGCCTTGAACTTAATGAGGAGTGGGAAAGGAGGGATTACTGTGATGAGAAAGCTTCACTGACATGGTTTAAATAAGCTTCTTTGGCCCATTAGTTGTAACATGACACTGAATTTGCAGTGTATCAACAGGGTATTAGCTGTTGTTTGTGTCTCCTCTGCCTTGATGGGAGAATATATGGGCTTTGACACTTTTTAAAAAATGGTTTAATTTTTTTCTCAACAGACCAATTCCACTTGTCACAGGAGAAGCTAAACCCAGAAAATCTATATCAGATTACCAATTATAACACTCTATGATTTAAAATTTTAGTGGAGCCCTGAGGATTGAGAAATTGCTGAATATCTTGCATTGTTGCTTTGCACATATTATAACAACAATCTCAGCTTCATTCCAGGCTTAGACAGACAGCAGAAACCTTTTTTTGAACTGAACAGCAAATACTCTTTATTGTGATTGATTTTGCTTTCTTTTGTTGTGCAGTTTTATTTTCATGGTATTATTTGCATTGAGAAGCCACAGAATTTCTGCCAAGGAATAGTGGCAGACCAAATAATTTTTATTTTTTTGCAATTCTTGGTAGCTGATACAGGCTCCAAGAATTAATTGCTTGCTCTGGAGGCCCAATACAAAACCATCTCAACTGGCACAAGCTCCCAAGCATTTGCTAACCTTGAGGCACTTTTGCTTATGTATTGCTGTTTACATTCAAGATATTAAAATTAATTTACTAGACTGCCATAAAACATGGAAACACCCATCTGTTTAATGCTATCTCTACTCAGAATTAAAACCAGAAAAAAATGCTTGATAATTCCAGCTTCTTTAAAAAAATAAGCCATGAGGCAATTTCCTTGAGCCTTCTCTCTTTGCTGCAACTGTTTAAAAACAGCTTCTATTAGCTTTTCATTTTCGCAGTAAAAACATCTTGGAAAAGCTCCCTGTCAGAAAGAAGTACTTTCAGCAGGAAGCAATACTGATCCATACCCCTAAGAAGCCCTATTTAGCCAACTTACTTCTGAGCCCAGTATTCAGCAATAATGATCACAGAAACACAGAACTGTCAAGGCTGGAAAAGACATTTCATACCATCTAATCCAGCGAGTAAGTTTGTTCTGCCATGTCCACTGCCAAACCATGCCCCTAAGAGCCACATGTAAACAGCTTTTAAATTACCTCCAGGGATGATGGCTCACCCATGTCCCTGGGCAGCCTGTTCCAGTGCTTGACAACCCCTTTTGTGAAGAAGCTTTTCCTACAATCTGATCTAAACTGGTCCTAGCACAACTTGAGGCCATTTCCTCTCATTGTTTCCCTTGTTACGTAGGGGGAGAGACCAACCCTCCTCATGACAGCTACACAGTCCTTTCAGGTTCTTGTAGAGAGAAATAAGCTCTGCTCAGGCTGAACACCCCAGCTCCCTCAGCTGCTCCTCATGGGACTTGTGCTCCTGACTCTCCACCAGCTCTGTTCCCTTCTCTGGGCTCACTCCAGCACCTCAGTGTCATTCTTGCAGTGAGGGCCCAGAACTGAACACAGCACTCGAGGTGTGGCCTCAGCATTGTTGAGTACAGGGGGACAATCCCTGCCCTGGTCCTGCTGGTCACACTATTGCTGGGACAAGCCAGAATGCCATTGGCCTTCTTGGCCACCTGGGCACACACTGGGTCATGTTCAGTGACTGTCACCAGCAGACCCAGATCCCATGTGCTTTCCAGCCACTCTTCCTCAAGCCAGTAGATCCTTCCTCTGCCTATGTTTGTGGTGACCCAAGGGCAGGACCTGACACTTGGCCTTGTTGAAGCTCGTGCCATTGGTCTTGGCCCACCCATCCAGCCTGTCCAGGTCTGTCTGTAGACTCTTCCTGCTATCCAGCAACTGACATTCCTGCCCAGCTTTGTGTCTTCTGCAAAGAAACTGAAGGGCCCACTCAGCCCCTGGGAGACAGTGAAGTATGTAGAGGCATGATTTATCTTCACATCTGATTACCCATTCTGGTACTCAGACCCTGAGAGCCTTTAATCCTTACCCACCTGAAGAAGAAACAGCATCTATTAGACATGCCATAAATTGTGTTATGTGTGCCGCAGGTGGTGCGAATGTCTCCGTTTATGAGGTGCTGAACTTAGAATTCTAGGATGAAAGATTTGATTAAGAGTTATTTACTTATTTAAAGTTGTATTAAGTAGAAAAAAAGTAGTTTTACACGGACTTTGTCATGCTGTCATATTATTCTTTCATTTAGTAATTTAAATGTTTAGTAAAATAATAGCCTGTGTCAAAAGTTTAAGCCTGACAGCAATAGATGGTAACCTCAAGTATGCCTTGGTAATGAATCAGAAAGGCTTCTATGCATATAAATAAGAATAATGTCTGCATGTGTTGCAAACACTGATTAAATCCATAATTAAAGGTAGCTGGAATAACTGAGGTGGACTAATTTGAATCTTGAGATAGCATGAACACATCGTAATAAAACGGGGAAAAAAGGATGAGGAAAAGAGCAGGCCAAAGAAAATCACCTTCTCCTTCCTCCTTTTGTTAACACAAAAAGAAAGAGAGGCTCTCCTAGTCTTTAAAGGCTGCTTCCAAATTTCATAAAGATATATTTAGGAAAAATCCTCACTGTGAGAATAAAGACAGAACAGATTGAAAATACAGATGACTTTTTTTAGGTGAACACTGCTAGACTTGAGACACCCCCAAGGTGTGTTCAGCCTGTCTGTCCTTCTGCAGGGCTTCACAGCCACCACAATGGTAGGCAGCAAGGACAAGCTGAGGAGCTGATCTCTGCAGGTCATCTCAGGACTCAGCAAGGAAGAGTTTTGGCCTCCCCTCTTATGACAGAAGACGTTTTTGCAGTCTGATTTCTAACTCATCTGCAGATTCTGGCAGGCATCACTACCTGTCACGGTGTAAAGGGAATTTTTTCATCTTACCTTCTGTTTTTTCATCTTGACTCCCCTATGACCAGATGACCCATTTTTGATAAGTAAAAAGCTGAAAATCAGTACAATGTAAAGGAAATAGAGGGAAAAGTACTAAGGTAAAGAATTACAAGTCATTCAGTTAGAACATTCTCTGAATGTGAGCCAAGACCTGTCTTTGCACCTAAAACCTGTGCATCCCAACTTCAGCCCCACAAGATACTAAGGCTGAGCAGAAGTCAATGCTTACTCACAGTATTTCTTAGAAATCCAGTGACCTTCAAGGGAGCGGACTGAAAGAAACCACTGCACACTCAGCAACTGCTTGCATGAGCTTTATATATATGCTGAAAAAAGAGAAAACCTGCAACCTTCCCAGTGAGTTTGGTGAGGCAAAAACCTCTGTGGAGGAGGCAAGTTCAGTGTTGCTTAGGGAGCACAGCAGCTCTGCTTTCAGTCTACGGTTTCAGTGAGCCCCTGAGAAGAGTGTCTGATATGAGCCCAGCAGTGTCTTTCAGCGAGAGAGGAAGTGTGGCTTCTGGCTCTTGCTTAGATTAGATTTCTGTTGTTACAAGGAGGAAATTTGCTGCTAATTATTTGAAAGCAATCCCTGCTGTAATTGAGTCTTTGTGAAAGTCAGGAGCTAATAACATGCCTAGCTCAGACAGAATGTGGCACCAGTCCTCGCATCTCTCTGCCAACCTGCACAGGGTGAGGGGCAGCTTCATGCCAAGGGCAGCTGATGCATCACTGCTGCCCAGCCCCTGTGCCTGGCCAAACACTCACATCTCATGGCAGAGCAGCTCCCACCAAAACCCACCTCACTGTATCCACCTGCCCAGGGGAAAGCCAACAGCTCTGTCTGTGCTGTGCCAGTGGACACTCTGCTTCCAGAAGCTGGTAGAAGAACCTTCAGGGACTAGTTCTCATAGTTTAGATCGTCACTGGTAAAATATTTCCTGCAGAACACTAACACCAAGGAGAACAGAAGTAGGAAGCAACTTTACTTCCTTGGGAACACATAGAAATTACTAGAAAAATAATCTTGTTATCTCATTTTATGTGGCCACATATCTCAGTAAACAGAGAGACACTTGAGCGAGACTCTTAAACTTGAGAGACACTAAGCATCTTGGCACACAGGGATATCTTTTCTTTCCCCTAGAGATGAAGATTTTGCATCATTTGCCTTTGCACAGAGCAAGATGAAGCTTGAAGTGACTTTCCACACTGTAGCATGCAGATATTTGTCATCTTATTTTTACTTCTTCAGGGACACATCCACTTTAATAAGAAAATAATGCAATCTGAAATATGTGGGAGCTATAGTGAGTAGAGTAGTTCTTTGCCAATCACAGCTATTATCTTGGAGAAAAAGGATGACTGAATAGGACTTTGAAGGACAATGCATGGTTTAAGATAGGATGTTTTTTAACTCTATATAAAGCTTCTCATAAAGAATCCTTCCTAGTATTTTTACTCCAACATTAAGCACATTAAACCAGTTTTTCCTTAATAGTGTTCACCTGTAAAAGCACAAAAGAATTTGGTCTAGCACTGAGTATCTGTTGTTGTGTTCTTCTGAATTTGAACCTAGAGCTTGGAGCACACACCAAAGCTTTATACACTTATGCAAAAATCACAGACTATTCTTACAGCTTTTTAAATTGTGAGTATTTTGTTAATCCCACCTTCTCATATTTTAGACATCTGGGTCATATTTTTTATTATTAATCTAACCTGGATCTATGTTATTTTATTCACATCTCAGATTCTTGAATACATGGTTTAGCTGAGACTTTTAACCTAATAAGTAGATGGGTTACAAGACTGGTATTGGGAATCACTACAGTTGACTGATCTCAAAAAAGGTGCTATGTTCAGTTGTGTATGTTTAGAGCATTTAATCTCAAAACATCTCTTATTTAAGAACTCCCATTTCTTGTCTTCCTTAGTAACTGAATATGAGATAAATATGTTCATCCCTTGAAATGTGAGCCATGCCCTGAGGTTGGCTCCTGCTCAGCTGAATTGCTGTAAAGTGATGTTGAAGCTAACACTACTGAAAGCAGCAGTCTAAACCAGGCTACGGAGATCAGCTTTTACTACCCATGATTTAAATAAGTGCTGGTTGTGTCATCATTCACCCCTGAAAACCAAGAGACAATGAAGTAATTTCTGCAACAGATTGGACTTTTATGAAGAACAAAAAATGTCACAGAGTCTAATGACTGACAAAGACCCACCTCCTAGAATGGTTACTGCACCACACCAGCCGATTCCCATGCTGAGATCAAAATCAGAGCCAACATTAAGGTGTTAAGCATGTTCTGAAAGCTATTTTAGGAAGAAATACTGTGCATGCAGAACAGTTAGTAGTAACTTGGTACTTTTTTTGCTTGTTTGCTTATTTTTAGTTTTTTTGGGGGGTTGAGGGTTTGAACTTTTTTTAGTAGTAGAAATTATCACACAGATTTATTCTTTTTGTCAAGGTTCATTTTTTTGAAACAAAATTTGTTTTAAAGACAAACTAATAAAAGTGTAGTTTTAGCTTCAGTATGAAGTCATTCTGTCTTTCCTGGGTCAAAAATGTCTGTCTGACATCTTCAGATTATGAGTGTTCAGAGATGTATGGTGCTACACAATGGTTTAACTGTTTGACCTCAAGTTCATAAAAGATTTTCCAAGCATATTTTAAACTCTCTTTAGAAAGAAATCCCAGGATTAAATAATGCAATAACGCTTTGCTAAGATGGAAAAGAGAAATGACATGTCACATTACTGGTAGAACTTGAACTCCCCAAGGTTGCACAAATTTCTCTGAAATATGACATAGCAAAACTCATGACGACATGTCACTTTATCAACACTTACTTAAAATTATTTGCCCAACACAACAATGCCCTTGATACCTATGAATAATGTGAATATTCCTCTCCCACAACAATAAAATCTTTGTCTAATAATGTATAATGAGCTGTCATCAGCTCATTGTTAATGTTATAAAGCTGTTATGTGAAGTGCAGACTTAAAGACACAAAGGTGATAGCAAAAAATGTCCAATTACATTTTTTTGGGGCCAAACTCCAGGGAAACAGAACTTCAAAAAGACTAGTATATGATTAATATTTCTGGGAGACATCTGCCAGCTTCAGCAAAAACCCAAGATTTGCAAATCTCAGAGAAGTCTTATGAAGACCTTCAATTCACTTATGAGGAGACAGATGTCTTCAAAAATGTGCACATGTTGTCCTGGTAAAGCCACATGTATCTGCCCTTTCCAGCTCCCTGTCCACCCAGCTCCTATATGCTCTGTCCTTTTTCCTATTTTCAGACTACTTTCCTTGCTAGATTACTCTCTACAGATTTTGTTTCAATTGTCATCTAGCCCCTTTCCTTTCATTTTCCAAGCATCTCTTTTCCTGTGTCTGAACTACTTCTTATTTTTCCATTTGAATTTTATTGCTCAAGACTCGGGGAAACTGTCTTCTGATGTTCTTCTTGTGGTCTCCTAGATCTCAGCCCTCTTCTTCAAACTGTTCTTTCCAATTTCTATCCTGTCCTTTTTCTTTGTTTTTCTCCCCTCTTTTTCTCTGTCATCCTCTGACCTTTGGTTATCTTCACGTATTTCCTAATGGGAAAGAGTTTTGGTACATAACCACTGGACATTTGTTTGTTTTCCAGGAGGCACATTTAACTCCTGTGCAGGAAAGATCAGAAAAAAAATGAATTTCTGTTTCAGAAAGGTTGTTTATCAATGTTGTCCTGCAAACCTGGACACTTTTGAGAGGAGCACTGACTCATAAGAACAGTAGCAGAGATCTGGTGAGCTTGACGTATGAACACACAAATTCCTATACCACCTCAGCTGAAAGACTGCAAATAATTAATTTTTGCAAGTTCCTTTTTCTTTCTACCTGTCTCAGTTCAGTTGAGCACCCAGCATCTTTATCAGGAAGTAATCCCAAAGTGCCATGGAAAGAAGGTGGCTTTCACCCTTACATTCCTCCTTTCCCTTTTCCCTATGGTGGGACCTGCCAGATTGGTGGGTAACCCCATGCACACAGACACACATCCTTTCCCTCTCTGAACAAGTCTAAGATCTCTCTCTGTGCGATAACTCTGTCTTGCAGCTCAGCAAGATTGTTCCCAATTATTCGCTGCTGGATTTCCAATTACCAGGAGAAAGGTATAAATTAAGCTATAGGAGTGTTATATATGGCTCCCACCAAAACTAGAAAAATTTTAACAGCCTCTACAGTGTTTTTATGGAGGTGGAGATTGTCGGCAATTTCAAAATGACATCTGGTATAGATGTAAAGAGACTATAAAAATGCAAACAGAAGAAAAAAAATATTTTATCTAGACAGCTGTTACAATGACTATGAATTATTAGATTACTCTTGGGGGTGTTTTTGGTATTCAATAAAATTTTCACTGAGTCTTGCTCTACCCACTCAGTAATACACTATCATGAGAAAAGTAACTTGTTTAATTTCTATGAAAAGAGAACTTTTAAAGATGTCTGTCATGGACAATTGTCCCTTGTAGGAGGCCACAAATTTCTTCAAATTTATTTTGTAACCTCCAGTGTCTCATTTTGTCTCACAGTTAGTCTATTCTATTAGGAGAATTTTTAGGTCATCCTGTGCTTTTCCATAGGATAGCCATGAAGGGGAGTAGCCCTTCCATGGAAGCACTTGGCATCAGTCATTGCTTTTGACAACCAGATCTCTCTCTTAAGGAGACCTTCCAGGTCTCCTTAAAAACTAAACCAAAAATATCTGCTTATATGTAGAAAAATTTTTAAATGTTACCTGCACTTAAAGCAGCACGTTCCCTTCAGCAGTTTCCCTCCTCTTATCTAAATGAAATATTTATCACTATAGATTAAAGAATAAAACTCTGACTGTTTTACAAAATTGCTATTGTTCATATTCACTGTCACGGAAGATGAAAATTCCTACAGAAAACAAATTTTTAAACACCTATAAATTTTCACCTGTTATTATATTCTTTATAATGTTAACAGTCTTTAGAAAATATTTGTACTTTCACTCTAGGCAAATAGCAATAATTTAAAAGCTCTATCCATTTTCATGCTTTTATTCTACTAACATGGAATAGAATAAAAAACTATTACCTGTAGGGTTTTAGAAACAACTTATAGAACTCAATTGGAAATTCAAACCCAGCAAGAGGTGTCTATGGGTAATTAAATATTAAAAATATATAACTCCATACTCTGCCGGAATAGGTCTGTTTCAGCTTCAGGTCCTTGTGGAAGATATTTACTCTTCATGCTCACCCAAAAAATGTGTGCATTGGATAGTTTTCTGTTCTTGTTTCAATCACCAGCTTTCCCTTGGAGCAAAACACTGCTGAAACACTGTCCCTGTCATGCATTGCACAGCACCAAACCAAATGATTTATGAGTATCCAACAGTGATCTGATGCTCCTAATTTGTCAATCAAATATGCAAGCTGTGACAAAAATCAGACATCTCTTGGAAACTGGAAGCACACCTGGAGAAGTTCAGTCATATCTACTTACTTTGCATCACAATTGATGCACCTAAAAAAATTGTAAGGAGAGTAGAAACATTCTTTCCTGACAGCCTATAAGTTTATCTGAAGTCCTTCTACATGACTTCTGGAAGTCCCTGCTCCAGGGAAACTTCACAGAAATGGGGCTCCTCATTCCCAGCCTCAGGCTGAGAAGTTTAACACTGGTACCACTTTACAAATCAAAAACATTGTTACCTTCTTCGGTCGGGAAATCTATGTGCTGATTTTCACTTACATATTTAGAAAATTCTTTTTCTTCTTCATCCTATTTTCAGAAAGAGCAAGGAAGATGATAAAACTATTTCTTTGCCTTCACCCTCTGTTTTTCAGCCCTTTTCCTGTCCTCCGTGTGACTTTGTGCCAGTATAGTAGCAACATGGCACATGGCTTAAGGCAGACTTTATTGATTTTTTAATAATTTCTTTCTCTTAATGAGAGAAACTTAGCCTTTGTTGACTGTAAGTCAAGCCTTATTGTTATGTGGCAATGTTTGCTCAGTGTCCCCTAACAGCTAGCAGCAGTAATAACACATATTCTTGGGGGAATCACGATGGCTTGCTATTAAAGAAAATGCCATTTTTCTGAAGTGCTCTTATTTACAAGGTAATTTCCTCTCAGCATGTTGTCTATACTACTGCAAAAGACCAAGGAAGGCTCAAAATCCACTCAATTCCCCTTTCATTCATAACTCCAAAAATTAAGAGAAGAAAAACCAAAGAAAATCCACATGGAAAGCAATGCCTTTAAAGGTTCACGCTGGAGCAATTATAGCTTAACCTAGAAAATAAGTTCTGAAGCAGCACCAGGAACAGGAAAAGAATTACTAGATTATGGCCTTCCCCACCTCTTGAAAAGTGTGGCTCCTTGGTAATTCTGACAGGGAGCTTTTACAGAGCCAGGGAGTATGACTTGGTCCTCTCCTCACAGCCATCTCTGCACTGAGCATGGAAATCTCTTTGTGCTTGTGCAAACTTCTTGTGTGGATGGCTCCAATGTATTCAAAATGCCTGTGTCTGAAGATTCCATCTCTGTATCTTCAGAAGAGTTTGTTTTCTAGAGGTGTTTCAATGGCAGAGGGTATTTTGTCTAAAAGTGAGAAGCTAGAATTACATAAGCAAATTTGATTTTCTACTTGCAAATGAATGTGGAGTTAACACCTCTGCACTTAATGCCCAGTAGGAAATAATGAAGAACCCATTAGAAAAATGGGTTTCTGATACACAATCCTAATGACCATTCACATTTTTCATGGGATTTTTGTCTCACACAGGGAGGTAATTTCACAAAACATTTAGTGATATCTCACCACACTGCTGAGGCAAACTGTTGCAAATGGTACTAAATGATAGTTCTATCATTTACAGTGGGAAAAGAGAACAGATACTAAAGCTGCTTTACAGTGTCTGAAAACAAAATTAAGGCTTATTTCTGGTATTCTGAATAGCCAGACTCAGCATAATCACAGTCTTGCTTAAACCCTAAAACTAAGTGGATTTTTCCTTGGCACTTCCCAAGTCATGGGCTCACTAATTTACAGAAATGTGCATAAAGCAGTACTCAATCCAATTTCCTTTCAGACCAGCATATTGTAGAGATACAAATGCATACAAAGAATTTTCACCACTGCAGATAACTTTAAGCCAGGCTGACTAAGGTTTTGTAAGAAAAAATACTTAGGTTCCTAATTCTTTTATGTCATAGACTTTAACTTTTGTACCCTAAGCTTGCATTATTATAATGACTCTTATGATAGTGCATTCTTTAAAGATCCAATATATCTAAAATTCTCAGATTTTATTTTAGAGAAACAGAAATTCTAGTGCTTATATAAATACCATAATGGCGAAGAAAAGAGCCTTTTTAAGAAAAACTATCTTTTTTTTTTTTTTTTCAGTTTTATGATTTGGAAGATGACAAGTCGGAATCATGATTTCTGAAGAGCAGCAACTCATCCACTGCAATAGGTTATGAGGAAGACCACTAAAACTTTCAGATAAGCAAAGAGTTCCTTCAGTACCTGGATTCCAAGTCTAATAACAGCAATTCCACATTTCTTTTGTTTCTTTTGAAAAAGCAGAAACATGCCAACTACCTAGCACTGGGTAGTGCAGGGATTTAAGTTTTTGAGGAATAACTAGATCAGGAAAAGACAAAGTTACAAGGACACATTGGTTCAAACACTAAGCAGAAGGCAAGCTCTTCTTGAAAGGTAAGTACCAGAAGGTTTCTTGACACCTTCTGTGGGCACACACACACATGCTGCTGATAATATCTCTGTAAATCTGTCATCAGATCTTGCACTTTCTGCTCCAAGATCTTGCCTTAAGTTTATATATGTTCAGAAGGCTGCCACCACCTCCACTAGTCCTTCCCACTGCCTGGGCCAGAATCTCTAGCCCCGAGGGATCATCCTGTACTTGCCTCTTCCCCATGCCAAGGAACCTCACACCTGTCCTCTTCTGTTCTCTGGACCTTTTCTATGTTAGTTCAAGAGTCTTTACACATTCTCCTTTATAGCAACACACCCACAGCAGCTTTCCACTTACTGCTTTTTTTTTTTTTTTCCCATTGCTGAGCCTCTTCCCCTCAGCCCAGCTTCTTAGAGCTTTTCAACACTTTCTCCCCAAAAAATTTACTAGGGCATATATATACTCTTTTGGGACATATAAGCCTGACTTCAGCTTAAAATAACTGTAGTATCCCTAGCACCCTACTTGCAGCATTATAGAGTCTTCCACATAGAATAATTGTCTATATATTTACTGACTTCCCAGGCATTTGGTCATCCTGTGCATCTGGTTATCCGTGTGGCCATGCTACAACATGTACTAGAGGCAGCTTATTGTGAACAGGGCTACAAAATCCACAGGGGCTGGGGTAAGTAAAGGCGGTATAGCAGTAACCACAATGCAGGCACGCCTTCAGGACTTGATTACAATTTCACTGCCCAGTAATCAGATAATTGTAAAACACTGCAGTCATCACGTTCTACATTGCTTCTCATGGCTAATGAGCCAAGGAGTGCAGCTGAGGTCAGCCTGCAAGCATGAGCCAAACCCAGCCATTGCTCAGTCCTTGCCATATGGGAGCCAAAAACTGGAGTCTTTCACCAGTGCAAATTGCAGACAATCTTTTACTTTCTGCATATTCCCCCTCTCTCCACACATTACTCCAGACAGCACTGCATGGATACTGAAGTGCTTCTCCTATTTTTAACAGTGTGAAGCACTTGGCTGGGAATTCTCTATGCTCTAATATGTGTTTGATCAAAAATTGAACTACTTCCTATCATTTAATTGTAAAATGAACACTTCCTGCTCCCATAAATGATATTTCCATGGAAACTGCTCAGTACTGTTGCTACAAAATGAAAGGGGGCTTACTAATGGGTCTTTTTATATTTTTCTGAATTAAAAAGAATATAACTCATAAAAACACATTTGGAGAATGAGGTGTACAAACCAATCTATAGTACTACAGTTTAGTAGCCTAAATTCTTGGTTCCATAGAGATTAATTTGAGAAGAGGTAGTTGAAGTGGATTTTTAAATTGTTCATACAGACTGATAAAAGATATCTATTATGGGATGATATATTTGTGATTTCAGAAGATAATTGCAAGTTGTGCCAATTTGGATAATTTTGAATACAGCTGGAGGCTCCTGAAAAACCAAGTACTTTATTTCAATATCATGAATATAATCCTTACTGTAGGAAAAGCTACTCTGGACCCACCTCAGAGGGAAACATCCAAGATAGCATCCTAGCCTTCTGATTTAGATAGTAAACTGGTGTGCTTGACACTACCAGGAACTGGTGGAAATTAGGGAGCAGATAGACCCTTTTCAGCTTTCCCTGAGGCAAGAGATATGGCATTTGGTCTCCAGTTAGGAAAACCCTGCAGCAAAGTCTCTCTCTTCTATCTGGTAACGTGTAAAGAATTGTTGTGGTGTTGCTCAGGGTAGTTCAGAGCCAAGAAGCCTGTCTCCTCTGTCCACTGATTTCTACTGTATAAGGGAGACTTTATTAATCACCTGAAAGCACCACTCTCTCAGATCCACACAAGGTGGTTTCAGCTGTGGGTAATGCTCTGCACCTGAAGGTCACCTGCAGTGGAAGGTGACAGGTAAGCATATGCTTATCCTTAGACTAGTCTAAGGTTTATTTTCTTCAACAAAAGACATGTCTTCTTTAGTGGGAATGCCATGAAAGGGCAGAAGTTATACAATGGCCATGATCACCTTGAAGTCTACATAGACGTCTAATCAGTAAGTCCTGGATGATGAGTAAAGAAAACCATGTGTAAAACCAGTTTTGTTGATATAATTTCACATCCAAAGGAGAGAGAGCAAGGCCTCACCCAGAAGTTAAACAAGGAGTTAAACCAGAACTTTATCTATGTCACTGAATGCAGACATGACAAGTTTACTTACTTTTCTCTCACCGAACGCAAAAGTCTCCCACTTCCTTTGCATTTTTACTGCTAATTAGCAAGCTTAGAGGAGAGAGGATATTCAAAGGAGTCAAAAGTGGGCAACTTTCTGATGATATAAAAAGATGCCATGGCAGTTGTTAAAGAAATCCCAACACAACTCGGCTAATTATATCTAGAGGTCTCAATTTGTTACTTTTGATCTAGGATTACATAGCTTGTTTTCCTCTTGTTAATTGACTAGTTCAGAATTTTCTGAACATTATACCATCTTTGGTGTTCCTGACCTTGTTCCCTTTCATCTATTGGCAGAACTCCATTAAACAATACTAGCAATAGTCAATAACATCTGAAGTCCCAATATTTCTGAGTGTCAAAGTCTTCTTTGACACTGGGTATCAGTCACAGCAGCTTCTGCTGAGAGATGAGGCTTCCTCAGTTGGTATTTATGTATTTCAGAAAATGCTGGGGATAAGGTATGTCATGTTTTCTTGATCCTGATATCTGAATTTTACCAGGTAGCAAATGGCTCACAGTAAAAAACAACCCATAGTATGCTGTCAGGATGAGTCTAAGATTGTTAATAGGGTGGTTAGTACAAATTACTGGTGTCACCCAAATTAGATGACATGGAAAGAGCACCTTTAGATGCCTTTGTTCTTATCTTCCAGTATGTTATCATCACCTTTTCCAAGGCCTTTCCTCTTGGTTTCTCTTGGTTTCTCTCCTGCATGATGACACCAGTATTTGCCATGCAACCAAGTTTTGGGTTAATTTGTATTCTGAGAATCTTGAGCTTTATAGCACCTGTATAGTTTGCTGCAGATGAGAAAGTGTTGCTTGACTACTGGCAAACAATGTCAAAAAGTATTGCAAAATTTCAGGCAGGAGTTCTTTTTACTTTCTTGCAATGATTTCATTTTATGGGACAGTTATTTCAGCTTACCCTGCTGATTTAGAAATGAGGAGAGTTAGCAGCACTTTGCCAATATCCCAGACTTTATTAATACACTTGCTAGATGAGGAGTTCAAATAGCTTTCCTTTGTGCTCTGACTTTTACAGCTTTCATGCCCGAAGAAAAACCCAGACCTGTCTGAAAAAGCTATTTCTGTAACCCTGTTCAACCCATGCGGAAGAACTAGGATTTATAGCCCAGCAAGGAGAGAATTAAAGTTGGCCTCCCCTGCTGCTCAGATATTCACTTCTACTTCAATAAAGCTCTACTCCTCTTGCCATACAGTCCCTCCTCTGGCAGGATGTAAAGACAGAACTTGTTTTCACCATCTCTAGGTATTGCCAGTCACTTGTTAAATTAAAAATTGTCAGACAGTAAGTATGTCCTAAATGCACTCCCTGTGCATTGTCCATTCCCATGCTTCTCCCTCCGTGCTGGAAGTGAAGAAAAGATTAAATACTCAGGTAGGTCTGGTGCTGAAAATGAGCCTTTATCTCCACCAGACATGGTTTGATGGGCCACCTGCCAGCTATGGCACCACAGGTGTTCCTTGCTGTGACCACTTTTTACAAAACAAAAAACCAAGTCCACTACTACCAGTGCATAGAAAATAACATTCAGAGACAGGTACAAGGATTTGATGGATGCCCCATTAATTTAGGACCTCCAATTATTCTAGGAGTCTTTTGGGGAATCAGTCTGCAAGACCCATGCTTTTATGTGTTGTTTCTCTTGTTATCTAAATGTAAAATGTTATAACTTTAGAGACTGACTGAAAGCCATGAAAGAAAGAAAGAAAGAAAAGAAAGAAAAGAAAGAAAGAAAGAAAGAAAGAAAGAAAGAAAGAAAGAAAGAAAGAAAGATAGATCGATCTGTAATTCTATTTTACCTTATCTGGACAACAAAACTCAATTAATTCTTGGTTTCAGAATTTGTGTATACTGTCATTGACCCATACATCTCAGCTTGGCTCTTTTCAGTCTTGAAGGACATTAAAATCTGCCCTCCTCACACCCCCTGCACTGATTCCCTTACAGACTGCAAATATAATATTAAAATAAGCAAAGAATTAATGCTTTCAGAGCATATTAGGACCTGGATGCTCTGGCTCATTACACAGATTTTAGTGGCAATGTGTCTCCAAGACATTGGCAATGCCAAAGTGGTAATTGTGAGAAGCCAGGGAACAAAGGGTCAATTCAACTCCTCCTGAGCCAGCAGAAGCAGATCCTGTGCTATTCCTTTAAGATCAGGACAAAAACAAACAATTTTTTGTTTGAATCTCTGACTCTGTTAATCCTTTTTACTTCTGCAGAATTACTGTTTTATCCAGTCTTTTATTGCCCTTCCCTTTAGTAATTATCCTGTTACTTTCCTTGTTCTTTTCAACTTAACATCCTTATCTTCTTTGTATTGGACTTGGATAAGGCATTAGGCAGATGTCATCCAAACCTGGAGATAAAAATATATTTAGGTATTACCCAGTGTTCCTTACACTTTGTTCACTGTTAGGAATTTCCTTTTTCTTTTGACACTGTAATCATAATTAGCAATTCCATAAATGTTACCTACAGCCTCTGACATCTCAAAAGATGGCAAGATTAACAACAAGGCTTGCAGTACATGCACAAATATAGTTCTCACATGCAGAACAGAACCCAAAAATGAGGATAGAGACCCTGCACACACATGCAGAGCCTCCTGGCTTTGGAGTCCATTAGGAGGAGTGCTTTTGGCAGCAGCAATTGCTATCAGCTGTCTTACCCTTAAGTATTTTGTGATATACAGACCATGTTTTGCTCTTAAAATTGCACCATGGATCTTCTTCAAAAAGCCAATCATTGATGACATTCCAGTGAGACCTTTTTTACTTAAAGTCTTGCTGTAATTAATTTGAAAGCATATAAATAAGGAGTTACCCTGTTTTGTCAAGTGCCAGAATGATGTGAATCAGCTCTGCTGGCAGCTACCTCCTTCTGAAGACTGAGTCAATTTACAGCTTCAAAAAGAGCAACTGATAATGACCAATGTGTATAAATTGTTTCTTATATTTTATTGATTGGTATGTCTGAATAGTGATTTCCCACTGTTTCCCAGTTCCAACAACTAATAGCTTGAAAGTGTTTAAATATTAAACAGAGATCTGTTTTCCACAAGCAGGGAAATCCCATTGTTTTAGCCCTTGCATGGTTATTGTATTATGAATTATTGAAGAATCTGAATTGCAAGGTTAAGGCTCCAACTCCCACACAAATCTGAGAAGAGCTGGCTAAAAATTAACAGGAAAAAACCCCAAACAACCAAAGTTTGACTGTTTCATTAACATTCAAAAATTGTTATTATTCTCATAATCAAACTACCGCATATAATAAACAAATCATGAAAGCAGACACCCCATGTACTGATGCCATCAAGATTTCCAATAGTCTGTTTAGTTTTCTTGGCACAAAACCTAGGAACAAAAGCAGTTCTGAATATAAAGGGCAGAGGCATGGGTATGGGTGGATTGCTAAAGCAAGGTTTCATAAGGACACCGAAAGCACTTCAGAGAAAGTCAGCTCTTCTAACGCAAACACTGAAATCAACTTGGTTAGGAATAGAGACTTCCAAACATTTCCTGATTAATTTATAGCTGTTGACTAGATGCTTGAGTGTGTTTTCCCCAGTCTCAAATACAAGTCTGTGCTCAGAATTGTTCCACTGTAAACAAGGATGTGTTTACAATACCTTTTAGGGAACGGATCCCATATTTATCTGAAGAGAAACATATTTATCTGAAGAAACTTTTTCTTCAAGGAGATGTCTAACTCTGAAATACCAAAACGCAATGGTAAGGTGCCATCTCTGTTGCATCATGTGTAAATGTTAAGAAGAGGAGACCACTGGTGCTTTGAGCTTGGCAGTTGTTTATTTCTAGCACTAAAGTGGCCAAAAAATCCTCTCCTTCCTACACCATAGACCAAGGAGTTTCAAACTTTGAATCGGTGCTAAGAAAGCAAACACTTTTTGTTTAACTACCATGAAGCAAAGCAGACTGGGCTTAACTGCACTGTAAACAAATTTTATTCACCAGAATTGTGTTTCTTTTCTTCCAGCCAAGCTTCATTACTCACTAGAACAAGAAAACAGCATTGGCATACCAGCCATTTCTTTAAAATAGAGATGCATTAAAAACATATGAAAGAAACCTAACACTCACAGGCAACTCATCTTCTTTAAGGAACAAAAAGTCAAGTATCTAAAGTATCTTGTTTGTCCTGTTGGTGCTGAATTTTAATAGTAAATGAGTTGTAAACTAGAAAGTACCATACACACCAAATCATGTTCCAGGTATAAGGCAGTGTAGCCATCACAAGGAAATTTTGAAGTTCAGAGCTTGAAAGGTACAGGAAGTTCCTTCCTGGAAGAAATATTGGGGGCTCAGATTACATAGGTGTGCTTTTTTCTTTTGAATTTTTTGGTTTTGTCTTTTGGTGCACGAATGAAATGTTCACATAAATAATAACTGCCATTGTAACCTAATGCTAGCTCCTAAAGTCTCAATTGCTTTTGGTTTCAGGATAAGGGTCTCCCAACTCTCTGAAGAGTGTTGAGACCAAAGATTCATCCACAAAAATTAAATTATATTGCTCTGGTCATTTACAAACCAACTTTGCTTCTTTCTACAAATATGAACTTCTATGTAAAAATGCAAAGACTCTTCTCATTATGTTCTCCACGTTGGAAATTTCTTGTGTTACTCATTGTAGGATATGGAGATTTCAAATGAATACAATTCTTACTAAAATTCAGCAGCTTATGGAGGAATTAGACTAGACTATGACACACAAACTGCATGGAAAATTTAAACAAGCAAATAACTAAATAACTTTTTTAAAAACTAAATAAAGGATAATGTTTTTGTAGAAGACCCTTTCTGTCCATGGAGGGTTTAAAAACAGCATTGTGATTGTCGATAACTAAACCAGATTGCCCTTTCTGGTTTTGTGGAATAATCAGAAGAAATACTTTGAGAAATTAATAAAATTTCAAACTGAATCATCCACCAGTTCTGCCTTGTGGGCTAGCTTGTGCAGTTACTTTTCTATTTTGGAGCAGGGCTTGTTGGCTCTGCACAACATCCCTGTACTGCCTGGCTTTCCCACTCCCACAGGACCATGAGATGGATCAGACTGGAAGGGACCACAGTGTGTCATCTGGTCCAACCTTCCTGCTCAAGCAGGGTCATCCCAGAGCCCATGGCACACGATTGCATCCAGATGGTGCTTGAGTATCTCCAGTGAGGGAGACTCCACAGCCTCTCTGGACAACCTACACGGTCAGGACAACCTTTTGTCATCTGCACAGTAAAGAAGTTCTTCCTCATGTTCAGGTGGAATTTCCTGTACACCAGTTTCTGCCTGTTGCCTCTTGTCCTATTGCTTGTTATCACCTCCCACCTGAAGCACCCTTCAGACGCTGACAGACATCAATGAGGTTCCCTCTCAGTTGTCTCTTCTCGACGCTGAACAGGCCCATCTCCCTCAGCCCTTCCTCCCGAGAAAGATGTTCCAGCTGGACCTGCTCCATGTCTCCCTTGTCCTGAGGAGCCCAGAACTGGACACAACCCTCCACAGGTGCCTCACCAGGACTGAGTTCCCTGAATTGGATTGCCCCTCTACATTTGGGGGTGGAGAGAAGCAGATGGGCTGCGTGTACAGGGCACCTCTGTATTAATCTGGGCAGAACCGCAGACATTCAGAGACTGAATGTACAACATCGGAGGAACAACCTGGGGCTATGAGTGGGAATGAACATTACTGAATGTGAGTCTATCAATTTCAGTTAATATACTGGACTCATACAAATAATTTGCTGTGATGCTTGAGAAATAGCAAGTAGCTCAAGCAGGGAACAGTTCTGTTTGAATAACAACTGTGTTCTTTTCATCTTAATCTATGAAAAAAAAAATTATGAAGTAGGCCCTGCAGGCAAACCATGGATGATAGGATGCCATTAAGCTAATTCTTTGCATTAATGTTTAAAAAGCCAATGAATCTGTTGTTTTGTTTAGCTGTATGAACTGTTTTGCACATCACAGCTGCTGAATACTGAGATTAATTGATATATTATTATGTGTCCTCACAGTTTCAAACTATTAACCTTCAGTAGCATTTTACAGTTAATCTCATCTGAAAAGAAATATTGCACAAAAAATTCTGAGGATTTTTTTTTTCTGTCTTCATTTATCAGACACTGAATTAGAAAATATCTATGTTTAAAAGAAATTTTACTGGAGTTACAAAACTTTTCTTCATTTAAATTCTTCATATGATTATAAATGACCATGTTCTGTCTAGCTTAATTTTTATCAAGAGAGATATTTTAGGAAATACAGCAACTGTAAAACATAGATTAAGCATCCAGATATACTGCCTAAATACTGGCACACCCTGTTTTTTTTCCACATGTTGGTCCCTAGAATGACAATACAGTAAGGTCATGGAGAGCCCTACACAGAAACAGACACAGAAATTCAGCTTCTTTTGCTTTGTGGATCACCACAGTGTCATAAACAGCAGAGAAGTAACCTAAGTAGTGTCCGCACCCATTACAGGAAGAGGGAAGACCAAAGAAAATAGTTTACCACTTTGTGGCCTTACTAGGCTCCTCTTGTCCATTGTTTTTACCCAAATAGGTATTATGGGAAGGAAAGGCCTCAGGAACTCTAGCCTGGTGCAATTTTCATTTGTTTTGACATAAGGATAGAGCTATTCTAATATTTCTAGTGACCATTTTTCTATGAGTTCTGTTAATGCAGTCTTAGAGTCTATAAAAATACCCTGAGTGTTCTTGCTGTAGGTCTCAGGTGCTCCCCACCTGAGAGCCAGGGGACAGAGTGCTGCTAGAAACAGGAACAAATCCCACCAGATTCCCCAGCATTGCACTGTGAGGGCCTCCCTTGTTATAGTCTACTGCCAGCTTGACGTTTTCTTCTGTGTCTTCTTTCTGTATCCTGCTGTGGATTCACCTTTGTATCAGGCCCTATAAAATGATCCTTATCAGGAAAAGTCTTGATTCTTTCCTTTCTGTCTACCATGGTCCTGACTATACCCATTACATGTAATATGATTTGTACAGGAGAGCTGAAGAATGTTCTTTTAAAGAGCTTGAGGCAGACAGTCTACCCAGAGCCTGCTTCTTTGCTTCTCAAAGTCAAAAAGAACTGTTCCTTACTATAATAAGACAGAAATTTCACTTATATAGGAAAAAGGATTCTCCAAGACAGCCTGCCTTCCTTTTATAACTTTCTTCCAGCTGTGCATGGGATTCATCACAACCCCTCCTTTTTTCCCATGTGCTCCCAGCAAGCATAGTCTCTTCTTTGAGTCAGGCATTTCTTTTCTGTATGTGCTTCCTCTGACCCCCACAAAACTCAAATATTTGTAGAGTCACCTCATGCTTTCTCAAACCAGTAGAATTACAAGCTCTAAAAACATGACAAATGTATTCTCCTTTTGATGCATTGAAATGCCAGCACATAAATGTGTGACTCCTACAGTAAATGTAGTGTATTTTTGGGTTTTGTTTCCTTTTTGTTTGTTTTTGTAGAAAATACAAAACTTGCTTGACTTTCAGTGCCTTGGAAGGACAGTAGACTGCAGGACATAGATATCAAATACAAGCTGGTACAGATCCATTTGTGGCTTTCTTCCTATTCAAGACTGTGCCCTTTTTTCCCTGGAAGCTATTTTCAGCTGAAAATGCTTCGTGCAGAACAAGTAATAGTTGAGGCAAACATTTTTATTGCCTGATAACCTTCCCTAGCACCCTTTAAGAACGAAAAGAGAAGATCTTCATAAAACCTGGATGTAAGTTATGTGACAAGCATGGAGGAGAGGGCATAAAGAGGTGATTTAGCTACAGCCTCTTCTCCCTTGGAATTGTCAGCCCTTGATAAAGAGACACAAGTACTATCTCTGAGCTGCAGAGCAAGAAAAGACAAAGTATGTTGTCCACAATCTCATTAGTCAGTGATGAAAACATAAACAGACATGAACATTTAGGAACTCTTTCCTTGAGAAAGAGCCAGAGGACTGCATGCTGTTGCCTCAAGGGGCTTTCCTGTGTCTGCCTCCATACCTTGGAACTACATCTTTACCTTCTGCTTGCACTTCAGTGTTTCCTGCAAGTTTATTTTATTTAAAAATATTTTCTCTTGTTCCGTGCTTTATAGAATGGGCGTGAGGGATCTTCAGTGTCTGTCCTTCTTTACCTGTGAATGCAATGGTAAATTTCTTGAATGTGGACCACTGTGACTGTTTTGAAAAGTAGAAAAAATTAATATCTCTTTATGAGGAGCTATATTTTCTTTGATGTATTAGCAAAGAGAAAAATATATCTCTAAACTGATTGTGATACAGAGACAGCTCCCACACTGTATCCAAACTGGCTTAGAAACTAATTTATAAAAAGCTGATGACACTTCACCTGAAGACTGACTACCCCAGGTGTTAAAAGTCCCACTACATAATGCAAGAGAAATGCATATAGTGTCAGCACAATTCTGAGGGCTCTGTTAAAGATTTAAGAGTTTGTCTCTGCAGGAGCTGAGAGAGGCACAAAAGTTACTGATCAAGAAATGACATCAGAATGCACTTAAAGAAAAAGATAGATTGGTCTCAGTCCCCTTTTTACTGACTTGAGAAAGCTGATGGCACCTTTAACTGCTGCAGTATGAATAATGTAAATACAGTAGAAAAATATATTTACCTTGTTTAGTAAGATCCAGAGATAATTCCAGGGCCTCCTTCTTCACATAGCCAGTTACCATCTCAAAGTTGTCATAACACTTTTTAATGGAGTTCCTTTAATTCATGCGGATAAAGTGACACAGCAGGATGTACTGAACTCAAGGATCTGGTAATTTGGCACAACTTCTCTTTTGTAATCTCTTGGGCCATCAGTATGGTTTGTGCCCAGCCAGAATAGAGAGGAGGTAGCTGTCTGCTCGCACAGGCTCGGGTACTTCCATCTGCCACTTAGAATCTCTGGAATAGTTCAGTTTTTGCAGCACCATCTGCACTGAAACATTTCTAGGAATGGATGGCATTTTGGGACTACTTGGCATCCCTTTGTCCTCCCCCGTTCAAAAAGCAAGTGCTATTTTAGGAGGAGAAGCATGGTTACTGAAGGTTTTCCCATCCTACTACACAAAAACATCTTTCTCTTCATGATTTTGAGCTGTAAATAATTTAAATCAAGTACTCCTGGGTGCTGGTCAACTACATGGCTTGAACTCGTAGAAGAGGAGCTTTCAGAGACCATGATAGCTATTTCAGTCTTCCTGGAATGTGAAAGGCTGCTTGAATTCAGGAGGAAAGAAGGTCAGATGCAGAAGTTTCTACCCTACAGTATTTATTGAAGTATTCTGCTTCTATTAAAGAAGTGTGGAAAATGCATCCTAAGGACATGGTCATCAGCTGTACATCAGCACTTCTCTTTCTTTAGTGCCATAAAAGCATTCCCAGAAGGCGTATGGCATCCTTTTCCACAGTTACCAGAGAGTTGGAAGCAACTTGGAGAAGTGAAATGGCACCTGGGCCAATATGTCCCCACGCCTTTCCTTATCATATCAGGCGACCCCCAGATGGGGAATAATGAGCCCTGATTCTATGACTGCAAAAGGCTGAAAAAATGCTTTATTAAGCTATGCTATATTATACTACACTAATATATTATACTACACTAATACTGTACTATACTAATACTGAACTAAAGAAAAACCCGTGACCCTTTCAGACAGTCATGACACAGCTTTGACCTATCTGGTCAATCAATCTAAAACACCCATCACCAGTGTCCAATTAACAAATCACTTTTGGTAAACAATCTCCGTAACAAATTCCACATGTGCCAAACAAAAGATGCAGTAAGCAGAGATAAGAATTTTTTTCTCTTTCTCTGAGCTTTCTCTCAGCCTTCCCCAAGATTTTTCCTGGGAAAGTTGTGCCCACTGCTCTCTGTGAAGAGAGCTGTGGCCACACTTCCTAAGCTGGGAGCCCACTGGGCACTGTCAGCAAGGTGGTGGGCAGCTCTTTGTCCTGGATGGAAGCATCTTGGTGGTTTCCTAACCTGGTCTGAGGTGCTGCTGATCACAGGCTGACCAGAAAAATACGTAAAATTTTGTTCCTTCTGTTTGGCCAGGTGGTTAATTGTTTTCATTTTTGGTGTATCTGCTTAAGTGCCATTTTTAAAATGTAAAATACCAATGTATAAGCTTTTCATATCAAGGCACCTGTGTGCTGTTGGTTTATAAACAATTTAAAGCTGTGTAAAGAGACAAGAAATAAAAGACTTTCTGCATGACCGTGGATTGTCATGCCCTTAAATTTTGCTTCAATTCAGGAAAATGCATGCTGAAGAAGTAAACATTAATTAGGGGTGAAATCTACACACCTTGGCTCAATCAACATCTCTTGTATTCCCTTGATAGATATCATAGTGCTGACACTTCTATCTGCATAATGTACAAAAGAGAACGTGAAATATTCCAACACAGGGAAATTAATAAGATTTCTAGATGAGAGTATGAAGTCTATTGAACAGGCTGCTAATGTATTTGGATTTATTTCAGAGATATTCATTATCACTGGGCAGACAATGCTAAACTACATTTAAACTGATTTTTATTTCACAAGCAGTAAAATATTATGAAAAGATAATAAAATGCCATCATTTAGACTAATACTTCAGATAAGTCCCAGAAAGGCTATGAGTATTTATAAAACATTTTCTTTTGGAAAGATGTTAATTTTAAGTTAAATTAATTTACTTTAGTGCCTGAAAGACAGATAAATGAGGCAATCAGGAGGAGATCCAAGATGAGCAATTGCTATGCACATGAAGAGCCTACAAATCATGACTGCTAAGGTACAGGTTTTGATGAAGTGCAAGAGGGAAGGGGATCCACCACAAGGAACACCTGTGAAGCACGCAGGGGTTCACCACACTATCAAAGGATTGGAGGAGATGAATGGCAGGTTTTTTCCTATCTTCCCATCCATTCTTTTACTATATTCCTGTCTGCCACACAATCACAGTTCAGCAGTAAAAAAAGGTAATAACATTAATTGGCCAAGCACCTGCACCCACCCAGGCCTATGGTTTGAATTTATTTTTGACATTCTGCTCGCTCTCCATCATTCTAATTACCCAATGTATGGTTTGGTATCTCCTGACATAAATATAATTGAAAGTGAACAAGAAGCTAATGTGCCTTAGAGAATTTCTGCATTTGATCTGAAGGTAAACCAGTAGTATAACAGGTGGACTTGGGCTGTTTCTGACATGAAAGAAGAAAACCTGCTGTCAAAGCCACAAGAAAATTTCTCCAAGCTTCATAAAACAGTGACTGAAATATATCCTGAGCAGCACTAGAATACGTCATTAAATGCAGCACTGACTCTGATTGCACATCCCTTTTTAAAGATGTTTTTTGAGAATAGCAGCTTCAGGATTTAAATAGATTCCATTTTATCTCTTCTCCACAGAAATGGAAAAAACTCCAAACATTTTTTTACAACATCTGAAAAATCATTATAACCACTATTCAAACAAGGTGATTGCTTTTGCTTTCTCTGTCTGAAGTCAGGGAATTTACTTACATTGTCTTAGTGGGTTGTTGATTTCTGTAACGACCAAACCATCCAAGTTTTGCAGTATCTTTCTGAAAGCTCTGCCTTTTGAAGACAATTTGTTTAAAAATTTCATTTCTCTTCTAGGAGAACAATATTGCATTAGTATTTTTACTAACTTCAAGGCAGTCTACTCAAAATGTTGAACCTGAGAGAACATATATCAAATTTTACGTTTTCAAAATTTATTGTGACTTTTCTAACAGGCAACAGAACAATCAAGGGCAGGTTTCCTTAACAAATTTGGTAATAAAGGCTGTGGCTGACTTGAGAGCTGCAGGAAATGTAACACAGCAGGACACAGGTGTCCTCAGATTTACTAGGTTGTTTATGTGTTTGAAGTTCCAAGAAACAATTATGTGGGCATTTTTTCATTCAGTGCTGACAAATAGGCAGGGAATGCCTGAGATCCTCAGGGCAGAATGCTTCACTTTGGGTGAAACACTTTATGAGCAACAGGACTCAATGCCAGGGCAGGGAATCCTGGAGGGTGAGGACTTTGGGGGTTGGGACTCCTGCACAGGTGTGGGAGAGGACAGCAGAAGCCATGGAATGCTGCAGACAGAGGAATCCCTTCAGCAGGCTGCCACCCTGAGGGAGCAGGGAGTGAGCGCATTAAGGGATGGCAAAGACAAGGCCGAATTGTCACCAATTTTGTGCATGCTAATGCAAAAGGGCAGACCACTTAACACAATTAATATTAGCAGGTAGGTACAGTGCTGGGCAGAACAGTTAAAGGGCACAGCAGAGAATGGATAATTTGACTCTATTAAAGCCAATGGGGCATGCTCAAATGTACCCTAAAGCCAAAGAAATCTCTGAATCATTATCCTTGAGAAGTCACAGAGAGCTGGTGAAAGGCAAGCACTGTGCCTTCCTTAGCACAGGAAGAGTCCAGGGAATCATATATCAGCTTGCTTCACATCCTGGAAGATGCCAGAGTAAATGTTAAACGATCAATTTGTAACTACATAAAGGGTGGAAAGGTGGTTAGTAGTCACAGCAGTTCTCATGTATCCCAAAATTGTTTAAAAGAGGTATAGAGGTTAACTATTCTCCAAGGTTGTAAGGAGTGAAACAAAGAATAATTGGCTTGTTTCACAACAGGAAAAGGTTAGAGGTTAGACTGGAGTTGAAGGAAACTTCCTACTTAGTCACAAGGACAGCAAAGTTCCACAGGAATACCTATAAAGGTTATGGAGATTAAGCTGGAGGTTTTCAATAACATGTCCAGTAAATATTTGCTGAACAACACTTCAATGTGACCTCAGAGCAAGAAGGCAAAAGTGCGAAAAAATATATTCCAGCTCTCTGTTTGTCAAACTCTGTGTTTCATGCTTTGAGGGCTTTTTCCTCCCAGTTTTCAATACATCTATATTTTTCTTATAGATTTTCACATATTGTTTTCAAAGGCAGTCCCAGATATCTATCATAACTCCTGCCAGCTCAGAACTTTATGAGGACCTTCAATGTATACCGGGACTTGAAGACCTAAGGTCATCATCCATAAAATTTTATGAGACTACTACTTTTCACTTAAATAAATAAGAAGTGGGTACAGTTCCTCTTCATAATCCTAAAATAGAGTAAACCTTGGCAATGGGACCAAAGTGTAATCTGACCCAGAAAAAAAGAGAGTGAGAATTGCTTTTTTGTAACACTGATATTCAAAAGCTTAATGAATTATCTTTAAAAGTTCAGGACTGATTATAAGATAAAGAATGATGGATATTTTCTTCTGGTATCAAAAGCAACTTAAATTAAAAATGCTGTTGAAATTTACTTCTCTTTGTTGGGTTTTAGAATATCCTGTTCTTATTTTGCATTAAGGAATTTTGCATTATTTACATCAGAAAGAATACATGTAACAATACCATAATATAGTATAGAATAATATAGCATAATAAAGTCATTAATTAGCCTTCTGATATCATGGAGTCCTGCTCATCATTCTTCCCTTGGATGGTGGCTCGCCTGCTTTTACAATACAAAGTCGCTGTAAATCTTGCCAGAATACATTGTGTTGATTTACAACAGTATGACTGGAAAAAGGCTGTGATCCATGATTATGACAGAGCTTGGGTAAGTTTTGGATGCTTCCTCACACCTTGGCAGGCTTTTTTTTTCATATCTCACACATGACAGGAGAATGCTGTCATCATGCTGCTGCCACAGTTATATTACTACATGCTAGATTTTAGCAACATATATGTCTTTTCTCCATTCAGTAAAGTGAAAAACTTTAAAAAATCTAAAGCAATTACACTTTTTCTTTCTTTCTCCTATACAAAAACAATTTCTCCTATACTAAAATAATTTTAAATTATTATTTCGCAGTGATATGAGTTCGTAATGGTTTTTTTTTCTTTTTGCCCATTTAAATTGTGAACACTTCAGTTTCAGTCTTTCAGTACCTAAACCCAGATTTACAAAACAACCTCAGTCTCTCACTCCACTGACCTTGTTTTGTGTCTACGCCTACACATGAAATTTTATTTCCCTAAATCAAGATTCTCCAAAACATTGTTTGGCTAATCTCGGCATGCATTCTTATCACAAACACAAATTATGAAGACTCTGACTTTGTAAATAAATGATGTAACAAAACACTTGGGTTCATAACCATCCTCTGCACTGCACACCTAACATCCAGCGTTTTGCAGGACTATGACCAAGTGAGTTACACAAATTATAAGATTTGTATCTGCAATTAACTGTTGCCACTGAGAAAAACCCCAAGCATGTATTAAAAATACTAAAAGTAGATGGGTATTTTGAAAGAATAAGGCTCATTTCTGCTTGTATTTGTAAAGTGTACCCTGTCAGAACCCACGGGACTTAACAAGTGTAAAACTGTTTTAGTCCTAAATCAACTCTTACTCTTGAGAACTTGAACTATCAAGCAGGTTACAACTTAAAATCCACCTCACAGTGTGTGTTAGGTTCACAGAAGCACAGTAAATACAATTCTTTCTATGCATAGAATCTATAATTCATGTGGTGCTTTTTACACAGCTTGATTATCACTTGCTGAGGTACTCCTAGAAAAATGTTAACCTGAAAAATAAACTTAACTGTGCACAGCAGAATGGGAATGGTCACGGACTGCATTATATTCCCTTTTAATCTCAACTGACTATGTGACAATATTGTTTTAAACCTGGTATTGTAGAAGAGATTATTCTTATTCTGCATGTGGATGAATTAAATGACTGTTCTCTTACAGTTATGCAACATGGGAAAAGATTAATTAAGACCTTTTATTTTGAACCATAGCAGTAGTTCAGAAATAATAACATTGCATTAGTTCTGTGAGTATGGTTAAATTCTATGATCATCTTTTTAATTTCAAACATTAGGTTTTCCCTTCAGACAAGGAATACAGACAAGGTATCTTGGCTGCTTGTTCTGCACTCAATTCACTCCATGCTCTCTGCCTCCTAATCCTCTTTTTAAGAGTATTATCTTCATCAGTTCTTCACCAAATGAAAGTGTGTTTGACTTCAGTAAAGGAAGTGAGAAAACAGATGTTTTTACTTCTTAAAATCAGTATTTTCAGGTGTTCTAAACATTTTGGAAAAGTAGGGTTCCTACAGCAAAATACTAGTACCCAAGAAGAGTCATGCAGAATGAGGGGA
Organism: Pyrgilauda ruficollis; assembly: GCF_017590135.1. Classification (NCBI taxonomy): domain Eukaryota; kingdom Metazoa; phylum Chordata; class Aves; order Passeriformes; family Passeridae; genus Pyrgilauda; species Pyrgilauda ruficollis. The sequence goes on along the minus strand of NW_024525489.1, from coordinate 5,321,650 downwards.
AGTATGCTGCTGAAATCTTATTTAATTCACTGGCTTTCATAACACCACAGTGCCATTGCAGGACCGCTGAACTAATCAATTAGTGCATGTAAGTGTCTCACAGGAACAGCTGCACAAATAGATTGAACACTGCAGAGATCACAGGTGCTGGGGTTTAAAGTCAATCATCTGTGCAAGCACAAATATTTGAGGCCAGCATCTCACATAACACCCTCTCAGACAGCATGGAAACAGGCTTACCACAGCCACTTTAGACATCTTTTACACTCACAACCTACACTTTCCAAAAGTCTTATCTGCAGAGCCAAAGTGTAATGCTTAACAAATCTCTCTAAAAATCAATTTAGGCTAGAGCCCAATACTGGAAGAATTATTTGTGTACAAAAGCAACAACAGAAAAAACAGGAAGCAACCTCATATTGAATACCTTCTCCTTGCTCTCCATTTTTTTTAACCAATTAAAGTACCCTGTATTTCTGTAATGAAGCTGTAAGAAAACAACATGGCTGATAAATACTCTGTAATATGAGACTTCTACTATGTGACACAGAAATGCAAACAAGCTCTTTTATATTTATAATCAGTGAACACCTTGTGTTAAATGATGAGACTAATTAAGAAATTATTATTCCTTTTTACTGTAAGTGGAAAAGCAGAAAAACCCCATCTCAGAAAAAGGAAGAGCTGCAAAGCTGTCATAAGCTGTTTGCTCCTCAAACCCTCAGTTCAGAGGAAAAAGCCTGTGCCTCAAACCCTGCATATTTTATGCTATATTCCACAAAAGAAGTTGTACTCTTTGCATAGAAAAGCAGCATAATGGAATGTATAAAACAAGAGAGAATAACATTTGAAAGAGCCAGTGCTGATGGTGACAGGACACATCAATATTTGCAAAGCAGTTGGTACCCACCAAGGATCAGACCATCATCCCACCATCTGCCATAACACAGAGGAGAGGGGAAATTTTTCTGTAAGGAAAGAATGAAATAAAGAAAAGAACAGCAGATGCCAGCATGTTTGCCCGACCTCACTGCAGACATACAGAGAGGGAGAAGGAACAAAGACTAATCCCTAAGCAGTTCACTCTAAAATCTAGTGAAATTGATGGGGTTTTTTCCCTGTGCCTACAGAAGCAGGCAATGAAATCTTGAGTGCCAATCCTTCTGAGCATACCCTCGTGTATTCTCTGTGAACTTCACGAGTAAATCAAGTTCTACTAATGTTTTGGAATTTGATGAACTCTTCCCAAAGACCTGAACTGCATTTACTCATAATTTACAAAACAGAGTTTGAATACAGGGGATGTATCATATAATTTTGCAAGACTGCCTAATCCTGGACTAATCTGGAGCCAGGTTTTGACACTGCTGAAATCCAAGACTGCAATCTTATACCCTTCAAATAGGCTTCATTTTGTCTGGCTGTACACAACAGAAGGCTGCTAGAAAAGCCACAGCACAGTCTCCTCCTGAGAGGAGGAAACTAAACTGGGATCATTCATGGCTCTGCTTCAAGGCCAAAGTGCAACCACGATCTCCAGAGGCTTGACAGGTATCTGAGGAAAATGTGGACATGAGGAAAATGTACATGAGGAAAAGGAAAATGTGCTGCAAGACAGTCACCAGGTTTTCTCTGATTGAATCTGAGTCCACATGGGACTGACCTTAGGTTTAGCTTTCTTAGGATTAATTAGCTAATAGGTAACATAAATGAAGGCAGTAGGGCAAAGGTTGTAAATGACAAGTCCTAAAAGCATTGCACTGAGAGTTTTAGAAAGAAAGCCAAATATCGTGCTCTCATGCAGTCTCTTTTCATGAAACCTGCTGTAATTTTTCAGCATCACGATCCTGAATTTAAACTTCATTTTTATTAGGAATAAAGATGACTTGTTTTCCTCCCCACCAGTGTTTATTGATAGAGAAGAAAATAAAACAATTTTGTCATTTTTGTCCTGAGGCTGCATTCAAATGTTCAACAGCTGTCTCCCCTCTTTTCTGCTGAATTGGAGCAAGTGCTTCAGCAGCTACACTGCAAGACAGATACATGTGGAAAAAAGGATTCCTTGAGCATATAATGTTTTTTTTATTACTCCATCTCTTGCCAGCCCAAGGTAGGATCTATGACTGAACTGAAAGCCTAACAGGGAACAGGAACAAAGTGGCAGCTGCTTAACACACTTCGCAGTAAAAGTTATTTGTAATACTGATGTGAATCACCAAAAGGCAATGAGGTAGAGGCTGAGCTAGGTTAGGTAAGTGGAATGACATTACTGAAGGCAGATTTAGCTGGTCCATCTGAGAGCACTCAGCTCATCACATATAACCCAGAGCAATCTGCAGGTTGTCCTAGATTTTATTGACAATACACTTGGATACCTTTTTAAAAACCCATGAAATAGAGTTCAGGGAAGCTCTTTCTTCCAGAGTTCCCCACCAACTCCCAACCCCCAAAGCAGAGGACATGAGGCGTTGGTGAAGGAGTTCTTCATATCCCATAGGAATAATTTTTGGGCAAAAGTGATTAGGATAGGACAATAAAACCAAATCTCTTGTCATTTTTCAAGTTTACAGCAAGAACAAAATTGCCAAACCACATGAGAGGGTGAAGACTTACATGCTTTCAGGAAGACTGAAGTGAAACCACAGTAAATGCTTCTCTGACAGTAAATTGTTGAAAATATTGAGTCATCATACCGGATGAGTAGCTGTACTTTTCCTTTAGTGCTGCTTGAGTTCACATTCTCACTGGATTGCTGTGGCAGTCCATTTGTACTGCAAAATGAAAAAACATCCACTATCTGCAGGATTAGAAGAAACGAGATTAGAAGGGAGGAATTGCTATGTACCTAAAAGCAAAGAGCTCTAGTTAATATGGCAGGTAAGCTGTGACCAGTTTCTCTGTGACCTGCCTGTACAGAGATTATAAGAAACTAGAAAAACCCTACCTTAAGTCTGAAAATACCCAGATTAAGATTTTCCTTACTGATATTCACTAAAATCTGAATTTTTCTTTGCTGTGAGCAGTGAAAGGTTATACCAGATGAGTTGGTATATCTTCCTGCTCAAATTGATGATCACCCATCTACTGAGATGTGGTAGCTCTCCAAACATTAGTGTCACCTAACCCCAGAGAGTAACGCCTAGTTACTCTCATGAGCCAGTCATGTAGATGCTGTTTAGTCTCAGTGCAGCAGGGCTCACAGAGAGTTTTGAACAGCTACCCCAAGAGAAGACCAAGGGCACTGCAGATGCACCTGCTTCCTTCCACTGACTTTAGTGTGAATGTAGACAACCAGCTCAGACACAGAGCTCTCTGACAGAAAAATCTAAATTTAGAGCAGTGAAACCCTCCTGATGTGTACTCCTAACCCACTGCACACTAGGAGTAATTTGATGTAATGAAAGAGAGTTAAATAACATTACTTGGTATTTTACCTGTCAAGCACACAAATGAACAATTGCCACAGCTCAGCTGACACACATTGACTATTTTACTTGCTGAGTTAAATTCACTGAGAGTGAGCTGTTAATTAAACAATATCCTCCAGCCCCTTAATTACACAGGAGGACTAAGGGAGACAAAATCCTTGGACCTCAGTTTGGGTTTTGTGGGTTTTTTTAGCATCATAACATTGTCATATATTTGGCAAGAGAAAATATGATACATTGGTCATAAAGTAAACAACATTTCATAACATCATGTTTTCTCTTCTGGCTTTTTCCCCCAAACACATCTGAGCAGCTCAAGCTATCCAGAGTCTCAGCACTTCTTAATTTCTGTCTTATGGGTGTGTGGGAAGTCAAGACCAGATCAGACTGATGCTGATTATGGCTGAGCAGACGAGGTTTGGATTCCCAGCCAAGAGCAAGGTATCATATGTCCCATCTAGTTTCATCTCTCTGTTTCTCTGTGGATTTTTCATATGGCATTTTGCAGCTGTCTTCTTGTATCAGCTTTTAAAGTATTCTGTTATTTGTATTGCACCCTTGTATGTACTGTTGTCAAAGTATTTACTTGATATAAAATTTTTCTGAGATACACAATGACAAATGGTATCCAGAGCCTTGCTTTACCTGGCATTCTAACAGCTGGACTTACTCAGTGCTGTCTACAACCATCCTTCGGGGCTCAGTAGAGAATGTTGAACTTAAAACTACTATGCAAAAAGCATGCACTTTCCAGTCTTAAAATCCATTCCAAAATAATTAAATTGATTTTCTTTATGAATCCTCACTTCTCCTTTCAATTATTTTTTACCCTTCTGCATTCATCTATTTAATCTAATCCAAAACCTGTGTAACTAAGCAGATGAAGCTCTAGCGTCTTCATACATAGACACATATATATGTACATACACATATGGGTCTTCTCTGTGCCCAAGGTGATTTTTAATATGTCCTTAAATAAATGCACATAAATGGCCAGTTTGGGTCTGAACACCAGTTGTTATAAATGAACAAGGGTACTGATACAATTTTCTTTGTTAGTTTTTGCTGGTGAAGACTGAAGCAGGCCTGGAATAAAATGATAAAATTGCTCTTATGTCATAGGAGCAATGTGAGTTTTAAGTCTGAAGTCTCCATAACACTTTTTTCATCAGTACCTGAAGAGCCTTCAAGAGATATTCATGCTGAGAGAGACAGTCATAACTTTTCAGGAGTTATAAACCCAAAGTGGTCTTGCTCATTCAAGATTCATAGCAAGGTACTATTCCTCGAAATATATAACCCCTCTGGAGCTTACCTGTTTGCAGGATTTGCATGGACATAATGAGTTCACAGACTGGTTAAATGGGCAGAGCCTTGCTGAGATCACTGGAACTGGGTCTGGAATCACTCCTACTGGTGATTACTGGTGCCAGTACAAAGGAACCTTAACTAGCTGTCAGGAAATTTTTACAGTGAACAAAGGCATGAGGTCTTTGCAGGAGCTCACTTTGCCTGCGCAGTCTGGTGGGAACAACCTAAGGCATTCTCCTTGAGAAGGAGGGCACATCCCTGCTGTTAATATGGACTGGGATCATGAGCCAGCACCCCTCAGCTGTGGCACTGTGCTCTTCAGCAGTCCCAAGGTAGTTGCTCCCTTCAAGGAGACTGTGAGTGCACCTAGCAGGGATGTGAGGGAGGTCATGACACGTTCCTCCTCAGGAAATCCATCCAAGAGATGAGCAAAGTGTGTCAGGCATCTTCAGAAAAGCCTGACTTAGTGAAAAGTTGCCTCACATGGCAAGGGGAAAAAAATCCTTCTCCATTTGTTGTAGTCAGCAGCTGTCTAAAGAGCCCCAGGGTGAATTTCTCAGAGTAGCCATTGTGCAAAGTGCTCACTTCTGAGCATCAGAGGAAAAGTTCAGCAACTTTCACCCAAAAATCTTCTTCCCTAGGGCACATCCCACCTCTTCTGACATGCAAGCAAAATGGGTTTCTTTTACCAGCTCTCCGTGTGTGTTCATCACTTTGTGCAGCTCTGCTGTCCTCCCACCACCCCTCTCAGGGAAAGCTATCTGTCACAGTAAAAGCACAAAAGAGATGTGGCAAAGCCACAATTTCCCAGGTTCACGCACGTCGTCTTCTGCTGCAGGACATATAAAAAGGAACAAAGTAATATGACTGCCAAGTCTTTAGGTACTGTAAATGAACAAGAAAATGGATATATTTACTTTGTCATTTTCACCAAGATGCCATCAAGATGCATCTTGGTTCAGACTGAAGTAGGAAATTTTAAGGGCTGAAACTCCAAGAACAAATAAACCCCATCATTTTGAGATGTCAGATCCCAACTTAACTAGTTTCTCTCAAAGCACATTTCTTTTATAACATCCTGGCAGTGAAACATTTAAAGAAATATATTTTAAAGGTACTCAAGGGCACTACTAGATCATCCTTCCCTTGCTGAAACAGCCAGAAATAAATTTTCAAATGTCATGTATCAGAAAAAGTGTAGTTAACAGGGCAAAAGACATAACTTGTTTTCAAAATGCTGCTGCTGAATTCAAAAATCCTCTGACCTGTGCTCAAAACTGTGTATGACATTTCAGCTTAATACTGAGAGCCCAATAAAAGAGGTAGTGTTTGGAATAATAGGAAGTTTTGAAAATGCTCCTCCAGGGGCTTCAAGGAAATGAGCTTTTTTGTCCTGTACTTAGCTGTCAAGACAAATTACAGTGGAATAATTTCAGTACGAATGGTACTCCCACTCTACAAATCTCGGTTAAGAAGTCAGTGACCTGCAATTTGGGGCTATCAGGGACAGGATATAAATTTTATTTTATTAAACTATTTTAAAGTTCTGTAAGAATGTAAAAAAACTTTGTAGTCATGCATCACATGATTTGAAGCAGTGGGCAGATAATGATTCCTGAATGATAATCTTAGCACTTGAGTTTTCCCGAAGCTGGATGGTTAAATATTTTAGTGTTATAGCTGAGTAATGTCAGGTTGGGTGTACATCTCTATTTGACAAGCAAAGATATGAAGGCATATAGATACATATGTAATATCTTAATATACTGATTAGTGCTACTCACTTTTTGATACTCTTGGTCCACACATGAACAGTGTTGTGCTGACTTCCTAGGTGAAATTTCTTTTCTCAGCCTTGATGCAGTTGCAGCAGAGGTGTGGCAAAAAAAAAAAAAAAAAAAAAAAAGTGCATTTGAGCATGATTTAATCATTATTATCATTAAAATCATAATAATTGGTGACAGTTGGTGGAAGATGAGAGATCTTTGCAAGTATAATGGAAGCATTTAAATTCAAATATTAGGTAAATACTCACTGAGAATAAAACATAGCAATCAGCATAGATAATGTCCCACTTAATAGTTTCTAAGAGTTTGTGCAATAAAATTGCTTTCTAGATTGAAAACCCACTACCTGTATGCTAGAGCCAAAAAAGAGCATCTGAGGGCAAGGACTTCATTATTGAGGTCCTGAGACAAAATAAATCAATAAATAGTGCTATTATATTAAAAATAAGGTAATTCAATATCCAGAAAAAAAAAATGCAAGGAGTGAATATACTGCTTCCAGAAAAGGTAATAAATAAAATAATGATAAAGCAACTTAACAGCCATCTCTGCTACAATCAGCATGGAGAGCACCCCACATGTGGAGGTAGCAAATAAGGGCAGTGGCAAATGTAGCTGGAGCAAACTTTTTTTGAAATGACAAATAGTTTTAACACCAGAGAGCCATGCTAAAGCCATTTGAGACTTTCAAGGTTTATGTTAAGACAGATTGGGGTGTTGTTTTTTGCTGTCTGCTTCTCTGCTGCCCACTTGCTGATTGCAAGTCCATGAAAGCTCTTGAAACAGAAGTTGAACTGTACAGATATTTGTGTGTTGAGACCAAGCAACTTGACATTAGATGTGCACACACTTAGGTTGTCTGAAGTTACAAGCAGGTCTTGGCTTCTTGTGGTTTTTTTTTTTTTGTTTGTTTGTTTGTTTGTTTTTTTTTTTTAATGTGGTTTTACTGCATTTTCAGCTCAGTAAAAGGCTTATGGAGATTTCCAATCAGTTTCTGTAAATTACAAAACACTCCACAATAACACAGTCTTTCTGTCCAGATTGTGCTGCAACTGTGGATAAACAATTCTTCATGCACGTTTTCTGTTTGATAGCACTTGTAGAATCATAGGATCATTCAGGTCAGAAAAGACACTTAACTTCATCAAGTCCAAAAGTTAACCCAGCACCACCAAGTCCACCACTAAACCATGTCTCTAAGTGCCACATTTGCATATCTTTCAAATACCCACATCGATGGTGAATTTGTTGTATACTTAAAAATATTATTGTTGCATAATTTTTTAATATACAATAATTGTCTTATTCAGCAGGTTTGCAGAAGTTATGTGGGTAAAGCTGTAAATATACATTTCTACAACATGAAAATTTACCATCTATTGACTGACCTCTAGTGGAAATACGGCAAATTTTGGAATAATTTTTTAATTGTCATTGGATAGTATGATGATTATGGGATTTTGGGGTGCTATTTTTTTTTATTTGTGTTATATGTTTGCTTGTATAAAATAATGAAAAATTCTGGATACATGTAGCTTTTCCTCTCAATGTGTACCCAAACACATTACTAGAATAGTAGGAGGAAAGCTGCTGCACATTCAGAAACCAGATCTTTAGTTTGATTTAAACCCGGTAATTCTAAAGTGGCAATGTATGAAATGCACCAACAACATAGACCCTGGCAAACAATGTTCTGCAACAGGGGACAGACCCTGCTACTTTCTCTGCATTGATCAAAACCACTTGATCATTATAAATAAACACAAATTCTTACAACAGCCATTTGTATTCATACATTTTCATCATTATACATCAGTTTTTTTCCATGCACAGATGGCACCTGGTCCACTGCAATTCCATTCTTGGACAGATGTTGGTTCCTCCCAAAATCAGTGTTGAGGCATTAGCCAACTGTAGTGATATGTCTTTTTTTCATATTTTATTTCCTTCCCTAATTTCATCTCTCCTGTAAGAATTCCTGGCTTGTATTTAAATAAATAAGGGCTGAATGCATACATGCACATCAGACACCAATTCCATTCCGGTATTTGTAGGACCTGGAAGTATTGAAAACTTGATCAATAGAGAGAATGCTGAGCATATTTCTTCATTACTTATTCATCATGTCTGTGTTTGTTTGCCTGATTACTAATGAAATTCCCTTTCCTCTCCCCTGACTCTGCTGAATTCCAGATACATCTTTGCAATTAAGCCTTTCATTCTGTAGCATATGGTTGTTCATGTTTTTGAATGAGGAGAACACAGTAGCATCTGGAGGGCTCTGATTAAAAAATATATTAAATATAAAGTAAGCCAAAACTCAGTCTTGTAAAGACACCTTGATCAATCAAAAATCCCTGTTGGAGGAGATATTAATGTGTTATGTGTAGGGAGGCAGCACCTGAAAATGTTGGGCTTGCTATCTGCTCAGCTCAACCAGACTTGTTCCATTATTTGCCATCTTTCTGAAATTTGGAGAAGCAGCCTTGCATGGCTGTGTGATGGGATTAGAGGAAATGTGAGCAGTCTGTGTACTGGAAACATCTAGGCATAATGGGACAAGTCTGCAGCATGTAAGCTTTTGACTTACAAATAAGGAGATATTTTGACTTCATACACATGGATTCCTCCAGGATCATTAAAAATGCATAACAGCTTTCAGTTCAGCTGTACTTCTTGGTCTGGGCTTCCTTTCTAGGGAGTACCCTGAACTATTCCCCATCTTTACACTCTCCACATGCCTCTCAAACATCCTCCATCCTAAACTGAGCCAGAGTCTCTTCTCCTTTGGCTTTTGTTTACTGGGGAAGCCCTCTCTGACTCCCATTAGTCCAAGTCAGCCTCACCATCCTGACATCATAACTTGCATTTCCACTTCTGTCCCACAGCTCCCACTAATACATTTACACAGTTAAACATTTCCTTGCCTATTGCAAAAACAATATAATAATTGCCATGGGAAGGAACACTGAACAAAAATACTGTTTGGTTTTACCAGGCTTTAGAAATACATATATGAAGGACAGAAAACAAAGATAGCTTCTACACTGAAGCTGGATGGAATACACTATATTACTTAATCTTCTTCATATATTTCTTTCCAACCTTTTTGATTACATTTACTTTATAAGTGGAGTCTACAAAGTTGTTTTGGTTGATATGTGATAATATAAGGAGAATGAAATGGCTTTGTTTTGTTGAGTTTATTAAAGAGATTTTATACCATTCCTGGAGCTATGATCACTTTTCTGATAATTTCTTCTTTTTTTTTTTTAATATTGGCCACTCTTCCCATTAGCAATAGGGTGAAACTAAAAACTAGAACACCCCCATTTCCAGTAAAGCATTTAACAATTCAGAGAGAGGCAGGAAAGTACTGCTTTAATCCTGACTGGAGTACTGTTTTATACAATGCAACTTCATGCCTATTCACAAAATAGGGAAGACTGTGAGGATGAATATTCATTTAATGCTTTAAATTTTTAGCTCTGATTTAGACCTTTCCCAAAATTAGACTTGCCACAGGGTTTTATCTCAACTTTTTTTGGTCATTTTGCCCTGTTCTCATGATAGTTCTACTGTCTAGAAGGGGGAGGGGAGGGGAGGGGAGGGGAGAGTAGATTCTTCCATTGAAATGAGTAGCGCTGCTTTTAATGAAAGAAGAGATTTGTGAGATTTTAGTTTTCTGCTAAAGCCTATTCATGTACACATTTTTTTAAAATTCCTAATCTGAGCTTTATATAGACAGTTTAATCACTCTTGATGGAAAACCTGGTCTCCAATCCTATTTGGCTGAAAACCCAAAGCTTTACTTGCTGCAAGATTAGCTCCCTAGGGACCATCCTTTCTTATGCTTATATATCTGTCTTGAAAGCTGTTCAACAGATTGTAGGCAATTTTAAGCTTGAGATTAACTACATTTTAAAAAAAATGAAAATGTGTCATGGTCTTTTTAGAACCATTCAGGTTTAGAAATTTGAACTCTTTATTTTCTACAGACAGAAAGTATTAGACTACTCTGGACCTAAATATAAAGAAGGTTTTGGGAGACAAAAATAAGGATTTTTCTTTTAACCTTTCAAATGTCATTTCCAAAATGTCTTTGATAAATAAACACTTACCTCAGGAATGTTTTAAATGATGATGTCACAAATAGAGTGTGTTCCTTCATTTGTTTATTCTGCATTTGCTCTTTGCATTTGTAATCATTAGATGGAAATTACAGCAGGGATAGCACCCTTTCAATTCTAACAGAAATTCTAAATTCTATAAAAATGAGAACTTATAAGTTTAAAAATCAGTAAAAGGAGTACCACCCATCCTTTCCCATTAAAGCATGCACATGGTTAATTTATAAACCTCATTGTGTCAGAATTTCTAAGTTCAAAGAGAATTGAACATTAAACTGATAAGAAAAATATCAAGGGTTATAATTATAAAATGACAATATGAATTAAATATCATGCATATTTCATATAATATGAAGGGTATAATAAATGATAATGAAGGACTGAATAGAGGCTGTCTGCTATGATGGGGTCCACTACAACCACAAGGATTGCTAGATTCACTGCCCTCCTTCAATTTCCTGCTGTACATGTTGCACTTTCCTCACGTGCTCAAAGCTAGCTCTGATGACAAGTGAGGCGCCAAACCAGACAAATTCCTGGCCTGAGCCAATCTGGCCATCCCTCCTACAGGTTTCTCCCTGTACACCATCATGCTGCCTCCAACAGCTCAACTACTTTATCACCCAAGTGGGAGATATTTCATGACCTTAGGTGTTCTCAGGGGACAGGGAGATAAAAGAAGACAGAAAGAGGGCCCCGTGGAGCCTCTTGGATGGGATATAGCCCTGTACAACCAAACCAGCTGGAAAAATTGAGTTTACTTCCTGGATGGCTCATTGCAAAACATTTGAACATCACCCATTTTTTTGTGCTCCTGTTCTCACTGTACAGTATCATCACCACTCAGTCTCTGTTTGGTAGATGGTGTTTTGTCTTCCTTCTCATCCAAAGCTCATGAGGAACATGGGAGCCACCAATGTGTCCCAGACAAGCTGGATAAATCTTTCTGCTGGTCACCATCTGCTGAGCTGGGTCATATTAAAGGTCCATTACAACTCTGGATTTACATGCATGCTGCCTCATTCACATGCATAAAAAATAAATTGTGTTTTTAGCACCCTTTTAAATAGAGAAGGAGATTCTTAAAAAAAACACCAAACCAAAACAGCCTTTTTCTGAAAGTGCTTAAAAGATTCTGAACAGAAGTATAACAGACTAAGAACATATATAAACATATTCATATTTATATATATACATCTCATTGTATTTTACCTTTTAGAATTAATATTTTTACCCTTTAGAGGAATTTTTGGCACCTGGCTCTTCCCGTGTCACATGTGTAAGTCTGGAATTGTTTCACTGTACATGAGGGGCTCATTACATTTCAAGGGCTGTGATTGCACTTTGTGTCTATCACAGGCTGAGCTGTGCAGGAATCCAGTGGATTCAGACAGTCTCTTCCTCAAGAAGAATCAGACAGTCTCAGAGAGGGGAAAAACATTGTCACCTGGCTCCTGCTCTCTTTGTTCATCCTCTGCATGTGTCCCAGCTATGGATATAGTGCAGGTTGTGTGATAGCAAGGCCTAGAAAAGAAAAGGAAGAACAGAATAGACTTTCTTTTCTCTCCAAGTACAAACATGAGAATGTTCACCAGCAATGATGCATGATCTGTCTCAGATCTCAGGAAACACACCAACAGGACAGTTATCAACAAAGCAACTGGATAGCTAAAGAGCAGCTCAAAACTGATTTATCAGCCACAAGGTCTGACTATTTCCGAATCTGCCTTGAATAAATACAAGACTTCTTTTCGGTGTGTGACAATTAAAATCTATATTTTCAAACAGAACAGATTTCTAGGCTCTGTTAAAAGCAAGAAGTGAAAAACACAGACCAGCTGAAAAGCACTTGGTTTGATTCAAAGTGTTACCCTCTGTCTGTTATATGCCAGTTTTTACAAGAGCAGTGCTAATTCATGAGTAAAGCCAGAAAAAAATGGGCATGGTCCCTTTCAATTAAATCTATTTATATTAGCCCATAACAGGAAGGGAAATCCTGATACTAATCTATAAGCTCCCAGTAATCTGCTATTACATTAAGTATGATTAATTCAGTTATCTCTTCTTTAATAATTCATCCAACTACATTAATCAACATTTTATTAATGGAAAAGGTAATCAGGATTTTTTTATCATGAAAAAAGTCATCTAGACTAGAAGCATAATTATCTTTACTAAGAAATTCTTTTGTTTGACAAAATATTTGGCTAGTTCAATCAAAATGCAAATTATACCCCTATGGAGGAAAAAAAAAGGCAGTACTTAACAGCTAAATGTTCCAGGATTGCACAGACCTTGCTGGTAATGATTTATTTTGGAAGATCTCACTCTCAAAGTTCAATCTCATGCGTCATGGATTATATTGCTGTGTATTTTTCACAACAGCATCTTAAGTCTGGGAGGAAATCTTCCCAAAGATTCAGTGCTTGGCTTGCTGAAAGCACAGTCCTCATATTTTTGCTGTACCCACTATCCATGCCTATATATCTTATACCTACCAAACATTAATTCTCTCGGAATTTCTCTGTCTGGTCATGGCCATAGCACAAAAAATACAGTATAAATGTTTCAATATTAGCAGCCTCCTCACCCAGAAGCTGCCAGCTGTTTTTCCAGAAAGGAGTGAAGCTGGTGGGTACCCCTCACATTTCTTGGTGGTGCTAGAACACCACCTCACAGCCACACCTCACCTCTCTACTTGTGTTATTCACTGCATGAGGCCTTGATTTTGTCTTCCAGTTGGTGTCTAATCCACCCAGTGTAATGACACAACTCAATCCTGTACATCTCACAGCCCATGTCATTTCTTGTCATATAGGTTCCTGTACATCAGCACATCACAGCAGCAGGACTTGGACTTTTCTTGAGTTTCCCCAGCTATCTCATGGCCTCTCCTGTAGAAATCAGTTCCACATGATTAATTTCAACATAGTTGTCTTTTTTTCTGTATACTTCTTACCAAAATAAATAAAGAGATCAGGGAAAAAAATACATGTTTCCATGAAAGTTAGATACCCTCCTTCATTTTCTCTCCAAGCCCTTCAGGCTTTCAAATGCTTAGGAGGTGAGGTTATACTTGACAGCACAGCAAGGTCTTTCTGCATTCTGGGCTTTTTAATTTAAAAATTGAACTTTAGCATCTTTGAGCAGTACAGAAATTTTTTTCACAATCTATATGGATAGTTCAAAAGAGAGGGAACATATTAGAAAGAAAACTTGCCTGCCACATTTACAGTAATAATTAGGCTAACTGCTGAGCCAAGAATCAAAGAGTAAAATTTCATTCCTCAAGCCCCATGTTCCTCTTCCTGTTGCACTTGAAGAGCAAAGCTCTGGAGAGAAAGGGAAAGGAAAGGATTTGCTTCTGGGCATCCACAAGCTGACAAGCCAGAGCAGCAGAGATTTCCAGCTTGATCTTAAACCCTGCTGGGAACTATGAACTTGTTACTGCTCTGGCTCTTCTGTGAAGCCTGATCTGATGGGAATTCTCAAAGCACATCTGCTGGCTTGGGCCCTGCAAGGAAGTGAAGCAGAGTAGTCTGTTTTCATAGGCTGGCTTCATTGCCAACTTCTACATCTGCTTGCCTCTCCATTTCTGTTCCTTCTTCCTTGCCATCTCCTTTTTCTCCCTCCTGATTTATCACCTCAAGTATCAGCCCCAGCATGCCTGTGCTGAGCCACACCTGTAACTGCTTTATTACATTTATTAGTGTCTTTGGAAACAGTTCAACTTCCACAGACTATTTAAATATGCCTTTTGACAGAGCATGATCTTGGGCATGATTAAAAAGTGAGAAAATTTCCCTTCAGCAGGAACCTGTATCCCTGTCACCACGCCAGCACCTGTTTAGGTGTTTTGTTAAGCATTCATTGGAAAAGGAACTGTACTCCAGTCCTTCCTCCACAGGCCACAAGTTCCCAGTCTGTAATGACTTCTCCTAAGTCAGTCCATGCCACAGGAACTATGTAAGTGAATCTTAGGCAGCTTTATCTCAAAAATACAAACGATCTAGCAGTTATTTCAATCTGGACTATGGGATATGAATCTACTCAGGCAGAATTCCAGGTAGAATTAGAAAGCCAGTGGTGACCAATTTCTGTACTATGCAGTTGGAATACACTTTGCAATTAATTCAGAGTCCACTGAATTGCATTATGACCCTTTGAAATCAACAAATCATCTGAGACAGAAGGAGACAGAGATGCTCTTTTATGCAGAGAAATTTTAGTTTGTATAAGGACTCTAGATGATATAGGAACATTGGCTTTATTTTTCGTCAAGTGCTTGGGGGCATATATTTTCACTGATCACATACCAAATGTCACTATGATCAAGAGAAAAATAATCAACTAAAACAGCAGTGTGAAGACATCACTGACACCAGGTGAGACTCAACAACTACAGCCATCCAAACCAATGTCTGGATGTGAGCTGACACACTGGATGGTGAGAGGGGACATGTGGACTAAGCCCAGTGCAGCCTGGAAATATTTAAGCATATCTACGGAATGAAAATGCAACTTCTATTTAGATGCTCATGTAAAGCATATTTTAAAATACTTACAGTTTGATGGTGTATAACAATCACTTTGGCAATTTATCAAAACTGTTGGGGTTTTAGGGATGAAGACAGATCTTTTCAGTCAATACAGAATGCATTATCTTACCACACACCATTTTCTCCTTCTGATTTGCTGCTCTTTTATTAGAGCAAAACAGTCATCTTTACATTAGCTATTATTTATAGACTATGAGAGACAGGAAATGACCTCTTCTATAAATGTCCAATTACAAATAATTATGGATTTAGTTTTAAGATTTGCTTCCCTGGCAGGTATAACTCAATTCAGTTGAAAAAAGAGGGAAATGGAAAATCAGTCCTAAATAAGGAGTGACAGATTGGAGTAGTAGGAAATATGGACTGAACATGATCCTGAAAATGATAATGGCAAATGAACCAGGTTTGCCAGGTTTCCTCACTGAAATATCACCTTTATTAAGGACTATTTATGACAAATTTGTGTTTGCTGAAACTCTCCTTTGCAACATAAATCCAGGAAGGACAATTTAGTCAGACAGAGCAATTTGTAGTACATTCAATTCTGGAATATTTTCTGTATTCTGAATTTACTTTATTTTGCCGTATGCAAATCTTGTCTCATGCAAATTAACAAATAAAAGATTTTTTCATTTGATTTATATGATAAACAGGTGATTTTTTATGTTAAGCAGTTGTGCTTCCCTCATCCACCCCCCTTTTCCCCCCTTTTTTAAAGAAACAAACTCTACTCTAGTTTTAAGTCTTTCCACAACAGAAGGAGATTTTTGAGAAACTTTGCTTGGAGATGATAAGAATCTAGGAAGTATTTCTGACTCTGCTGGGAAGAAGAGCTACATGTATCAGTCCTTCTTCCTTCTGCAGTTGGACGTAGGATATAGTAATATTTATCTTGCCTTTTGGACACAACTTTTTATAACTTAATCCTGATGATTTACATCACTACACCTTCTTCAGTGCTGCTCCATCTCACTGGCCCAAGAGGGGATCAAGCAGACTCCAGCAGGGATGAGAAGCAAAAGGAAAAAAATCTGTCCCAGATGATGTTAATGGCAAAACTCCTGCTCTTTTCCAGAGGGAGCCAAGACCTCACTGGCATTATTTTGCCAAGCTCCCCTGAGTTGTCCAGCAGAATTCATCTGTTTTTAGTTGGTCTAAACCAACGCACACAGGTTGGTCTAAAGTCTCACAGTCCTGAGGAAAACAAAGAGCTACCACCTCAAGGCATAATAT
The DNA here is from genome assembly GCF_017590135.1 of Pyrgilauda ruficollis. NCBI lineage: Eukaryota > Metazoa > Chordata > Aves > Passeriformes > Passeridae > Pyrgilauda > Pyrgilauda ruficollis. The sequence goes on along the minus strand of NW_024525489.1, from coordinate 5,305,202 downwards.
GTAACCATAAATCAGGCCCCAGTTTTCCCCCGATTTCTGCAAATTTAATTAAGATTTAAAACCATAAGAGTGCTGCTTGATATTAACTGTGCTGGGAAGCCCAGAAACACAGGTCTGCTCTGCATTTGAGCCAATTGAACTAATATTGCATTTTGCTAGCTAGAAAAGCAGAAGGACACAAAAGAAGTGTGTTGGCAATTCAAAGCAAACATTTAAAAGGCACATCAGGATTTTCAGCAAGATGTAGTAATAATTCTTTTTCCACCATAAGAGGATAGTTGTTGGTAGAACTTTTAAGTTAAGCAAAGATTTTTAAAATGGACAGTTCTCTTATTTTGTTTGGAGTTTGGTAACAGGCAGGCAAAGTGCCGTTATAACTCAGAGTTATGAACCCATATAAAATGGTTAGCATGAAACAGGCTCTGTCTACCTTTGAAAAATTGCTGGTCATACTGTGGTCTTTCCTGATTGCAAGTCACAGGATATTCAGGGTTATTTTTTATTTTAAGTTGACATTGTTACCTAAAATGTGCCACCAGGTATCCCAAGAACTCCATACTGATGGCAGAAACAGGTCAGATTATTTGTTGGCAATAATGGTCATCGAGTTCTATCTCCCTATAATCCAGGCTTTCAACAGCTTTTACTTGTGCATATCTGATTGTTTTATGTAACACTTGGCAAACCAAATTTAAAACTGCAGACTTCTCATGAACCCAGTATTGTTCAGATGGCACTGAATAACCAGAAGACCAAGTCTTGTATTTAACATTGTATTCTATATGGAATAATGTTATTGTAAAAATCAGAAGGAAAATATCTGTCATTTCATTTGCATTAAAAATTAAAACATTAATGCTGCAATGCTGCCACCACTTCTCACAGTAGTTTCATCTATGAATTGCATTTGTATTTTCTTCTATGTGGCTCCCTTGGATAAACCATATCACAGATTCTTGCTTAACCTGTTTAAACATTGGTTTTACTCTTGTAGGTGCACTTTAGTCTTTGTAACTTCTGGACCAAGTGAATGCTTGGAGATAGTAATGCCCATGTTCATCTCTCAGTCTCATCATATTTTGGGCAAAACCATTTGGATAATCCTCCTTTAACACATCCATGACTGACAAAGAAAAACAAAGAAGAGATCCTTCCAGTAACCCAAGTTCAGAGGGTAAAAAATCACCCCAAATTCCTCAATCAGAGCTGTTTGTAGTGCTGTGTTGCCTGTGCACTCTGTAGCATCCCAAGCTTCAGAATGGATGCACGCCAGGCCTCTCGAGGGCAGCCAAAGGGCCACTGCCTGGGCAGTGAGAAATCAAGGTCAGGTTTTCATTCCAACTTCCTTTAGCAGACTTTTGGTCATTCAGATTACTTTTTCTTCCTCAATTTACTAAGAAATTTATACTACTTATATGTAAGTGTACATTCTATGTTTTCATATTAATTGTGAAATAGATACAGAAAATACAAAAACTTCATTCATGTCACTTTTCTGAGGACAAAGGTAGGCACTCTACAGTCTTAGAATATCTATGTTTATGTAAATTATAATCCAGTCCTTTTTCCCTTCAAATTTTGCAAAGGTGTAGCCTCTTGAAAGCAATTTTCTATTGCTAGACTGTTCTGAATTAAAGTTCCCCCCAAAACGTAACAACTTATTTTCATACTGCTTTCACACTTTCTGATTCATTGAAATACAAATTCAATCCTCAAAATAGAAACCTGAGCTTTCCAAAGAAAATGTGTGAAGAGCCTTAAATTATGAATGTAAAAAACATACATTCATAGTGCCACTGACACCATTCATTTTTCTGTTCCCAAATGCTTTCTTTAATCCACAACTTTTGAGTTGAGAAAGTTCTGTTGGTATAAAACAAAATCTCCCCAAAACAGTGTATTCCATGACTAAAACTGTGAAACATCAGATTTATGGAGAGCATGGGTCAAAATACACACCTTTGTTTATTCAGTGTAACTCCTTCAATATTTATTTGAAAATGGGAAACAGGAATGGACATGGCCCATTCCTGTGATGTGACCTGCTGGGAAGTTTCAGACCACACCTGGGCAGTGCATGACGACAGTGTCAGTGCCTCAGGCTCACTCAGAGCATCCTGAGAGGGTTCCTTCAGACTGGTTACGTGGCACTGACATTCCTCCTCCCCACAGGACAGCTGCAAACTGCTCCAGCTCACAGAGAACAAGTCGTGGTCTGCTCCAGGAGAAGCCTAAGGCTTGTGTCCTTGCCCTTGCTTACTTCCCTAAAAGCACCAAACATAATAATAATAAAACATCGTTTATCCCGAACATTCCAAAACCATGGAGTCATCAGTTATGAAGAGTGAAATCTCTCTTTTTTAAATAAAGGTATTTCTTTTACTTTGTTTTAGATAGCCTTGCAGAAGCCAACATAGAATGAAAACACACACAGAATGCAGCTATTCTCTGAGGATCCAGTTAAGTGCAAATAAATCCTCTTTGTGTTTGTGTGTGTGTTTACAAATGCTGAGAGTCAATTTTTCAGTATGAACTTTCAGTTCAGTCTGTTGTAAATTAAAAGATCAACAAGACCTTGCAGCCATATTTTATAATCTGTATTACTAATGTCAATAACAAATAACTAAGAACAAGCTCAACTGACTGACTCTATCTCAACATGCAACTCAGTTTTACAATTCAGTGAAGAAGAAAAAAAACCAGACTGCCACAATAATAAATTCTTCTTATAACCCCTACCATCTTCCTGTGGATCCATAACATTTTCCTACATATACTTTACGGCAGTAGCTAGTAGTCTCTTTTGCCATGTAAATCTAGACTCAGCAGGCATTAAGGTTTCTTTCCAGGGAGCTGATGCATTGTTTCCTTCCAGGGCCAGTACTGCCTCAGAGCTGTTGCTGAATTCACTTGTCCCCAGGAGAGGCTGCTTCGTGCTCTGAGCTGAACCACAGATCCTTGAGTGCTGGTATTACCAAATCTGAAACAAGAATTCTGTGGGAGAGAGAGAAAGGCATCATGTATTAATTAGCAAAGAGCTTTGGCAGACAGATTTTGAGCCCAGCCACACATATGACAACGAGTATACTGCACCTCACAGTCACAAAGCACAAACCATGGAGCAGTTTCCTAAAGCACCACTGGTGCTGGAGGCAGCAGCTCCCAGGCAATGCCTGGGAAGGGGCATTGTGGTGGGAGATGGGCATCACCGCATCACTCTTGGTCTGGCACATCTGTCACAGGGTAGGGAGGGAGGGACCTCAGGGAGTTCAGTGCAAGGTTGAAGATAACTCTCACAGGCTGACAGGATGATTAATGCCTGTGCTGGCCACAATGGATTCACACTTAATTTACACCTGTATAAACAACTGGAGACGCAGCCTGAAGGATCTGATCCTACTGGAGAGTAACCTTGGCAGGTTTGCACTGATGTCAGTGGGAGCATGCAGCAGTCAGGTCCTGCTTGTTCTAATAAGTGTCTCTAAGCCCCTGGAAAGCTTTCTTTAAAAATAAAAAAAAAGCAAGCTGTCTATCATTTATTGATGCTGTGAGATTCTCTTAGCCACTCACACAGAGGCTAAAGCTATATTTCAGCTTGGAGAGAGAGAGTGCTTTTCCAAAATCCTTGCCATTTTATTCACCATTATATAAATAGATAATCTACACGAGTCTGTTGTAATCTCATTGTTTTTAGAACAAATCCAAGGACCCAAACTTCAACAGCATGTGTCTTGATTTACACACCCTCCAAGGTATAACCTGTGCTTCAGACCCCTCTCCTTGGTCTCTCTGGGCAATTGGAACTGAGGTCTCAGCCCTGCCCCATCCCCCTGGCTGAATTCACACCTATCATCCACCTTCAGCCTCTTACCACCAGCAATGGCAAAACAGCTGGAAAACTTTATGCCTCTGACTTCCAAATATTCACCTCTGTGTTTTCCCTTGAAGCCATGGTACTGCTTTTGTGCTGCTTTTTCCTTGGCCCTCGTCTGTCAGATCAATGCATTCATTAAGAAAAGCTTCACTGCCCAGATGATGAACAGACATCATAAAATCGTTATATTTGACAATTCTTATTACAGGTTTTATATGGTGGCTACATTTCTGCCACGAAAAAGACTCAGAAGACTTTCCCTGATGTATAACCTTTCCAACAAGAGGAGGAATGTAATTAAAGTCTATTTTCTAGAAGTCTGCTTTGTTCAAAGACGAATCCAGACCTCATTCCTCACATTCCCTTAGTCTTATGGTAATTGTGAATAAAGTGAAGGGAGCTGCAAATATCTTTACAATTGTTTTATATTACTTGGATAGATAATTATTTGGTTGTGCCAACAAATGCATATTCAGCTTCAACCAGTGAAAGAAATTATATGCATTTCTAGACATAATTGTGTGCAGATGAAAGAGCAATAATAAATTCTGAGAGCCAAACTGAGAACCTTTTGAAAACTCAAGAACTTAACTCTTCTGACACCCCAAAAATTAAGATTAAGTTTTAGGATAAAAAGCTTTAGATTTTCATTTTCAGTGTGATTCAAGGAAATTTTGAGGCTGAGAACTCTGCAGTTAGTGGGGAGGGGAAATTTTCCCCTTTCTAGCGAACAACACTTAGCCCCTTGGAAACACCATAGTTTGCCCTTGGCACAGTACAAAGAATATTGCTCTTCTCCCCAAGAGCAGGTGGGATAGTTTCTGTCCATCTCCCAGTAATCACTGAGGTATTTTGGAATGAGAATTCAGCACACAGTTAAATACAAGTATCCTCATCTTAGTTTTCCATGCTTTCCAATACTCATCTCTCAGGAATTCAGGGGAGGATGAAAGAGGTAAAAAATTCACAGTCTCTGATGCATGAAACGCCACTATATAGTTAAAGTATTTCCCCAGGTTCTCCTAGTTTACAGATTTGGAAATATCCCCTACGGACATCACAGTGGCACCACAACAGGACAGTCCTCAATATTGATCATCACTGAGCCAGGGTATCACTGAGTGATATCTCTCTGCTTCATCTGGGAAAAACTGCTCCTCCAAGTATAAGGGACTTAAAACCACAATTCAGTCACTAGAAAATGTGGGACCCAGATGTCTCTGTCATTGCAGCAAAACGCACCAAATGTCTTGAAATGTCAGTGGGCAAGGGTACACACTCCTTTTTCTGCTTGAATGATCATCATCATATCCACATGCTCATCTATGGTATTAACCATCAATAAAAGGCAGTTTTTAGGGAGTTTCTTATGATTTTTTTTTTTTCATATCGTGTTTCTAATGAGAGAGAAAATAATCTGCTGCATTGTCTTGACACATCCTTGTTCTGGAAAAACAACTAAGTAAAGCAACAGAAAATAAAACTTAGCTTAAAATATTTTCAGTGATCAAATCAAACCTTAGGAGAAAAACTCTTCTGTGCAATGACATATGGATTTTCCCACAATGATATTGATATTTCAATATGCTAGGTGCTATATGAACAGACAAATTCATACTAAAATCCTATTTCTTGACCTGTTGCTCTAAGAAAAAGTGTGTAATGCAAAACTATTGTATTTGCGGGGTTCCCAGACAAAGGAAGGAATGATGGATCTGACTCCATGTTCTTAGAAGGCTAATGTATTGTTTTAAGATACTGTATTATTTCAAAGAATACTATACTAAACTGTACTAAAGAATACAGAAAGGATACTTACAGAAGGCTAAAAAGACACTAAAGAAACTCATGACTCTTTCCAGAGTCTCGACACATCTTGGCCCCAATTGGCCATTAAGTCAAAACAATTCACATGAAACCAATGAAACAACCACCTGTTGGATAAACAGTCTCCAACCACATTCCAAAGCAGCAAAACACAGGAGAAGCAAATGAGATAATATTGTTTTCCTTTTTCTCTGAGGCTTCTCAGCTTCCCAGGAGAGAAATCCTGGGCGAAGGGATTTTTCCAGAAAATATGACTGTGACAAAAAACTTTCATTATACTCAAAATACAGTCTCCTAGGTGGAGAGAAGGATGAAAAAAACTCCAGCCCATGGCTTGTTTATGACAGTCCCTGAGCAGTGCTGGGTAATGAGTTATTCTGTGTGACTCAGCAGGGTGAGAAAAGCCAGGGCTCACCACAAGGCAGGGCTGCTGAATTATCTCCTCTCACCTGTCACAGTCACCACCTGGAGATTTGACATCCCCAAATCCATTAGCACACAATTCTCCCCCATGGCTCCTTCTAGCAGCCGTGGAGCACCTGTTTCCCTGCCAGCTCAGGTAAAGTGCAGATTTTCTGTGTCATTTAGTCATTTCTTGTCCCCCAAGGCCAGCGGTACATGTGTTTTGGAGAGAAGCATTCCTGCTAGATGCAGGGAGAATTTATGACAAAAACTGGGCTGCTGTGCTCCCAAGTGGGGAAAACAACTCACCTAAGCTACAGAGCAGCAAAGACAGCTTCTAGGCAGCAGGAGAGAGATAAGAATTACATGTAGGAGCACCTTTTCCAGTTTATTGAGGTCTTGCAGGATGTCTTCCTGTCTTTATATTTAACAAGGAAGTTACCATATACCATATACCTGTTGCTAATCTGAAATAAAATTATTAACACATAATTTTAGAATAGCTAATTCAACCTAATATTTGTGGGGTGTGTTTTTTTGGTTTTTTGGGTTTTTTTGCAACGAACATCCAAAAAGCACGATCAACCAAACAGGAGGTTTCTTGCCCATCACTGTCTGCCTTCAGTTTAAACAGGATGAGATTTCAGAAAACCACCAGAGATTGTGCAATCCAGACAGTTCTGCTCACTACCAAGAGTTTCACGTGTTACTGCTGCAGACTGGCACATGTGTACATCCTTCACTCTGCTCCAGTCACACCAGTGAATTTATGGCAAGGATGAATTTAGGCTGATATGTCTAATGCAAGAGAAAGTCCAAAGCAGTGGAAAAAATGAAGAATGTCCATTTTAGAGACAGTATTGTTTTACTTATTAAGTTATCTCTGTTAAAGCAATATCACTGACATAGTAAAATGTTCAGGAGTTCAGGAGCCTTCTGAGATCTTCTAATTCCTAATTCCTACCCTCAGCAATTGTGTATAATAAATCAACTTTAGGCCATGTGGAGAATCATTACCCTTTGACTCTGAATTTGCAGAAGAGAATTTAAGGACTGCATTCTGTTTCCCACATGATAGAAGACTAAATATTTCCATTAAGATTGCCTAGTCTGAGTGATAGTTTTTGTCACTGCATTATGTAAATATTAAAATATTGGGAACTTTTAAAAGTTCCACAGTGCCGAAACAATTCCTTCTATTTTTAATGAGGCATCCCAGAACCTTTCATAGTCTTCCAGTCACACAACACAGAATAGCTGGTCTTCCTGTGCATATCTTAAAACATTATTCACAGCTGTGTTTGGACACACATTTTAAGACTGCTATAGACAGGGCTGGCTGTAGCTGCCTGTGGCTGCGATGTGGGTGGGAGACTGTGCAGAGACATTTGTCTCAAGAGGAAATTCTCCCCTTTTTCTTTTCATTCCACTATTTTTCCTTAAAAGTAGATAAGATGCATGAAAGGTGCTGTAGTTGAAGCATCTTTATTGCTCAAAATCCCAGCAGCACCAAGCATGTCCCCACCTGAGAGGCTCAGAAACAGCGCCAGTTCTCCTGCTCAGGCTGTATTGTGAAGCACAACCAAGGGCAGTTTCCCTGTTTCCATGTCCTTGGGCTTTGGGGCCCAGAGACCCTCTTAAAAACTTGGGAAAAGTAGAAATAACAAGAGTAACAAACTGTCAAAGGTCTAACAGTAAATTTGTTTACTACCAGACCTCCGTATTGCTAATTTTTGAAGACTTCATGTGGTCAGTACCAAAACTTTGGAGGATGTTCCATACATCCTCTGGGAGACCCCTGTGACAAGATCTGTATAACATCCTGTACCTCTTTATAACTCATAACTTAAGCTAGAATCCACTTCAAGAGGACAATTTCAAGATATCAGTCATGGCACCTTATCAAGTCCTATCCAGTTCTACTGAGCTTCACACAACAGTGAATTAACGCAAGGATTATTGAGCATTTGTTCACACTGGGCATAGTTTCCTGATAATTGCAACTTAATTGCTGGAAGCAAACAGCTGTGGTTTTTGGACATCTTTTACAAGCACACTGAAATCATCTTTCCTCAAGAGAGATTCAGGCCATAGGTACACTCTTGATGGCTAAATGGGAAATTCCATCTGTAACATCCCAAGATGTAACTATCGCACCACTTGTAACAATGGCTGAAAAATACTCAATAAATTAAGCACCTGCAAAGAGCAGCTTTTTGTCATATACACATCATTAGGAAATAAAATATGGAGGCTATTTGGTATCAGTTATGGCTGGCCAACCAGCTGGATTTCTACCACATCAAATTTCTTGCCTGTTTTGCTTCTATGGATATAACTGGGAAAAAACATACTGAGGTCCTGGGGAACAGCTGGGGACTCTCCAGACAGGTCTGTTTATACATTTCAACCTTGATCTACAGAGAAAAAGAGCACCTGAAAATTGAAATGTTAACCAGACATTCACTGTTAGGACCTTTTCTCTACTTTTTTGTTAAACAGCTCTTCAAAGCTCAAACAAAGGCAGAGGAAGCAGCCCTTTCTCTCTCCGCCTGCCTGCCCAGCAGCAAGTTCTTGGGGCTCTGCACCAGAAAGGTGCCCCCCACTGCAACCTGGATGCTCCTGGATCCTCCTGACACCCACCATGTCCCACAGATTATTTGCTCTTAAATACTAAGTGAAGGGATTCATGTGAGTGGTAAACCTCCCTTTTCCATCAGGAAAAGTAGTGAGATGTAAAATGACCTGGAATTTGCCTGGAAAAAAAAAATCATCAATAGCTAATTTTGCTAGCACTGAAAAGGAAGCAATTAATAAATTCCAGCATGCACATTTATTTACAGTAGTAGATTATGAAGGCAAAGCAATCTGTTAGGCTGTGCCTTCTGACTGTCTGTGGGTATTTGCCTTCAGACTTACCTGTGTGTATTTCAAAACCTTGCAGCTGGGATAATGAAAATAGCAAGTAAGCAACGAGAGAAAATGGTGTCACAGGAGCATTCTTTATGAAGGAAGCACATGGATGAAGTTATAGTTTATCCAGCACCTAGCATGTGAGATTTTGTGCAAGAATTCTTCCTCTCACATTACTTTCAGCCTCCCTTGAACTCAGCACATGCTGAGCAGCAGGACCTGAGCCAAAGCAGAGGCTTAGCTCCCTGCAGAGACCCTGGGCTCCCCAGCCCCTCACCTATTGGGGTGCATGAGATAATCAGCATGAAGGGGTTTAAAGCTTTTCCACTGTAAGGCATAACTATGTTCAGAAAGCATTTTAGGTTTTGCATAAATGTGGGCTGGTGACAAGATTCCAATGAAATGAAAGGTTATGAAATTCACATCATTTTTGTGAGTGACTTTTGTGAGTCATTACTATTAAGTAAGCAAAAAGTATTCAGTGTGTGTCCAACTGACTTTCAATAGCTATGGAAAATTGTTTATGGCAATTAAGGTTATCTGTGAACTTCTTCCTTCTGACAGAAGTAAACCATGCAGAGTTCAGACTTCCCAGAATTCAGATCAGCACAGAAGCTCCTTGCCAAATCCACATCTGAGACAATGAAATCTGTTCCAATCTGTTCCAAAGCATCCAGCTATGACTGTGTGAAAATGCAAGGTACAATACAATATGAAGGCATTTCTTTTATTTAAAGACAAAAATGTGGGCTATGTACAATTCTAACTGCTCTTTACATTGATTTTATGCTCTTGTAACATCTTTCTTTCAATGGGTAAATGTCTTCAAAACACAAAAAATGCACTTGTAAGAGCAATGATTTTTTAAAGGGTAACATGACATTAACCTAATCTTTCCTGTTTAATCAGCAGACAGAGCAAATGGGATATAACATGACTGTCCACATCCTCTGTGGCTTGAGCTCAGAGAGAAAGCTGATATGGAACACATTGATGGAGGGGGAAAAAGGGAAGCAGGACTTTCTATGCATAAAGCACAGCTCTGTTATCAGGATGATTAAAGCTATTTACTGTAAAACAACAGCCTTCCAGACCCTCCCAACATCCTGAACTCATTCTGCTGTTCTGGGATGATTAGATGGGTTTCAAATGTTGTAAAATATAAGCCTGTTTATGGAAAAATGTTCTGCTAATCAAAATGTCTTGCTATATCTGGTACAACTTTTCATTTCTGTTCTTTCTTACATCTGTAATGTAAGGGAGCCAATGGAGTTTTGCAAAAACATAACTAAAAGCCTCTGCAACTCTAACTTGCCACAGGTTAAACCAAAACATCTAAGAAGAGAAAATTCTGTAAGAAACACAAAGATAGGATGGCTGTCAGAGATGCAAGGAAAATAAGAGTTTTGTTTGAATTCTCACTTTAGAGATTGGGAACATGCCTCTGTGTGTGTGTGTGCACAAATATCTGGGGTCAAGTCTTCTAGGACAGGTTTGAGGAGGGATCACAAATCTCCTGTAGCCCTGAAAAGCGTTCTGACATTTTAAAAAAGAACTTTGAAAAAGAGGAGACAGCAGAGCTTCCAGCATCACTGTTTTAGATCCCTCTATTTATTTTGTTTTGCTTACAAGTCAGAGTTTCCAAGTAAAATTTTCTGGTAGCTATCCAGTTTCTCTTACCAATTGTCTTTTTCCAGGTTTTCCTTGTCCTTTGAGGCACCAAATTGTTGGCCAATGGCTATTGATTACAGTCTCATTTTGCCTATTCCATCACTCATTTCACTGTCCCAAACCTCTTTGCAAACACAATCTGTGGCTTTCTGTAGCATGGTAAGGAGAGGAGACCTCCCCTTCCCAGCCCCTGCTTGCCAGCTCTCCCTGCTGAGCTGCGCTCTCACACCTCATGGCAGGTTCATACATCATGGAAACTGCTCACCAGTGGAGAAGATTTAGGAACTAGAATATATCTTTTGAAGTAGGCAAGACTTGATTAGCAGGGCTTACAGGCAGAAACTTTGCCAGAGGGATTTTAACAACACAATACAGATGAACCTACATCTGTGTACACAAGTTTCAAGGAAGCGTGGATTTCTCTAAACCCAGTTAAGGGATCAATCTTTTCTCTGGTAATTACACAGTATTTTCTCCAAGCCAGTAGCATGATATAACCTGCCAGGATTAAGTGGCAGCCGCCTGCTCCCTAACCAAGCCTGGGTGTAGTCAGCTTCCAGGCAAAATTGAATTACGTGAATCACTAGAGCCCAATGAAACTCCAGCTCAGTGCCTGCAGCAAAGGACACAGTGCAGGCAGCTCAAGCCAGATCAGCTCATCAGATCTGTCTCCACACCCAGACACTGACTGATAAGGGTAGCATCCCATCACAGACTGCTCAAGGAAGGCAGCAGTCCAAAGTGCCACTGGAAGCTTTGAGTCCAGTTAAACTGGATATTTTATGAGTGGACATGACAGTTCAAACATCCACACTTCATCCCAGAGCTTAAAAAGTAGAACTATCCACTGTGACCATTTCTCTCCAGACTGAGCAAATAACAGCTGCACTATGGTAATTCCTTCCTCTTCAGAATGCTTCTAATAAATAAAACGACATAAGGGAAAAAATGAATGCAGAAGCAGCAAGAGACTAATCAAACAACATTTTTCACACTCTAAATCAGATATACCAATAGAAAATAGTTAGTAAATTTGGATCACAGTCTCAGGTAGGGGCTCCAGTGCTTTTTCCTACCATTATAAAGGCAAATCCTGACAGCATCTGAACATCAGAATTGTTTGGAATAGATATGCCAAACCTTTGCTCTTTTCTTTTGGTAATACTGAAAATGCTGTTTCTCATTTAAAAAAAAAACCAACCAAACAAAAAACAAACAAACAAACAAAAAACAAAACAAAAACACAAACAAACAAACAAAAAAAAAACAGCAAAAAACCTGAGCCAAATTCTGCAAACTGTCAGTTTTGGTACATCTACTGGGCACTAACATGAACATGAAATCCTTGTTTTCTATAATTTCAGGAAGTTACCAGCCAGATTTTCGAGGCTGCAGGCTTGGTATGCTTATCTCTCTCTGCCTCCCTTGTTCTTATATCTTTCCTTAAGTATTAGTTGCCATTTGCATCAAAGACTACAATATTAGACAGACCTTTGCAGGACACATCTACTCTAGGGTTTGAATAATTGAATGAAACCTGATTCATTATTCATTCAAAAGCACAGAATTTTAAACATAAATTCTGTCCAAGTGGAAAGCTCACTTTTTCCCCCTTGTCTTTCATTCAGAAGATCACTTACATTGATGCTTTCACTAGAATAAATGTTTTGAACATTTCTGCATCAATTCTTGTAAATCTTTGACTTGAGACTACTTACTTTAGACTAAGTTTGAATATATCTATCAGTATATTAAAGGCAACAAACTTAATAGTCATCTATCTGAGATGGAATGAAGTGGACCAGAAAAGAACATCATAGAGGAGTGTAACAAATATTTTCCAAAAGGAAAAAGAGGGGAGTAGGGGCACTGAGCTACATCTCCATATTGCAGGGCCAACAATACTGATATTGGCAACAACTTCCCGGTATGTTCCATTGAGGGGGGAAATGTCATAGGCTGAACTAATGAATGGTTCCTGCTAATTTAGACAGAGAGGTTTGCTAGACTCTTGGAAAAAGCAAGAATAACTTACACTAATATTTGGTCATTAACAGAAGTTCAGTGGATGCACAGTTTGGAGTTTCAGCAGGTACACACAGGTGGTATTTCAGAGAGGGAATTCAAGCACAAGGAACAGTCAGAGGGAAAGTGACATAATGAAACAGCTCACAGCAATGCTTGCTGAATTTTTTATGTCAAGACACTCTGTCTGCAACTTTACAATGGCTCATCTGGGTAATTTCCCCTTTGCAATCAAAATCAGTTCAAAGCGAAGAGAGGCAGCCAAATCCAGGCAACACACAGTGGATCTGCAACAAGAGAACCAACAGATCCATACCATTTATAAGTGACACAAATGACCCTGTCTTGTTTATACAAGAAAAGCCTGACAATTAAAAAATTTATTTCTTTTTAAATGAAATTACTTCTTCCTTATCTACAGTGTTTATAAGAGATGAGCAGTGATCAGAACACTTTCTGTCTGCATGAGATTTGTGAAAATTCTCCACTGTTTTGCAGATGCTCTTGTGACACCAAATGGTTAATGGAAAAGACATTATGTTACTTTGACCTTTTGTCAGACTGATTTGGAACATCCATATCTCTTTTTATTTGATTTAAACGTTGCTTTCTTCTTTTTTTTTTTTTTTCTTTTTACCTGGTACATTGAGGTTCTGGAACAGGGAGAATCAGCCTTTTATTTGTTCTATCACATATCTCAGCTCTCTGTTCTTATATTACTTTAATTCACGCATCAGCACAAAATGTTTGATTAAAATAGACATAGGTGGGTGTATGGCATAAATTGCACTTAAAACAGCAATCTGAAATAGGGTTAAGGAAAATTATGTCCTTATGATTAATTGCAGTACTTTTTTATTTGATGTGATGTACACGCTAATGACTGCTTTTAAAATATTCCTGATGTTTCTTCTTTATTTATCTGTCCACAAAGGCATTTGATTAACTGCTGTGAGTGGGATTTTATATAAGCATGCTTTACAAAACAGAAGAATAGGATTACAATAAATTTCTTAAAGTGGCAGATTCTGGCATTGTCAGTCCAGCAAAAGAATGAAATTGGGTCCATCAGCCTTTAATTTTTCTGCCCTTTTGTTCAGCTGATACTGGTACCGAAGTGGGAGTTTAAATTATGGGAAGAGGGGGTTCAGTCCATACTGAACATGAAAATGTTCAAGCAAGCCCTTAACAAGATCTTCCAACACCTCTTTCCATCCCCTGACATTTTAAACTCTTCACTCTTCTGACTGATTTGGTCAGTCCCATCAATTCAAAGGCTGCCACAACCCATCAGGCATGCCAGGAGCGTCTGCCACTGGAAGCAAAGATCACCTACCCTCCATTGCTCCCACGTGCACAAAGACAAATACAATAAACACAATATATTTTGACCCTTAAGAAAAACAAAAGTCATATGAATAATATGTAGACAAATGAAGTTGACCCAAGTGGTTCATACAAGTCTGAAGCCTGTTTGAGCTCAGTTCAATATCATATGGCTGTATTATGAAGTTCCTGTCATCATCTGCCCTTCTGAGCAACATCACTGTCTTTCAGGGAGTCCTTTGTTCAGCATCTCCTGCTACACAAAAATCACACACTTCACCAACCTTCTTGTAGGCATCTCATGGAGACAAGTACAAGGACCTATATCCACAGTTTTAAAATAAATAAAAGTGCTTGACCATAATCAAATGTATCATGGTGTGTATCTCCTCTTCTTCACTGACTGTTTACATTTTGAGCCAGAAATACATTTACCACTCATCAGTTTTCAGGAAAATTTCTTTAGTAAAAATTTACCATTACAATCCTCAGCTCTTGTGATCGCCATGTTGCAGTCATTTGCTAAAATCCACCCTTTGCCAGCATTTTAAGCCACAACCTTCTGTTCATTATTAGATCACTCTAAAAAATATTACCAGCAAAAATTAACCTTTAGAAAACAGGAGAAATAGCTGCAAGACTCCATATATTATCAGTCTTAATTTTATTCCCTCCAAGTCTCATAATCCTTCTTCCATTTGTTCCAATAGTTTACTTATCAGCTCCCTGAGGGTACTTTAGACAAGTCACTCCTTATCTCTTGACCACAAATGTGACATTACTTAAAGCACAGGTTGAACAATGATATCAGTCTCTGTGTTTTCCTCTCCCTTTCTTTGTTGGAGCAGGGGACTAATGCTGCTCACTCTCTTGCACTCGATATTCACAGAATTAAACACTTAACAAATACAAGCTGGGGTTTTTTAGTTTTTTTTTTTTTTAAATAAACTATAAGTGTTTCTCAATAGATCACAATGAATTTGAAGTCATTTGACTGTGTAAGATAAGTTAATTTAAATATTTGTTTAGTGTGTTTCATGGTGAAACAGCAGTTTACCAATAAGCTTGAGAGCAAAAGATGACAGCTGGGCTGATGGCAGAGTAACCTCTTATCCTATGGGATTATAGGATAAGGCCACGGCTGTTGACAAAAAAGTTAGAAAACAATCCCACACTGAATATTTACCCTAGGATTCTAAATCAGAATACTTACTTCTGAAAATAATGCTTTCTACTTAGATTAGACAAGATTAATTCAACTTGCAGGGTCAACTTCATAAGGCATAATCAGCAAAGGACTACAGCAGCATGACTTCAAGGACCAGATGGCAAACTAGAGAAAAATATGGAATACCAGGATTATTCAACAACAAAAATTATGCATAAGAATTTATATAATACATGCTTTTGTAATAAAAACCATTTGTTCTACACCTGGCATGTACAAGGAGAGGGTGGTTCACTAAGAACAGCTGTGAATGAAGAGCAAGTTGAGCCAGAGCCACACATCAGAAAAGACAAGAAAAGATGAGGCTGTCCAAGAGAAGAGTAGATCAAGAAGCACCAGTGTGTGATGGCCAAAGGAAAAACTGGTGAGGAACAAGAAGGAAGTTAGCAAGGCTTGGATATTTGTGGAGGCAGGAGAAGGGGAACAGGAAAATACTGGTATGGTCACGCTGCAGGGTTGGAAATTGGTTTTAGCAGCAGAACACAGACTCCAGCTACCAACGTAAATGCACCCAAATGGAACACCATAGTAGGGGTGGTTTGTTGGTGGTTTTCCCTTCTCCCTCCCACAAAATGTCTTTCAGAAAATCCACAATAATAAAAATTTAAACAACTTTCTCAACCTTTGCCAGCAGCTGTCTTTACAAGTCTCATGTGATTTGGTGGCCAGGCACTAGCAAAATTAATTTCTATTTGCTACCAGCTCAGTACTCAGCAGCTTTATCTGCAGATCCCTACAAAATGTGATTTGCCCAAAGTACTTTGAGTCATATGCTGAGAAGGCGAGTATAAACAGTTAATTCTTTATAAATTAGGTCTTTTCGACCTGTGACTTCACCAGTGTTTGCAGAGCACCTGCAGAAAAATAATTACATTCCTTCAGAGCTCCTGGTGAAACATGTCCCATGTCTCTGGGAGTCAGGTCTTGGTTTAAATGCGCTCCTGGAGCAAAGATCGGAAAACACGTGGAAATCAAGACTTTGTAATTCTGTTTGCACAAGAGCACATCACCGTGTTTATTGAGAATAGCAAATTTTATGTAGACACTTTGGATCCTCAGCTCCATGCATCAGGGACAGCACCTCCTCTCTCTGTGGATGTAGCAATCAACAAGCAAGGTAGCTGCCATCCAAATTGGCTTTGAGAGCACTAACGTAAGTAAATATTCCCTTTTATTGAGAAGCCTGGAAAATACAGCCACAAAATAATAAAATGTAATTACTGGGAAAACAAGGGAGAAATCGCCTGCCTGCAATCACTTATATTACACTTCAGAAATAGTCTAATTTTTATTCCATTTTTGAATGCCACTTGAAAACAAGAGTTATCAGCTCAGACAAAGGCTTCAGCGTGCCCTGGTGGTCCTTGTCCATGGCTGGTCACCCCAGGGGTGCTGGCTGCACCCTGTTCTTACAAAACACGGAGACACATGAGCCCAACAGTGGAAATGAAGGCCAATGACAAACCTGGGGAGCTGCTAAAATTTAGAACTGTGTGAGCTGCCTAAATTGGTCTAGGAACTCTTCCAGGTTTGAATACGACCAGAAACTGAGATATAAAACACATGGGTATGTTTTGCAGCATATACTTGCGGGAGGCTGAGCGCAGCATTTAACCCTGGATGTAATATGTGAATGCCCTTTTTGACTTTTCCCTGAGTGCCACCAGAGATTTGTGTTCCCTGTCAGTGTCACGCACCTCCTTACAGCACACACTGTTTCTGACATCTTGGTTCATGATCTGGAATGGTTTCATTCCCACTGTGGAAAGCAAGAGAAGGTTCTCTCTGGCTCAGCGTGTCCTGTGTGCCTCTCTCTCAAGCCACGATTGGCTGTTTCAGCTCTTATTGAGACACTTTCTGCCAAATCTGGATTTCAGATAACCACAGTTCATGACACAAAATCTCTCCAGCCAAATGAATTCTGTATTTCAGTCTAACACTTAGGGTATATTATGTAGGCTATTAAAAAAAAAAAAATAGAAGTAAAGGAGAGGGTGCTTCACTAAGAACAGTTGTGAATGAAGAGCAAGTTGAGCCAGAGCCACACATCAGAGAAGACACGAGAAAAGATGAGGCTGTCCAAGAGAAGAGTAGATCAAGAAGCACCAGTGTGTGATGGCCAAAGGAAAAACTGGTGAGGAACAAGAAGGAAGTTAGGAAAGCTCCATGCATTCTGTTTTGTGAATGTATGGAGTAGTATTTTTTGTTTTCTTTTAATTCTAATGCTAATAATTGTTAAATACAACTTTAATGTAGAGTTTAATTTTAAAGGTATACATTAAATACTAAATTTAAATATTTCAAAGTATTCTCTTTAACTCTAAGGGAGTTTAGAATGATGCAAATACTGGCAGCTTACTGATACAGAACAAGTGACTACCTAAGTTTGCTGTTTAAATTTAGTCACTAGGATTAAAACTGGCTAGGCTAAGCCCTAACTACAATTCTTATGTGATCAATGAGGCATGCATGTCACTGTAGTTTAGTGAACTGCCTACACTTAAACCTGATTGAAGCTTAAGTAGATCAGAAAGATGGTCAGCCTGTGACATGTTCTCTAAGGCCAAATCTCCACAGGAGGAAGAGAATTCCTCATATTTTAATAATTTCTTTTTAAATTACTTGGTTAGTCAGTCCAAACCAAAGAAAGAATATGTTCTAATTAACCAATCAAAAAATGCTTTCAGATCTATCATTTGGTAACTTAGATGAAATTACATCCTTATGTTTCTTTAGGATGGTTTAATGCCTTTAATCCTTGATTATATAACAGTGCTTTAATCTAAGATAAATTGCAAAAGAGCAACAAGGGCCTCAAGAGTTTTGATTTTCAATTCAGTTTGGCCTAAAGGCACCTTATGCTCTTAGAATATCCCAGCAGAAAGCTTTAGATCCCAGTAGAAGCCATGGTTGATTTGGGATTGTTTCAGGTCCAGAAGAGATACTAGGGTTTAACTTTTATGCTCTGCTCAGTTATGAAGTTTAATCAGTCTTTGGTGTGCATGCATGTATCCTTTTCTGTGTCTGTGGTGTCTGCTGTCTCTTCAGAAGAGAGTCCTACTCTATTTACACAGCCAAACAAAGCAGCTTTTGACAGTCAATTGTTAATTATTCATACTTCAAATACCAAATATCCCAGTTGTAGTTACTCTAACTCCTACAGCTAACATAAATAATACTTGGAAACCCAAAATCTGTATCTCTAGAGAAAGACAGAAAATATAGCTGCAGAATATACTCAGTTCTTCTCTTGAAAAGATAGTTAGATAAGGATTTGGCTGTCCTGTTGCAGGTATAAAGACAATGATACACTTCAGATACATTTTATTTCCTTGAAAATGTTTATGGCAGAGGGGAGCAATGACTTATTCAAAGTCACAAAAATAACAATATTTGGTAAGGTTAGTGCTCTACCTAGCAGTGAGATTTAGGCCCGAGAGAATAAAAAATTTAAAAGCCAAAGAGCACAGGTACCTAGCAGACACCAGAAATGCAACTTTTGGTTGGGGGTGTCCCAGATTTGATGCACTTCCCTCAAACTGGGCAAGACAACCTCAAAACACAACCTCAGAAATAAAGAAAATGACTCCTTGCAATTCAGTTTGCCTCAGCTGAGAGAGCAGGAAAAAAATGACAAGAAAGTGTCACACACAGCAGTGTTTTTTGTCATTGCTCCTTTTCAAAATAAAATGGGAACCATCACACCACTACTTTGTAATGAGACCTCCAATCTATCATTATTATGAGGACAAAAGTAAGGCACTGTTCACCTAGGCTGAATGTAAATTAGAGACTTCACTATAATAAATCCTGGCTAAAATATTAAACTCAATGAAATTACATTCATTAATTCAAAAAATAAATTATCCCCTGACATGTGAAAAGCTCTATACTGTTATGTGAGAGAAACTGAAGTATTTGGGGATGTTTAATGGAGAATGTCTTTGTGGAAAGAAGTGTGGAGAGTCTGCCAAATACTTTAGAGAACGTTCTTCTCTTGCTATGCTTAAAAATACAAATAAAAACTTTTATATTCATAATTTACTGGAAGGTCTTAAATAAAAATAGATTTTGTGAAGTTCTATCTCCTCATAAAGAGAGGAGAGGCACTTATTGAAAAAGCTGAAATGTTGACTCCCAGGGGATATTAGTGCTGCTCCCAATAAAGACCACAGCTAATTGGGAGCACATCCTTAGCATAGGCTCTTCTACACCATCTCCTCCCATCTGAGGAGAGGAAAAGAGATTTCCTCCTGCTTCCCATCAACTTTTGGCCTTACAACCACTGAAGAAACATGACACTTGATGTAAAACAGGTAAACAATTTCCGTCTCCTTTACTTAGTCTCCTGGGGCTCTGCAGCCCCAGGATTTGTGTCAGCTGGGTCTGCCAGCAGATTATTTCAATAAACTTCTGCAGGCTATGGCCCTGCTTGCAGAAAAGCACCTGCTTGTCATCTCCTGAGGTTACACATGGCAGCATGTCCAGCTTTGATTTCCACTCCTGAAACTCACCTGTGTTTCCCATAAGGAGGCAGTGTTACATGGATGAGAATCCGTGGTTTGCTGCTCCTAAGTAAAAGCCACTGGGCTGCTGAGTCAGGTTCTAGCTTGCTGTTACACTCTTGAATTCTTCACCAGCCACTGCTGTGCTTGAGAAGGAGACAGAGGATGTGCCTCCCACCTACCTTGCTCTGGCCATTTTTTACAACCTTAAGAAAAAAATGGAAAAAAATAGGTGTGTGGGTTCATTCCAGTCTTAATGCTTAGTGTGACAGCGTGCCCACACAGCTATTACTTACCAAATGTCTTTGGACAAGTTTTCCCTACTGACCTGATCACCTGAACCTGACTGCAGAGAGCCAAGAAAAATTGTGGTAAAATACAAGAAATGAAAACAGCAGCATGACCATGTGATAGAAGTCAAGGCAGAGGCAATAATGACATTTGTCTGTCACAGATATATTTCATGAAAAATCCTTTTGCCAGGATTTTTTTCTCTTGAGAAGCTGGGAAGCTTCAGTTTCTCCATGTTTTGCTGCTTTGGAATGTGATTTGGAGAACTGTTTACCCAGCATGTGAAATAGTTTTTACTTGATGACCAATGACAGCTACCTGTGTCGAGGCTGTGAGCAGTCACAAGATTTTGTTATTCATTGCTTTCTATTCCTTTCCAGCCTTCTGATGGATCCTCTCTATTCTTTTTATTATAGTTTTAGTATAGCATTTTAATATAATATAATATCATAATATAATAAATCAGCCTTCTGAAACATGGAGTCAAGATTCTCATCTCTTCCCTCATCCTGGGACCCTCAAACACATATTTTTCATTAGTTACCATTTAGAAGGCTGTTATGAAAAAAGCTGTAAGTGCTTTGCTCTCTGTAAGAACAAAAACTTGTGAGAGGGGTAGCAAATTCAATATTAGGGAATAATTCTAATAATAAAGGTGGAGAAACACAGGCACAGGTTACCAAAATGGCATTTGCACTGGGACATGAAGCAGAGCACAACTGAGCACAGAGCAGAAAAAGAGAGTGCCTGTAACAATCACACGCTACCACATCCTGTGTTTTCATAAAAGGGTACAGTCAAGCAGCTGAATGTAGCATATGTGTTAAAAACATTCAAAGTTAAGGTTACTGCACCCAATTCGGCAGGTTTAAAGTACTGCATGCCCAATGTTTACTATGGAGAGTGGAGCCTCAAAACAACATTATTCTGCCCCCTTAAAGCTCCACCACAAAACCTTCTCTTCCCTGTGCCCCTGCACATCTCCAGGGCTCAGGAAGGTCTGTCACCAACAGCTCCCAGGTGCCTCACCACAGCAATCTGTAGTACACATCTCATGGAACAGATGATTTACCAGAAACCCAGAGCTGTGGGTTTCTGTGGATTCTCATTTCCTATTTCATAACACTGCTAGTTATCCACACTGGAATGCATGATGAATACATCTATACAAGCCTAGTGGAAAAAACATATTGGGCATTATCCATTTTGTATTTTTCAAAGGCTCAGAAAGTTGGCCAAATCAGAACCAATTTCCACTGAAACTCTCTAAAGTCTTTTCCAATGAAAGCTGTAAACATGGCCAAATGTCAGTTCTCAAATGAGCTATTCAAATATCAATTTTCAAATGTTTTAATGAAGGGAAAAAATATTGGGTTTTTTTTCTTATTTTTACATTTACAAACAGAACACAGGCATTTCATGGACATTTATTAAACTATGAAAAAGGGCTGCCTTTCTCAAGCAACACTTTAGCCTCAGAAGAGAAAGGTTGTGCCAGATTGAAAAGAGGTAATTTTGATGTCTACCTCTATCATGCAGCATCTGTTTTTGCAAGATCACTGCAGTAAGTTCATAATCAATAATATTAATATAGATTCCTTGCCAGAATGAGGACACTGCCACATCACACCCTGACCAGGGCATCTCCCTGGGTGGGGGAAGCAGCAGCACTGACATCCCATGTGCTCATCCCACACCTACCCTCACACCTACTCAGCTCAAAGAGTTTTATCACTTAAAGCAATAAACTGCCAAGTCACATAAAAAAATAGCATTAAATCATTCAGAAAAGAAAGTAAACTAGCAAGTACATCATGACTCATTCTCATTTACAAGTTTGTTTTTGCAGACTCCCAAAAGCCTACCAATAGTTTGCTGCTTATTGGAGTGTAATAAACTACCCTCAAAAGGTATGCTCACACCAAAATATAATTAATATTGTTCACTGGTATGCTGAACAAAACCTTTATTAAAGCAGAAAAATGAACTTTTCACTTCATCATTTCATTTAAAAAATGACAAGTATTTGGTATGTTTATGTTGCAGTGAGAACTTTGTTGCAGTGAGGTACAAGTGTCATGTTATCCATTTTAACTAAGCTCAGGCTTTAGATCACAAGAGAAAACACAGCTGACTCAATTTTACTCAGTAAAAGTTTCTTACTATCTCAGAGTATATTTTCTTTAATATTCTGGTTAATCTCTAGCTTCCACCTGTTGTTTGAAGCATCTTGTATCATTATCCTGTGAGAGGAACAAGATTAACATCTGATATTCCGGGGGAGGAAAAGGAAAATTGTAATATTTTTGTACCTTCTTTTAAAATGTCCTGTTATTATTTGCTATTTTTACAGCCTTCATTAGAACATACAATGAGGGAACTTCCAATCCAACTTGTTTCATGGTTTAGCGTTTTATGCCCAAGAGCAAATCCAATAGAGGGAGAGAGACAGGACTCCCAGCAGAGAACCTGGAGCCACCCCTTCCTTGGTGGCAAAGCTCCCAGCTGACCTGCTGCATTGCTGGGAGCAGCTGGTTCTCTGGGATGCTGGTATGTCCAGGAGCCACAGGCCCACCATAAACCTGGCTTTGCCAGCCCTCTTCTCACACTGGAATATTGTGGTCTGGAGGGTGAATCTTCAGCCTCAGAAAGCAATCTGGAGAAGATGAAAACACCATGAGAGCAAGTATAGCTAATTCTATTCTCAGCTCCTTCAGCCTTTCCTAATTTTTTTCACATTATGAGTAGACAATATATTAGTGGTCAGAACTCCATTGTCATCTTGTGACTGAGTTTGAAATGTCCCTGACAAAAGCCCTTATATCTGTCTTTTACTTGCTTTCCACCCTGACGTGACATTTCCAACTTTGTCAATCTTAAAAACCAGGGAAAACTTATGTTTCATCTCAAATATAACTATAGTCAGGAAAGTTCAACATAGCTAGCTATTTAATTACGGGATTATGGACAATCCTTAAAATATATTTGTGTAGCTTGGGCTGTAAAGGACTGGAACTGGCATCCGACATAGCTCACAGGAGATGCCCTCTAAACCTGCCACTGCAAACGTGCAAACTTCCAAACCTGCACTGGCACCTCAGTTGGTCCATGGTCTCTAAAAGAGCTGAGAGACTTGCTGCAGATGGAAGCAGCAGTTGATGAGGAGCACCTTATAGAAGATAGATTTAAAAAAAAAAATTAATTCACTCCTTGCAACAAAGGAAAGCAAGAGCTAGGGAAGCTACGAAATGTCTGCACCAAACTAAACTTCCTACCAGGAGAAAGTGCCCCTTAAAGAAAGCACATCCTCCTCAAAACCCTTAATACCATCCCCTTTCCTCATTCTGCTCAGCAATCTGACACCCTGGATATGAAATCCTTTAAGCTTGGACAGACTATTCTCCTTACCCGAGCCTCCAACACCCTGCAATACATATTTCCAGCATGTTAGAAATACCTATAGCCTAAGAATTGCTGGACTAACTAATGCTCAGTGCAGAATTTTAAAGCAGTCTGTACTGTAAAACAGCAGTTGATCTGCAGTGCTCCTCTCCCAAACCCTCAGTAGATTCAGCTGACTATCATCCTGTTTCAAGGTATTGCTCTCCTCTATCCTTTTCACAGGTGACCAAAATTCGGGGTTCACACTGGTCACAAAAAGCAGAGCTCTAGGACTGAATTACCATCTCGTAACAAAGATTTGTCTTTTGAACAGAAGTCTCTGCTGTTTACTGAGGTATCTGACAAAATTCAGTCCTGCATCAAGATTATTTTTGGCTGCTGCAGAAAGTGTTAAAATAAATCCAGAATCCATTTTAATGCTAATTTATTTAAATTAATTGGATAGACATGCATATTAATTGTATTTTCAAATTCCTTTCAGATGTTTTTGGGGAACAGTTAAAGCAAGAGGGAAAACATCTGTTCCAGGTGGATGACATACATAAAAGCCGTCAACTGGAATATAATACCAAGGGTGTATGAGCCACTAACATTTCTCCACAATCAGAGTCTTAAGCATCTTAAGAGCCTGAGCCTAAAAATCATAAGAGAGCCTTTGTTTCTGAACAGTTATGCTAATCAGGTGTAAATATACATAATTAGATAGGGAAAATACTCTGGGCTAACAGAAAACCAAATGAATTAAAGATCTGAAATTCTAATATTGTACTTAAAAAACAAAGGCCAAGTTCAACTTCCAGCTCTGCTGGTGCACTTGTTCCAATGGTATTACTCCAGATTTACATAACAAAGACCCGAACCTCAGTATAGGCTGAGAATTATATGAAGTCCCAGCAAAGAGTGCATGTTGTATCTGTGTCTTACTTTTATAATGCTACCATTTTTTCCTCACCAGGTCTAGAATTATTACAGTCCTGTCAAAAACTTGATCAAATTCGTAAGATAATTAAATACAAAGTCAATTAATATTTTTCAGAAGAATATATGATAGAAAACAAAAGGAAGGAAGACATATTAGTTAAAAAGCAGCTACTTTTGAAAACTGTTCTAGTTAGCCAGGTTGACAAGACAGTTAAATAACTTATTAAATTAAAAAAGTTTTGTTACCCACGTAAAGATTCATTCAACCCACTCGCAGGTGACGTGTTCACATCATGCTTAAAAAATTAAAGGGTGCCCCAGCATCTCTTGCACATTGAAAGTCACGTGTTCCTTTCAAAGGGCTGCTTTATACTTGCAGTGCTTTCCTAGGAGTGAAATCTTGTTAAAAGGAGAGCATGCACAGTAAACACTTCAAGACTTATCAGCAAGCAAATCACTTTCTTTGATTTTTTCCATAAAGCTTTGGTTTCTATTCCAGCTTTCACTGTTTCTATTAGGTCAGATCTAAAGGCCCATGATAGATAGAGGAATATATGTGGAGTTAATTACAGGCCCTGGAGAGCAGCCACGAAGATACACGGCTATGAAACATTTACTCACATTCTGTAGGTCATATGAGCAATGCTAATGGGATTCCCAGTTTCAACACTTCATGGAAATGAAAGTGGGGAGCCACCAGCAGGAATAGAAAAAATGGAAGCTGAAAATGGAAATTCAGACAATAGGGAAGGCAGTTTTGGGACTTACTAATACAGGGAACCATGTTGTGATGAAGTGAACACACAGGCTTTTTTAATGATATGAAAAAAGCAGATTTTTTAGATCCTGCATGAGAGTTTTCAGCATTAAAATATGGGGACTAACATGCTGCCAGCAGGTGAGCCTTCCCTCTCCAGCCTCCAGGTTTTGAGAAGAACACTTGAGGAGTAAATAGCAAACATCAAGGAGATTTGATCTGGTCTTCCTTTCTGATTCCCTTTGTGCTGATTTCATACTTAAAACTGAACAGTCAGGACCCAGAAGGTCCTGCTTTGGATTGCCTGGGATGGAATCCTACTTGGAGAAATCCCTCACTTCTGTACAATCAAGCCGAGAACAACAGAGGTGTCTGGTCATGCTTCCCAAAGCCTCCGGCAGGAGAGAGTGACACATGAGCAGACATGAGGAGACACAGTTCTCCCAAAAGAGAGAGAGAGGATAAATTGTGTGATCTGGAGTGACCCTGTGCTCATTGGAGATAGTTCTGGGATGCAAACCAAAAATGAAGTGAGTGAGATCAACCAAGAGATTTTCATCAGGATTGTGCTCCTGACGCAGAGGGCACAATTAATTCCTAATGTGTTACATTCAACAGGGTGATGTGCTCCAGGAGTGCACACGTGCTAATGGGCAGCAAGTCAACAGGATCACATTAGAGCTATTAAAAAATGAATTTCCCCTCGGCATTTGCTGCAGACATCAGACTCCCCAGCACTGTTTTGCCATGCAGATCTCTCTGCGCAGAGCATTTTTTGTTGACATCAGCATAAGAGGAATAATTAGCTCATCCAAGTCAATCTGAAAAGGAATCAAGTGAGAGGTGAAAAGATACATTCTACCTTGTGTTGCCTATTCACTGACACCTTTTTATTCCTAATTTACCTTCTTTTGACTGTTTTTTCATGTGCAACATCCCAGCTACAAATACACCTCTCTCAAAACAAACCTCCTTTGCACCCGTCCGTATGTGCTGCTGTCCCAGCCAGCCCCACGATTGCTGCTAGAAGAGCTGGGTCTGTCAATCTCTGTAGGTGTACAACTTCATCCCAGGAAATCCTTTCTAACTCCTGTCCTCATAAAGTTGCTGTCAAAGGCATGGGTGTGCTGTATAATTCCCTACCAAGGTTCCTAAGGATGAAACCACCCTACCTACAGGTTCACACACCCTCTTATGCTCAACAGTTGCTTTGCCAAAAAACAATCAGCATATAACCAATACAGACAACTCAAAGGCTTGTCAGCAGTCTGAAAACTCAGGTTTGTCGAGATAACCACAACTCACATTCCTCACAGCAACAAATAGAGAATATCAGAAAGAGAAGTCACATCCACAGCACCAACCAGCATATGATTCTTTAATTCTTTATGGAGGTGTTGGAAAGATATTTAAGTGCCACAAAATATTAAGGTGCTATAAAAGTTCCCATTTGCAGAGTATTCTTGGATCCACATCACCTAACTCAATCAGACTGATGCTTTCTCTAATCCTTCAGAGAAAAAGAGGTATGAAGTGATGCATTACTTACACGCCAAGTAGAATATGCTTTCCTCTGCTCAGCAAAATTATAATGCACAGGATCACAGTTTACACATTCTCTTTTCCAGGTGTTTTTGCTCTATCACTGTTTTCCAGGCAATTTTTATTTCTGCTCAAATTGACATAATTGACTCTACTAATTTTGCTCATGTTTTACCTTCTACACAATAATTTTTTTAAAAGTATAAAAATAAGGAGATCTTTTATTTTTATCTCTTCTTGAAGTCTTACCAATAGCCTCTGGATATTGGTGTTATCTTTGTCGGTATTTTCCTCAAGCCTCTTTAGGAATCAGCAGCTTTTGGAAAGATTCTCTCTTTCATCTCTGGGTTACATTTTGCTTGCCTTTTAAAAGAAGTTTTGAGTCCTAGCAGTCATTATTGTGCAATCAAAGAGCATAATTTCATTTTGTGAGCCAGAAAAATTTAAAAAATGAGAAAAAGCCAAAGTATTTAATATAAAAATAAATTCTTCTCACTGTAGTTTAACTGAGGAAGGGAGGCAGGGAGAGAAGAGACTAATGTTTAAGCTGTGAATACTTGTGGCTGACAACCCTTTCATCCATCCCACATGCCAACACAGCCCCATTACAGTATTTGCAAACATCTGAGGCTTTTTACATGTAAACCACAGAGCTCTTTCTAACTGCAAATAACTCTGAAGGTGACCAGGTATCTTTTCAACAACCCCAAAAGCCTGACTGGAGGTATATGGAAGGCTCTTCCCTTTTCCAGCACCACAGACTGCAGAGCAGCAATGCATTTGTCATCAGCTGCTGCAAGAATTCTGGATAAGATGAATTCTCCTAAGTAAAGCTAACAGCAGCTGGCAAGTGCCTCCTTAGGAGGTTCACAGCTCCGTGTACCAAATATCAAAGTGACATAAAAGCATGGATGTGCTTTGGATCAGATAATGAATAATGCACAATCTCTTCGCATGCATTAGAGAACAGTAACACCACTGCCTTCAG
Source organism: Pyrgilauda ruficollis (assembly GCF_017590135.1). NCBI lineage: Eukaryota > Metazoa > Chordata > Aves > Passeriformes > Passeridae > Pyrgilauda > Pyrgilauda ruficollis. Next base: position 5,277,530 of record NW_024525489.1, on the reverse strand, counting down.
CAAAGTTGTTGCTGCTTTTATATATGAAAAATCTGAATCTGGCCTCTGATCTTGAAAGGTCTGCATACTTCTTCTGTCATTCTCCAGGAGTACTTTAAATCTGTCTTGCTGACATCCCCTAGCCACAGTGTACATCCATGCCATATCATGCTTTCCAATCAGACTTCTGCGTGCGTGGGAGGCAACTACATCCCTAATGCAGGCCTCCAGGAGAAATGCAGACTATTAGAAGCATTCCTTCCAATGTTGAACAGGATTCTGCCAAAATACTTAAATATAGCCGGTCAGCAGCCTGCACAGTGGTTTCTGTGCTGAAGCGAGACACGGGCTCAAGCTCTGTCTGCACCACGAATGGATCCAGGCTGGCAGCTGCCTACAGGGACAGTCTGTAGGGCTGGGTTCAGGCTCACCTCCTGGTACCAGACAAACTCAGTCACATTTGCTGCCATCAGCAGACTATCCAAATGTGTCTGTGGCTCTAGGAAGGCATTGAGTGGGTGTGCACTATTCAGATTCAGAAATGATGGAGAAGAAATTGTCTAGGCTTGTTTATCCTCAAATTTAAGGCCAAAGTTTTAAAGGTGAAAAAATGAAGTGCTGTGTCCCAGCGCAGCTTTGCAAACTGAGACAAGGTGAGTTTTTCTTCAAAGTTGGATGCATTACTTTCCTATCCCTAGTTACTACCCTCTCTTTTTCCTCGCAAAGCTGACGCAAAAATATCACCAAAACAACATGAGGGCCAAACAATAATTAAAACTTTCCATCACATTGCACTGACATTATCAAGCCGTGGGTGGATTCACTGACACAGTAGTGGAAGCAAGAATTCAGCATTGGTTCCATTCTTTAGAGATGCAGTGCTGCTGGCACCCATACAAAAACGCCTACAAGTCTTGAGAGAATATGATAGTTGACCTAAAATATTTGTATACACTAGGTTATTCAAACAGTTTTCAAAATATTTCTCAGAGTGAGCCTTATTTCAGTTTGATCTCTGGCTCCGTGCTCAAGAAACATCTTGCACTTAATTGAGAATTTGCTGGGAATCTAGATTTTATCCCAGCATGAATGCTTGGCCAAGGAGATCTAGGGTCTCTGCCAGCAGAAATATACACTGGAAGACAGGCTGCCTAGTGTGTTTTACCAGTGCTCCACCACATGCTGGACTGATTTGAAACCACCAACTGGAGTTGTATTCTTCCACAAAAACAGTTCAAAGGGGCACATTTCATCATGAAGCACCTCAGAAGGATTTGAATTCATATGGAAAATTTTGTCATATAATCTTTTACAGGGAGGGAAGCAATAGCTCCCAAAAAGACTAGAGAAAAACCCTCAGCCTGTACACAAGTGTATATGGAAAGCCATTTGCTCTCATTTGGCTTTATCTTTCTCTGCACACATGCCTCCAGATAGAAACACAGAAGTCTTGATCTTTCTTATCTCTTAGAAAAGAAGAAAATTGCAAAATTTGTCCCTTTTTGCCATTAAAACAACCAAAGATGTGCTGTGGAACAAAAACATAAGTTAATTATTTGCAAACATTTGAAGGGGAACAAACAATAAAGGCATTCCAAAATATCAGAGCTGCCTTACAGGACAAAACAAGGGCTGGGCTAGAATTTGGGGGAAAAGAAAACAGTCCAGTAAACTGACTGCTGGAAGATAACTGTTGAACAGATGATATGTCCAGACAGCCAAGGAAAATGTCACCAGACACTTGGGGCGATAAGAACGGGTCTACTCAGAGAACAAGAAAAGGTGTTTGGGGAGGCAGCCTTTAATATTAGGGACAGAACCCAAACCACAAAGGTCACAGACTAGCATTAAAACGTCAGCGTTTGCCAGCAAGAGGCACACAGACAAACACAGAGAGGCACACACATTTCATATGAAACACGTCTGGTGTTTTCAGAAGGCCTGGCATTTGGAGGCACCTGAAGCCCACTCCTCTCTCCCAAGTAAATGCCTGAAGCACAGAGCTGGGCCAGGCTCTCTCCCTTTTCTCTTGACCTTCCTGCTATCCTGAATTCCTGCAGGAGGTAGAGCCCTGGAGCTTCTCCAGACAGATGTTGCAGGTGCCCTGGAGATCGCTCCTGGCAAACAGCAAGTCCCCACATGCCAAGGAAGAAGGACAGCCTAGGGTCCCCAAGATACCAGGTAAAGATGTCTAATACCTAAATTAGTTCAGAAAAACCTGTGCCCTTCTCCTCCTCTGCCAGCCTCATTTTCTAGGAAAACAGTGAGTTCAGGTCAGCTTTCCCAGAAAATGCCTTCAGCTGCCTCCCTGCTGGCACATCCCCATTCTCTGGCTCCCAAGGGAACAGGTGCCTGCAGCAGCCTCAGACATGCTTTAAGCTCTGCTGAGCACACAGAATTCTGTCCCACACCTCAGCTTTACCAACAACTCTCTCTCTTCTCTGGTCAGCAGCAGAGATGCTTAATTCTCACCATGCACAAGCTGCAGAGTCCCAGGTGCCCAGCTCTGCCAGCTGGAGGATGAAGGAGGCTGTAGCAGATGAGCCTTTGACTGAATCCATCCTTTGCATTCATGGTCACATAGGAAGTCTGGATTGTCAGGCTTCCATTGCCAGAGCAGCAATCCCAGGGCTGGGTTTGTGTCCCAAGCCACAGATCACCCTTCCTCAGAAGCAGCCCAGAAACAGCACTCACATATCAGTGGTTGACAGCCATTTTCCAAGTCGTATATTTTTCTTAACAGCATTGACAACCTGTTCTTCTAAGACTATCAAATTCTTCTGGGTAAGGAAAAGTCATCATATAAATATACATATGTATACAAATTCATGCCATACACAAATTCAATACTTACACATACAAAGATATATATATTCATCCAGTATACAGCTTGGATGGACTCCAAGGTTTCTGGGTTATTCTTTACGTTAGAGCTATTGGTTCCAGCCCTACACTCCAGCCCTACACCCCTCAATTCCATTTCCTCCTTTAGGGATTCACTCTGCAAACATGCCCCCATCATTACCCAGCTCCAGAACCCTATCCTCCCCTTGGATAAAGAGTTGATCCTACACCCATTCAGGCAATATTTGACCCGGAAACCACCTGTCTATTAAATCTTCACACACCCCATGAATGCATTCCATTAAAATAAATTTTAAAAACCTTACCAATGCAAATCAATGAAAACTATGAAGAGTGCAGCTTTCCCTCTCCTGGCCTCCATGATATAAAATGTACCAAGAACAAGTGGGGCAGAACCTCTGCTCCTTTAGGAGGAGTTCCACAATCCCGACTCCATTCTCTACTGACAAGGCTGTGAATTGTGCACCTCCATACCGCTTCCTCAGATCATTAACCCCACAAAACACCATATTGGCTTCTCAATAGCAAGTACAGTGACTGGCACTGTTAGAAGAAGTGCATGGATCTCATTTCCCCCCTGCCCTCTCATCCAGTGAACATTAGAAAGGCTTTAAAATCTAGCTTAAATTCCCCTCGTTTCACAACATGGGTGCCCATCCTGGCAACTTGCTGATGAATTTAATCTCTTTTTGTTGTTTTGATTGCTAAAATATTTACCAAACTTCAAAATTAAAGCAAACTAATTTAGATTATAGCAGAGTGCCACCTAGTGCTAAGCAGGTTTGATTTCAAAAGGCGTGCTCTTATCTATAAGAAAATATTGAGTGGAAATTCATTCTTCAGTTGTACTGGCAGTGTAAGAAACCCTCTATTAGATTATAATGAATTATAAAAGAGTCTGTACTAATGATGTTCTTTGTAAAGTTGACAAGGCTCTGCTACTAGAAGCTCTCTGCAGCTCTAGGTGAGTGCACTTTCTCAGTTACATGTGCCCTCAATTGATTTACTTTTTGTCCCACCATGATGCAATCTAAACCCCCTGGCTGAAGTGAGCCCACCACACAAGTCAGAAATATTTTCTGTATTACAGATGAAAGACATTTACTGACCACAGCAAACACCAACCAAAATATTAATATGTCCCACAACTCCCTGAAGAGATATGAGGTGAGAGATATGAGCCCACTCTGCCTGTGGGGTCTCAAAATGGTAAAAGGCATGAACAGAGATGAGGGAGACAAAGGTTTTCACTCCTTAAATGCATTTACTGGTGTTCCAAAGGAACATATTAGGCTGGCAGAGTGTGGGAGCAGGAAGAAATTCCCTGATAGCTCCACAGAGATTAAGCATTTCCTACTGTTAAGCTAGAGAAAGCATTTCCCTGGCTAGGATGATGTTCCCATGCTGTAGATTTTCTTCTCTGAGACCAACAAAGGAAAAATTACATCTTTTTAATATATTTTTTTAAACTTCCTAACACACCCAACAACAGGTGTTTTGTAAAATGAGATTTCCCAGAAAACGATACCCAGAGTACAGGAATTTCAGTCCCTTCTCTGGTGAGTGCTACATGTGGTAATGAACAACTGGCTCAGACAGACTTGGGGTGGAGCACAGATATTCCCAGGAAAACACAGTCTGAGGTAAAGTCTGTTTGCTCAGTTCTGTCTTCTTCCTCGGGTGTGTTTGAGAAAAAGTTGAGATTAACTGACATTTATTACCAAAACCACAGCCTATATTTAGGCTAATAGAAATGGGCAGAATGGAGCAAGAAATAATTCAATGAATTATTCTGAATTATTATTCCAGTTCTTGTCTCATCCTGTTGAGTGCTTTCTGACTCCAGCAAAGTCAGAAAACACCACTGTCACTGTCGGCCTTTGGAGCCCATTATAATTTACAAATATGGACGGTGGCATAAAAGTTATCAAATTCTTCTGTTTTAAAGGACAAACAAGACTTCATGGCTGCTTAGTAAATATATCTAAATATTAAAAATTTGCACACCCTGGCAGAACATTATTTCATGGGGTTTTTTGGTTTGTTTGGTTTTGCTTTTTCTTTTTTTTGTTAAAAGCAGTTGAGTTTGAGAGGAATGAAACACAACAGTGTAGCAATGTGAACCTTTTGTCTGCTGTGCAACTACTGTAGGAACAAATGGAGCTACTTTCCTTGTGTGGCAACCAGAAGGCATCTGCTCTGACCCAAAAGCCCCAAAAGATGAGAGAAGTGCCTCTGTGCTGAGGCAATGCCCATTTTTAACCTGTGGAAGAATTTGGTGCAAGCCCAGCAGAACATTAGCAGGGTGCGGGGATGCCTTGAGGCCAGTGGCCTTGGGAAGACTTGCTCATAAGCACACTTTTGGTTCCTTAAGCTGGTCCCACTGCACACTTTCCCACCACACAAAGCTCAGGACAGGTGGCTCCGGCCAGCAAAATTGTTGTGCACTTGCACACTCACTCATACTGCAGCCTGTGTGACAGAGCTCCTACCCCATGGATAAATGAAAGTGCCCTATCTTTTACATCTTAAAAATCAGAAGTCCCCTCACAATAAATAATTAAGACAGTAAATGAACTAAAACAATAATTAAGACAGTAAATGAACTGTAGCTGATTCTAATTTATATATATATATATATAAAAGGCAAGGATGCACTCCCCCAGCTTTTCAGGATTATCCCAGCCTTTATCTGTCACTAACCTCAGCTGTCCATAATCTCCAGCACACTGCAACAAATTAAACCCCCACAGCTGGTTCAGCTCTCCTGCAAACCTTGCTTGAGGCAGAGAGAGGATTAAATCCATCCTCGTTAGAGTAATACTGAAAAAGGTCCCTTTCCTCTCACAGGGTGCCCAGACAGAGGCAAAGAGAAGTGCTGCTGTTCCCACATTCCCTGTTTTACTGAGAATGAGCCCGCATCAGCCCAAGAGCAACAGGTGCCACATGCTCCTTCACCATGTAAGATTCTGTCCCACGTGTTGGTGTGCCACAGAGAAACACATGTGGGTGAGACAGACATGGGTGAGACAGACATGGGTGAAGGCTTTTTCCCCACTGAGGGAAGCCCCCCACGGGCAGCAGCACTCTGGCACCTCCAGCCTCCATCCAAGCTGCCTCCTCCCAGGCCCAGTGCTCCCCAGGGGTGCTCCTGAGGTGCCCTTTGCACGAGGTCACACACCTTGTTTGTGTCTCCAGTTTAACACCAGCTCAGCTGCCTATGCAGGGCTCCAGTTTAAGAAACCACTCTCCATTAGGAAGCTTCTGTTCTAACCAAGGACCTCTAAAACCAATCCAGCAAACAACAAGGAGTCCCATATTACAAAACTGCACAGACAAAACAAAGGGACTGGGCCCAAATTCCCTGCCTGATACCCACCGATGGAATCCTCCTCCTTGGGATATTGCATTTGAACTGCTCCGAGTGAAACGCAACGCTCAGCTGTAAAATATTTTCTTTTTGGCAGCTCCCAATCTTGTTCCAAAGGCACATGTGAAATACATTCCTGGGTAATCTTGGAGTGAAGTGGGCCAGATGGTAGCAGTCAGATGTGACCCAATTCTTCTTAAGCTCTCATATTTTCATAAATGTGTGCTTAAAACCCTCATGCTTCTCTCCCACAACATATATGTACTTCAGACCTTTTATGAGGCAGCTGCAGGCACATACAGAGCTGTCACCTTCTGGCAGCCTGTGCCTTGGGGGTGAAGGAGCTGTGCACATCTGTAATGGAACAAACCATCCCATCGCAGTTTTCATCCCACTTCCCATGGATCAAGGGGATATCAGGCAGCCTCCTGGTTTACGGAGGGTGGGGGAGCGGAAATACTTTCTTCAGACTTTACTGAAAGGAAACAGATAAAAGAGGGATAGGGGTGGAAACTGGTTCCATTTGTTATATCAGCTGGAGGGAAGGGAATGGCTGTACAAATGGCTGAGAGAATGGCTGTGGAGCGTTTTAGCTGAAGGCTTAGGCTTGTTTTTCTCAGAAAGACTTTAAAATGCCTGATTTTTGTCCGATTAAACATGCGTGGAGGCCCTCCCCTCCTTCTGGAGGGTTTCCTTTTGGTTCTTATTTTATTTTCGCTTATCTAGCACAGGCATCTGAGTCATATCCCTGGCGTCTAAATGTTTCAACATTGACTGCAGTGTGGCAGAGCTCAGGGTGAGCCACGTGGCTCTCACTAAAATCCGTTGTCACAGGAGGCTCACCTCCGAGGGCAGGGCAGGAAAAGCCCCATGAGCCCAGATGGCAGCTGCCAAACAGGGCTAGGATGGCCCTGGCTCTGCTCTGTGCAGGACTCCTCACTCATCCTACCTGCAGTTTTAGGATGGCAGGTCTGATTTCACATGTCCATGCAGATAGGCCCCTTCATAAACTTTTTTTTCTATAAAATTACAAATTTTCAGGGCTGTTCTTGCTGACAAGAAGCTTTAGTATTCAATCATTACTACCTCACATAACCACGGTCCCTACAGAAAAAGAAACCAGTTAATTCACTAATAAGTCTGTCTTTCCCAGCTGAGGAAAAGCAGAGTGAGTTGTCCATTAAAATGGCTTTTTTGCCCATCAGAAGAGTTCAGCAAAGGAATGGATACAAGCCTCCCTCCTTTAGCCTTAGCTAAAATTTTTATAGGTGCAGTACATTAAGAAGAAAACAATCTGTGTGCAGCAGGTAACTACGGCTTGCCCTGGCAAGGAGGCCTGTGGAAGGTCTGTGTCTGGATTTTGCATTTGATAGGAAATGGGATGTCAGCCAACAGAGCCCATACACACCCTTTCCTGTGCCTTGCAGCCTGGCACCAGCATGGTCCTCCCTCCTGGGACACCCCTGCACAGCCAGCAGCACCAGCCTGGCTGGACAGCCACACACAGACACGTGCACATCTCACTGAATTTACAAGGTCTAGCCTTCCTCCTGCAGTGGAAAAGCTGAATGGGGGCAACTTGTTCAGCAGAAACATATTTGCAGAAGCATAAAGCAAAATTCCAAAGTGACACAAACATTTCATCCCATATGGTGGAGGATCAGTCTGAGCAGCTGACTTTGAGTTCCAAGGCAGAGTTCAGCCTCCCTGGTGGTGGCTGGGAGCAGCTGCTCACTGTGGAAGGGCTCACACTGCACACACAGAAGCCAGCTTTGGTAGTGAGAAGCACAATCTGAGCATCCCACACCTGCACCTCACCAGTGTGATGGGTTTGCATTGTCTGCAAGGAAGGGGGCAACTGGAGCTGTTTAGTCTGGAGAAAAGAAAGCTCAGTGAGGACTTTATCACTCTTTATTGCCCTAAAGGAGGTTGTAGTGAGCTGAGGTTTGGACTCTTTTCCCAGGCAACCAGTGACAGAACAAGAGGAGAAGGCCTTGAGTTGTGCCAGGGAAGGTTTAGACTGGATATTAGAAAAAATTCCTTAACAGAAAGAATTGTCAGACACTGGAACAGGCTGCCCAGAGAGGTGGGGAAGTCACCGTTCCTAGTGGTATTTAAAAGACATCTAGATGGGGCACTCAGAGACATGGTTTAGTGGTCTTGCAGTGCTGCGATAATGGTTGGACTCAATGATCTTAGATGTCCTCTCCAACCTAAATGATTCCATAGTTCTAGGATTTAATACATTGCTGAAGGTGTTTTTTGAAATTTGTCTTGTCCTTGCAGTTTCTTGGCAAAGCTTGTTGCAATGCAGAGATTGAGCTGGAGAGAAGTGTTTGCTCGGAAGCCAACTGACAACAAAACACTGCCAGTGCTAGCAGGATACCCATGGCATTTCTTCCCAAAAATGAGCAGTTTAAACCTGAAAGACCAGCTACATCAAAATACAACTTGCTAATTTAGAAACAAATCATTAACAAAAACCCAAGCCACCACCACCACAAACAGCATTGCCAAAACACCATCTCTAAATGTTCTTGAAAGGCAAAATCCTGCTTTCACACAGACACTGTTCACTCTGGTGAAAAAGAAAAAGAAGCACCTTTTTGGCCACTGCCCAAAGCAGAGATCCTGATAACTGATACCATTCACCATGGCATAAGAGTTTTGGCAGAGAGATTATATAATCAGTTTCTACCTGCAGCAAGTTGAAATGCCAGATGTTCTGCAAATGAATGAGAAATAAAAAAATACATGCAGAACACAATATATTTCCTTTTTGGAAAAGGTTTCCCAAGTTAAAACATAACTGTGCTGCAGTGCTTGGTTTCAATGTTAGTACAAGCCTAAAGATCCAACTTAGGTAATCACAGATATAACAAAGGCAATGTAAATTAATCCAAGTATTTCACCAAGAATGGGAAAAATCTGATATAAAAAATTTCTGAAATGGCTTTGTATAAATTTCTGCAAAGCTGTAACATTTTTCTAGCTATCCATTAGTTCCAACATGAGGTAGAAAATTGACTTATTGCACATCCTCCTGTCACCAGCAGGTACAGGTGCTTCCCAGATCTAAGTTGGGAGGTGTGACTATCTTTCCACCCAGGGAGATTTTCACCTTCTAGTAAAACAGCAGCACAGCCAGTCATCATCAGCCCAGCTCCAATTTGTACTAAGCTGGTGATCAGAAATGAATTAGGGACACTGTAACACAGCTGAAAAACCAGGACTGGCCACTGTTACCACACAGAATGTCCAGGATCTCATGGGTGAAGGTAACCTGCATACCCAGTATCACAGATGGGGTGTTCAGGGGAACACTGGATAAAAAGCTTGAATATGTGTCTCCTTTAAGGGCAGTGGTCAAATTAACCATTATTAGTTCCTGTATGTTAAGCAAAGTGCTATTGCAGAGCCACAGAATACATGAGGGAGGGAAGATATTTGAAACCTTGGATAGAAAAGGAAAATAATGAAATCCAAGCCTCCCACAGGGTGCACAGAAGGGTGAGGGTATAATTTCTGAGGAACAGGGGGCTTGTATCCACAAACTGACCCCACAAGTTTGTTTTTTTATTTTTTTAATATAACATATTCCTGGATAGACATAAGAAAAATCCTTTAGGAAAGTCTGCCTTGTAACAGGTTTTGACAAAACATTGCTCTGCATTCTTCCTATTGCCTCTTCTCTTCTGGAAAAGACTGTTTTAAAAGGTCAGATTCTTGTAGTTTAGAGAATGAGAATCACAAACCCACCATCTAGCCTGCAATGCACTGTACTGGTGAGCACACTCCTTTGCCAAGAGGAGTAGGATGGCCCATCCATGCAAATCCCTCCCCTTTTACAGCTTTCTCCCTCCTTTCAGTTTTCAAATTACACAAGAAACATAAAATTATTTCCTAGAACATATTCAGTGTTGAACCAATCCAACTCCCTACGCCAGTGTTTGGAAACCACTTGTCTGTTATGATGAAGAAAACCAGAGATGCATTCCCCTCTTCCTCTGTGTCAGTCCTATTTCCTTCCCGTAATCAACTCTCAGAGTCACCTTTCCACTTCAAACTTAGTTTGTGACTAATTTTTAATGCTAGACTGCAATTTGCCTGGTGTGAAATTTCCATATTCATGATAAGAAGGGGAGGCTCTTTTTCCAAATGAATGTCATCAAAAAGCTGCAAGTTCCCATGCACTACAGGTCAGGGGGCAAGAACTGTAATTATATAAACTGTTACATATGTGTGTATATATATACATATATATATATGCATGAGCAGCAGTTGGTGAATCAAGCAGAAACAAGCATCAACATTACTCAGCCAAAGGAAGTAGTTAAGGGGGACAAATCTAATCATCACACCTAAATACCTGCAGCAGAAAGGGTGTGCCTGTACTGCACTGGGCTTTCAGTTGGCACCACTATTTTGATGGGCTGTTTCTCACAATCGTATCCAGTAACTGTGGAGCCTCACTCCTGCAATGTTTCATCAAACCATCACTTGTAGCCGGACTGATTCTGGATCACAGGACAAAACAATGGTGTGTTTTACTGCTGTTAAAATGGGGCTCTGCCCTGAAAATCACTCTGAGCAGAAAGTCCTTGAGAATTACTGGGAACAAACTTCATGAAAGGTCTTTGAAAATGTGAAGGAAGAAGGCAAAACAAACAAATCAGGGTAAGGGTGACAAAAGGGTCGCATTTTGGGCTGATCAAAACCTTGCTTATTACTTTGCACACATGATACTCATTCCCTCTGTTCCACGGACGTTCCATTCAATTTTACATATTTTATAGCAACGTGGCACATCAGATGTGAAGCAAGACCATGTGCACAGAGCACAGCACCCGCAGGCCAAGCTCTTTGCACACATAACCCCATGCAGATGCATCCAGCCTGAAACTCATAAGCTGATTCCCATGACTTCCAGTGAGAAAAGTTTTCAATTCAGCAAAAAGCTGGACTGTCAGCTAAGCCATTTATGGCAGCTCTCCCCATCTGCAGCCCTTCCCCCTGTGCACAAACCCTCCTTCTGCTTGTTGCTGCAGAGTTATGATCAGTTCCCACAGGGTGATTCTGGGGAGACAGTGCTTGCAGCGGGAGATATTATAATTGGCAATAATTCAGGACCCAAAAATGGGACACAGGTCATAGTTCCCCTTGATCTTTTCTTACAGCACAGCTAAGCCAGAATTTCTATCACGCTATCTGTGACATTAAAATCTCTGATGCTGGTCAGGCTCTAAAGTGATTGGGGAGAACTTAAGAATAAACTTTCCTGTCAAACCTGCATCAGCCTTTGTGTCAATGTGTTCCTTCACTCATTTCCAGTCAAACACATTTAAATCCATGGAAGAATGAAGGAAAAAAAAATAAAATCAAAGCAGTAAATGAGAAGGCTGCGTACCAAATCCTCTCCTTTCCCTTTCCAGCCTGCATGCTGTGGCTAAACTGCAAATATTCCAGGAGAAAGCCATCCAAGGAAGTGAAACTGCTGCAGGAACACCACCTGGGTTGGCAATGATGGTGCACCATTTGGCAAGGCTCACCAAAACACCAGCATTCCAAGGAGTGGTGGGTGGAAAAGTTTGCACAGCCACCTCCTGCCACTCCCAAAGGGGTACAGAGGAGCCCATGGACACAGCCAGCCCTTGGAGCCTCCAAGTGCAGCACCAGCACAGAGAAACATCACCTGCACAGCTGAAGCCTTAGTCAAAAGTTTCTGAAGACAGGAGTCCTAGGCAAGCTGAAGCTGTTCCCCTCTTTGCTGTTGGGGAGAATGATCCTCATTTAATTGCCAGAAATAACCTTGAAGGTTGTCCTATTCTTAAGAGAGAAAAAACATTCTGAAACATTATGTATAATTGAATGAAAATCTAGCAGAGCAAGAGGTCTACTCAGAGAAAGATGTTTCAGAGGTACAACCCTAGGAAGACCACTGAGAGAGCAACTTGGAGGAGAGCTATTCAAGCAGTTTGTGTGTTTTTGTTTCAGAGAATTATTGAGTCTAATACAAAATACTGCAACATAAGCAGAATTTCTATGAACACCCTCACAAAATATAATGTAAACAGATCCATATGGTCCTGGCAAAGGGTGGAATGGACATCTGTCCTGAAAAATTCCTCATAGGTATGCTTTTTTGAAAGTTTAAAATGCTCCACATCTGTTTCCTTCCCAGCTGGCAGAAAACCTATGGAACTGCAAATCTCCTGATTTGTGAATCAATCTAAAAATGCATTACAAATTTTGACATAAGAAACCCAGCTTTACACGCTCAATTGACATTTCATTTTCCCTTTGCCAAACTTGCGGTAAATGGGATCCTTTCTGAAGCTCTGTTTATACAACAGCCATTTCACATTAGACAGTCACAAAAAATCTCTGTTTAGCATTAGCAATGGAGGACACCCGTGTCTGGACAAGATGTTGCCTCTCCCTCTGCTCTCAATTCTGTGTTGTCTGGCTCTTCAAGTAAAAATTTTAATCAACACAATGCTGAAAACAAGGTTTTCCACAGAAATTCTGCCCAGCATAGCTTTTCTCTGTAGCAGCAGAGAAAAGCGAGTGCCCACTCATCGAGGGGTGCTGCTCATACCCACCCTGGACCAGAGGAAATGTAGCAAGAGCAGCTTTGGCATACAGTGAGTGGGCTGCTCTGTGCACACACTTCACAGTTTGCTCCCTCTGCTTTTGCTGTCAGATGGAAAACTTTTGGCCTGCTCTGCTAAAGCCAAAAGCTTTGGTTATAATTTTGTTTGTTTCTGGGAGATTTTGGTTTGTTTTCCTGAGCTATGAGGTGAGCCCCCAGGCCTCCCTGATGTGGCAACAACACCAAGGTTTGTTCCAAGTTCCTTTTACTTAGGAAATACATAGTTTTTAAAGTTCTCAGTTCCGTTGTCAGTGTCTCACCAACACCAGACACACATTGTCAGAGTACAAAATTCCAGGGATTTTTGTACTTACATCCGAGCATTTGAAATTGTATCCATTGTCTGATGCACACAGCTTATGACTTTCCTCTTCTGTGATTTTCCTGTGTGCAGCTTTAGGTGCATAGCAGGGTGTGAATAGTCTTAAAAAGAAAAAAAAAATTATTGCCAGTGCAAGGACTGATCGCTGATAGAGCTGTGGAGGGGGATAAAAAGGGGACACACACACAGATGCTAAGTGGATTGACAAGAGTGCATTTAAAGGAAGCTGAGAGAACTCTAAAGCAACACTATAAGCAAACTCCACCTCTTGCTTGCAGCCTGGGAGGGCAGTGACGCAGGCAGGGTGAGGAGCCTTGTGTGACAGAGGATTCAGAGCAAGGTCAACTGGAAACACAAGCAATGCACAGCAGAAACATGGCATTGCTGGAACATCCACAGAGGGGAACAGAGCAGACCAAGAGCCCTCTGGAGCACTTGGCTCACCAGACAAAGGCATATTCTACACATGGGAACCTAAAGGCACTTATCAAAAGATAAAGCTGGGACAAGGTAACTGGCTATGATTCTGACAGCCACCAGGAACTTAGAGAAAGTTGGGGTTTTTTACAAGGAACCAACAAGTGTGGTGGTTACCTGAGAGCAAAAATAATGCGACCCACACAGAGCTACATAGTAGAGGCCGCTGATAAGGCACAGCCCTGCTGGAGATCATGTGGTTGGTGAGAGCTGGGAAGTGTCCAGAGGTCCTTCTGAAAAGGATACTGGGCTGTAAAAGTCATGAGGACATACATATCCCTTAAAGATGTAGCTGTTTGTAGATTTTCCTTCCCTAGAAGAACTTTTTGGAAGAAAGCTGTTTTCTAGAATCATTTGTTAAAAGTTAAACCCAGCCAAATTCTCCATAAACTTTCTTTCTCAAACCTGTTGTCATTTCATTGCAAAAGTTCCATACTTTTTTGGCGATTTCTCACAGGTAGCCCCTCGCAGCACTAACTCCTTCCCGCAGCACAACCAACAAACTCCAGCTCTCTCCTTGACTAGCTAACCCACTCTTTTATAGCACTCATCCTTATTGGACACAGCTGCGGCCTATTAAGGGTAGGCCTGTTCTTAATCTTTGGTAATTAGTACAGTTGCAACTCCTCAGGGGTGAGATTGCCTTCTGCACTATCTTTATTCTCTTACATTCTCTATCCCCCCACACAAACCCACTTTTTAACCAGCCAGTTACAGTACATCCAACAGAACTGAAAAGTTTTTATAGACTTTAGCACACAGACAAAAACTAGAAGAGGTAAATTTGGCATGTGTGGTGGGGAACCAGCGTAGGAAACAGCTCTGGTAAAACCAGTTCGACCACTGTCCCTCCTCTTCCAGTCCTCTTGCCTTTCCATTCTGTTCGGAAGGCTTCTGTGCTCCTAAACCTTCTTAATTGACTGTGAAAGCATCCACATCTCCCTTTCAAGCCAGAAAAAAAAGGCCTAGAGCACCCATATCCATTATCCATTTGATGTTTGCATACATGTATCTGCATATAAAGTCACCCCCTGCATATTAAATACATTAAAATATGTACACTGGCCAGGGTTCTAAAGGGTCTAATCCTAGTGCAAGCAGTTTTTCATTCTAAGTTGATTAAAGTATTAGTACATAAAACATCTGTCAGAAATAAAGATTAGACAATGGGCTTGGACTTGTTCAGGAGGAAAGCAAACATGCAGCACAAATATCACTGAAGTAAAATCCACCGCATGTAATAGTAACCCTTCCACTGCCAGGAGCCCACATTTTATTAGCATGAGGCTGTGGAAATGAGAATTTTTTGGTTGGTTGGTTTGGCCAAGCCAAATTTCACAAGGACATTCTACTTACTTCATCCTGATTCAGCTGAAATACTGCACTGAACTGAAGGAAACACATCTTAAGCAGTGAAGCGCCAAGTAGAAAATAGAGCATATTGTTCAGTGCAGACTAATCAATTAACCAATCAAAATATAATTTTTGCTCATTTTTGTAAACAAAACCAGAATAATTGCTTTCTACGGATGATTAAAAAAGTAAGAAGCTAGACCTTGACGTGCATCATATGCAAAAACTAGTACTTGTTATTTATATAACAAATAATATATATATGAGAATTCCAGCAAGATCAAAGCAAAGAAATTCATCATTCATCACTATCCATCCACATCCCTGTTCCTCACCTATCCTGAAACTTCCATAGGAAGGAACATATGGATATGTGGTCATATTCACAAAACTCAGTATCACTTTATCTGATTCACCCACATGGATGCAGACAGCAAGAATCTGTAAGCATGGCACTCCTTAACTTTCCAGTGTTTTACTATGAAACCATACATTTTAATGCAGACTTTAAGTTTTCCATCATGTAGTTATAGTTTTACACCTTCAATGGTGCTTTCACCCTGAACTTCACCTCCACAGAACAAATGCCATCACTGCAGCTTCCTGAACTGACAGCAGCTCCTGTTGTCCCAGGTGATGAGAGTGGGCACTTGGAAGCCCTGTCCCACCTGCATCACTAACGAGGACTGGAAGACCAGCTTACCTGCTCTTCAGGAAGACTCCTGCTTTACTGAGAATCCTAGGAGAAGAGGTAGCAAAAGCCCAGAGCTGGAGAGAAAGGGAGCAAAGCATAGAAAAGCACGCACTGCACAGCTGCAGGCGTGCTGGGAAAGCACAGCATGACCTTGGGACATCTGCTTATTGCTCATGGTAGAACATTCTCCTGGTGTCAGCATTCTTCTGACAATTTGGTAGAAGAGTCAACAGTCCCACTCAGGGTGGCAATCATGGTGTTTGCTTTTCCTTTAAGTGAGGATAAACATGAGGTATTTGTCTATCTTGCAGGTTTCTTCCCTCTGTACCTCACCCTCCTCTTTTGTGAAGGGCAGAAACCAGATGCAAGAAATTTGAATTATTCAAAGCCTTTGAAAAGATGGTATCTCACACAAGGAATATATTCAGCATATTGTGACCATCTGCAACTGGACAGAGACTGTGAGGAATGGGGAAACATTGGGGTATTTAATGCATTGTAGCCAAAATAAGTTTGTATTTCTCTCCTGACTTCCAGAAGAAAGCTTCTGGGCAGAACCCTGGAAGGAAGACTGTACTTTGCAGCAGGACAAAAATCTGTTTGTAACACTCTGCTACTCAATTAGCTACAGAAGGATAATGCCAGGTCATGAAAAAGGGAAATGTCGCAGAACTTATGAGACATAAACAAGAGCAATATTTAGATCTGACAATAGTATACATGATGCTGAGTTAACTTATTTTTAGACAGCCTGGGAGGTTACCAAAAAAGCACATGTTAAGAAAGTTCTTTCAAAATCACAGACCCAGACACTGGAACTGTGGTGACAGCATCCACTTTATGTACAGAAGGAACCAGAACAGTATGGAGAGAGACACTGCAATATTTTATTTTGATTATTTTATTTTTCTTAATCTTCAAAGTTTTCTGCCTCAAGACAGGAATGCATGATAGATAGAAATGGCTCAAACATCTTCACATGAAACACTCTTAATCATAATTCATTCACAATTATTTTTCTAAAACATCTACAGTTACATAATCCCATTTCCATCCATTATCACAGATTTAATTATTTGTTAAACAGTAGTTGCCAGCAATTGAAAGCTGTAAGGCTTTTTGCATATTAGTAGAGTCTTCTGAACTACACAAGAATATCGCAACTCTAACTCTCACTTACATGGCAACCCCAGGTGACAGATGTTCCAAGGAGAAATGTGTTGCTTATGTGGAGTTCATAAAAATGACAGAGCTCTCTGTGCCTCGTTAGCTCTACTATCCCTTCTCCTTTACTAAGATTATTTTCTAAACCTACAGCATATTCCTCATTTGTAACCAAGAACTTTGATGAGCTGATGAACTTTATCTTCCACTGTTGCTATTTGGCAAATTTGCAAGTCAGGCGTACTAGAGCTCTCCAGTAAAACTATGTACAGAGCACAGTTTAAACAGATGGGTCGCTTGGAATCCATATCTCCCTCCATCTGAAGGGAACTACTTTGAGGTTCTCTGAACTGTTGTAAACAAGAGGATATTTCTTCTATATATATATATGTGTGTATATATATATTTATATATTTTATATATAAATGTTCTAAATGTCCTTTGGGAGTCCATTTGTTTTTATCTTTCCAAATGATGACTAAATACCTGATCTGTAGCATTTCTCCTGAGAAGATACTAGTAAGGGAATGACAGTTTTGATGCACTTTGGAATGGCACAATCACGTAAACGTTTGCACAATTAAGACTTATGAACTCATCCAAAGTTTCTAAACATGATATTCTAACTAAGAACTAAAATACCAGCACAATGCAGCAAGTTAAAAAAGAAAATTCTATGTAATCAAAATATAAACAAGTACATAGGAAATGGATATCTGCCAGTAAATCTATGTCTTTTCTAAAGTAGGAAATGTATGCACTTAAGAAAAAAATGTAGCCATCTGACAAACTTAGTAAAAAAAAGTACTTTCCAAATGCATAACAAATGCCAAGATATCCCGTAACTGGCCAGGTACAGCCACATGAGAGCTGCATGGCTTAGAGCAACCTGGGGAGGGGTGGGGTGGAAATAAAATCACAAAAACAATAGATCAGCAAGTCTAGGGAAAACAAAAAAAAAATATCACATCATCATAATCTAAATTACTGTATGCTTACATCACAACTGCTAAAGGAGCCAGGGGAAAAAACAGAAACTAGAGATTGCAGTTTAATGATTTTAAAGAACTACCTCTAAAAATTCAGAAGAAAAAATTATCAACTTACTAATTCTAAGCACCAATTTAATAATTTAAGTTAACTGTATTTATATTTTTCATACTAGGGATGGAGCAAGTTCTGCTTGAAGGCTTAAAGTTTAACTCCGGAGCCCATCTGATTTCTGTGTTCTTGTCACGCTTCCTCTGCTGTTCACATCAAAGTCACTGTAAAAGACTCTCAAGTTTCCAATTCTCTAGGCAAGCAATTCTTTGAAGAGACAATTATGTCCTACAGTTTAAGTCAACTTTCAGGTCATGAAAAGTGAAACATGCCAGTATTTGGTTAGTCTGCTAGTTAAGAGTCTGTGAAAATGGAACAGTTGACACCGTTCCTCGACAGGATTTGCCTTAGAACTAGCAGCACCCAGGGCAGACCAACTTTGAACACATCCAGACTCCACGAGGAATTAGTAGTGTTAGAAAATTGCATATGTGTTAGATCAAGAAGGCATTGCCATACATGTGGCATTGTTACATTATTTTTCCTCTATTTTTCTCAAGGAAAAACAAAGGAAAACAGCCCTACAAAGAGCTTTTTGGTTGGTTCTTTCATTCTGTTTTTCTTTGTGCCTGGAAAAAGCAGCACAGTGCTTCCCAGCTGGAACAGCTCAGTGCTTCCCATCAGCTCAGTTCTTCTAGAAAGCACTTCCACATAGTTAAGGTGGCCTACTTCAGCTAATTCTCAGAGCTAACCTTTTTTCCAGTATGTATTTCATGCCACTTCCTGACAGCAATTTCAGAACTGAAATGGATCTACAGTAATGTCCACTACTAACTGCGACCAGATCTTGCCACAGACCATCAAGCCAGGCCCTTGGGATGGTTCCACACATTGAACTGAAGCTCAGACTAAAAATCTCACTGAAACTCAAAATCTGGAGTGGTCATGAATCTCAGCTACTCTTCCCTATTTGAACCCTCACCCTTGTAATGAAAGCACGCACACCACGGGAAAACAACAACCACCTGAGCTGGGAGCTTTAAGATACTGGTGAGTTATCCTGCTGCTCCTCTGTGACCGTGGACTCGCTGTGCTCCTCGCTCAGCTCATTGGAGGGCTCCTCGTAGCTCGGCTCGGCGGGATCCAGGCTGCTTCCCTCGCTTTGCTCCTCGCTGTGCTCCTCACTGTGCTCCGCAGACTGCTCCAAGTTGCTCTCCAAGGAAGCCGGAGAGCTGCCAGTTACGCTTTCATTTTGGTTCATTTCGTTAAAAGGCTGGGGGAGATGTGCAGGAGACTGCACAGCGTTTTCACTGGCAGGGATGGGCACTTTGGTGGCACCGATATCCAGGACAATGTCATTTGGTGGCAGAGTTACCTTCTCCACGAGTTTCCACTGAATAATACTCATGTCTTTCCCTCCAGTTGAAATCAAGTGACCGTCGCTATGGGTGAAGCTGACATTTGTCACATGACTACTGTGAGCACTGTATTTGTGACTTGGGGCCTAGTGAAAACAAGCAGAAAGATAAATCACATGTTGGCTGGAAGAGCACATGATACAGAAATTTAAAACTACTAATATTTTTGCTTAGCCCTTCAAGAGAGATCTTACTTCACAAAAATAGTAAGTAATTATATTTATATTAGATTTCCCACAAAACTTCCTCTCTTCTTTGAAACCTGGAACAGATTTAGATCTTTACAGAAAAAGTAATGGACCTCACACTAAAGCCAGCAAACACAAAGCATCAAGCCTTGTCTCTAGAATTTAAGGATAATTATTGACACTTCTCTTTTAGGCATACTGTTTTATATTTATACTGTTTTACACTTTCTGTTTTATATGGAAAATTAATGGAGGTTCTTGGATATAAAGGTAGTATTTGCCTAGCAGGCTCCAAAACAATTATGCTGGAAGCAAGGAAAGCTTCAGGCAATGTAAACAAGCACATGAACTAGACTGGTCTAGACTTACCTTTGGCTTGGAACAGGGATACTGAAAGAGATGGACCTTACAAAAATCATCAGCCACTGCTATCACTTTTCGGTTATGGGATCTGACAAGGGCATTTATGTCTGTCCCATCTGATCCTTCGGGCCAAACTCCTAGGAAAGAGTACAAGAGATATTCAGCAATGGTGATTTTGGAAACAAATCAACAGAGAATTCATGAACAAAAATAAAATTTACAAAGCTGTGAGAAAAGGCAAGACGAACAAAAGGGAAGACAGAAATTCAGATGGAAAATGGAATGTGCATTGCATTAAATGTCATTAATATTTTGCTAGTCTAATGCTGCTCCCCCCACCCTGTTCTCCCAAACCCTCAGTTTCAGCCAGGATAACATCTTGGGCTTAACATTTGTTTCCTGTTCAAAACCTGTCTTGTTTAAACCTTATCTTTAAGTTTGCTGCTAAACTGGTAACTCTTAATACTGTCATTAATGCACAGACATTTTAAAAGCAACAGTGATGCTGAAGCACAAGGCAAACCCAGGTACTGTACATTGTGGTCCTAACGGTTTCATTTGTTTGACTTCTTGTACTTTAAATCTTAGTATTTGTGTAACTCAAGGAAGACAACTGATTGATGATACTCTGCATAGAAACCCAGCCTATGCAAGTTTCTTAGATGTAAGTGCTGTCAAGTGCTTAAGTATAATTCAATAAGTCAAAAGAATGACACAGATATGTCCAGACAAAAGAGTAACAACATTTCCTAGATGAAAAACACTGATCAAATTTGGGATGGGGGAGACTCTAAACAAAATTATTTTAACAAAACATAAAGACATTAGAGAGTCCCATAATAAAAGAGACAATTCACATCAGCATGGAAAGCTGAACAAAAAGTAAGCAAGGGATTATAAGATATGCCAAAGGTACCATGTTTTCAAGATCAGATTTGGGTTTCTGATTAGGTCTAGGAGTTAGTTGGAATTTTCCCCCCTCAAATTTCACCCCCACCCCAAAAAACTCTGTGTCCAATTGACCAAGAGGGCTGTTGATTATCAGATATGAAAATAACTTCATCCTCCCTTATAGTTGCTGACTTCAAAAACAAAACAACCAACAATGTGCTGTCTACTGTTTTATACAGCACAAAAAAACAACTCTGAATTGCCTTATCTTCTTGTTTTTAAGCAAAACGGCAAAGAGCATTTAACTTTAAAGCTGTTTTTCCCATTCTTCAGTGGGTGGAGTAAGAAGTTTATTTTCTCTGAAGAATAACAAAGGAAGCTTGTTAAACTTGTTACATTGCCAATAAGTTACATTGTAGGTAATTTAATAAATAATGACATTAAGTGCTAAGGAAAGTATTCAGAAATATCTTAGTGTTCTTACATCAGTGAAATAAAATTGAATTAAGAATTTATTACTATTTAAGAATTTTCAAGTAGTTCAACATGAATGAATTTTACCTTTCCTCATTCATTTCATTTCCTCATATGAAATACTGTTATCATGTGGGATTAATAAATGCCTGAAGTTTCAGCTACCACCTTAGGCAGGCTTTCACAAAGAACTATGCAATTTCCTCTTCTTTTTAATTTCCTCTTCTTTTTAATTTAAGATTAAAAGGACTAATATTCAAAATTGAAGCTTTTATTAAACATCTTTTATGTTTGCCAAGTCCTTTAGCAGCTCCAAAGGTAAGGCAGCCCTTTGTCATAAGACAGCAGGATTTGCTTTCAATGCATCAGGCAAACATGAAAAAATCCAATACATTAATATGACTGAGTCTTGAATTCTTAAGATAACTGCAAAAATTCTTAATAACTGTAAAAATAACAAAACCCCCAAAGTAATAGGACTTTATTATAAGGCACAACATCAGCACTTCAATTTTAACAAACTCTACTAGACGGCAGTAAGCCTCTCAAAAGAAGCTGTTCAGGCAAAACTGTGGGAAATGTGCAGCAAACCCCAGAGTGACTTCAAGCGTTTGGGGTGCAGAGTGTTGACACTGCTGAGCCAACAGTAACAGCAACTGCCAAAAGGAGTGATGCTGTTCTCATCCACACCACAAATTTCCATCCTCTTCCTTCTGCTGACAACAGTGTGATGCTTGATCCTATGGCACACTACCCACAGAGCTGAACTGTAAAACACATACCCTCAAAAGCCCAAATCCCACAAACCTAACCCTCTCTCCCAAACATCAGTGAGCAGCCCCTGGCTTGCTTGGATCCCTGAGCCAGCTGACCCTTGGGTGAAAGCCAGATTAGCAAATATCTGATAGGTTGGCTTAGTTGCACTGTCTGATTTAGTGGGAAAATACTTGCCTTTGTTTGAGGTCAAACCATAACTTTTTTTTTTTGTTTGAGGTCAAAACATAAGATTCTGCAAAGGGTGTCAGACTATCAGACAGTGTTAAATTAGGGCATGATGAATCTTGGCTAGGAAGTTTAAATATATTCTGTTGTGCTCTGGAATACCATCACATTATCTGCTTTATCTACTTCATGACCAGGTCCTCTGGCACACTGAAGATTTTGACAGCAGTTGAAACTAATTAAACTTCATTCAGAGTGGCTGAAGTTTGTATTGATCCAAAAGAAAATGCAGACAGGATCAGGAGACTTATCCACTTTCAATAGCAATAGGTAAAATGGTTCCTCAAAACAGGGGTTATGGGAGCTGCTCATGTCCAGCCTGGCCCCAGACACTTATAACAGCTTCTATCTAACAGCTGTCAAAAAGACAAAGCCAGTGGATGTGAAACCAAACTCTTTCTGCACTCCCACATCTCACCTCCTTAGGTCAGGAGTAAAGGACACTTCTGGGAAAGCCCTGGGATTCAGAGAGCTGCTGCCCTTATTCTGTCTGCTCTGCTATCAAATATAGTGGTAAAAGCTCAGTAGTAACACAGTCTGCTACCTCCATGTTTCTGCTAGATTTAAGTACTCTGCAAAAAAAAAAAAATGTAAAATGTTTCAGCTCCAAGCCTATTCCATAAGGAAAATGCAGTTCTTGCAAAGTGTTTTCCATGTTCCTGGCGAAGGCATCATATTAGCATCAAAGTTTTGCTTTTCACTTTCTGTGGCCTCTCCTGAATCTTCTGATACTCCATTTTAAAAAAGGCTTTTGTGCTGCACTATTACTGCAGTCACAGTAGCAAAGTGAGCTAGGAAATTACTGCTGTGGTCCAATTCCTTGTTAGCCTAGGCTTACAAGATCAGAGCATCAGGAGATGCTTCTACTTCACCCAGACTGACTGAATAAAAACACCTGCAAATACACAGTCTGGTTCACAGTTCTCAGCCTAACGGAAGCCAATATTGTCATACAACTAGAAATAAGCAACAATATTTATCTCCAGAAAGAGCATGCTTCTTTTTATTTCTGCTACATACCAAGCTCCAAACAAATCAGAACTATTTACACAGTCTATCAATTAGCCAGCTTCCTTCTCTGATCCCTATATTTTTCCTATTCTGTCTCAGATCTTTGGTATCCAAAAGGGAAATCATGCCTGGTTATTAATGCCTTCCACCCAACCAATATGCCACACAAGTGTGTCAGTGTTAGCCCTCATACCAACCTCAATCCTTCGAGGCTACCTGCTCCTTAAGCATATGACAGCCCTTAAATACACACAAGATGTGTCAGAAGCTACAGAAAGGACTCACACTTCACTGATTTTCTTCTATCCTGCATGTAAATTGGTATTCAAAGTTGACTTCCTAGTAGCTGTGAAGAGAAGATTTGTAGATCTAACCCTCACCTCTAAAGAATTTGCTGATTTATTGGCTTTTGGTATTTCGACCAGAACAGAGGCAGGTGCTTGATCTCAGTGGTGGAAGAGAGATGTTTCAGCAGCCTGGTCACACAACTTCACTGGGAGGCTGAATCTTACTTTTATACCCCTCACAGAGGGACTCCTCATTTATGGGCAATAGAGCTGCCTACAGCTAAAGCAATTTGAACTGTTTTGCCACAGTCTAAAATAATGGTACTATTAAAAGCAGATCTGTCAGCTTTTTAAAATTGTTTTTGTGTATTTTAAAAATAAACTATTAGGTAGAAATCTGTTAATGCTTTAAAGGATTTTATTCTTTACAGAGTGCATTACCTTTGACTATGGGTATCAAAGTGCTGTCATAATTTTTATTTATGAACTATAACCTACACTTGTAACACTCCTGTTCCTGTCCCAAAACCAGGTAAACAAAAGAGAATGCACATGTGCCATATGAGCACTTTAAAATATAAGCCTGTTGCTTCAGTGCCTCCATAATTGGTAGCCTAAAATGACTACTATTTAGGGAGCCATTAGGGAGAGTCAACCCCCTAACTTCAAGAACTAAATAGAAATCAATTGTACATTGTCTAAAGAACACTTGGTGCACTTTAGCACAGACAAATACCGTGGTCAGTCACTATGGCCTGTGATCTCAGCATCCCTTAATAATCATTAACAGTGTGCTTTTAATGACAAATTGAAGCAAACAAAAACACAAAAGGACAGTGTTAGTAGCTTAAAAGCAAGTTAAACAGTGCTTACCAAACACTTGGAAGCCTAGCACACAAGTGTACGTTGTCCAATCTATATCCTTACAGTCAGAACGATTCCTGATTAGCTTACAGCCACTTGGAATGTCCCCTGAAAAAAAAGTGAATGATGAGTCATGCAATGCAAAATTTTATTTCCATAGGTGCACTTTGAAGAGATGCTAATGCAGTAAATAAATGCACCTTAAATCCAATCTGGAATTAAATTGTAGAGGGAAAGACAGACCAGCACCTTTATCAAATTCCATATACTTGAAGCTTTACTTCAAGTATATGGTTTTTCTGAGTCACATTTACTTCTCATTTCCCTCTTCTGATAGCATAACCTCAAAACCACTTCCCTGCAACCCGAGTACCCTGCTACTAACTCTACAAAATGCTTTAATG
Organism: Pyrgilauda ruficollis; assembly: GCF_017590135.1. Classification (NCBI taxonomy): domain Eukaryota; kingdom Metazoa; phylum Chordata; class Aves; order Passeriformes; family Passeridae; genus Pyrgilauda; species Pyrgilauda ruficollis. The sequence goes on along the minus strand of NW_024525489.1, from coordinate 5,252,711 downwards.
TAGTCTGTAATATAATAATTTATTCTTCCTGCTAGCTCCAATGATGTGCTAAAATTCAGTAAATCATTCAGGAAGCTGTGTTTTTAAAACAGTGAGCAACTACTGCCAGAGAAGCCTTAGACTGCGTGACAACTTTTAACTAGAAAAGGAAAGACTGACTTGCAATACACCAAGCTAGTAATAATGGGTCACGACTCCTGTCTTCCCTATACATGAAACTATAAGCACCAACAGTTCCTTTTGATAGACTGTACTATCTAGATTTGAAACCTAACTTGTGACAGGCAGAAAAAATATGTGAAGGTGACAGACATTTAAACTGTTGGCAGTTCTTGCCTGTAAAGGGAAAAAAAACCATCCATCCTCTTCGACCCAGTTAAAGCCACAGGAAGACAGGAATAAAAAAAAATAAATTTAAAACAGATTAATGCACTACTGATATTGAACTTCTGGCATAACCACCATGTGTTGCATTCATGTTTTCACATATTAAAAAAAGACAAACACAAAAACATTATTACCACTAACTCATTAAAGTAGCATTACTGCTTTTCTTAGCTTTCATCACCACCAGCCAAGATAATGTTTCAAACAAGAAACCCCAGGAGAGAACTGTGGCACCAGCCCACTGATTTTATTTCCCCAAAATAACTGGTATTGTTGACACTAATTAGACAACTGTATATATTATTTTCAATCTACAGAACTTTTGGCCAACATCAAGTCGTAGAGCCACTTGTCCTGTAAATTCTACACTGTTAAACTGATTTATGACCTTGTAAAGAAGTAAGCTATATTTGGCATTGCCATTAGGTAACACACAGCTCTGAATAACATCAAGATATCAGGTTACACAAGGTCAAATCAGTCCCTTTGTCAGTAAGCATTTTGTACAGTCCTGATCAAACACACTTTTCTAAATACTCTGACAGCTAATACATATTTCTGTTTCCAGTGTATTTAATTTCATACTTACAGTATAGTATTTCATAGTCTCCTGAGTTTGACATTATATACTTGTTGTCCGGGGACCAGTCAAGGTGTGTAATATAGCTGGAATGTCCCTGAAGGAGAATGCAGTAACACCAGTGTGAAACACTTGATTTTAATTGAAAGTGAAGCAGAAGTTGCACCCATAGATGGGAGAGCTAACAGCAAAAAAAAATATCACCTTCCCACGTGCTCCAGGTCAGCTGCAATTCACTTGCGTGCCTTTAAAGGCTCCTTAGTACCATTGCCACACTTGCTAACAGCTAAACAAATGCAGGCTGGGCATCATGCCTCTCCAACTCTCCCTTGTAAAGCCTGGCCCTCTTGGACTCCAGAATGATTTACTCCTGGAAGGCATGATGCTGAAATATGGATGAACCCCAATTTATACTGCAATTAGGAACATACACATTGCTACTAATTGTGAAAAGCAAGTAACCTGCACAGGATCAGTTTTAGAGCCTAACAAAAAAGTGACAGATAGGATTTTTTTTATTTCTCTATCCATTTAAAATAACTTCCATTAAATGCACACTCATGCAAATAACCCTTGTTCATCCTAAAAACTTAGGATACCTTAATTAACAACCACCAGGCAGAAGTACAAGATCATGGGCCGGAGGTTACCAGAATATGCTTCTAAGCTTGTTGAAAGTCTCTGCTGTGCCTTTTGCACTGCATCATGTTAGCACTAGCTTTGAAAGGTGTCTGCTCTACAGGCAGTGCATCATCTTTACTAAGAATCAAAACCCTTTGGTATAGTTGCTTAGTTAACACCATTAAGAGCACACTGAGGGTTAAGCACCTAGCTTTGGTTAAGCACCTGCTTTTGAGGAAGAAGACAGATGCAGCTGGACAGAGTATTTTTTCTGCACACAAACTTCTTTTGAGGGAACTAAGAGTAATAGTAACAGTAATAATAAAGCTATGAAAGGCTCCAGAGAAGCCACAAATCTATATAAGGTAGGAATCATGGATAGCAAATTAATAAAAGTGATATCCATGTCATTCTTCCTCTTGCACCCTTCCATTTCTTCTTACTGCTCCTTTTCCCCTTGTAAGACCATCTATTTTTTCCCTTTCATAGTCCTTCTGCCAGGAAACAAACTGTCACATTCTTGACTGACAGATGTCAATCCATGTCCCTCCCTCAGTGGGCATTACGAACAAGATGTCCCTAAGCCCTGCAAAGAGTCTCTTGGCACAGCCTCCAGCAGCCAAGCCAGGGCCATGCAGAAGCTCTGCACTGGCTGCTGTACCACCCATCATGCCAGCTTCTTTCACAGAGAACTCTAAGAGATCCTGATTTCTTCCAGAATTACATGTAGAAATACACCTGTGTCCCATCTCCCTGTTCCCAGGTCCCCTGTGAGAGACTGCAAAAACATATAGGAGAAAAGATGGCCTTTATGATTTGTTTACTTATGCAGGAGTCTCTGCCTCAAGCAGAGGAACTGTGTATTAACATAACTGCTTTGCAGTCATGGGTGAGACATATGATACTGACATGCAAACCTGGTATTAAAAACAAAAAGTGCACAGTTGGCTAGGATTTTTTTCTCCCCCCCTTATTTTCTAAGTCTTCCGATTTGCAACTGAACTCCAACACGGAAAAGAATTGGTCAGTCATTTACTAAATCCTGACAGACATTTGGCAGCTGATAAAATTCCTGGGGGTGGTGGAGGGAGGGAACAAAGCAATTGGCCAGGGGGCTCCAGGCTGCAAAATCCCTTCAGGCAAGGGATCACCAAAAGATGAACTGGAACACAACATTGTTATCATATTTGCAATAGGAGGATCCCACTTTCTGTTAAAATCTTTCTTTGGTAGCTGGCCACCAATAAGGCAACATTTTACTCTCTCATTTTCTGTACCTTTATATACAATGAATGATTCACATCATTACCAGCTACAAAAACTATCTGACTAAATGGAAACTCCTTCCTCCATTGGCAGTGTTTATCTGTTTCAGACTTCAGTGGTGCAAGGTTCAAAATGCCCACAGCCTCTAGGACAGGCACACTAATGACTTCAGTGTATCAAATGCTTCAGAGTGCCTGTCTGTGTGGCTTTCACCCCACAGCCCTCTGAGTAAATGCCCAGCACTCGCTCTTCCTTAGCTAAGGTGTCTCTGATGTAAGGCAAACAGAGATAGCAGCAGCTACCTAGGAATTGCTGACACGCTGGAAGTTCGGCCCCACACCTTCACCCTGCTGACTGCATAGCTGGAGCCCTCAAAAAACAGCTGCACTAGTCAAAATGGTTGTTTTGGCTCATCTGAAGTTCTGATCACAGCCAACTATCTCTTGCTGTGGAAGCAGATCCACAGGTCACAGACTTGCCTCTCTAGCAGCAGCAGCAGAATGCCTGGCTGTGACTGAGAGGGGATTTAAACCTAACAGCAGGCATACAGCCCTTATGCACCAGCTAATGCTGGTTCAGTAGATAGAATCCTTCTGAAAGAATTCAAATAATGTATTCAAACTGGAAGAAACAACCAGAAGTTGACTACCAGGAGGACTGAGTCATACTATTTGGAGGTCACCCGTGAGGCTACTGAATGACAGAATGCCAGAAGGATGCAGTGCCAGGAGAGTGCTCCGGGTCCGAGCATGCCTGGGTGCCTCCCTGCTTAGCATCAAGCTGGTATGGGCCCGCCAGGGGGTTGGCAGGGAGCACATGGGAGGCGCAGGGCAAGTGAAATTGGATCTGCAGCCTCGCAGTGAGCTCTGGCAGCTCCACATCACTGCCTTCTGCACCGGCTGGGAGGGTCAGGGAGCTCAGCCCCGACACAAAGCGTGCTGCTGATTTTGTATTCTACATGCAGTCACTCACACTGAAAGGAACAGGATAACAGAAATCTGCTCTGAAGCCTTGACATTTCTGCCTGGGTGTAACAATGCTAAATTCTCCCACACCAATTTTTACAAACCTCTTTCCTGCCAAGCCAGCTGGACAGAGTGACACCCAGATGTTGGATCAAATTGCAATATGCTCCCCTCCACATACATAATGCATAGAAATAAATGATCTTAAATATCTTCAAAGAGCTCACAAAGGTGTTGAAACATATAGAAAACTAAATATTACATATGTTAGGATTAGCCATCTCTGAGTGATTTTATATTCTATGGTTAAAAAATAAGCGTTGAGGTGAGATGCTGTACTAAGGTGCAGACATCCACTGCCATCTCCACCAGCTCCACTGGGGCCCTGGTCTGAGCTCCCTGTGGGCTCTGCAGGGATGGGGCAAACTCAGTGCTGCTGCCTGCCCTGGCAGCCCTGTGCCCCCCACAACAGCTGCACACAGGCTGCTCTGACCCCAGTGCTCTAGTGTGTGTCACATTTCAAAGGTGAACCTATTCTTATGACATAATTTGCAAATCTCATTAAGTTTCACTTGTTCTTAATGCAAATATTTTCACTAACCTTAAAAGACAGCTGAACTTAAGGCCAGAATGTTAGATAACTAAACACTTAGAGAAAAATAGTCTGTTTAGCACTGGAACAACCTCATCCAATGTAACAATAATAACAGACTCCACTACCTGTGCTACATTTAGATCTATTTATCCTGGGCCAGATCCCTCATTTTCAAATTCTGTAGTAACAATTACAACTGAAAACAATGTATATTTGCAGCCCCCAAGAGTACACATTCTAATGGAATTACACCACTCTAATATTATGTTGGTTCAAGAAGTACTTTACCAATAGGAGGAAAAAAATCCCCAAACAAATGTAATATTTTCCTTGAACAAGTTCCAGCATATAGGTACAAGGCATTTCTCCATCTTACTGCTAATTTTCCATTTCAGAGAAAGAAGGCAATAATCTAATAAATTAGTCATATCTGATGCAAAAGTGATCACTGCACACTAAGAGATACAGTAGCCATGAGAGACTGAAGTTTAAAATCAATCAAATGATGAAAAAAACCCATAAAATATATAACCAAAAGGGAAAAACATCAATCTGGAAAGAGTTTCACTGCTTAACATCTAAATGTATGTATAACATCAAAATGCATGTACAAGATGTAATAATCATGTAAATGACTATCAATGCTCCAAAACTTACAGTGCATTTTCCGTATCTGCTATACTTTCTTCCATTTTCTGTTACTACGTAGAGGTAAATAAAGTTGTCGTGGGATCCAACTGCAAGTAAGGTGCCATCTACAACACAGAATATTTGATATAAATAAATAGAATGTTTATTTTGTGAATTTTAATTATTTCAGGTTTATTACTAAGACAACAGTCTCAGTTAAACTACTCCTTATGAATTGTACTGAAGGACTCATAACAGCTTACATTATGTTTCTTTTCAGCTGTATCTGTTTACTTTGTGGGTATGTTTTTTTGGAGAAGTTCTGCTTTTTTTTAGAATAAGTGTTCAATGGACAGGATATAAACCCTCAGACTGCACCGGATTTCTGAAAGCTGTTGACAGCAGGCAGACTTGAGTTTTATGCATCATAAAAATGCAGAAGAGTATTTAGTCTACAGATAGCTTAACTTTGGAGGTGAGGACTGCAAATAAATCAACACTAAACATAGAAAGATGTGGAATTTTCAAACATTATATTAGTTTTCTATTCTGTCTTGTCTCCCTTTAAAAAAATATATGTGGACAAGAGCTGCCACAAATCACAATCAAACACCTCTAAGTGTCAGTGAACATCAGTGATTTAAAATAAATTGCTGTGCTTGGCACTTGTGGCAGCATTAGAGGAACATTTTGCTCGCTGAGGTTGCATGTGAGCCAAAAACAAACAAGAGAAGGATTTACAAGTGTGTTCTTCCATCCTGTTTTAACAGAGAGGAGTCAGCCTCTGACTATTTGTCATATCATGTCTGAAGAGGAGACTCAACACTGGTTTGGACTTCATGTAATCCCAGAGCAAACACTTCACAAACAGGTCTGACTTGCAGACAGACATGAGCTTAGTTTTATGGGTTTGCATTAATGAACTTGAAAACTAACTAAGAAGGATATTAAAATATGACTGAAATATTAATAAGCTTTTTACAGACTTTCCTGTTAACCAGTCAACTATGGGAGAACTTCTTTGGGGGGACCAAAGCTAGCATTTATTACGACAGCAAAGTTCAACGTGAAGAAAAAGCTGAGAAAGGTGATGGTCATGTTTGCAGTCACAAAATTCCAGAACTTAGTACACACATAAAAATCCGTAAGCAAATCCTCAGTCACACATTAAGCATTTGAAACAATTTTTTCAAGGCTGTGCCTTTTCTAATGCCTGAGGACTAATTTAACAGCATTTAACAGAACATCCAACTGGTTTATGAGAATTATTCTGACTGTACAAGTCTGCCTACCTACTGAGTAGCGCATCACTGAAAGCTGCTCGTTGCCATCAGTGTGTATTGAAACCAGATCCCTCGTTTCTGCATCCAAAACAAACCACCTACAGAGAGGAGAATTCCAGTAAGTATCACTTCCACTAAACAAAAAAACAAGTGAAAGAGCCATAACTGCTGCCTGCCTTCATCATCTTATGCTAGCCCCTCAAGGGCAGCATAGACAACATCTGTTTTTAATGGAACACTTTTCTGGTTCACAAAGCAAGACAAGTTTCAGTGAACAATATGTGAAAGATTCTAAATACCATTCAATGTTTTTCCTCCTTTCCTGAACACTGTAATAATCACCAAAATGTCTACTGGACAATAAACATACCACCAAACAGAAAATATGACTGCATCTTATCATCATTAAGTCTTAAGCTAAATTTCATTCTACTTCCCTATTTTAGAGAAAGTTTTGAGATTAAAACTGATCTTTCAATTTTTATAAAGCAAAGGTAAAAAAAAAAATAGAAGCAGTAGATGTAAGTGGAAAACATTTCCATACTCATTGTAAACACAAATTCTATTCTAGCTTGGTATTTTTCTCTCAATCATTTTCATTTTGATGAATAATTTTATTAAAGTAAGAAGGAATAACCAACCATTCACTAGAATTTGATGTTTCATAAACTAGCACTTTATTTTATATTTCTTGCTTGGATGATTTCTAGCTAAGGTAATTAATTGCATTTTTTTATTCTTTAACAATAACTTTTAACCTGTAGTTTATTATTTATGAGGCACATGTGAGATGCTTACAAAAAGTCACTGGCACATAGACCAAAACGGTCACTCACAGCAAGATTTGCAAGATGGGCAGAAACTGAGCATTTTGCAAGGGGTCTGATGCCCACCCGACTCGCAAATACACTGAACATTAGCAACACAGAGAAAATGACCATTTAAAAAAATATGTATTCATACACACAGATCATGAAAACAGAAGATGTCATTATGGCTTAATACATTGGAGCAATCCAATACATCAGAATTGGATGTATACATCAGAATTTAACTTCTTTGCTCCAAACTTCTGCTCTCACAGCCATGAACATATGCCACAGGTAGGTTTATATCCCTAATGGCAAGTTCAAACACTGTGGAAATGAGCAAGGGAATTCCACTCTGTCTCACAGTGAACTCAGTGGCACACTGCTAAACCTGGGACCCATTATTCCACATCAAAGCTGTAAAATGAACCCCAGGAACAACATCACACATGGCTGTCTGTGGGTGGGGATGAGATTCCAGCTCGTGCTCATCCAGTGTCTGACAGCTAGGCACCTGGAAAGCAGCCTGGTCCCAATGGCTTAAACCAGCTTGTGGTTAGAAAGCCACATGAAAGAAATTAAACAAAATACACATAGAAAACCCCCAACCCTACAAGGCAGGGACTACTGAATAACCTGTGTGCAAGACAGACACAATTAGTGGAAAACAGGTAATGTGTAGCTTTATTGCCTGATTTATTTCCTTGTGGCTCTGTCTTACACTAACCTTGCCCTTCCGCCTTCAGTTTTCTTACCAATATCAACATTTTGGTCAGAATCTTGTTAGTCTTTTTTTCCACAGTGCCTTTGATTACTCATATGCTTAATACTCAAGATATTCTACGTGATTAGTCACAGAAAGATCTAATTCCCTGCAAACAGTAACACTGGAAGCATGGCAAAAGGATCTGAAATGTGCCTCAAAAAAACTTTTTTTAGTTTTCCAGCTGTGCCTTTTCAGAAAGCAGCAGGATCCATAGTACCGCCAAACAACTGATGATCAGGTCCACAGCAGGTATTTAAGGGGTAACAAAGCCTGCATAGACCCTTTGCAGACAACCATAAAAAAGGGGAAATGATATTGGAATATTTACCATGGAAAGTGATATGTGAAAACCCCATCAAAAGCATAATGTTTGGCCTGATAAAAGACACACCACAGTAAAATAACAGACAAGAATGGGAAAAAGGGGGACAGAATTCAGTTTTCTTTTGATGTCTCAACTTTAACCAACAAACCCTGCTTTCTTGGTGCTCCATTCCTTGTCCCTGTCTTACTCACTTCTGTGTTGAAAGCTAAGCAGCACTAGAACAGACACACACAAGGTTTGGGTTTACTGAGTTCTAAACAGATTAGTCTTATTTAATATTTGATTTAAGATTTTTAGGCTATTAATCAAATTATTAAAATATTTGCTATGGGTTTGAGATTATTTTTTCTTAAGTTAATCGAGATATATGATACAGCTCTCATTCCTTGGGAAATAACTCCCTTGGACCAGATTTTCTGGCACAGAAAGCACTGCATGATGCTGCTGCATAGGCAGTAATTTTAAAACTGTTTTGTTTATCTTGACTCAACTCCATTTATTTCTCATCCACTTATACACTTACCAGGTCTCATTTCAACTCAGTTTCATTTGTATATCTCAAACCCATCATTGAACTATACAACTTTGGAACACACTAAAATACAATGGTGAAAATATAACAGTTTAAAAGTTATTTTTACTGATGGTAAAAAAAAAAAACCAAAAAATTCCAAGGCCATCATCATAAACTCCTTAAATGCAGTATAAATGCATTGCCTCAAGTAAATTAAAAATAAGAATTTAAACTGAATGTGTCAAAACATAACACTAAATGGCCCAGGAGAGGGGAAAAAAAAAAAGTCAACCAAAAGCAAGCAACAGGGTGAATGCTTTGGTCACACAACGTGCCTTGACTGTGCTTTAATATAAGTTCAAAAACACCTAAAAACTCTGAAGAAACATAGCCTGACATTCTTTCCCTTTTACCTGTTTAAAGTACTCTTATTCCTGTATACTCTGCTGTGTTTAATGAAGACAGAAGCATTCATTCAATTTAATATTTATCATTTTAAGGTGGAAAGGGTCAACGTGGTAATCAAATATACAAGAGCTCAGCAAGGTTTTTACTAGAAGGTGAACTTGGTTTTGTAGCCTGATATTATACCTAATGAATTTAGTGCAGACTGCATCTTCATCTTGGAGGACACTCCCTAAAAATATTTAGCATTTCATTTTCCAGGAAATTTTAATTTGCACATGCTCAGCAGTTTCTAAAAACCAAACTTCAAATAGTTTTAGGCATGAGGTTAGGGGAAAAAAAATTCTAGTTAGCAAATTAAACACACAAAAATATTCACAATTTTCTTACACGCACCAGGCATTATTTTATCAACAAGTTATCAACTATGAGGTATAACTGAAAAACAGAACAAAAATGCTAGTAGATTTAATATGTGCTCCTCTCACCTTTCTAATGCTATGAACAATTTGTTTTTTCTTTTAATTGGTACACTGGTACTCCCTTCCTGAGAGATGATGCCAAGCCAGAGCTTGACTATGAAATAAAGTAACTTTTTTCTCCCACTGTAAGAAGCCCAAGTTAAAAAGACTCAGTTTGAGCTTTGACAGCTTGCAAAGGCACAATGACTTCAGGAAGAATAGGAACAGTTCAGTATAATTTCAGTCCAGCAGTGTGCCATGCTGAACTCTGTCTTACACAAAAATCAAAATACCAGTCTGTTCACTTGCCTATCCACCTCCGTTTAAAAGGTTGCAAGTATGTTTGATTTGGGAAGGACAAAGATCTGTACCGTACCTCTCTTTAAAAGAAATGTAATGTGCACATAACACTGAAACATATGATACTTGGAACAGACAATAAGGAGTGCTCAGAGACATCCCTGCAAAAAATTAGTTAAAAAAAAAAAAATCAAGATCTGGGCTTTCATTTAACATTTCATGTTAAAAAGACTAAACCAGCCTAACAACAACCAAACAATTCTTCTGTCTCTGTGTAACACATACAAGATGCTCTGCTCCCTTCTGCCATGCTTTTTAGGCTCCATAACCTCAAGCAAAAATAATAAAAAGCAAATGAACTCCAATTACAAGGTGCATTGTATAAAGTGTCTCCTTTGCACTTTCTGTCATCACAGCTCAGCTGGAAGGCGTTTACCTGCCCGAGTGGGTTCCTATGGCGACCACTGCTCCGCTGGGATGGAAATCCGCACAGTGCCCGGGTTCCTGCACAGACCAGGGAGGCACAGACACGTTATTGCCGCGGCCGCATCCTCAGCGCCCAACACCTCTCCTTAGACCAAAGCTATCCTGAAAGTCTGAGCTGAGCTGGCACAGAAAAAATCAGTCACTTAGCAGCATGCTAACCCTCAGACAGCTCTTCTCTCAGTGTATCAGTGACATGCACTGCAAGAACACCTGGTGAGTAAAAGGCTGACATTTCTGTGCAAAAAATAATTTTTCTTGGATATTAGGAAAGAACTAGCCAAGCTACAAAATTAATGACTGTAAGGAAAGGACACCTAAAGCCAAACCTTCACAACTGTATGATACCCTCTTCAGATTGTTTGAGTAACAGGGAAAAAAAATAAACTGTAACAAGAATAAAGAACTAAGACTTATTCAAGTTGGCTTGTCAAAATGACATCAAGCAATGGTAACCAGATTACATCTTATACAATGTCTGATGAACCTTGCTAAGTTTATCAAAGCTTCCAGATAGCTGTTTTTAGAAGCATAACTGTAGGATTATTGATTGCAATCAGGTGGGACAAGAGTGTTTCAGAAACTGAATGCTTTTTCCTATTTTCTAGCTTTATATTTAAATTAAAGGGTTGGCATACATCTATCAGCTTGGTCTATTTTCTAGCTATGTATTTAAATTAAAGGGTTGACATACATCTAGCAGCCTGGTCCATTCCAGTGTGTGGTCCACAGAGTTCCACATACAAACTTGCCTATCTTGGGCACATGTTAAAAATAAGTCTTTGAAAGGATGAGATGCCAGTCCCCAGAGCTCATCGGTATGTCCCTAGAAAGAAACCACACATGATTTAACAATTAATAAAATTAAAATTCTTAAAATAACACACCAGCAGAGAAAGCCTTTACATTTTTGGGGTATACTTACAAAAAAACAAGTTATGCTCACCTGTACCTCTACTATGAAACCATCGTTAAATGTTCCCCTCAAAACAAAGTTTCGTGAAGTACCCACTAAAAATTGATCAGCTTTTCCTTCTGCTACTGCTCTGATTGTTCCATACTGGTCAGGAACCTGAAAAAAAAAACATCTGTCAAATCACATCAGGCATCTTGATAGGTGCTTCATTTTGGAGGCCACAAATAGAGCACAGTGACAGTATCAGAACTGGAGTTTTCCCATTAAAAAGGAGCAGTCCAATTATTGTAACCTCGATCAGAGCTTGACCTGAAACCTCCCTCATCTATTTGTTCAGTACAGGCATACAAGATCTTATTCCAAGACAATCACAGTTATATAATTTTAATAACTTCATGAGAAAAAAATTACAAATTAAATTACGTAGCTTTTAAGCATCAAATTCACTAAACAAATGCACTCCCACAGCCTTATAATTCATCTTATAAAGAAAGGAATAATACACAGTTACTATTTACTTTCCAAAACACATTTTGAAAACCAAGAAAAACCTTGCAGCACACCGTAAAATTTTCTTAATGTTTCCTGATGAGCCTGAAGTAAATGTTCATATGCCTTATGTTAGCAATGATTCTGAATTTTAATGACTGTTTATTGCAGGCTTGAATTCTCATACACTGCTTTTTTTACAGTGTGCAATTGTTTTTTTTCTAAATTATTTCATTTGTGAAAATAGATTAATATTAAGTGATAACATAAGATTAAAAAAAAAATCAATCTGTCAGAACTCGTAACGTAAAAATTAGCTGTGACATAATATTATTAACACAAGGAAAACAGACACTGATATGAATAGAGTGTGTTACTTAAGCCTAAGAATTGTATATGATAGTTAGTGGTTACCTTCTCTGCCATGTTTTCTAATGTCAGTATTAGATTCAAGGCAGTAACAAATTCTAGATTGAACTTACATAACTGTTAAGAAAAAATGCTATTACAAATGGACAACAGGTAAGTGGAATAAACCAGTGTTTAAAGAACTGTTAAAGGAGAACACATTATTTCAAGGTAAGGGAAAATCCAAGTTTTTAAAATCCAAAATACATGACCTTTTCCAATTCATCCCCACTGATCTAGCACTGCCATATTGCCAAATCACAAAGAACAGGCATATTCACTGAACACTGGGTTAAAGCTAAATTTAAAAGAAATTTCTCATAATAGCTTATTAATCATTATTACAGAATTCCAAAAGGTATTCTACCCCTTGTTTACCCTATGTCAAACATTCTACTAAAACCCTCAAATGCTGGTGACATAGTCTTTCTCCAGAGAGGCAGACTTTTAAAAACACAGGCAATACTACAGAACATCCTCAAACATGCTCTCATACAGGATGAATTAAAAAAAAAAAAAACCAAACAACTAAAGAAGGGTTTTGAAAAAAGAAAACCCTTAACATTTCTGTTCAATTTAAACACAGGAGAACTGAAGCCTCATATAGGCTCATTTATAGGCTAAAATTTAAACACTTTTACTATAAAACATTGTAACCAACTTAAAAAACAGCAACCAGAAGGCTGCATCCTAACTTCCCCTACTAAGGGTGGGAAAGGCTCTGTCTTGCTAGACAATACCTTCTTCAAGGCAATTTCCTTGTCACTCTTGCTTTCTTACCTCAATTTCCCTTTCAGGATTCAAATCATGATCCCACAGGATGATCTTTCGGTCTTTCCCACCTCCTGTTAGCAGCATTCCATTCCTCATTTGACAGAGTGTGAACACACTGCCATCATGAGCTTTGATTTGTTTGCTTATCTGATATACACCTATAAGCACAAAAAAGAAAATAAAAGAACACTCCTCGTTTTTTCACCTGTGGTTTATGAGAAGCTTTGCCTTTAGGCAGAATAATACAGGAAGTATATAATAATAATTATATTTGGACTGTCAGGCTCTTAGTATTGCAAACACAAGGTGGTAGTGTTTTCTTACAGGATAAAAAGATAAAAGAAAGGGCCAGCCTTTCTGAAGAAAAACTATTTTAGATCAATTGTCCTACAAAATGTGAACAAAAAACCAAAACCAACAATTGGCAAAATGCTTTCATTTCTCTGCTTTCCAAAGGAACACAGTTTTTCCAGATGCAAGGGAAACTGTCTTTTAGAGTCAAAAAATATTTAGCAAGTCATTATTAGAAAAGAGGTAAAGCTGCTTTACTAAAAGAAACTAGAAGACTTGTTGTATATAGTCTTTGGGGAATAAAAGGCCAATTATTTATAGCAAAGTTTCCAGGATGCATGAACCTAATATCTAAAGCTGGATGCTGCCACACATAAAAATAGTACAACCAGCATTTGGCATCTATCAAGACAGCAGTCATCATTACCCAAAGGAAAATACTTGGAAGAATGAAGGAGATGAGAAAATTAAACAACAAGGGTAGCAAAAGAACTCTTTTGCATCCTCATCAGGTCTTCACATCAAAAGAACTGCTGTTGGAAAGTAATTAAAAAAACCTAAACAAAGCAAGATTCTGGTGCTGCATATTTTCAAATAGCTATCATAGAAAAATGGAACAGCACCCAGCTATGAGCTGAACTTTGCTGACTCTGCCTATGGCTCAAGTCAGTTTAAATCAGTGCGCTCTCACACTGTGAAAGAGAGTATGAGATCAACTCTTGTGACCAATCTAATGTACTAAACCAACTAAAAACCCCACTGTTAGACAAGGCAATGTAAATAAATATTCTATTTGATAATGCTCAGGGTTATACTGAAAAAAGGTTATTTTTGCACAAGAAATTAAAAATTAAATATCAGATAGTATGTTGAATTACTTTTCCATTGCAGTTAGCTTGGAAGATGAGAATAAGATTTACCTACAAAATCAGACTTACTTTTTACATTAATGTTTTCCTGGCATACCAACTTAAACCAGAGTGTTTGAAATAGCTGCCAAATAAAATGAATTATCATTGAATTTATGAGAGCTTAACTGTGCCAGGTCTGCATATGTTGGGTAACAAATAATTTTCCTTTCTTTTTTGCAAAACGTTTGCTCTAAAGAGTTAGTTCAATTTCAAATTTCAAAGCTATTTTTTTTAAGTATATCAAGACTTGAGGATCTGCTAAACCAGAAACTGTTATTCATGTAACTGCTACAACTAAGCATTGTAATTGCACTTCACATACAAGTCCCATTAATGTCAGCTCCAACACTTAAGGGAATTCCTCTGAGAATAAGCATGGTGCAACACAAGCCTTAAGAGCCAAAGGCAGCCTGCAGAATCCCTAAACTGATCCTACAGCCTTTTTCAAATCACCAGATCAAAGGAAAGCTGATTAATCACATTTTTTAAAACGCAAAACATTTCGATAAAGTAGTTGACATTCATTTCATGCACAGTCTCATTAATTATAGAGAAATTTCAGACTGCTCCTAAGTCAGCAAATTCATAGAACTTGCAGGACTTTAGCATCACCTGTTACTGACAGGAAGTGTATGCTCTGAGTCAGGCCTATTTCTCTATTCCTTCCCTAATGCCTTGCTTTATGCTTGTCTTCTACAGACTATGTAAAATCTGTGATTAACCCTCAACATGTCCTACCTTTAGCTCCTTTTCCTGGAGTAGCTTCTACAGTAGTTTTGCCCCATATAAGTATTATCCCACCTGAGTCTCCAGTGAGCACATCACCATTTCCCAAGAAAGCCAAACACTGAACAAATTTGGGTTTCTCGTATTTCTGAAACAAAAAAAAGCAAGAGAAAGGGATAACTGCTCGTACTTGTTACATAATTAGAATAATGCACGCGCACTCTTACACCCTGCATTCACATAAGCAGAATTTAGCTGTTTTTTGTATGTTTACCTCTCTGATCAGACAGTACACGGTAACAATGAAGCAAACGTACAGAAAATGTGATTGTCATTGATTTAAAACTGTTCTGGTTAAGGATATTATTACCCCAAATATCCCTTGCTTCCTTGATAATGAATTGCCGCTCCAGGTCCAGAAAAATATATGAGATTTGCCACATGTAATTATGGTATTTGCATCAGTGGGATGGAATTCTACAGCAAGAACAACTTCATTTGTAGTCTGAAATAATAACAGAAATAATATTTATTCAAATAGGACATTAACTACTAGAACCACATGTAAACCCCCAAATTTCAGAACAGAGATATGTTAAACTAGATAGTATGCTTGAAAGTTTTTTTTTAAGTGTTCTGTGTTAAGTCAGCTGCCTGAATGACTGCACATATAATTTTATATATATTGATTTTTCACATATATTAGAGATCTTTATTAAACTTCGGTACATAAGTTAGGGTTTTACATTCCCTTTTAAATCACAAAAAGCTTCTGTTCTCTTGAATAGCTAAGACTTCTGCCAAGGAAAATGAATAATGTATAAAAGACACTTTTTTGGATTGAAAACCCTGCTTAGTTTTTACACAGACTATTTGCTATTCTGGACAAAAAAGCTGTGACAGAGGCAAGTAAGACAATGATAATACTGTAGGATTATATCCATAATTCTCTTTCTGAAATACTGTAAAGATTGTTTTGGGTTCTTTGCTTTCCTTTCCTCCTCACACAGAAGAAAAAGAGAAGTCTGCGTAACTCAAAACTTTAAAACATAGAATCCCACCTTTGTATTTTTACTGGTTGCATGTACTTGCACTGAATTACCAACATCTTAAAGTATTTAATCCCTTACCAATAGATTTTATAAACATAACAAACTGACTGGTCATTTACTTAACTTCTAATGTATATTCAACCAAACTGTCTTTGAAGACAGTTCCAATCTCCTGCAGGCAGTGACTACAAAACAAGAAAGTAAATGCATTTATTTCTACAGGATTTCAAAACAGGCTGCCCAGAGAGGTTGTGGAGTCTCCTTCTCTGGAGGTACTGAACACCTGCCTGGGCATGATCCTGTGCAACCTGCTCTAGGTGAACCTGCTTTGGCTTGGGGCTTGGACAGATGATCTCCACCGGTGCCCTCCAACCCCAGCTGTTCTATGATCTATACATAACAGTGCTGTTAAACCACATCTCTGAGAGCAACTTTTCCTACTTCACAACATTTGGCTTACTTTAAAAAATAATCTTTTGTTGTTGTTGTTTATAGCCATATTTATTGAATTATGTTTCTCACAGAGTCTTTACATGAGCAAACCTGCTAAGTCAAAAAAATCATGTGGAATTTAAGGACTGGAAATCTTAATGGAGTTCAGCTAAGAAACAGCTTTTGTTTGCATCCCAGCTCAAGGGATGCAACTCTGCTCACACCATCTTCCATGGAAGGTGCTTAAGATACTGTAAGACCAAGTCCTAGATGTGAATAAGTTCTGAAGGGCAAGCTGTCCCTGCCAAATAATTTTTAGCCAATTCTGAAACACCAAGGAACTCCCCTGAGTGCAAAAACAGTCAAAACATCATGTCAGTGAACAGAAAATACAAGGCATATGCCAAATAGTTTCACATAAAATATCAAAAAGGAAATGAAAATACTGTTATAGAATAAATTAAAACTTGTTGAATACAGTTCATATTGGTCAACATAATCTAGAGAAAACAGGTCAAACCAACATGAATTTGTTACCTGAAATGGCAAGTTTCTAATGATCTAGACATACATGCGTGTGGACCATGATTTCTAAAAATAGACAAATACTCAGTCCCGCATGCATGAAATATTTGCTTGCTTGATACTGGATAACATGAATGATTGGGTATTCCCAATGAAATCAACTCTACATTAGCACTGAGTGCAACACCTCTGAAAACATCTCATTGCTCTGAAATTTGGAAAGTTTGAAAAAAAAAACCAGAAAAGCAGACAAGACTGCAATCCATGAAAGTACATAGAACTTCAAATGAGAAGAGACATATACTGAGAATCAATAATCAGAATTTGATTCAGACAAAATTGAAATATGGAATGTTTAGAAGTAGTTAATTTTTTTAAACAAATACAGACTGAATCATCAGTTTAGTTTCTTTAAGTTCCCAGGATTTTTTTTTTTTTTTAATTAAGAAACCATCAGACAATGCTTTATTTGCATTGGCTTTTAAGGATGAGTAAAATGCAATTCCAAACTCTTCAATATTCAAACCGCTTCCAGTAAACAAGTTAAGAATACCTTTCTGTGGAATCCTTAAACAAACCAGCAGTATTATACAGTTGCAGTTTCCAAGTAAGATGAAAAGCATGTCTCACAAACTTGTATTTATGGGAATAAAACCACTTGTATTTCAGAATGTTCATGTGCAAAAATTACCTTTATCTCTGCTATTTTTGATTTCCTCTGCCAATCCCACACAGTAAGCATGTGCTCGTTAGAGTCATCAATTACACACAAATGAGTACCAGAATCCTAAAGGAAAAAAGAAGAAAAACAAAAGAAGTACTGACAAAGTACTATCATACCCATTTTAGAAACAGGGCAGGACAGAGGTATTAAAAAAAATCCACAAAAGTAGAAATATTAATTAATCAAGTCCTTTTAAACTAATTACAACCTATATATACATAAGGAATTTTCCTTTTTTTCTTTCTTAAAGACAGACATAAATTTTTGTATAATCTCATAAAAAATGCCCATGCTTCAAATAACATTCTAGGAAAGTTTTAAAAGTATCTTACCAATTCTTGACTCTGGTTTTGTTTGTTTTTATGATGGGTTTTTTGTTTGTGATTTGTGTTTTGGTTTTTTTTTTTTTTTTCTTGTTTGCAATTTCATGCTGACAGCAAAGGGATTTCTTTTGCTATTCTTATAAATATTTTTTTTTCTTCGGGTCTCAGAGGACAGACACACAGCTCCACATGTGTTTTTTTCCTAAATGCTACCATCACATACGCATATTATCAGATTCTGTAAGCATGGTTTCTTCCTTATGGGTCATGAAGTGCCAGCAGCTTCATCATGTAGTTGGTAAAACTGCAGCAAAGGTAACACTTTCTGAACAAAACAGTGCTTACAGAGGAGGTAGAGCAGCACCTATACTATTAAATAACTGAAGCTACTTATTTTGAACAACTTTACAAAAAAATGGTAAAGGTATGGCTACATGTAATTAAAGGAATAGAGAAAAAAATCTTAAACCCATACTTATTCCCACCAATGCATACTTGCACAAACCAGCTGTTTCAAAGACATTTGTAGAAAGATTTGGAGGAGACTTTAATTATCATAAAGTTGATTCTTGCACTTCATTCTCTAACAAATTATGAAAATAGAAGTGGCTAAAGCTATTATTCCCAAGCACTATTCTGAGCAGTAATATGCAAATATACATGTGAATTATTAGGTGGGAAGAAACCCTGAAGACAGCATTGGTGCTGTGTGCAGTTCTTGAGGAGGTTACTAAATTCTGTGGTAAAAACACAGTTTTAGATATTGCACACAAACTGTTCCAGTCTAGTGAGGAATTATGTGAGACTGTAATAAGAAATCTAATTCAGTTTCAGCTGCAAAACAGAATCAATAAAAACTAAAATCCAGTCCCCAAAGAATTTCCTGGGTTTTTTGGTTTTGCTTTTAAAATGATGGAATGCACGCTTCTTCATACTGAAAAGGATCTCTATCCAAGAATGTAAACTTCATTGGCTTGTTGGAGTGACAGGAATGCCAGTATTCCTTTCACATTATTTACCGAAACACAAAATGTACTATATCTAACATAGCAACATTTTAATGCTATGAAATTTCTTTCAATTGCTTTCTTTCTTCCAATTGCTAAGTGAAACTGCAGCAAGAGAGTGCAGGAATTTCTTTTCAACAGGTCACCCAGAGACACTGTTGAGTTTCCATTCTTGGAGGTTCCCAGAAGCCAGCTGGACCATAGCCTGAGCAGCCTGCTCTGACAGAACCTGCTGTAAGCAGGACAGTGCATGAGGGGATCTCCAGACATCCCTTCCCACCTCAGCTGTCCTATAAATCTCTTCCTCTATTAGTAAAATACTGCAGACATTGTTTTTCTGCACTTTTGGGTTTTTTACTTATATTAGTTCTTCTTGATGGAACGCAAGAATCCAGCCTGGGTTTTCAGGAGGGCTGATGATATGTCTTTGCCACTTTTGGCAAAAATGCAGTGGCAACTTAAAGATTAAAATATGCCCATATTTAAAAAAAAAACAAACTCAACTCATTTCCAAATTTGAAATGAGAACTTTTTCTGAATGCCGAGTAGTGCACCTCCTTGTGCTACCAATTTTTCCTCATAAATTCTATGGGTCCAGTAACAAAGATCCCTATTTATTTTCTATGTAAAAGAAGAGGCAAAAAATTGAACAAGCTATTCCTCGGGAAAAAATAGTACAAGACAATGTGAGGGCTTTTTTTTTTTTTTAAATTTCCTGTTGGTGGACAAAAACCTACTCCATCTGTGAAAGCAAAAAAGTTAACCCTCCTATCAGAACTCACTAAATTTTGTCTTCACAAACCTCACTAACAAATTTGTTTTTAATATCAAAATAAAAAGAACCAAGCTCCTCACAAACAAAACCAAACCACCAAACCCAGCGTGGCCTTCAATTTCTAGTTAAGGTTTTTTTTGCTTGCTATTTATTTACCGTGCTGTTTGGTACCGCAATTTTACATGTGCCGTTTCCTGTTTTCCCAGCTGTCAGCTGCTTTTATAAAGTATACAGAAACTTTAATGACACACTTTTAATAACAGAAGAGATCAGCTGGACAACCACATGGAGAATCTTCAGATATTTTCTTCCCATTCCCATAGGATAGCCACGTCCTGTGGAACACCCCGAGGCACCGCGCCCATCTTACCGCTTTGGAAAAATCCAAGCAGCCCACTCCGCGCTCAAAGGTGCCGAGGCCGATCACCTGCAGCGTCGCCAGGCTCACCGAGTCCCACACTCTAACATGGGGCTGCAGGGGCTGCGTGGGAAAGCAAGGGCACAAACAGGTCACGGCAGGGAAAGCACCGTGCTCTGCGAGGCAGCTGCTGCCTGCATTACAAACTGCAGAGTAAACGCAGGGTGACCTGTGCTGGTGATGCTGCTGGGCACCATCCTCAAAGTCTAAAGGGGAGAGTCAAGGCAATGCTGTTCCTTATGTCTCGGCTACCGACGTGGCAGCGGTGCCGTCAAGGCAGCAAAGTGGCATTTGGTAGTTGTGAAAATACTTTAACTGATTCAAGGAAGTGAACAAATAATGGAAGAGTCATCTTGCATTTCAGACCCCAGACTAGCAATATTAGGCAACAGCTGAAAATAATAATCAAATCTGGGCTTGTATATATAAATTAGGAAATAAAGAAAAGAAACAAACCCTGGTGCACTGAGCCTCTTAACCACCACCAACCACTGAATGAAAATGCCCATGGTTATATTTCATACAACTACTATCCCACACTAGCTTAGAAACAATCACAAATTAACTTGGCTTAAGGACAGCATTCACCACTGAAAGTGACAAATCTTTGTACTGATGGAAAAACAACCAGCTCTAACAAGATTCAGAAAATGCTCAGTGGAAATCATGTATACAAAAGTCCCCACACAAATTTCTTACAAAAAATAAAAAATTAAGTTGAACATCTGAAAAAAGGGTTATACTTAACAGGCTTCTACACTTTATAGCATCTGTCTTTTTTTCTCCCTCTGTCTATAACTTCATGAAAGTAATCCAATTATTCAAATTCTGACAGAATTATGGTAAGAGGTGGAGAGCAGCATTTAAATATACTCGCTCTCAAATGAGCAAATTTATGGGAAAGTTTGGCATACTTTCCATGAATTCTCAAAGTTGGTTTCCTCTTCCATGAAGCCTTAAGACTATACTGACCCACAGAACTGGGGATTTGCTCTCCCTTGGGAGAACACATATTGAAAGTAATACAACAGAAATGATGTGGCCTTATAAATCAATTACAAGCTTCATGTTTGCTTGCAGATATGGGACTTTATGAACTTCTGCTCTTTTTAATGTACGGTTGAGTGCTTCATTGTCACTGTCTTTTGCTAGAGATACAGGCTGTTTCCTGAGAAACACAAAATATCTCAGTAAATGCAGTGCTTAATATAAACTGCAGACAGAAGGTGATGATTAAAAAGCCCCAAACCACTTTTTCCTGATTTTCAAAACAAGACACTACTGCTCAACAGCTCTATTACTTACCCTTCCATCTTTATCCACTCCAGCTAACTGTCCTGTTGCAATTCTAATTTTGTCTGGATGAACTGCAAGACTAAGACAGACAGAAATATGACTTGCTTTTGCTGTCATACGTCTTCAAAACTGAGAGGTGTTTTGTAAATTTTTTTTATTTGTTTCTCAACAAAAGCCCATGAAGACACTTATGATCCTAAATCCCACTTCTAAGGAGACAACTTGAATGTTTCTCATCAGATATGTCATTCCACACTGTATTGACTGCTTGCTGACACACAATCAGGAGTGCCGGAAGAGCCATCTCCATATGTGCCCTGACAGATCTCAGGTTTGCACTACACTGGGAGTCCACTGTAATAAAATCTACATTGTCTCATAATGAACCTCCTACACATAGTTGTGTGCCATATTTATAAACACTATGGTGTATTTTATGCCTAAATCTAGAGATGTCATGAACCTGGGAGAAAAAAGGCAGAAAAGTTGGCTGAGGGCTTGCCTGTGCACCCAGGAGTCAGGGGTTCCTGCCACTAGAAATGAGTTACTGATGTAACGGTACTAACACAGTGTGGTGCACTACTAGCGGAAGTAAAAATGTGCCCTTGCTTATCACATTTTGCTTCAAAGCTCATGTGAAAAAACAGATTTTAGAGAATACATCCTCTCAGTCCTTGGGATTTTTTGATCTGTATTAATTGCTTTCTCTGTAAAACTGCAATGGTGAAGAAAGCCATTGAAAGAATAAAGGGGGCCAGGGCAAACCTGAAGAGATCATAATGACAGGCTCCAAAAAATTTACAATTCAGTTCAATTTTCTGAACGAAAGTGAAGAACACAAAATGGCAACATTCCTCCCACAGGAAGCGATTACACAGACAAGAGAAAAGGAGCTTTAGATGTCAAATTTTCTCCAGTCAGGTACTGCACAGTGTAATGTTCACCATTACATGTGCACTACTCTTCAGACTGACCTAGCAAATTCTGTAACTGCCTGACACAGTGACAGTGGCTTCAATTTTCCTTCTCTAGTTTTTTGGGTTTTTTTTGCAAACATCTTTCTGATTTTCCTGACTCTTTATACTTGGATTTTGCATCTTTTACAAAATGAGTATGACTGCTCATTTTTTGACACAGTTTTCTAGTTTTTAACTTTAACAATAACTGATTTAGAGTCAGGCTAACAACAGTTTTTAATTTCTGGGACAACTATTTGGAATAATTTATGCAAAGATCCTTTCTTCAACCTGGCACTCTTACATCATATACATATCCCCCTTTTTACAGGTTTTACATTTAAACCAGACATCCCAAGCTAGCATGGACTGCTCTAACACCATTTGTTTGTGCTGTGTTTACTACAGTGAAACCTACTGGGACTGATTAAACAGGAAATAACTACAACTACAGTGACATTAATTAGCTTGTACATATAGCAGGAGAGGAAAAGAAATATTTCTCCATTATTGCCCACGCACTTACATGCAAATGTTGTATACTAACCATTTAACACAGTCTGTGTGACCCAAGTAGTGCCGCTGGGTTCTCTCCTCATAGTTAAATAGTACCACCACTGAGGCTATGAAATACACAATTTCTCCGGTAGGAAGGAGGTAAACATTGGCTCGACAGTCTCTTCCGCGATACCCATATCTGTATTTTTTTTAGTTAAGGATTTCATAATCACTGAATACCAGAAAAAAACCAACCAACTTTTTTTATTTTTTTTCCCTTAAAGGATTCCTGGGGAGCTCTCACATCAGCAAATGCTCTTTAAGTTTTTCCTCTGGAACTACAGCATGATTTCACTAATACAGTTAAAAAGAAAACAAAAAATCCCCCATACAAATGCTCTTCATGAACCGAAATTCCTCAGGAAATGATGATCACTGACGTTAAAAATAAAATATGGTAGAAGTAAAGCAAAAGCAGTATTGTAAAAATTTTAATGTGAAATTTAATTAGGTAACAGCAAGACTGGCTATTCTAATTTAACTTTTTTTTTTTACAGCAGCAGAGCTGTGTATCAGCAGGCTGGGCAGCAGAGTGTTGCTTTCATTTGGCCTTTTAAAACAATTCCTAATGCCCTACAGAAAAAAGCAAGCTACTGCACAGCAGCTGCCAAGTTCAGGAAAGATTTCTTTACACTGTTTTAAGAGTATTTTTTAAACAAACCAAACTTAAAAGGAATTTACACAGTGAAAAACATTCTATCCAAATCTACCCAAAATATATAAAAGGCATGTTTTCTGTAGGAACATGCACAGCTCCTAATGACATTCAGAAGTTTTACACACTGTGAACGAGCCTTGGTTGGCACTGATCAAACGTTATTACAACTCGTTATTTCTTTGGAACAGGTGCAGTTCACCTCTTGTAGACTATTAATGTGTCTGCCTGCCTATATTTCAGTTCCCTGGGTCACCAGAA
This sequence comes from Pyrgilauda ruficollis, assembly GCF_017590135.1. Lineage (NCBI taxonomy): Eukaryota > Metazoa > Chordata > Aves > Passeriformes > Passeridae > Pyrgilauda > Pyrgilauda ruficollis. The sequence continues at coordinate 5,228,824 of NW_024525489.1, read as the reverse complement.
ACAATTAACATCATAACTCAAACTTTAACATCTAACCGTGTAGCCCCAAAAATAATATTTTCCTGTTATGTCGTGCACTTTAGAGAGCTTTCCACTTGACTGCCAACCAATACACCTGCAACAGCAAGAAAAAGATGGGAAACACATTAAGCAACTTTAGCTAAAGGATTCCAGCCTCAGGTCCTGGTTAATATGGTAAATAAAAGGCAGTGAAAAGTCCATGTGGAGAAAGCTGGATGGATGAAGATGGCCCTTTCTCATAAATGAAGGCAGGTTTGGGAATACCTGAACTGGTATCTCCTGATCTCTATTCTCCATGAAAAAGGGCCACCTTTCTATCAAAAATAGCACTGCACCCCCAAAAATGCCCCACTACACTACCCCACTACCCTTCCTCTTCTGCAGTGTCACCAGACCAGAGGAACACTTGCAAAACTAAACACATGCTGCAGCTAAACAATAGTTCAAAGAGGGACACTGCATTCAGTTGTCAATTAAACCCCTTTGGAGTGTGGAAAACAAAACAGATTCATATCTTGCTGCCTTCTGTTTAGCAGGGAAGAACACAATGGCTCCTCTGAAGCAGAGATTATTCAGTGGCTTGCTAAGCAAACCATATCCAGAGCAATGCTGATACAACACAATGCTGAGGGCAGAAAGAAAGGATGCCTCTGCTTCTCCTCCATTACTATTTACTTCCCCACTTGATTTTCCTCCTTCTTCTTTTAAACACTGATGGAACTAAAAGAAACCCCAGAATGGCCTTTTATAAAAAATAACAAACCAAACAACTGAACTTTCAAAAGCAATGGGCTACAAACCAATGAAAATATTATTTCTATCCTGAAACACTAAGAACGCTATTTTCAATAACTTCTCAGAGGAGAGAGGCCCATTTTGCCCATCTGCTGTACACAATAGGGAATGTATTGATAAGGATTTAGTAAGATTGACATCTTTGAACATTCATCCTAGAAAAGTATTATTAACTTAAACATGTCTTTCCAAAGTATAAGTCTTCCATGCTTAGCCGAGCTAGAGCTAAATACTTTGGCACCCACCACTGAGCTCTGACATTCGTGAAGCCGTGAGAAAAAAAAAAATTACATTTTCTCAATACCTTCCTTTCTTTTACCTCTCCTACAAAATAAAGTAGCAAAGAGTGGCTGCATTTTCTAGAAGCACATTTTTTAAAAAATACATAAAGGAACCACCTGTTTTGTGGGACTATTTTTTTTGCTTTCTTCACTTTCCATCCCAGACTATCTTGACTGAAAAAAAGAGGGGTTATTGCTCCACAGCATTTTTTTCCTGCTCCACACATGCAGAACAAAGCAGCACATACAGTGCAACACAATTAATGCAATAATTTACTATCTCTTCAGAAAAATGGGTGACACAACTCTGATGCTTGCTTTCCACTGAATTTCAACATTAATATTTCAGTGAAACTGATGAATAAATCAGGGAAATTGAGAGATAGTTTCCTTGAAATTGTGATTATTTCTCACCAATTACAAGGACTGTTTTGTCACAACATTCGATATGTTTAAAAACTTTAAGTTTTGGGGGTTGTTTGTTTGTTTTATCTGGCTAAAGATAGCTACTGCCCTCATGAAAAGTGATCTACCGTACACCAGATTTCAGCAGTATATTTACCACTGTCTACAATTATTCTTAGAAAGAAGAGCAGTACTGCTAAAAATAATCTCATAAAACGGAGTCTGAAATACCCTCCTGAAACTGAGCTCCTATACACTGGGAGAAAGACTCTACAAGTCACTGTCAAAAGCTGCACTGACTGTGACCTCTGACGCTACTAAATAAGCCAATTTTGCTATTACTAGGAATGTCAGATATGCTTTAAACAGTTTTGAAGTGCAGTAGCAAAGATTGCACTACAAAGTAGAGATACTCAAACTAAATTATTCAACTTAAATGACATCACTCAGGAACCAGACACAGTCAAAAGCTCAGACTCCTCCACGAGCTTGCCAAGCAAGCTTAGGCATTTCTTCAAATGACAATAATCTGCAAGGCAGACAAAAGCTAAGTTTCCCTACTTGAATCTACAGTACAGGGTATCAGGAGTTGAATAAACCCTAAAGGAAACATACAAGAAGGAGCCCCTCTCTCCCTCACTCAATAAACCAACAAAAAACCACCCCAATAATCTACCTGTTGTTTCCTCACAGTTGGTCATAGTTAACGAGCATTTTCCAAAAGAGTAATAAAAAAAGGAAAACCCAATTATAAAAATCATCTAGAAGGCAGGAGAACGAAAAGAATTCAAAATAAAACCTACGAATGGAACTATTCAACACTCAGTTGAGCTTTCAGGTGACATTAGTAAAATACTGACATTAGTAAAATATTCCATTAGTAAAATATATTAGTAAATAATTGTCCCCATGTCTTTTTAACAAGGTGTACAGGGTTCAGTTTGCTGTCATATTTGCAAGATACAGCTGCCTTGCAGATTTGTTCCCCTTGCTAAACCTAAGCATAAAGCAGAAGGTCTGCTGTTGCTGCATTTTCCAAACTGAAGAGCAATTTTTTTTTCAAATTCATAGAGACCATTATTTAGTCCTCATAAATTTTACTGCCTTTTCCTCATTTTCTTCATCTTTCCATCTAAAAGATACCCTGCACTCATAAATAATACTGGTCTGATTTGGGATGACGTTTCCCTTAACAGATTCCAAAACATATGGACAGTCTCTTTTGACTAGATTTATTTCGCTTTCATTAGAACTCAGCAGCCAACTGGTTTAACCTGAACTTAACGTTCTTGGACATTAAATGTGTCCACACTGGGATTTGCACCTACTTAACTGAGGGTGTGACTTCATGATCAGTTTTCATCAGTCCAAACTGCTCACTGATGCTGGAAAAGTCAAGCTGATCTTCCTCCAGTATGCCAGTTTAGTCCTTGCATGTTTGTGAGGCAAATCAAACTAATGTATTGGTCCTGCTTGAAAATTAACGTCACAAAAAGAGATTACATTTCAGCCAAATCACTGACTAACCCAATTCACTCCACAGTCATGAGTACCAGCATTAGCAACCAAGAGCTGTGATGGTTGGAAAATTGGGTACCACAGTTTTACAAAGCATGAATAAAAGCTCTGTTTTCCTTCCAGTCAGACTTTAATCCTAAGCTTTCTTCCTGACATGTGACAGTGTATCATCAACATTGCTAAAAAAATCTTCCTGCTTTCAGCAACCTCAGAGCATCAAACTTCAGATTATTACAATAACTCAAGTGCTGCCTAGACATGTTATTTTACTGAAGTATTAAGAAACTTACTTACACAATCACAGCTTACTGGAAAAATCTGCAGAGATGGGGGAGCAACAGGAAGACCCAAACATGTGCAAAGGCACATCTCTCAAAATGAACTTAATGTCTGATCTAGTAAACTTGGAGAATTTTCATCAGCCATACCTAATCAGTTCTTCAAACGACAAATTTAGTGCATTTAATACAAACTAGGTTCCAATAAATTAACTGCTTCACTTTGGAGCTGAAATACAGAAGCAGTGCAAAGGATGGCTGCTTACTCTATCCTCACTTCATATAAAAGGACACAAACTCAACATCTTCCATAGCTGAAAACTAACTATTCCTGAAGCAAAGCCTACATTAATATAGTGGGAGGTAGAGGAGGACATTTTTCATATTTTGTAACTTTCCAAAGATGCTTTCTTTTACATTAAATATAAAGTTAATAAATTAGAATTAGTGTTAACAGCAAAACAAACAAAGAAAAAGTACAGTATTTCTATACCTATGTAGCCTGCTATATAAAGTTGTACTATACAGGAGTTAGAAACCATTTCCGTTGTTATAGTAATTTGAACATTTTCCCTCACCTTTCAGTTTTAACCTCTTAACAGAGAAGAGACAAGACTGAGTTCTAAAAGAGAAAAATGCAAGACAAGACAAAAAGGGAACAGTGAGTAGTTGTTGATATTAAGGATACACCCACTCCAGTTTTAACTTTTCAGGAGGCAGCTCTGTCCTAATATCATCATAGTTTTCTACATCAGAAGGAATGAACATTGTGATTGGTCGGCCTCGCATGAACATCTTGATATATTCTCCTTCTGTTGAAACAAAAAGGCACGTTAATCACATGGCAAGTTTACACAAAAGTCACCAGTAATAAGCACAGAGATGCAAATCACAGTGGTTATATAACAATTATTTTTGAAAGGTGAGCTTGGTAAAGGCCCAGATTTTATTTTTTTTTTAAATGGAACATTAAACGCACACAGAACAAGCGTTAGTTGAATTCATGATAGAACAGGCTGAGCATGTAGCATCTTAGACATGCATGTTATAAAGGCAAAACTCAAATTAAAATCTGAAACTGAATAAATAATTGGTCACAGAATTACAGGATGAGATATTTCAGGTTGTAAAGGACCTGAGGAAGTGTCTAAGTCCAACCTCTGCCTGGCCATGAGGCCAGACTAGGTTCCTCTGGCTTTTTCCTAATGCAGATTTGAAAAACTCTTAGGATGGAGATGGCACAGCTTCTCCTGGCACCTGATAGCACCTTGGGGGCCATTCCCATAGAGCTTGCTTCCTGCAGCCCCTCTGTTCGCAGACTCTGTTCCTGCCGGAGACTCTTCCATAGGTGCAGGACTTGGAATTTGTCTCTGCTTAATTAACGAGGTTCCTGCAAGCCCATCTCCCCAGCACAGCCACTGGGCCCCCAGTCTGCTGTCACTGCAAACCTGGGAGTGCCTTGTGTCACCTACCTCAGGCCATTTCTAGAGATGATGAGCAGGGCAGGGCCAGCCCAGAATCCTGCAGACTCCATGTGTCACCTACAGGCCACCAGGTACAGTATGACCCATTAACCACAACCCCCCCAGGCCAACTCTCCAGCTGGTTCTTTGCCCTGCTCAGCCGCCCACCTTTCCAAATCCTAGCAGCCAAGCTAAGGCACAAGAACACCACAGGAAAAAGTGTAAAGAGCTTTGCAGATGAATATAATCAAGAATTATATATCACCACAAACTAATACAGCAACCTATGTTATTAAGCATTGCATCCTGAAGAATGGCAAAAAGCAACAGCTCAGAATGACTCAAGCTAATACTGCCTAGAGCTGTGACAAGATATGGGCATATCATCTCTGTGGGAATCTGAGCACTTCACAAGCCTTTAGTGGATCCTTTTCAAGGATGCCTACCACCAGGGAAAATTACAGTTCCATTTCTAAAAGCCCTAATGACAAAGAGCCAAATACTCCACTAACTTTGCATCAATGAACCTTTTATTGCTCTTCAACTTCATTATAATTAATATCCATTTATAGCATAAATATTAACTAAAGTAATACAATATTCTGCTGTGAATTTGGAACACTGACACTTTTTTACAAGTGGGAGTTTGAAAATTGTAGCAGACACAGGGAACTCAGAGTTCAAACCAAATTTTGAATAGTTGAGTAGAAGTGGAGTAGAAGTAGAGTTGAGTAGAAGAATATCTGTAAATTAGCAATATGGTATTAAGAAATCTCTAATCACATTTGTTGCAACAAGCATTAACATCTAAAATTAAGATTTTTTTAACAATTACTTTAGTACTTCTTTAAGAAACATGAAACAGACTTCCCTACAATGATCAAGGAATGCTTGGAAATATTTCCCCAATTAAGCATAAGATTAATACTCAGACTGCATGATTGTGCAACCTATGTTTGGCATTCCCTAAAACATCTGAAATTGAAATTATGAGAAACTCAGACTTATTTCCACAGAATCATAGCTTAACAGTTCAAGTCAAACTCAAAGATCTAAAAAGGCAAAAGAAACCAGGTCAATAATCGTAATAATTGAACAATTTAAAACTAACACATACATAAAGGTTTTTTTCTTATTTAGCATATTAATACAATGAAAGTTGAGCCACAGAAGTTCAGTACAAAAGGAGCAAATATTAAAAAGATGAAAAACAGTTGTATCGCTTCTTTCCAAGAAAAAACATGGGTGCTTTGAACAAGAACCCCATGAGTCTCTCCACTGAGAACAGTAGAAAACCTGTGTCAGATAAAATAAAAAGGAACAAAGAAAATTACTCCCTCATAGCTAAATTAGACACAACAGTTATTCCACCACATGGATTTTACCACATGCATTGCTTAATTGCATTGCTAAGGAAAGCTAAAGATCGGAGCTGTCACTAGTTTGACATAAATGTTTAGATAATTACTCCAAACTAGTACCATGTCTCATTTATCCACCAATATATTTTTATAGTATGTATATTCAGAGATAAAATAACAGTGGCCAAATACAAGAGTAATGTATTAACAATGACCTTTCTATTAAAATCTGGCACCGACTGTCTTATAATTTAAAGCCTGAGGGTATTTAAAAAGACCACTCGTTAATCCATAAATTCTTGATTCAACACAGAGCTTGACACTTATGGTTCCACAAGATCAGTGCAAAATGACACTACAAATTTAGGATCAAATGTCTCATTGTTGCTTAGAACAGTGGAGACAACCTGCAACTGAAATTCTTATGGTTGGAGGCAGTTGCACCTGTTGGACTCTGCAGATGAGAGGCATGAAGATTCCAAGAGGAATTCAGTCAAGCCTCTGGCAGAAGAGGCTCTCCTGCAGCTTAGGGAAAAGAATATCTACAGGGCACTCAGATACAAATTAGCTCTCTGAAGTTTTCCATTAAAGAAAGAACATTTTTTTTACCTTTATTAACTACCTGTATTTACTCAAGATTACCTTTGAAGATACATATTTAAAACACTTGTTAGAAAGACACAGGCTAGGTAGAACTTGATTAAGCCTCTCCCTAAAGAAGCAGGATTAGAAAAAGAGACAGCCCATTGAAAGATTTTTTTTGTCTAAGACTGTAAATTTCCTTTTGTTAGAATAACCTGTAGGGCAGATATAATATTAATGTAAAAATCTTTTGAAATACTAGAGAGGATGACAGCGTACCAACACCATTCTCAAACAGCAGTTAATTGCCTGAGGCCAAATTCTTGTATTTGCAAGTTAAGAAAATCAGTGATTTAACTCTTTCATACTATACTTGCTCAACTGAATGACCAAGAGCATTAGACTACAATCCTTTCCTGCAGCCCTCACTGTTTTCCAATACAACAAAGCAGCATATCTGGACTTTTATTTCCTTCTTTTGGGAAAAAAGAGCCTTGGTCATACTATGACAGCTATGTATGTAAGGGATGACAAGGGAGAAAAAGTCTAAACTACTAAAGAGAGTGGGTAAAAAACTCACTAAATGCCAACCAACAAAAAATCCTTGACAATTCTGGTATCTATCAGCCTGAAAACACTAGGCATGAAAGTAAAAATATTTTGTTCCGTATAAAGAGATGTTCAGATCCCACTATCCACTGAGCAGAAGCATCTGGGAAAGGGAGGGGGCTGGGGGATGTGTGTGGAAAGGGCCAGGAGGGCACATCATGAAGAATCCTTGGCACTTTCTACGTTAATTAATCTGCAACTGCAGACATCCTATAAATCCTTTCACATATGGATCAAACAAACTGAAAAGTACAGTTGAGGCTCTGCAGGTAGCACACCCAGGTGCCATGGATAACCCGCAGCTCACAAAAAGTAACAGCTCAGGCCCAGAGTTGCTACAAAAGGTAGCACCAAGCAGCTGCAGCACCCTGGCTCCAGGGGCCAGCTCTTCACTGGGAACAGCTGTAGCTGCTTTTTGTGCAGCTTTGAGCTCAAATTCACAGCCCCTGCCAAACTCTGCTTGGCTCCACGATATTTCACCTCTGGAGCTTCAACAGTCTCTTTACACAAGTGCCAGGGAACACAGGATCAGCACTCCCAATTTATGCTCCCAGGATTGGCTCAGGCATAGCAGCCCTCTGGGTGTGCTGGACCTAAGCAGACGCCAAGCAGGTCTTGGCTCTCTGTGCCCAGAGGTTTGGGGAAAATATTAATTCGGCCTCAAAGATGCAGAAACACTTAATTTGACTAAAATGTGGCCCCAGTCAGCTGAAGTGACACAAAACACTGCTCAGAAGGAGAGACACTAAGAGAGAAGCCAGGATATGGCAAGGGCGCATCTAATGGTAGTCTTGAACACGATTCAGGCATATGTGGCTTTGCAAATTAATGTAATGAGCTAGAGAAATATCATGGCTTGGCTCAGCTCAGCCTAGTCCAGCCTGACAGATACCCAACATGCCCTCCCAGTGCTCTCTCTCTGCTTGCATTGATGTTTTTTACCCTGCAGAGTACTGCTGCACCTGCTTTGGAGAGCAGAGCCTTGGCTGTCACTGAGCGACACAAGCACACTGCTGATTTCAGAATAGCACCCAAAAACCTCCTACTACTACTACTAGTTGGGAACTTCTCAACTTCCAGGTGTCAATAACACAAGGCCAGGTTGTTTTCTTTCTTTGTGTGTGTGACAGCATGGCTGCTCACTTCAGCACAGGTCTGCCTATCTCCTGTCAGAAAGTGAATTGGGTAAGCATGAAAACATCAATCCTCCAAGCCTTTATATTCTGAAAAAATAAAAATATCCAGCTATTTAACTACCTTTTTGTATAACAAGGGTTTAGTGTTCCCTCTCCCACACAACAAAATTTACCCTTTATGGTTATGGGTGCATGAGTATTACAGAGGAGAACCTACCAGGGTTTTGATGCATTAACATTTCCACAAGGCCTCTATATCTCCATTAGAATTACTTCTGATACATCCTGGGACTGCATTTGTGTTATCAAAATAAGTGAGTGGTTCAATCTTCATACAATTAAGTGGCATGTTGTAGCCCCTTCCCCTATCATTTAATTCTAGCAAGTAGCTGTTTATAGCTAGAACCTCTGCATGAATAATCTAATTTTTTTTAATACTACATCAGCCTCAGGAACATCTAGGTCTTACTGTATTAAAATCTCAGCTTCCAACTCTATCAGTTTGGCCTCCCAGCTTTGTGTCTTCAGTGAAATTTCAGTGCTTCTACTTTCCTGTGTTAAGTTCATTAGTGTAAGCACTAAGCCAAATCAGTCCCAGCAGGCTGGAGGTAGATGTTAGCAACCAAAATATCTACAGCAAGTTCTTTGGAAGTTTACAGCCTGACGGAGAAGAAAGGGATAAATATGTTGGTGAAACAAGGTGCTGCTAGTGAGAGGGAGCTCCAGAAGCCTGGCTGACCTGCAAGGAAATGCGTGCATCTTCTCTGACAGTCACTGTAAGCCAGCATAGTTACCTTGCATGCAAGGAACCTGTTGACAAGGCAATAGCAATCCAGGACTGACTAAAACTAGGGACAAATAAAATTTGTAGAATAATAGTGAACTAACAAAGTTTTCTGCAAAGCCTCCTTGTACCAAGAAGAGATTCCCATTAGCATGAATAAGCTTTAAATCAGGCCTTATTAAAAAAAAAAAAAAAAAAAAAAAAAAGTTGAAGAAATAAGAAAAAGCAGCTCAATAACATTAAAATTCAACTCCCAAAAATTTCTATTAATTCACCTTTGGAAGAAAGTTTAAAACACAGTAAATCAGGGAAAGCAAGCTGGAAGGTAAGGCTAATGAAAAACCCTGCAAGTGATAACAGAGAACAAAGATATTGCAGTACAAACCATCTGAAAGGCTGAAATCCATGAAGCCAGCACAGAAAGGCTCATGCAGTGGCACTGAAAAAATTTATTACTTTCCCTGAATCATATTCTTAGGGGAATACGAAAGGCCTGCAAAGGAAAATAATAAAAATAGGAAAGGAGGAGAAAAAAAGATCAAAGAAGTCTTTGTAGATTAACTCACAAGTATCTAGGGCAAAAAGCAATTCAGAAGACATGAAAGCTACTATTCAGATACTTCAGAAATTTGAAGACAGCGACACTACAAAATCCTCCCATTTTCCAAAAAAACATGCCGCAAAAAAAAGTCATCAAGTAGTTTTGTAGAGGCATGTGAGAAACCTTCACCCTCAATTAATGATTTCTTCAACAAGACTGGACATAATATTAGAGAATATATTTTATATTACACTATTCCTCATTACACAGGACACTGAGGTAGCCCCACAAGTCTGTGCTGTAATTAACTGCTCTTCAGCAAGCAAGAGTGCACATAATGGGATGTCTAATGAGCATACAGTAGATTATATACATACACACACAAGTTTAGTTCTAAAGGAATTATTACAGTAATTCTGCAAATTATTACTGACTATTTTTCAGTAGGTCCCACCCCAACTAGTTTGAAAGTTCAACATGGGCCGGTGCATTAAAACCCCAGCTCAGTTCCATTTATGTGTAGCAGCACCCTAAAGTGATTTACAAGCAAATGAAAAACCCCAAAAGACTCCAGCTATCTTGCCACGCAGAACACTCTAATAATATACAATAAACTACCACATCCAGGGTCCATTTATTAATCTGTCTTCACCTTCTAGTTGCTTGACCAGTGAAGCTATGCTTTTTAAAACTACAAATAGCTTCTTTCCCACAAGCCTTCTGCTTTCAGGCCTGTGTCCAAGAACTCTGCAGGACCACTAACCTGAGGGACAAGAGCTTAGAAGCCTGTTTCTAATTTAAACCAGTGCTAACAGCACAGAGACAAATAAGCAAATTCAGCCACCAAGCCCAGACTGTTACATTCAACCTTACAGTGGAATTACCATGCGCCTGCAGGTCTGCCATCTCTCACCCCAAGCTATTATGTGCCAATGCCTGCATGACGGACAGACATGCACTGTTGTTACAGAGCCCTGGTGCAATGCCAGCCAAACAGTCAAATACAATAGATGAGACAAGAGACTTGCCCTGATTTGGAATGATTTTACAGCTTTGCCTGAAATTTCTTAACAGATCTTTGGTTAGCCTTCTGAAATGGAGTCAAGCCTCGTGTCTCCACACAAAGAGAGTCATCAACAATGTGAATTTTGCTTTTTAATTTATTGGGTGACATTATGAATCTAGATGTTAACAACAGTTACCATTAGCACTGAAACAACTGAAGTTTAATATTAAACTATAGCTTTTTATAAAAAAAAAAAAAAAAGAAAAACAAAGACTGAACAAGGAATACTGGAATGCTGACTTCACCAAGTATCGGTGATAAAAACTCCCAAGTACACCATTTGGTTTTGTGACAGTATTGATGGATTTCAATAATATGCACTGTGCCTGAACAAGAGCAAGAAGCTCAGTAATGATAGATGGGCGTATCTATTTGCTCTCAGGTATAGGAGCACCTTCAACAACCACCTGATACAAAATCACTGTCTGATGAGAAAGCAGTCTGAGGTAGCCTTTGCACTCTCCACAGACAGCACACATTGTCAGCAGGGTACATGTTTTCCATTGTGTGCTCCACAACTGCTCTGTCCATGAAGCTAAAACTATAACACAGTTAAACTAACAGAATAAAAAGTACTGGAAACTAAAAAAGCACAATTAAAAAAAAAGAAAAAAAAAACCAAAACCAAAAACCTTAGGAATGCAGTGCATGGTTTTCATTAATTCTTTCACATATGGTTTTTATTGCCATCCAAAAAGTTTAAGTGCCTCTTATTACTTTATAATAAGTGAACAAGTGATTCATATATGGAGCTGCTGTCACTGAAAACCAAACTCAAACATACAATCTCAGGGAAATAAATTACCTTTTATCTCAAAATAAGCCAGGTCTTTAACTTCTTGGTATAAAAATATGAATGCCTTATGATTAATACTTTAAAAAATGTTTCTGCTGAAGTGAGAAGCAAGATGGCTTTAATAGGGAATTATAAACACCTGCTGGTAAAGAATTTAAAAGAGTAACTTTAGTTAGGGTCTTTTTAAGGCTGTAGTAAGCACCTGTTCATTTCACCCATAGCTTTATTGGATTTTCACAGAATTTTAGTACTGGATTTTACTCTAAAAAGGTTGGTGGTTTACAAGGACAAACAAACAAACTGACCCTATGACTTCTGCTGCAACACATAACCAGAAGCATAAAGCTCAGGACTAACCTTACTTGAAGTACATACAATTCAACCCAAGTGGGAGAGATAAAGGCACCGAGGGAACAAAACTGGGTACTGAGAAGGTACGAGATGACACTGCAACACTTGCGGCTTTGGCAAGCAGATAAACCAAAAAAAACCAAGTGGCTGCCCACAAGACAGCTGCAGGCTGCGGCTGCCCATGCTGCTGCTGCTCCTGGCAGGAGAGAATTGCCTAGGTCCTGCTGACATTTACATGCAACACTCTCTGGGGGACTCCACACCAAACCAAAGCCAATTCCGACACCACAGCTAATGCCTTTCACTGCTGAAGCTCAGCTATGACTCTCACTTGCTCCCCAAGTCTTTCACTTTAATAGCTAATACCAACACCAACAGAAACCACAATGAATCTACAGAGTATCAGAAGACAGATATAATTGCAGTATCTTCTGCTGCTAGAAAAATTACATTCTGAGAGCTAAGCATGCAAAAATGTGTTCAGCTGTATTTTGTGGTACTATACCATACCAACATTTTTAAAGCTATTTTTTTTATTAGCTGAATCAAAAAAAGGAAACAAACTGATTCCAGGATGTTCAAAGCAACACAAAATTGATGTCTTCCATCCCATTATCCTATGCAAACACTTTCTGCTATGAAAATTTGCAATTTCACAGTGATTCCAAACTTATTTTATGTGTGTATAAAGACACTGATGTATTTTTACTGTAGATTTGCTTTGAAGCTTTACAATTTGCACACCAGCAGTCTTCCCAAGAGCGTCCTTCACAGAATTTCTAGGTCTAGGAAGCACATGGATGCAATCCTTACGGGAGATGAGTGCTGGGAGCATACACAGTGTTTTACACACAGCTCAGTGAAATGAGCAGCTCAGGGGAGCTGCTGTAACTTAATTAACAATGTGCTAGAGACTGCTCACCCCTAGAGGCAAAGGCTGGCATGCCACAAAGGAGCATTAAAGCAGCTGTAACTTTTTGTGCTCTTGCCTTCCAGAACAGGAAGTTTCTGTACAAACACCATGAGCAAGGGCAGCTTTTCATCCCACCCTACCCAGGACAACACTGTCCAAGTCCACAGGATTTACCTCAGAAACATGATGCTAACTGTCTGTACAACTCTTCAGCTTCCTGACCAGTTTGGTCAAGGTGCCAACTGGACATTGTTTTACTTATGTGGCAACTGTCAAGTACAAAACAGGCTAAAGTCATCTGTCCTCGTGTAAAAGTGACCAAGTATTGCTAAGCTTATACTGGGAAGGATGGGTAAACTGCTGCAACAACAGCAACCTACACAGGCTTTTTTCTGTGGCAGCAAACACAACGTAAAAGCTAACAGTCTCACACACACAGACACACTCTAAAACCTGTCAAAAATACATTCAATTGTCAATATTAAAAAAAACCAAAAAACCAAAAAACCAAAACCAAAAAAACCAAAACCAAACAAACAAAAAAAACCAAAACAACTTTGAATCCTCTAATTGTATCCGCATCCATGTTAGAGACAGAACTATGTTTTGCCACTCCATGTATTTAAAATGGAAGCAAATGCATTTTCTATTACAAGACTTTCCCTCCACCTCCCACATGTGTGGAACCCGGTTATCTGCATCATGTTTCTCTTTGATTCCAGTTAGGCTCAGGACAGACTATGGCATGACACACTTGGAAGGGGCCCATGCATCACATCCTCTGCACAGTAACACAGAAGATAAGGAACACACTGAAGTCACTGAAGTTACAGCTACTAGAATGAGAGAATTTCAGGATGGTCCATTTTGGGCAGAACAAGCATACTTGTAGAAGCACATTGTAAGAAAGTAATTAGTACTGAAGGTATTTTAGCTATACATAACTTGGTTTTGTAAAAAGCTGGTTTTACCAGGAAAGGTATTTTTAACATAATAGTTTTATTCAAAAACTTGCGAAGGTAAATTGCAGCTGGTCTGGCCACTACTGATTAGCTTTCCTTTTACTGCACATTTGTACTCTTCCACAGCTGGTTTGTTAAGCACCATGGCGTAATGTAACATTTCTTCTTTGTTCTTGGTACTTATTAATTCCCTTTCACACATCCTGTCTCTGAAGGTGCTTTTGGTAAGCATTAATTCAGAATATTTTTATACCTGTAATTTCTCTGTGAACTAGAAAAAGATAAAGCAATTGGATCCAAGTTGATTTTTGCTTTCATTCCAACAATTAATATATTAACTTTCAAAAAATCAGAGGGCTTTTTTTTCTTTTTTGAAGGAGACCAAAAGCAATCAAAGTGTGAGTAATGCAAACTTGCTGGCAGCACAGAATCTGAAGACTACAGATTTTTTAATTAGCAGCAAAAAAGCACAAGACAAAACCCCTGTACATAGATCTGTTGTGTACAGCATGCACTTGGTTACATGCTTTAGTTTTGAAACTGCATGCTTCAGTACAGTTTGCAGGACATTCAAAGCAGAGTAGTTTTGCAACACCAGAAGTGGACTCTTGTTGTCACATCCCAAATGTTCAGATAGATGGCTCCTTTTCCTGACTGAACAAGCTAGCAGCAGCAGGTAGCCACAGAATGCACGATTCATCGGGGCAAAGACATACACTTCAGAATAGACTCATTTTTCGTTTCAGGAGACTATTAAAACCTTCAGTCTCTGTTCTTGTCTAATCAGCATTTATATGTTGTAAAATTGGCAAGACAGAAAGCTGAGATAAAACAAATCTTTTAGTTGGCAGTTCTTAACACTCTGATATCTTAGGCAACAATGCAAGACTTCTATTTGAACACATATTCCTCTCTGATGAAATTATGTGTGCCATAATTTATTTGAACTATCCCCAAATAGTCCCCATACAGATTGCAATGTGCATATGCGTATAAATTTCCAAGAGAACAGAGCTGAAATATTAAGACAATGATTAAGAGACTGATGCTCTTTCATGGTGAAAAGCCAAATAAAAGATTTGTGAGAGTGCTGAATTAGAAGAAAGCGACCAAAGGGCATAGCTTAATTCTTACCTTGGCTGTTTTTTTCACGAGTTGACATTTTTGCTAGTTATGGGACAGAAATAAAATATCTTAAAACTATTTCTAAAGTCTCACTCACACTTGCTTGGATGAAGACTGGTACATAGGTCAAAATTTTAGATTATTTTTATAACCTCTCTCTATGCACATATACATAGAGAAAATAATTTTTAGAAAATTGTTTGTTTGACAAAAATAAATCAAATCCTCCCACCACCCACCTACCAAAAACTTCTGTACTTACTGAAGACCCAATCTGTTGAGATATTTCTCCATAATTTTAAAGATTCATATATGTGTCTGGAGTAACTTTTTGCCAAATGAATTCTTGGAGTTGATTAATGCCATTTTATCTCTAAACCCCTGTTTCGTAAGCATATGTCCCAATGTATTCATTTACAGGAAATACTATTCAGTCAAAAGCAAATATTTTCAACTTCATCCAGTATTTAAAAATAAATGTTTTTATTTACCTTGGCTGACAATGACATCTTTGTGCCTGTGGAAAAATTAAAAATATTATCATTAATAATATGCAAAATGCTTATCAAGGCAATACCATCAATTTTTACCCATTACTGCACTTGGCAATCGCATCAGATTCTGTGTACAGTGTAACTGTAGTGTACCATGCTCAACAGCTTATCTTGATCATTGCAGTGCATTTTTATTCATACATTATTCTATGCAGCTCACTGTACCTTTCAAGTAACTTAGTCTTTGGCCCTATGGGAAGGGCTTCTAAGAATTACTCTGAAAATTCCAAATAAAAAAAGCTTTTAAAAATAAATTATAGAGGGCATGTTCCTTGTGCACAGAAAATTCCATTTTGAGAGTGAGAACTTGTAATAACCAAATATTTTAAGCTGCCAAACATCCTCAGGCCTGCATGCAAAGCATTTAACACCTGTCAAAATAAGCTGTCAGCACACAACAGCACAATTTTTTCTAGGAATTAACTCTATTGGACACATGGATTAAATGTAAGCAAGTTGCAGTTTCACTTAAACCAGATCCCTGCAGCATTACTGGATGTGCAACACAAAGTCTTCAGTAGAGCATAGTTGAGACATCTCTCCTTACCAGAGGCAGAAATGAGTTACTCATAAAAAACTCAGTATTTTTTTTTATTTTGTGAAGAGGGAAGAAATACTAATTTCCAGCATCAGACCTACTTCTTAATAGAATAACACTCCTGGATAGGAGAATGCATTGCATAAAACACCCTCTTGAATTCATTTGAAATTCAGCAGAAAGGTATGAGTGGCATCCAGTATTTTTAGCTGGATGGAGGTCAAATTTTTGTAACAGTGACAAAGGGTCAAGCATATGCATGAGGGAAGTAATCTCTGGCTGCTGGTGGAATCACCCTTTGCCACACTATCAAATGAAAAATTTAAAGTGGATTCCCAGTCTTGCCTGAAAATCACTGAATGATGGGTTGCCGTGGGAACCCTCTTGCTTCTTATGGCTTTATCAGACTGATTTACAGCCCTGTGCTGACTTACAGGCTGAGCTGCGTAAACAAAGTTCATATCCTGGGCTGATAGTGCAAAGCATATGTAAAACATTTCTGTCCTGGGGCCCACATTAGGGGCTGAATTCTGCTCCCTTGCACAAGACCTCCGTAGCATCAAGCAGATGAGGCCAACGTTTCTAATTGGGAACAATAAATTAAATACAACAATATGTCTTTGCACAATACCAACCAGTTCTTATGGAAATGTGGCGCACAAAGTGAGTAAGAAATGATTATAAATGTATGTCCTTGTGTGCAAACGGTGCCCCTGTTACAAATCTCAGCTTAAGAAGAAAGGACACAACAATAAAACATCCACACTTCAAGCAGGTGGTGGTATACAATTCACGTTTGAGGCTTTGTTTTTGCCAAATATAGTTAAGATACAACAGCTTCAAGTTACAGACAGCTTTCTCTAACAATAATTAAAATTAATTTTTATTTTCCATGCTTTTGTTAGATACCTGACTTTTATTCTACATTAGAGACTGTAGAAGGGCAACATTTGAGATCTCTCAGAAATAAGTAGAATAACAGAAAAATGAAATAAAATACCTCTATTTTGACCATGTCTGAACCAATATATAAAGTATCAATAAAAGTAAAATTTATTTTTTACTTTTAGCAAATTTGAAATATGTATTACACTGTAAAAGGTATTTTAGTAGAATAGTAAAAACCCCAGCAAAAAAATCAAGGCAGAGGGTTTTGTCATTCCAAAATATTATCCAGCAGTGCCATGCTATAATCTAAATTGCCAGAGGGCTTTTAAATTCCAGCAGTGAAAACCAATTATAAAAGGAAAGGAAATACTTGCAAAATATGTAACACATAATCCCCTCACACATAGCACTCCACTGCTCTGCAGAACTCTTCAGGCTAAGCATAAAGCTTTTAGTAAATGTGCCGCTATCCACACCCAAGATTAGTTTGTTTTGTTCTTCCCATTCCCAGCGAAGAAGGAATGCACTTGCACCACTCTTGACTAGGTATTTGACAGTCTTAGATGCAAGCTAAGGAGAGCACTACAGACATAATCATAAAAAAACTGGCAATTAATCTGAAAGGTCTGAGGTGCTTTATTTCAGAATGGTTTTCAGGTAGTTCTGCCTTGGACCAATTAAGGGCTATTAGCATGAAGATTAATGAGCAGATCTAGGAATCTGCAGACAACACCTAGCTGGAAGAATATGCCAGCACACTGGGGGGATATTGGCAAATAGGAGAAGGATCAGTCAAAAAATCAACACAACAATTACAGAAAAATTTCAACAAAGTCAAAAAGAGCAATTAAGTGTGTGAATACAAAGCGGGAAACCCAAATGGCAGAGAGTACTGAGGACAAGAGTGGGTCACAATAAAGGCCAACAGTGTGGGGTTACAGCAAAAAGCAAACTGCTGCCCCTGTGCTGACAGGAGCAGGAGTAACTACTCTGTGCTATTCACCCCCAGAGGCACTGACTGGAGACCACAAACCAAGAAAACCTGCTGCTGAGGAAGGGCGTGAGAGGAACGGTTGGCTACAGCACATCACCTGCTGAAGGTGACACTGAAAAGAAGATCCTTGCCTATCATCTAGAATGTGCAACCAGGAACCTGATAAACAGTTAAATTGAGGGACTTATCTGAAATCATAAAAGTATATTCCTACTATTACAGTCTACTTTGGAAACATATCCTATGTGAAATCCAGAAACTGACTCCAAGGAAATATACTTGCATTTTCAAATCAGCTTTAATTAGGAAAAAAAAACCAAACAAAAACAACTAGGGGGAAGTTTCACATCACTGGCATTAAGCCATAAAATGTCATAATTCTGCTAATCCAAACAGGCAATACTAAAACATATTTACACAAGAATTACTTTATTATAATCTTACAATTCCATGGGCACCTGGAGCACCAAACTGCCAGGATATGTAAGTACTCATGGTAAAAAACAAAGATGCAAAAGGTCCTAGCATACACACCAGTAAGTTCACTAGAATCGTGTGATTTCATAATATTTTGACTCTCAGGTTCTGTTGTTTTTATGTACCAAACCAATACATACTTGTCTGCATTCTTTGCCACTTTTGATATTAACTTAGATGTTGATGCTACTCTCATCAGCTTGTTGCGACTGTCATCTGAACTCTCCCAAGCACTGTGAGCTTTTTCAACAGTCAATGATTTCTTTATGCTAGAAGAAACAAAACAAGTTTTACAATTACAAGATAATGATGTAACAATATCTGGAACTCGTATGCAAATGGACAGATCAAGCAGCAGGAGACAAAAGCAGAGCTAGATCTTCCTTCAAGCTGCAGCACGAAACAGGGAAAAAAGATTAGTCAAAAAGTTCTAACTGGATGAATGAAAACAATTGAGCAAGACAATTGCCAAATATTTTATCTATTCTTTTCCATTTCCAAATGCTCTCACATAAAGACTTGAACAAAATAATTCTATACTTCATTACTACATCACTAACAAATTACAGTAGTGGAAAAAATGAGGCTAAGTATATAAGCCTTAAAGAATAAACTATATTTAAAAAAATCACTTAAGTAGATAACAATGTAATTTTTTTCCCTGATTAACTGTTCATCAGCTTTAGCACATTGATTTTTGAGGCAGAACAGTTCTATCAGATGAAAGTTACATATAGAAGCTTTGCAGTTAGCACATACTAAATCACATTAATGGCTTTAATCTTTTTGAAACAAATGTCTGCAAACCTCTTGCATGAGTAAGACAAGCTAGGTTTGGCCTGATACTACAGACAAACCCATGAATTCTGACATAATTTTTCAGCAATCTTACTGCAGCCAATTTACACTAATGGGAACTTGCAAATTTCGCAGTCACTAGTTCAAAAATCTCACATGTGCCTTAATCACAGAATACATGTTCAAAAAGTTACCTAGCCCAAATTAACCTTCACCCAGCTGATTTAGAGTTTGCACATGTCCTGCTAATAGTATCACACTTCATCCCGTCAGAAATGCTTTTTGCAGGAGTTAAGTCCTGAAATGCAACCTTAGAAATGGCAAGCTCCTTCTACAGCACCTCAAGAGGCTCAAAGGTCCTGTGACAAACAAGTTAATCAAATCAAGTTAAACCCTTAGGAGACTGAAAAAGACATTTATTTTTCCCCACACTGCAAAAGATTAGTAAGCAAGACTTCAGACATCTTTACAGGGAGATACCAAGCAAGAGAACAACAGGCCGCAAGTTCAGCTTCAGACAACTCACAGGTTTGTGCAAGACATGGAGACAGAGCCTTTATGGAGTGTTATAACATGCACCAGTCAAGTGGAAGTTTAAATATTTATAAGAGCTGTGAATTCAAGCGATGCAAGACAACAATCTTGTGAACCAAATGGGTCAATTTCAAAGTAATAAATTGAATTTTCATTTTGTTTCAGTATGTAAGTGCCAGAGAGTAAAAGAAAAAAATTACACCTTCGAAAACGGTAAGGTAACAATGAATAAAAAAACCAAAACAAAACTAAAAGAAACCATGCCAAGTGATCTGCATAGTTTTGAAACTCAGAAGCTATCATCCAAATCTTAAAAGCCATTTTCTTGACTTCAAAATGCAATCTAGTATCTCTAAAATGTACCTTTTTTTTCCCCCCTGTGCCTAATTCCCACAAAAATTAGTGGGAACTTAAGAGGCAATCCTCAAAAATTTCTGCATTTACTCAAGTCAAGTAGTCCTATGATCTGGGTATAAAACCAGAAATTCACTCATGTAAAGAATGAAAGTAAGCCATCCTGCAACCTAGCAGGAATTTAAAAGGGAAAGGCCATGAAATAAAAAAAAAAAAACACCAACAAAAACAAAACTGCAGTCACTTCACAGAATAATTTGAGAGTAAAAATTTCTGAACCAAGAGTTGCAATCATATTAGTATTTAAAAAATACTGTTATGAGACATAATAATGGCCATGTGGAAAATACACTCCATAAATTCAGCTATGTCAGACATAATCTATGAAGTGTATTTGAGAATAATCAAGTCCGAGTGATCATTAAATATTTTATAATCACGGCTGATTAGAGGTAATCTACTGTATTAGGATTTTAATCTGAGAACAAAAAAACCTCTGTAATCTTGAAAATGTATTAAAAAACCCATGCATTTTTATGTATTTATTCTGCTGGAATGCATATGGAATGCATCTTCTCCAGCAGAAAAAGTATCCAACCTTAGTTTGATCATGAGATTAGAACTATTTCACATGACTTGTTGTCAAATATGAACCCAGTATCATTACAGTCATTTCTAGTTCTGTACTGTGGTACTGTGAAAACCTTTTAGCTGGAGCAGAACTCTTGCTTTCTGGAGTTTGCCTGTGTGTTTGGAGAGTCTGTGAGGAGGGCTGGGGAGAAGGTGATGCTTGAGTTTGTGCACTTTGATCATTAGAATGAGAGTCCTCTTTTTTTTCTTTTTGTCCTGGAGCTTTTTCCTTCTTTTTTTCTGTACCGCTGTAAAATAAAGTGTAACATAGGGAGGGAAAAAAAAGAGAACAAGCAAATAAATTAGCAAGGTGGGAGAAAATGTCCTCTGTGAAAAGATGGGAGAGACATTTAAAAACTTACTATATACAACCACCAAAAGAACACCTTGATTATTTATTCAATCTCTCCATGTTAGCATTTTGCTGAACTAAGGTTTATCCACTCTTTCCAACAATAAAAAACAGTCAGGGAGACATGGAAGAATATTTATATATTTCAGCTGTACTATGTTAACTATGATTTTAAAATTAATACAACTTTAATTTGAGTGTGTCCTTCATTCATGGGTTCTCCTACAGCATTCAAAGCTGACACAAATTGATACTCCACAAATCTGCTGTCCCTCAGGAAGAAACCATCCCCTGCTTCAGAGCTCACTGACCACCACGTTGTGCTGCCAGCCAAGGTTCAGTGCAAGCCAAGGCAGACTTGTGCTGTCTCTCATTAGTGTAAGTCCACCATGAAACTATTTGTGGACATACATGCCACTAGCTTTGAGATGCCACCAAAGCCCTGGAATGCTGGTGCTGGTCCCTGGGCTCTCCTTGGCTGTACCAGAGTTCAAAGGAAATCATCCCTGAAAACTCATGGCTGTTTTGATCTCTAGTTGACTAATACCAGATTGTCTCACAACTTCTTTAATGCCTTCAGCCATGACAGCTAAGAACACATCTTTATTTTCATAGTGCTGTATGTATTAGTTTAATATTTGAAACTGATTTAAATACATATCATTACCAACCTTAAATCTACTAAAAACCAAACCAAAGGTTTGCTGGGTAAACAGAAAGATTAATTAAAAGGTTCTTCTATGAAGTTGCATACTTTGTAATATACTGAATCACACAAACAATACTGGGACCTGGAAGAGAAAAGTACTCTCAAGTGAATGGCCTATTTCTTTTTCAAGGTAAAAAAATTAAATATTTCAAGACAGATTTCTCAGTGAATAAATAAAGCAAGATACAAACAACAGCTAAAAATGTAATAGAAAGATTTTTGTCTTAGGGTCAAAGTAACCTGCAAAGTAAAAAAAGAAAGAGTATCTTTCTGAACATGAGAATCCAATATTTTTTCCCTCACAACAATTTCCCCTCCCCACCTTGAATTCTCACATTACCATAGTTATTTGTATTTCCATTTACCTTTTCCCAAAACACGAAGAAAACAATAAAGCAACATTCAAAATAAATTAATAAAAAATGGGCACCCAATTTTAACATATCATTCTTAAGAAGATTTTTTTTTGTTTCTTTTGTTATTTCAGTTAAATTGTATCATCTACCACTGAGACAAAGCCCCCAAGGCTTACAGGAGTTCAACTTTTCCAACTGCTTTCAGAGAAGAGACGCATTGAAAAACAGGTCAAAACAGGAACATGAAACCCAGACAAATCTGTAAGGATCACTCAGGATTTCTACTGTAAAACATACTATCCAGTTTAAAATGTCAATACAATCAATCAGAGTGACATTTGCTTTTCAAAAAAACCCAGATGAAAGCAAAACAAAGAGCTTTCACATGAGGGCTTATATGTGATCACACAGAGAACAAAGCTTGGAGAACTGTGAGGTTTTGATTAATAATTTATAACCAAAAATCCTTAATTAACTGGTAGCATAGAAAATTTTTTTTTTTTTTTCAGAATACTTAGCTTGTACTGCTGGGTGCAAAGCACACTACACTTAATCTTTGTGCATTCTGTTGGAAGAAATGCAGTATAGTGAAATAAATTCTCAGAATCTCTTTTCGCTGAAGAAAACAGAAGTCCTCTCTATTCCTACTGTGACAGGTACACACCACTTTTTGTAATGTCCTATTGAACATCAGCAATTCACCTCTGCACTCTCCCAGCAGGCTCAGGTGAATGCCACCTGCTGAGAGCAGCATATCATCTAATTTATCAGTTCAGTCTCATATTTTCTGTGTTCCTAGCCAAACTCATCTGATCTGTCTCCTAGAAACCGCAGGTTTGGCATGGGAATGTCTTCACTGAGCTTGTCACTGTGCATTATCTATTTCACTTCTCTGCCATGAGGTCCAGTCCTTAATTTTTTTGTTGGGCCATGAGAATCACTGGACCACTCTGGTTTCACTCTGGATTCTAGCACAAGGTATGCTTGGATTCCAACAAAGCGCTTTTATCTACCACCAGGTTGCAAGAAGGCTTCTTTTTTGGCTGGCATTTTAATTTGGAAGGAAATCATGTAGAAATGTGGCAGTCTGAGTACTGCTACATATATCTTTGCTCTGAATTTATTTGGTTTGCTCACTTCTGCTAAAATGTTCAGCTTAATTGTATTATGACTGGCTAGTACAGAGTGGCTCTCCCACTAATACCTCTTCTAGTAGGTCTTGTGTAACTGCTGAAATCAAATCAAAACCAGCATCTTTTCCCGTGGGTTTCATAAGAGTAGCTGTTCTGGGAAGCAGTCATTTAATGCATCCAAAAATTCTTTCCAAAACCCAATTTGATGAGGCATTTCTTCAGTCTACAAGTGAGTAGTTGAGAGGTATTACTATCTGTCCTGACTTTTCAGCTTCTCTAATTTCACTTAGTACAGTGTTTCATCCTTTGGACCACAACACATTGGCATCTGCCATGGATGGTGGTCACTCTGAAACATCAAGACTACTGTTATCAGATGCTATTTCCAGAAGAATGTTTAGTCTTAAGGAAAATTATCAAACAGGTCTCTGACAGTCATTGTTTGGTTGGTTTTTGTTTGTATAAAGTATAAACCTATTTCCAGTCCAAACTACAGGGTTGAAATTTTCTCAACATATCCATGACTTCCTCTCTGTTAATGGGACATCATCTACCTGCTGTTCACGGAACATTCCTGGGCTCTGATTTTAGTGACTGCTGGTATTTTAGCATGCCTTTGCTGAAATGAGACATCCTGCTGCTGTGGAGCTACTGAGGCAGCTGATTATATCCATGGTCTCAATATTCAGGTTCACAGGACAAGATTAAACAGTCCAGGAAATGAAACTGCTCATTCATAGAAGAAATGCACACACTAAACTTCAACACCAGTTACAGTTTGGACACAAGTAGGCCTTATGATATTTTGGCTAGAAGTACGGCTGTAGAACATGAAAACCCTTAGAACATGAAAAGCCCTAGGTAGGCTATAGGGTTTGTTTAGAACCTAAAGGTTAATTCTCTGTCAGCTGATGACCTTGTCCACCTGCTGCACTAGTTCAAGCTTCAGCCTGAATAAAGGCCTGGATAAGGCGGGGTGAAACATTCCAGTCTCCTTTGGCCTCTCTCCTTTTCAACACAACAAGTGTTAGAAATAAACATGGTTACTCTGCCTTTGTGAGCAGATGGGACTACTACTGGCATTTACTTGCCTTTCCTCTCCCCTTTCTTGAGCTGGTAATTTTACAAAAGGGCAAATTTGTTTCTTCCAAGTACCAAACAAATTTAAGTAATAAAGACATGACAGTAAAAGGAACTCCTGGAAACAGGACCTTCCAAAGCCTTTCTAAAACAAGTCTTGACAAAGGGAGTCATGTGTCTTCAGCTGCACTGGAACCACCAGCACCTCCCCTGGATAGCTACCCAGGGGGCCAGGGAGAGCTGCCCTCTGCAAATGAAGGTTTTCTCATTTGGCCTATCCAGGTCTCCTTTTAAAGACCTTAACTCAGATGAAAGGGATGCCAGCCACTCCACTCTGCTCTTCTTCTGTAGTCAAGTGTTGAGCAGCCAATGAATCAAGCAGGTGATTCAGCACAAACGCAAGCTGAACACCACAGGAACCAGACTGGCTCTCATCAAAGTGCCAAGAGCCACAGGGCTAAGATTAATAGAAAAGTGCTAACTAAGAAATACCTTCCTGCAGGAATGTCTTTTGTCCCTGAGCCTGTCGCACTAGCAGATAGAGACATACACTGATCCCTGTCTGATTTATTGTTTTAAAGTAAATGTAAGAATTCGATAAAAAGAAAGTTATGCAATGCTACAAAGTGGAGAAGAGCACCAATTCCCTTTCCAAATTCCAAAGGGCACTAAAGCTTCTTCTGGTTTATTCTCATACAGTTTATATTTGCTTGCAGCATTTTTATTCCCTGAAGTATATAACTTCCCTGTCTTGCTGTACAGCACAATATTTACATCCACACTAGAAGATAAACCAGCTACTGAAGCTACCAGAGTACTCTACAGAGGCCAAGAATTTGTTCACATAACTTACCACAGTTACACATTAGAGTATTCTCTGCCCCGTGGCTATATCTGGCAGCTTGTTCTTCACAACAAACAAGAATAGGTACAAAACCTACTGCTGAAGAAGCCATGCAATTACTGTCTAACAGACCCACAGAAAAAAGCAATTAAGCAAACACTTCATTTACTGTATGAAGCTGAAAGTATTACATGGAGGAAAATCACTACTGTTTAGTTCATAGCTCATTTAACTTCCAAATTATTCAAGCAATATTATTTCTTCACATTTGAGATCTGATAGAGATATTTTTCATAAGGACTAAGTAGCCATATTTTGGGTTAGATTTTCTACCCAAAAATGTAAACCTTTATCTTACACAATTTACTATTGTCTCATAGTTATTTTGCTATTGCCTACTATTTACACTCCAGACAATGAAGTCAGTTTTGCCCTTTAATCTCCTTGAGGGAAGGAAGGAGGGGGGACAAAAAAAAGCAACAACAAAAAAAAGCATATGAATACCAGAAGGAAAAATTTTCCAGTTGTACTGGAAGTACATTTTCGTATTCCCTTAGTGAGAATTCATTTTGGACACTACACACCAAAGAAATACTCTAAATTTTTAAATTCTTTTTAGAACTCTTCTGTACACAGCCCAACAACATGGTAAATCTCCAAAGTTTATTTGTGCCTTACTGGACTTCAGGCAGCTCTGCTGAATGCTGTGCAAAGACAAAAATCAAGCTCTTGCTCTGTTTGGTTTTGGGGTTTTTTAATATATAAAAATTTGATTTTCATAACAATTTGGATACCTTTTTGCAGCAGATGAAAGTGTTTCTTTTCTGGCAACAGAAACAGATGAGCTGTGGCTTGTTTTCCTGCTTCCTGTACTTCCGTTAGTTATACATGACATCGAGATAGCTTCTCGGAGGCTTGGCTGACCTACAAAAAAGCAATATTAAAGAATGTCAGGTTTTATAGCTATATCCAGAGGTCCACACGAACAACAAAAAGCTCTCAGTTGTGGACCTGGTATGACACAGCAGCAGCCTGAGCACTCAGGACAAACATCCGGTGACACATAGTCATGAAACCTTAACCTAAGCAGCTGGAACCAGGAAACCTGGGACACTAAGGCAGGCAAGAATATGATGTGATAGAGGTCAGTTTCTCTACTGCTATGATGTCACGAAAGAATTATTAAATTATTTAAGGGTTGTGATTCTAAAGATTCAAAAAAACAAAAAATCAAGACTTTTGAGTTTCATTTCAGCTACCCCTTCCATCTTAAAATACCTTTTAGTATATGCCCATGGTACAGCTATTAAGTTTCTGATACTGCTCACTCTGTAGAATGTGTGCCCCATCCAGTGAATATTACAGACTCTCTCCAGGGACAAATGAAGAGCGCATATGTGAAGAAGGCTGTTGTCTGTCACATGCCCACTTCACTCATTGCAGAAGTTTAAAACTATGCAGTGAATGTGGGAGGGGATTGCAAGGAAGACAAGGGGGATCAAAGGCTCTTCTATTTTCAGAGCTGAACACTAGCCTGGCAATTAGCTCCCAGACCTGACTCTTCCACAAAATGCCAGTGAAATACAAGGCATTTTACTCAAACCTGATGTTTCATCCTTTCCCACTAACTGTGTCTCTCTTTTTGTGCGCCAGTTTTATTTCCAAGCTATTACTTGGAGGAGAATTTTGCCCTTCCTCCTTTAAAGTGCCAGACTTGTACTTTTCCCTTTTGAAGTGAGAAAGATTCCTAGGGTAATGTCACATTAAGCATCCAAAAATCAGTGGTCACTTTTGAGCCCCTTTGTGTCACATGCCCATTTCACAGACAGCAAATTTCTATTGCATCTCATAGGGTTGTCACTCTGACTTCAGAAACAAACACAGAGGACGTGACTGACAGAAAAATAACAGGTCTGTGTTCATGGCAGGCTTCGAATAGTGTGAGACAGATATGGCATGAAGCCACACACTGAAGATAAAAGTGAGGAGTAAAACAGCAGTTGGGGAAAATTGGGGACAGTTCTGTGCACAGACGACAAATACACAGATGCCTCATTTGAACACTACTAGCCATGTGTCATAGCACAGCTCTTTCAAGCAGGCTGAGAGGCAAATTGATTCTTATTTTAAACTACCACATTATATACAAGAGATGCCCATCAAGGGAATATTAGATGTCAGAACTATTTGGATGAATGAAATGGGCTGGCCTACACAAACCAAACAGTGCTTCAAATGCACCAAGCAGCATGTGATCACATCTGAAATTCAAATCAGGAAAGACAAAAGGAGCATGTGGAATATTCCAGGCTGAAATAAGAATAAAGGAAGTCTGAAGACAGTAAAGACACACTTAAAATCCAAAAACACTTTGAAGATCATTGTTCTTCCTAAACTCTAAATAAATCAATTTGGTATGATCCCTTCCAAGCGGTACTTTTCAGAGACTGTTTTATTTGTAATGAAAATTTTATTTGCAACATAAACATTTTGGAATAAAAATTTGTTTTAGAATTTGTTGTAATATACTGCACAAAACCTCTAAAGCTCAAGAGATGTTTTTACTTCATATAATTCAGATGCAAGAACAAAAGCACATGAGCTTAGAAAGCACATTTACTATAAAAGCCTCTAAATTAGCTGCTTTTATTTTCAGTGACAAAGTAAGTCATCTTCTCTGTGGAGATGCATAAATCAAGGCCTATGATTCCCTCTTGAACTGAGTATGACCCTAAGATCTCTGTCTGCTCATTGTAATAGATTAATGTCTCTCCAACCAGCTCTAGCATGGCTTTCCAGAAACGTGAATCAGGAGACGTAAGAGCAGTTATTTCTAGCATGGTGGTTAAGGCACTCAGTGGGATGTCTAAAGGACAACAGTGCTACAGACAGGGCACAGGACCTTGTTAAGATGGGGAACACACTGTCAGTATGCAAGAAGCACACTGCTATTTCTTTTACTGGCTACATCTAGAATAATTCCCCCTACTAGGTATGGAAAGTGTTAGCTCCTGCTTATGTCCAGGGACAAAACTGATTAAAAAAAAACCTCTACATCAGCATATACTCATGACAGGAATATGCACTGCTCCATGCATTGATGAACACAATAACAATAAAAAAGAAATCCAGACAGCAGCTTTGAGACAGTTTTCCAGTAATGTGGTTATTGATGGTAGATTGGCAAAGTACCTCAAAATGTCAGCAAGAGACATGCAAAATTACATTTGAGATTAAGATTTTTGAAGTAAAAACTATTTTTGCAAAATGACTAACAATTGAACATAACCCAGATAAAAAACTGCAGTGACTTTTTTTTTTTTTTTTTTTTTCAAGCGTCATAAATATATCAGGCTTTCTTACACTCCAGAACAAAATCTTGGTCGGTGTGCCACACTCGATGTGCAAAAAAATGTAAAAAGGCAAATAAAGCAGCAAAAAACCCCTAACAAACAAAAATCCCCAACCCCACACTCAACATCCCTAAGAAACAAGGCCCCTTCCAAATTCTCTGTATACTGCATGCTAATTAGATGGTCAAAAGCTGCTTTGGAATACCTACTTATAAAGGGATGAAAAAAATTAAATTAATCATCTGCAATTATAAGTAAATTAAATGCATTTACATTTTAAATCATGAAAAGGAAAGGCGAGTTTTAAGTCCTGTGCACATCCCAAGCAATGAAATCTGGCTACTGACAGAGACACAGAAGGGGGATCTTCCCAGCTGGGTCAGAAGTCCAAGGAAGCTGACCCACCAGTCCAAACCACACATCTCTCTTAATGACTTTTAACCAGGGCATCTCTGTAGTCAACAGATGTCAAAAATTAACAATACTATAACCTTCTCCACTGCAGAGATAATCCTTCACAGTAGTCAAGTGCTTTTGCTTCAGAGACCTGGGAATAATGAAGCAGCACAGGAGAACAGAAATTCCAGAGCAATCCACTGAAACAATTGAGCTCTCCCAGCACTGGGCTGCACACCTCTGCCAATGTCATGCCATTCGCCACCTGCTAGCATAAGCAGTCTGAAATTTTTCAGACTGAGTAGCACTTAGCTTTATCTGCTAGTTTGGAACAAAAACCAGATGTAAACTGAAAGTAGAATGAAAGGCAGTGTATGGTGACCAGGATTAAAGCCAAATTGTCAGAGATCAAAGCGGTAAGAAGGTCTTTCATGGGACAGATTCATCTCTGTTCTGATAATTTTCATAGAATAGTATCTGTAGAGTTCAAAAGAAACATTTTATTAACATCTGTCAAGTATACAAATGTGTAAATGAAAGATAAGTAGGATTAGAAAAAACAGACCACAATAAACCAAAAATCTATTTCCAATTCTTTATCAGCCTTGATTAGCTAACTGGGGAAAAAATGAAGCCAAGCTGAGAGTGGTAAGTTTGAAAATGTGTGTCCTGTGATAACATGATAGCCTTTTCCTCCAAACATACTTACAAGGTGCTGGAGCAGAGAATCAATTAGTAATTCACTTTTCTTCCCAAACCTCAAACTTAGAATATTTTACATAAAAATGTAGTTGATTCTGTCATCAAATATATTTGCTGAAATAATTTCCTCAATATCTTTGTATTTGCTAATATTCTGACAGGTAAACTGCCTTTCTTACAAGGAAAAAGCGAACATTTGTTTCTCTTCTTCAGGTAATTTCAATTTAAAATAATTAGCTGCAGCTACATTAAAGTTAATTCTCTGGGCACTTAATTCAAGTGGATTTAAAGGAAAAAGCTCAAGAAATGACACTTTACCAAAAAAACAAAACAAAACAAAAAAATTATTTTTTGAAGGAAGATTTTTCTTTTTTTTCCCCATTAAGGTAAACAATATCAAATCCTTCAACAATCTTAAACTAGTTGACTTGCAGCAAAACGTGACAAAGACTTCTAGATTATAAATATATTACATGCCATGGGGTTTTCTGCCTGGAAGGACAGAAAACCAATTTAGTACTCTTACTAAACAAGTGTACAGTGTGTGTAAATCTCCAGAGAGCCCACAGAGTGAGCTGTGGAAAAACAGACAGAAATAGTTAGAAGTATAGCAGAACATAAGGTTATATCTGCACTTCCTTCCTAACAGCACAACATCAAAATCAATAGAAATTATGACAAATCTTAGACTTATTTCAAGGTGTTACGATAAATTGTATAAAAGGAGCTAATTCTAGTCATGGCTCTGCTTCCAGACTTTCAGAGGATCCCTCAGCCCATGGAAGATGCCGGCAAAGAAAGAGCCTGGGAGTCCCAAAACTCTTTTCAAAGAGGGTACTGCATTCTGAAGGGCAGGGAAATATCTTCTTCAGCATTCTGTTTTATTGAAGTACTTCACTATACTAAGAGTCAAATTTTGATTAAAACTTCTTAGATTGAAAAAGTGTCCTCATTCCTCTTCTATCACATGAAGACAGGTCAGGGTGAGACATTAGGTCTCAAATAATGAACAGAACAAAGCAGGATAAATAGTTCAGTTCTCTACCTATAGGTTACGCTTCTTCTTGATTAATAATCAAATTTTAAGACAATTAAGTTTCAACAATTATTAATAGCAATTAAACTAGCTGAAAAAATAATTTTCATTCTTTTTATATTTTTTTAATGGAAGGCCAATTTTGCAGATTTCAACAGACAGCTATTAAACATACATTATTTGTCATTTCCTGTTAAAAGGAAAAGAACTATCCAAATAGAGGCATGTTAATAAGCAACAGTTTGAGAGCATATAGTTAATGCATAAACAACTTGAGCTCCAAAGATTTTTATAAACAGTGACTTAACCCACATATTTCTAATTTTAAATGATCCTCATAGGGATATAAAACTAATTTTTCAGGTGTTAGGGGAGCCACGTCTCTGTTCTTTGGGCAGGCATTTTAAAACGTGCTACAGGAAACTGAAAGACTTGTTTAGCCAATTGCTTATTCAAATCACACAGCCCTTTTCCTTCTCCCTTATTTTGCCCTACTTTCCCAGAGGCACCATCTACATGCTCAACCACTTGCTAAATGGGCTAATTCTAAGCAAAGGAAATAAAATTTTAACTATGGTAATTTGAAACAATTTTATATACTCTGGCAAACAAGTGATGAAAAAGCTACTCGAGTGTTATAAATAAGGAGTTTTCATTTGAAAAAGTTAGTGACAACACTGAACTCTTCCAACATTACAATTCTTAGTTTGAGAAGCATCATGGAGAACAGCACAATACCACTCAAGGAAATTTGCTCACACCGTTCTAAAAGAAGTACACAGATGCACAGAACATATCCAAACTGTAAGAAGCATATGGAAAAAGAATAAGGATACTTATCACCACAACTGAAAATATTCCTCTAAAATGAACAAGATTATTAGGTTACAGAACTTAAAAAAACCCCTCTGAACTTTGTTCTTCAGTTCTCCATCCTAAACTTGGTTTAGCTGGTTAGTGACCAGCTATTAATGACCTCTAGATCCAAATTTTTTAAATAAAGAAAAATATATTAAGAACATCAGAAAGGTAAGTGTAACAGAAGAAAATAAAATATTCAGTAAGCGAGAGCAGAAGATAGGAAAGAACTGTAAGAAATGCAGAAAGAACAGATGGCACTAAAACCAATACCTGGGAAATGCATTAAGACCTCGAGAGTATCATTATTTGTTATGTGAGCATGCAGCCTGCAGACTTCAATAGGACTTTCCCCATGAGTAAAATGACCCACATACAAGCTTGCCAGGCTAGTTTTAATATTGTGGATATGAACCTATATCCTACCACTACCACAATGCATTTTTCTATTTATACTTCTATTTTCTGTTTCTTTAACATTTACTGATTAGACAATATAAACACGTAATCAGTTATTAGAACAACTCTGCTGAATGAATAGTGTAAAGACTAAAAAAAAACAAAACCCAAATCTGTCTTATGCTTTCATTAATGAAGCCTGCTGAACAACTGAAAAGTCAATTTTTGTTAACATAAAACTAAATTACTTAACGTTAGTGAAATTAAACCGTTGTTGAGATAAGGTAAAAACGACATCTAAAGTACTCTGCTTACATGAGTGCAATGAAATACATGTACTATTTCAGAAAAGGAAGGGAGCAGGAAAAGAAGGAAAACTCAATGATCTCCTCTTATAAAAGCCCACTGCACAAAGGAAAGAAAAAAATAAGTATAAAAACCCCTACCAACTGCATTTCCAGTACATACCTGATTTTCCAAGTCCCCAAGATCACTGCTTTAAGTATAATAAAATGCCTCTCAGTTTGCACTTTTCACTTTCATGGGAAACCCTCTCTGCAAACTGCCATCCACTATTCCAATTTCACTTTGTGAGTTGAATTTGCATATGAGTTATTTAATATCCACTCCTGTCCAAGCAATGGGAAACATTCCTCCAAAGGTTTAACCTTTGTCAAGTCTCCTCATTATTTCTGAGTCTAGAAAAAGGACATGAACTCTCAGTTTCTCTACAGACAGACATCAGATGTACTTTTTCAAGCACAAGCTCATACTCCAGTGAAATGATTAGTCTGAGATATTTCACTAGTGCCATAGTGTGCCACAAACTTGTCTGCACACCCTGAGCCTGAGGGATGAATTCTCCTGTTACACACATTTTGACACCCTGGAAGATTTTAATAGGTTTACCAGGCACCAGCTGTGAGCCAATCTATCTTGCTGGCAGCCACAAGTACCAGACTGCTTTATGCTTTCCTTTTCTTCAGTGTCCAGGTAATCTTTGGTTTTGGAACGTTTTGTGAATGCTAACAGCATCAATCATGCATCAACAGCAGAGGCATGTGGCAACAAGAGTGCAGAACTGCCAAATGCAAATAATTTCCCACCAAATAAATTCTTCTGGCCAAGCCATCTATTTAAAAAGAAAAGAAAGAGAGAAAGAAAAGAAATGAAACCCATAAACTCACCCCCACACTAAGATCCTAACAAGCCCCACAGCTGCTGGGGACAGGATCCCTCAACAAGCCTTTTCTCATTTCTAACCCTCAGCACTATCTTTGGACCTGGTAATTTCTCCTTTGTGTAGTTATTCTTAGCTGCATGCAGAGATGGAGAAGCACTATCACAATCTTTTTATATTGAAAAGATTTGCTCAATTTCAAATAACTTTGCATTGGGAAGTTACATGCAAACACTCCCAGCCTTCTTTTCACTGTGAAATACAGACAAGTGCTAATCCTGCCACAATCCCTGCTAGAGGTGTTTTCCTTATACAGTCTCTCCAATGCATGCTTTACTAGGGAGACATCAAGGTGCCTAAAAAAATCTTGCCCTTTATCTTATCTTCAACAGTTCACAAATCCCTGAATGAAGAGCCTTTTGCTTCTGAGACAGAGCTTTACACACAAGATATTAGGTAGCAGCCTCCTGACTGAGAGCTCATGAGTTTGAAATAAAAATCTACCCTGACCACATGAATTTTTTCACTGGAGACTGGACTAAGCTCAAAATAAGCATGTGACAGAAAATGTAGGGGAAAAAAAGAAAAACAAAGATTTAAAGGATAATGCAAAAACTTTATCTTCAGCTACTATTTCAATCTGTCAATCTAAAATAAAGGAAATTAAGAACAGAGTTAGATCACCAG
This sequence comes from Pyrgilauda ruficollis, assembly GCF_017590135.1. Lineage (NCBI taxonomy): Eukaryota > Metazoa > Chordata > Aves > Passeriformes > Passeridae > Pyrgilauda > Pyrgilauda ruficollis. The sequence goes on along the minus strand of NW_024525489.1, from coordinate 5,194,985 downwards.
ACGTGCCATGCAGGCAAACTAGTCAAAGGATGAAGAGACCACTTTTTTCATTAAGTCGAGCTATCAACTTCAGAATAAGAAAATTCAGTGAAAAATATCAGGATGAATTTGTTCCTTTCAGTGTGATTCACTGTCTGCTGACAAACTTCTTTTTAGCATATGAAAAATGTATCTTCAAATACACTGCTGAAGTGGCAACAAGAAAAAAAAATGCAGAGGTTTTAAAAAACTCATTTCAGCAATAAGTAGAAGAGACACCCTTCAAACCAGGTTAGTAATCATCTTGTATGAAAACTTCTTTGTTTGATGGAAAGACTCAGGATGATGTTTTCTGGTACTACTATTCTTGTTAAGTTCAGTTGGTTTTAAAAGTATTTATCTCACTGTGTTGCCATACCTCAGATTAAACACATCTCTCCCCATGTATTCAGAAGGACATATACACATCTATTCTCTTTGCTCATTATTTATGTCAGTATGTGTTTAAGCGCTGCTGCAGAGAAAAATACTTCTGTGACTGAAAGCCTCAACATTTTTTAAAAGAAAATTTACCTGTAATATTTTATATGAAAGTGCAATTATTGTAATGCAAAAATCCAGATTCTTGACAGGATCACAAACACCAAAATGAGTTTTGGAGGAATACAGTTACCTTTCCAGCAATCATGACTTGACTAGTAAGAGTCTGTTGCATGCATGCATAATACTTCAAAGAAAACCTAACAATTACTTCTTTGAGTATTATTTTTAATGCCAATTCAGATAATCTTCTAATCCTACTTATTCAAAGAAATTACATTTATAACATTTATCTCTGTTAAAATATTTCAAGAGTTTTTTGGCCATTGAAAAAATTTAAAATACAGACATCAAAAGTAGAACCCAGGGTGTTGCAAAAAGCAATGTATGGACTTGTTTAAATCCCAAGTTTATGCTTCAAGTCTAATTTTAGTCTCTTAAAATTCCAGTCTCTGTATGTAAGCATTTTCTTCTGTGAATTCTATATACAGCTGATTTCATGATTAACAGAGAAGTTAATGCGTTGTCTGGTGGTATTGTGTAACTGAACACAATGGGAACACATCCACCACCAATTAAATACAGTGCCAATTAGTTATAATTCATTTAAGTTCAGTGAATTAGATCATACATGGACATATCTGTCCCTGTTCCCATTTCTTTCTTCACAGTTCCATGCTGCTGCCATTCATTTGTATGACCAAACTGAAGACATTCCGCCCTTCCTCTTCTTTGCCTCCCCCAAATAATTACATTATTTCTCACCAAACAAATGGAGAATTGAGTATGGCCCCAAGACCCCCAGAAAGGAGATAGCCCCAAGGCATTTTTTAGAACACAGGAAGACTGCCCTGCCTGTACACAAAGTTTGCTGGGTGTTAGACAGCTCCAAGCCAAAGATTTTTAGCCATGGTTGCACACATCCCAGTTCCTCTGCATTTAAATAGGAAGAATAAGGCACTATGGGCATTTTCTCTTTCTCATAATGGACAGCAGAGCGATTTAGTAAAAATATCTACTAAAGCTATATTTGAAAAGAGTTGGAAAAAGAAGCTTCAATCTTGATGAGACTGGACATGTAAATTGGGTAGATAAAAGCTGCATTTATAAGCAGAGAGGACAACAGTCTACCATTTAGCAAGCAAGAAAGAATGGCAGGATTTAGAGCCCAAGCCAATTAAGCATCATGACTTCCTTCCATCTGGCAGAGGGACTGCAAAAACACTTAATTAAGGAATTTGATCCCTCTGTCACATCTAAAATAATTCAAACTTTCAGCATTTTCAGCCCACATAAAGCAGTCACCCACACAAGCATAGGCTACACTGTATCATTTCAGTGTTATACTGGCACTGGTCTAATAGGTGCACTGCAAGACTCACACAGGGATTGATCCCAGAGATCTCTGTGCTGCATGGTTTGATGTGGTTACATGCAATTATGGTGAATTAAAACTGTGATTGATTTGAAATATGCCCTAATCTTTTATATAATCAGAGATCTGATATATGCCAGAAACATACACAGCCATAATTCTCTTCAAATACACAACTTTAAGTTGGAGTAAGTTCAAAACTTGATTCAAATACTTCTCCAGAATACAAAATGAAATGTCCATGGGGGATTGGGGGGGTGAGGGGCGCAAAGCATATAAAAATTAGTGCAGAAAGTATCTAGTTTCTTTACTTTTAAACAATCCTACATATCTCACTGCTACAATATAAAAGTTAACTACTGACTATCCAAAAGAGATAGTGCTGCTACATGGTCATTTCTTACACGAGATCTACTGGTGGTGAGTTATCTCTGTACTGGAACACAAATTAACTACATTCAGAAAGCCTTCTTATTTGGTGACAATGTATTTTGGGTTTTGTTTTGGTAATAATTTAGGAGCAAGAGAAAATATAATCTCTAATATATATCTTTCAGTTCAGTAATTTCCAGGCAAAGTCAAAGCTGAGACTCAAAACAGTCCATAAGCCCCAGAACCTCTGGTGGCAGATTAACATTCCATCATTGAAATGAAAACAGGAACCTTTTAGCAAGAAGTAAGGAAAATTTTCAGGGGTATTAAGACCATAAAAATATTAGCAAGCAACAGAATTAATAAGCATATTTCTGATATCTCTTAGCTGTATATATTTAAGCCACTGTTATAAACCTAACCCCTCCAGCTCAAAATAGATCGGCCTTCCCAAATGAGACAGAAAAGGGAAAAAACAAGTGACCAATGGAGAACATTCTGACATGATAACACAGCCTGACTCTAGGAAGAGTTTACCAAATTTGGGCTTACCTTTACTTGGCGCTGATTTTCTCACAGAAGCTACATGGTCTTCAGAGATAGCAAGACGCCTCAGCACATCAGCCAAGGCTGCTTTTAGCACGGTGATTTCATCCTCTTGTTGCTGCACTCTCAGCTCTAGGGCTGAAAGACGGTCCTGGACATCAGAAGTGCTGGCAGCCGAGATGCTGTCATCTGTACAGGGGAAAAGCAGAGCAGAAAGAGGTATTGAAATGCTTTGCCCTGAATTAAAAGCCACAGAAAGAGGCATGTACAGCATGAGTACATCTGTCCCATCATTTTGAAATACTGAAGACACTCAAATATGTCCAGGCAAATAAGGAACGGATATTATGGCAAACATCGAATTAATGCTTCAAGACAGAAGTCATTACTAATCATTAGCTAAGACAGAAGTCTTAAAGTGTGTGGACCTATTAAAACCACAAGACAGAATGTGCTTGCTGTGAAAAACATGCTTACAAGTAGAAGGAAGACTGAAATAAACTTTATTTAAACACCCAACAGAATTAACCAAAAAGGTATAAAACTGGGGTAAAATTCTGCAAGATATTCTTGTGGAACTGTTGAAGAATTTTAACTATGACTCTTAATATTAAAGGACATTTCGAAGTTTAAAAAAAAATAAAAACCTACAGTTGAACATACAAGTACTGTTAACAATGACCTAATTGCATCAAGTGGCAATCTCAACTTAAATGGTCTAGATCAGACTTCTTAATTTCAATTCCTTCTCTTTAACTTCTTTCACATCACCACCCTGGATGTGCCAAAAAACATACAACCTTATAACACTTGGCCTGAAGCAAAGAGAAAATAAATGCACTACAAAAAGGTTCCAAAAATCTGTTTGGCCACACAGAGATAGATTAGCATTGAAGGCCTAACCCTGCCAAATCTATTCTTCAGTGGTAAAAAGGAAATTACAGCTTCTGCTTACTCTTTGCCTTTGACAGTTCTTTGCATTATTTCTGCCAAGCCAAAATAACACATAACATATTTTTGTATTTGACTGTTCTAATAAATCATAGACCAATCACTTCAAAAAAAAAATCTGTAAAAGAATATGTTACTCAATCACAAGGTACTGAATTCCTTACCCATCCTGTTTAAGGCTTCCTAAAAACTCAGTAAGGATCTTCTAAAATAGCTTTACAAAAATTTACCTGTATTATATAGTTCACTTAGGTTCATATTCTACAAAATAAATACAGCTAATTTAAATGTAAAGGTAAATAGCTGGTATTATTACTGTGATTCTATTCAATCACTAATCTTAGGAATTAGTTTTCATTAATCTTAGGAAGACATACCAAGGAGAAAAAAGTTAATATAAGCCACAATCCTAATACTTTGATTTTCACTAAAAAAAAGCCTTAATCTTTGAAATACTTGCATAGGGGCACATTCAAAATACATGTAAACAAAAGAAATACTGAGCCAAATTCCTCCAATGAATTCACTATGGAAGAGATTAAGGAGTTTAATGCCAACTTCCACTTAATTAAAACATGATACTCACTACTGAATGACCAAGAATTGAACCAACCAAAATAAAGCATCATAATTAATACTTTCACAATACAAACAGAATTCCTACAATTAATTAGTAAAAAAACCCTAAAAACCCTTTAGAAATGAAATGCATCCAAAATTAATATTGAACTGAGAGGAACATTTAAGGTTACAATAATAAACCGGCCCCTAAATGACAGTTTTGCATATTGTTTTAAGTTCACTATTTGGTTAATGCAAAAACAGAAATGTACACTTCATGGTTAGTACTATATTCATTCTAGCTGATGAAAAGAACTGCAGGGGAATTAATTAAATAATCAAATCAAGACCCAGAGACAACAGATTAGGACTCAACAAAAATACCTTTAATACCACCATCCATAAGTGCACCTCCCTGTACACAGCAAATTGATTTTAATAACTCCCAGCCCAGCACATCCAATTCTCTCTCAGCAGGACTTTACAAACCCAGACCTGTGACACCTACCCAGGTGGGAAGGACTTTGTAAGATTCTTTTATTAAAACCTTCATGTCCAAAACACAAACTCCCATCTGTTTTAAGGAGCTGGGAAAGTTCCTACATGCATACATACTTATGTGGCATACAAAAAGGAACCAAGGTAAATGTACATTAATCCATGAAGAAAAGCTTTTACTTCAGGAAAGCAAATGGACTTAAAATACCATATAATTCATATCTGCAAGTATTAGCTGCAGTGGACCAGACAGAATGAACACTCCAGAGAACAATTATTTTCAAAATATTATAAACTTTTTAACTTCTCTTACACTGAGCTGCAGTCCAAACAGAAAAAAAAGCAGTTTGACATTTCCTTAAAAAAGATGAGTGAAAAAAAAAAGGGGGAAAACATCCCCCAACTTAATTTTTTTGCTTTTTTTTATTGGCCAAAGTCTTCAATTAATAGATACTCTCCATTATAATAGATAAATTATGGATATGTTCCCAGGCTGCCTAAATATACAGCAGATCTGTATTCTTTTACTGCAAAACACTTGTAAAAGAAATAACTAGCTATGTCAAATCATCATTTTAGAAGCCAAATATTACTGTGCTCCCTGTGTAGAGTCCAAACAAGAGTAATTACCAAACCAGGAAAGGCTCCACTGCTGATTGGTCTCTCTGATGAACACAGAAGCAAATGCTCTGCACATCTCTGGACATCTTTATTCCCCTTAACTACTAACATTGACCAGACTGTTGCTGTTGAGCCCCAGCACCCCAAAATTGGGGTGCTGCAGCCACATTAGCTGGCTGCTGCAGCTCCCAAGGGCACAGTTATGTCATTAATTACAACTCTGAAGAACAACTGCCCTGTGAGATGAGCTGCAATGCTCCAACCTCCTCAACACATCGGATGAGACAGCAGAGGGGCTGACCAATGTTCTCCTTGGTCAGCTGTGCTGGGGAGGCTCAAGCCTTGGCACAGCAAAGACAGGAAAAAGGACCCTCAAACTCAACTTCAACCCAGCAGCTTGTCAGAGGGCACAGCTGGGGAAATGGGACATGAGGAGAAGCCCAAGAATGTTAAGCCACTCAGCTAATTCCAAACCAGGCAAAGCAATGTGCGCTGTTGTACAATGGGAGGTTCCAAACCACCAGTGGCTGCTTTGCATTGCAGAGAGGGCACAGGAGACACTGAAAGAAGCTGGAGGGCAAGAATATCACCTGGAAATCAAGACTAATTTGGTTGATCAAAGAATACAGTAGCACACTTGGAAGACATTTCATTGTTCTTTATCATTCCAAAGAAGCAGCATCTGTTTCAAGTGATGACAGCCATATATTACCCTGGCAACTATTAGAGAATTAAAACTAGTAATTCCCAACCCAAATATCTCACCCATTACAGCAAATATTCAACTGAATTCCAACATGCCCTTCTTGGCAGTGTCTTGAAAACTAACTCAGCAGGGATTATCTTAAAAGAAGATGCCCTAAAATCATTCTGACAAATCTGCACAATTTGTCACACCTTTTCTTCACAGAAGTTTTCAAAATCTCTTCCAGATTTCTTCTGTCATTTAAAACATATTTTGTAATCTAAAAAACTACTTCAAAAGAAGTTCAAGCAAAAAAAAAAAAAAAACAACCCTTCCTTCAAGATATGTTCTCCTCCTTCAGAGAGGAAACAGCTCTTATGCAAGAACAAAGTTAATGGGAAGCAAAATTCCATCTCCCTTCCTCTTCTCCCACTCCTAAACATCTGTCCTTTCTCTTCTGCTGACACAGATATGCACCTATCCAGGCCTTCCATAAGCTGCTCTTCTTTTATTAAACCAGAGGGAAATTCATTTAGAAAGGGAAACCAGTTAGGCAAATAGAGCAAGTAATTTGTAAGTGCAGTCAACTATTGATTCATTCATTTGATTAATACAAAAATACCTTTTTAGTTATCTTGTTATTCTTATAACCAAGCATCACCATTTCTGATGTGCTGGTCGTGTTTTCTAAGCTTTGGATGACTTATGCCTTTAAGGGACATACTGGGAACAAGACCCAGTACGGGAAAAAAGCATTTACAGTGCTTGCTGGTAGTAGTGAGGAGACATCCACAGAGATGTGAATCTCAGGTATTTCAGTCTTAAAAACTGGTTTAACGTAAGAGTACTTGCACTCAAATGACAGCAAAAACATTCTAGGTCTAACCATACAGTACTACAACACTCAAAACAAGATGTTCTGTTATTTTTCATAGTTCATCAGTTTGATTTTTTTTTTTTATTTTTAGCCAGGAAAGCATCAATTCTTCCCTTGCTTTTGAAGTAAGAAGGGATACACATGGGATGCTTGTATTCAGTACTCACGAGACACGAGGATGACTCTAAAAATGGGGGTTCATCTCTCATAGTCAATGAACAGGACTGAACAGACAGGTTACTCTGTGTGGGACTCCTCACAACCACAGGCATCAAACCACTCCTAGCAGATCATCCAAGGCAGCAATTCAAACTGCCCCTTAGCCTGGGCCAGGAGCTCCAAAATGAGCATCCAGGACATAGTGATGGTACTTAACAAACCTTCCAAACCACATATCACTCCTCACATTTCATCTAGCAGGCATATGAGGGTACCAGCATTTGAAAAGCACCACTCTTCATCATTTGGTGCCTAGGAGAATGTTGAACTGGTTACATTTGGAAAAACAAACAAACTAACTAACTAACTAAAAACAAACAAACAAACAAAAAACAAACCCAAAAACACACAAAAAAAAAAAACCAAAAAAAAAACCAAAAAAAAACCCAAAAAAAACCCCCACCAAAATCTTACTAAGGAACTGTCAGTTCTGGGCCCCCTCAACAACTCCATTATCACCCCTCTGAGTCAATTCCTCCCAGCTTTGACTAAATCTAAGTAAGGAATTCATTTTAGACGTAAACAGCATTTCAGAAAAACAAATTCTACAAACTCCAGTCCATGGAAATTTAAACCATGGGGTGGAAAATCCTCTCTTTTATCCAATAAAGCCACATAAACCAGAGGTAATTTTAAGCCCCTGGCTGTTAAGGCACCCACAGCATTTTCTATATTTTGCCCAGAATGGTAAGAGTCTTTTATTAGGGAAAAAGAACAGAAATTACTGGGACTGGTATAAAGATCTGGCTGACAATTTCAGGAGATTACTGTCCCCAAGGAACCTTTTCTCATGAGGACCATGATCTGCTCACATGTGAGGGAAAGTATGTATTTGTATAACTTCCAATTTTTGTTCTAAAGAGCACTGAAAAAATTTTATCTGGATGAGGCTTATATTTCCAGAGAGATACCAGACAAATTTATTTTTCCTACACATTATGAGAAAGAAAACTCTCTGCAGCGTTCTGCAGATCATCTGTCTTAAGAGTAGCTTATAAAAGGTGCAAATACCAAGAATTATGTTCCATATCTGTAATTCGTAATTTTCAACAGCAACAACAACAAAAAAAGTAGAATTAAGGCTCCATACTTTTGCTCACAGTATCTCCTCCAAATGCCAGCACATGCACAAATTATCTCAGTTTTGTAAAGAATGTGAGTCATGGAAAGAATCCAAGAATGGGAATTAAAGCACACAACATGAACACAGAGGATTCAAAGAGCTCCCGCACAACCTAAACGATACTGCATTATCCTAGAATCTAGAGCTTATGGCATGGAAGTGCAATGGGAAGTTCTCCCCAGCTCTCCCTTCCTGCAAGTGCAAGACTCTGGCCTTTAACACTCTCAATTACCTCACACATCTTTGGCTTCCATTGCTAGTTTTTCATTCTTTTCCCTTTTCCAGTTTTCCCACACCAAATTAAAACAAATGCACTGTTTGACCTCACACTTGTTACTGGTGACAACAGTGTAAATTCTTTATTTTCTGTCTAGAATAACAATACAGGTGTTCTGAGATAGATACAGGTAAGCCACTGTCTGTAGACAGTGCAGTATATTAACACTTCCAATACTAGCTAAACCTTAAATTTGTTTCCTTCAAAGACATTTCTTCAGGTTTTCAGGAAGAACACATTGTCACACTCCACTCATTTGTGCAGGATTGAGGCTGCATGAGGACCATCACATCAACCAGACTGTCTTCCTTGCACAGCTCATGAGATTTTTTAGTGTTTCATACACCCATCTAATTTTATCTCCTACAAGCAGTTAATAATAAAAAGATATATTACTCTACACTAGCCATTCTGATCACAAGTCCACAGCAAGCAGTATTTTATTTATCTGTAGATGATGCGTGAGATGATTTTGCTGAAGCCCATAAATATTCTGCAGTGCAACAGTTGCTACTGGCCTTTGATATTGTGGACTGCTTTGTGGTCAGTTTGAAGCATGTTCATGTCTGAGCCTGCATCATTACTTTATAAAGAACACGATCCATGTTTTCAAGCAACTTTATTTGAGAGAGTTATTCTAACACGTAAGATGATTTACCACTTCACATCTAACAATTAGTAGCTCTACTTGTATATGCTAGACAGATTTGTGCACATAGGCTTTTGCATATTTTTATTTTCCTGACATGAAAAAGCAAAGGAAGGAGAAAGATAAAAAGATGACACAAAAACATCATGACAAAAAATAACCCAATAATAAGCACCAATTACAGAAAATAGAAATATTTTTGTAATAAGCTTGTGTATCTGCTGCTGCAAATAGTTTTAATACAAATAATCTAGAAACACATCAGCATGAGATTCACAGGGTGCAGCCCCACCCATGATGTATTTGATCAACATGAGTGTTCTGCTTGCCTGAGTTTCCAGTAACTGTATAACTTACTGTGCACAAAAAATTTATATTTCATACTTGCTGATACTAGCTTTGGTAGGCAGACTGCAAAAACAGAACAAACACTTACAGACATTTTTCATATTTCACACAGGTATCCATTTGATTACTTGAAGGGGCAAATAATTATTCAGGCACTGCCTGATATCCTTCCCCAACTGCATACTTCCTATCAGCTCCACCTCCATTGAGATGCATCTCAAGAGTAAGACCATTCAGAGGTTTTTCCCCACCCACTGCTTAAAAAGCCTTGTGGTTTTTAAGTACTTTTCTTCCCCTAACTTGCCTCCAGATGCTCCTGATATTGCTCTTCAATGCTTGGCATTCAACCTGCAAGACAAGCCCTTCCCCTTCCAAAATACTGCTTCTGCTACAAATCAGTGACCTCTACACTCCATAGACAGAATTCACGGTGGCTGTGGACACCCACTTGGGATCCCCCATACAAATGGCCCAGCAGCTATCCCAGCCACCCCAAGCCCTTATCAATATTTGCTGCCACCCCATTTTCATACCACAGTAAAGAGAGGGGCCAGGGGCATCTTTTCTAACACAGAGGCTTGGAAATTCACACAGAAACCAGAGACAGCTGCAATAAACTGCTCTACTGTAAGTTACACATGCATTAACTCTTTAGCACACACAGATTAGTATTCCTTCACTGGAAATATTTCTTACTGTGCAAGAAGTGTCAGAACATTTCCATGCTAAATGCTAATTTAAAATAACAAATTAAGAGAGCAAGAAACTATGTAGGTTAATCCCCATCCTCCCTAATGCCCAAACTGACCTAGCTAAAATTTTCTAAGGAAACAACTTCTCATATGCTGAAGAGGGACCACATTCCGAAAGTCTTCCTCTTCACCAAGAGCTCAGCCACCAGTCAGCTCCCTGCGCCAAAAGCCCAAGCTCCCTATGGAGAAACTCCACAGGCTTTAGCTCTGCAGGACAAAGCCAGCCACTGCCTGGGGCTTCAGGGTGGCCACAGCAGGACACCAAGAATAGGAAAGAATCTCTCATGCACTCCCAAAGCCTTTCTGCAGAGGAGCCTCCATGCTGTGCCTAACCCAAAACACCAGATTTCAGTGTGGAAAAGTGCTCAGCTCTCACAGGCAAACCCCACCAGAAGCAATCAGGCTTTGACATGTACAGGGCAGTCCTTCCTATGCACTTTGACAAACAAGCTTTTCTAATTTCAAATTAGGCGACTACTTAATTAGAAAATTAGATAATTAGCAGATGCTTTTGACCTTAATCTCTTTTTAACTACACTCTTCACCTGTTCAAAGAAATGAAATTTATCATCCCACACTGCCTAAAGGTTAATTAGCACTTGTGGGCTGTACCCTATGTGCTACCCTAAGTGCTGTAGCAAGGTCAGTGTTTAAATGCATGCAATTTCTCAAGAAGCAAGACTAAGAGCCTTCCCATAAAAACACGAGAGAGACACACAAAGAAAATGAAGTTAACTCAAAATACCAACCAACTGCTTTTATAGGAAAAATCACCTTTTCAGAGTTCTTGGAAGACACTATGACCTCCTCCATGCATCTTACCACCCATATGATTCCAATATAGTCTTGAAGGAGAACCCTAATTCTGACTTTTAAGTTCAGTCTGACTTCCCCCTTGGAACATTCTTCTTTAACCTTATGTCTTTAATACACAATCTACAAAAAGATGGCAGCATTAATTGTCACTGATCTGCTCAACACAATGAATGATGATAACCACAGTCAGGCTCAGACAAAAGTACTGCTATCCAGAACATCACAAAGCCCAGCGAACACACAGAGTTCACAGAGAAACATGGGACCATCTGAAACACTGGTTTTCCTGGAGTCCTGTGCAATCTCATTTGCACAGACAGGTACCAGCAGTTATGTGGCAGGCAAGGAAGTTGATGTGGAGGTATGTAAATGCAAAGGGAGGAAGAGGAAGGAGGGAAGAGAAAAAAAAGAGCACTCCCAGTAATCTCAGATTCTCCATCTCTCTCTGCACCTCTCTCTCAACCCAGTACCACTTATTTTTTAACTGCTCTTGCCAGATGATGGTGCTAATTCATGCTCAAAGCAATGTCCATATATTTTGATTTTTTTTTCAGAATTTAAGCCCCAATTCATACAGCTTCCCTCTGATTATCCAAGCTCTATTTCCAAAACATAAACTTTTCTAGTAACACATGAATAAACCCAAGTTTGCAAAACATTTAATATTTAGATTGCAACAACGCAGGCAAAGTCCGACATTCCCCATTACTGGCAGCGATCTCCTCTGCTGCAAAGCATCTGAATTCAGTAGTACCAGCATGCTTTCAATCTGACACTTATGGCAATCTTCCAATATCTTAAATATTTATTGTTTATTTGGGCAACTAACTTAAGCAGGTTTTTGTTTGTGGTATGCTTTTAACAAGTACGTTTTTCCCCTAGAGGAAAGAAGTTTCTACTCTAAGATTGCTATATTCTCATCAATTCTAGAGTACCAGCAGCAAAACAGAGAAGCACTGAAATCATTAAGTGAGATAACATCAGGCAAAACAAAATAGGCTCTTCTTTTATGGATACATTTTATCTTGTACCATGCAATGTTTACTTACAAAATTCTACTCATCTTAAATCCTGGCACAAAAATTAATGATTTCTAGTTTCTGTTATCTAGAAATCAGGCTAGGCATTATCCCTGTAAATAAGTGCTAGAACGTTTCTTAAATTTTCTGTACTGGCTGCTTCATTGTGCTGTGCATTTCTTTCCCCCAGGACTCGTAAATATCTAATTTGTAACATCAAAAATACCACTGTACAAACCGTTTCTTTGATCTCATTCTGTGCTATTCTAAGCCAATCTATCCTAAGTGCCACTATGCAAAACTCCATCAAGAAAAATAGAAACCTGGCCTGTAGTATTCATTTCCTTTCCCAAAGAAATACAGACCTCCTTCTCCCAAAACACTCATCTACCCTGCAGGGAAAACCTTCCCTCTCAGCAGTGCTGGAAAAAGCAGGATCTGAACATTTTTGTGCTCAGCAAAAATGTGTTTACCCCGGAGCAGGGGGAGGCACCAGCGCTGGCATACACAGCACTATTTCACGGCTCTTATCGCGCCAAGTCACAGGACACGGCGATTTCAGATAAAGGGAAAACCTGTCTTGAAACAGACTCACTAACTCACTGCCTTATCTTAGTTTTCTGGTATTTCAGGTATAGGAATTCCTTCCACTTACTCACAGCCCTATGTGGCCGCTGCTTTATTACCTCTCCATACCAGAGCCCATTCAGTAAAACGCCAACTGTGAACTTCCACTCTGACAAGCTAAAGTGACCTTGAAGAGCTACTGTCCCTCTTTGTATCTTCTTATCCAAAACCTAAGGATGACAATCTGCTCCCTCCCTTGAAAAAAAAAATGGCCTCTAAGAGACAAGCCCTCTGGTGGAAGTATTCATTCCAGTACTCCAGGTGGGAGTATTCATTCTGCCGCAGCAGGGCCGGGGCAGCCGGTTGTGCTTGCAAGGCCATCATACTTTGTCCATCCCCCTGGGCTGCATCTCCTGCAGAAGGCACCCCTTATCCCAACTCTGTGTTACCCTCCCTGCTGCAGGGGATACCGTCTCACAGCCATCCTACCTCTCCTGTGTCTTGTAAGCAAGAACAAACACAAGGTTTGGTTTTGGTAGTTTTAAAAATACGCTGTTTCTTAGGAACGCAAGACTAAAGCTCTCTGATCACAAACTTGATCCAACACAGCACTTGCAACAGCAGCAAAATCCTGCTTTTGTTCACCTCCAAGAAGCTTCCATGGCTTCTCCAACCGCTTGCAGCTTTGGTATTAGAGGAACATCTCTACACCAGCTCGTGTTTGCTCCAGGTGGAACCAAATCCACAGCAGTTCAGTTTGGTTGGGGTTTTTTTTGCCAAGAAACAACTAACCCATCTCCATAAAGACCAGCTGTACTATAGACATAGCTAAGCGATCTGCTTGATTTCAAGGATAAAGCACATGGCTCCCACACAACCAGCCTGGAAGGTGGTATCTACGACTACTCATCACACATTAGTCACCGTCTCCAATTCGGTTACTACACCGGCAGAACAAGTGAGAAATAAACGGAATATCTGCACATTATGTGCAGAAAACACAAGCCAGAGAGCAACAAGAAGTATCACTGGTGAAAGTCAACAGCCACCCTCAAAAATGGGGACTGAGCATAAATACAATTAAACTGACTGGTTCTTTAGCTAAGATCTTTTGTTTTGTTATGTTAGCAGTTAAACAGCCCTGGTGAAGTAACAGCTGTAAACAAGGTGTGGGTGGAAAGCATTGCTCACACCTTTCCTGTGCTGTGGCTGCTGCTGCCTGACAGGAGACTGACTGTCCTGCAACACACTGCTTCTCAAGAGCTGTAGAAACATCAATATTAACATTTGTTATTTTGCAAAGATAGTCTTTTAGACAACTCAGACTGCAGACCTGTCACCGAGTGTTGCTGCCGCACTCTCCTTAGCAAGGACACTATCATCAAGTTCCCGCAAATGCCCTAGAAACAAATGAGGTAATTGTGAAATGAAAAGATTTAATTCATGACACGGAAGAACTCTTGAACAGCATAGCAGACATCTCTCTGTGTGACTGCACATCTATTTTATAAAGCTGCAGTTAGGCTGCTTCTGCAGAAATGAGTACATAAAACTGAAGCCAGTTTCAAACATAATTTCAGTTGCTAACCGTGACACTATTCCACATGAAATGGAAAACTCCCCAGAAAAGGGAGGAAATAGGTCTCACTTTTATTTAGGCCAAACCACAAAGCAGATTTCAGAACTGAAGCAAAGCAAACACAAACACTGGGAAACTGTTACATGATGCTACAACTTCCCAGAGAAAAATCAATCACTGAACAGAACATTTTGATTTGCATAGGCAGGCTAAAACCTTCTAAAATTTCACCTTGAAGGTATTTTATGTAAAAGTCCTACACAAAATTGAACTATCACAGTCACTGTTGATAAATCACATACATGTGCACATGGAATTTGCTTACATGGGAAAAATGCCTTTCTGTAAGGATGCTTTTTCCTTTCTTCTCAAAGGACCCTGCAGGGAAGCACACTTCTGTGTGGAATGTTTGCCAGATTTTGTACACTCAAAAGGGATATATCTGTCAAAGTTGCTTAAACACATCAAATTTTGTATCGTAAACAGATTACTTATCTGATCTTCCTATAGATGGGGTCTCTGAAGCATAAAAAAAACCTTCAGGTTTCTTTTCCTACTATTTGCTACAAAGTAACAGTTTTCAAGTAAAGAAACATAGCCCTGCAAATAGCAATAGTGACTGATCATGGATATGCCCAGTATTACTGCAAGAGCTACGAATACTTGACAGGAAAACAAAACTTGAATATGGTTGGGACTTAGTGACAGCAGTGTCACAAATTACACATAAGTTGCATTTTTCTCCATTTACTTCCTTCTTCCTCAAAATTAAGGCATTAATCAATCAAGAACTGATAACAATCAAAACCACCTCAAAAAAATGAATTTTTATTTGCTAAAGGACACAAACTTAAAAAAAAAAAAAAAAAAAAGGCAGTTTTTCTGCAAAAGTACATGAGCACCAACACAACCAGAGAGCCTCTGAATTGCCGTTCAACCCACCACTGCCACATCAGCTGTTGGGCCCTTGCAGATTCATGCCAAAGCTCTTTGGTTATCACTGGGTAACACTTCCAGCTTTTTGTAACGCATCAGGAACAGCAATGCTAGGTTAGGCCTCCCTGAACCCACAGAAATAAAGTTTACAGTTTTTTTACTAATACACTCCAACTCATAGTGAAAAGTACTCTGGAAAAAGCTACATATTGTAGGTCTCCAGTGTTTGCAATTCAGTTTTATTCTCTCTTTTAAACCCTGGAGATTTGTATTTGTTTGATAACTGCGCAGGGAACAATCTAAAGCCAAAAAGATAATAGTTACTCTGAAAGCAGCTATTATCTTAAACCACTGAATTATCTAGTTTATTCCACTAATGCTTATGTTTTAGGACTGATTAATTCCACATACACTTACTAAGCATTAGCTATGCTAATTCAGCTATTTATACATAAAAAAGAACCATCCAGGAGAATACTATTTCCACGTAATACCAGGATCCTTCATGCATGAAGGAATTCCTCCCACCACAACAGAATACACAAACAGGAACAAAATTATTTTATAACTTTTCAGCATCTTTACTAACCTTTCTCATAATCTTATTTGACAACTTTTATTTTAATTTTAACAAAACACATTTTTTGGGGCTGCAATATGGGGTATGGCCAAATAAATCAGCAGGGAGTGAGCCCAAGAGAGAGTTAACAGCATCTCAGCTTCCATGCTGTAACTACACAAGCACACTGCTCTTACTCAAGACTAAATGCCAGCTTGTTTAACCTACTAATCCACATTTACTAACCTACTGTGTCAACATGCTCCAAGTTTCTGCCTTCACTTAGCCCTCTGCAATTCCCGTGCAAGCCCACACTCTAACTAGGTGTGACCATTCTTGCAGCCTGCAAGTTGTACAGGACTAAGTTCTCATGCCAGAGCGTTCCGTGACACGCAACATGTATATCTGGGGGAGCTGGGGGAGACTTCCCAGAAAGGTGGACAGGACAAGTGACCCTGCCACAGCAGGGCCAGAAGCACAGCTCTGCCCTCGCTGAACAAAACTCTCATAAAACAGAATTATTTCTAGTACAGAGTGATATTTTTAAAAGTTTAGACTGCATCCTTTAAAGAAAAAAATGTTTGTCAATTTTTTTTTTCTTCTCAGCAGTTTTTCATTTCATTACGTGCCTAAAGATTTCCTTGATTGCAAAAATGCATAGAATATTGTGAAGATGGGCAATTAGAAGATTTCTTCAGTGAAAGCCATTAGATGTTTTCTTCAGTTCTGTCCAATAATCATTTAAGACTCTGAAGCTGAAAGCAAGCAGAAACACTGGAAGACAATGATTTTGTTTCCATACATTAAGGTCAAATCAAAAGTCAAAACAACAAATTGTTCTAATTTTAATATAGATTCAGTCTGTAGCACTACAGTCTTGGACACGGTTTCACTTGCTCCTAAGCCAGTCAAACTGTGGGCTGCTGCTAAAAGGTGCGATCTTCCTTGAAGGATCAAGTTGCTGTTTCTGCCTCAGTATCTGCTTCAGGACCTAATTTTTGGTGGTTACCTGATAGAAAACTTTTTCCATCCCCAGTTAGTTTTCAGCTGGACCAGCTCACTGGCCAGCTCCTGCCAAGCCCCTGCCCAACAGCCCTCAGGGCCACTCTGCCACCACACACACAACATAACCCCAGCACAGAAACTGCACACCATCAGTGCAAACCACTCAGGGTGACACTTGCAGCTCTGATTTTTTCACCTTTATAATCTAAGAAAAGCAATCTCAAAAAATAGCCTAATGCTCAAGACATTGCAGCATTTATTTACCAAGTAAGTCAAATCACGCAAAAACCTGAAGGGTCAACTCAAACCAGGTTCGCATGGAAGTGAACACTCCCTTTGATGCACTTTAGGTATCAGACTGTGGATATTACCATGGTTTTAAACGCTTCTGAAGAGCTTCACAGGCAAACAAGGGCAAACCCCAACAAATTAATGCGTTTTTTGAACATACAAAGAACAAAAAAGGTGCTGGAAGAGTAGAGCAAAGCAAGAAGACATGTCTAAATCCTGGTTTTATGATGCACAAGGGCATATTCTCATCAGGCAATAAAGAGCTGTGACTAATAGCTGTCATGTCTGGTTATTCCTTCCTCCCTGCTCACAGGGCAGGAGCTGCATGTCCAGCACTTTTTCCTGTACTTCTTTGCAAGTTCTGCTCTCAAAGCTGCTCTGGCTCTGTGCAGAAGGAGCAAGTTGAAGAAGTCTGCTGTAAGAGGGAAGTTTCCAATGCCACTTCTTTCCTGCTGAACTTACTTCTCTGTGTCAAGCAGGGGTGTGATGCAGGGTTCATAAATATACTTTTTTAATCAGGGCATTACTCAAAATTTGAGAGCAAAGACTTGGTGCTGAGAAAGTGCTTGCAGTCTGAACCTTTCTAGCTGACCTTTAATGACAAGTTTGCTGCGTCAACTCCACCTCTGACATTTCACCAATTCCGATACTTCAGCAACTTCCAAGTGTGGCTTGCAGTTACTTCAACTTGCAATTACTTTCTGCAACTGCTAAAAAAACACTAACCATTAGCCTGCACAAGTCACTATTATCCCCTCAACCACCTTCTGATGACTAATACGTGTTCCTAGAACTGCTCGGAGCCAGCTAGAGATCTTAACTGGCAAAACAGAAAAAAAGGTTACCCAAAAATGATACTACAGTTTTAAAAGGAAACTATAAAGTTAAAGAAACGAGACTTCTACTGAGGCAAGGTACTGGGCTTCTAAATAGTGTGAGATAAAAACCCCTCCCAACCTCTACAGTATTTGGAATTTTATATTGTGTACACATAGCACTGCATGCACTAGAAAGAAAAAGGCTCTTGTAACACCCAAATACATACAGCACAGTCCCTTATGTCAGATAGTAATTCAAATTAAATACTTCTGCACCAGCACCTGTGCAAGGGAAGCAAGACAGCAGGAACAGCAGTATGTGCCAGCCACTGTCACTGCCTGCCAGCGAGGCAGGTGGCAAAGCCACTGCCAGTCGAGGTGCCCTCCACAGCACAGTGACAGCCCCTTGCTAGAGGCACCAAGCCCAAGGCAGACTCAGGGTCACCCCAGGAGAAACCCTGCAGAGCCACAGACAGAGCCCCACCTTTGCCATCAATGTCTCCAGCAACTGGCCAACCCCGCTGTGAAAAAACCCTAAGCTAACTCTCTACTAGTCTTAACATTAAAAACAAATGCATACAAATAAAGAGTCTGAAAGCAATCAAGCTTAAAAATACTAGAATGTTGGAGTTTGTTTGGTTTTTTCCCCATATACAAATACCAATTTCAATGCCAAGTGCTGCTGGAGGCGAATATTTAATCTAGAAACATGCCAACTGAAGATTTGTTTGCAGGTAAATATTCCCCTTGGTCCAACTGAAAATTTTTATCCTGATCCGTATTGTCTGAGATAAATTCCAACCCATATCGAATCTGACAGCTATCCTCTTCCTATGGGACATGTCTTTGCCTTAGCTTTAATTATAAAAAGCTAATTAGAAAAAAAAAAAAAAAATCATTCCTACTGACACCAGACAAGCTTTTTAAAAATATTTATTAAGCTGCTTATCAGCACTTGTACCCTAAATATTAAAAGGAAATGCTAGTTCTTTACTGCTGAATTCGGAATTAGTTTTTAGCTTTGGCAAGAAATGGGCAATGAGAGGTATGTACAATGATACCTGTGCACCAAACAAAGCACAGTTAAACATAATAAAGTTCCTATAGGAAAGTATACTATACATATATATATGTATGTATATATCCTAAAGTATACACTTTATGATCCTTATTTAAAAACAAAAAATTATACGCAAAACCCTCACCTG
Organism: Pyrgilauda ruficollis; assembly: GCF_017590135.1. Lineage (NCBI taxonomy): Eukaryota > Metazoa > Chordata > Aves > Passeriformes > Passeridae > Pyrgilauda > Pyrgilauda ruficollis. The sequence continues at coordinate 5,175,814 of NW_024525489.1, read as the reverse complement.
AAATACCCTATTGCTAGTATAAAGCCTTAAGCTCCATTAAATAAAGCAAGAATGAGCATGTATAGCCCAACAAAAAGAAGAAAAAAAATATACTTTCTATAACTTAATCTCAGGCGTTTCCATACTTGTTACCAGTGCAAATTTGCTCAAAGCCCTCAAGGCTGAAGTCAGAGATTTCACAGGAACAAAGCACTTGTTGATCCTCCATCATACTGGTTTCTTATCACTCTAACTTTACACACAACCCAACATACAGTCATCGGAAAACCTGATATAAAGGCATATTAGGTTTAACCGTACAAGTAGGAATAAAGTTTTAAATCAACAAAACACACTGCCCTGCTAAGAATATCCAAAGCCACATTTTCTTTTAATTGAAAATGCCAACTCTTATCCAGCAAAATGCTCAGTCCATTATCAATATTTTAGATGCAGAAAAGACGCAGAAGAAAATTCATTCAGAAAAGAATGCGTTTCTCGCATCTTATTTTGCCGGATTTCTATACAAACGTAAAAGGTAAGTCCATAATGTCCCACTCACTTTGGAACTTCAAGATACGCCTCAAGCTAAAGTTTGAGACACTGTTACATTTTGTACAATCACAGAAACTTCTGTTAAAAGCCATTAAAGTCAGTGGAAATGTTGGTCACATAAAGCTCTACATACTGGTAACAATGCCCCAAGCTATAGCCATAAAAAAAATGCTATTTTTTGAATTTTGTTCTGAAGACAAACAGCTAAACATTAGCTTTTCTTCTCTACAGTAAAAATCCTTGTAAGCCTGCAAAAAAAAAAAAAAAAATAACACAAAGCACTTAAAATGCTAACATTTCCAATTTACCCTCCCCTCTTTCTTGAGGGTTGCAACATCTTGAATTCTAAACCAAATGCTTTGAATTCTGAAGCAGATGAAGTACAGTGCACATTGCTCACTTTAACAAAGTACACTATAGCAAGGTCATTCCTTTCTTCCACTAAATGCCCATAGAAATCTATGCATTAAGCACTTGCTTTTTTTTTTAAGAAAACTTTTCTGTAGACCATCGTATTTTCAGCCGTAAGTTTCACAGGCAAGATGCTGCGTTTGTATCCAAATTGCACGGCATGAATCAGCAAACAAAGGAGCGTTCGCTGGTGTCTGTTTCACTCGCAGTAAAACACTTCTACTCCGTGTACAAGAGGAACACACTTTATCTCTGACAGGATTTCTTGCTTAGGGTTATTTGGTTGGTTGGTCTTTTTAAGACGATATAGTTTTGGTAGCTACAGTCAGAACGCTACTAAATTAGTTACCTAATTTGCACTCAAGAGAGGCTGTTTTGAGAGCAGCTGTCTAAAGAAAGGAAATATGCACGGAAATATTTCATTTTTGTTATGACACTGGTAAAAACAAAGGGAGAAGAGGAAAAAGCCCTTAGTTCTGAAGGGCAAATACAGGTTCCTCAGGCACAGAAAGCTGCAGCAGGCGCAGTTCTGCTCTCCCCACGCTGAACGAGCCTTTACTGCCGCCTGCCTGAGGCCCCGCGAGTCCCGCCGGGTTCCTCCGGCTCTTCCCTCGGGGAGCGTCAAACCGAGAGGGCCAAAGGAAAGGCTGGACACTCCGGAGCCGCCCTTCCCGGAGGGCTGCGGAAGGTGCCCCGCACCAAACTCCTGCCTGTCCCAGCCCCGGGCCGAAGGGACCCGCGCTGCTCCGCGCCTCCCGTCCAGCGAGCATTAGCTTCATCTTTATCACCCTGTCGCCTCCTCCGCTATCCGCACACTTCCCGATTTTATTTACTTGTTTTTCTTTTGTCAATTTTCTGGCGGTGCGGATGCCGCACGGCAGCGAGCCCCTCAGCCCCTGGGCAGGCACACCTTGCGGGCTGCTGCCGGGGGCGCGCAGCCACTCTCACACCTCGCAAGGCAGAGCCTACCCCGGCGCTGGCAGGCTTCCCTTTCTCCCCTGCAGGGATGGGAAACGCGGGGCGGAGAGCGCTGGGGATCACCCTGAGCGAGCCCTCCCGGCGCGGGGCAGCGCGGTACTTTACCCGTGCAGAAGGTGGCGAGCGCCGAGGGGTCGCAGGCTGCGGCCAGGCAGGACAAGCCTTCCTCCATCCCCCCGGCCGCCGGCGCCGCCGAGCCGGCCCCGCCGCGCCTCAGCTACAGCTCCCGCGCCCCGGCCCGGCCGCCGGGCGCCCAGCACACGGTCCCGGGCCACCGAGCCCTGCTGGTCCCGCCGCCCGTCCCCCTGCCCCAGAGCGAGCGCGGGAGGCGGGGGCGGGCCGGGCCGGGGCCGCCCTCAGGCGGCGACCACGCGCTCGCTGCGGCACCGGCCGGGGGCCGCGGCCCCCCGGGGCCTGCTCGGCTGGGAAGCGCAGCCCGCCGAGCCGCTCCCGAACGGGAAAGCTGCAGCTGCTCGGACACGGGCAGGGTCCTGCACCCTCCCCACGGGCACAGCAGCCGTCAGAACCGACACCCCCGCGCCGGTGAGCCGCGCCGCACGGTGCTCACGGCCGGGGGCACGGCGCTGCACGGACCATCGCCAGCCCACAGGCACCCGTCTGCCCGCGCTCGGGCATAAAGAACCACCAGCAGCGACTAACGACAACACCCTCCCTCGGCAGACACAGATACACCATTATTGTTTCAAAGCGTGTCTGTCTGTCAGGAACGGCACACATCCATCTATCGTCAGTGACAGAAGCAGTGACACGGGGAGTTCACATGGGGGGGAAGAAGGGGGCAGCAGTTCGCTCAGTGTTATATTGGAATATTTTTCACATGACATCGTTTTGAGACGAAAAAGCAATGACATCACTGGCAATATACTCATATCCATTATATGAAAACTAAGCAAAATATCATGGCTTAAAAGCAGCAGCTTTGCAAAGCTATCATTCTATCCAGCAGAAGGGAACTCGTATTACAAATGCATTACAATCTATTTAATGTGATCATGATTTTGTCTGTCTTGCACGACGAAGCACAGCCAGATGAGAACTAATGAATGCAACATGTGTTCATTCTTTTGGTAGCCGTGCCTGAAGCCAATTGGCAGAACGACTACAGTAAGATAAATGTCAAAACAAAAGTATTTGTGAATATTGTACTGCGTGTATTTTGACTCTTCTATCATTCTTGAAATAGTTTATTATTTTCGAGATTTGCAAGCAGATTAAATAACTCTGGATTAAAGTTTCAATTTCCAGAGAACAGTGGGATAGTTAAAAAAAAAAAAGGGGGTGGGGGGAACTCTGTGTCTCCAGTCAAAAAACAAGGAGGGGCAGCACTTTTTTTCCACCATCAGAAACAGTTGATGATAAGGTTAATAGGTTCATAAGAACACATATAATTAGGACAGCACACAATTGGTTTTGTGTATTTTCCCCAGGATTAACAATCTAGATAACTATGGTAAGTGTTTTTATTATCCAGCAGCTCCTGATCGACTGGAGGAATCGACCTCTGCAGTGATCTAAAAAAAGAGATGGCAGTCAGCTGAACACAGCTCTGCAGCATGAAGTCAGCCAGACAACTACTGTGATTAATACACGGGGAAAGGACTAAGAAACTGCCTGGTGGAAGATGATAAAGCATAAAAGGCAAGGGCATACCATGAAGGACCCTAATAAAGCCATGGGCCTCAACACACAGCTGTGGCACTGGTATTGACCAAGAACCTACATTCCCAACTTGTCCCAACCCCTACGTTTCATCAAGTCACCGAACAATCTTAACTGCAAGATGAAACACTAAGTCTTATCTTGGGTGGGCTGAGCAGACACAATAATTTAACACACACACTTCGGGATCCTTTCAAACTCAACATGCTTCCCAATACAACAATGAAGCCTTGGAAGAAATGACAGGCAGAATGCCCCATGAGGCCAAAGAGACACTGTATGTACTGGTTAGATCAGTGCCAAGAGCAGAAAGAGGCTTGATTTGCAATCTTAAGTGGCCATTAGTGCTCTGAACAATGACACGTTACATGCCACTGGCAAAAAGCATCCACTATAGTTCACACCAATACATTTCTTTTAGAATATAACAATTTTGAAGTAAGTAAAGCACATAATATTAAAAAAAAGTTAGGCTCTCTTACTGTAAAACGAGTACAAAACACTGCTATTTCTAGGTATCTTAAACGGAGCTTAGTGTCTGCTCCATCAAAAGCATACAGGATGAAGCAGAAAGAACCAAAGCAAATGTCAGAGCACCATCAGCATGATCCTCAGAACTCTAACTTTTGAAACAAGATTTCAGAAGGTGCAGTGTATACAGCCCACCCTGAAAATGGCAGAAGAACTCTCAACCCACCCATCTCCTGTTCCCTGCTCAGCTGAAGACTTGATCAAAATTCCTCAAACTGCCTTTAAATCTCTCATGATAACCTGTTGCTATCTTGTTGTAAAGGTTTCATATATTTTTGGTGATGTCTCTTGGGCAGCTCTTCACAGTACTGATTCCTCCTCAGCACAGCCAACAAACTCCATCTAACCTTTTTGACTAGCTAACCTACTCTTTTACAATACTCATCTTAATTGGATCTAGCTGTGGTCTATTAAGGGCAGGCTTGTTCCTAATTCTTGATAATTAGCACAGCTGTAACTCTTTAGGAGTGAGTTTACCTTTACTACTATCTCTATTCTCTTACATTCTATCTATCTACAATAACCTTACCTCCTCATTAGGATTTTTCACTCTTCTATCTCTGGCCCTTCTATTATACCTGTCCTTCTAAGCCACCTATCTTCAACAGCTGTCTATCTCTACATTTTTCAAGCCTAAGCAACATCTCAGGTCCCTCTTCCCTGCTGTTACTTAACATGAATGGTGGGTGATGAGGAAGTGCTCTTTTTAAGTATTTTAGACAGACAAGAATAATGAAAAAAAATACTTAAAATATGGCATATACCAAAATAAAACACACACACACAATGTAAGTCTTTGCTTAGGAAAAAACTCTCAGATTATTAGCAGTGCAGAGTGCATAGCTACACCATGAAAAAAACTAAAAAACACTTCAATCTAACAAAAAAAAAAAGCCTGTTAAAGACCACAAATGGAGCTCTGCACACTGTGTAAGTACAGATTAGTTAATTGCTTGTTTATCCCCAACACACACACCTGGTGTTGTTCAGAACAGTGAATGTCTCAAAGACTGCAGCAGCACCAGTTTATGACTGTACAAAAGGAATGATTTTAGACATACTTCAGATTTTCAGGAGTCAAAAAACTTTTCTTCAGAGAAGGGAGCAAATGGCTTCTCCAGCTTTTGAAGACAGCCATAGGAAGGCATGAAATCTTTGGAGTCACCACTTCCATGTGAAGAGGAGGACAAAGCAGGTCCCTGTGGGTCCATACCTGAAAAATTACCTTCCACTCACCCAGAGTTAACTGAGGAGATCAGTGGCCCCCACCAAAGTCACCATGTCCCCAGCTGCAGAACAGACACTTGTACCCAGGACATCTTTAGTACTTAAAGAAAAAAAAAAAAAAAAAAAAAAGGGAAGAAGATTATCTGTTTTGCTTCCTTGGCAAGTGATACTGCTCCTAAGAAAGTACCTGCCATATGAATTTTGGAAATTGGTTTTCACAGAAATAGGGTTTCTTAATTTCCATTAGATTTAGGAGATTTCAGATCCAAGCGCTGCTGCATGAGGCAATCATAGTGTTATATTCCATCTAGAAGATTACTGGAAATTCTCCCTATATACCTTTTATTCATAAAAACTGCAATTGTACCTAAACATCACAAAGTGGTAACTGTAGTGACATTAGTTTAATGCCTGCCTTGCTGTTGAACTGCAAGAGGGCAGCACTAGTTAATTTTGTTTCCTCATATATATGAAATTAATCATGCTTCCACTAGCAAATGATACTTCAATAATTTTGCTTTCTTCTTTCTGAAAAGAAACTGCAGCAGTGTTTCAGTTGCCAATTAACCTCACTGCAGTATCACCCTTCAGCAGCTGCCTCCATCAGCTTTATCCCACAGAAAAGAGAGAATAAAAGAAATTTCTTTAATAACCACCCAACCAAGCCTTTTATTGCTTTATCTTTAGAAGGGGAAAGTTTCTTCGAGTTTGTTTTTAAACCCATGTTGTATCTGTTATCACCTAGCAAGCACAACCTTGACCAAAACCTTCTCATCAGGTGAGACAAAGTAATTAAACAGTTTTACACGACACACTTTGGTTAAGGATGCTCACTGCATCAAGCTGGCTTCCAGTAGTACTTGTGAGGTGTTCAGAGGCTGGTTAGTGAGCTAAAAAAGACAAAGATGATCTAGCAGGATCCAGTGCTCCTAACACCTGTGGGATGTGGCAGCCTCTGCTCACTCCTCTTCACTCCAGGCACTGTAATAAACCCTAATAAGGTTCCATTCTCTGAAGCATTAATTCCAAGAGTGACGAAAAGCAGGACCTTTGACTAGGATTAAGGTCACTTAGAGTTGGCATACAGCAGCATTACTGCTAAAATAAGCATCCCTGCCCTTCTCCTGCATCCTTCCCATTCTCATCCTGTTCCTGCCAACACAGCTCATGGGGGTGCACAAGGAAGCACACCAGGAGACTGAACAGCATGAAACTCAACTCATCAACATCAAAACAGGGAAACTCACCAGGCCAGTCACATGGAGTATGGCACAATGAGCCACGCTGCAGCAGCAGGGAGATGGCAGCACCCTCTGGAAAGAGTGGTGGGAACAGTGTCTGTCAACAGCAGCTATGCCCGTGGATGACTTAAGGAGATTGTGAAACAGCTACATTTGTAAATCACATTTCATTGCCAGAAACCCGAGCAAAATAAGAACTGATACAGAAGAGTGTGAAGTCCCCAGGCAAGCAGTGCGAGGGCAGGATGCAGCAGAGAGCACACAGCAGTGCCTGAGGCCCTTCCCTGACCACCCCTTCCTAGACTAAACTGAGCTCCTTCATCCTATGACATTTTTCTCAAATAAGCATGCAGAAAACACAAGAAACAAGAGGTGTACATTGGATCTTAAAAACTGTCCTGAGGCTGTCCTCCACAACCAAACCATACCCAGCTTTAAACTAAACCATACTAAACCTAGGTCAACCAGCCTAGGAAAGTGATCAGAATGGGAAAATTTATTTTATATTTGTTGTCCAAAAACACATTGCTTAATTTGAAAAAGAAAACCTGCAAACAATACAGAGCCCTCCAAATGCAAATGCGTATTTTAAGAACAACCACAGGAATGCCTATTTTTGTCGGGGGGTTTGCTGCAGCAGCAGCTGTACCAACATGACTGAGGTGGCAGCAGCCTGATGTGGAGGGTAGGAAGGGTGGCAATGTGTAAGGCTGGTATTTCCCTGAGCAAAACACCAAACCACAGCTGTAGCATGCCTTCCGCTGCCTGCCTGGAGCACTTGCACAGCAGACTGCTTGCAGCTGCCTTCCTGCCTATCCAGTAGACAAGATGAAAAAGTGTTAAATCTAAAACACAGGCACAAAAAGGTTTTTCTCCTGAAAATTCATGTTAGGCATAAGTTCCAGACTACAGTTCAGACCACATAACCTAGGTAGTGGCCCATGAGAATGTGCAACCCTGTCCATGAGGAAACAAAGAGTCTGAAGAGTGGCATTCTTGTTAGATACAGTCTGTGTCTTTATGGAGATAATCACAGTTTCATCTCTGGTCAAGAGCTGAGCTTCAAATGCACAAGATTTGCATAAGTGGTATTTTTAAAAGTACAGGTAAATTGTACAAGGTCGTTCAGTATGACTCATTTCCATTCTCTGAAAGCGATCAGCAAAAGTTTGGTCAATAACGACAACTAACTAGTGGTCTTAGTTATATCAAAGCTATGGTTATGGACTAGCTATGGTGAAATGACTGCTGTCTAATTGCTTAGCTTATGCCAACAGAAAGATAATACTGCTTCTGCCATGCAGAATTGGGGAAACAGCAGTGCAGAGACCATCTACTAAGTGTTTTCCAATAAAGCACTTATATTATAAAATATCTACTATTCTAGAAATATGATATTGCTTAAGAGTTGTGTATCCTTTCAGAAAATTATTAAATGTCATTCTTACATGCCAAAACATCTCCAGATGCTGGCTGTTTCCATTAACACATTGCTGCAATGGTGACTATATTTGCTGCTTTTAAAAGTAGTAAAAAATAAACCAGGAGTTAAAAACCCAAGAGAATTTGAAAAAGCACACTATTTAAGAGAAAGACCAACAAGTTTCTCATTTACTATCCACTCTGAAGTGCTGAGAAGGTAGAAAAGCCTTTATGAAAAAACACCCACCAAAAAGCACAATCCTTCCCACAAAACTAGTTCTGATAAAGGATGTCCAGCACAGGACTTGTGGATGCGCAGAGGGCTTGCACTGTGGGTGACCAGCTCAGCTGTGCACCGGGGTGACATGTGACTGCACTGCCATCAGCCCACCCCATCCCAAAGAGTGTCTCAGACATATGACAAGCCACCTAGGTGAGGGACAAACCTCATGGGTGCCAGTCTGGCTTCATCTACACCAACAGAAACAGCTTTTGCCTTCCAGATTTCTGCACAGCCAGCATAATCCAAATCTTCCACCGAGGGGTGGGGTGATCATCTCCATTTGTGACCATGCAGCAGAAACACAGCATCTCTCATTTAAATGTTACCTAGTACATGCAAATGTGATGTAGGTATCAGACCTCAAGCTGTTACTCCACTTCAGAGCCTGACCTTATCAAAAGATCATTTACAGCCACAGAGTTTGACATATTATATATAGCAGCTGTACAGTCCATAAATTAATTACCCTTCTGATGGCACAGACTACCAAACAAAGTGGTTTAAAGGGAATCTGTAGAAACAGCTTTATATCCATGTCATTCCTTTAAATTTAGTTGACAACAAGATTTTTGTACTCTTAAGGAAAATGGGTCACACAAATACACATCATGTTTTATTTACAAATGTAGGACTGAACTGTTGTGAAACCACCAGGCAGAGTTTACAACCTATGCTGTCGGAAAAATACATAAGATACACATTTGTGGGTTTTTTTTCAAAAAGCCGAGTGTGGAAATTCCTGTTTACTTCTCTTGCTTTTCAGTAGTGTTCTCAGTATCCTAAAACTTGGTGAATATAAAATGTGAAGAACAAGCCATACTATCTCCACAAACTGCTTGATAAAAAATTGTCTTTAGAAGGAATCACATTGATCCACACAAAGTCAAAAGAGTTCTTTCAACTAAGTTAAAAATAAAATCTGCCAGACTATAAGTCATGCTTACTTGAAAGCCTGAGGAACACTATGGACATTAATATATGGACATTTTTCCTTCCTGTAGGAATAGCAGTATTACAAAAAACCTGGCACAACTGACACCTTTGCCAGCCTCTCTCTCTGGAGAGTAACCAAAGGACAGTAAGAGACAAGAGTAATGGCACCTCACCATTTTAACTGGCGGCTCTTTCACAGGAGCTGAGACCAAGGTCAACTCTTGACTACAGAAATGTGTTGGTATTGCCAGAAAATAAACATTCAGTAGGCCAGAAAAAAAAAATTTCTTCTTCTGGATCACCAATCTTGTTATGACAGCTAAAGGTCAAAGCAATGAGCAAACAGGCTAATTTCAAAGAGGGAGAAAGAGAGAGAGGGAACTGTGATGTGCAGTAGAGGTCTAAGGGAAGTGACAGACTAAACAGCTGTGTCAAGACATGGACACACCATTCTACAGGGGAAAAACATCACACAACAAAAAATGGAGAAGGTCCTTGATGGCTTTAAGAAACGCAGTTGTATTTTTCAAGAATCCAGATAACCAAAGATTCAGAGACTGACTAAAGGTCACAAGCAGCAGGAGTTTGATGGTATCATATTACCTAAGAGGCATTTCCCACACAGTGGAACCATCAGCCCTAAGAGGTGGGGATGGTTATGGTAACACATGATCAAGGTCACTATGTCCTTACTTCACCACAAGAAACCCCTGTATTCCAGATCTGCCTAGTTGTCATCAAGTAATAAGAGCTGGAAAACAAGAAAACAATCTAGAACACACTGAAATCATAAGTTTTAATGGCATTTAATTAAGCCTCAAATGAAGAGTTTACCCATCTGTTCCTTGAGAAGGATAAAGTTCATGAGCTACGTGAACACAATACTAGGGGTGATAGGGCTACAACTAAATGCAACTTCTTTACCAGCAAAAGACACAACAGTATTAAGTGCTCTAAGCTCCCAGATCTTAGGATAAGGAATAAACTCTACATATTTGCATGCAAAGTAAACCAAAATAATAAAAAAAACCTATTTTCATGCCCTTTTTTTTTCACAGAAGCATTTGTTTTTTTTTTTTTTTAATATGCAACAGCATGAAGGTCACAGTATTCATCTAACTAGCTGCTAGCATGCAGGTTTACACAATGAATCACAGAATGGTCTGGGTTGGAAGGTACTTTAAAGCCATTTAGTTCCACCCCCAGCCATGGGCAGGAACACCTTCCATTAGACCAGGTTCCTCAGAGCTCCATCCAACCTGGCCTAGGACACTTCCAGGGATGGGGCAGCCACAGCTTCTCTGGGCAACCTTTGCAAGGGCCTCACCACCCTCACAGCAAAATATTTCTTCCTAATACTGAATCTATACCTACTCTCAATTTGAATCCATTCCCCCTTGTCCTGTCACTACTGGCTCTTGTAAAAAGTCTCTCTCCATTGCTCCTGTAGGCTCTTGTAAATCCTTGTAAAAAGTCTCTCTCCCTTGTTCCTGTAGCTCCCTCTGGTTACTGAAAGATTACAATTATGTCAACCCCAAAACTTCTCATTTCCATGCTGAACAATCCCAAATCACTTAGCCTTTTCTCTCAAAGGGGAGTAATGAGCACAAGATTTTTAGGCAGAAACCTGGCAAACACCTTTACACATAAGCTTCTTTCAATTCAAGTTTTGGGGATTGTGTGTGTTTCCTTTTTAACACTAAGTTCTGAACATACAACTTCCATTTGAAATAAATATAAGCTACCAAATGGACTACAAATACTTTCTCTCATATCAGCTTGCACCATGTTTAAAGCACTCCATGAAACCAAATGGGGAATTACAGAACTCTTAAAGGCACATGGTTACACAGATTTTAAATTATAGACATAATAAAGCATCATTACATTTACAGTATATGATGCTCTCTAGTATTCCAAATTTTTAAAGTAAGTGACGCTTGACCTCAAGACAGTCTTAAGATGTAAAAGGTGCCCAAACCTTAGTAAAGCGAACTAAATTAGTTAACAGAAATATTTTTTTTAAAAATCATACACACCAGAGGTTACATCTGACCATTGAATTATTCAGTCCAATATACAAATTCCCAAAAAACACACATTCCTCTTTTTCTATCCTCAGGCCAAAAGAATTTATAGAATGTTCAAGAAGTTTTAGTCAAAACAAGATAAGAAGACAAACAGTAACAGTGATTTATTTATCTGTAAGGATGCAATTACCACAGAAGCTTATAGGACATTGAGCACCAGACAATGTTACAATTTCAGTGTAAGTTTTATTTAGTAGCAATGTTTTTGCCCACTACCTCTATAAACAGGAAGACTCAGCTATTTCCTTCAACTAACTGCTAGTGACTTAGTATCTTAACACAGCCCACAGGAAAATCTGCTTGAAAGTAACAAACCTGCAGTGCTGGACATTTTATTATATTTCTCCATGGCCTGTATCTACAGCATGAATATACGTTGGTTTCTTGAGTTGTTTGTTTTTGAGGGTTTTTCCAACATAACTGAAGGCTTCTAAAGGAAAGCATGCACTACCAAATTATATTGAAGGACATCAGAACAAAAGGAATGGTATTATATAGCAATGAAAAGATAGGCTCAAATACCGAGAAAACTCCAGTTGCCATTTCTGAAGTTTTCACTAAACATGGCATGTTTCTTTAGGCATCATTTGAGGATGCATCTCACTGGCAATGTAACAGATTTGAAGCATGTTCTTCCCCATCAAATACACAGTTTTTCACTATTCTAATTGCTCAATATTCTGCCACCCTATATGAAAATAAAGTGTAAAACTTTACTACAGCTACCAGGAATTAATGAATTGTTGTAAGCCACTTGTGCAGCTTTCCTACATTTACATAGCTCAAATATACAATAAATTTAGATAGACACATTTGTAGTGCAGAAGTAACCCTCAAAACCACCTTATTGAAGACCTGTCACCCTGCAAGGTGGCTCACAAGGAGGAAGCTCCTCCCAGCTCCTTTAAAGCAAAGTTAAGAGAGAGCACGTGAGGACTGTAAATTACTATACTTCATATCTTTCAAGATTTTTCTTAACAGAAGATTTATACTCCAGTGTTTTTCTTTTCTAAGCTCTTGACAGAATTCAAATCACTGGTTTTGTCTCACCACAGGAGAATTACTTGATTTAATGAGTAACTCATTTGACGGGTAATCAGGCAACTGATTTTATCCGCTTCATTGCTATCAAGAGGTCAGCACTACCCTCCATTAAGGCAAATTACAGGTTTTCAAGAATACCTGCAATCAGATGAAATCAAGTTTGTTCTTACAGCATCCTCAAAGCCCGTAGAGGATATATGCATTGGAGGAACATGGGGAGAAGTGGAAAGAGGAGAATTAAATTAACCAATAATTTGGAGGAAGCATCTTACTGTTTTCACTGATGAAATCAGATCTACGGCACGAAAAAGGACATGAGAGGACATGGCTTATTCCCAGTGTCTCCTTCCTTTTCTCATTTATAAGCCAATTGTTATTCTTAGGCAGGATAGGAAGGAACATTGAAAGGAACGCACCAGCAAACAGTAAGCTGAGTTTGTAATTCAACCTTAATCACCCACCTGAAGAGCCACACAAAGTGGTCTGCAATTCTGCTACACCTGAGACCACCAAGCAAGGGCATCAGATGTAAACATCAACATATGATGAGCATGTAGTCTACTTTTAAAAAATTACTTTTTCAAAAATAAAAATAGTATTAATCTACAGTCATAATGATGTTTAAATTTAAACATGAAGCCCTCCAGCCTACAAGAACACAATACCTTGTGCTCCCTGTACCCCATGCACACATATGTGGTGTGGAGCACCTTGATGCACGTGGGGACAGCAGAGTGGCTTTCCAGCACAGGTCTGCTCTCCTGCAGACAGGATGGAGTCAGGCAGGGGCTGTGGGAATGGAGCCGACCATTCCTGAAAACAGGCCAGAAAACACTTGCAGATAACTGCTTGCAAGGTACCACTCTGCACTAAAAGGATTAAGCATGGAAATAGCATGTACTTGGCACAAACCTCTGAGTCAGGAGTTTGGTTTAGATCATTAGCAAATTAGCAGTTTAAACTGGATTCACTGTTGGAAGATTTGATTTGTAAGAAAGTTTTAGATACTACTGCAGTTTAGCAGGGAGGGGCCTGGCAGTGGCTGTGCGCTGGGAGGAAGGGCGACACAGACGACCTCATAAGCAAGGTGAGGGACAGGCTAAAACCCTGGGAGAGGCTCCAGCTGACTGAAAAGGGAACCAGGACTCACCTCCAGATTATTACACTCTATGCATTATGCTCTAATACAATCTAACATAACATGGCTAATTTCAACAAGTTATTACAGTAGGTATCCTCATAGATACAAAAGTCTTTAGAAAAACAACATTTTATCAAAAACACACCCTGAGAACATTTGGACAACTTGGGCTATATTAAATATTAAATTATGCTTTTACTGCTTCATATAAGGCATCACGTTTCCAGTGACTGAGTATCAGAGCTACTTTTGTAAAAAGAATGGCTACTAATATTGTTACTCCATCAGTTAATTGCAAATTATTCAAGTCCTTTGATTTCCCATACTGTTTTTCTAGGAGAAAAAAAAAAAAAGTTTAATAAATTCATAAAGATGACAAATCTAGTAGTATGCTGACTTAATTGAACTACAGACAAAAAATCTGCTTTAGATTAGTACTGGATTTGGTTTTGAAATGATCTGTTGTTAAAAGTGAAGAAGTAGGGGAGGAATCTTCTACAACTGCAAAAGTATATTTCAATATTTGCCGTAGCTGGAGGAGAGTGAAGCCTCCCATAGGTGAGTGAGGCTGTCTGCTGGGCAGAGCCTCTAGGCAGCAGGATCTGTTCACAGAGATGCAGTTTGAACAGGACAGACAGACAGTGTCAGGTTAAATTAACTATCTTTGTTTAAACTGTGTGCTGAAGCCAACCTCAGAACCCAGCTTACTGGGAAAAGGGCAGTGTTTTTGACCTTGTGTCAGCTAATTCAGGATCACTTCCCCTACACATGTCTGATTTTCCTGCTTTTTTTCCTTTTGCAACTTTGAGGGCTGCTAAATTTCCAGTTTTGCTAAACAAACACACAAATTCTCTTCCTTATACTTTCCAGCTTCATCAAACATGGCCTTAAAGAAAACCAAACTATTAAAACATTCCCATGAGATCATATCCATTAGCAGCAGAGCTGATGATGATAAAAAAAACCCAAAACATCCCAAACCAAAAAAACCCACCAACAAATCTGGAACTGTAAAAAGCCTCCTCTACACAGAGGTTCAACTCCTGGATATGCGTCTCTTGCTAATGTTCACTTCACTTTGGCTTACTTGAGAATTCATGACAAAAATTAACAAAAGCCTCCTATTTTTATGGGCCACATCAACTGTTCCAATGCATGCTGATCCTATCTTCTACAAACAAAGCCAGAATTTAATTGCACTGAGCATTAAGCAGAAAACCTTTAAAACTCTTTTCTGTTTAACCTGCCTGAATTGCAAGTGACTGTATCAGAAAGGACTGAAGCATGTGCCATTCTGAAAAATAACCTGCAGTGATATATATGGGCATGTGCGGTACCAAAGTCACTTCAAAACACATAAGCGATAAAAAAGAATTATGAGTTTGCCTTTCTAACCTTCACAAAGATTAACACAATTTTAGGTTCATAAAAAAATAACCACATACCTTGCTCGAGGCATTGCTGACATTGCTGGATTATTCCCAGCACATTTAGGAGGGGCTGCACAATGACAGCAAATCCACATGTCTGAATTATCAATGCAAAATTCCTGAAGTTCCAGTTTAAGCCAGACAAGACTGTGTATTTTTTGTTTCTATTCATTCTTCTAGATGTAAGCAGAGATTTTGTGCCCATTACATTTTTGGAAGTCCTTTGTAGATTATGAAAACAAAGAACTAAAGCATATCAATGAAAACTAACTCAGGGTTTTTTGGTTTTTTTTTTCAAAGTAAGAGTCAATTTTCCAATTCACTGGAAAATCCGGCAAGGTAGCAATTTATTAGCCATGCTGAACAAATCAGAGGTCCACAACAGGATTCCAGACACACAAAGTGAAAACCAACACACAAGCCACATGAACACAGACCACCCTGCAAACCCTGCTAGTGATGGGATGGATTTCCTTACTTGAGACAGTATTTTATCTCCCAAAGCTCTCACTGACCAAGCTCCCCTAAGCTACCCCTTGGCTGCATTGATTTTCCTGCCAAAATAAGATAAGAGCTGCTTACAGCTCTGTGCCAGACATGAATGACACACCAGCCCCATGGTGTCTCCAAAGCAAGGACAACCTCCTGGGGGAAGGAAAAGCCAAAAATTCCTTGCATAAAGGGTCTATTTCCAAATTCCTCCAGGGACTGCCTTTAAATAATGACACTAAAACTGTTTACTCCCTTTTAACAACATGCACAAAGGTGCTAATTCCATAGGTCTGGGAATAGGTGTCATATTGGCATGTTTGACACTAAGGACCAGGCAGGAAATAAAATTTAGGGAATATTAGTAAAGAGGGGAGAACAGATGGCCAACAAAATACCTTTATTTCCTTTCAGTATTTCCTTTTATCCTGCTTTTGTTTTTCTTGCCTATTTAAACCATGAATTGTTGATGACAGGAACTGTTTTGAGGCTCTTACTATACTGAAAGAGGTGCTTACATGAAAGAACATTTTTTTACTTTTTAATCTAGTAAATTTCTCCTAGTACTTCTGCCTAGAAACAAATAATCTTGGTCCAGAATTTTTCGCAACATACACAATTCCAGTCTCACCTGAACATCAAAAAAAAACCAGATTTAAAATTTACACTTCATTTCACTCTCCAAAAAGGACCTTGACAAAAAGTGAAACCTACCCTAGAACAGCAAAGATTGAAAACATTTATTTCAAATCCTTATTTCTTGTTTTTCTCTCTTCCTTAGTCTAAAAACAGAGTTGAAAGATCTGGCAAGTAATCCGTCTTTTGTCAAGTGGCAAATAATAGAACTGAAGAAGATTTGCACTTCTCCAAATACAGGCTAAAGGCTCCCTTTCTTGACAAAACAGCACCTGAGTACAATACTCCCTAGATCTCAACATGAATTCATCTTAAAAAGAACCTGCTTGTAGGGTTGAGCAGGCTCCTTAGTGATATCAGCAGACAAGATGCCACCTGCACAGAGGACCAACAAGTGGCCTGGAAGATTGATTTGTCTGTATGCAAACCTGCAGCCATGACCCACAGAGCCAGGCACTGACCTGGCCCCTCAGAGCAGCTCACTGAGCGTCACAAAGGACAAAGCAGCACCAAGATAGGAGGTGATTACTGCAAAATTCAACTGAGTTACAACATGGGTCACACCTGTTCAGTGACCATAAAGGAAAGGAATTACTGCATCAAGTGGGATGACAAAATTATATTTATTAATGAGTTGGTTTGGGGTTCAAAACTTTTTAGATCCTTTCTCTGGCACGGGGAGATTACATTAACTCTAAAAACATGCTCACCTGTTGAGGAAGGAGCAGAAACAATATGCCTGGGGCTACTTGAATACTGAAGTCTACAGACAACATTAGGCAGAAGTCTCAACAGTTGACAGTACTGAACATTTTTCACATAGAAAATAATCTGAACAGTCTTACTGCACATGCTACAAAGATAAATTGTGGAGCATTAAAAGAAGTTGTTAGACAGGATGTGTTCCACTTCCTCTTCCTTCTCATTGAAAACTAAACAACATAAATCACAACCAGTTATTGCAAATGTAATCAACCCCTGCCAGGCATCACTACTTGCTAATGCTTTCTCTCTGCCCATTTCTCCTCACCATTAACTCACCAGCATAAAAAAAAAAAAAACAAAATCAAAAAACAAACCAACCAAAAAAACACACACAAAAAAACAAAAAACCAACCAATCAACACCAAAAATCCCCTACCCTCTGCACATCCTTGCCTACAGATCCATAACCAGCAGACTGGATGATGTGTTCCCCTTCTGGAGCTTAAGTAAAGCTGAACAAACAAACAAATAAAACCCAAACAAACAAAAAATTAAAGGGGTAAGAAAAGGGGGAAAAAGGAGAAAAAGAAAGCAAATACAGAGAACAAAGCCATAAAAAACCCAGCAAGCACGGAAGAGGGCCTGGGTATTAATTAAATGAAAGGAGCAATCTCAACAGTACAACAATATGTATAGCAGATCCCAACATACAATTAAAATTTAACCATTCAAAGCTTACATGGTTTCACAACACCATTAACATCTATCATCACTCTTTTAGAGGGAGGAACCATCCACAGCTTACAGTTTCACATCACCATGGTTGTCTCCATCCCACTTTCACAGGGAGGAGCCATGAACATTTGTCTGTACAGCACAAGCACCTTCAAGCAGATACATTACTGCGCACATGGAATTAGAAAACAACCTGAGCCAATAATTGGTGTCATCATACACTTTATATCAGTCTTTCCATTCCTAAACCTTCTCATATGCTAAAATTGCAATTAAAGGTAAAAGGATCACATCTGGGAAAAGAATCATACAGCTTCTTGGTTTTAGACAGCCACATTCCTCGTATGGCAGTTAACCTGCCAGAACTTCCCCAATAAACATGTTTCCAGCAATTCCAGCTCTCCCACGCAGTCTTCAGTCCTAAAGTAACAGTCTCCTGCAGAAAAGGTTGTTTTTCATAAACACACACACACAAATAATTTGGCCACACATTTCTCTTGCATGATGCATTGTTTTCCACATGCTAGCACCAGTGTCCTACCACAGCTGACAATTCAGACACTCAAAAGGAAAAGTACCAGCTTCACAAGAAAACAAGTCTTTGTCCCATTATGAAACACAAGAAGTAGGCTATGAGAAACATAACCTTTGAGAGGTGGCCAATACTCACATATAAAGGCCAAAATTGCTAGGTAGGATAGTGGATGAGGGAAAGGAAAGAAAAAGAAAGGAAGAGAAATACTGAAACAACAGACTTCTGACAATTATCACTTTGGAGAGCAGCTGGGATCCTAGAGATTTACACCTGTGGTCCATAGATCACTCTCATAAAATGTAAAGGGAAGGGTGAACTCCTGAGAAATTGGCGTATTTTATTTTTTGAAAAACTCAAACATGAATGATAGCAGTGGCACGGACATAAGAGCTGAAGGATTCCTTGGGTCAGTGGCTGTGATCAGTCACCGGTCAGTAGGGATGCTGTCCCAGTCACCTCCTGCTGCTGGACAGGAGAGATGATCAGCAGCTCAAGCAATCACAACCCAATCCTGACCACTTCCCAGAGACACAGTCACACAGCCTGACAGAGAGTATTCAGTTTCTTTTCCAAGCTAAGGAACAAATCTCTTGAGGAACGCAGACTACCTGAATGAATAAAAACATGACCCATGATGCTAAAAATAAGCAAGAAACCTTTTTCTTTCTAAACAAAAGCTTAAGAAAGAAAAGCATGTTTCAGAGGTTACAGAGCACCAACAGAAGAGTAAAACCAACTGGGAGCCTGCTTGAGATGAACTACGCTGAAGAAATCCTGGGGCATTGCTGCTCCTATGCACTGCAGCTTCAAAGGAGGGGGAGAAAGACACCTACTTCACACTAAGGTGTAAGAGATCATTTAGGATAAAAACAACCTGGAACAAACACCAAAGTAAATGTTTTGCCTTCCATTTCTATAAAGACAACAAAATGACACACTGAAAATGAGCAGAGGTTATTGCCACATACAGCATGGAGACAAAAAATAAGGAAATAAGGGGATCTGGATCATCTTCATTCCATAATACTGAAATAATTGGAACTCACAACAGTGACAGATATGCCAAAAATCACCACAAGAGGGAGGTGGAAAGGAAGTCGTTTGGGAGAGAAGGAAGATCAACCTTGGTGCTACAAGTGCAAAACCATGACCTTGGTAAGACAAGATCTGAACAAAAGAAATCAGAGAAATGCAATTGAGCAGTGAAATGAAGACAAGTCAAACTGCATTTTACCTGAGTAATTTATTCCTCAAAAAAGGAACCGAAGAGCTTACAGCAGTGAACTTAATCCAGAATTAAAGCAAGAACTGATGTGATAAACAGTAGTATTTAAGGTATAGACATATAACATTTTTAAGATCAATGAAGCACTGGTTTAAAGACAGGAAACAGAGAGATAAGATATCCAAACAAAGAGAAGATGTGTGCTCCTTAAGTTTTGTGAAACCAGGGCTATGCGTAAGTTATAGAAGTGGCCATACAAAAAAAGCAGGTATACAGTAATGGCATCTGGGAGAAGTCAAAGTTTGGAGAATTATCTCCAAAGTCTCTCAAAGTTTGGAGAATTAGCTGCCCCCAACGGCATCTCTCAGAAACCGGAGTCCTTTGGGCTAGCTGGAGCAACACTAGTGCAATTAAATTTAAATATATGAAGTGAAAGGCAACTCTGAACAATAATTTCTGTTATGATCCAGTAACAGGAGATGAGGGGGAGAATGGAGCCATCAGATCATCAGCTGCTGTTTGAGAGTGATGCTTTATAGTACCTCTACACACACAAAATAAATGCCTCTTTTCAACAGAAAACCAGAATGATCAATTATATAAGGTGTTGGCAAACCACTACTTGTAGTTTTGTATGTATAGTTGTGGCTACCAAGCCAAAAGCAAAACAAAACCAAACCACCTGCCTTTCCCAAAACCAACTTACCCGAAACAGGTGCAGAGAAGACAACTCAGAAGGCAGAGCACAGAAAAAAAATTCTGTTTTATAAGGGAAGCTAAAGCACTTGAGATCCTCTAGCTTAGCAATTTAGAGTTGAAACCAGCAGAACTCTGTAGGTATGTTTATGTAAGGCAGGATGGATCTCAGGAAAAGGAAGAGGGTGAGGGGGAAGCACAGGCTGGTGGAAGGACTCCCATTGTCCCAAAGCTTGAGGTATTACTCCATCTGGACTGGCAAGCTGTACTTCAATGAACTTGACAACAAACTTCAGCAGGGTGTGCAGCTGATTAATATACTCACTCAGCAGCTCATTTATATATTCACTACTGCTTGAATGAATTTTTCCTGGGTGGGACTTTCGTAGCTCAGGTGTGGTGTGTTCCTCCACTCAGCCAGGCATTTACATTAGTACATTTCTTGCTGTAACAGAGAGGTAGAAAAAATGTCTCTGAACTTCTCTGCTGCCTCCCTAGGGCACTTTACTCACACTTTGTCATTTTATAAAGGCTTTAAATGTGTTAGAACACATGGGGAATGGGAGCAACAGGCCCGTCTAGATTTAAACTTTTCTTTTCTCTACGACTGTTTGGGGAAATTGTCCCCTTCAGCCCTCCATTCCTAAGTCAGCTGTACTTTAATAGTCCATTACAAGAGAAGAAACAAATCTCAATATTTACTTTGTGTTGAACTATCAGATAAACGCTGGGTCTATTTCTGTTCTATTCACATTCTCCCACAATTTCCATTACAAGGTATGCACTAAGCATTTTGACAAGAAGTTCCCCACTGCTAAAAATCTCAGTGCTAAAAGAAAAAACTGAAATGTTTATTTAGGTTTGCCTTTCAAAATCAAATAAATTTTCAAAATTAAACTGAAATTTTCTCCAGCTTACTCCACTGAAAAACAGGCTCACATAATCTAAGAGCTCACAGACACAAACTCTAATGTTGGGAAGTGAACTTCAATTCCATTTTACAGGCAACATTCTTTGGTTTGTTTAACTTTCCTGGAATACCAACAGAATGTACACATCTTTTGTATTTCCTTGATTAGAAATGCCTCATGATGCCTTTTGTTCTCTTACCAAGTTTGCAAGGCATCCAGCACACAGGACTACCTGCACTGGGTGTAATACAGAATGCAGTACCATTTAAAACTTATTTTTAATCATTAAATTGTTAGGATATGAATATATGCTGTTACTTGCTTTAACATTCTAGGTAAAGCAGGCATTAAAACCTAAAAAGGATATCTCTGATGTTTCAAGAGCAATCATACGCATGCCCAAAATAATTTGTTTTCAGCAAATCTGTATGACTTTGCATGTGTCATACCTCAAGTCTCTGCCTTTACTTGAAAGCAGGACACTGTTCTGGCAAACCAGCCATCTTTGCCCCACCTCCATTTCTGCAGCCTTTCTTGGCTTTTTTTTTAAAACGCAAGTTCAGCTTGCCATATCCTATAACGTTTTGGAGTAATTACCTTTGAAAAAAGTTACCTTCTCCAACTGGCAAACACACCCCATTGAAAAAGCAGCAGCCTACTCCCAAATCTACGGCAGCAAGATGAGCTATGGAAGGAGGAAAGGGCTCTTGATTTGAACAATTGATTATGACTTTTATCCCTGGCTACATGGCAAGTCCACAGCCAATAAGAAAAAAAAAAATACACACCACAAAAGAACCAACAAACAAACACCAAATTGAAAGGGCAAAAGTTATATTAAGCCTTCTTCAGCTTTTTTTTTTTTTTAATTTTTTTTATTCTTTCCTATGTATAAATGACATTATCTAAACCTCAATGAAAAGCTCTGGCAAGACTGGTATATAAGAAAAGATAGCATGTGCACGTAAGAACCTGAAAGTACAGTGCCAGTTAATATCCTCTTATATTTCAGTTTATGTTCAGGTGTTGCTGTTTGCAGGTCATCTGCCTCTATGTCACATTTCTACTCTTCAACATCTCATAAAGTAAGCAATCACACAAAGAAAAGTAGTTGTGTAGGACACACAGCTTAAAAAAAACCTCAAGACTTTCTGACTGCAGGAATTAGTTTTTCTTTTTTCCTTGCCTTTTAATAGAAGCAGTAGAAATGTTCCACAGAACTTTACTTGAAGAGCAGTGGTGCTACTTTGCTGCTTTTTTATTAGGAAAAGCATAAACAAGGACAATATACAACCTAATCAAAACTCTTCAGAGTAGTATTTTTCTCTAACCAGCTTTCTCTGCCATATAAGAAAGCAGTTAGACCTGCTAACAAGAACTTTGTCCTTCACTTTCTTTTCTTTCTTCAAAGGAACATGTGGCTTTTTTGGACAGCATGTCAATATGTTCTGTTATAAACCAGCTTTGAAAATATACTAAGTTAATTCTGTATGTAGCCAAAAGCAAATGTGACAATTCCACAAACCTCAGTCTCCTTCCCCCCCAAAAAAAGCTCATCCTGAACAAAGCTGTTAGTTTCACATAGCAATAGGAAGAGAAATTCACTTGATACTCTGAAAGCTTTCACAGAAAACCAATATATAAACTGTTTTCTTTAGATTTAAGGGGCTAAATATGGGGTTTACTACCACCTCTGTTCAAGTATGGTGACATCTAAAACTGAATCTAAGCCAGCATTCCCACCATTTCTTCCACCAACATAATGGAGCATCCTTCAACTGATGGATTTGGCAGACAGAATTAAGGAAATTGAGTTTCAAAAAAGCACCACCTCAAATCCAGAAACCCCAGTGAGGACCCTCTGCCTTCCAGCCTGAGCCCTGGGGGATGCACAGGTCCTTGGCTCCTGCCAAACACAGCCAGCCCAGACAAAAAGAAAGCTCAGCGAGAGCTCTCATGTGCCAAGGAAAGCCAAGTAACACCAGGAAATCCCCACCCCATGGACTTGGGAGACAGTATTGACAAGAGACAACATCCTATTAGTGGGGCTGCTGAGCATCTCCCTCTCAGCCTCATTAGTGTCATTGTTTTAACTATATTATTCTCTCCAAGGTTTCCTGGAGCCAGGCCCATAAACCAATGACCCAACAGCCCATTAGGATTATTTCCTTTTCACAAATTACATATTAAACAGAGATTTGATCAGTCAGGACTGGAAAAAAAAAAAAAAAAAAAAAAACCAGGATTTTTTTTCTTTCCTTTTATTCACCTTCCCTTCCTTAAATACACAAGCCCTCAATAACTGAGAGCAGTTTTTTTGCTTTTCTGTATTTGGCACATACTAGTCCTTGACGACATTAAACAGAGTGCTTCCTCATGCACAAAGCATCAATTCTCTCCTCCTCAAGATTGTGCAAGCGCTATCCACACAACCCGAAGAAACAGGACGTTTAAATCCAAAAATCATTCCCTGGAAGGCACAGAAGGAGCATTTTTCAAGAGCATCATCAGCATCTGAACAACAACCCAAAGCATTATGCTAGCTTTGCCTATCTTTCATGACCCTGTGTAGCATTTCAGTTTAACACTCATTCTAAGCAACTTCCATTTAGGGCTGTAGTGATAACACAGCCCTAAAGATAATCCCTCAGAAAAATCCTTCTAGAAAATACTTCTGAGAGCAATAATATATTAAGACATAATTATTCTAGTAGTTCCCCCATTCTCCACCCTAGAAATCAAGGGTAAAACTCCAAAAGAAGCAGGACCTCACATTTTTCAGCCTCAACTCAAACACTATTATAAAATTGAAGCAGATTTGACTGCTGGCACTACAACCTGGTGAAACAAATGACACCTTGTGTTTGATGGTGGTGTTTCCTTCTTCCCTGTGCACTGCTCAGACACGGCACCTCTGCTCCCTACCATGGCTTCCTCCAAGCTAAAGGCAACCCTAATGCTGCTTCTCTTCAAATTTTACAAAAATGGTTTAACACCAACAAAAAGCATTCTTAATTGTTACGGAAGTAAGCTGGCAAAAAAAAGTCATATATATAAATATCCTTTTAAACAAATATATACATTTACATACATATATATATTATACATGCACATTTTATATGTGTATTACATATATATTTTTAAGTACTATTATAAAGAACAAAGTAAAGTCTCACTTTAAAATACTCTCTTCCTATTCCTGCCTCACCTTGTGGGTTTTTGGAAGTGGAAGATTTTCAAGTGAAAGGTTACATCATGGGAAGCAACAGTCAAGAGCATAAAAGTATTTGTAAAAAGGAGGCATATT
The DNA here is from genome assembly GCF_017590135.1 of Pyrgilauda ruficollis. Taxonomy (NCBI): domain Eukaryota; kingdom Metazoa; phylum Chordata; class Aves; order Passeriformes; family Passeridae; genus Pyrgilauda; species Pyrgilauda ruficollis. The sequence continues at coordinate 5,151,630 of NW_024525489.1, read as the reverse complement.
ATTCTTATTAAAGCACAGAACCTATAGCTAAGTATTAACTGAACCCTTCCCAAATTTTTAAAATTTTATTATGTAAGTAAAGCAGAAATTACATTTTCCAGAAGACCTACAGTAAAGAGATAGGCATCTACTACATGAATTCATAAAAACTGGGCATTAGTTTCCTTCAGCCTTCAAAAGCCTGAGACCACAGATATACTAAATAAATGATTTTTAAAAGTGGGGACAAAATGGTGCTTGCTACCCCTTGGCTCATCACATAGGTCAGCTTAGCATGGCCAAGGCTATCATCCCTCTCTCCCATTCTCACCTTCCAGCTGAAAAACTATGATAAAAAGATGCTGTTCCTCCAAATATTGAATTCAACCCACAGTCAGTTCCTTTTTAATTCCACTCAAGAACATTTTGCATCTTGACACATGGAAGGCCAGCAGACAAAGAACCCTGAACAGGTATACTGAGCAGAAGAGATCTTCTTGTTGAGTACTTCTGGACGTGATAAACTCCAGCCACTTCAGAACTGCCCACAAAGTCTTTAATAAAAGCCCAGGTTTGTAATGACAGCCACAAACTGTGAGGATCTCTAAAGTGCTTTTCAAGTCCCATAAACACAGACTTACATGCTATTAATAAAAATGTCAAGAATTCCCAATATAGAGGATATATAAAGCATTTCCTTAGCATTGTCCTTTATGTGCCTGAGCACCAATCCCCAATGCACCACAAGTAGCAGAACAACGTGTCACAGTCTCAATGCCACAGAGTACATTTTTCTCCTTGTACACACACTGTAAAACAAACCACTTCTTTTGACCACAGTGAAAAGGTGACTACTTAAATTATTAGATGCCTAGCATTGCCCCATCAGCCCAAATACACACCAGCATCATTTTAATCTAGACACTCGTAACAATTTATGGAAATGCTCACTTTGTAGAAGCAGTAGACATATGTTCACACAGATTCTCCAAATGTATACACACACACATACTCTCAAGAAACCTGCCCTCCCCACCAGAGGAGCTGACAAGATGCTCCTAGAAACATTGTCTCTTTGTCATTTTACACATCCAAATGTACGTGCTGAAGTAAACGCTTCTTTCCCTGGGAAAACAGAGAAGAGTTGTTCTAATTAACTCAGTACCTTAGAAATCCACTCACTAGCAGCAAAACAGAATAAAATTAGCTCTTCACCCACGATCAGGCAGTGAAAAAAAAGCTTTATTTAAAAGCCAGGTATATTGTTCCAGCTAAGTGCAAGCCAATGACTTCAAGTGACATTTACTTTGGCAACATCACACAAATCAAGATCAAAAAGGGACTGAACTTCAAGTGACATTTACTTTGGCAACATCACACAAATCAAGATCACCCATTTTGCCTTCAAAAAGGGATTTTGGATCGACCACATTAATGGGACATTGTTCATTCCAAGTATGCCAGTTCACACAAATCTGGTTTTCAATAGAAAAAGTCGCAGACTAGAACTCTTTCAATTCTGCTTGGAAGAAAATAAGCTTTTTGTGAAAGTTGGCAGTGTCCCTTGCCTTTTCTTCAGTTAAGAGAACAAAGTCGATGTAGGAGAGGTGGAACTCACCATGCAAGAAATACCCTGAGAGCACAGAACAAACTGTGTTTTGCAGGGATCTGTAATTGCATGGACACAAGCACCATTTTTAACCAAAGCACAATGAAGTGGGCAAATTGCAAACAAAAGGCAAGGGGGTCTGAGGGCTGTTCAGAGAAGACATCAAAAAACAGGACTAAGAAGCTCTCAATTGCCTCACCCCAGGGATAAAACGGCTGTACACAGAGCATACAGAAAACTGCTGCTAAAGAGGAAAAACAACAAATAGCACAATTGCCCAGGAGAGCAGAGGAACTTGGGTGAGCAAGGCAGCATCCTGCCTTTCCATCACCCCCTGAACCGGAGCCCAACCAGCTCCAGCCCACACCACACTGGCTCTCTCAAATCCTCTGCCTTCCACGCCCAAAATGCTTTGGGCTGCACTTCTCCATTTCTGAGGAGCTGTTCCACAACCCACCACAACTCTGAATCCCAGGATTAGAAACATTTCAAAGGCAGTTGGGTTAAATCTTCCTATCCTCCCCTATTTAAAAATCAGCCCTAATCATTGCTTACACACACTAAGCTTTGGTAATCTTCACGCAAACGTATTTGGGTGTTAATTCCTGGAGCAGGTAATAGGGATGGATGTTCTTTCCGTAACTGGAGACTTTTCCTTGAGCTAATTGAAAACAGGCATATTTTGAGAAATGCCTTCTACTGCCAATAGTCTAGCAGGGAGGCAATGCAAGAATGATTTATGAGCTGTGAATATCACGTAAATCTGTCTTCAAGTAAAAGTTCATCTCTGCATAGAATAACTTTAAGTACTCAATTATCAACACTCTTAATTTTACGTATTTCCTAACAAAGCACAAAAATCTCACTGTACGTCCCAGCCCTTTCTCAGAGGTTATCACACACCAAATGAATGGGTATCATTTATATCTAAATGCAGCCAGAAGACCAAGCCTCAATTAAAACATTCTTAAATTACATTATTTCATGTTTTTTCCAAGACTTTTACCATCCTGTTTTCACATTACTTTAGCATTCACCACTTGCTTTGTGGCCCAAGGGGAAGGCAACAGTAAGTCAATCCTGGAAGCTAAAAGACCTTCTTCATCTATAACAGCTGTTGTATACCTCTTACCTTTCCCAGCAAGCTTTTTAAAATTCATTTCAATTTGAAGCCTGCATATTACAGAGACAAGAAAAAAATTTGTTCTAGGAAACTTTCAATACATGCCAAACAGTTGAACAACTATCCCTATTCTTGATGGAATTACATTCCCCAAATTCTTCTGAGGCACGCAGAGTTTTCTTTTATCCATCATTAAGGAGAAACTGCTCTTGAGCATCTGGATCTCTCAGGTATCTTGTGTCTATCATAACTTTACTTCAAGTAATGCTGAAGCTATTCTCTCTACAGTTCTCTATTCTCTCAGTCTCCTAGTCAGACCACACTGAACACAGATGATGTTTATTTGTATTGCAGCAGGCAAGTCTGCATATATCAATGGCTGAAAATACATTCAATGAGGAAATGTATTTTTTTTCCCCCTTAATTAAAAACCACACTAAACAGAGTTTAATCTCTCAAGGTACAGAATACGCCTGAATCCTTCACCAGCACCTCCAAGAGACTTAGGAAAGGAGTGGTGCTGATTAGCTCTGGAAGTCCTGTCAGAAAGCAAGCACAGAGGAGCAAGAAACACAGCAGTATTAGCAAGTTAGAAGGGAGGAAAATAAGTCTATTTTTGTAAATGACAAGTTCTGCGCGCCCATTTTAACTCATAAACAGTGGGCTGTGATGATGAATGTGATATTGTACTCAACATGTTAGAAGATTACAAACTGCATTCAGTGAGGGTTTTCTGGGAGTTGTCCCATAATTTGGCAGTAAATCAGGCAGGACAAAGATGAGGCACAGCTAAATGCAGCAACAAACGGACTGGAGAGGCTCCACACACCACTACTATCATTTCTTCGCAAGTCATTTGTAAAATGACTGCTTCATTTACTTCTGCTGTAAACAAAGATTTGACCCCTGGCATCGCATCTGACTGGAGAGCAGTATTAACAAAGCTCTGAATGCTCTCCAAGACCATGACTCTTGATTTCAGCCCTCTACACTCAGAAAACATTCAAACATGATGCTTAAAGCACTTTGGAGCTTGACAAAAATTAGAATTTGCATCCATGGGACAAATTTCAGAAATCTCAATACAAAACTTTGGTGTTTGATAATTGAAAGCCACGTGTGTATGCATGTGCATAAATGTGGACGGCTCCAGGCAGAAATGGACAGATCCGCTTTTGAAATGCTGATCCTTCAGGATCTAATTTCAAAACACTGTGGGGTTTTGTTTCCCCCAAAGCAGTTAAAACAGCTAATTTGTAATTAAATGCTTGCTTGCAGTTTGATAATGGTGAGAAGTTGCACTCGCCAGAGACTCGGTCCTGAGTAGAGAGGTCAGGATACGCAGCCGGTACAGCACAGGGACCAGCTCGGCGCATTAACAGCAATATACACTTCAAAACTGTAATTGCTGTCCAAAACCTATTAATTTTGAAGGAGTTCTTACAAATCCATAATTACACAAAGGCAAATCCTCATCATAAAGCAGTGAAAACTATATTCACACAGTCCTAGAGGGAGCACTTTCAGCAGCTTGGCTCATTAGAAATGTATTCTTGCATTAAACACCAATATCAAAGACAAATGTTAATGCAATACCTCAGAGCCATGCATTACAGCAGTGAAGAAGTACCTATTTAACTGGATCCACTATCCCTTCTCAATGTGAGTCAACTGGAGCTCAGTGACGGCATTCTGCACCGCTTTTCAGGTATCAAGCACAGCTAGCTCATTACAAAATCCTATTCTCCAAAGCCCACACCATCTATACCATCCAACACTCGAGAATATTGTGCGTCAACCTTACCACAATGATCAGGAAGAGAATCCATTTATTCTGCTACCATCCAGAAGGGCCTTAGCACAGAAGGGCTGGAAACCTCAACAGTACTTGCTGCTGCTTTTCCTTCTAACTTGGCATTTCTTTAGCACAGCTCCAGTGCAAAAGGAAGAAAGCAAACCACCTGAGATGTTTTGCTGGAAAAGGAATATGGCTATGAACAAAGGTTAAAACTGAAAACTTGAAACTGCTTTTCAGAGGTGTGGCTGCTGAAACCTTACATAGTTGCGTCACCAAGATTTTACTTTGGCAAACACGGCTTCCTGAATTCAAACAAATCAAAGACAGAACTATCTTTTGTTCCAGCAATAAGCAATTATTGCACAGACATGCTTTCAAGGTCACTAGCGGGAAGGGTAAACTACATCAGGATGTGTCAGGCATAAGTAATGCTTTAAAAAAGTTAGCACCAAGCAATACATATTTAAAGCCTTCCACACTTAGCAGGAAACAAAGTGCTTACTTCCTTCCAAGTGACCACAAATAAACACGAACAAAAATACCCTTAAAAAAAGCGATTAAAGCAATTAATATTTCATAGGTTCATATTCTTCTCTATTACACCTAATTTTTAACATTCATTACAACCAAAATTAGTTTTTATTACTTTGGCAAAACAAAATTAAATGTCTTGTTTTAACGACTTTGGTAGAAGAAAATTTTGCCTTCAAAACCATTTTAAGAAGAGAAAAATATTAAACAGGGTCTTAGTTTTCTTCAGAACTCTACTGCAAAATAAGTGGTTTTGTATTTGTTAACATATAAGCTATACCAATATTCTTAAAAAACACAACAGCAATTTAATTACAAGTACTGTTGTATTTATGCTAATAATAACATTTACTTTTAAAAAATGTAATGTCAAAGGTTTCAACCATTCCTAAAAATGTCATTTATTCTTTTCAGGAGAGCAATAAATGCATTCTGATTACCACTGAAAAACAGACATAAAATAAATAAATAAATAAATAAATAAAAAATACAAAGAAAAGCTTGTTTTAAAACCAGACATGGCACGCAAGTAGTATAAAGAAAATAAACAGAAGATTTAGAAGAGATACAAAGTGCCCTTCTTTAGGATGATAAAACAACTTCATTGAGAATGAGGAGGAAGATCATCTCACATTTGTCTGACAGAGAGGTTTTACATCCTTTTTCAAATAGGCTGCTGATGCCTGAAGTTAGATAAAAGATACTGGACTAGACAGAAAACAGCATGTTCTCAGACTGAAGGTCACCAGGTGTGTGGAAATCATTACTATGGGCTTTATCACGTCAAAAACAGCACCTCCTTTTAACTCACCTGCCTTTGCACCCTTCACTTATGACAAACTAAATACCCTCAACCAAAGACTAAGTTAAAATGAAGAAAATTATGTGATTCCTGGGAGTATTTTGCCTTTGACCAATGTAGGAGTTGTCATGTCTAATGCTTTGATACATGTAATTGTATTTTAGGATGTGCAACTATACATCAGCTTTACTGTGCTGATGTATGGACTATACACCAATTACCCAAACATTGCAAGAGCATTTTTTGTAAAACACTGTTCACCTGTGATTACTGTATTTTAAAATGCTTTCAAAGCACCTAACACGGGAAAATCATTATTGAATATTGCACTGAGTGCACTGAGCAGAAGAAAACATCTTGAACTGTTGGATTTACTGCCTTTGGTGAACACATTCTCTCTCAATGCACGCACACACGTGAACAATGATTAACTCCCATAATTCAGCACAAACAGTAATAAAAGACAGCTTTCTTCCCCCAAGCAGGAAAGTCCAAGTTAAAGCACCTTCCTTTCGCAAGCCTCAGAAACATCTACTGAGATTAACACTTTGACACAGGGCCTCGTCTTGCCCCAAGTACTTTACATCCATAACATTCAGACTTTGAAGTGAGGCTTCTACTTGAACATATCTGCAGAAGCAATCCACACATCAAGGATTTACACATACCCCTCTAGGTAAAAAAACATAACTAATCCACTATAAATGCAATAGGCATGTAAACTGCTTTGCAGATGTGTTTGGTAACATATAGTGAATGAGAGAAGAATACTTGTTAAGTGCATTGTAAAGTTTAAAGCCCCTCTGAAAAAGTATTTCATTGCATTTGATGCTTACCAATAGGATTTAACACGGGCCATCAAAAAATTTTAGAAAATGTTTCTTTCATAAATATCGGGGAGGTAATTCATAAGCATGAATTATGCTCATTCATAAGCATGAATTATGGAGCTCCCTGTGCCACAGCAGGAAGACATGACCACCAGCCTCCATCCGCACTAGATCAGATGGAAATCCCAAGGAGTGACAAGGAGACCCCACATGCCCAACCTGACTTCATGTGACTTGCATTTCTCTTTAATACAAAAAGAAGTAAATCAACAGTTGTATTTGACAGCTTCAGGACTGGCTCTCTTACACCAGACTCTGCTCAGCCCTCAGATTTTTATTTGCATATTTGAGACGGAAATTCTCGTGCTACAGGGCAGATCTCAGCTCCTCAAAAGTCTCTTCCCTGGTGACAGCAGTGGCTGCAAAGCAGGTGGAAATGGGCAGATGAAGGCACTGTGTGGCTCCAACAGCCACCAGTGCACGGAAGCACTTGAACTACTAAGGGAATTCAGTTTCCAGCCACAGCAATCCTTTTTAATTCTGTTTATATTCACAGAGATAACAGCCCACATCATCTCCATTGATGCTACAGCCTCATAGCAGCTTCTTAAACACTAGAGAGAAATACTCATATCTTCATAAGACAAAGAGTTCCTAATGACTTTCCCAAGCACAAGTCAAAATATAAAAATCAAAGCATTTGATTTGGGGGTTTTGTTTGTCTGTTTGTTTCAGGGGGAAGGTTGGTTATTTTTATTGTTTCTTTCTTTAAAAAGAAGTAAACAAATGTTCATTCCATCACCCCTGACAGACACTGAAGTCAGAAGTTCTCCATATAGTAGGGCTGTACTTCAGAAAAAAAAATCAATCTGGTGAGAGTACTGGTGAATCTATCCTACAGCAAGTATCAGAAAAGGGGAAAGCATTTGTTTCTCCATTTGTGTTGATAACACATTCAGACATACTTTATACTGGAAGGGGGCAAGGGGGAAGAACCACAAAAACTAAAAACCACACCTCTGAAATTGGCCAATGCCCAAAACCATGATAATTCTGCACTTTGCTAGAAACAAAATGTTGTTTACTGTAACACCTCCTACTTGCTACTCATACCCATGTCAAAATCATTTGAATTCTCAGAAGAGTTCTCAGCTTCAGAGGCCTCTGAAAGAGATGTGTTATTCAATGTAAACACTGATTCTGTGAGAACAAGGATAAGGAAAAAAGAGTGGGTGGGAGTATTTCCTTTTCCTTGGATTTAGCTTTGCTAAGTGTTCATTGTTCACAGGAGATGCTCTACCTTTCCATTGTCTCATATGTTCCCCCCCACCCCCTTTTTTTTTTTTTTTTTTTGATACCTTGGAGACAAACACTAAGATAAAGCATTCTAATCTCTTCCATGTACTTAAAATTTGGCTGCTCAGGTCTAGATTTAGAATCTACATGAAGGTCCTCTTATCTGTAAACTCATGTTTGTCCTGCCCCCTTGCTAAATAAGCTAAGACAGTAATTAAGCTTCTAGCAAAGTAAATCCTCCTAGCCCAACATGCTGTCCTCTTTGTTTCCTCATTGCTCAGTCATACTGCCTCATCAGGTTAGTCTGTATTGTCTCAAACTTGTCTAGTTTTAGCCAATTAACTAACTTTTCTTATCCTTTTTGTCCTTTCACCATGCTCACACTGACAGCAAAATGCACGTTTGGAACAGAACAACCTCATCATCCCTGACTTCTCCAGAATTCTTTGGCATATCCAACTGGTCACAAGAGTTCGCTGTGTTTCATTACACCAGCTGGAATATCACTTTATTCAACATCCTAAAGTGTGACAGTGATTCCCTCTCACTGACAGAAAAACCACCACACCATCAAACAAACAAAACAAGACCCCTCCACAGAATTAGAGCACTTATCTCCACAGCCCCATGCATTTTTTTTCCTTTAACTATCTATTGGAGAAGGAACTATTTCACTTCCTCTTTTTGTAAAGTGACACATTACAAAGCAGACCATCTGCTTCATAGACTTCTCACCCTTCTGATTTCCTTCCCATATATTTGCCTGATGTATTTTATGGCTTTCTGTATTGGTTTCCTTTGGATTGAATTCCCCTTTTCCAAAGGGCCTCTGTTGACTCAGCCTTTGTGTCCTTCTCTCTCTTCCTGCTCTCCTTTTGTCTTTTTTTTTGCACCCCCTCCAGACATATGTATCCTTTCAGAGACCGGATGTTACTTAAACTTTCATAACCTAAACTTAATTATTCAAGGTTCTTTGCTTCCCAAGTCAAACTGCTGATGGCACGCTCTTGTCTGAAGGGATAGGCAGGTAGGAATTAGGCTCCTTCCTCCACAAATTCACTGGGCTTGTTTGGGCAGGGCGGAGTTATCAGCTCAGGGTGATCACTTTAGCAGTACTCTTGTAGCTTATATTTAGGAAAGCATCTAGAAAAACCTCTCACATATAAAAAACACAAACATCATGGCTTAGTTTCCTCTCAGAGAGATTTTAAAAACATTTCTGACTCAGAGGTAATCTGCTTTTACTTTAAATAAGGGACAGAAGATAGAAGAGGAAGACCTGCTTATTTTTTTTTTCTCGCCACAGCTGGCATGTCTAAGTTTAGGTAATTACAACTGATGTAGCAGAACTTGGCCAACCCCAATCAGCTGCCTCTGTATTACTGCGTATGAAAGGCAGGCATCCAAAACTGCAGGAACCTGTTAAAGCAGGTTGTGCAGTTTAGCTCATCTTTCCAGATAAGTACATACTGCTGAAATTCCCTAAATACTTTTTAATGCAGGATTGTATAAAACAGTTCTTGTACTGGCAAAAAATACTGCTCCTTCATACTCAGTGTGGTAAGAAACACAGAGTAGCAGAACACAAAAAAAGGGAAAGTGTCATACCAAATTAAGAGCTCTAAAATTCTATGGCTAACCAGAATTAAATATGAAAAAATGGCAAATCCATAAACAAAAACAAACAAAACAAACAAACCCCAACAAAACCAGAAAGAACCCCAAACTCTTAAGATACACACCTCTAAGTATACCTCTGATAGTCTGTTTCAGTAACTAGTTAAGACTGGGAACATTCATTTTGTACATTAAGGTTACTTATTTATTTTTAAAAGACCCTGCACTATACACTAAAAAATCGAGATAAAGAGCAACAGGCTTGTGATTAAGCCCCTTGTAATATAATTTGATATATAAAAATAAAACCACCAAAAAAAAAAAAATCAGCATTTGATTAACTATAGACCAATAAAGTTCATGAGAATATCAAAAGCCAATTAGATGCAGTATCATTTCTACTCTGGACATTTATATATGGATTTGGTCTTAATACAGTTTAACAGAGTAGAAATGGTAATCTCAGGCTCCTGTGCACCTGGACACCTTTAATTATTCAGAGACAAAAACCTATTTTGCAATTTTGAATCTATTCTGTGGACTACACTCAAGTTGAAATTTTGATTCAAGCTAGGAAAACAAATGCCATCAAATACCCTCAATTAATTGTCTCAATTCACTTTGGTAGATGTGCCAGACTTTCACAAATGCTCAGACAGAAATGTCAGCTCTCTATGCAAGTTTTGAAAGCATATGCACATCAAAGAAAAACAAACAAATGGAAAAACAGCATACACACACACAAAAAAAATCAACTTTATTCAGAGTTAGTTTCTTTTTAACATTTTAGAGGGTGAAGACTGTGTATTTAATGGTTACCTATTCCCTGATTTCAAGGCAGAATAAACCACCTGGGTAAAACTACAACTGTGCCTCTTCTGTAGTATTAGAGCCATACTCTAAAACATTTCATTCTGCTGCTTCTTTTTTTTCTTCCAAGTGAAATATAATCCTGTTTATTCAAGCACACATATTCCACAGTACACTACCTACCACCGCTATCAACTGATGCTTTTAAAAGTAATCCCACTCTGCAACTCGCGTTTGCAGTGCATTTCCAACAGCTGGGTCACTCAAGTCAGAGTTTAGATATTTGTACACATTTCTAAATCCACTTCTGTCATCCCAAGAAATGCCAGATGAAGATCACAGCAGTAAGTACTGGACAGACAAAAGGACACTGGGACTTCACAGGTATGGTATAGAGCAGTTGCCACCTGTTTTAGAAGAAAAGAGAGAAGCACTGGAATGAGCAAAGATGCTCCACACCAACCTTGGGGATGAATGCCTCAAAGGAAACACATGCACAGAAACAGCCCAAGCAAACTTGTGACTGTCTTAACAGATATGAATGACATTTTCATTGCTTTCTCTTCTTAATGATGTCATTACTTTTAATTTACACCTTAAAAAACCCCAAAAACACAGAGTGAGAAACAGAGCAGAAAATAAACAGAAGTCTCAAACACTGAAGCTGACAATTCATTTATGGAAGTTATACTTTCACCTCATATCTCCAAAATGAGCTTTAAACATTTAGGTCAATAGCTACTTAGCCTACTGGAACAACCATTCATGCTCTCTCTTCAAGTATTATCTATATGGAGACAACACACAAAACTCACCAAAGTACAGAACAAAAATATTATTATACAGCTGAAGCAAAAGAACAAAGAGGAATGCATAGTTATTTCTAAGCACCTCTGTGCTAGAAATATACCTCTGTTGTACAAGATATTACATACATTACTACAGTCATTTAGTCAACTTATGAGCAAGCACAAGCAGTAATGCATAATTGGTGTGTGAGATGCATTTATTGCTGATTCTCCAAGAGATGCAATCAAGAGATTGTCTCTAGTATACAGAATTAAAGAGATTTATGATTTTAGATTAATCCTGTTACAGTAAGTTAAAATGAAAAATATCTTAGTGAGTCTTTCCATGAAATGGGCTCATTCTGCTCCACTGCCAATATACAAAATATTAGAAGCTGTATGTCAGCATTGATTCAAACATCAACAAGTGCAACCACCCGGTCAATTTGGGAAAGTTATAATAACACCTTTTTTACAAAGTCTCTCTTCCCTAAACAGCAAACTTCAATGTCACAGTGATCTCTTCCCTACCTACTGTGTACCAAATTCCTTTTTTTTTTGTCCTGCCCAGTAAACAGGTAATAAGAATGCATAATTTTCAAAGTAACCAATAAAATAAGCTTTCACTTTCCAAAACATCTATATATGATTTCACTTTCCAAAAAAACCCCAACCATTAAAAAAAAAAAAAAAAAAAAAAAAAAAGTATTTCACATGACATTTATTTTCCCTTCCCTGGGAAACAAAGAAACCCAAGAAGGTATATGAACACATAAACAACCTTTCCAGAAAGCACTTAATTAGACAGCACTCATGTCAAATCAATCAAATTCCAAGCACTATATTTTAGTTAAAGCTAATGCTACCTCTTCTATTCCATGCAAACACTACAAATTCCTCCTGGATTTAGACCAATGCATAAAAATTGATGAGTTATTTTATAAGCTGAATGATATTATTTCTGTGTTCATACATGGCAGGAGATGTGTGTGTCTGTGTGGCTCACAGAAGTTAAACTTGTCAATAGTCTTTAGGGAATCAGCTGAAGGACACGTTCTTGCACAATACATTATTTTAAGTTTGCTGAAAGCTGATGCAATACACAAAATGAACATCTTCCTTTCTTATTTTTAGCATGGGGATCCAACTGCTGCCCCATGCTACACCAAGGGAGTAATAAAACAATCTTCTAGTAAGGAAGAATTCTGCATGCTTACTAGACAGGATAATTACACTGCCCATACAGTACATGCTAATTGTACTTGGCTACAGACAATTAAACAAATACACTCAGAGGCTCTCCATCTGACTTTCGAGCCACATACAGTGAAATTCACGTTTTATAAATATTTAACTGGAAGTAAAAATGGTAAGGCTTATCACAGCTGTCACAGCTTCATGCAACTGAACCAATTAACAATAGAAACCCTTAAGACAATAGAGATAAGGGAAGCCTGCAATTACTCACAAAAACCTAACTGGAACAGACTGCAATGCAATTTCCCAGCTCCTGGAGCAAGTGCTCGCATGACCTCACCAAATCCTGCCAGCAAAGAGGAAAGAGCTGCTAGTCCCTGCCAGCTGCTTGTTTAAAGTACCTGCCTGTACCTGGGGGATAAAAAATGCAGCGGCCAAGCCAAAAGAGCAGAACAAGAGATGATGGTGGAGAAAATGCTAGTGCATCAGAGAATGAGATTTCCAGCTCTTCATTTCTGATCCTACAAAATATTACTTGCAGACTGAACTTTTTTTACCGGTAGTCACACATAGAGCTGCTCAAACTTCAGTCAGCACTTGAAATCTGCAAGGGGAAAAAACACTGAAGAAAGGAGTGGTAACTTCTGTATTTCTCTTTTGCTTTGTGTGCAAGTGACTGCAATGTCACTTGGAGGAATCTTGGGGACTGAAGCTGTATTGCTTTGTCTCTACTCAGCTCCACTAGCTCCATCTAACAAACTCACAGATCAGGATGAGATTTTTATCACAAGCTTTTTGTGCTTATTTCTAACAGCACAAAAGGCAAATTAACCAAAAGCTCAATACAAGGGCTCTCCAAAGTGATGCAGCTGCACAGTAATGACTACATCACTAGTAATTATTAGAAAAGAAATTATAGTCTCTAAAATTAATTTGATGGTTGAATTGCAATCAGACTGACAGACCAAGAAACACTTTTGTAACTGCAAATCTGAGGTGCAGAGATGAACATCAGAACTGCCTAAAAGTTAGTGGTTTTCTCCGAACAGAAATCACTGACTTGTGTCACAAATTCTAAGCTTGCACACGATCTTGAGCAGGTCACCACGAAGACCAAGATCTCCAGTGATTGTACACAGTGAAAACAGAACACATGATTCTTCACTGCAGCACCAGAAGGGGAAATTCCCAACTGCATATAAGCTTTTCCCTCTCAAAACCCTGCCCCAATTTTCCCCAACACCAATGTCCTCTCCCACTGAAGCAGCAGTTTAAGGTGAACTTGCAGCCCCTTCCAGCAGATACAGCTTGCTGCTCAATTCCATATTCAACTACTGCAAGGTGAGTTTCAGGCAACATGTAGAGAGAGGGGAAAAAAAAAAGCCCTCCCAAAAAGCACCAAAAGCCAAAAATAAACAAAATAAATAATAAAACAAAACAAAACAAAGACCAAAAAAAAAAAAAAACCAACAATCCCACCCACTCACCACTGTCAACAATGAAAAAAAATTAAAATATGATAAACATCTTCCTTTAGGTTAAACTAGATTGCAAGTTTTTCCCTGTAGTTGACAGCAGATTATTTTCAGAAGAGTGACTACTCTTCAAGGTATGGTGAACATAGGTATGACTTCTACTCAAAACTGAAGGTATTCTCTTTATTGTAAGCACTCCTGCTGGCATCAAGCTATACATCCAGCACCCTGAGCAAGTGATCATTATTTTCTGTGCTTCCAGCAAACTCGAGTGTTTAAGGACAAAAGGGCAATGCACCTCCATTTGTATTTATTCCTTTATGTATTCCTTCACATTTGACAAGTCAATGTCTCTAGTACCAGGCACAGCTGTATAAATTCACAAATTTTTTCCACATTCATTCCAATAATTCTTAGGTTTTTATATTGCTTACACAATTTTTAAAAAGGCTATATTTTATATTACCTTCAAAAACATTGTATCAACACTTAGGACAAAAACAAGCACATGCAAATTTTCAAGAACAATTTTTTGCTCGTTTCCAGCACATTAGTTCTGATCTCTGCCACCACCACATTCTTTTGCAGGTGAAGTTCTGACCTCTGCATTTGCTAATAGAAGTCACTTATGGCATACTGAAAATGTATGTTCATTCATTAAGGTGCCTCTCAGAAGATACTTTCCTTTCCATAGATTTTGTGGAATTTAAGTCATCTACCAAACACTTGTCCCCTAGCAAAGTCAACATACTTGTGTATTTTTTGACAATCAAAGCCAAGTGGCTTAATTAAAAGGCAAGCAAACACACCTTTTGTTGTGCAAACCTTCTCAAGTTCAAAACCAACAAGAAATGGAAAGAACATTTAAGTAATAATGGAGTGAGATGAGCAAAAGTAATGCACTAATGCAGAGCTATGGACATATATTTTAAATACAATATACCTGTTTGAACAGGTCTGTCAATGCAGCAGATTGTGGTGGGTGCTGGATGAGCTTGACAAGGGGAAGGGGATGGAGAAGGAAGTGTCAGGGAGGAAGGGCAGGAAAAGAGGTATAAAATCTGTGCAATCACCACAACACAGGACTATCATACTAATCCCCCTTTATGACAGGGGTGTTGGTCTAAATTATTCCTGCCTTAATTTGCTGTGCAAAACTGGAAGCCCTGCCTCTGCCCACACAGCAATCTCCCATATTTGTAGCTCCATTCCTCATGCTGACATGGTGGGAAAAGTCTCCACAAAACTCACAGCCATCGCTTGTTCCCATCCCCATTTTCTCCTTAGCGAGTTCATAGCTCCATGGTGCTCAGCTGTGACTTCCCAACACTCATTCAAGTTGTCTCACTGCCCTACAAAACAGGACCCCTGCCCAGAGCTGCCTCTCAAGGCTCAGATGAGCCCAAGTGTTTCAGGATGGTTGTGCTTATAAACCTTGGGCTTATCCAAGCCAAACACAGGGTCCTTTTCAGAAGTACAAAATGAACTCTAAATAACAGTTTACAAAATGAATTCTAAACAACAAACAATTCTCTGCCATCACATCCAGGAAAGAGTCTCACAAAGTATAAAGAAAATGAAAAAGAAAAAAAGAAAAAAGTTGTACATTTAATAGTTTTAAAATTTCAGTGACTTTAAAGCAAAAATGATCTAAAAGTAGTTCCAATATGCTGTACACTCCTGATACTTTGTGGTTTTATTGCCAAGCATTTTCCTTAAAGCCTCTCTAATTCAGCTGCTTTTCCTATAAACGGCCTCCACACACAGTCAGTGCAATAAAGCTTAAACAACATCAATTAGTGACAAAAAAATTAACTCAAACCAATTGCAATTCTCCCTTTAGTTCTTTTCAGCTCAAATCACTTTGAATCCAACACTTTCACAAATCTATACTGGTTTAAAAACCAAACATAAAGATCCCTCTGCTGGACAGCTGTCTTTCCACGAACAATTCCCAATTCCTTCTTAGATGCAATGATGCACTTTAGAGGTCTACAGTATTAACGATTTCCATGGCACTAACCTGTTTATTAAATCTGCATTGCTCAAATGTAAGGATTGGGTGTGAGAAGTTGACATGTGACTATTTTCAGGCATGGGATGAAAAACTGGCTGGGTCACCGGGCTCCAGGTGCAGGGGTTGTGGTGTAATGGTCCTGCTGGTGGCTGATCTCAATGGTGTCCCCTCATGGGTCAGTACCCAGCTCAATACTGCTTCATCTGGCCAATGGGATGGAAACACCCTCATCCTATTTAACAGTAATCAATATCCCACTCCTCACGCAGTTTAAGGGAAAAATTCTGGTCACATTACATAAATTACTTCTGGGTTGAGTCACCACCACTGGGGATATTTAAATGGCACACAGATGCAGCACATCTGTGTGGGACATGGTCTAGTGGTGGACCTGGTGGTGCTGGATCAATAACTGGATTTGATCTCTGAGGTCTTTTCCAACCTGAACAACTCTGTGAATCTGTGACATCAGCCTTGGGGAGGACTGAAGTGGTGGGGTGTAGGGCTGCTGCTTCCCAGCATCAGGACAAACTAGAAAACCTATTTGACAGAAGTCTCACAATATTCAGCAAAAACAAACACAGTCTTGCAGCACTTCAGGAAAATCCCACATGGCCATTCAGGCGGGGATGACCAGCACAAAGAAGCTGAAGATCCAGGTGAAGGAACTGGGAGGGGTCAGCAAGGGATCCTTGCAGCAGCCAAGGCTGCCCACACACTGGGCTGTTTGAGCAGAACTGCAGGCAACACATTGGCAGAAACTATTATTCCCATCTGGGTGGCAGCTGGACACACGTCCACTTTGGTATCTTCCAGTACACAGGAGATGGGCCAGCTGGAGAGAGTCAGTGGTAAGGAGGCTGCAGCACACCATGCAAGACCAGAGGCTGTGAGAAAAGTCAAAGCAGGAGCCAACTCAATTCTTCACTACCCTGGGGAGTGCCAACTATAGAAAAAAAAAGTGAATCAAACTCTCTTCAGAGGTGCAAAGGGAAGGGGCAACAAAGGAAACTCCAACTCAGCCACCTGTCTTAGCTTTTAAACACCCTCAATCCATTTTTTTTTCTTTGTACCCAGAGTTGTAACCTTTTTTTTTTTTTTCTTCTAGATATTCAAAACTCAACTGGAGCAAGACCCTGAGTAACACTATCTGTTTTTGAAGCCATCACTGCTGGAGCTGGAGGGTGTTGGACCAGATGACCTCCAGTGGTTCCAACCTACATTTTTCAGTGATTCTATGATCTATTCTAGGACAGTATGCATGGTATAGGATTACAAATGTAATATACCAGCAAGTCAAAACACACTGCCAGCCAAATGCAAGAATAGAAGATACTTCTCTATACTCTTCTGACATACTCTTGCCAGCAGATGCTCCAAAATGCTGTGTCAAAACTCATGGGAAAAGGGGAAGAAAGGAAAAAGAAATTCAGAAATGCAAACACACAGTTGCTTTGACATAACTGTACATAAGGACTTCTGCCTTAAATATGGCAGATCATCGCTTTCTGTGGCTCACCTTTGAGCAACGACACAGGAAGTACATATACTGTTGGCACTCATCTGGCATGAAGGGGAAAAAACCTCTGGGACAAAAGGTAAGGAGCTTGGAAATTTTTACAGATTCTGCTTGCTGTTTTACTGCTACAAGGACCTATTCGAAAGTCACAATTCAATGACTGCTTTATTGATGTGTTTGAACAAATCCTGATGTCACTTATTGAATACATATGTATCACTCATTTTGTCTCAGTCAGAGGTACTTCACTGCAGGACATCTTGAGGAAAACTAGGAGAAGAAATTTGTTTGTTTAAATAAAGCATCTGACAGCCAGCCAAAGTCACAATGAACAGTCTGTAACAAACAGCCCGGGGAAAACAGATTTTTTTGTAACACAGCTGATACAACAAACTTTCCTCCAATATAAATGTGGCACTGGAGTCTGGCAGAGCCAGGAGGGCTGTGTTTGGGAATTGAGACCACTGCACATGTTGGCTCAGAAATTCAGCTGGTGTTGATCAGCAGAACCCCATCGAGGAGAGGGGATCTGGCCTGCTGTGCTTTGGTTGCATATGTTGAAAAAACTTCAGTAGAGTCTGATGTGATAACTTTGATTTGTTGATGGACAGTCCGCCTGTCATGAACATGGCAAGGGATTACTCTTTTTAATATCTGACTATTTAAGCCAGAAGTTGACAGAATTTGCCCCCTCTCTGAAGAATGTGAAACCAGTCTACTCTACATACATAGCACACAAAAGAAAAAAATACTTTTTTGCTAATAAATACAATAAAGATACTGTGTGTCTAAAGTTCAAGTTAGCTTTAGAAGTCTAACTGAAATTTACTGTGAAGTTGGAACTTGGCCGTAATTTAGGTGAAACAAGAGGAACCTATACTAGTGAAAAGCGTAGGTGCCAGCAGAACCCAACAAGAAGATAAAAGCCAGCAATACTCTGTCTCTTACACACACACACACACACACAGATCTTTCTTCCTGTAGTCACAAAAACATTTCTCATCTACTCACTGAAAAGTCTATTTTCATTTGGAAAACTAATATCTTGAAGAATTTAATTTTCACTGGTGGCTTGTGGGGAAGAATGAAGGGAGACAGAAAGAAAACAGGCCCATCCAGCACTACACCTCCAAAAAAAATTCACTCTATATTGGTTAAAGTTGTGGGCATTTTCAAACAAGCCCACAGGCAAATCATGAAGACTGAGGTAAATGGACGTGGGTGAAAACTTCAGAAGTTAAAATACTGGAGAATTTATGCACTAATATATAATTTAAAGATAGAGGTTGAGACATGTTGCAGACACTGCACCATTACTAAGAATGCATTTCTGACATTTGGAAAACAGCCTGTATTTTAAGAGTTTCTGCATGAGCTGTACAAGTAGTTATTGAACTGAGTGCAATTTTTACAATCATACATGTGAAAATGAGGAAAAGAAAAAAACATCCTACATAGAATGGAAAAGAAGGGGGAAATTATTTCAGTAGAATGTTCCCTGTTTTGCTGGCCTAAACATTAAGTCTTCTGGAGACTTCTGATGAAAAGAGTACATTCAAACATGTGTGAATGTACTAAAAACATGGCAAAGATGCTAAATGCTGAACCATTCTTGCCAAGCTGCAAATTAACATTTTGAGTATGCATTCTGTTGTTGCAAAGTGCTACACCGATATCTTAAGCTACGAGCAAATTCACTGCATTTCACACATTCACTGCAACAGTTTTTGTCAGCTCCCTGACTGCAGAGAAATACAACACAAAAATAACTCAACTAACACGTGTCTGCAAATGAGCCAACAAGCAAAGAATAAGCCCTGCATGAACAGATGCAAAGGGAGGAAACAAAAACCTGAAAGCCCATTGTGAGGGCATGTGTGGCAGAATGTGATCGGTAACAAAAGATGCCAACACTTAGCAGTTCCTAAATTCCTGTCTGCTGGCTTGTCAAGCGTCACCTACAAAAATGCAGCCCGAGCAAATGAGACTCCATGTCTTAAGATAGTATAGCATCAGAAATACAGGATTTAAATAGATACCTCTGGGTAATTCATTTATAAAACAGAAAAACTGAATAACCACTCAGACGTTTGAACAAAGTATGCAGTTACATCTAATATAGGTACCAGAGTTTATTAAATTAGGAAGGTTATACAAATAAGAAGTTAAGACATGTCTACTAAACATAACAAGAAAACAATTGTACAGTTGCATTTTCTCAACCCACATTCATCTCCGTGTCATTTGAGATTTGCTTATTCAGACAAAGTAAGCAGATTAAACCACCAAAAAGAGCTGGAGAAATCATTATCTATCTAGTCACAATAAAATAAACCTGAAACATTTCTATTTAGACATTTTAACCCAGGAACATCTGTACACGGAATTTTTAAACAGTTACAACCCTTAGTTAGTGGTTTTACTAGGGAGCATCGGTGTTTTACAGAACCAAGAAGGAGGGAAAACTTCCCCCACTGTACCCAGCGCTGTTTTGCTCATACTTTACCATATTAATTAATAAATTGATTGTTGCTTGAATATTGGCCTAGTCAAGCTTCTTATTTATAACACACCTACCATTTTCTTCTTCATTCACACTAAAAACTTCAAACATACCCATACAGAAAGAGCAAAGTGATCAAAAAGTGACTTTCAAACAAAAAAGTATCTGTTTATAAAGCTATCCATGCCAAAAGCCATAACATGGTTTTTTGAGTCATGCTGAGGAACTTCTCTATGAAGAAGTTAACCATATCACTGAGCTTTAACACTCAACAATCCTCCAGATTTTTATGCAATGCATCACCTTCTCTTACAACACATTCTGGTTACTGCAAGCGTCTGTGCTCCTAAGGCATCCTCTCCTCCACACATCTGCTTTTAATTAAATATTTAAATGTTTATTTCAAGATATAATGCTGTCTCCTGCCTTGTGCCAGCCCACATTTCACCTGAGGAAACACCATTAGCTTGTGTGAAAGGACATGCTGGGGGAGGCAGGCACACCTCCCATTCACAGCATCCCTCTCCTTTTTTCAAATCTTACATCTTCCTTCATATTTGCAGCAAATCACTTTCAGGTGAGCCTGTGCTCGTCATTCCTGATTTCTACTCAAAGGCAAATCCTGCTGGAAGACTGAATAACCAATTCAGCCATGTTTTAAGCTGATCACGCACCCATCCCACATCGTCTTCCTCGTGCTCCACACAGAATATTGGCGCTGATGTAACTGAGTGAGCTACACATTTCTACTCTAAAATAGAGTTTCTGTCATAATTAAACTCCAAGATATCACCCCCAGCCTTCCATCCCTTGCAAAGGCACAGGTGGGCAGGTTTTGTTACCTTGCAATGGTTTTTCTCCTGGGTTTTATCACTGGTCACCTGGTAAAACAAGTCAAATTGTGAACAGCTGAATCTCACAGGCGCCATAGGAAATACCGGGAAAAGGAGTCCCCAGAGAAGATGGAGCTGCTGGAGGGTGTGGTGACAGTGTCTTCCTGAAACCCTAATGCAGAGCAATCGTCACAAACCTTAAGAAATGTCAGCTGTTGCCTTATTGCTGCTACATCAGCTCTTTAAAAAATAAAAAACGCGTGCAAAGAACACCACATCATGCAAGCTAATCGGCCTTACATGTCAAGGCAAGTCTCCCAGGCTAAATGCACACCAAATAGAATTAATTTTAGAATTAAAAATAATTAACAGTAGATAGGGTGTCATTTACAAAGCAGCAATTCTGAGGGGGTTGTTGTAACAGCAACTGAGCAAACAAGCCTGATATTGCACAAGCTCCTTCACTCCCCTGTTCTCCCAAAGCAACTGCAAGGAAACAACCTCCTCTTTATACACAAGGGATTGAGAATACATTTAAACTTACTCTGAGTGAGAAACAAGCCAGTTAATAGGAATTTCTAGCTGCGAAGGACAGTTTTCATCTGACATGCTAAAGGACCATGGCAAAGGTTTCATAGAAAAGTGATAAAATCCTTTAAAGTACAGAATTGGAACCAAAAAACTCTAAACTACAGATAAAGATGACCACAGAAATAATCGAGCCTAGAAGTATCACAATATCCCTCTTTAAAAGACCACAAAAATGGTCCAGTGAGAAGCATGAGAAAAAGCTTACCATTAGCAATCCCTGTCCTTCTT
Organism: Pyrgilauda ruficollis; assembly: GCF_017590135.1. Lineage (NCBI taxonomy): Eukaryota > Metazoa > Chordata > Aves > Passeriformes > Passeridae > Pyrgilauda > Pyrgilauda ruficollis. The sequence goes on along the minus strand of NW_024525489.1, from coordinate 5,130,084 downwards.
ACTGGTAAATTTTTCTCCCCTTCTAATCCTGGCCTCTTTCCTAGCAGTATTTCAGAAATAGCACTGTACGGGAGGTTCTGTACCCCAGAAACTATTTTACTCAAATTGCACTTTTCAACAAAGATGATGCTTTTTGAGAAATCAAGATAATTTCTCTTAAGCTGCACATACTTGTAACATCATTGAAACTGATCTGATTTTTTAAAAAATACAACCTTTGCACTTATTATAAAAAGTACACACCACAGAACTCACTTTGCCTGCATGACAAAAAGAAAACCCCCATTTTGCAGACACAAGCAGTTAATATCTCAGCAAGCCACATGAAGAACATCTCTTTAATTATATGGCCCAGTCAAAGGCACTGGGGCAAGCTTCTAAAGACTCAAAACCACAAGGCTCTGAAGCATTTTGTATTTCACCTGACTCCTGAATAATTAGTAATTTAGTCGATATTTATCCCCAAGAAGTAATAAAAGAAGGCTAAAGCTTCCAGACATGGAAATAACTTTTCCAGATATTCTGACTTTGTGATTGTCATGGCCAAAACTAAAACCCATATTTTCCTCTGCCATTAAGTAAATACAGTACATAGCCTTTCTTAAAGGCCTGAAATTTGATTGTGGGGAAATAAACAAATAAAAACAAAGAGGATATAGATGAAAAAGCAACTTGGAACAGGCACTTTTTATGCCATAACATAATTTGTGTTATTAATACACTGCACATCCACGTGATGTTTTGAGTGAAATTAAACATAAAGAATCTATTGACATGGGTATCGTTATCATTTCCTACAATAGACACTTAGAAAATACTGTTAAAATTGTGTGAGAAATTAGTAAATAAAAAGATGCAAGGAAAACACTATAAACAGACACAAATAGTGAGAATTGAAATGGTCATCCTGAATGAACTCGATAGTGCTCTATCATAAGGAGTAAGCAAGCAAGGACTAATAGAGACCAGAACTGCAATTCAGGCATTCCACGTGGGGATCAAGAACGATCAAGTTGCCCAGAGCAGGAGGGTAAGAGGATTACTACAACCCACTCCCAGAGGGAGCCCCAGGTGACCTCCCACAGGGGAACAATTACAGCTTCATTAATTATAACCTAAAATTCCATTTTTCTCACCTTGCCATGAAAGTGCAGCTGCAATTACTGAGAAAAAAATATTCAACCACTGCCTTTGACAAAATGAACCAAGCTTATGCCTATTTCTAAGGTTCTTTCTGTACCACAAGGTTGTTAAAAGAGGTCTCATCAAACAGAATTAGCTGACAAGCTTCAGGAGTATGTTTATTTCAAAAGGAATTCTGTGCTGCACTACTGTCAGCAAACAGAGCCAAGGTTGCAAAACCACTTTTATTATAACATTTTTTGCACATTTTCGGAGGTTTGTAACTTTCTCAAGTTTTTCCCTTTTTATTTGAAAGCTTCCACATTCGCTTTGGGAACTCTCTCAATAAGCATCTGAATATGCTTCTTAAAATACATATTAAAAAAGAATTGTACTCTAAAATGGGATCACTTAGGACTACATAATAACATATGAAAAAGTCTGGATGACCAATCCAAACCTGACACCCCTGTTAGCTCAAGTATGCAACCAAAACATTGGGGAATGGGATTTACACACCTAGCAAGTGAAATAGAATCCTTAGGGTTGGAAATGACCTTCAAGCTCATCAAGTCTGACCATCAACCCACCACCATGTTCACCACTAAACCATGTCCTCAAGTGCCACACTGTTTTTGAACACTTCCAGGGAAGGTGACTTCACCACTCCCCTGGGCAGCCTACTCCAAGGCTTTACAATCCCTTCCGTGAAGAAATTTTTCATAATGTCCAACCTAAAAGTCTGCTGGCATAAACTATTATTTTGCATTCTGTTTTTTTCTGCTTGTAATATATCTCTGGATTTACAACAATAACAAAACAAAAAAAGAAGCAAAGAATTCTGATGAAATGTAATATGAAGCAAATTATAAACCAGCAGCCTTCCATCTGGAATTATTCAGAGGCACTTATGGTCATATTTTTAATGTAGAAAAGTTTTGTAATCTGATACTTGCCTTTCCTATGACTACCTGCTCTACAACACACTAGCTTTAGAATATGAAGCTCAAAATCAAGTCTTATAAATGAAGTATTAGGTTAAAATTATTGACTCCTTAATTTCAGATATTTCCATAAAATCTATGTTCCAAGGGAGTATACGTTTTCCATAAAATATATATTCTAAGGGAATTAGGTTGGCTTATTTTTTCATTTAGCATACAGCAACAGTAAAATGAAATTAAAACACATTTTCTCATCTGGAACACATGCATAACTCTCTTAATAAGGACAGTAAGACAAACAATGATAATTAAATGGGATAATTAGATCCAGTTTGGGGTTGGTTTGGTTAAGAAAACAATACTATGTTAGTTTATATTTGATTTGCAAGAAGACACAATGACATAGGTGGATGTGTAACATCAGGCTTTCCAAAAGAAAATCCTGTCTTTTCACATACCCTTTTTGAGAATGGCAGGAGAAGGACAGGAAGAAGCGTAGGAAAAGCAGCAGAGGGAGAAGAAAGTGGCTGGGATTTGGAGAGTACTGGGATGTTCAACAGCATCCAACTGTCTCCCCAAGTGCCCTACTAGCTCATCAAGCTGTTCTTCCTCCCTCACAGCATCTGTGCTGCAGCCACACACCAAGGAGGTATTTTCACACTCTGGGGTGTGCAGTGAACCACCTGCACCCACCGTGCTGGCAGCCAGGAGCTCCACAGCAGGGACAGACGGGTCTGTGCAAAGGGGAGCCAGACCGCAGGCTGGCTGTACTGGGCAGCACAAACCACCAGGCACCTTCTTCAATTTCTTTACACACTGTTATCGTTACAGTTTCCAAACCAAGTTTTAAGACCACTGACTGCCCACTCACTTCCCCACATCCTCTGCCCTCCAGGGACACAGTGACAAATTGGTCCTGCCAGTAGCCTCCCACACAGCCACCAACAGTGACCCACCAAAGTCAAAGCAGGCGTGGCACTGCTGCAGCCCCCTGCCCCCGGGCTCCTTGGGGAAAGCAAAGCTGACCCTCAGCATCCCAAAGCTCCTCAGCAAGACTCACGGGTTTCTCCAACATGACTTACAAGAACAGAGTTACTGCTGTCACCCTGGACATGCGAGAAAGCCATTAATAACATGAGATAAACCATCTAGCCTGGAAACTCAGATCAGGAATTAGCTGTTTTTTTGCAGAAACACACTCATTATCATGTTGATGGGCACACAGCTAATCCTAAATATTTTATACGAGGAATCATTTGGGCTTCAAGTGCTCACCTTTTGTTTTTCTCACCCTACTGCCCTCAAATACAGCCAGTACTCAGTATTCACCTGAAGAGAGGTTATAAAAGCAGGCTAAAAAAAAAAAAAAAAAAAAAAAAAAAAAAAGTACCAAATTCTTTGCTTCCCAAGACAGAAGAATCACACTCAGGAGCCTGCTGTTCTCTACTGCCACAGCTGTCCCTCACCAGCCCCCTGCAGTCCTCCAACACAGTTCCATCACCACACGGTTTGAGCCATGGGATGGGTCCAGCTCTTCCCCCAGCACAGCAAGGTACCACGGTGATGAGGAGCTCACACACACAGAGCAAAGCACACTCCCAGAGGCAGCACTGCATTGTCCATCCTCCAAGCAGGGAATGCAGTGAGAACACTACCACAGCTTGACTCCAGCTGGTTTGCTCTTGCTGACACCTTCAGAAGTGTTTTTATACAAACAGGAACACTGACCTACTAAAGGACTATAAATTACTGCTTCAAAACTAAAACTGAGGGGTTTTTATGGTAGGTAGAAAGCAGATGAACTGCTCGATACGCAGCTTACTCAAAAGAGAGTGGAAAAGTGGAAGTGCAAAACACCACACACGGCAAAAAAAAGATCACAATATGTAACAGAAGAGCTGCAGTACCTCTTGGTAATTATAACTACTCCATATGATTGCTGCAAGTCACTTGCTAGATCAATAAAAGAGGCAGCACTAGAAAGCACCTAAATGCAACTGTGTGTGTTCAATTACAAAACCAAAGATAAGTTTCCCATGAATTACATTGACGCATGTGGGTTCAAAAAAATACTCTCAGCAATAAAGCAGATACAACATACACTAAGCAAGTGAAATGGCGTGCACAGCAAGAAATCATTAACTTTAATACCACAAAACATAAAAATTAGCTGTAAAAGCAGCAGAGAATCTCCAGAGATCTGATGTGGCACTTCCTTCTACGTTTCACGTTGTATATGTGCAATTGCTGCAATAAAAGTCCTTGGAAAAATGGGTTACACCAAACAAAACAAACCAATAATGATTAACAAATAAGTGGAATGTACCTCAGGGTACAAAAAACTAATACAAATGCCTTTATGATTATTTGCTATATGTTGAAAAAGTGTAGCTCTAACTAAGTTTCTAAATGCAGAAACTTACCTACTTTCAGTGTTTTACCAGCATGGAAGATGGTCCCCCAAAGCTTTTAGTACATAAGCACACATGAAAAATTAGAAGAAGAGAATAGGGTAATGAAGACAATCATATGGCAGCCATTATCTTACTAAATAAGAGGGATGGTTCTTGTTAGAAGTGAACCAAGGAGCAGAATCTTGCTAGACTGAACAACCAGTATAGCACAACAAGCAGCAGCACCCTCCTGCTCCAGGATCCCTGGAAGGGGCCCAGAAAGACATCAAGTTATCAGAGCAACAATGTGATTGAATTTTCCATTTTGAGAATACAAATGGTTCACATAGCACAAGAGGTAAACTACTAAAACCAATTCTAACACCTGTTTCCAAGAGAGAGAGAATTGCTTTTATAACCCTGAAACCACTAGAAGTCAGCATCTCAGGGGAGCACAGGTTAGAAAAAGGGTGACATGACATAAAAGTAGCCCACAGCAAGCACGGTGAACATGGCAAGCGTCTCGTACACAACCTCAAGAGCTTTCCAGCAAAAAACTTGAAGTTGAATGGCATTCAGTGAAAACCACAAAATAATAGTCCACATGGAATAAAAGATTTTAAAAAACCCAAGCAATCACAACAAGGCATCCAGAGAGGTACTGGAGAGGTGGTTCTACAGAGCGTTGGACAATCTAGGTACTCATAGTGAGAAGCACATGTCACAGCAGTCTAACACAACAGGAACAAACAAGTTGCTCTGCAGAGCATCCCTCCAGCAGCTGCAGCTTGTCAGAATCCCCATGAAAACCCTCCCCAGGGAGTTCCCCAGGGTGGCTCCTGCAGTCTCCAATTAGAGGCCTTCCTTCCAGGGGCAGACATTTTCCTTTCCCTTCTCTGCTACAAAACTTCTTGTTCACAGAAAGTCAAAGCTATATGTGATATGTAATTATTAGCATTACCGCTATTTTGCAGAGCCACATGGAAGTCTCTGCTGTCCCATCACCCAGCTTCCCTAGGCATCACTTAGGACCACATCTACAGGGGAACCAGCAAAGAGAAGCAGAGATGGTTTCCACCTCAAGGGTCTTTCCCCAGAGGGGTTACCCCAAATCCCAATGGGGACCTGGCTCTGCTTCCCAGTGTGACAGTGCCCATGGGCAGCGCGTCACTGGCTCCAAGCCACCAAGGAGCTTGGGGAGAATGTAGGACACAACATGAACTGTTCGTGACAGAGAAGGGGGGATGTCAGCACACACATTAAAGCTGATGAGGCAGATGAAAATCACTATGAAATGGCTGTTTCTGCACCTCTATTTCTCAACAAAGAAAGATGCAGATCAAAGGCAGGAGCCAGTAAGCCAGTACTGCAATATCTGGCAACATCTCAGAGCAGTTAAGCTGATGAAGAAAACTGGAGTTAAGACCCAACAGGCAACTCTTCGATGACATCAACCCTACCCATTTTTCTTCTAAAAATACATACCCAAAGATTGTATGATAGTACAGAAGAGCTGTTTGCCAAAATGCAGCTACTTGTTCATCTTAGGCAAGTCACTTTTTTCTAGTGAAGATTTCCCTACTAATTTGTTTAACTTTGAAGGTATTTTCAGTTTTAACCCACACACCGCATGCAAAAGACTCCGTAAAAAGCAACACAACCGGAAAAGAAAAAAAAAAAAAAAAAAAAAAAAACTGCAAAATTAGCCTAAAGTTTTTCAAAACCAAAATACATTCTGCAATGCTTAAGATAATGAAGATCCAATAATCCTGACAGGAAACCAAAAGGTACATTAATGACACATACAAAAAGTCCAGATAGGACTACATTACATACGAGATAAGTTATATATAAGGTGGGGGTCAGTCTCCCAGGAAACAAGTGATACGACACACAAAACTGCATCAGGACAGGTTTGGATTTGATATTGGGATATTGGGAAAAGCTCCTTCACTAGAAGGGTGGGCAGACTTTGAATCCTTTAAATAAAACTGGGGGAGAGGGTAGGGGGATGTCAGTGGGTGCGTTGCTATGTATATACATATGCAGACACCAGAGTCTGGAAATTTCCCAATTAGTTCTGGAAACTAAAATAAGGACTATTAAAATTTTATCTGTTTAAATTAACTTCAATTAAAGGCTGAAAGGCAGACATAAGTGATCTTATCAAACACAAATCTGCATGAATTGACAAACACAGTTTAGGCTCCAAACACTCTACACAAGCTTTCTTGTCAATTCTCTTTCACTTTCCTGCAATTCCTTGTATTTTATCTACAGCTTTTGAAAAAACCATTCCTTTGTGATCTATAGAAAACAAACAGTAACACTGCCATTCATTCACAAAAGCCAGCAGCCAAGTTAAAGCCCTTTTGCTGGTAAAGCTGCTGTAGCTATAGGAGCAGGAAATTGAAATTTCTACTGCAAATAGTAATTAAGTAAATACAGATAATTAAAAGCATGTTAGCAAGAATCTCCACACAAAAACCTGTGTTATTTAGCTAGGCAATAACCAAACTGATAGTCAGAGAGGGAAACAAGATAAAATCTCGACTCTAACAATGCTTCAAATATCTTAATCCAGTAGTAAACAGCTTACACTCTTTATTTCTGAGGTGGAGGATGACTTCGACATTTGACTACTAAAAGTCAAGTAAAATGCTCTCCCAACCTCATATTCCTCTACAAGCAGAATACTATACACACATACAAACATTCCTGTGGCAGAGCCACAAGCCTGGCACACACACACAAAATGAATGACCGAATATCTGTTCAAAACTCATATGACTTGATGTAAAGAAAAACTGGTCTCCTATCTCCAGTTCAGTAAGTAGGATGCCAGATTAGAATCCCACACAATACCACACCAACTCACTGACAAAATACCCCAAGGAAAAAGCAATATAAGATTCCTCCAAACAAATATTTCCTGCATTTGCTAATGCACACCATGACATTTAACCCATAATAAACCATTCTGCAGTACACTAAGATCAAAGATTGGTAACATTCACCAACCTGATGCCCACAGCTTGAATCCCTCCAGAGGTTAAATAACTAACAGCCATTAACACCTAAAGGTTGGGCACCTGAAAATGAAAACTGGAAGTCTATTTCAGAATTAAATTTGTTTGTAGATGAGGCTTAGAGCAACCTGGTCGAATGGAAGGTGTCCCTGCCCACAGCAGGGGGGTTGGAACTAGATGATCTTTGGGGTCCCCTCCAAGCCAAACCACTCTGTGATTAAACAATACCTTTGAGTCCATATCTGTCCACATCATGAATAAAGTGGGATTGTTTTTCAGTTCTTGGCTGGGGTGGTTCTAAACTTCAGATTTTACAAATTTGAAGACCGCCAGCTTCTATCTGTTTTCTTTGCACCTAAACCAGCTAGCAGGCAAAAGCTTGAGATGTGATGTCAACCTCACACAGAAATTATCTCCACACTTCAACAATTTTCCAATTGAATCCCAAAAATGTATATCAGTTTGTAATGCCATTACTGCCTAATATGCTAGATAGAGTTTGGAAATACCACCCAAAGCTCTACAGCTCCTGGGGGCCATCATCTGTTTCTTCCTATTTAGAGTTTGTACCAACAATTCTGATTGGTTATTCTAGCAAACACAGGAATAGTACCATGTTGGAACACCATTTCTAATGAACCACAAATAAACAGAATAAAGTGTTCAGTGGGGGGGGAAAGCGTTTTACAATAATCTGAATTGTTTACTGTTTTCTACAACTATGCCTAAGACTCACTTTTCTCTATGCCTAAGAGGAAGAGAAGCAATTTTTAAAGCTCCTTTGAAAATATCTCAAATCACCCAACTCTTTGTTTATAACTAACACTTCATCCCTTCAAGCATCTTTCAGAAAAGACTACAGTCACAGGTTATAGAAAATACAGAAAAAAAATCCAGATTTGGAGAACAGCACTGCCAACATGTCATCTTTCTTAAATATGTCATATAATTTTCATGGAAAAATGCCATCATTAAATGCTTAGAAAATAGACATGCAGATGGATTCAGGGCTGCTTCATGCTTATGCTATGAAAGAATATAAAAAATAAATTCAAATTAATTAAAAAAAAAAAAAAACAAAAAAAAAAAACAAAAAAAAACCAGAGTTTGCACTGCCTGTCATTGTCCCTCTTGCCTCATGGCTTTAATGGACATGTTTAGAATTCAGAAAGCAAGCACCACAGCCACACAAACCACTGATTTCCTGCCAGGTCTCTAGGATGGCATTTGCAAAGCACACTCTGGGCGAGGAGGAGATTGCAGTTCCATGCAGAATTTCATAGTTAAACAAAGTTGCAATTACCTCCTTGTTAGAGCTCTTGTTTAAAGAAGCTAAGTGATACTACGCAGACATGAGTATTGCCATGTCTCTGAATCTTGCAGCTGAGAGAGTTTAATTTATGCTTCTTACCTCTGGAGGTTCCTCCTTTCCACACCTCTCTTTGGAAATCCCGAAAAGCACATTTTTAGAAATGTTCCTCTGAAATTCAAACAACTCCCAAACCCCACCAGTTGCAATGCAAATCTTGAGTTCTAATGAAGGAAAGATCCATCCAATGCACACAGAGCAGGAAATGGCATGGTCTGCTTGTGACCAAGAAAAAGGGAGACGGAAACAAACTCAAGCCCATCCTACTGCTGTTCTTTTCTACAGAGATGTGCACTAAGCTCGTCAGAACCTTGATGCAAAAGCAACATTCTTTCTTCTGTTCTCAAAAGAGAAGAAAAGTAACATATAGCAAACTGTAAGGAAACTAATAGTCCTACCATTCATCTTATATATATTTGGCATTGTTTAATTAGTTATGAATGTGCAGGCTTGCTTACCTCAGCCACTGACTAATTTAAGCATTTTAAAACAATTTCTAGTACCCTTATGTCATCATTTCATTAAAAACCATAAAAAGTGGTGAAATCATTACCTCTTTGTTTGGACAGCAAATATAAATTTCTTGTCAACAGCCATTTTCTCGCTTTTGTGTCTCAACTCAGAATAAAGAAACCCAACTCTTTTGCCTTTAAAATTATAAGGTTCTCATGAAAACACTTTTTCATTTACTTTAACTAAACCACATTTCTAGATCTAACTAATTTACAGCATCCCTTTAGGGAGCCAAATCTGGCAATTAGAGCCTTTTTTTTTTTTTTTTTTTTATTTATCCACTGGGTTTCAAACTCCCAGTTTTCCCAGAGGATTATGAAATCCTGCCAATTTAGCTTGATGCATTAAGACTGTTTACACAAATCCAAAATACAACCAACATAAACCAGTCTGGTTGCAGCCTCCCCCCGCCGTACTTTTTAAGCTCAAAACTGGCCAGAGAAATGGGAAGCAGCTCCAGGCTGGAACACTGCATTCACATCTATGAGTGGAGCTTCAGCAAAACAAGAGAACCAGGTGAAAGACAACAGTGACTATTCTTCTTCAATTCATAGAAAATTCCATGTAATTGTACAAAACATATCACATCCATTTACAGTGCATAGCTGTTGTTCCTGCTCTTGCCCCTCACACTGCATTTGAATTATGCATAAGAGTCACTCACAAGTACAAGGAGCTCCAGAAAGAAGAGGTATTAAATACAAAAGGTAAGACTACTTCTACAGTAAGACAGACCTGCACTCAAAAATATCTTGCTTAAGAAGCTACAGGAGCATGCATTCCACATCACTAAAAGGGGCAGAAAGGCAGTGAACACCACCAGCCAAAGAAAGAAGGTGGATGCTCCAAACGCTTGGTGAAAGGTAGCTGTCCTTCCCTATCGACAGCACTGTCATGCAAAGCAGAGCAGTGCAGCCATCAAAGTCGGGAAAGGGATCAAGAAACCAGCAGTTAAACAACAAGACACAGCTACATTTAGTAAACAAGTTAGGCTGAAACTATCCGGGATAAGCAAAAGAGGCAACCCACTGAGAGGCAAAACAAACAAAAAAACTGATAGAAAAACCCTGGCCCATTCAACTCAGTAAGAAGTCTTGGGGCAGAAAGCTTAAGAATACTGTAGCACTCACTGATGGTTTCTAACGTGAATACTTGCACTTGGAGCAAAAAAAAAAAAGCAAAAAAAAAGCCAAACAAAAATAAGAAAGGGAGCAAGAAGGAGGAAGAAAAGAAAAAGGCAAAATGAGAAGAGAAAAAATGTTCCAAGATTTAGCAATAAACTCAGTTTTTTAATGGTGATGGTGTAGCTCTCCACAACTCACCCTTTCATCACTACCACCCATCCACTTTCATTGACCGAATGATCAGTTCAGACTCCAAGCTGCTCCAAGGATACAAGCTTTTGCAAGCTGAATGCCCATATGTGTACTTCCTAAAGAGCACTCAAGGTCTCAGAAAAAAATTGCACATCACCATGTGGTGTCCAGTTACCATCCTTCAGCATTCAATTAAAGAAAAGTCCAGGAAACTAGAATTCTGCATCAATTTAAACAAGCGGATGAAGAAAAAGAGGCAAGTAATTCCTCTTTAAACTCCTGGTGCTCACTTGTTTACAGAGAGGAAAAGGGAGGTGAGCAGTGGCTCCACCTGAGCTCCTCAGTAACTGCAGAGAGATTTCTTGAAAAGGAAGTTAGTGAAGCTTATGAAAAGTGCTTTATCAGGTGATTTTCACCTCCTAAACAGATCAATGTCCTTACTAGAAATGCACAACACCAGCAAGAGCAGAGAGACTTGCACTGTCATCATACATGCCATGTGCTATAAAATTAATTATGCTCTAACACCCTTCCCATTACATTATGTGTGGGTAAAACAGGAACAACATTCTTGGCCTTGCAATCGCATTCATTAAGGATTAGCTTTAGCAGGGACCTAAAGAGAGACAGGAAAAATAAACCTCAGTAATTGATACAAACCACACCAAGAAGGGAAGCAGCTCTGAAGACCAAGGAGCAACATGCTGATCACCCTGTACTTACTAACAACACAATTCATAATAACAATGTTTACAAAACAAAATTCTGCTTCAAAGAACTTCCAATAACACTGTTCTTGACCAATTTTTCGCTCTTACATACTTCATGATATAAAGCATAGAAGGAAAGAATCCTGAGTATTTCTGAGTAGGTTCTTCAAGCAAGAGACAATCCTGTCAGATAACTCTACTGCCATATCAAAAGTATTCAGTTACAGAATACGAAAAACACACTGTAAGGCCAGAAATTATTGTAAGCATCCCAAGCATTAAAAGCCTCTCTAAAGAAGAAAGATATTCTAAGAGAAGGAGTTCTAACAGGCTCGTGTGTTTGAGATACTACTCACAATGAGAGCAAATATTGCCAATTACTCTGTGCAAAATAGGATTGTTTTTAAACACACAATCCTTTGCTTTTCAGCTGGCTAGAAAGCAAAGGGTTCCTCCTCACTGCACATGAACTAAAGAACTCTTTAGCAAAAGGTGAACCGCCGCCACCAAGTTTCTAAAGCAAACAGCCTGTTCCCTCCTTGCTGCTGGAGTTTAATCTCCCCTGGCAGCAGCCAAGGCCACCCCTCTCAGGCAGGGGAGAATGATGTCCTGCCAAAGTTTTTATTTTTATGAAGACCAGCACAGTGACAATAGCACGCAGCAATCCCAGCAGCAGAGCCCTGTGAATTAGGCTGAGCTTGTTGTTGCTATGAGCAATTGCATTGCAGCACCACGGCCACTTCTGCAGTCTAGACGGGCAACGATAAAACTTAATATTCTAGCCCAAATAAATGACAAATACCCCACACACTCATTTTTCTCGGTAGTGAGCCCAGCCAGAGATGAATCATCATGCACACACGCTTTCCAGGCTCACGGCACCAGCGACCACAAAATCCTCTCTGCCTGAGCCCTGTAGCAGTTCTGCCCCCACAGACTGGGGGCTTTGGAGAAGCCTTACTGGGTTTTAGCAAAGCCACAGGTTCAACAGACATTGCTGGTTCCTGCAGGGCTGAGGAGCAGCACATACTCATAATACTGCCTCAGAACCTACCTGACACAGACAGCTTCTGCACAATACCCAGGAAAAAAAATGGGGCAAAATGATATGAACTTACCTCCATGTCACCCCCCCAGTAAGTGGTTAGCATATAAACTGCAGTTAGTAGCAATACACACACAGTGACAGAAGAAAATGTAGATACTGCACAAAATTATAAAAAAGAATTTTTTTTATTATGTCTCCAGTTCTTCCTGCAGTAACAACAACAGCAGAGCAAAGCATTGGTCTCCACTTAGTAATTTCAGCTCTCCTTCACCTTCAAGTTCTCTGAAAACAAAATGCACAGGCTCAAAGAATCTTAAAAAAAAAAATCCTAAATTATTCCGCTTGCCTGAGACTTCAAGATAAGAGTGATTTTAATTTCTCTGTGAAAATAATTTCAACCATAAAGAATCCTTCAGAAAGACTCCTTCTAACCTTCAGGGCATCCTGCACAGCTGCACAAAAACCATGGCTTGAAATCAGAAGTTGAGACTTCTCCATTTTTTATGAGTTACTATTCTGCCACAGACGTCAATAATGGAGAGAGTCCTTTTGAAATGCTCTCTTCCACATTGTTATCACACAGTGGCAACAAACTTGGTAAAGGTTGTAGTGATTTATTTAATACAATCTGATTAATGTTTCCATATCTTTGTTTACCACGAGTATTGTTACAGAGTTCAGCTAGCAGAAGCTTTCTCAGAAAGGAAAACAATGCAGCTGCTAAAAGTAATGGAAAACTGTCCAGCAAAGAGCACTCACTCCTCAGCAGCCGCAGGCAGCCTGTCACGGCTGGCTCTTCCGGAGTCTAAATCTAGCAAATCTCACACCTTAGGCACGACCCAGCAAAGTCACTCTCGGAGCTGACAGCTACGCACAGTGCCACCCGGTCCCACCCAGCCCCAGCTGAAGCTCCCTCCGCTTCCTTCCCACCACCTGCCACGCTTCTCCTACTCCCCAGCGAGCCAATTTAGGCAGAAACCCATCAAAACACCAGGGGCAAGCAGCAAAGTAATATAATCCCTGATGATACGTAAAAATCAAAATTATTATTGGCAAAACTGTCAGTCTTCTGCAGCCCTGCAGCCCTCTGATGGGCATGCCTGAACCAGCTCACCCGGGGGCTCGCAGGCACCAGTGCCAGAGTGGAACAGACTCAGGGCAGCAGTGCAGAACAAACAGGAGCCAGGGATGAAACAGGGCAACGCTTATTGACAGCCTTAGCTGCACTATTTCCCACATGGTCTTTTTTATTTGCCTTTTTTTTTTCCTTTTGCTAGAACTCTCTGCTTGAGTCCTTTGGCAGAATCATCAGTGCTTTCTCTGCCCTGATGCAGATCTGTTTTGATGAGGACCCTGAGAGGCAGGGGAACTTGGCAGCATGAGAGCCAGACGCCCATGCTGTGCTCCTGTTTCAGCCAGGGCACAAGGCAAGAGCCCAGGCACCCAGCCCAGGTTCACAGACTTCTTGTTCCCATTCAGAAGCACATTCTTTGACTTGGAGGGATGCATCTGAAAAAGCAGATGGTCAGAATCCATTGAGACCTCTGACAACCATCACGTTGGTAATGCCAAATGTGAGATACAACTGTCCTACTTGAGATAATGCATGGGATTCAAATATCACTGTGATATTCTAAAGGTACTGAAGTCACAGCAAACGGAAAATAACTCAGTGCTTCATCAAAATAATCAATACCTATTTCAACTGTTCAAGTTAACTCATAACAGATAGGTTTATTTTTTTACTGTACACAGTAATTGTATACTCGTAAGTAGAGTGCTACATAAGCACTTACTAAGCCAATAACCAAAACAATTTTCTAAATTACATATAAAATGGTTTCTTTCATCTGTTTAGTCTCATAAAAATTTCAATGTGGAAGCCAAAAGAAAACAGCTGCGTAAAGTATTTTCAACTGCAAGAGACATGCAAGAAGGTATTTCTGCCTGTGCTAGAGGGCACAATCTGTAATAACATTTTGCCTTCCAGATAATGACAAGAGGCATTAAAAGGACAACTTGCTCTCTAATAACCTTGCTTGACTGGTTGAGCATGCACATACATAGACAGCACGGTTTTGCCAACAATAATTTTAATTAATTTTTACATTTCATTCTAAATTACATTAATTTATGGCCTTCCTAAAAGACATTTAGCGGACAGCTAATTAAATTCAAGCCATTAGATTTTAATTAGAGACATTTAAAAAAAAAGGTCTCAGAACAATTCACACATCTTTGTGAACTCTATGTGCTCATTAGCGGCTAGAACGGCCAACAAGTGATTATAAATACAGAAGAGGACTAAGCTGCATGATTCAAACCTGCAAACAAAAAAGTCACGTAAAGTTTCATACTTCAAAGCAAAAGATTCTGGGAATGCCCTCCCCTTAGCCCAAGTCCAGAAAACCTCTGAGCATCAGTGCTTGCCTCAAAAGCAAAATCAAAGGCCAACTAGCAGTGAATATCATAATACCCATTTTAAAAGGCTGAGCTGAGCTTAATCCTCATTAAATTCACACAAAATCACAGCGCCTTCCTGAACAAACAGTGAAACAAATTAAAGGTCCAGATGGAGCCCCCCTTAATAAGACACATGGGATGCCCCAATGAGCCCATCGCGGCTCCAGCACAAGGTGCTGGGCCACCCGGCGATCCCACACCACTGCTCACTGAGAACCTCAAGCAAGAAAGCAGAGCTTTATTATTTCGTAGTAATTGAGTTTTTCCTACTTCCAACAAAAGCCAGTTGTTTCTAAATATCGACCTCTCTCGGGACCAATACTGCACGAGTTAAAAGCAATATCGGTGTGCTTTGATATGGTGATCAGTTCTTCTGCTGGGTTAAGAGGTTCATAAATATTAACCATGGAATATTTGCATATGTCACCCACAGGCACAATCTTCCCTCAGAAAACTGGGAACAGAACCCGTGCAATTCCTCCATGTGTCGCTTTCTGATCACTAGATTTAAAATGGCCATGGCAGTTACTTGAGCAAGGACAGTATGCCTGGCAAAGAGCCAAACTACCAAAGCATACTGTTAATTATGGTGCACCAGTTTGGTTTGGAGAGATGCCCAAAATGCTGGAGTTGACATTTCAAAAACCTGAAAGGTTAGGATCACACTCAGAAGTATTTAAATGAGTCAATTTTTCCAGAAAATTGAGAACTATTCACTGTTACTACAGATTTTACAGGAGTGACATAAAAATAAGTTAATCTTATTTTTAAGAGGCACAGTTTTATTATTCTACAAAAGATGGAGTTTGATTACAAAACGCCTGCAATAGATGCATCGGCAGTGAACACGATGAGAACAGCAGGCAGACAGCACTGCAAAGCCAATACTCTTATAATTTGCAGAAATGGAAACTTACACGGTTTACAATTCTTACATTTGAATGCATGTTCAGTTCACACTTGTAATCAGCAACACCTGGTAGCACATGCAATCTGTCCCCCCAAAAAAGTAAAAAACTAGGCTGGTGGAGTATTTTTGCTTCAAGAAACTGGTGGGAATTTGCCGCAGCCTTCATAAAACTGAAGGCAGTGCAGCCTATCAGTTTTCTGGCAACATTTACACGAGCAAGCAGAAAATATTTTCGACCACGCCACGGCTCCGCAGATGAACATGCCGCCCAGGCAGCCAGGAGGCTTCCTCGGGCACACGGACGGATGCTCGGACACCGGGAAGGCGCCGACTGCCCCGTTACCATTCCCGCGGATGCCGCCAGCGCCCCCAGGTTTCCAGGGGTGCTGCGCTCCCCTTGGAGCCGCTCTGAGCCGGGACAGGGCAGAGCCGCCCGCGGCTCCCGGCGCGACACCGGGCCCGCTGCGCCCGGACCGACGGCGTCCCTCCCACCCCGGAGCAAAAGGGAGAGGCAAAAAACAAAGTAACATTTTTAAAAACCCCAAACAACCTAAGCCAAACCATCAGCCCAAAGCCAAGTAACTAGCTCTGGGGAAGCGCAAACCCACGGCGAGGGAAGAACAAAGAAGGCAAGTGCAGCCGGAGCTCGCAACAGATGGTTTGAAGCTGACCAGATTTCGCGCTGGCATCCCCTCCCCTCCCGCCGCGGGCGGTGTTCGCACGCACCGGCCCGGCTGGCCCCGGGCAGTCCCAGCCCGCGGCTCCGGCATCCCCGCCGGCCGCAGGTGCGCGTCCCGGGCCCCGCCGCACGGCGGGCTGCCCGCACCTCGTCCCGTCCCGTCCCGTCCCGTCCCGCCGCGACTCACCCAAACTCCCGGCGAAACCGTCCATCTTGTGCGGAGAGAGGCTGGTGCCGGACCCCGAGGCGAAGCCGCCGTCGTGGTCGGCCGGGACAGGTTCATTCACCCGCGGAGCGGCGGCAGGCAGCGGCGGCGCCGCAGCCCGGCGCTCGCAAGCCGCCCGGGGCAGCGGCTCCGGCGGCTCCCCGCGCTCGGCGGCGGGAGGCGGCTCCGGCGGCTCCTCCTCCTCCTGCCGCTGCTGCTTCTGGTGCTGCTGTGGGGCCGGCGCTGCCCGGCTCCGTCCCTGCGCCGCGACCCCAGCACGGCAGCGAGTGCCGAGCTGCTCCCGCCCCCGCCACCAGCGCCGCCCCAGCGCCCCGTGCTGTCGTGCTTCCGACTCCGCCCGCCCTGGCAGCCGCCGCTTCCCCTGCGGGCGGGCCGGCCCCGCAGCCCCCGCCGGCGGGCGGGCAGCTCCCGGCGCCTCGGGCCGCGGCTCCCGCGAGAGCTGCGGCTGCTGCCCCGAGCGCGGCGGGCGCGGGGCTGCGCGGAGCGGACGGGACCGGACGGAACGGGACGGGCTGCGGCCGGCGAGCGGCAGCGCCGGTGCCAGCGCGCCTTCTCCGGTGTGGGTCAGCGGGGAGCAGCACCTCGCTTTACCTTCAAAAGCTGGTGCTATCGGACGGGCTGTGGATGGGTTAATTGGGCGACTTAATGTAACCACGCCAGCAGTCAAAACAGATCTTGTCAGGTGAATATTAAAACGTTCGATCATACTTGTTGGGGGAAGTTTTTCCTCGTTGATGTTAAGCCAGAAGCACTGTCGTTTCTTTACCCTCGCATTTCTTATAGCTGGAACTGCATAAGCAGTCACTCCCGCCGCTCCCAGTCAGCCGGGCTCCTGTCTCCTGTAGCTTCCAGCCATGTACTTGATGTTGGGGGAAAAGAGAAAGTAGGACCAGAAATTAGAGTCAGCCATGCTGCATACTATCTAATCGCCTAACCAAGGCGATTTCCTATGTTAAGCAACATCATCAGATTGCATGACGCATTTTCTCCTTGGTCAGGAAAAGCTCCATACCCATCGCAACATCCTGTTTTGCTATAAGTGTCTCCCTGTAATGCACTCTAGGCGAGTGCCGCAGTTACACAGAGGCGTGGGTAATTGCCTCAGGAGCACGGCCCTGGCATTTGCAGCTGGGCCCTCTAATGACAGGCTGTGGATGTTGTTGAACAGGACTGGGGAGAACGTGGAGCTGGAGAGCAGCACAGACCGGCTGGGAGCAGCCCACATTTCCCAGCACCTTCCATCCACTTAGGCAAAAGCATCCCTATCTTGCTGATCTGCAATATTCAATAAGCCCAGGAGGTTTGTGCTTGCTCACATTAGAGAAAAGCGCCTTGAAATTTTTCATCAAAACCTAATCTCCACTGGATTTTCCAGCAAATTTTACTGAACAGCTGCCACAGCAATAAATTCGAGTGCAGCTGCCAGCCAACTACGTTGATAATCCACTGTCATAGATCCTGTAGTCTTGTCAAAAAAGATGGCCTGTCTTCGATCTGCTATAAATGAGCCACCATTAGCCTCCAAGGTCTGGTCTTAATTATGCCAGGCGTTAGAGTTCCTTACCTGCACTTGGAGTATGTTGTAGAATGGCTCTATATAGCCTACTTTCATGGTTTTCTAGCTATAGGAAATGGGCCCTGCAGTCAGTATAGTCCAGTCAAAATTCCCTTTAAAATGCTTAATTTTACAAACAAAAGCAAGAAGAGCCAGGCCCTACGCTCCAGTCCTATCTCCCCACCCCCCATTTATTGCTTGCCTCAGGGCAGGTTTCCAAGATGATCAGAGCGTTGGGAGAACAGAGAGAGAAATCTCCTCAAGCTAGGAAAGGAAAAGTGCCCTGGGAATTCAGAATCTCTGCACAATTTTCTTCAGAAAAAAAAGTCCCTCTCCCGGAGACAGAGCCTTATGCAAATCCTTCAGGTGGGACTTGAGTGCATCAGGTGTGCCGTTTTGTTAAACAAAAAACCCCAACCAAACAAAAAGCAAACTCGGCTGCCTTCTTCAGCTCTTCAAAACCATCCTTCAGATACATCCATGAGTGACGTATTTCAAACATCCTTACGTTTGTGTGGGTTGCCTCTATTTTGTAGACTGGAAACCGAGGTTCAGAAGTGAAGATGGCAATCACAGATCCTTGTCTAGATGTTTAATCCCTACTGAAGTTGGTTAGGAGCATGAATGAATACCTTTGATCAGCTGGGTTGTGTTTTGTGTACTTTGTGTGCAGAAGTACACAAAAAGGTTAGAGAGATGCAAAGAAAACCAGTTCTCCATAATCTTATGTTGAACATGAGTATGGTACTGGGGTACTGTTGAAAGCCCAAGATTTGGTTCCAGTAAAAAAGTAAAGCTGCAGAGTTAAGGAACTGAACAAAACTGAGACATTTGGAAGGGAAGTTTATTTCTATGTGTCTTGATACAGGAATTTCTGAAGAGCAAATACTATGCAGAACGTAACGAAATATGGCAAACTCCAGCTTTTAAATTCTTATGTTAAATTCTTCAGTCTAAGCCAAGTTCTGTATGCTATGTAAGTTTAGGTGGGGTTTTGACTGAAGCATTAATTTATTGATTGTCTTTGTGGTGTACACAACAGATGTAATTGCAGTATAGATAATACACAAGCAGAACTTCAGCCAAAAAAAAATATCTGTAGTAAACACATATATGGCCATGTGTATTTTAACAATTTTAGTTGGGGCTGATGAGCGGAAGAACTTACAATTATAGAAAAAAATTATTTGTGTCTGTTTCAGACAGTACTGGCAAATTATTTAACATAGCTGTAAACTGATTAACAGTATGACTGTTCCAGGTGCAAACCCTGAGGAAAATGTGATTTCTTACCTCCAGTATAGTACTAATGTTTGACTTGAAGGAGGGAGGAATTGTATAGGGCTGTAAGGGGTTTAACTTCTGTTTCTTTGTTGATAGTGATTCAAAAACATGACCCAGGGAGTTGTTACAAAGTTTTAACAAGCTCAGTTATTGTCTCCCTCTAGTTTATGTTTTGATACTAAGGAAAGATAATGCTATTCAAGATTGGAGTAAACTTGGAATATCCCATCTCAACTTTCAAATCAGCTAAACATCCAGTGCTTTATTGCACATATAGATAGCAAATAGAAAAAGATAAATGTGATACCACAGGGCAGGACTTTTACTTCAGTTTGATAGGTTCACAGTTTGGGAGATCTAAGTTCTTTTCTACTGCTCTCCCTTCCCCTGCAGTGCAGCCTGACCCCTTTGACTCCTGCTGGTTCAGGAGGCAGCTGGACCAATGCTGGGACAGGCAAAGGCTGAGCTCTGCTTCTCAGAATAGCTGGTGAGCAATGAGCCAGTGCCTCAGCTGCACTAAATCAGTTTGGTGTTGCTGACTGCAGCAGGCAAGGGTGACAGACCCTAGCTGGGGACCTGGGCGTACACACGGAGGCTCTCTCTTACCAGAAGGAAGTTACGGAAAATGCGAACCCCAGAAGGAGGTCACCCTGAAATACACAGTGGAGGCTACACACATTCCAGAGGTATTTACACAGCCCTTGAAGGAAATAGGCTGGTTTTTCCCCATTGTTTAATTTCTGTGGCACATTTTCCTTGGACTGCAGGTTTGTGAACAGTACTTCTTGCAAGAATACTTATGTTTGTCTTGCTGGTTTTTTGAATTGACATGGTTTGGCAACCTTCTGCCTGGGAATTGTTTATAACCTTTTGGTGGCTTGAATGTAAATTACATTTAAGCATTTTTCCACTGAGGAAACATAAAAATTATTAACAACTGAAAATGAAATTGCTGAGATTCTTGTACATGAAGTTGGGAGTCTGAACCTGAGCCATTTCATCTTACTGTTTAGAAAGAGAAATGTACTTCCCACAGGACTCATCTTCTCCCTCCTGCAGTTTTTCTGATTCACCTCTTCAGGGTGAGTAGCAAAAGCCCAGATGGCAGTGAGCAGTCAGAAAGCCTGAAGTCTGATCCAGCTCCCAAAGTCTGATCCTGCCTCTCTCCTGTTCTACCTGCAGACCTAGGAAAAGGAGAAGAGGTGATGCTATTTCTAGCTAGCTGTGCCCCACAGCTACTGGTGTAATCAGTGTAGGATTTCTCCCCATGCTCTTTTGAGATGGTGTCCTTTGCAGATAAGTGAGTTCTTTAGGATGCCTTGTTTTGAAGATCTTTGTTGACTTGCCATAAGGCATGGGATATTGTTATTTCTCCTAAGTGAGTGTTAAGTACCCAGGGGTCACTGATGTAGGGGAAAAGATTTGATGCCTGACCTATAGGAAAATTAAATTACTTCTTCGTGATTTATAGAGGTTACTTTTCTTACCTTCATCACAGTCTCTGGGGGTTTTATTTCTGGGTGGGGATTTTGCCTCCCCCAAGAAGCAGCCTAAGGTTCAGTACCTCTAAATTACCCAGGGGCATGAATCAGCACCTGTAACACTGAATGGGTGGGAAGAGTCTTGACAGGAACTTAAGGACAACTAAGGGAACTTCCATTAAGGCTTCTAATTATGTGTTTAACAAAAATATGACCTAGGATTTTTAAACTGAGGATGAATTAACTGCTGTATCTATCCTCATTCATTTAGTTAAAGACACCAAGCTACTCTTGTAGAATGCATTTAAGAAGCCAAGTCTTTTTGATATTGCTGTGTACGTGCTTCTTGTAATTTTTATAAAGTAGTCCTAGAGGGCTGATGTTAACACATGCCTAAGCATCTCCTGGTCTTCCTCCATTGTCTTAAAAAATAGGAACAGAAATTGTCCTCCAAATCAAAACTATTAGAGTTTGTCAAAGGATTTCCAGTGGCTAAATTCTGTTTAGGTAGATTTTGTTTTTGTAGTAATACAATGGATCATAATCTTATTTCTATAGTGTTGCTACTTCTTTGCTGATAACAAAATCTCAAAGAGGTTGACTTTTGCAGCTATATAGAGCTGATCTTTGTTTCACTTCTGCACATTTAGTTTTTGTTTTTATTGCAAATAGATTTTCATCACAATGTGCAAAGTTGTTTCCAAATGTTCGGAGATGTTTTCATTTAATAACACAAATACAATTTACTGTCAGTCAAAAAAGCCAAAAAATTTTAAAAGACAGTTGTGATTTGTGAGAGTCTCCATTATGGAGACAATAGAAATGGCTTTATTTTGAGGATGTGCTAAGCATCCATATCCTGAAAAATCCATCTTACAAGTTGCTTCTTTGTCTTGATTATCCCAACACTTCAGTTCCAAGCCATTAATTACACTTTGGCAAGGACTGCATCATTTCCTGGGGTGCTCATTAAAAGTGCATTTTGGTTCAGGTGTAGAACCTACAAATCTCTGTTAGCTTATGCTAAATTTCCCATCATTGCATTAATGTGTTTAAAAAAAATAATAGTCTCCTACAAATGTGACTACTGAGTAAGAGAAAAATAGCAGAGCTCTAGTGCTAATTCGTTTACCAGCCCTGGTGGGGAATGAGCAGATTCAGTGTGATTCCTAAGCATTCAAAAATTGGCAGAATTTGAGCAGAGATAGTTAAAACTCTGCATGCACAATACTTTTTTTTTACTCATGAAGGGAAAGGCTTAGCATTTTAACTAGAGAGCAGCTTAAAAATGTTATTCTGCAGCTTTGTATCAAGCTTGTATTAAATGAGAAAATCTGAAAAACATTTCAGAAAGCTGGCAAAATAGAATTTATCTTCCTTCATCTCTCCTTAATTGGATAAGTGGTCTGGTTTGTCGTACTGAAAAGCACACTCAAGTTGTTTTCTCAAATTAGTGAGCTCCTCATGAATTCCTACCTTGGTCCAAGTGCTATAAAAGTCTAATGTCTTACATAAGTGCTAAGTTAAGGATTTAGCTGAGGCATAAATTGGTGTATTGGCTTTGTATCAGCCATTTACATTAGGGTGCAGTTTATTCTCTGCCTCAGGAAAAAATGTGCTTCAGCTTATACTCAGGAGCACTATGATGAGCTCCCAAACAATCCCTTTTCTGTTCTCCTTTCTTAGAAAATTAGGAAAATTAGAAAAGGCTAGCAGGTTAGTGATGTTAAGAAGGAGTGCTAACTAGTAAGTCTTAAAACTGCTGGAAGAGGAGCTGATTTTTCAACTGAGAAATTTATGGACATCCCCCTTGGGGACAGAATAAATTAGTGTAACATGTGGAATTTATTTTTTTCCCCTGAGTGTTAAAACATCTCCTGTAGCTTTGCATTTTATGCAGCTCATTTTCCACAATAAGAAGCTGCTCTGCACAATAAGCTGTGTGCCTGTGTATGTGTCTGTAAATAAATACAGATTTCTTTCCTATAGATCCTCCTCCCTCAGCGCTGGTCGCCCCTCAGTGCAGTTCTGGTTAAGCTATTACTGTGCCTGAACCATTTGTCAGGGGAAGGAAGTGCCTGCAGAGAAGTGATACTTTGCTGCGTAGTTTCTTGCTGTGAAGTGTTGATTTTAAAACAGGCTGGCAGGCTGCAGCCCACCCCATAATAAAAAATGAACAGGCATGGTTTAGGAGGTTTTGGTTTTCTTTTGTGCTGTTCTGCCCAGTTTAATGAATCTTTTATTGTCTTTCAGCTATGCCATACTCAGCAATAGGTTTATCTCTTAAGTCTGGCCTTGTCCCCTCTGTGAGCTCAGGATTCTTTTCCATTTCCATTTCTACCTTTTTAAGTTGTGACAACCATCCTCTGTCCTGGTTATTAGCCACCAGGGCAGGTGTGTGATGCTTTCCTTTAGAAAGGATAATGGTAGCGCCCTAGTTCAGTGAGCAGCACAGTGATCATCTTCTGTTCTACAGGCTGAGAGCACCAACAAGGGTGTCAGTGTAAGACACAGGCTGGAGAGTGAAGACCAAAAACAGGTCAGCATGGGCTAGACTGAAATAAAGTGGAAAGAAACTCTACTGCCATTCAAAAAATATTAATTTTGCAATAATAGCTATCTACAGATAACTTGGATTGAGGGCAAGGCTGCTCTCTGCATACCAACAATGTACAACTGAGCTTTTAGTGATTGGTATTCTCCAATCAGACATTTACTGCCCCAAGAGAAGTTGTAGCTGTAGGAAGGAGCTTCTGCCAGTCTCAGGGACACACAGCATTCAGATGGGTCATACAGAAATTATGTACCACTTGCAAAGTCTAATGAGGCAACTGATTGTGTCTTTGTAAATTGATAATATTATTATCAAAATTAATCAAGAAAATATAATTCTAATCTTGGTTTCCTACTGGTCATCAAAACCATTCATCTTAATGTCTCCTGCTTTGAGAAGACCTCCAAGGTCATTGAGGCTCATAGTGGAATAGGGACAGTGATAATTGATCTTTCTGTGGGTCACAATTGTAAAGATTCAAAGAGGAAACTTCAAATTTGCCTTGCACTGTGATTCCTAGTAAGGGATCCCTAACAAATGTAACCAGGGGAGTGAGCACTTCTGTAGTCAAAGGCAGTAGGTTATTACTTTATTCCTAATAGGGCTGTCTCAGGCATGCAGTGCACAGTTGCAGTGAATGAGCTCATATTTACCTGTGCCTGAAGAACAGTTAATGAAGCACATTTGTTTTCATTTCCTTTACCTACCCTACATTTACTAATTATAGTTCCTAATTAATGAAATCAGCAGTTGAACTTTGGCTTTTAAAGCACGAAATCCATGCTGTGCTGTAGATAAATTTACATTCCATTTATGCAAGTCATCCAATTAAAATTTACTTATAGAAAAAATATAATACACCCAAATGAATACGTTATTTCCCATATTAATCTGCTTTCTTTGCTTTTCTTTTCCTTTATCCCAAATGGGAATTCATGTTTATAAAAAAAAACAAACAAAAAAACAAACAAACAAACAAACAAAAAAAAACAAAAAACAAAAAAACAACAAACTTCTAAAGCCAGCCCTAAAATAGGCAGCAAAACAAAATTAAAGGAAAGTTTCTCAGGTTAAATTAGTAAATTAACATTTTTAAATCAAGAATTGTGAAAAAGAAAGCTCTCCCTCTAATCTTCCTTATATGACTGCATTTAAAAATTGAAAAAATGTGGTAGGGGAGAAAATAATTTGAAATTTTCCATTCCACATTTAAACAGCAGATGGCAGCAACACAGACTGTGCATCCAAATCTGGGGTTTGCCCTCTTCACTTGGGTGGGTAGGCTTTCAATCATTTCTTGAGAAATGTCTCGTCAAATTGGTCCTGAAAACATAAGAAAGCAAAAAAATCTACCTTTTTCCAGGCATGTGATCTCAATGTCTATGATCTTCCTCCTGGAAAGGTATTTCTTGGCTCAGGTCTCTCTGGACTGGCACTGAAGTATCCTTTGTCCTTTTATGTGGTTTGTAATGCTTGGGAAATCGTGCTGGAGACAAAGGTGAGTTCCCAGAAAAACTTGGTCTTTTTGTTTTGTTTAAAATATAATATTGGTGAATTAGGACATTTGTCCTTTGAAAATGTGCTGCTTTGACAAAATCCTTAATGGGCCACAAGTCCCAGGGTTTACTCTACATACAGAGAATGTTTTAGGCTGGAGACAAGATATGAGAAAATTGCTTCCTGGGCATCACGTGATGCATAAATGGTGTCACAGGCAAAGGCAATGCTTCTCATAAGAGGAAGAAAAATGCTATTCAAAAACTAATATTGTTGAAGTTATGAGACAGGCATTGAAGACAGATTTTTAATATCCAGGTGCTCATAAATTCATCCTTTGAACAGCAACCAGTGGAGGTAGGATTTTCACAGGTAGTTCAAGCATGGGCACTGGGCTCTGCAGCTCCATATTTTCAGAGGTATAACATGTTTTAAGGAAATAAACCCTGAACTGAAGGGCAAGTTTCCTTAGGACTTCATAGGTGAGGAAAACAGGGACAGTACAGGGTCAAATTTGGCAAAAAAATGTCTCAACCATTCCTGTAACATTATGAATGGTGTTTCAGGCTTTGTACACTCCTTTACCACATTTCAGAGCAGGCAACTCAGTCCTCTTCAGCAGACATTTCTAAATGTTTTTAAATCTTTTTTTTTTTTTCCTATTTGCTCTGCCAAACCTTCGACAATCTTCCCTTCTGCTGTGAGATAGAAGAGGTTCTTTGGCTCAGACGGCCCTGCCAGGTTGACTGCCTGCTCCAGTCCCACATCACGTCTGTGGTATTCTGGAGTTTGTTTGTTTCAAATTAAAACAGTAAAATTTCTAATGGCTTCATAGTGACCTCAAAGTTCCAGTAATCTCTGTTTCTGTGTAAGCCTTTTAAAGGTTTCCTGTCTCATTCTGTAGCTCTGCATGCTTTGGTTGAAGAATGCATGACACGGAATGACATTTTGGTTTTGAATAAAAGATGCACCAAACAGATTATATTGGCTATATATACTATTTTCCTCTGCCAAATCTAAGGGTTTAGAGATGTCACCAGCATTTTCTTCATGTGGAAAGCCATTGTGAGCAGCTCCAGCTGTTGCAGTTTGTGAAGATCAAGATCTGTTTTAAGTCTTCTTTTACAAAGTCTGTCAGACCAGAATCTTGCTGGAAGAGGACAGGTGGCAGCATAGGAATACTGAAATTGACTCATCTCTCGTATTTTTCTAATTTCAGTATGATTGCTACTATATTTTGTACTTCAGGTTGTGTTCTGAAGCCCAGGAGATCGGAACTGAATGTTCTTTTTGTCACGTCCCTCCCTACCTATGTCAGCCTTCCAGCAGCAGGGAGTACAGAGCAGAGAGTACCAGTTACCTGCACTGACCATAAAACTGTGAAAAACCATTTCCATGGCACAGCACACCAGCAGAGTGGATGAAACAATGGAGTCTGCCCAATTCTTTTACCAGGATGGAAGAAGAGGATGAGCATCCAGTCTTCTGGTTTAAGAGGAGACTATAAAGGTACCAGATAAGTGGAAAAGGCAAAAAGCATCAGGCAGTAGTAGACCTTAGTTACTAGTTCAAATGAAAATACCACTACACAGACCATAAGGGTTTCAGGTAAATGAAGCAGTAGAAGCTTGATTGTGATGGCAGGTGTTTGAAAGAGCTATTAAATTACTCTAGCTGGTTCCACATCAGTAAAAAAGTGATTGGTTTTGAGAACTGCAAAAACAGTATTGTAAAGCTAATAAGCATTAATCAGATGGCAAGAAAAATGCAGGATTGCAGGAACAGGGAGGAAAAAAATTGTGAAGGAAAACTTATTAATTATGCCTGACAACTAGAGGGATAGACCAGCCTCTCTTTAGCAGACATGGAATCAAATTAGTTATCTTTTTCTTGACTTCTGTGCCTTATGGGTTTATGCACATAGGAGGAATCCTGCTAAAAATATGCTGTTTTCAGCAGAAAGTGAAGAGTTCCATTTGAATCATCTTTGTATGTAGCCAAAAAAATTATTTGAGAGCATTTTGAGTATTACTGTCTTTTGTCAAGGTCCAGAGAGGAGTTGGAGGGCAGACACCAGTTTCATACTCTGCTCATCCCTCCCTTGCATGCAAAATTGCACCAAGAAAAATCAAAATATTGCCCTATTCCAGCAGCAGTGCTTTATGCTCTTTCCTACTTCACTATGTCTATCTTATTTAAATGTGGGGTAGTGAAAATCCTGCTCAATAATATGTCTCACAAATGGAGAAAAACTACATGATGCATAAAAGGACTTTCACAAAAAGAATGTAATTTCTCATGCAAATTCATTGTCTTTTAATAAAACAACCCTGGGGTTTTTAAACACCAACTGTTATCTGTAAATGTCACTGGAACCACATTATAGCTGAAGTGTGAGAGTATGGAATAAACACATGAATGTTCTTATTGAATGTAACGTGAATATGCAATATTAATAAAATTCTTTCAGTGTACTTGGAATTGGCTGCATTTTATTTTTTCTCAGCATTCCTCCTGCATTTAGTTCCTGTACTGTCTTTACTGGTTATTTAAACAAATTGGTCTGGATTTCATCTGAAATGAGCCAAGGAAGGTCATATATATCTTTTAAAAGAAAATTACCTTTTTAGGATTCCTACTGCTTGCTATATGATTGCAAGTACAGTTTATCCTCTCATTTCAGCAGAAAAATTTGAATCACAACTGGAATGCATGTCTCAAGGAGAGAAACTCTACCAGCAATGAAGCCCCTCATCAAAAATTGTTCCTAGTAGTTTTAAGAGTGTATTGAGGCTTGGATTGATTTTGTGGTGACTTTGGTTTGGTTTCTTGCCATTATTCCAGAAAATACTAAGATCAAAGAAAGAAAGACTTATTGATTGGCTCGGATCTCGTCAAAAACTAGATTTGTGTCTTCTAATGTAACTAACATTTTACAGATGGTTTGGTTCATGTTAAAGCTAGGGATTCATGTAGATTGAATTATCAGAGGATTAGAACCAGCTGCATTTAGTTTGAAAATATTTTTGTGCGTATTCTGTCCAGCAAAGCACACAGAGCAGACTCTTCTTGTAAGAATTCCAGAAAATGCCTAAAAAACCCCCCATGGAGAATAATGGAGAGTCTGCCCCTATTTACCACAGGTTACATTTTGTTCAAAGAAACCATGCTGTACATGGCTGAACTCTTTGAGTTCAGGTCCATATATCTCATCCTTGACTGTAAATTAAAAAGAAAAAGAATAAGTTCTGAAGAATTTAGTTGAATAAAATTAGAATCTAGCCTGGTATCCAAAGGAGAGCCACAAGACACTGGAAGTAACTTTCCAGTTTCCTGCTTACATTTGAGCACCTTCATAAAGGGATTTGGAAAAATCTGATTCTAATTTTGTAATGTTTTGCACTGACTATGCACATCTCTAAATTACTACACCAGATGCAAAACAATGGAGTACCTACACCAGTGAACAGTGAATTCATCTGCTAGAAAAATTATACTTAATGATTTACTTCTTCATATTCTGAATATTAAAATCTTTTCATAATATCTCAGGACACACAGAAATGTCAAACAGAACAGCACTAAAAGAGTCAAGATTTTCAGTTGAACTAGATTTACCCCATTGCATTCAAATTATTTAAAGCTCTTTGAAGATACTGTTAAAAGGAATCTTAAATTATAAAATTTATAATGTAAATATAATTTATTGATACATATCAAATATATGTATCATTAAAATATTGGCATCCACATTTGCAGCAACATTACTACCATTAACTAGATAAAACAAAACTAGTTTTTCTAGTGTTAGTACTCTGTAGTTTATCCTATTCCAGGTTCTTAAGATCATTACTTTTGAAATATTATAAAAAAAAGGAAGAATTCTTGCTTAGTACCCTTGGTGTCTTTTTTATTGATACCCACTTACACTGAAATTATTCTGGATGCTAATCTGCAAGGAAAATAATTTGCTGCAAAATTCAGAATTTGTTTGCTAAGTTCCCTTTGGATATATGTGTTAGATTTAAAAATAAATTATTAGTGATGCTTAGTAAGACCAGTTAGTTTTTAAGGGTGGTTCTTTCCATATTTATTGCACGGGGTAATCCCAACTAAAAAAGTTCGGGCTTACTTGGAAGAAATGCTTCATATTTTTATTGAGTTGAGGGGATATTTCTTTGCAGAACTTTCTTCCTGAAGCGGATCACTTATGGTAAAATCAGTATCCTTCTTCAATGCACGTTTTTCCCATAAACTACATGTCCCTTTACAGCTTATGCTGATGCTTCTGAGAAATAAGTCTTTGTCTTCAACAGAGAGCCAAATCAATTACTAACTTCTCATCCGTAAAGTTTATTATGTGGGCCAGGCTCCTAAAGTCGAGCACAATTTTGCATCATGTACTACAGCTATAGGACTTTATTAAAAATGTACCTTTGATCTTGTGTGCTTGTATTTGTATATCCAAGGAAAATACAAAGCAAAGTCTTAAGTCTGTCTTCATCTTGTCTTGGCAGTCTTTTTGCATCACATATGAGCTGTACAGATGAAATCCAGTTCATCCAGTTAAGCATCTCTGCCTGGTTTTTGCTAATTACCTTTTAATTCTCAGCAGTAGCAAGTACAGTCTGACTTGCTGCAGCAAACTCTAATGAAAAGTATTAT
Source organism: Pyrgilauda ruficollis (assembly GCF_017590135.1). NCBI lineage: Eukaryota > Metazoa > Chordata > Aves > Passeriformes > Passeridae > Pyrgilauda > Pyrgilauda ruficollis. Next base: position 5,100,326 of record NW_024525489.1, on the reverse strand, counting down.
TCAACTCCCAGGAGATTCCATTCTGAAATCCTATTGCATTTTTTATTTCTGAGAATTAGTTTAAAAGGAAAATATGGCTCTTAACATTTCTTAGCCATACCAGAAAAGGCATTTGGGCCCAGGGTTCAGTAAAAGATTCCATACTTGTGCAAATATTTCAGTTTTTGCTTGCTAGCAGTTATTAGTTTTAGTCATGTGTCTCATCAACTATTACCAGGCTTCTACTCACAGAAAGAAATCAGCTTGCAGAAGTCTTTCACAAATATGTGTGTGTTTATTCCCTTTTGGTCTGTTCAGTTTGCATTCAGCTTAGTTTTTGAGCTTTCTTTACACCTGGGAATATGGAAATTGTTTTAACTGTTACGTGAGATTCTCTTGTAATTAGATGTCTTATTTTCAGGACTTTGGAAAAGAACTTATAATTTAGTAATCAATTTTACAGAATTAATTGTTTATAACAGGAATAATTATATTATATATATACAATGCATTGAGCCTTGTGTTTTAATATATAATATTCTATTATATACATGGTCTTTTAATACAATATATTCCAATAAAAATCTCTGCCTAGGATATACAGTGTTTTATAAAATGCTGATGTCTCAAAAATAAATGAATAAATAATTAGACATCCACTGAACTGCAGCAACTTTCAGAAGCTAAAAGTGCTGCACAGAAATTAACACACCTTCTAATTTAAAATAATACCTCTGTCAAGAGAATATATCTGATCTAAGATTTGCTTGCAGAGCACTTAGAAAGAGAGAGCAGGGATCAGTTAAGTGAACATCAGCCTGGACCAAGAGCTGATTTCTCCTCAGCCTCTCCTGGGGCACGGTCAGTAAGCATCCCTACTCTGCATCCAGATCCATGAGGGGATTCCATCTCTTCTTCTTCAAACAATCATGACTGTGCTGCATGAAGGAAGGAAATACAAGGAAATACATCTTGGCTAATTAGTGTATTTTTAAGAGCAGATATTTCAAACTTTGTGTTCCAGCCCTTTAAAAAGCAAGTCGATTGGTGGAAATAATCTTCCTGACTGGTTTGTAGGTTTGTTTTTTTTTCATTTCCAAGCCATTGACTGTTACTGGTGGGTCACCTAAGTAGGTCTAACTAACAGCTAATGTAAATTAAAATATTGAAGAAAGAAAAACTACTCATGATATTTTAGCCTAGTCTGCTAATGTAAGCATAAAGAAGTAATGAAGAAATGTAAATAACAACTAAAGATGTATTAAAGAACAAAGTCTAGGCCAGCTCTTCCTCTATTTACTTGCCAAGACTGGAAGACAGATTTTGTTTGGTTTTATGTGCACTAGCTTCTTGGGACAGCATCACTTAATCATGTCCATGAACCTCCCAAAACCTGGCTGACAAACATCTCCATCCCAGGTGACTCACACCAAAACCTAATTGTGCAGAGAGGTGTCAATGAACATGCAAACCACATTTCTACTGCCTCAGTTTCAGGACTAGCCAACATCTTCAATGAAATAAACATAAAATAAAAATAAAAATAAAAAAAGATTTGTCTGATGTTGATTAACTAGAGGTTTTGTTATAAAGCAAAGCATAATAATTCAGAATAGCCATGCTCAAGAAATTGCTTCACTGATTGTTTCACTAAGAAGGAAAATGGAGAATAGAGAAGGCCAGGTTGCACAATATAAAGCCTTACACAATTACATCTGTTATTAAATAATATTATGTGATGCAATTCTAGATTTATAAAATGGACCCCAAAACCATCTGGAAATTGGTAATGCTTGATAGCTTGTACATCTGATTATCTACAGAGCTGTTCTGTTCTGCTCATGGAATTCTCTAGGTACTCCTTTGCTGTTGCTGGTTTATGGTTTGGGGTTTTTTTTGTTTGTTAAATCATGATGCAACATTTTCTGGAGTATTCACAGATTACAGGTATTTTCCTGATAAGGTTATATTGCTGAAGGCTGTGATTCCACCTGTGGATTTACTGACGAACTATGCCTGTAGGATACCCTATTGCTTTCCCTGGGAACCAAGGCAACAGAGACAAAATTGTCAGACATAAACTGGTAAGATCATAGTGAAAGAGAACAGGTAGGAAGCAAGAAGCATCAAGAGTGTTACTGGGGAGCAGAAAGGTGGTCTGGAGAAGGACGTGTGCTCACTTCTGAGGCAGCAACACCTCATCTGCTTTATGGGCAATGTTGTGCTGCAGCTGAATCAGCTCTGGAGAGAGCCTTAAAGTTGGCTTGGGGAGTTCTGGAGTTGGAATTTTGTTGGGAGCCATCAGCAGAGCAACATCCATCTCTGCTCACTGGTGCCACAGCTCTCAACCCCCCACCCACTTTGTGGTCCTGCAGCAATATCTGTTGGAATAATTTAACAGCAGCACAGGTTTATTTTCAAAAACTACCTGGAAATTTTTAAGCCTTTTGCAGAAGGATCAAATGTAAGGTCAAAAATGAGAGTCTGTAACATAAATATGGTAGTGAAACTGTTCCATATGGCTTGATCCCTGCTCCCCAAGATCACTGACAACTTCTTTTGTGTTAACTGAAATGGACTTTGGATAGGACCTGGTAATAATTAGAGTTCAAAATGTCTGGCACTCTTAGGAAAACAGGTGGATGAATCCATAACTAAGCAAAAAATGAACTTATGCGTATTTATTGTGGACAGCTGCAGGCAAAATCCCAATGTTTTAACCCTATACAGCCTTTGTTATGTGCCTACATTCCTTTGCACTGACCACCTGTTATTTATCAGTTGCACCCCACCAACATTGCCTTATGAGGAAGAATTGTCTGTGATTGATATGGACACCATCCATGGCATTGCCTGAGGGACTCCCAGGGAAGTCAGGGACATCTGCTGTGAGAAAGGACTACTGGCTGCCTGCATAAGTGTAACCCTTGAGTCTGGATCTTATTTGGAATAAATACATTTGGCTTTTCATCACCTTTTGAAAAGGACAAATTTACATAATAAGAGGAAGAAAACCAAAGATACCAAATCTGGTACCACACCCTCCACCCATTAATGTGTTTTTCCAGCCTTTCTTGAACCAATTAAAACTATCAGGTGAGCATTTAATGAAATGTGGCTTAATATTGTTTATCAGTAATTGTTTGAGATAAGCATATTCTGCAATAAAATTAAAAAAAAAGAAGCAAGGACTGTGTCTAGCACACATGAACAATTTTCATGCAGAAACATGCCTTAGCATTGCAGTTTTACCAAATACTTCATTATTTTCTCTTCTTTGCTGCTTTATAAAACACTAGGACTGCTTCCAATAAAAGTGGGAGGCAAAACTTCACTTACTCCAGAAGCAGAAGGTTCGAACTTTAAAACACTCCTTTCACTCACTCTTACTGATACATGTCTCAATAACCAATACATTATACAGAATTTGAAATAGACATTCTAGAAGATTTGGAAAATATCCTTGTATATTTTCCATAGCTCCGTTATGCATTGTTAAATTACCACCTACTCCCACTAAATCCACTGACATCAACCACAGTCTTTTGTTGTTACCTTCAGAAGGTTCTGTATTAGGCCCTAAAATTGCCCTTGAAAAATATAATTAAAGATGAAATCCTTATTTCTTTGATGCTAATAACAAAACTTTAATTTTATGTAAGTGTTAATGCCAATGATTGCAAATAAATTAATTTAATTAAATTTATATAATTATAGCATTTTGTATGAAATGACTAATATTTCCCTATTATTTTCTAAAAGTGATTTTCTTTTTCTCAGTCTGCCAAGACAATGCTGGGATGGCCATCAATTGTTAAGATAATCTGAATCTCAGTCTTATTAAATACGGTTGGAGGTTCACATTTCAGGCACTGAGTGCTGTGAATATGAGAAAAATAATCAGAGTAAGATTTTAACACCCACCTTTTAATCTATGTTAGTTTAATTTATTTCTTTAGGTGTTTACCTCTATTGAAAAACCACTGTGACTCAGCCTATGCCCTTTCATTTTTTGAATAAATGTCTTGGTAGAACACATTTATTCACTCTCTTCAAACTTCCAAGCTTCTATTTATCATTACAGTTCTACCTGTAGTTGATCAGGTAAGTAGTATAGGATAAAAATTACACTATGGAAATGTAAAGTCTCCTTCCTTCCTTCCTTCCTTCCTTCCTGAACTCACAAATAAATACCAGGTATAAATTTCCAGTATCTGTTTGTTTATATTAATACTCACAGAAATCCCTGCAGTCCTTGGGGTGTTATTATCTTGGGAGGAAGAATGTTCTTTCTGTGTTGGCTATCAAGTCAGGTTTTTCAATCTTCTTTCAAAAGAGGAATTTATTTCTCACCAACAACTATGAAATGTATTTCTAAACCACATAGAGTTTGGTTTTAGTGGGACAATTTATTTGGAATAGGGTTGAATTAGAACAGGATTTGCATGAAGCAGACATGTATGATCACTGAAAACTATTGCTGGGTGAATTCTGCATTGAATTAAAGAGTTTTGAAGTTTTACTACTCTCTGGAAAAATTACCCCCTTTCATATCCTAGAGCTCTGTGCTCCCACCAGTTCACATACCTACACTCACACTCACCTTAGTCCTTCCTCTTCACTGCATCATGCTGAACTCTCCTCAGGACCTGCTGTGACCACATGCTTTCATCTAGGACAAGGGTGTGACAGCAGTTTAGAAACAGGCATTTCTCTGCAAATTGCCTCTTCTCTCCTCCCCCCCCCCCCCCCCCCCCCCCAACTCTGTTATGGAGGGCAAAGTCTTGGATTTATGTAATCGTAGGAAAGGTATGTTAGATCCATTATGCATTAGGGGTGTCTGGGCAGAGAGTTAGTGATGAATAATTGGTGCTCTATTGTCAGAACCCAGGACGTCCCCCTGATGGTCCTGAACGATCCAAACCCCAGCCAGGGGGCTTTGAAGCCCTGGCAGGGGGGGTCGGAGACCCTGGCATGCAGCCAAAGACCCCTGTGGCTTTGAGTTTGACCCATGGAACAAGTTACCACCTTTGTATGAAGAATTAAAGTCACAAAAATTTAGATAGCATAACAGTAGTTGTCAGAGGGTGAAAAGTAGAATTTTGTAGAATTTTACTACGGGGGTCTAGGGCACAAGATGGAGGAATTTGGGCGTTGTCCTGTCCTTCTTCCTTCTTCTTCCTAGCCTCCATCTTCTTGGTGATGCTAGCACTTTGGGATTGGTTTAGAGTAGAAAGTCACTGTCTAACATAGGTGATAGGTATTGGAACACAACTGTAAATATTGAATACGTAGTTTTTAGTATAAAAGACAACACCAGCCCCATGGTTGGGGAGTGTGCCTCAGACTGACCTGCTGAACAGATCTCAGCAGGCCAGACAGAAAATGTTTTAGATAAAAAATAATAAACAACCTTGAGAACTCGAGCCGAATTAGGTATTGGAACACAACTGTAAATATTGAATACGTAGTTTTTAGTATAAAAGACAACACCAGCCCCATGGTTGGGGAGTGTGCCTCAGACTGACCTGCTGAACAGATCTCAGCAGGCCAGACAGAAAATGTTTTAGATAAAAAATAATAAACAACCTTGAGAACTCGAGCCGAATACTCCTGATCAGTTCTTCAATGGCTGGGTTGGGGAAAACAGACTTTCAACACACCTCAGGAACATCTCAGCCAGAGGGAACCCAAGACTCTATAAATTCACATTCTCCATTACTGTACATATCCTCCCTTTGTAGTCAGACTACAAGTATGAAGTCTCCATAACCATTTTTCACATTCTTCTGCCTAGATGTACTAACAACTATTTGCTTGGCCATATCATAACTATTTAACATTTTTCTAAGGCGTCCATTCCCAAAGTTTTCTTTTTAAATATAATGACTTCCAAATCCTCCTAAATATAGATATTATCCTTATTCTCACATTAAGGCAGGTCTATCTGTGATTAAGAAGTTATAAAAAGAGAAACAGATAATATTACCTGGCATACACAAAATGTTACCTGGCAGAAAAAAATGTTACCTAGCAGAAAAAGTCAGGGTAGATAAAAATCTCTTTTCCTCTTTTGCCATTGTAATGTCTTAATCATGTCAATGGATTCCCTGCAACAGCCACCCTGACGGCAACCTGAGCTTTATTCCTAAACCACTGCAGGAAGTGTGGCTGAACAATAGATCCCTTGTGCTTACTCCAAATAGGCAAATAGATGGCAACAACACCATCAGATCTGCCTTGCCAGTTAGCTTCAAGTAGCATTAAAAATTACCAGAATCTGGATGCACCTTTGGTGCACACAAACCTGAGTGTATTTCAGCAGCACATAGTGCCAAACCAAAGCAATGTGTTTATTTGCACTTCCAATGTAATTCTCATTTCCCTTATAGACTGTGAATGTATGGATTGTTCTATTTATCTATGAAGTAAATATTTTGCAAGAACTATTTCTATGCTAGCACAGCAACCACAGTTATTATTTAAACAATGTGATCTGGAGTTTAGGTCTGGATGAACCTGTCACACCATTAATTTGTGTTTTCTTATTATATGGATAAAATTCTTGGAATTATTCCTTTCTTTTAGTGGTCCTTTAATTGTCCTTTCATTATTTTTTAAAGTCTAATGTTCGAATTTGAGAAATGTCCTAAAAAATAAATTTCAGTCCTGCTCACTTCATGCTGGCATCCTTTGGAGTTTTCAGCGCTCTCTCCTGCGAGCCCTTGGAGAGCTGTGTAATGTGTTTAGCACAACAGAGTGTTTTCTTTTTCCTGTGCTTTGCTTGTCAGCTGCACACTATCTTTGACTTTCCACGTCTCCACACAAATTGCAGACGTAATTTAGTGCTCTCTTCTTCTTATAGTTTTCCATTTGTTATACAGAGGAGGCAACAAATCCTTCCTTTGCCATGAGATTCTTCCCTTGTCAGTCATGTTCTTTAATGGTGTTATTTGCAGCCTAAAAGGGCTCTTGGTCTCCCTGAGAGGCAGCAGAGTTTATTTCTGGCTCAGCCACTCTTCCACACAGTCATGCTGTCAGTTCACTGCAGGTGCAGGAGGTGGATTTCTGCACAGGCAAACCCCAAGTGAAAGAGAGATACTCGAGCACTAGCTCCTGGTATTATTTTAGTAATGCCAGCCTGGCACCTGGCTCCTGGCCCAACAATCCTGGGACACTTTTGTCTCAGCCTACCCCTTATTCTCTGAAATTCTTCAGTTACACACCCCCACATTGTCCCTTTTATGAATTTCTACAACATTTTTCTTTCAAGATGAGCAGTTTCAAAAATAAACTTTTTAGATGGATTTTTTTTTCAGAAAGAAGATCCAAAAAGCATGTGAATATTAACAAGGCAAATTTGATTACTGTTTGGAAAGTACATCTTGGTACAGTATGTGGCTGTTCTTATCCAGCAGTGCCGTGCACAGACAGAGGGAAATCATATGTATTTACAGAGGGAGAGAAGTATTTGGCTGCCTCCAATGCCTTCAGCAGACTTTTAGGTATATTAGCTAAGAGTGTGCTATATTCCCTTCCAAATTTCTGTGGGCCATAACGGCCACTTCCTTGTTATTTCATGGGTGAGTTGTACTGCAGGCAGGACATCCACATTCCTGTAGCTGCTTATGGAAGTGCTGCTGCATCAGGGGTGCCCAGGCACCTGGGGAGCTGGGAGGTTGGTGAGGAGCCCACGGTGCCGTGACTCCCCTCTGCCTGAGTTCCTACAGTGCCAGGGCTCTCCTGAACATCTCTGGCAGCCCACTCACTGCTCAGCTGCGTTGAGGCTGTTCCAGATCTCTGCCAGCACTGCCTCCATCATGCCCATTGCCTCTGCAGCACCTGGCTCTGGCACTAAAATGTGCTCCTGAGGATCATGACACACACATATATGTGAGGTGAGAGAGACCCTTCCTACTTCTCCAACCCAGAGCTTTTAGAATCTGATTTTGCTCATACAAAAGTGGGTGGGTTTTTCCCTGTTTTTTCTTTCCCCCATTCCTGATGTCCATCAGAACTGAAGCACAAGCAGAGACCCTGCACAGTCCCAGGCTTGCAGGGCTGAATCTCAGGACATGGACCCTGCAGCCTCTCGACCCCACAATTTTGCAGAGACATAATTTCATTCACAAGAGACACATAAACAGAGGAAATGGACATTATTCTCCCTCTCTGCAGTGAACACACGCTCCAGAGCAGCCAGACTGTGGACTTCTGGTTTTCATTATGACTAAATGTTGGAAGTGTGGTGTGCACTTTCCAAAAGGGGCATATTGTGTATTTAATTTGTGAAAGTAAAGAAGAGAGAAAGAAGTACTCTTTTTGGTTCTAAATGCGAGAACTGGGGTAGTGTTGTGCCATGTCATCCAATGATTATTAGCCAAATGTCTGTGTAAATGCTGTTAAAAATATATATTATAAAAAGAAGTGTGATACTGTTTAGTTTGTAATGTGGGTGTGTACAGAGTCTTATTAACATTTCTTGATAAGAAGGACATATACCTCGTGGGAAAAAAAGCTGTAGTATGTGGTTGCTATTTCAGTTCTGAAGTCTTGATATTTTTAGCACCTTCATTTTTGGAATAACTTCTACCAGAGCGTTATGAAACAGAGATACACAATACGTGCAGAGAATGCATGAAAAGACTTGTTTTACTTCAACTGTGCATATGTACTGGGCTGCATAGTACAGTGTGTGTATTGGAACTGGCTTAGAGCTGAGACTTGGCAGTGCAGGGGTGTCCACAGGACAGATAAACCAGCAGTTTGTGCTGACAGACCCTGGGCTCTGCCTACAGAGCTGTAACGAGACCTTACAAGTCCAAAAAAGCCAAAAACCTCAGGAGAAACATAGGCTGTCATAAACCAAATTCATTCCTACTTTGTGAAGATTTAAATCAGGAGTAAGTCCTTTTTTGATCCAGTGAGGTTAAAATCTAAATTGCAGAAATGACTATTCCTATGTAATAATGTCTGCTGTGTGTAAGCTTTTTGCAGTGGAAACGCAGGGAGGTAATGGTTGAAGGAGCAAAAAACCACAGGCAGAAAAGTGATAAACAAAATCCAACTGCAATTACTGGGGAAAAAGAGAACACCTCTCTTCCTTCAGCTGGATCTTCTCTTGCCCAGCATTTGTTCCTTTCTTTACACGGGCGGCATCCTGAACTACAGGCAGAGCTACCTCTAGAGAAAAGGTTTCTTCCCTAGGAAGTGCCAGAATTTCAGCATGTGAAGAGCATGTCCCCTCAGCTCAACCGGGACTGAAGCTCAGACAACAGCCCTATGCATTCAAAAGTCAAAAAATCATTAGGCAGGTCTGAAATCACAAGATAGAAAAATACCAGCTGTGCAATTCTCTTTCCATTTGCTTTGTATTGTTGAAAGTTTTCAATTTAGCTTCCACTTTTCTCTGTAATTCTGAAGGCAAATTAATTTTCAAGTGAAACCTACAGGACTCTAGAAACCAGAATAAAAAACCCCAAAAACAAACAAACAAACAAACAAGAAAAAAACAACAACAAAAAAAAAAAACCACACAAAAAACAAAACAAAAAAAGTTAGAAATATTACACTCAAAATAGGACAAAAATAGCTGAGAAGGATTGGTTTATTACAATAAGAATGGAGAAGGAGGACATCAAATTAATTCCAGAAGTTGATACTGCTGACATGATGAGGGAAGGTAAAGGACAATATAAGTTTCTAATATGACAAGTATGTGTGCAGTCAATATATTGTAGGGATGGGAGGTTGCCAAAGACTTTAGAAAGCACACACAAAGACACAAAAGCATTTCTATGAGAGCAGAGTTAAGCATCTCCCTGCAAATTCTGGAACTAATCATGCAGATTGTATTTCTTTCTTCCTTAATCTTGTGGTAAAGCAGATTGGGTGTTAGCTTGGGAAAGAAAGCCTTGCTGCCACCATGAAATAGTCTTGGGCTTCCTTCACTACTTTACCTCCCTCTTCCCCTTTCATTGCAGGACCCATAGATACTATTTTTTCTGTCTCATTCTTTCTCCCTGCTACTTTGTTCTTAAGATTTTATGTGCACATTCAGGGATGTTGAAGGTATGTTTTGTAACTAGGGGTGAAAGTTCTTGGATGTTGCGAGTCTGTAATCTGTGAGAAGATGATGAGAGTCTGTAATCTCTGTTCTGTTTTGGAGGAAGGATCAGTTGTTGTGCCCAGGTGGGCTTACCTCTAGTCTGTGCTCCCATGAATTTTATCTGCTTGTCATTTTAGTGAAAAAAGCAATTAAATAAATTCAAGTCAGGGCACTGAGGCCCTTTGAAATGAAGGGACCATGCACATGCAGAGCCAGGGGACTCCCCTGCACCAGCCAACACCTGAGCACAACACAGACAGAGCTGCCCCAGTGATGGCAAAGCCTGAGCCACAGAACAGTGAGCTGATCTACCAGGCCTCCCAAGGATACACTGGAGCAGGAAGTGCTGGCTTTGAGGAGTAAAGCCACATATCCACTCCTGCGGGAATAACCAGCAATGCTTCTCTGCTTTGCTGGGGTAACTCGGGAGGGAACTGCCCCAGGCAGGCAGCAGAACCTGCAGGTGCTGTTTTCCCCTTTACGAGCAGCCCGTGGATGGTTCTGCAGGACCCCAGATCTTCTCAGGCAAGAGGAGCTTTAGAGAGAGCAGAAAAGAAACATGCTTTCACAGCAGGGAGGAAAAGAGAAGGATGAGCAGTGTGGCACTAAACAAGGAAGAAAATCTGTTGGGGGGAAAAAGAAAAGTTGGCAGTGGGGAAAGCCAAGTCCAAGTACTAGCCTGTGGGTTGCACAAATTATCTGTGCAATTAGGATAATAGCTTCCATGGCAGTTACTGTGGAAGAAATATGATAAGACTCCAAGAGACCCAGCAGAGACTCAGCTACAGAAAAGAAAAAACAAAATTATACACAGATGAGAGATCACATCCTCCATTCTTCAACAGGCCATATACCAGATTATGTGGTGATTTCTTATGTATCCCTTATTTTTCTTTGCCTTTCTAATCAAGTTTTCTCTCAACTTCTTCTTTTCCCTTTTTGTTCTGTGTGCATAAATCATTAAGGCTGGAACTGCCTTGTTGACTTCATCTGCACTAAGAAATCTTGTGCAAAGTAGTACATGATATAGTGGCAACATCTGAACCATATTTCACATGAATGCTCATATATCATTGTTTGTAACACTGCAAGTGCACGATTGCTGAAGACAATTACAAATTACCCTGCTGGAAGGATAGTGAGACTTAAATTGTGCTGTTGCCTGTTGTTCTAAGTGGAAGTTTTCTTTACTGGTGCAACTATGACTCCTTCCCTGAGCACTACACTGCATGGCCAGACATATGGATTCTATCCTTTCTATCTTTATGGTGCAATACCAAAATATGCTACAATACCTGACATAACTCCAACTGAACCAGCTCCAGAACTGGGAACAGTTCAGCTGCATCAGCACAGTGGTATGCCCAGGCTAATTAAAATAGGGCAGAGGCTGCACTGATACAACTATATTGTTCCTGAAACTAAGATATTATCTCAGCCAAGAGCTGCACTGTGCAATACAGTTACACTCTTTTAAGCCTGGTGAGAGATATATGGATATGTTCTTTAAGATTCAGAGACAAGCACCCGTGTAATAACTTTTACCTTACCTACCTGTTCTAAATATTGGCCCAATCCCAAAAGATTTTTATCTTTATTCCCAGGTTTTCCCCCACATTTCAACAGCTGCTGAAGAAAAACAAAAATCTAGAACCAAAAGGGACTCAAGGAGGGAGCTCAGAAAAGTTCTCAGCCAGTTCTTGTAAAATTCTTGAAGAGAAATTGTCCAAACTTTCCCACTAATATGAGATATGCTTCCTTGTTCATTACTGTCAAAAACCTGGACATCTTCTCAAAGCTGACCCATTTGTTTCAACATATGCACTGATATGACCATTTGTTCCAACACATGCAACTTAGTCCTTTTACTCTTAGTCTCTTAAAGATCTCACTGTTCTTATCTCTGCTGGCCCTATTTTTTTTTTTTTTTTGCTCCTCTTTTCAAGATACAATGTGTTGTGAGATTAATTTCTCATCCATAGTTTTATAATAAACTTCCTTTTTTCTTGCACTTGTTGTTTTTAAAATGTCAAGGCTTCTTTCTACACAGTCTGTGCTACTGATGCTATTGGAGGCTTCTTTTCCCTTTCATGACCATGGCTTGATGGCTGTCTTCTGCCTTCCACCCTATGGAAAACTGGCTTTTCCTCTTCCATGTACTGGATGCAAATTGTTGAGACTCCCAGTGCTTTTCACACTGAACTGAAGCAAGTGATGCTTTCTGAATATGCTTGTTCAAGATCCCTTCAGTTTCTCTGTTAGTCTCAGATAGCTGGAGCTTTCAGTGGATCCAGGCTCAGCAGACTCAGAAGAACCAACAGAACTGGAAGCAGGAAAGAAAATATGACAGGCCAAAAGCACTGTTATTGGCCACTGTGTGACTGCCTGTAGAAGCAATGTGGGAAATTTAAAGCCAATTAAAATACCTGCAGAAACTCTTCAATTGGTGCATGGTTTGGTTCAACCATTAAATGAGACCCCAGAATGCCTATCCAAAAAGCTGATATTTCTAACAAATCTAATTAGGATCAATGGCTTTAGTTTCACAGGAGAGTTGTCTTTAAGGACTGCCTGGAGATGGTACACAGGAAAAATCAAAAGTAAACCCAACCATTTCCTTCCATTCCAAATTTGTTTCTCTATACCAAAAATCCTTTCCTTTTGTTTGCACTCAGAAAATAAAAATCTCAAGAAATTGTCTTTTCAGATTTGCTCTTTGCAACACACTAGCAGTGAAGATTTTTTTTTTTTTTTAGTGTGAAGATGTGCACTTTTCAAAGGACTGAGCTTGTTCCTGACCTAATAATGCTCATCTTCTTTAGAAGCCTAATCAGCTCCTAGAGACAGCAAACAGCAACTCTGCACTGCCCCACACAACTCTGTCTGGGCAGCTCCACAGGCACAGCACCAAGTATGAAATAAGAGATGTATTGAGCAAATTTATCAATAAAACACAGTTGGAAAAACTGGCATCTGGAAATGGATAGTATACAGGCAGAATGAACAGGAAGTGTATTCAATAAGGTAGGGTTTGATTTATTCATCTTCATCTGCAACAGCTTTTATAGACAAAAATTTTGCAAGTGTGGTCTATCAACACAACAATGTGGAGAGAAGGAAATACATTTCTGACTCAGGTGGAGAATGTATCTTAGAATCATTAGGCTGTTTCAGGGGATCAGTTATAAAATTGACTAATCAAGGAACACCCCCAAATATGCAGCGTTATCCTGGCCATGCCTTACTCGCATGTGTGTTTGCAGGATTCTAAATTTAAAAGTAGCACAGGGAATTGCATCTGCCTGTACTTTAACTTGCCTTAGAAAGGTTAGATAGTCACACCATGTGCATGAGAAGGTAGGGGCAGAAAGGAATCCTTTTCCATGTCAGTCACAATATCAGATTCTCCTGGCACATCCTGGATGTCACCTGCACCCAGGGGAGCAGGAAGAGCTGGAGCAGTGCTGGGAGTCTGCTCTCACAGCTTGTCAGCTGAGATGCCATGCAGTACCTCCCCTCAGATGATCCCACCAACACAAGTCTCCGGGGGTAAGCCCTCAGGAAGTAACATGAACCAGCATTCCCAGGGTAAAATATGCACATGTGTAGCTTCATAAGAAGGAATTTCCTGTTGCTTGACTAGCCTCAATCCAACCAACCCAGGCAGAAAGCCATCTTTCTACCTGCATTATAGCTGAAACAGCAATTTTTGCCTTACTTCTTCCGGAATGGTCCTTTACAGAATTATTGTGTCCTCATCATTTACTTCATTGCAAATGTAATAAAATCAGGCATTTTCATTTCTTCTTGTAAGGAAGGCCCACAGATCTGTAAAAAATGTCATTGCCCTAGTCAGAACATTTCCCTTTTGTGTTCTTTGATTGTATTAAATATACTTCATTAACAACACTAACAAACTAGGACACAAGAGAGATATTTCCCACCATGCATAATAAATCTTGTGCTCATTTCCAATAAGTAGCTTTTTCTTCCTTTCTTTAGTTTTTTTATTGTTTGTTTTGTTTTGAAATTTGGGTGGAGTTGGGGTTTTTTTGTTTGTTTGTTTGTTTGGGGTTTTTTTGCTTCACCTCTTAATTTTTTTTAATTTAATTGGATTTTTGGGGGGAGGAGAGGACATTTTTTGGTGACATTTTTCCAAAACAGGGCTTCATTAAGAGAAAGAAAAACAAAAAAAGGCTGCTTAAAACCAGCTTTGCAGCTATCTTTGACCTGCTTTGTGTAGCCACTGCCAAAAGTAACTTCTGCTGTGCAGCTCAGTAATCACCCAAGTGCTGCAGCACGTTTAAATTGATCTGCAGATGATGGGTAGGAATAAGTGGACCAGACATGAACACAGAGGGTGAGTGAAAGAACAGGCAAAAGAAAGATGTCCTGAAATAGATTGTATAGGTCAAGTCATGCAAATGCTTTTATTACTGCTGATTAATTCTGTCAGCTGTTATGTTAATGTGCTGAATGGCATGAGCAGGCACCAAGCAAAAGTACAAAGAAGCTGAGACTATTTTCTAAATAAGGATGTGGCCCAGACTGCTTGAAATTGCGTGTGTCTGTGCCTGGCAGAGTGATGATGGATGATAACAGGATGAGAATGAAATCTCTATTGCTGTGCTTTGGCAGCGCAGATACATCTCTCTCCAGACTCAAGGAATGAGAGGCAGGTTGGTTTTTTTTTTTTTTTATTGCCAGCCCCAAGCCTTTAGAAATCTTGACATCATCTGACACTGTGTATTTTTTATAATAACAGCTATGCATTCTGGTTTTAGTTGCCCTTTATTTTCTGGACTGACAGCACTTCTTTTTCAATAATCCCCCCTCCATATGGGCTAGAACTACACTTGATAAAACAGAAAGCCAAAACTTTGCTGTGTGCCGAGAACTGGGATCTTGGGAAAATTACAAGCTGCACGAGTTTCTGATAACATTATGCATTATGTAACTTCTCTGTAAGGTCAGACCTCCAGATGGGAAGCACAGGGATGTGTGCAAGCTGGGACAGGCTTCACTTCACAGATTCAGCACTCAGGAAAAGAGCACCTGAAAGGCTTTGGGAGGTACTTGCAACACACGCCTGGCATTTCAGCCAAGGAGGTATTTAAGAGAAGGTGAGGACTGTCAAAGGCATATGCAGAGCAGTGCATGGGCTGCTGGAAGCAGCTGCCAGCTCCCAAGTGAGAAAATCTCCTACAGCCAGTGGTGTGAACGCTCGCCAGAACGGCCTCCTCCCCAGCAAGCTGGGAAAGCAGCAGCTTTGTTCCCTGGGAGCCAGGCTGGGAGCGAGGCTTCGTCCTTCTGGCACTTTGACACCTGCACTGGGCTGTCACCCACAGCCACCCTCAAACACGTCCTCCGCTCCGCTCCTCTCCTGAAAAACAAGGCGTGTGCATTGCTGCCGTGACAGGAGCTCTTCCACTGCTGTAAAGGAAGGGAGTTTTATTCTTAAGGAAGCACTTTTCCTCACCACAGCTCTGGCATGGCTCAAGCCAGCACGGCCCACCTGGCTTTCCTGCAATGCGGGATTCCCCTGCAGCTGTACAGAAAAATTCCCCGCTTCAGATGTGTGACGGGGACTTGAAGTGCTGCCTGCAGGGCCCTGAAGGAGTTGAACCTGGTGAAAGTTATGGCGTGCTGAGGAGGGGACAGCCCCTTAGGGCTAGGACAGTGTCAGGTGTGGGTTTCCATGGGAGCCGGGAAGAGGGTGGAGGTGCACCCTCTGCTGTGAAGGAGGCACACAGGAAAGTCCCCGCTGTGCTGGACCACTGTGCACAGCTGTCCCCCAGGAGCCCTAGAGAAAGTCCTGAAGGTAACAGCAGGGGAGAGTCACAAGACCTGCCTTTGCTGTGGGCTCCTGAGCCAGGGAACCCCCTTGTCATTCCAGCATTGCCCCTCTCCTGTCTCCAGCTGCAGCCACCGTGTTGCTCACTGCTACAGCAAGGCCACAGCTCCAGCAGCCCAAGGCTGGGGACAGGTGTGGCAATAGCCCAGATGGGAGCCTGAGGAGTGAGGAGTGGCTGGGATAAGAAAGGCTGGAAGTGGCTTCAGACTGTGCCTTGAAGAAGAGTTTGTGTTCCTCGTTCACTTCTTCCAAGGACACCAAGAAGTCTAGCAAAATTATTTGTTTTCCCCTAGAAGCCTTGCCTTCCTCATAGCAACAGTGATACCCATCTGCCATGGAGAGACACTCTTGCCATGAGTACTGTGGCATTATTTGGGTGCCTGTTACTAAGAGCACCTTGTTGCCTTGTTGCACCTTCTCTCTTGCTTTTACTAGTAGCTTACATGGGCTCACAGGTTTGTGAGGGAAACTCAACACTGACTTATGCCTTGCTACCTTTTCCATTGCCATTTGCTTTGCAAGCAGGCTGCATTTCAGCCTCAAGCAAATATGTTTGGTCAAGTGGTGCAGCCAGGTGAACATCAGGTCACTGGTTTTCATCAATGCTGGTGCTATTTATAGGCAATCCTTTTTTCATTTCCCCGTGGCTGTTAGGAAATTTTCTCCTTTTCTTGTCTGCTTAAGTATGGATGTGGTTGTAGATCAAAGAAGAATCACATTATATGATATAGGTAAACTTGGAGATCTTTATATTTTGTTTTAATAAAAATATATAAAAATAATTTTATGTACTAATTTCCTGCAGAGATAAAAAAGGAAAGAATGAGTATACAGCTGGAAATTCAGATTTTGCAAAAAAACTCCCTTCTTTTTGAATTTTTCTGAGATATTATACATTGCTGCTAAGTGTGCAAGTAAAATCATGTCTTATGTGTGGGTAGTTTTGGTGCCTGACACTTGGTAGATAAATTTATTCTTTGTAAATTTGTGAAAGGATATTCTGATAGTTTTATTATCTCTTTTTCCTTCTCAGAACGGAGGCTGGAGAGACTGGATTTGAGTGGCAGGAAATGAAAAGCAGGCTTGAGGGGAGAAGAATGGAGACTGAGCAGCTGAGAATATGACCAGAAGGCTGAATGCTGACAAAAATGGGAAGTAACCCCATGCTCTGGCAGATGTTTGAAAAATTAATTTAGCAGCTTTCAGTGCAGCTAGAAGTGGTGTAAAGTTTTTCTAAATTACAAAACTGGCTGGAGCTGTTCAATAGGCTGTGGGGGAAGCAACTCCAGATTGCTGGAACAGGAGCACGTAGCACTGATGGGACACAGCACAAAAGAACAGGAGTGAAGAATTACAGGGTGAGAGATTGCATTGCATAATGGAGTTGCTGGATGTTATCAGGGGACTGAGTCAATTAATTACTCAGAGGGTGGTCTTCTCCACCTCATCTCTTCTGTGTCTGAGATGTTTCCCCAAACTCAGCTTCACAAACTTCCAGCCCTTTGATGCCCAATGAAGGGTCCGTGAGTAGGCTGAGGATGGAGCACATCCCCTCAGAAGCTGGGGAAAGACAAGCAGGAATGTTTTCCCCATGCTATCCTGTCGTTTGGTCCTCCCATCCCTTCCATAAGAAGGGTAGCCATGAAATTTTCTGTGAATACCAAAGATCTTGGCACTGCCAAACCCTACATCGGCAGCATGTAATCTTTCTGACCACTTGACTTCTCTTGGGTTTGCAGAAGACAGTCAGAAATACCTCAAAGTAAAAGGAAGGTAAAAGACATTTTGCTTCTGATAACAAACCCCATCTCATTGTCAATCATTTTTGCAACTAAAGATAGGCTTTGAATATGTGATAGCATGAAAACTCTTTTCAATAGATACCATGCCTTCTCTGGGTACTTGACCCCTTTCATCTGGAAGACTATTTCTGTTTTTCTTATGCCCCTTTGGTAGCCCCATTTTCAAGAGAACGAGGCTTAGCTAACCTCAGATCTCACAGGTTTAGAAGAAAAGCTTTGAAATCTGATCTGCCAAAGAAAACATACCCTAACTCTTAGATTTCATTTCAGAATATGGATTTCTCAGCCTGCCAGTGAAAGAGTAACAGAAGCAGAAGGGAAAATGCATGCTTTAAACTGACAAGCAGTATATTTTATTCCTAATGCAAAAAGACAAATTGCTACATGAGTGAGCATGCACCAGAATGTGATTAAATCTAAATCCAGAGCACTCACCTTCTTCACAGCAGGGGCTTGTACAGAGTTCTACTCTGAGTGTTTCTGTCTGTTTGTGGAAAAAATAATCGGTACCTTGTCAAAAAGCCAGGCCAGACAGCACATGCAAAACTTTTTACCCAGATATCTATTTCTGACAATCCTCCACAATACAAAATTTGAATTTTGTAATGAAACAGCCTCAAAAGCATCCGGAAAATATTTGGGGCCACACTCAGCTCTTTCACTCAGCTTCAGAAGTGCCAAGTGTAGTGTAGCAGTGCAGTTGTATTAGCTTTCAAATGTGTACAAGGGCTCTGACCCTTCCTCTTCTCAAGGAAAGGCTCTTTCAAGTTGATGAAAATGAGACTTTTTTATCTCATGCAAAGGGAAATAAAACTTTGAAATCAATACTGAAAATGGTGAAAGAGAATTCTGAAAGAGAATCTGCTAAATGCAATGAATTAGTGCAAGGGTTTGTTTTCAGTGCATAGCCATGTAGCAAAGTACAATTTGGCTCACCAGCTGTCAACAAAAGGCTTCCAATTTCTGCTGTAAGCAATAAAATACTAATACAGATAAACAAAGTAAATAGAGCTGTTAAAAATTAACACTAATGTAAACAACAGCAGAATCAGGCACCAAAAAAGAGATCTAGTAATTTGTCTCTCCAGACAAAGATGTAAAAGAACAACATCACTAATAAAAAAGTTTTTAGAACACTTTCAGTATTCATCACTAATGGCTATTTAGTGATGTAAATCTTCTATGGTACGTATGGAAGGAAGCTGACTCTAGGCAATTACAAATCTGGGGAAGAAGTCTACTGAGGCGAAAGGATGCATATCACTGAGGCACTATTTGTGGCAAGGGCCATTAGCAGGATGACCCCATAAGCCTCAGACTAATATTATTTCAGTGAAAAATTGCAGGTTGGTTTGCAAAGTACTTCAGAGCAGCACCAGATGATTCACAGGCAAAATTTTCTTTGACATCTACAGTAGCTTGACTGAGTAAAAACTGAAGTGTAAATCAAAGACAGAAAGCACAGTAAGCAGATCTCATTTCTCGTTCTGTGTGTTGATGCTTGTCTTTCTTGATTTCTCACCCGTAAATTGGTGGAGCTCCACGTGAATTTTTGAATAGGAGTTTTCAGGGAAAATCCCAGGTGCTGCAAGAATAAGTAGGCGAATGTTTCCCCCTGAGTCAGCCCTCAGTCTTATCTTCAGAAGTCTGGAGGCATTTCTCATGGCCCCATCTTTCATTCAGTGGTGTCCCAAAGCCTGACCACCTGTGAGCAGAGGAACCAGGATTGGGGTCATCAGCCATGCTGGTGGTCACCTTTTCCATGTCAGTGTCCCCAGTGCCAGAAAGGAGCGAGGCTCTGGTCCCCTGCCAGGTTTAGACACTTCCCTGCCTGAACACGGTGGCAATGCTGGTACCCTGGCGGAAACTCTGATTCACCCGCTGTGGTTTTGCTTGTGGAAAGTTTCAGATCAAGATGTAAATTACAATTCAGTGATCATTGTATTTTAATTTAGTGCCTTACTCTTGAAAGTTGAGAGGGCAGCTTTAGTGCCTTCTTCACCTACCATAGGTCGTGGCTGAACTGGGTTTTAAACAAACAATTGCAAGGCAAGAATTTCCTTGCCATTGTTTTGCTGCATCCTACAAGTTTCCTTAGTGTTAGCAGAAGCAAAGGTTTTGGCCAAAGTTGAAAGAAATATTGTGAGATTCCATTACCAGTGAGTTTTGGTATCTTGAAATAGTTTCTTTCCTTTTACATCTCCACTTGAATGTATTTCAGAAACAGAATTTGAGAAATCATTCTTGCTTACAGATTCTCCAAATCAAGAATCTAAATATTTCACATTTGTGATTGCAATTCTGATTTTCTACAGTTATAGTGCTTTGGAGAATAGATCTTTACCAAGATTTAAAGGGTAGTATAAGATGTGTTGGGGAAAAATAGAACTAGCAGAAAAGGATATGCCTGGCACAAATAGAAGGGCTGGCAAGCAGCTTTTTGGCTACTTGATTTTCAGAAGAATCAAAGTGATAAATCAAAAATATGGACTGGGCTATATTTCAAATGTTAAGACCTAAGGTGGAGTAAACAGACCATGCTTGAATCCAGGTTCTTACTTAACATCTTAACACTTGAAAAGTGGCATATCTATATCTGTATCTATATATCTATAACTATATGTATAATAAACATATAAATTCATGTATACGTAAAACATATGTACGTTTTATTTTTGAGGGAACCAACTTCTTCCTCTCATTTTTGCCTTTGTTTGTTTAACCTACCTCTATTACATAAGATATAAGAAGGGCATGGTTTGCAGAGAAGGAAAGGTAAACAAAAGATGTTTAGAAGATGTTCAGTGCACACAAGGCCAGAGTTTATTTGTTTCTTCCTGTAGCAACAGCAAGACTAATGAAATTTATTTCTTCTGCTTACAGACCTTGTCTCAACTGCTGCATAATTCTGCTCTCTAAATGCTACGTTCTGTTCTCTGTTAACATCATGGCCTTTTGATGCTGTAATCATTAAAAATAAAAGATAAACATCTAGATAAGCAATCTCAAAAGTAGGAAAAATACATGTATTCTTCAGATCACACACAGTTTTTCTCAGGCTGGTCTTGGCATATGTATGTGTTTTTGAAGTACTTAATGCCAGACAGAATCTGGATAAATCTGATTTTTGTCAAGGTGCCATGGAAGAATCAGTTCTGTGAGACGCTGAAATCAATCCCACCCAGAAAGAGGCAGTTTCCTATCTCAAAGATTCCTATCGAGGCAGGTTAAGTTGTCTCCTGCACATCTCTGCGCTGGCACACAAGTCACTTCCTGCTGAGGACAACCAACCCAATTAATAGTCCTGGAGGATAAAAAGGGTTTCTCATTAGGCTACAAGTGCTACAGCATTGTCTGAGATGATGGGGTTTGGTTGTTTGATGCTTAAAAATAAATTTGGCTCGATCTACCCATTTATGTTTTGTTATTAGCCTGGATCAGGTGTCATGTAAAGTTTGGCTGAATGGGCCATTCCACATCGTTCAGTGTCTTAGCTCATGGTTGGGTGTTGAATGTGACACAGTTACAGTGCTGCTAGGTTGGTAAATCAGCTGGAAAACTGGCTGGATGGTGTTCGGGGTGATTGTGAACCAAAGTTGGGATAACTGTGGAAGGTGATGGCTGCTAATGCCCAACTTCCCTCTTCCTGACTTGAAAGAAAAGGCTGACCAAGACCTTCGGGGGACACTGTCTTCTGCTATCCTTCTTTCCTTGAAGAGAGGAAA
This sequence comes from Pyrgilauda ruficollis, assembly GCF_017590135.1. Classification (NCBI taxonomy): domain Eukaryota; kingdom Metazoa; phylum Chordata; class Aves; order Passeriformes; family Passeridae; genus Pyrgilauda; species Pyrgilauda ruficollis. Next base: position 5,078,858 of record NW_024525489.1, on the reverse strand, counting down.
TTCACTTGATACTTGCCATAACTGCAGCTACAAATCTCTTCATAAATGTGTTGTCACTAGACAGGGCTTTTAAAAAAAGTGGCAGTAATCAATTTGCTGTGTTTAAGTTTGACAGACTTTTGTGGTCAATGTGTTCTTATGGGAGCTGATCTTTCCAGGATGTTATTACTGGAATGCTGCAGCTGTGCTTTTAACTCTTAGAGGACTGGAGTCTCTTTACTGTTCCTCACCCAGCAGCTTTCACAAGAGATGTCATAACCAAGGTGCTGAAGAGCCCTCTGGCTTAAAGGTGCAGCAGAGCTCTTAAGCTTGGTGCTGAAGTGCTGCATTGGGTCAATATACTGTCTAATAACCCCTTATGGAATCATATTTTAGCTGCCCAAAGTTTCTCAGGCAATAAATAGCAATTCAAGAAATTGAAGATTTCAAATCAACATCTGCCTTTTAACAAGTTTGGAAGGTTGCTATGCACAAATGTGTTTGTGCATCCTGCAAATACCGCAGGTTGGGGGTTCAAGCCATAAGCATAAATACCATCCTGTACCATAAATGAACTAGTCATTAGTCATTCAGTTTCTTTTTGTTTTTCCTAGAAGCTGTAGTCATCCAGTTGTCCAACAGACCTTGGATCTCACTGAGTTTTCAGCTTACTGAACCAAAAGTTCCGGCATTTCTTTGTGCAAAAATGAATGTAATACTTTCTCCCCATTCTTGGTACCTGGGATGGAACCTTGGGAAGAGCAGGCTCCAGCTGAAACACATTTCTCTAAGGGAATGTGCTTGGTCTTGTTTTTGATAAGTTTCAAGTCATTACAGATACACCAAAACTGAATGATTCCTCACCAAACCAGGACATTTTTATCATTTAATTGCATCTTGAATTCTTCCTTAGAAACCTGAGGTAGGAATTGAAAAATTAAAGGAAAAGTCATAGAAAGGCTTGTGATTTAAAGCAAAGCCAAGCACTCTCTTGTACTAGCGCCTTAAGCATGTTCCTTCCCCTTAAGCAACATCAGTGTTCTAGAATTATTTTTCCCATTCTCAAGTTAGCAAAAAAAAAAACCTTTTAGGAGGGATATTCATTTAGGGCTTGTCAACAGATCATATATTTAAAAAGTGAGCTTGAATTTAATTAAAGAGTGAATTCTGAAATTGATTAATTAAATTGAATTAAACTGTAAACAGTTCTGTGAATACTGTTAAACTTTGTGCCTGCCACTACTTAATCCCTTTGGAAGATAAAAAGCATTTTAATTTCATTTAATCAATCAGTTTTAAAGAAAAATAAGAATTAACTTTCGTGGGTGTCCTCATTTGTACATTTTTCCTTCCTTGTTGCTTACTATCTTCACTTGAAGCATACTCCCCTGTTGTGGGACAGCTCTTATGCTGTTGAGATCCAGCCCCCTCCAACAGGGAGAAAGCCTGTTCTGCAGTTACATAGAAACATTGCAAAATGTGAACATTTCTGGAATTATTTTTTTTTTTGCATGTGCAAAGCTTAACATTGAAAGCCATTCTATCTGCCTGTTGTTGCATTCAGCATGGGGAAGAGTGGCAAATTCCCTGAGCAGCCCATGAATAAATGGAGGTTAAGCTCTCAAGGCCACTTCAGCCTTCCCAAAATGAGTTTCAATAATCTGTGAGACATCACAGAAGAATGAAAGGGAGTTTCAAAATAGCCTTACTTTAAATAAAAACATACTTTGGCAATGCTACATGAAATGAAAACTGACATGTGTGACCATCATATTGACATGTTCATCACACCCTCAACAGACTGGAAATATCCATGCAGACTCAGTGCCAAAAGCTGGAGCAGACAACCAGATGTGGAGCAGACAGTGGCTGAGTCTGCTTACCCAGCAGGGATGGGGAGAAGCTTCTTTGTTTGGGCTACAATCCATCAGTTCCTCTCTGGACAACCCCAGCAATAGAGACAGCAGCATCCCTTCTCCTTGTGGGATGTTTTGGGGGAGAGATTTTCTTCTGTTGGCTGATGGAAGGCCCACTAGGGAGAGTGTTGTAGCAGGAGCACAAAGAATTTTAGGGTGGGGAGTGGTGCTACAAAATATCAATTCTCTGCAATTATTCAACGTCATACAAACATGTGAAGCTGAGTTTGTGTTTACTGGATGCAAGTGTTCCAGCACATTCCTTGATCAGATGTCTGTACCTCAGGGAACTGGGTTTCTACTGAGATTTTGCATTACACCGATTTAATATAGACTTCTATTAGAGCCACTTATGACTTGCTTTAATTAATGACTATTTGTGCCAATACATTTCCTTGATAAGTTAATGCCAGGAAGCAACAGTTCGTCCAGCCCTGAGCAGCTTTAAATCTGATCTGTATACACACACACACACACACACACACACAAATATATATATATAGATATAGATATAGATATATATATATAGATAGATAGATAGATAGACAGATATATATACGTGCAATGTCTGCATGCAGATGCTAAGACATAAGACACAGCTCTGGACAAGCACAGGAATAATAGACATGATTACTTGAAAACACACTGCAAGCAAACACGCTTAGAAACCTCAGAGAAGGGTTTGGTTTTTTATCTGTATTACAAAGGTCCCATTCTGCACAATGTTTTCTGAATTCATGGGAAATGTAAATGTGTAAATGTAAGTGCAGCCATGCAGATCACCAGGTATCCATCACCCACAACGAATGTGCCATTAGTCATTGGCCGCACTTGTTCAGCTCTAAGTAATGATGAAATGACACAAGAAATATTTCAATCAACCTTTTACAGTAAAATAGAGGCTAATATCAAAACAAAGGGATTGACAAGAATGTAGTGGTACAGCCAGCTCAGTTTTTGGGCAGCTAATGGTGAGTAAGGACGTAATTTAGCTCTGCAAACAATGTACAGCCAAACCGACGTTCTGGGGGAGCTGCACCCTCAGCCAAGGAGCCAGACTCCTCCGCCTACCCCCTTCCTTAAGGCCCACAATTCTGTCAAGACAGTTTATACAATAGTTGAACACTGGAAGGTCACTGACTTTCTTTGTAAATCACCTGAGAGGAAATAGGATGGGTTTGGAAAGTAAAGGGAATGCAAACAATCCAGGGAAAAAGAAACAAAAGAACTCAGAATGATGACTTGGAGGGAAAAGGGAACATTCTGAGTAACAACAATTTTGTGATTGTCAAGAGACGTGTAAGTAGTGTTCTGTAAATATTAGTAAACACTGAAATAAGGCTTCAGTCCTGAAGCACACAGTGCACATATGAACATACTGTTTAATGAATCAGAAATACCTATCTTAACACACACTTAAGGAGGAGGAAGTTTGATCCAAACAATAAAAACTAAGTTGAAAAATTGCAAACTGAAATGTGAGTTGAAGACTCCTGAGCCACTGAAGAGTGGCGTAAAGGACTGTGACACATGGGTTTAGGGAAATGAGTGACATTCCAGTTCTGCTTCAGAAAGCTATACCACACCCCACCAGCTCCCTGCTGAATGAGGTATGTGCTCTCCTTGGCCTCACTGTCTCACCCTTCTCATCTGCTTACACTGAAAACTCTTTCAAGAATGTATCTTTCCACGTAGTTTATATTAACCTCTTCCTTAACTTCATTTAGCTGCTGCTTGGAATCATTTGGTTTTGATTACCCTGAAAACTGCATGAGAACAGAAAGCATCCCAATAGAAACAGGAGAGAGCTTTTGGGGCCAGAGCTGCTGCTGTGCTTTGACCTTTTTCCAAGCACAGAACTGCTTTGCTTTGTCTCAGACCAAAAGCCACCTTGCCCACATTAATGCATGCTGCCAATGTAAAAAGGGATTTATTTGCCCAACAGGCAGCAAGCTGAATCAAGAGTCACCAGAGAGACAGTGATGCTAAAACATTTGATTGTCAACATAACATTGTTCTGTAGTGGATCTCCACACTGACAGCCTGGGTTGGAGCTGACCTGGAGCACAGGAAGCTGCTACACATCCTGTGTCTCCCCTCGCCCTCCACCATGGGTGACACATCCCTGCTTATCTGGGAGCAAAGAGCAAGTGCTGGCTCCTAGGAGGGGCTGCTGACAGCATGGGACTGAGGTCCAGACACAGGGAGCGAAAATCACTCTTTCAGAAAACTGCAGCCTTCCTTCTTGCTGTGAAATCACAGGCTCAGCCCAGCTCTGCAGGAACCTGACGTATTGGAGGTATTTTCTTGCACTGTATTATAAAGGGACAGCTGAGGGTGCAGACTTCCTAGTGAAGTGACATCCTGCTCTACTGTGGTGGCCTTACTGCACTCTGCTCTCTGCCTAATGGCTCTTGGACATGATCATGGCTTGAAGGGTTATAGAAAAACATGCTAATGAAGAAATGCTACTCTCTCATATTATTCTGCACATGGAGGTGAGGGTTGATTTTTGAAGTTAAAGTGGGTTGCTCACCTCATGATTCTCAAAGGGAGTTGGATGACAGAAACACACTTCTCCTCTCTGCACCCAAATTGTCTTATCTATGTTGTTTGTGTTTTAAAAAATCTGACCTCTGGCTCTACTGTGCTATTTAGGCTTACTTTGCAAAAGACAAAAATAGACACAACAGCTATTTCTGCCTTTCACAAAGCAATTCTAGTATTTCTTACTAGAAATCCTGAGACACATTCCCTTCTCTCTGCACAGGATCCACACCATTAGCTCTGTGGTCTGAAACTGCATTTTTCTTTCTCTCAGATTATTCTTATCCATTGTACAAAAAAATCCCTTTAACTGCTCCCCAGTCTTTCAAGCTCATCTCAGAGGGCATATTTGCATAAATATCACTGTGGTGGTACAGGAATCCTTTCAAAGGAATTGGATTGCAGAAGCCAAGTGCTTAGTTTCAAAATTTAAAAAAGATTTTGCATTTCCATGCAAATATGGCAACTATAGAATTCACAAAGCATCATTTTCAATATAGAACACAGTTAAGAAAATGTGCCTTTAGAATTCTTTTCCACCCTTTGTATTACAGCACACTGTATAAAATTGATTAAAAATGAAAATACAGAGGCATGTGCCTTTGCATATGTATGGTTGCATGGTCTGCTCTAATATTCTTTCAAGTGGGTATAATACCATCTTTCAAAAAATTTCAACTGGGATGTAAGATGTCAAGCATTGAACATAAAAAGTTTGTTAAGCATTATGACAACTGCATCAGGAAAAATAATAAAAATAAAGTCAACCCAGACCATAAATTTGTATGAAATATTCATTTCTGCTTTGCAAAATAAAAAATGTATTCTCCCCTTCTTCAGTTTTATATCCTACTTTGTACTATATCCTATAGTTTTTCCATAATTTATAAGTGATAAAAAGTACTGTCTGCATTGTCCATAATACATTATATCATCATTTATTTTCCAAGATGTAATGTTCTAACATCTTCTTGGGTCATCTTTTTCTGAGCAGAGCATAATAAAGATTATGAGATGAGTTTTCATTGCAGATTAAAGTCAGGTTGGGAAGTAGAGGAGATCAGAATGCCCCTTCTTTTTTTCCTGCTAAGGCTTCCCTTGGGACACCCCCTTCAAAAAAACTCCAGAAAAAGGAAAATTAAGTTATTTATAGCACTTTTTAAACAGAATTTCTTGTTATGACGTGACAATATCCAAACTCATGTCCATTTTAAAAATGCAAAACTGAAATAAAACATTTGTTTTGACTTAATGCCACTGAATTTTTGCATTTAAAAAATAAAGATTTTGACTTTTGAATTCACCTGTTTTTTTAAAAAACCAGGCCCCTTCTCTTTCTCCCCCCACCTTGAAACCTCAAATCTGGAAAATATTTAAAGCAGCATGTAAGCATTCTGGCTTTTCCCTTCTTCCCTCCCAACCCAACCATCCTGCTGTTTTCTAACAATTTCCAGTTGTAGGGAAGATGTGCTGGTTAAACAAATGGAAAAAAAAAAAAAGTCATTATATACAATAAAGCCCAAAGAACATACAGGTGTTTGCACTTGTGTGTCTGTGAGAAAGATATTCTCTTCATGTGTCCTCTAGAGATACAGACTTTGAAATAAAATGCCTCAAGCCATGTATTCATCCCACTTGTGTGTCTTGGTCCAAATGCACCACTGGGATGATTCTCTTTATGCTTAGAGCTGCACTGAGGAAGCATTTTTGCTGAGGGGAACCTGTGGTGTGGTAACTACATCTGTGAAATAGGAACCATCCACTTTAAATAGGAATAGCAATACTTCCCTTCCTTTCTACAGTGCTTTGAGATTCCTGGAGGAAACAGAGCTGTAGAATAAGATTGCATGACATTTGCTTTGCAATTACTGATGCCCACAGTACAGAGGTTTTTAGTTTTTAGCACTCACAAGCAAAGAAAGAATGAGTGAAAAAATACGGGTTTTTTTCTAAGTAAGGCTGTTTCTGAAGAATTGCCATATCTACTCTTCATATGTGTCTTGTTACCCTGTAGCCCTCCATCTGAAAATGAGATTACTCCATTTGAAACTCTGTTGGTTAGGGATGACCCGAAGTCCCCAGGAACAAACAATGGTTGCCCAAAAATAACTCAGGCTTGAAATGTTTCACTTTCTCTCTCCTGGCTTGAGTATGTTCACCTGAGCATTTTTGCTTTCCTTCAAAGAAAACACGCCTGGCTGTTGTGTGTGTGTGTGGGTACAAAGACGTCAGCAGCCTCTGGATCTTTCTAATACCACTGAATTACACAGGCAGAGGTCATGGGGGATGGTAAGAGCCAGAGCTGCTCTTCATGCCATGTCTACTTCTGAAATGGTCTGACAGGACTTCTAAAATAAGAGTCTGGTCAAAAAGTATGACCAGAGTACAGTTAAAAGGTAACTTTTCCATGATCGTCTTGTTCCATAAATGACTAAATACAGATTTATGAGTAATTGCTTGCAATTTTTCATTGGTCTCTGCTTGTCTTCTTACTCTCTCTGGACCAAGACTCCTCTTGCCAGTTTCCTGTGCTGGTATCAGAGATCAGAAGACATGCTTTTTGCTGAATCTGGAAAGACACTCACCCCTTCATCCCTAGAGAATCCTATTTTGGGTAACCCTATCACTGGGAGGATTGGTAGGTCCAAGGGGGTCACTGTGCCATCTTCAGTACTTGAAGGAAATTCCTGCCGTCTGTCTCTTGGCCAAAGAAACTGACGGTGCCTTCTTCAGGAGAGAGATCACTCTTGTTAGGAGCAGAACAGTAAAAGTGAATGTGTTGCACTAAATATTTCCTGCAGCACAAAGCATGAGTTTCTTACTTAGCTTCCTGATCAATACTAAGGGAGCCTTTGTACTATATATAACTCATTTCAGAACAGTAGAATGCCCTGTGTGCCCCTTTGGAAGATCATTTTAGCAGTAATACTCCTGGGTTCTTTGTTAGTCTTGAGCTATTTGTGGGTATATTCATTGCATATTTTGCTTTGAATGCAGAATTATTCCTCTGCATTGCATAATCTTTTAGCACTGAACTTTTCTTGACTAAGCTGGCAGGGCTAGGGAAGGATGAACAGAGATAGCAGACTCTAGCTTTCCATCCTCAGGTGGGATTGTTCTTTTTCTTTTGTTACAGCTGAGATAATCTGGACTTCTGTTCCAGCCTGCGCTAGCAACCAACAGGGACAGACGGAAAATCCGGTACCTGGAGACTGGTGGACTGCAGAGGGGAATTAATTATGTTTTCTTTCTTTTTCATGGATCCACGAGGCTTGTAGAGAGGAAAATATGTGGCATGGCTTGCTGTGATAGCCTAAGCTCTTTCCCAGTAGGTTTTATTTGTTTGCTCTACTATTGTGTAGACCTCATGGTTAGTTTCAGTCGGAGTGTTTGGAAGTTAATTGGTTTTTATTCAAAGCAATTTTATTGTGCTGTGACAACCATTCGCAAGCTTTCTAAGATGGATTGGCATATACATGGATATTCTGTTCCAGGGAAGTTTTTGGTTTACAGTTCAATTCAATGAGTCAAGCTTCAATCCACTACTGCACAAGTTTTCATAACAGTATGGACTGCAAAAGCCCCACAAGGAAAACATCCACCTAATGGCAGCTGAATACATAATACTGTGGAAATGGCCAGTTTCTCTGCAAATTAGTGGCAAGCAGTAGTGATTTTCACTGGCTGTAACTTTCCTTTGAAAGTTAAAGTGCTGCCTGTCAGAAGTGTCAATACGTTGCCATTTAATATTCTGAAATGTAATTATTTTCCTGAAAAAGGCAGTTCAGATCTAACCATCTTTCAACCCTTCTCCACTGGAGTCAATGGCATTCCAGAGAGAGAGACTAAGATTAGGATTTTGCCCACAATCATCTATCTTAAAAGATCTACCTACAGTGATCTACCTTAAAATGTCGCTTGGTGCTGCTGGTCACAGTTAGTAAAGGCTGCCACTGAACTAGCTCTATATTTAATTTGACTTGCTACAGTAGACAAGGACAAATTATTCCAGAAAGAGTGGCTGAAACATGCTCCTGGGGTTTTTATGGTTGCATGGTGTAATCCAGCCCTCGGCAAATCTGTTGCCCCACCAGTACTTTTCCAGTTGGCAATTATTACATAGATTTGTTCCAGCTCCAAACAGAGGTGAAATAAGGCTGGAAAGAGTATATAGCACATATATCTCTAAACCTGAAAAGGTAATGCTGCTGGATAAAAAGCCTGATGTAGAAAAAGGTACAATATTTTTCTGTAATGTTCTAGGTGATAATGAATACAGTAGAACTGCTCTGTAGAAATTAAATTTTTAAGGCCCATTAGAATTGAGACAAATTGGGAAAAACTTGTTTCTAATTTTAGATTGCAAAATATGGAATTAGATATTTAACACCTCCAAAACTGTGCTGCAGACAGATACATTTTGGAAAATGCAGACAGGTGCATCGTATAGGGGCCACGGCATATCTCTTTGATTAACCAACAATTGTGCATGCTGATCTTCACAGCATTTGAGTGTCTGCTTTGCAAGACCCAGAAGCAGGTATTGAGGGTGTGGAGATCCTGTACTTTCTATTCATAAGGCTTTCTAAGGTTGAGGGCTTGGAAATCTTGTAAAGTCAAGGTTTGGAATCTCAGGTATGCCTTTTTGTGCCTCTGATGAGTTTGAAAATACCAGCTCCCAAGCTGTGCAAGCAGCTGGGTTTTTCTTAGATTCCCTCATTATGAACGAGGGAGCTTTGTGTGTGTATTAATTAAAATTTGTGAACTGACTAATCAAATATTCATGCTATTTTCTGAAAAATAAAAATAAAACCTCACGGTGTAATTCTAGATACTTTAAAAATACTTTTTAAAGCTTGTAGCAAGCAGCTGCTGCTTGTTTGTAGCATCACTGTTGCAATGAAAAGACTAAAAATTGAACTGTCATTAAAATAAAGTCAAGATAATCAACACATTAAACAGTTGAATACCTTTCAATATACCAACTTTTATGCCATGGAGTACCAATCTAGCAAACATGCATAAGTTTGCTTTATTCTCATTATTCTCTGTGTGTCCATGCCAAAATAGAACTGCTCCTTGTGGGCAAAGTTAGGCAGTCCTATAGGTGCTTATAGGAGTCTGTAAGATCAGTGTCTTAAATCTGAGGTGTTTTGTCTCATTTCAGTGACAACTAAGTGGATAAATTGTAAAAACTTTGTTAATTTGCTTGGCTGGTAAGCAAAAACCTAGATATTTCACAGTTCTTTTTTACTAGTAGTTACAATAAGTTTTGGGAGAGGTGGATGGTCTAAGAAGCATGAAGATTTGCATCTGGTGATGGGACCTTGGGATGGAAACAGCAATAGCTACAACTGTGCTAGAAATGTGTTTAGAAATATTCAGGTGTTTATTAACATTTCCTAAATTCCTGATATTGGAGTGTATCTGTTGTATTAACAAGACATTGATCCTGAATCTGTGATCACAGGTTAACCCTGGCCATTAGTCATTCTACCAACCATTTCAATACTGATTTGGTTTAAACTGTGTGAGCTGAGTAGTTTTTTCATGTGAAGTGATACACTTGTTCTTGATCAACAAATGGCAAGGTATTGTTTGCACTTGATTAAAAAAGCAAGATTTTTGATCCTTTACACTGTGTAGTACTTGTCATATAAAGTTTAAATTAACTGTATTCAGGAATTCTTAAATTTATTATCAAAACCTGATCACTCCCACACAGAAGAAAAAAATAGAACATACCAAAATGAACTTTTTCCATGTATGGCTCCATTTTCTATGTTGTGCAAATGAAAAATGCTCAGCAGTGATCAGAGCAGCAGACGACCAAAAGGAGGAACAAAACAACCATGATAGATTTTCTCAGGAATAAAAACAAAAAATCTCACAGATTACTACTAAGATTTCACAAGTGAGCATTGACTTAAAATATCTGTGCGCTTATTCTTTCAGCCCCCTTTGAACTCAATATTGGTGCTTTTATGAATACATAGCATACCAGAGAATAAAATCTCTTTTGAGAGCAATTTTTGGAGTTTCATGAAAGTTAGTGATTAAGATCTTTGCTGTTCCAGTGTTAATCTAAAAAATTTTGCATCAGCAATACTTGAATAGAACCAAAACAGGAAATTAATAAAAACTCATTAAAATCTTTTCAGGGTATGTTACTTAAGCTGTGAATCAGATGAGGAACTTGTCTAAACAGATTAATTTCAACAGTACATAGCTTGTACAAAGTCATAATGATGTACACATACCTTACCCCAGCCAAAGTGCTTTTGTTCTTTGAAAAGCTCTATTAGAGGTTAAAATCTGTAGAGACAAGTTGGTGAGCAGCCCCTGAGCCCCCAGGATACTGCAAACACCACTGATTGCTGTTACCAAACTTTGGGTGCCGCACGTGGCCACATTGGCTGGAGAAAGACGTAGCCTCTCCTCAAAACATCCCAACTGAAAGGAGAGAGTTCTTGCTTACTGCCTTTTTTTTTTTTTTTTTTTTTTTAATGGAGATTTGGATGATTCAAACTCCAGACATTTGAAGAAAATAAAAATGTTTGAATGCCTTATGAATGAGTCACAATGCAATTTTAGATCCGTGTTTTGGCATGACAAAGTATCCATTGTAGAGAAAGGATTTCCTGATCTCAAAAATGCTACTGAATCATTGGCTTATAAAAGCAAAGGGGTTTTTTTGCAAAATCTCTGCCATTAAAAAATATCTTTTTAAGCTTTCCATTTCAGACACAGCTTGGGGTTTTTTTTTTTGTCAAGCACTCTCAGTAGTATTTACTCTGCATTTTCACTGTTGTAAATTCCTGTTGTCAGACTGCTTGGAATGGATAAAGAAGCAGCAACTAACACAGAGGACAGGCAGAAAGATCTGGAATTTGCTGCCTGTGGACCATTACTCTAACTTTCTTGAGTTTCTGACTTATAGCAGCCTGTATTTCTTTTCCACTAATCTTATTTTTTTTTTTATGATCTTGCCTGGTTTTAAAAAAAAATTGAAATAAATGTAGAATGCTTACCTATGAACAAATTAAATGTGAATGTAGTGAAAGAAAGGTAACAAAAGAAAACAATAGTAAACAAGTAAACAGAACAAAATTTCTTGCAGTCTTGTTTGTTTATATTTGAACAGATAGAAAAACATCAGAGATCTTGATTTCTCTTCTGAAATTGCCAAGGGGTTGCACAGTGTGTCATGCATCAATTTTGCACTCTATTTTTACACTTAAAACACATATGTTTGTAATGCATGCATGTATTTTAATTTAATTTTAATGCAATTTTAATTCTGAATATTCAGAAGTTTTGTATGTTCAAAACATTAGCCCTGGATAGTTTTAAAAGTGTCTTTTTGTTCTGTTGTTCATTCTCAAGCTACAATATGGGAAAAAAAACAAAGTGATTCTACCACTCTGGGAAACACTGTCAATATTTTTGCATGGTAACAGGCTGGCCAGTCCTCTCTCAAGATAGGTTTTCTGGGTTTTATTGATACGTTTATGCTACTTAATTGCATTTTTTTGCATTTTGCCTTTATACATTTAACATAAAAATAATGACTTTACTTACTGGTGACATAGGAATCAGTCTTGTGGAGTCAAGACCTGGACTTTAGGGACATCTGAGTTGCAAGTTCATTCACAATTGTCAACAGAAATTTGCTCCCTCATTTCAAGACCTGAGATGGCTGAACGTTGCTTCATGAGTAAGAAAATACTGAGCAGTATGTGAACCTTAACAGCTCTTCACAGAACTCTGCTTGCTACCTGTGTACGTGCTGTATCTAAGTGTCTCCTAGTTTGGACTAATTTCCAGATTCTAGACTATGGGAGAAATAGTTGTGAGTGCTCCATGGATCATTGCATATTTTTGGTTCAGTGACTACATTCATGCATTACCTTTTCAAATATAGAGGAGACAGCAATCAAGTCAAGATTTATGTATTTTTAGCTCACACTTTCAGTTGTAAAAGACACTCACACTTTTAGTTGTTCCACAAGCACAGAAATTTTAATAAGGCAAATGTTGTCATTTCATGCAAAATTAATTGGTGAGGCAAGAAAGAAGGAAAGGAATGTTTGCTTCTGACACAGATTCAGTATATGTTACATTCATCCATGAAAAGATTTCAAGTATGATGTTACCTTTCTTTCTTACATCAAAGAAAGAATATTCAGGGCAAAGCCGTGACATGTAAAGTTTTCATTAAATGAACGGAAACATGATATAAAAGCATTTCATTTTTTCCTCCCCAAATAACTATAATTCTGATTGTCTTAAGGGTATAAAGGACCCATAGCAATTCTTCAAAAAAGAAAAAGGAATGTGGCTTTTATCCAGGCTCAGTAATAGTCTAAGCTTAAAGCAACATTGTATTTCCCTAATTTTGTCCCAATAGTACTGGCAAGCACGAACTGGCTCATGGGTGCTGCTGGACAGACTGCTGGCACTGAGCACATCCCAGCCTCAGGAAGGTTTTCTTGAGGACCTGATCTCAATCTGGATCTTCTTTGGTTACAAAGCCATGATCTCACTCATATATCAAGGTGAGGGCAATTAAACTGAGGTCTGCAACAAATAATTCCAGCCCCAGGAAGAACAGGTATGTGGAATGCCAGGTATATGTTGTGGACCCTATGCAGAATCTCTGAACCATGAGAACTGCTTGTTCACCACCCTGCCTCCTCCCTTAGCAAGGAACTGAAGTCACCAAGACAAAGGATATTTTTGGACAGAGCCAGAAAAGCCTTCAGAAAAGTTGACATGGTTTCTACTCCCAAGTGACAAGAAACAGGACATGAGGAAACACTCTCAAGTTGAACTAGGGCAAGTTTAGGTTGGGATATTGGGAAAAAATTCTTCACCAAAAGGGTAGTGAGGCATTGGAAGAGGCTATCCAGGGGAGAAGATGAGTAACCATCCCTGCAGTTATTTAAATGACATGTAGATGTTGCACCTAGGGACATGGTTTAGTGCTGGGTTAAGGGTTAGACTCAATGGTCTTAAAGATATTTTCCAGCCTTAACAATTGATTCTATGTCCACCCTCAGCAGATGTTGGCAGCTAGCTGTCAGTGGGCAGTAGTCTATCACATCTGGCAACACTGTCACTTCTAACTGATCTGAGAAAGATCTGCTTAAAGTGCTCAAATTTTTCTGTGGTTCTCATACTTTAGTATTTTATCACACACTTACCAGTAGGGAAGCTTGATCACAGACAATTTGTTTTAGCTGTGTGTGGATGGATGGATTCTGGGGAAACAAGGCAGGCAGCTAATGAAGATTTGAGAGAAGTTTCCAGCTCTTGAGTGTGCAGCTATGAGACTCTCCTTAGCTGTGGAGACACCGGTGTATAATATGATGCAGTTGTAGGTTTTCTGCATTTCTGAGGTGAAATGCCAAGTTTGAAGGATAGCCTGTTTGCACAGCTTAAGGAGCAGACAAGAGGGAGCCAGTGGGCTTGTGGCTGCTGCCCCACAGGGCACCACGGAGACCTGACAGCTCACATACCCTCTCTTTGCTGAGCAGCCCTGCACACACACCGAGCCTGCCCCAGCAGCAGATGGGTTAACGCCCGTTGTTCAGGTGTAGCATTAACCAGCAACCTGCACAGGTTTTGTGCCTGTGGAAGTCAGAACAACAGAATTAACTGCAGGGCAAATGCAAGGGACAGCTTGTGTTTCCTGGCAGTATTTATGTTGGCAATGCTTTTGGAAGCCAGCATGTTTCAGGCAGTGTTTACCCTTCTGCATATAAAAGAAATAGACACTAGATTTGTTTTCAGTGAGGGGGGAATATGATATTTCAAGCTCTGGTTTTTTTAAACAGCATTTTCCTTGTTTATTTTTTTCTTTCCCATTTGTTTTATCCATATCCCTTTACTGCATTTTTCCTGAACTTTTCTTTCCCATATTCTTTTCCACTGCATACTTTCACTAAAGCTTAATTTACTTTTGAGGAGAATTTTAGTTTGCTCTTCTTACCATGCTCATAGTATTTTGCTGTTATCAATCCTTATAATTTTTTCACCAAATTTTTTCACCAAATCTTTTGTTCACATAATGACTATCTGCCTCAAGTTTCTTTTTTATTTAATTGTATATAATTAGATAACTATGGAATTGAATAGAGAGATATTGGAAATAAGAGTGAAGTGTTACAATGTGAAATTAATGGGTTTTTATGCATGTTTATTTTTCTTACTATTTCTTATTTACAGCTATTTGTTCTTCTAACCATAAAACTGTGGTTATCATTCCTTTTTAAGCTAATTGATAAATCCTGAATGAGCAATCCTAAAAGATACTGGAGCTGTTGTAAGTTAGTATTTCAAATTCATAAATGCAATGAAAACAATTTCTCCATTTTTAGCTCTTTTATTCTTTTATTGATGAACAGAAGGCACCTGAAATACACAGGGCATTGAGAGTACTTTAAATACTTGATTTTATGATGCCATGTTGACAAACCTGAGGCTGACATTCATGTTTATCATTGGGGTCCAAGATTCTTCCTTTTTAAACAAGATTCTTCCTTTTTAAATTAGCCTGATATGTTCAGACTGGCTCCTGAGATAGATCTCTGAGCTCTTTCCACCCTTTAAAAGTACAGTTTCCCTCCTGTATCAAGCTCACATCTCTGAGCTGACCAGCATATATCAGAGTATTTCAGTGAGGATAAAATAGAAATGTTGCTAATGAACATGCTGCAATGAATGCTTGTAATTCCATAGCAATTATTGCAAAAAAATAGGCCTTCCAATTTTTCCTGCGATATGGGCTCTATTCTATGTCCCTTGGGGTTTCATTAATCAAGACATTCAGTGCTGCCTATTATAGAAGCCACTCAAAGACTTTTTTTTTTTTTTTCCACAGGAGAGAAAATATACTTTCAGTGTGTTGCCATTTGAACAAACAATTTTAAATAATTTATAGCCAAGTTCTTCAGACTTACTAATAAATTTTATATAAGATGCTATGGAAAACAAACATACAGGAGACCTTGCTTAATCATGTTATTGATGTTTTTCTGTAAAATGGCTAAAAACCCAAAACAACATTAGGAAGGTATAAAATTCTGAATTTTGCAGGTGTCCTGTTCGCCACTGAGCTGTGTCACAGGGGTAAGTTTTCAAGGGCGCCAAGTGGGCTTTCACCTTCTTGCCAGGGCTGTTGGGTACAGCACTGTGTCCCATAGGCATTCATGGGGACTGTTCCTTGATCCAGCTTTTTTCTTCCACATCAGTTGGGTTAGTCCCAAGTGATGCTCATTGGTTTGGTAATCTCTCTTCACAAATATTTTCTTTCTCTTTACTGTTATTCACCAGTGTTATGACAGAAAAAGACCTGGTGTTGTCTGAACATCCCCTGTTCTTTGTGTGTCAGAAAGTTTATTAGCACTGGTGAGTCAGGGGAATGATTGTTTTAGTACTGGCACAATCACTGCAGTTTATTTTGGAAATAAATTGCTGGGAAGAAAGCTGTAAGGAAAATGTTTGCTGATGCTGCACATAGCTCCTAAAGAACCTGACCTTGTAGTTCCTGCAAAACCTGACCTTTCCCTATGTTTTATATCACCCTTATAAAGTCAGCTTGCATTATCTGGTGGCAAATTCCAAACTCAAGAAATCATACATAAAAGGCAAATAAATTTGAGGGTTTGCTCTAGTCTCTGTCAGAGATCTGCACAATATTTCCCATGAAGCAGACACTTTATAGAAGACTGAAGTGCATGCTTTGTTCCAAGATCTCTCTCAAACTACCACTGACTGTGGCACAAAGACTGCCAGGCCAGCCCTGGGGTCTGCACTGTCCACCCTGACAGGGAGCAAAACATTGGGCAGAGAGAGGGGAAGGGTAAATGAAGCCACATGGAAGTTTTTAAAGCAAATTATTGAGCAATGTGGGGTGAGCTAAAGTACTGATTAATGCCTCAGAATGAAATACTTCTAAGTATTGCATCTTTTTTTTGACCTTGAGGGAGCACAGAATGCTCTTAAGCCTGATTTCAGCCTTTATTAATCAAGGGAAAAGAAACTGTGTTCCTTGGACTGTATCCTTCACTGTGATGTACATAGGCTAAATTATGCATCAAGTTTACAATGAGTATTTTGACAGTCCAAACAGATACATTAGTCATTCTGCATTAACTCAGTTTCTAGGGGAGTGGGAAAGTGCACTATCTGTTCTTATGGTATTAGAAAATATGCCTACACAGAGTTCACATGATACAAGAAGAATCATTAACTTCCTTTTCCAAGGCACTTGGAAAGTTTCAAAACACTGAATGGATTTGATGTTGAAAAATCACTGCAAGATTTGCAAAGATATGATCCATGTGGGTCACCTGAAACAGCATTATTAAATTCACAATGTGGCGACTATTACTCCTCTGAATGTTTGTCTCCAGATTACATGGTGATCTTTACTTTAGCCAAATACATTTACTGAACTTGAGAAAAGGGATTTCTGAACTAATTCCCACAGTCACCTGTAAGGATCATATGCCATGGCACAGAGCATGAGGTTCTGTTCTGCCCTGATGTGTTGGCTCAGTTCCCAGGCTGTTGCAGAGCATCCATGACCATCTCTTCTCCATTCTACTGAGTGCAAAATTGAGCGCTTTTACAACCATGCGAGAAGCCTGGAGAATCTATCACCACAGTGGAGGGGTATGACTGAGGTGAGATTTAACTGTACCCAGTAAGGATGTATTTTGCCTTGGACTTGTTCATGTTTGCCCTTGTAACAGTTCACAAGAAAGACACTGGCACTGTTTTAAAGTAGACTCCAAATAGCTGCAAAGTGGCTTACTAATTAAAGATACTTATGCTTATGATCTCAGGTGGCCAAGGTGGCTGCAATGCTGCTAACCTCAGATTTGCTGTAGAATTGTAATGTAGATGACTTCATCTGGAGCACCACATCAGGTGTATCCTCACTGAAGTGATAAAAACATTGCACTATAGAATGTGACTTTATGAATGCATATTATAAATATGCTGTCTCTGCATGGTGGTGTGCTGCTGAGGGAGTCACTGACATGCTGCTTTACTCTAAAGATCTGTGCAAAGCCACAGGTACCTGCAACAGACTTGAGTTGCAAGATTGAGCTAATACCAAAATGGCTCATATTTACAAAAAAAAAAAAAAAACACCTGGGGTTTTTTTCCTCTGCCTGAAATGAAACCTAGAAACCTGTTGCATGCCTCAGCTCACAGTACTCCAGTTAAACTGCCACTGTGAAGCATATTTTCCAGATCTGAGAACATGCAGGGAACGTAAAACATACAAGACGACGACTATATATAACTGTGGTGTGTTTCCTCACAGAATACGGCTGTTGATCTTTATCAGCATGTTGCTGAAGACCTCATTTACATTGGTCCAATTTGAAAAAGAAAAGCCCCTAAGTCAAGAACTTGTTCTGACAACCCTTTACAAGGCCCAGGTAAGAAAGAGTAAGATTTAAATAATCCATGAACTTAGACAGATTGGGCTGCACAATTCTAATTTTTATTTGATTTCTTTAGGGACCATGTTGCAGTTTGGAGCTTCGAACTTGGTCAGGATTTTGCACTGTAATGGATTCACCAGGGTACAGAATCAGCTTTAGTAATGCATTTTCTATCCACCAATCAGAGCTAAATATTCTAAAATCCTATTGATATTAGTGAACTCTGTGAAACATCTTGCCATTTTGTGATAATCAGCAGTGAATCTAAACCTGCCTTCTTTAGTCATTACACATACACCACACTCCCATAGTATTTCCCACAGGCTGCAGTCCAGCCTGCACCTGGTGCCTGGGGATGCAGTTCTTTGTGTGACATCCACTGAGGCTGGACCTGGATGGGGAGATGTCTTAAGTTTTTATAAAGTTACTTAACAGACGAGCCAACACAAAACCCAATTACTGCCTTTTTCCTCAATTCTAATACAGCATTCTGTGCATGTCTAATGATAATAAACCATAAACAAGAACAGAGTTACCTTTCTAGTTATGAAGAAAAATGTGTATGTAAGTGTTGTGTTAAGGAATAATACAGGATTTTCCCAGTTTTCTTATAGTGACTGATCTGTATTTCTGCTCCTATAAGCTAAAGGCTGACCCCAGCAAGACTACGAATGGGAGAGATAAGACTCATCCCAGTTTCTTCATTTTCCCTTATCAGTGAAGGCACAATGACCCAAGCTGTGAAAATGGGAGACAGAGGAACGAGATAAGTACAGTTTACTTACTCTCCCTTCACTGTGTTAAGAAAATCCATACAAGGTAAAGTGAAATCTAGGCACAGCTCCTGGAGAGGGTTTTGCTAAATAATTTTTATCTTTCAATCACTAATTTTTCTACAAAAGAAATTTAATAGCACTATCATCCAGCTGAACTTTCATAAGAGCTGAAGAATTCATATTCCTTCAAGTCTGTTGATAAGTGCTGCAGAAATAGAAAGTGATAATATTTAGAACTGATCAAAACTAATATTAATTCTGTAGCTGAATTCAGTGTTTTATTTTGTTTGAATTGGGCCCCAAACTGCCATCAAAATAATTAAAATTTCCAGAATATTTTACTTAGGTTTATCTGATTGTTTCCCCTTCAATAAGATCGAAACACTTGGGTTTGACTCAGTCATAAAGAAGGCTGAAATTAATATTTTGATAACATTATTCACACAGAAATAAAAAAGTGAAAAAATTAATACATCCCTGTGAAACGTTTCCTGTAATCCCCTCATCCATGCAGATAACAGATCATTTAACAATTTTGACTGCACCTTGCTGTCACAAAAGAAATAAAAATGTAAATATCAAATAAGTCACCCCTAAACTAAGTTCTTTTATGTAGAAGAAAGCCTACTATATAAGGGACTTGATGTCCTTGACCTACCAATTTCTCTGGTGAGCTAAACAAATTTCAGCCATCTGTTTTCAGTTATCTGGCACAAGTACGTAGTTCTTGTAGCTTAATCTTTGATTAAGCTGAGAAGGGAAATGAATAATTTAATTGAATTGCATTTCTATTTGGAAGATTTATTCCCAGGATTAGAAGCTGTCTCCTCTCCCAGGTCACAAGAGCATATGAACCCTGTGTCCTTAAGTCTACTCCTCTGTGGATGTTTGCCTGCATCATGAAGGATGTACATAATCTGATACCACTGACGGAATTGCTTCAGAAGAAGGATCAGGGCTGGAAAAGCTTAGAGAGCAAAATGTACTCAGAGCTGCATGGGATACTCATAGATAACTTGCTTCC
This sequence comes from Pyrgilauda ruficollis, assembly GCF_017590135.1. NCBI lineage: Eukaryota > Metazoa > Chordata > Aves > Passeriformes > Passeridae > Pyrgilauda > Pyrgilauda ruficollis. The sequence continues at coordinate 5,059,150 of NW_024525489.1, read as the reverse complement.
TTGTAGTTCAGTCTGGTTCTAGCAAAACATGATTTGTTCTCTTTTATAAGCTCACTACATTTTTTGCTAAATTTAAGAAAAATAAAACTATATTCTTTTTTTTCCCCTTGTATGCTTTCTAAAGCTGTTAGAAGAGTGCAGAGTTGTCTCAGATAACCAAGTATGCATGAGAAATTTTGGGCAAGCCAAAATCCACCTACTAGAGGAAATTATTTGAGATTTCTCTAGAGATAGCACTGAAAATTCAAAATGTGGTTGGATTTACTCACTATTGCTGTAAGGTAATTGAAAATGGTCTCTAGGCCTTTAGGCCTTGCAGCTTTTTCTTCTTCATAGCACACGGTGGAAGAATTTATCTGGAAACAGTCCAGATCACTCAAAGACATGTCATTTCCTCAGTTTCTAGGGCAAGAACAGCAGAAAGTTCTTTTAATCCTGCCAAGCAACATAGTTATGCAACTTTAGATTTTATAAACCTGCATTCCTTCCAATTAAAAGTACTATTTAATTAAACATGGGAGAAAACTGATAACATTAATCAAGGGAACATGAAAATAACTCATTTGTCTCAGCAATATTGAAAATCCTTCAGCAATAACTTAGAAGAACAGATGAAGAATGCCACCTACAGTTAAGGACAGGAATCTTGGTCTCTCTCAGGGTACCTGTTTTGTATTTCTACAATCTGATCAAAACACAGAAGAGCATTTAATAAATCACAGCAATACCAATGAAGAGAATTAACTGATGAAGCTGGGTGATACTGCTATAAACAAAACGAAAAACTTTAGAAAGTTTATTTCTAAAGTTTAACTTTAGAACGATTATCCTTGGCATGGGCATTCAACTCATTTCTTTCTTCAACAGCATATGCAACTTCTTCCATGAGCCTATATGATATTTTTTTAAACACAGTAGTCAGTGTGCTGGTATCTCCAGGCTATGTGGAGATTTACAGCAAGGATGGTGAGAAGCTGAAATAGCGAGAGGCGCTTTACAGCCTTTTCCACCATTATGCTAAAATTCAGAGAGAGTTCAGAGGGTTGTGATTTAAGCTGAATGCACTATGCTAGAAATGGAGGTTTATCTTTCTTCTAGCCAGAGTTATTAGACTATGCAAAATGTCTCAATACAAAACATTCACTACTTTGAGATACTCTGCAGTACTGACAATAGCTGAAGACAGTCTTGAGTATTGATCATGTTGTTGCAATAGGCAATGCTAGAGCTAAAATAAATCTAAAACATTTTATTCATCTCTCTTGTCTGTTATAAAGAACTCCCACTAGGACAGCAGCACCACTGGCTATTTCAACCTAACTACCCCAGTACAGTGAATGTGATCCAATTGTTCAGATACTGACTTCTTGCCCTTCTGATACTGTCCAGCCTTGAGCCCTTTGTGACTCTGCTTTGCTTTCCAGGCAGAATGATGCATATGCTGCTTCAGAACGGTGGGTCACACAAAGAGTATCCAAGACTGTGCTCTGGGCAAATGAACACAGTGTCTGAGGTTTTGGTCTGTGGGATGATTTCCAACTTTTGACAGCAAAACAATTCTGACCAGAGTTTGCACAAACATCAGTCCCTTAACTTCTAAACCTGGCCAAGCTATGAATCTTTGGGCATTATTAAGGTGATTAAACTTGTGTATACACCTGCACCAGGTTGATGAATTTTTTTAGAAACAGCTGAGAATAATGAAAATGCAGTTTTGCTCTCTGTTTTGTCTATAACTTTGACTTTACTTTAACTGTTGATTTTCTAAAACCCTTCTGTAAATTGTGTAGAGAACTGCACCTTCCCTGCAACCTCAGGCTGAAGTTCAAAATGCTGCCATGACGGACCCCTGTCCACCACAGGTCAGACCATCCCTGACTACGGATGAATGACAGACTGAGGTCCATGGTCATAATCATGACTCAGACACCAACTCCTGGCCTTGACTGCAGTAACCTGCTTTCTTTCCTTTTCTCTAAAACAGGGATAAAGCCTGCTTTGAGAACACTATGAGATTTCAAGTTTATAAAAGGTTAAATGTAAGAACAAGGAAGTGCAGAGTAATGATTTAATAGATTTCCCCATAGCATATAAAAGTCTTTGAAAGTAAATCTGTCCCAAATAATAAAAACAAGATAAAATGCAAAAAGAATAAAAAATGTAGCAGTGACCTTTTGGGTCATTGATTTTTTTTTTGCACTTTACCAATGGCTCCATTGCCATGAGTCAGGTAGCTGGCACAGAGATCTGACTTCCTGTTTTGATTTGAAAGATTGGCTTTTTGTAATCTGGGTGTTGCTAAACCAAATCTTTTCTTCTGTGAGTCTTTACATGATAGCTCAGCAGAGACTGCAAGGCTATTGCAAGATGTGCAGTGCTCTCAGTGTTACCAAGGGTATTGTGAATGTTGTGACCTTTTTGGTTTTAGCTTAAGGCTCCATTTTCTGGAATTCTGGCAGTAAGTCTCTTTAAAAATGAAAATAAGACCAACAGTTTCAAGATCATGGGCAAACAGAGCCCAGCATATTTATACTTTGACAAAATGCTACTGAGCAGAGGCTGGACAAACCACGAGTTTGTAAGAGTGATGTAGCCATTGATTCCACAGAGAAACTGAGAGTCTTTCATTTGCACTTGTTTCCTTCAGAGTACAAGGGAAAAGGATGGGTTGAACTATTAGGTTGCCAGTATACAAACAACGAAAGAAATAACTTTATGCTGGAAATTGTGGGCACCTCTTGCTGGCTGGTATCAGCTCCTAGGTGTGTGTACTTGCTGCCTGCCAGGCTGGAGTTGGACAGCACTGTCTGTCAGCTCTGTCTGTCCTTCCATTACTTCCTTTCCCTCACAAAGCAATATACTGGTTTCATACAAGGTCAAGCCCTTTGTGTTTTTAATTTTCTTTAGGTCATTGGGAGCTGTGTCAGAAGCTTGAACTCAAATAATTACTTCTTGCCAGTCAAGATTTCTTACCACTCTAAATTTGTGTAGCTTCTGTTTCCTTTAGTGCAAGAATCAGGAAGAAAAAAGGTGACATCAGCTGAGGTCTCGGTGATTCCTCTGCAGAGCTGCAGCTGCGGTTTTGGCTGTGACTGTGCCCCCTCCAAGGCAAGGTCATTTCCTTCCTCAAAAGGCCAAGCACGCCAATGCCTGCAGCAGCAGATGGGCTTTGGGAAGGAGCTGGGTGCTCTGGTAGGCAGTACTCTAGGACAGGGTTGTGGAGGCTTTGCTCAGGAGCTTGAGGTGCAGAGTGTTTCCTACCACGCTGGCAGCATGGCCAAAGCTGCATTATCTTGATAAGAACGGAGTCATTTTTCAATGGGCAGCTATAGTGCTAAGATGTCAGGATTTCTCCTTTTCCTACATATTTTAGCAGGTTTTCTATAGCTCAAAATGTATGTTTTAATTTGAGCAAGGCAAAAATTCTGGGGAAAGGTAACAATGTCTTGGGGATTTTTGTCTCATTACAAGCCACCAGCAAAACATCCACACACTGAAAGTCAGTCTGACAGGAGCCACTAAAGGCTGTTCCATGGTTCTCAAACATGGGAGAGTGACGAAGGCTGCTAAAACCAGGGAAAACCAACACTATCTTTTGGCAAAAATTGAGGTTTTCATCACAGATGTGTGTTTCTGATTGAAGTTTTTGGAGGTGGTGAAAAAAAAGAGTATAAATTTATCTGTATCAACATAGGAAATGCAGGTTGACATTTCTTATACTGATTTTTACCCTATGTCAGTTTTCACTTAGTCAGGGTCGTGGTCTAGCACATATTAGAAGGTACCTTCAAGGGATACTTCTGAAAATTATTTTTTTTTTAATCAATGCCCATTATTCCAAAACCTTTGATTTGGTGAATAAATGCATTGTGTGGATGGCCATAACCTTCCTGGGAAAAACAGGGACCTTATAGAGAGAAAAATAAGAGGTAAATGTGGAAGTGATTAGTATAAGACCATGAGGAGCCCTCATGTCTTCAGGAAACCATGTGGCCATTTGCATTTACATCCCCTCTAACACATTCATTGTTGAAGCCTAGAATCTGTCAACAGCATAAATCAATCCCCTTGCACATAACACTGAGTTCAAGTTTATTATACCATCAAGGTGGAGCTCAGCTATCCCTGCTGTCATGCTGCTTTAAATAAGCAAATAGATGAAGCTAATTTAAATTTCATCTGGTTTTCGAGAGGATGGAGCTCTGTGCTTTTATTGCAAAGAATTTGTGTTGGATTGGATTGGAAACAACAGATCTGAGTGGGGAATTTTTTAAGAGAGGCAGAAGTGAAGGGGAGTGAAAACTGATACTGAGTTTTTATATAATGCATCAAAGCTTTGGCACAGTTATTGGCTTTATGAGTGTGCAACTCTATCTCCTAATGTGAATTAATTTCACTCTCATGACAGAGCAGTGAGTATTGTGCTGCAGAGCTGGGCATTATCTTTTGGGCCCTGGTGCAATGAGCCCAAACTGGTATGACAGACATATCCTGACTGTTGGGTTTGCTTGTTCTTTCCCTAGAAGAGAGAAGGGGCCAGCCATTTATGTTGTGGTGTGAATATATGAAAAGAATTACACAACTCAAGTGGGGATAAAACTAGTACCATGGAGACAATTCTATGGAGACAATTTTAGTACAGTGCATAATTCCCTCTGTGCCTGCTAGAAACTTCTGTAATTCCTCCCCACATTGTATAACAATTCTGAAATATCAGGTGGATGTGAATGTTTCACCTACAAGCTGCTGCACTTCTGAACTCAGAAACAGTTTAAATTTTTTCCTATTTTTTGCAGATCAGTTTCTTGACATCCATGATAGGCAGATGGAAAACTTTCCATTCCTTTATAGACACCATGAAGCAAGAGAACTCAGAAAAACATAAATTGTATTATTCTATTTTACAAATTCAACATTAATTTATGTGGCAGACCTGCTTTAAATGATCCAAATAAAACTCTGTGTCTACAGTTAAGTGTAGTTCTGTTTATCTGGGGTTTTTTTTAATATTAAATTGAAAAATGCCTTTAATCACTTTAATTGCATTGTTCTTGGGCTATTATGAAAAATTTGCTCCCTCTTGGCTGCTTACCTATCTGAGATACTCATGGTAGTGCCTGATGGTAGATCCTCAGTACAATTAACTATTTACTTTTGAAGGGCAATGAGCACATTGCCCCATATCCAGGACATTCAGCTGGAAGACCTCAATCCCTCCCTATTTTCTGGTTTGTGTCTTAAAAACTTCTACAAACAAACAAACCAAACAAATGAAAACAATTCAGCAAAGAATCCAGCACTGGTTCACCACAGAGTTGATGACAAGGAGAGGCAAGATTGAAGTTTGATGTCCTGTTCTTAGAGAGCTGGTGGGAGAGAGATTTCAGCTGAGATTTCCCACTAGTTAGCTGGTTGTTGCAGTCATTCAAGAACTGATGGTTGGAGAGAGAGGAATGGAGAAAACACTCTCTACTTCTCTCTCTGTGTTCACTGACTATTATTAGAACATGAATAGCAAGGAAATGGGCATAATCATGCAGCTGTGAAAGCTGCAAAGCATTTGGATGTTTCAACTAGCTGTGGGCTCAGGTCATGTGTGCTTGTGTTGGACGCAGCAGGCAGAAGCTGATGCTGAGAGAATATGGGTATTTGTAGGGTTTGGGAAGCAGGAGAATCAGCACTGTGGGGCTTTGGCACCTGAGCTCAAACCCACCTGTCTGTGGCAATGACACACATACTCCTCACCATTAACAAAACTGTGCTGTGTTCAGTGTCCACCTCCCAAAATCTGTAATAGGAAAAAAAGCTTCACTTTTGTTTTCACTGCTCAGCTTTAGCCTTGGCCTCTGTCAGCAGTAACAGAAAGTTATCTCTTTTGGCATGTGAAGTTTGCTGCTGCAGACCCGTGTGTTCACCAGAGCTCCTCATCAGGAGCAGCATTAATCAGCACTTTGGCAGCTCTGCAGAGCATACCAGCAAGGAACGAGCAGCCAGAGGCACTTGCAGCTGGGCACCGTGGGGCTATCCCACGGCTGATGTGGGATGTTACTTTCCTGGGAGCAGGAGCCCGGACCAGGCTGCCACTGCCAGCCCCACGCTGCTCGTGTTAGGAGTGGGATGTGGGCCGGGCTCCAGCTGCACCTCCTCATGGACACAGGGAGCAATGGTCCATTGGCCACTGCCTGCCAATGACATTAATCACTCGCTAATGTGGTGCGTGTAAACTCGTACCAAAAATAAAGACGAGACAATGACTGATTGGAAAAGGATTTTCTTTATCCCTAATGAGCCACATGGAAGAAAATCTCCTGAATAATTTATCAGCCAGCTAATGGCTGAATACAGCTTTTATAATGCTGACGAAATGGTGCTAAATTCAACCCTGATATACTCTGTGGAATTGCACCAGGGAGTAATTTGGCCCAGTCAAGAAATTGCAGACATTTTTAACTGTTTCAGTATCAAAGAGGCAGCGAATAGGTAGCAGCAATAGTTGAAGGAACCTTCAGATTGTTTGAAATGAGCGAGATTTTTTATTTGCTCATTTGTGACATTAGATTTACAAACAATACAAGAAAAGCTAATGAAGACTCTAATTTAGAAAAGATTACATGTAGCCCTTCATTCCAGATAAACTGCAGTCACAGGAAACAATAACCAACAACAACCAAAACAAAAATTACACATGATGTTATAGCTCTTTCCTGTTGCTTTATCTTCTGAAAGTAATTATTTCTTGTCATTTCCCTTTCAAGCACAGGGAACGCAACTTGTCATCTATCAGGAACTATTCATTAAAAGAATAATTTTAGTGATTATAAACTTGCAAGAAAATTTACTAAACTTTAGTGATATAATACAAGAAAATGAAGCAAGAAACAAAAACTCTTCTTGTTCCTTATCCCCTCCAGATTTGGGTCCAAATTTTGTGAAAAAGATGTATTTGAAAAAAATAAGGAATCCTAAGATAAAAGAATTGAGTAAATTTTATCAATGAAGGAAAAAGAGCCAGGCAGGATTTAGGGAGGAAGGTGTGGATATGGACTGCTCAGGAAAAGTAGCAATGGCAAAGACAGCTCACTTTGGCTAACTGGGAACAGTGAGAAGTCCTAATGATTGGGCTTTTATGTAATAGGCATTGAGTGCATAGTAATTTTAAATTTAAAATTAATTTCCTGGTAGTTTGTTCTTAATAAACACAAAAGTCACAGCATGGGAAGAAAGCAAGAGAGGCCAAACTTCATCTTCTGAGCAATTAGGATGTTTCCACCCCTACTGTGTCCTGCCACTGTGTCAAGTGTTGCCATGTATCAAGCACAAATTCTGGAAATCTGCTGAGTGCTTTGGAAGTTGAGATGGATATTTCTGCTGCAAACTTCCATCACTACTGTATTTCTGCCACAATTATCAGCGTGCGCTAAACATAAAGGCCAAATTTCATGTTATAGTAAAATTGCACATTTTCTGGGTTCAGAGCGAGCGGAGCAAAGCAACTGTCGTGTAGCAAGTTCTGCAAGCACTTTGGAGCTGGCATTTATGGGATCAGAAATGACGCTTAGCACATAAATTCGGCGTGACACAGACAGCAGGTCTGGCTCACCGCACAGTTGTTTTACGAAAGCTCCAAATCCTCCAAGTTTACAAGGACACTAAATTCTGAAAACATACCAGTTACTAAGCCGAAGAATTAGACATTTACAACTTGTGCTTCCCCACGGATATTCCCTGCGAACATAAATCGGGGAGTGCGTCACAGCTGCTCCCCTCGTGGGAGACTTTCCTCGCCTCCGCGAGCAGAGACAAGGCAACGGCAAATGCTCCCTGAGCTTCCTGGCATCCCTTCCAAATGCCACGGCTGGGGTGTGACCGGAGCCACCTCGCAGCGTTGTGCTGCCCCGCGCTGCTTCTGTTTTGGGTGGAAAGTCCCGGCTTTTGGCGCTTCCGCTGCCCCGGCGCTTCAGGCGGCGCGGGCCCGGCCCTCGCGGCGCGGCGCTGCCCCCTGGCGGCCCCGCTGAGGGAGCTGAGGGGCGAAGTCGCCTCGGACAGAGCGGGACGGAGCCGGGCACCTGCGCTCGCAGCCACCTCCCCGCGTGTATTGCGCCCCGCGTATTGGAGGTCAGCTTGGGGGCGTTTACGTGTGTATGTGCCACATATTTCACCCAGTGAGTCCCCTCGGGGGCGAGGATTAGCGGCTGGAGATCGGCTGGGCAGCCGTGTGCGTGGGAAGGGCTGCGGGCAGGGCTGGGGGGGCCGGCACTGCCCTGGGTGCGGAGTGAGAGCCGTGGGGTTTTGGGGATGAGGGTCTTGGCAGCACCGCTGGAGTTCTCCTCCTGTCCGTGCACAGAACTGAGCAAAGGGGTTCATAAATCCGCAGATGGATTTTTGAGGCCAAAAGGGACCATCAGACAACCTTGCCTCATTTTTTGCATAGCAAAGGCTGCAGAGTTTGGCTCAGATCTGCACTGTGCTTCTAATTTGCTTGCTGAAATAATCTTCCCCAGAAAAGCATCTACCCTTGATATGACAAGTAGCAAGAGTTTGGGAACTCACCACATCCTTTGAAGTGTCACCACAGTAGTTTATCACTGTCACAATTAAAATGTGCTCCTGCAATATAATTTGATTTTTTGTCTGGCTCCTGTGGCTGCACACAGGGCTCAATCATTCTGTCCTTAAAGTGAAGAGCCCTAGAATCCCTGTTTTTGTCTTTTCTGAAAGTTTTTATGTGGCAGTCAACTCATACTCCACTTTTTTTTATAAAATGCACAGATTGAATTTGCCAAGTCCCACTGTATTGTGCTTTCTCCAGCACTCAAATCACATTTGCAGCCTCTCCAATTTATCAACATGCTTTTGAAATTACTCTGCTAAGCAGTGAGTATACAGAGAGGAATGTGTGGTACCACTAGCATTATCAAATACCATTAAGAAGCTGGAATTTGTTTACCAGGTGCTGCACTTTGTAGTAGAATTGGCTATGACTAGGCTGATAATAGTTTTTTGGCCATGAATTATAAATCTTGCACGTTTAAAAGCCAATATGTAGGATAAAAGCTTCCTGCCTAGGCTTGGACTGCTACGTCAGAGAGCTCTGCAGGTGTCTGATTGAGGGGCTTGCAGACAAAGAGTTGTTCCTAAGGGACCAGGCTTTGGACTACACTTCAGTGCCTGAAATAGCTCAATGCAGATGTTTGATATGCTCAGCAAGGGCTTTTTAGGACTAAACAGAACCAACAAACTGTGGTCTTGGAGTCAGGAGGAGATTTCCATTGCTGTCTGATCTAGGAGAGCTGCTCTGTTTGGTTTTGTGGGATGGTGTTCAAGTGCCACCAGCATTCAGGTGCAAGGTTTGTCTTACAGTTCATAGGAGTTCAAGACCACAATTTGCTGTATAAGCTTTAAAGTTTTAATTTGTTTGTTTTACCCCACTCCAGCTGAACAACCTTTTCCTGCAGATTTTCTCTGCTCTTTCTGGGTTTAGGTTTTGTTTTTTCAGTGGTGTTCTGGGAATATATTGGCTACCTCTTGTCCAGATTTAATTTCCTTCTCTATGTTGTGCTTTCTGTTTTGCCCTCCTTACCCACATGTGTTCCTCTTGTTTCACACATTGTCCAGTTTATGTTGTTCTTTCTCCTCACCAACCTGTTTCCCATTCACCTGTGGCACTTACTTGGCTGAGCTGGAGATGTCTGTTCAAGCCCATTCATCCTTCTTATTCAAGGTTGTATACTTAGCTTGCTCCTGTTTGAAAGTTTGGTCATTCATTTGAGGCAGAAGCTCCAGATATTCCCTAGCTCCAAGACACTAACCAGACAGGGATGGTTCAGGCACCTGGATGCCAATAGCAGAATTCATAACCACAAGCCATCAGGAACAGAAAGGCGTTTATGCAAAAGTTTGGGCAGTTGACCTGTTGCAGGACTTTGCTGAAAAATCCTAAGAGGCTGAGTAGCAATTTCAAAGCATATCTTTTGAGCACTCTGCTGTTGAAAATTCCCACTTGAACTCCTCTCTGTAGTCAGATCAATGAAAGCAGCACATGCTGTATTTGATGGACTAGATGGAGTGAGTTGTCTCCAAGCTGTTCCTGCTGGTTTGGGTCTGTATATTAAGGGTGAGACACTTGAGAATCTGCTCATTTCTGGGTCTTAGTCATACCTGAAGATTTGCAAAAGAAGGGCAGCCAACCCCCTCCCTTCTGCAGCATAGAAATCAGATGATAATGTGATTCCAGTTAAATACCTGCCCAGATAACTCCTGATAACTCCGAACTGGCTGGTGTTTGCAGCCAGAGCTGACTTGTTGGTTTTCAGCAGTGCTTTCTGACATGATGCTATTTGTGCCTAATTGCACATTGGTTCATGGCCTGAGTCCAGGCTCTCCCACCATCCTCACTTCCTGTTATTGGCTCATGTTTCAGCTTGGCCGCAGGCAAATCAACTGTGTTTTTTCAGGCAGGAAAATTCAAACCCCACATGGGGACGAGCTTGACCCTGAACTGTGCCCTGCCAAGCACTCGGACCTCCAGGAAGTTTGGGCCAGTGACTTGAGGCCACATTTGGCCATGGCTAACAAAGACACTCTGGGATACAGCTTGTGCAATTCTAATGTTCCAATTCCCAGCTAACCAATTTCCTGAGCTGTTTTGTCTGCTTACCAGAGTTATCTCTTTTCATATGAATTCCCAAACTGTAAATGCTTCCTGCTACACTGATAAAAGGCAGTGGAGTAAGACAGAAAAGTTGTACTTTCATAGCCTTTTAATGCTTTCATAACGGCTACTTTTTATACTGTTTCAGAGAATTGTCTCATTCTGACATTTCAGTGAAACATAGAAGATCAAATTGAATAACGTCACATCCTAATGATTTTGAGTGATAAATAAGCTGAGGCATAATTTTTCTGATTCACAGGGTCAGCAGCCACCTGATATTTATAATGTGCATGTGATTAACATCAATATTTGAATATCCAGACAGGCTATACCCTAATATATAATCTGTAGATTGCTCTTATGTCAGCTGACTTGCAGTACTCTATGCCTACCAGTCATTAATATCTCCTCAATCTCTCCATAAAAGTAAATGTAATGAATAGAATTGCAAGTCCAGCTTCTGATTATGTGAAAAGCATGGGCAAAATCTAAAGATCTTGTGTATATGGGCTCTTCCATGGGGCAGAAGCAGACGAGATTCTAGAGGGCTCCTGTGCAGTAGCCATGCGTAGATGCATAGGAGAGGGTCTGTGTTTGCTGCTTACAGTGCATCCTGCCACTGGGGATCAGATATGGAATGGGACACGAGCCTGTTGCTTGATCTTCCTCTTTTTGCCCTGCTTTGTCACTAAGGTGTGACACAAAGGTGTTGTGATAGAAGTATTGCCAGCATAACAAATGAGGTGTGCCACAGCTAGAAGCACAGACAGTTAATAAATAATAGTAAACTTATTTTACGAGGGTTCATCACACTTTTAGGGCATCATCAGGTCCCATGGCTGAGAAGGGTAAGGACAATGGCAGGAATCTGGAGATGGAGAGGGAGGCTGAGAAAAAAGGATGAAGGGAGAATTAGAAGTGTAGATCCAGCCTTCTGCCTGCCAGCTCTGCCTACACCTCTGTACCAGTAAGATTACCTCTCTACTTGTAAGAGAAACAGCAAGGTGAAGATTTATTTAGTGTGAACAAAAATCAAATGTCAAATGGAAGGAGTACTTAAAAGCCTTGTGCTTTTACCTGCCTGCCTAGTGAGCTGATTGTACCCAGAGCAGATCTTTAGCTTTTCTCTCCCCACCCTCTCTGTGCACTCCCACTTGCATGCAATGACTATAAAGTCTTCCAGGTGGGTACCTCTTTGTACTGAGCACTGTGAGTCCTTGCTTTGGACTGCTGTGTCACCAGCCTTAGAAGCCTGTCAATAATTTTGGTGACTCAGTTTTGATTGAATCAAGAATAAATGAGCCAGACAATATATGCAAAATGTTATTTGAATTTGTACGACACAAAAGAATTATTCAATAAGGTCAAGCAATCCAATGCCATATTCCCAGCTAAATGTAGAATCAGTGATTTTTTGGACAAAAAAATAAATCCTTTTGAAAGGAGACTGATCATAGTGCCAGATCACTCAAATCCCAACAACAACAACAAATATATTACAAAACCCAAGAAAGAGCTGGCTGAGAGAGCTGGGGCCCAAGGCAAGCTGTGATTGTTTCGCCTTTTCTGGAGATAGAAATACCTTTTGTCTCAGAGGAAATAGAGCAGACATTCTTTGTAGCTGATTTTCTTCTGACTTCCTCTGTGCTACAGATGCATGTTTTCCTAGAGCTTTTTGAGAAACTAAACCTTTCTGCTGTGACTTCACACTTCAGCAGCTTAAGTCCAGCTAGTTCTCAATGATATCAAATTTTGCTGATGTTAACAAAAATCAACAACAAACAAACAAAAACCCTACCTAAACTTCTTTTTACTTTCCTTAACAGACCATTTCACCCAATTCAGAATATTCATGCACTCCTGCTTGTGCTTTCCTTTATGACAAAGCTGCATACTGAAGTTGCTGGTGGCAAAGTTCGTGTTTGCATTGTTTTCTTCACTGTTTAGTCTGGCATCTGTTTCAGTATCACTGCTTTGTGTTAGAATTAGCAAGGAAAAAAAGAAGCATATTTATGCAGTACAATAGATTTTCATAATAATTTCCAGTTGGCAGATCCCATCCTTCCTTTTCTTATGCTTCACTGCGACTCAAAACACTGTATGGAATGGTCTGGAGGTAAAGAAATAGAAATGAAAATCTCCTCAGGGAAAGGTTGGTATGACTTGGTTTTCGTGAAAAATCTGTCAAAGGAAAAAGCAACTTAAAAAATAGAATCTGAATTGGTAATCACTACAGGAGGAATTTATTAATCACATTGAATGCAAAAAATTAACTAGTAAACCGTGTGATGATAAGGTCATCATCATAGTCTCATGAAAATGGTCTAGGTCTTTTCTTCAGACCTTGCCTATTTAAAAGCAGATATATTAGCACACTTGTTCAATGTAATTTTCTCTCTCTTTTAAGGAATATACCAAATTTTTTGAGGTTATAGAAATACATTTACCCAGGCTGAGTTAGCTAGGCCAGGCAGCAGCAGCTTCTGCTGTAAGATCCAGAGAGATGAGTAAGGATTCATCTGCAGAGAGCTGTTGTTGTTTGGATGACATCTTTCTGCTATGCTCATAGCTGCTTTACTAAGGAGTTAGTAAAAATCTCTTCCAGGCAGTGGAGATGCTGAGATTTCCAGCCTACAGATTACAAAGCTATACGATACTAGAGACATTCAGCAGAGTGGGATGTCTGGGTGCAAAGAGGGACACCAGTCCCTCTTCACAGTTCTGTTTGATAAAAGCTGTTTAAGAAAACGTGTAGTTCTTTACTTCCAGATGTTAAAGAAATACTATCTCTTGGCTGTTCTTGTAGCTCTTGGCCTCTGAGTCTTGAGCATTGATATCATAAGTGAATTTGTATTGGCTGGTACCAATGCCAAGAAATCAAGCTGAAGGAGACTCTGTGACAAAGTTGATTTATTTTTCCAATGCAAGTCATCTCCATGAGCTTCAGATTACAAAACAACACATGGTTGACATCCCACTTTTAGGAGTTTGGCATGAACTCTTTTCCTGATGTTATGAAGATGAAAATGTATTTATTTCTACATGTGAGATTTATTTATTCCGATTTATTTATTCCCTTTCACTTCCATCTCCTGTTCATTTATCAGTCCAGGAAAGGAGCATGTCAGTTTAAAACAAACAAAATACTTGATATGTGGGTGGCTCCAGATTCACTGCAGATCCCTACAGAAGCCTTCATTGTGAAATACCCCTGTTTAGATGTGGTGAAAGCTGAGAGTTTCATGAATTCCTGTTGCCCTCCATTTGGGTGACAGTGCTGTAGTCTTTAATTGACCAGCATGATTCAGTATGTTTTGGTTTCTGTCTTGTTTCTTTTCGTACCTCCCATATCCTCAGTAGCACTATCCTTTTCAAATACATTAGCTCCCATTTAGCCTGCAGATGTATTTCACTTTGACATCAGTGGGATATCCAGAGAAATTAAATACCTTAGTGTTTAACTCTTTTATAGTCTCACTTTTGCACAAGTGGCATGATGGTTGATAGATAATATTATAGAAAAATCATCTCAGTTAGTAAGGCCTGATTTGGTAACTCTGCAGCTGCTTGTGAACTGGCCATTTGCAGGGTACAAAACTAAAAACCTGAAAGGAAAAATTAAAAGAAATGTGAATTCTGTACCATCTTCAGTTGTGGAAAGATGATTTACAACATAGGCACAGTTGTCACCCAAGAAAGACTCACTGTTTCTAACTTCTGGAAAGATACTTGATAAATTTGCAAACTGTGTGTGGGCTTTTTTCTTCTTTTCCTGGCACAGATCCTGTTAAATACACAGAGGGTCAAATGCTTGTTTTGGCCTTCCTGCACAGAGGCCAGCTGGAGAGCCGTAGTGTAACAAAGCACACTTCTCCCTGCTGCCAGTTACCTCTGCAGGAGCTCACTGGGGGCACTTGAGACCTGCTCTGCTCTCACTGGCTGCAGCCCAGCCCATATCTCTGTCCCTCAACACACTGCCAAAGGGGGCTTTTCCAAGCAGGCAGAGAAGATTTAGTATTGAGCAGTTCTGTCTGTACCATAGCAGAGTTATCTTCATCTCCATGATAAAGGCACTGGTGTGTTTCCATGTTATTTCAAGTCAGGTTACTTTTGGGTATTTGAAGTAGATGAGCTCATAATTTAGTAAAAGGAAGGATTTCCTGAAAGCAGATGGGGAAAAGACATCCAGTAGTTAGCCATTCTTGGATGTTGTGGAGTATATGCAGGCATATCAGAAAGTAAAAGGGAAAATTAAGGAAGAGAGGAGCACTTTTGTGAGAGACTGGGTCAACTGAATGGTTTGGTACTGTCACTGGACAAATTACCCCGGTGTAATTTGAGGGTATAGCTGGTATTTTTTAGCATTTAATGTATCACAATTGCTGCAAGAAGTGCATCTTTCTGTGAATGCACTCTGCTACCAACTGTGAATTTGCCTCAGAAGTAAAAAATGAGGGCAAGGAGGAATTTAAGTGATAGGGTAAAAAAAAAATTATTCACACAGATACCAAGACTTCTGTTGAATGTTCTTATCTTCAGTATGCACCTTCCTGTTTCAGATGTCTGGGTTTTAGATTTCTTTTTGAAAGAATGGCTGGCCATTGACAGTTTCCAAGTTTCTCAGTATCTACCCTTCAAACTTAAAATGGCATCAGGAATTAAAGAAGTATCCCTAGAACATATTTGTTGCATCTCACACTGGTTTTAACAGCTTCCACAAGAAAGGGGGATCATCTTTTCCCAGTGCATGTATAGACACATACAAAATGCAGTTGTTCAGGCATTTTTGCTCCTGAGGGTATGCCAGGGTGAAGTGCATTGATACAGGAGAATCTGAGATCTTTTGCTGCAGCAGATTGTTGTTACTTTTTTTAGCAGAAAATCTCTGAACCCTAGATTTAAAACTTTAGTGATGGAAGGCAGAAGAAATATAAATATTCTCTATTAAACAAAGAATTCCCTGAAGTCTGCTGTGAATAACAATTGTGTAGGAAGAGACTATCACAGCTTGAGAGGGGTGAGTGCTTCTGAGGAAACCAGGAGGCTTTACGGTCTGAGACTGCTCCAACAATAAATACACAATCAGTTCAAATTATATGGCAAACTCTTAAATAGCGTCAGTGTATTTTGGCATGAGGGCTGAGTTTAAATGCATTAAGCTTTTCAGTGAACAGTAATAATATGGCATTAGAGCATTAAGAACAGGATGAGCTTTGCCAAACCTTTGCTTTAGCTCTTTGCCTAAGGGCATGTTTAAAAGGTAATTTCAATGTGGTTTTAACTGGCTGCAGTGCTAACCCAGGAAGGGTGAGGGAAAATCTGGCAAGGACTCTTGAAGTTTTGAGGTCTTAGATTTTTGGATTACTGTCGTAGTGGGATGCAGCTGGATTATTATGTGAGCAGAGCTTTGTTGCAGCTTGCATGGCTGTAAAGTGAAAGGAGTTTTCCCAAAAAAAAAATGGAGAAGAAACAAAATAATATCTGTAGTACTGGTGTGCATATGCATGAGCCAGAATCTTTTATAGAGCAAAAGATAGCCCTTGTGCTCAGTACCTGCTAATGCTCCAGACTCTGTGACTCTGCCATATGAGGCCCTCTTCAGTTTTACAAAATACCCTTTTAGTCATTAGTTGCAGGCAGAATCCCAGTAACCTCTGGATCTGATACTGAATAAAAGCTATGATTCATCAGATGGTTAAACACATGAAATCTCTAATGAACAGAGTCAGAAAGAGACAGAAAAGGGGGTTATGGAGGGGAAGGTGGTCTGGCCTTCACAGCCCTGTGTCTGCTCAATGTTGAAGAGAAGAAGTTTCCAAGTCATTTTGTAGCCAGAGCCTAACACAGCCTTAGGCTTGAGGCAGTGATTCAGAATGGCTGGCGCTAGCCTTGGGAATACTACTGTGGAAAATTCTTAAATTGGAAAACCAAACCTCCAACTGAGAACATGGCTTGACCTTCTTTCTTTCAAGTATTCCTGTTTGAGAGCACAGAACAGGCTTTCCTTCAGGTTCTGCAGTCAATAGTCATCTAAGGTCGATCACATCTGCTGTTGTGCAAAAATTTCAAACTGATGTTCTACATTTTATAATTTAATAAGGTTCAGGTGGTGATTTGGTTTGTTTCCAGAGTGAACTGTCTCATGACCAATGCAATTGTTGACTGCTTTTGAATCATGATATTGGTGGGTGTAGTACTGCTGTCATTCAAAATAGTTTCCATGGTCTAGTCATCTCAAAACTACACTCAAAACAACTTCTCCAATAAACATTTTCAGAAAATCAAAGTTAATATTTTTTTCTGGCCTAATGAAAATACTGTAAACTTCTTAGTTAATGGTACCACATGGAATCTCTGCACCCAGCATTTGCAGCTGGCTGTACCGCAGCTTGAGCTGTATGTACTGATTGGCAGCTTCTTTGGGTGTTGGTTTTTAGCTGACTTGAATAAACTACTCTACCAAGGCTTTGAAATGTCAGAGAGGGACCTAAAAGCCACCTCAACAGTATCAAATCAGGCTTCCAGCCTACACACTCAGCAAAGGGAGTACCAACACCTCCAGGTTTTACCCATTTATATAAATTAATTTTAATATAATTTAATTTAATGAAGAAATTCCATTGCAGCACTAGTTTATTTATTGTGATATCCAAATTTTCATATGAGCTGTTGTATTCTGAGTATTGTATTCTTCCTAGTTATTCAACAAGATGAGATATTTTAGCGTTGTCTTGAGGAGTTTTCCTATGTGTGTCACCACACAAATGAGCAGGTTTCACATGGGGTTCTTTAAGACAGACTAAATAAAACGCTCAACAACATTGCCAGGACAGTGTTACTGTCCTGGCAATGTGCACTCTGTGTACTCTTAGGACACAGGGTCAAGAATGTCTCATAATTTCTAAAATTTTTCTGGACTCTTCCAGGATGTAAAACTCCATGGAAATATAGGCCACTTTGGAACTGCTAAGGTCATGTTGTACATAGAACTGATTTTCATGTACCTTGGACTTTCTGGAAAATTTTCCATTATCTGAAGGTGAATTCATGTGGAATTCTTGCATAAAATTCTAGATGGATATTTCTATAACGTCTAGATTCATGCCAATTACTTTTTTTTAAGCAAGCTGTTTTACCTGAGAGAGCTCAAGCCTTAGCCAATGCCTCTGCAATCTACAAATATTAGATATTTCATTTGAATTCTAATCCAGAGAATAAAATGTCTGTGACTTTTGCAGTGTTCTTCTATGGTGACATTTTGAATTAGTGCTCCTGTATTGAGGAGTCCCTTGAAATATGTCCCTACAGTCCCAGAGCATAAGAGAATAAAGTAATAATGAAAAACACAGATTAAATTATGTAGCTCTCCAAGCCTTAGCTTTTCATTTCTCCACTTTGAAGTTAGTGTTTTAAAATTGCTTTTTTAGTGATATCTATTAAAGATCATGTTTCTACATGTATCTATCTATCTATCTATCTGTCTGCCATGATTGGTAAATCAAGTATGCAAACAATTGATCTGAAAAGAGAATACTTAGATATTTCATAGTCTATTCAGTACAGCCATAACAACATTTTGTATAAGAACATATTGTTCAAAGCTGTAAAAAGAAAAACATATCACACAAAATGACAGAATAAGGGCATTACTGCAAAATCAACATAAAAAATGAGGAGGAGAACATGCCAGAGATGATGAACAGATACCAGAACGCTGCTGTAATGGAATTTTTCTTTTGTCTATGAACACTGTACAGAATTTTCTTCCATAAGATCTGGATTACATTCCTTTTTTTTTTTTTTTTTTTTTTTTTTTTTTTTTTTTTTAACACCACATCTGGGTAGACAGGATGTTTTCTGAGGAAAAAAAAAGCTTATTTTTGTTGGAAAAACATCTGATGCCTTATGCTGCAAGGAGACTTCTGTAGCTGTACATCTTTTGTGACTGTGACCTCTTTGGGGCAATGTCTCTTATCTCCTTTAGTATGTAAGATATACCCTACACATGTGGGGCTTTGTTCATCATTGCTCATCTTTGCTTTGTCTACCTTGAGCCTTTTAATGAAACATGGAGTCTGCTTGTTTAGTATGCTGTGCAAAGAGCTGAGATAGCCTGTTCCAAAAGAAATTCATGAAACGAACTCCTTCTTGGGGCCTCTGAGGTTTGTTCTTTCTCACATGCTTCCATTGTATCTGAAATAAATAGTTTTGAGTAAAAGCACACAATGGTTCTTTGTGCATGAAGAAATTGGTAGCTGTCTGGATTTTAATTTCAGTGAACAAAGATTTTTGCACCCTTTTTTTTCTTGCACATGAAGCCAAAGCAATTGTCATCTATTTCTTAGAACCCATTGTACAGCACCCACATCTTACCCTGTAATGACCTGGAAACAATTCTATAGGTGAAAGAACCCATCTGAAAAGCCTGAGAGTTCCATAATGATGGCCAAAACAGAAAATCATGTGTTTTATAGGTAAGTGGCCTATCTGTGAAAAACAGCAAATTCCAGATTTTTCACGGTATTTTGTTTTTACAATAAAGTTATTTAAAAATGCTCTTTAAATTCTTCTCTGGTTTTGTCCTTAGCTATTCATCAGCAATTATGTTCCATTTTCTCTCAATTAACCTGAATTCATTGAAGGCAGTTCCTTTCTAGGCTACCTGCATCTAGACTCTCTTATTAGGAAGAAAAGCCCCTTTTCACAGCTCACCACTCAAGTTTTGGCAAAAGGTGAAATTGCAGCCATGAAAGACTTTTGATCTTTTTGTCCTCCAGTTTTGTTCCAGCTACATGCATTCTGCTCTAGTACACTTGCAGAATTTGCTGAACAGCAAATGGTGCATCAGCTAATTCAAACCTGGAGATAAAATAAGCAAGGCAACAGTTCTTGAGAGTGTGAGAGATATGAAATCAAACAGACATTAAGGAGGTTTCAGCAACTCAGACTCAACTAGGTGGAGCAGTGGCAGCAGCAAGCAGCCAAATTCAAGACAAGGGACAAAGATAAGCTGTGACCTGGTGGTGATGGGTGAGCGCTGGTGAAGTTGGTTTTATGCCTGTTTACAATCATCTGCTATTGGAGAGATTTGAACAAACAAGGAAACAAATTATAAAGCAGAGACCACTGTGAGGTGTTGAAACCCTCCCTGCAAATGCTCCATTTCTTCTCCTGGAGCTGCAGTGCTCCCAGTGTAGGTGCTGACAATGATGGCAAAAGGCAGAAGAGCAAGGAAGCCTTGACTTCTGTACAGCATTGCTCTGCTCTGCTTTATCCTCACGCCATTTCCAGTGAGGTCAATCCACCTTCTGAAGGTGTTGGCAGAATTTTTTTTTCCCATTTCTTGCAATTTGAATCTTCTCTGAAGAGAAAAGGCATAGCTTCTGGAGGAAGGGAGAGAGAGAAATGAAAACACGCATTTGGAAAATCCTTCACAATATTCATGAAGTTTTTTTAAAGAGAAGACAAAGTGATGAAAGACAAAGACAAAAGGGTGAGAACTTGCTGTGGACTTGAAGTGAACAGTACTCAGATATATTCCTGGGAGGAATGTCCAGGTGGATGTTCAAGCACTGCATGAAACAAAGGATATCTGCAAGTGATTTGTTATGTAGTATGTAGGATCAAGCTTTATTCCACCAAGTGATGTGTGGGTAAGGACACCTGGCAAGTGGAAAAATTTAAGGAGAGGTTCCAGTGCGTTCTTTCAGACAGTTTTTGTCTATTACAAATTCCCCAGAAATTGTTTCCTGTGTGTGCTTTGTTTTTAAATGCATAGAAATACCAATTACTTTCCAGATCTACATTTTGGCAGTTCAGAGAGAGGAAGAAGGTGTACAAGGTTAAAAGAGTCAACTCTGAATCTGCTCTTTAGAGCTTCTCACATGCGAAGCAAAACAATTACATGAACTGATAAGAGGACATGAATGAAGTAGGAATGTTTGCACTCAGAAATCCAGGCTATCTGTCCCATTAAGATTAGAGGAAGTTGTCTGAACTGGGGGTATCAGTGTGTCCTACTTACAGCAAAATGGCAGATGCAGAGTTTGGAGACTTCCATCGATAGCAATACAGTACACAGAGTGGGAAGGAAATAAATCCCTCCAGGTGTTATCCAGGAGAGCTGTTCCTGGTGTCATTACTGCTCCTGATATAGGAGCTGCCGTGACAGTAGAAGGGCAGGGTGGTGAAAAAGAAAAAACACAGTTTGTCCAGAGAAAGAGTCTTCAGCATTGAGATTTTCAAGCCATGAGGTTTTTCCATTCTTCATTGACCAAATTGGGCACAGGACACATGCAGCACTTTGTCCAAAAGCTCTCCTGAAACACAGAGGTGCCTTTTATGTTAGTTCCAATTATGTTGGCAGTACATGGCGTTTATGAGCAACAAGATTGCTGTAGGACAAGAAATGTTTTTAATGAAAGTATTTAGTCCCTGAAGCAATTGTTTTGTGATTTCCTGGCAAGGACATCTCTGCCCCAAAGCTTTCCACTGGAAGGCAGAAACAATTCTGATGTGAGTGGTAAATACCCTGCTGTAAAAGACTTGACTTTTTCTCAGTTTTTAGGCATCCTGTGCTTTCAAAGTAAGCAATGTGTCTTTAATAATGTTGTGACACACAGAAGAACTGGGAACAAAATGATCTTTATTTTCTGGCTGTAGTAATGTGACATTCTTCTGGCTGAGGTTACAGCCAGTTACACTTTATCCAGTGGCTCTTACAGTTATTGTTATAAAGCTTTATCCTTGCTATCATCAGGATAGTGCTGAATTAATTTTTTCCTATTCTCACAGTGTTGCAGCCAACAAGACCCCCATCATTCTGCCAGACACACTGGAATTGTATTTTGTAGTTTCAAGCAGATTCTGTGAGAACCTTTAGCCCACACAGAAAATTTTGCTTAGATTTATTCCAGTATAAACCAATACCCCAGTTCAAAAAAAAACAGAGTATGGAGTTGCATGTTTGCAAACTGAGCACAATGTACATGTGTTTACAAAGTATATAAAAAAAATCCTATCATTTTACTGAGGCTATATTTACAGGCCACCAGGCACTTTCCTCTCTCCTGAGAGTTTGGAGATAGTCTTCAAATGATCCTTAGATTTACAAGGCATAAAAATAAATTTGGAGCTAATACAGGCAGATCCCTGGCAGGGTTTTCTTTCACTCTGCCCTACGTAACCATGGGTGCAAACCAGGGCTAATGTTTTTGGCTGTGAAAAGGAGCTTATGAAAACAGCACCACAATGTTTTGTTCAGGTTGTGTGGCCATAGTCAAGTTAAAAGAATAGCACCAGTATTATTACAATAAGTTGTCTATACAAAGAATTTGCTGAAGTAAAATGGTAATTTTTTAAGAGTTAACATTTGCAATAGGACTGGTCTTTATGTTCAAGAATAATTATTGCACTCGATGAGAAAATGAAGGATCAACCACTTTTAAAGATTTCTGAATGTTACGTCAAATTCTCATCTCTGTTTGTGTATTAACTTTTTCTAACAGAAGAGAGCAAGGCAGGATCTCTCCTTTTGCAGTTCCAGGTAACATCAGAGCAGATTGCTGAAGATCAAGGCATTTTCCAGCCTGCAGATGTCTGAACCTGTGTCCACCAGGATCTGGCATGCACATCCTTGCAGCCACATGCCATAACAATCCTCTTCCTCAGGAGTCTGCTGCCATAAGGTGTGCCAAGCAATGCCCAACTTGCACCCTTACTGAAAACAGCAAGAAAATTACTGGGAAGGGACAGGTCCATAGTGCTCCAGAGGAATAGCAGCAGCTCATGTTGGCCTTCTTCAAATGTTGGCATTTTAACTAAAGAATTAGTTCTTCCACAATTAACCCAATCCTATAAACAACCAGTATTCAAATCTGGTTGATAACTCTTATTCTACAACAAAGGAGAATTCAGGAACACAGGAAAAAAGAAAAATTGGGTAAAAAGGTTAACCATAATGGTACTGTTCAGGGAGAATGAATAACTGAAACATGGCCCTAAAAATCCTATACTCATTAGTAGTGAAAAACAGAGTTTATTATCTATCACAGTGATATTCTGCACCAAGAAACTCTGTTTCCTGATGTGGCAATTGATTACAGCGGAATAAAAGTTGCACGTACATCTGAAGAGTTATCTCAGTGGTTTTCACTGAATTATTTGCTAGGGTGAGTAAAAAAATATCAAGCTGGTCTCATCCTGTCCAAACATTTCTTGTCCTGTTTGAAACTGTGTTTTCATTCTTCTTAGAAGCATCTCAGTTTTATGCAGTATGAATTCTTTGCTTTCTACCAGAAGACCTTCTGGCACCTGAACTTTTTTTTTACTGAATGATTAATTAGGTTGAATGTTCCAGTTTTTCACATAGCAAAACGCAATACCCAAATTTGCTTCAAGTTGCACAGGATCATTCAGTGAGTAATTTCTGCAGAGTCTTCTCTGGCTGCTGCTAGACTAGCAATGAAGCAGGCTAACATTGATTAGACACTTTTTACCTGCCTGTCTGAGGACAGACACACCAGCACTTTTCTAGAATTGATGACATTTGGATATCTGACAGATGGAAATGATTTGAAGATAAGTGGCAAACTGCCCATCAAACAGGCAGCAAAGTTTTACTGATATCAGGCTTTAAGCCCCCTTGGACTTTTGCAGCAACCCCAAAATGCTGAGTTGCAGAAACATAGCAGGAAGCAGCACACCAGGCTGACAGCAAGGATGGGAAGCAGCAGCGCTCCTGAGCACTTGGAGGCAGAGAGGAAATGAGGGAATGGTGGGTCATTGCAGGTCTGGACATGCTGACTTGAGCTCAGAGTAATCCTCTCTTCCCCAGGACTGTCCTCCCCTTCTTTCAGCAATGGCAGCTTTCAGAAGGACACTGCACAAAACTCATCCTTTTCTCTTTGCTACCTATAGCAGTAAAGTTGTAGGAAGATCTTGGGGTATCAAAGTTATGACATCCCACTCCTGAAGGAGTATACCAAATATACCTCAGTTTGTGGAACAGCCATGGGGATCCTAGTGGGACTAATGGTATTTCTTTGGCCACATGCTTGGAAGAAAAACAGATTAAAACATTGTTACTTTTGAAATAAACCAAGAATTTACATCTCTTTCAAACTAAGCCAAAGCTCTTTGAAACACAGGAAAGTCAAAATAGGTTTTTCTACGGTTTCCTCTGTTCTCTCATTTGAAGGCAATGTTTCAGTTAGCTTAGCTGTACTTGGTACTTGTATGGACAGGAGCCAGCGGCCAAGAATCTGTAAGGATTGACAGCAACGGGAGAGAAAATTGGGAGAGGAAAAAGAGGACTATGCTTCCTCAACATTTTTAATGAAGTGCAGCAAATTTAGAACAGCAAATGCATGTAGAAACTTGTTATTCAAAAGCCTACATTGACTAGTTAATGGGAAAATCATGATTTATTTAGAGAAAATTATCTTGTGCAATCATTTAGGTCCTGGTTTATTCAGACAACCCAAGATGATTTTGGCATCTGGTGTTCTTGGTACAGAAGAACCCTGGCCAGCTTCATACCTCCCATTGCCCTCCTAGCAGATGTCTTTTATGGAAGCAGCAATATCCTTGAGGGAGTTTCATGGTAGGAGGAGCAGTCAATGAATGCTCCAAGATAAGTGTGTGTGAACTGAATAGTGTGGTGTCCCCTCCAAACTAATCACAGTGCTATGAGCAACGAATGCCCTGAGGTATAAATTAATTCAAGATGGTCTTGCAAATCAGTGTGGTGCCCTTCACATGGTTATACACACCAGCAGCAGTTGCTCTAGCTGCTAAAAACCTGTGTTGTGTTTTACGTTCAGCTCTTCTGGACAAAAATGTCATTTACCCCCTCTCTCAATGGTATTGGTTTTGCAGACTTGAATTTTGGAAGAGCCTTCTTGGAACAGGTTTTCAATCTCATAGAGGCTGCAGCACGACAAGGGACAGGCATTCATCAGGACATCCCTTGGGGATGTCACCCTTTTTGTCTGGTGTGGTGAATGTATCCCTTTGAGTGGTCCCTGTTGCTTGGCTGGAAAAGAGCTGCACTGCATCTCTGGCTTCTCATATATTCTTCTGTACAAGTGGTACAAAACGCAAAGAGGAAATACAAAGTGTCCAAAATAACCTCTACAGTTGTCAAAGTGAGCAACTATCCCTCAATCAGGAAATGGGTTTTTTTGTGTGCTCAGGGCTTTTGGCATCTGTGCTGGTTTGTGCTTCAAGGGCTTGAGTTCACTTCCAAAAGAAGCAGAGGGATGCGCCCACTTTTAACTGCTTCAAAGTAGTGGGTACAACTGGGAGTATTAATAAAGGGAAAGTGGGAAGGGAAGTAAACCCAGGAAAACAGTATAACAAAATGTTCACTTCCCTCTACCTGGACTGTTCGTGTAAGCAGAGCCTAAAAAAGCTTACCAAGCCACATTTTCAAAAAGAAACAATGAAGTTATTATATTGACATTCAGACCATATCAAAAGAGCTTTTTCTGCATTTTCATGTGGGTTTGTTTTTTAAAGGAAATATTAATGAAATGCATTGCAAACTTAAGGCCTGCTTCTGCTTGAACTTTTTCTGGGAGCATGGATGTGTTCCAACACTGTGAAAGTAAATGGGAGGAGTATGACAGTGACAGGATGGGTCTGGGCCTACAGGAAAATCCAGCAAATGCTGGCAAGTTGACAGGGGAGCTGTGCTTAGTAAGGTAATTTGTAACCACTCTTTGGTGTGGACAGCTGTGCAGTAGTTCTGTTGCAGAATCAGATCTATAAACCAGACATTATAAATATAGTGTACTGTTAGGCCACTGCTGGGGGTAGAGGGTTTTCTGGATTTGATAATATATAACACCTAAAATGGTTGTGCATTATTTCCCCAAACTGTAAAATCGTAAATTATATTATTTTAGAGTTTTATATTTATTATAGAGGTATTACCATGTTTCCTGTCGTTGTTCTTATGGTTTCTTATCGTAGCCATGATTCAGAGGAGCATTTAGAAGATATACTTTAGTGTACTGCCTTTCCAGAGTGTTATTTAGACTTAGTTTTCAATGGGCTTTTTTTGTTAATTAGAGATGCAGATACAAATTAGGGTATATGGGCTTTTGAGTTCAGGGATATATGGGCAATCGAGTTTGACTTCAGGGGATGTCAAATGAGTTGCTTTGACCAAACACTGAAATTTCAGTGTTTTCTTGTGAAGTGTTGAAATGCAGGAATCAGTCCCAGATCCGATCCAGTTCTCTCGACTGCTTTTCTTCCTTGGCTAAGCCTTTGAACAGCTTCTGTTGAGCATACAAGGTTTGCTACCATCTCCAGCATGAACAGAGTTGGCTAATTTCTGAGTAGTTGTAGTATGAACAGTCTGGAAAATGAAATTCAGAAGTGAATATTCTTTTTGTGTTGACAGTCTGCTTACAAAAACACAGCCCTGTGGGACGAAGTGGTGTTCTATAAAAGTAAGCACATACACTATGAACTGTGGTTGGCAACATTTAATAAATGCTGTGGTTTAGGAAAGGAACATATGTTTTGTGTGAGAGATTTTCCTTTAGTCCTAAATTAAGTGATGCTATTTCTTGTGCACTTTCAATAAGAAATCCCTGCAGGGTTAAAATTTTCTACTGTTTGCAGTCCTTTTCCCCCTCAATTTTCCCTGAAGAATGAGCTTTAGAGTGCCTAATTCTCACTTCTAGACAAATTAAGAAAGGGAAAAAAATACTCTTTTTAATTTTTATTACAGATATTTTGTAGCCCAGCATGTATTCATACAATAGAAGTATCAGCTCAGAGAATTCGGAAATTTGACTGAAAATGTCTGCTAAGAGGTAAGCAACAGTAATCAACTAGCACATTATCTGAAAAAGTAAATTATGTGTCCAGCCAGACTAACTATGTTAAAATGAGTGGCAGGAGAAGATGTCAAGACTTTTTTCTTTATGACCTCCATTGGTATGTGTTGATTTTTTTTGGCACTGCCCCAGGCCCCAAGTGTATGCAGTTGAACAAGGGGAAAAGGCAGCAGATTTTATTGATTCATAATATGGCTTGCTGTAGTATTCTGAGGGAAAACAAAAGGCTTATGTTAGCTATAAGGCAGTGTAATATATATTTAACTGGTATAAATTATAAGGTTGTCTCTCCTTAAGAGTATAATATATAAGGTTGTTTCAAAGAGAGTCTGACGTGAAAAATGATCAAAGCACTGTCCAAAGTAGACAAATTCATCAAACAGACCCAGTTATTAAAAGAACACAAACTTGTGTATGAATTATTTGCTCCTGCTCAGTTTGAACAAAGGTTTCTAACCATTCCCAGTCTGAGATGAAGGGTAATTTTGTACTGAAGACAAACACCATGGCACATGATGGATTGCAAAATGGATCAGGCAACCTGACTCAGTTTTTCTCCTAGATGTTGTTTCCAGCCAAGCTTTCTGAGGCTGGGAAGCATCACTTTCTATGAAAGTTGGGTTTCTTTTTACTTAATATACTGTGGGATTTGTATAGGTCCAGATAACTTCCAGAAATCCCTGTCTCTCTCTTCTGTCTTCTGTCCTGAAACTGGCCTTTTGATGTCCTTGAGCACAGCAGAGCTCGATACAGCAGATACACTGAATTGTCACGGTGCATGATAAGGTTTGTGCATGGACAGGTCACTGTGTCAGGTCTATCTTTGACATTGATCAAAATAGAAAAATCTTCTGTCAGAGGGAAGTTGCAGCATCACTTCTGGGCTTTGATGGGTCTTTACAGTGCCTTCAGAAGGAGACAGCAAAGGCTGAAGACTGGAATGGAGGTGCCATGTAACAAACGGGATCTCGGTGTGTTAGGGGGACACTGCATGGGGACAACAGTGGTTATTCTGGGACAGGCAAAGGGCAACTGACTCCATGAGACCAGACAGAAGCCCTTGGTTGTGTAACAATGAGTCTGGTGTATCAACATCTTAGATCCTCTGGAACCAACCTAAAACCTATGTTACCTCTTCCAAGCACCAAGAAACTAATGCTTCTCAGGAAAAACTGTTATTTGTCCCGTGCATTAATAATTTTTAGACAGGAATTGATACGTGACCAAAATAAAAGTGCTCAAGAATAATCAGTTGAATAAAAAATCTTGAAGTTATACACATGGCATGAAGTGCTGTAGAATTTGCCAAGCTATCTAAAATGTAGCTTAAATGGGTTATGAATACCTAGGGTGAAATTTTGGCTCACTGAAGAGTGGGAATTCTGCCATAGATCTCAACAAGGCTAGAATTTCTCTCTCTTTAGTCTCCCTCTACTTATTTTATTAGCTATTCTGCTTGCTGATTGCATGCATTTTTATTTTACATGGAGAGGTTGCATAAAGTCAGAATATAATATTTCACAATTGGCAAGACACCCTCCATCCTGCAACTGCAGTTGTAGTTGTCTGTGGGGAAGCAGTGAGTGGCTCAGGGCCAGCACACTGCAGCATTGAGGAGGGGTTTTAAGGGAAGCAGAGCAGCCATGGAGCAGAGAAGGAAAGGGGCCCCTGCCTTGAATTCTTCTATGTGAGAGCCAGAAAGAAGCTGCAGCCATCTGTACTCCTAGATGCTTCCTTTATGTAATCCACAATGTAAAACAGGCTGCTGCAGGGGTCATTCAGGCTTTTTTTTTTTCCCAGTCGTTATTCAGTGTGGGCTGCCACTGTTTGAATCTTTCTCCAGCCCACTCATTGCATGTGTTGACTGTGGAGCTAGAAAGCTGCTCCTAAAGCTAAGAGTGAGATGATCTGTGCTCCTTCTGCTGCCATCTTCTACAAGGAGTGTTCTATGCACACTGTGTGATGCTTTGCTGGTGACTGGGGAAACACAGCTAATAGATGCACACAAAACTCCTCTGGACAAAGCTCAGCCTTCCAACTTACTGGAGCAAGGCTCCATCTCTTCCTTCAGCAAATCTTCCAAACTAATAATCCTTATTTCTTTGTAGGGGAAAGAAGAAATCTTGTGAAAAATACACTCGGTATGTTTATGGCTCATGGTCCTCTGCTAGCTTTAGTTAACCATTTCAAGAAAGATTTCTCTGAAGACAGAAGGCTTTCAGGGGCAGGCCAGCCCCTCAAAGGCAGTGCCTGCAATGCTTTGAGTGCCCCTTTGCTCACAGCTCTGGTCCCAACAAAGCTGCAGTCCTCAGTGGCGTTGCACTGTATCATGTTATATTTGCTGTCCTTCTGGAATGCTTTTTTCCTGTATACTTTATTCAGATTTTGGTCATATATTATCTGCCTTACAACTCGGCACCCATAAAAATTTATGAATTTGTATTAAAACCAATACTTGATTATGTCAGTGTTTATGAGGCTTCCCATGAGTCCCATATTCTTCAGTGGAATCTAGCTATAGCCCCTCATAATAATAATAAAACAGGCCATATTTCACCATTTCTCAGTTAACATGACTCACTGCTCTCAATTACAGTAGCTACCAGCTCACACTTCTGTTGACTTTAAGGATTTGCTGCCTTGTAAGGGTCTTTGCTGATCTAAACACACATAGACATTTATTCAGTGGGCCTCCTTAACTGGGCTAGAAATAGCTGTGGGTGTATTTTTCCCTTTTCAGAGAACAATGTCTAACTACATTTGTTCATGCAGAAGTGTGTAGTGACTCATAATGAATGTGTAATTGTGGGTTTATGTACTGATAATAAGAAAAAATTGACACCACTAGGGCCTTTGTGTTGGCAAATGCTCTGGATATGGGGACCAAATGAAAAAACAAAGAAAATAAACTGAATATGCTTCTTCCTCCCACAGTAAGGCTCTTCTTATTTCCACCCTTTACTTGTCTAGATCAGCCTTAAGTACTTCATTCTGAGGCTTGATGCAGAATTTGTGTGGAGTGCCAGCTTCTGGCTTTTGCAAGGGAGCGTGTTTCACCTGAAGTTAATAGTTTAGAGTCTGGTTCTGGTATTATGCAGTTCTTTTATCTTCATTATCCAGTTTTTTAAAGCCAAACCAATGTATACACTAATCATAAAGACTAGTAAGACTCCACCCTTTTAAACCAGACATCAGTGAGTGTGGGGGATTTCTAAGCTTTAGTACTAGCAATGGTATTTGCTAGTAACATTCTGCTTCTGCCAGGATAACAGCAAGCTGTACAACATACTTGCAATATAAGATTCTTGCATCCTAGGAACAAAAAGATGCTTTAAAAAATGAATCAGGGAAATAACTTTCTATATAGATAATGATATACATAAAATGTAAACCACACATCCTTGTTTTCCTAATTCTGAATAACATAATGACTACAGGACTTGGAGGTACACAAATGGTATATGTGAAACACAGGAGAAAATTTATCTTAATCCCCATTTTTTACTTCCCATAATGTAGCTATAATATTTCTGTAATATGGGAACTCCACAGGGGTAATTTTTGCTGGTTTGAAGGATGCGCTTGATAGAAGTTGGTTCCAGAAGTTACAGCTATACATAAATTTAAATGAATATATAACATATACATAACTTTTAGCCAACAGTTATATAGCATTGTAACATGTTTTATGGAGACATAAAGCTGTTATGATTCTTGAACTTTTTAGTTCCTTCTGTATCAGATTGTATATCCAGGAAAAGAACAGATGACTTATGTCTAAGTTTAAATGATTCTGAAGTTATAAATTTAACAGATGTAGATATCACCACTACTACTCCCCAGAGATGTTTCTCATATCTCAAAATACCTTGAACGACCTAATTGTCTCAAGATAGTGATGTAAAAACTGTTCAGGATGATAGGTTGTACTTTTTCCAAGTCAAACTAAGTTCCACTTCAACAGAAAGCATTTATTGCATTCCCAAACCTTGAGACTGTTGGCAACAGTAGTATGTTGCATTTTGGCAAATCCAGCAGGGCATATCTCCATAGCCTATGCAAAAAACAGGGATTTAGAATATGGACCAGAAAGGGAAAGAAACTGGTAATTTCTGTAAGTTCTAGTGCATTAGAGCAATCTTAAAACCCTCTTCTGGTATTTGTCCTGCCAAAAAATGTGGACAATGAAAGATCAGTGTTTTTGAAAATGAGTCTCTGAGTCATATAAAAGTTGGGATATAGATGCACAAGAGCAAATAAAAATCACGTAGATCAGGAGAAGGTTACACCTATTGCAGTAGAACAATTAGACCATGTTGCTCTTTTATTCAAAGCAGGACTTGGAATCTGTAGATTCCATTTTAAAAGGATATTTCCTAAGTGTCAGATGGTCAGGATGTTGTAGTTAAACTTCTACTTTTAAGATTTCAGGAAAGAAGCTGAATGCACATTTTCCTTGCCTGCACAGCATTCTGACTACTTGGTACAGAATATAAAAAAGCCAGGATATTTATTTATCTTCCTTATCCTTGCAAATGTCATCAATTGTGCAACTTGTCTTTTACATCTTTTGAAGTAAAGTTCC
Organism: Pyrgilauda ruficollis; assembly: GCF_017590135.1. Taxonomy (NCBI): domain Eukaryota; kingdom Metazoa; phylum Chordata; class Aves; order Passeriformes; family Passeridae; genus Pyrgilauda; species Pyrgilauda ruficollis. The sequence goes on along the minus strand of NW_024525489.1, from coordinate 5,028,057 downwards.
TCTGGTGAGGATATGGCAAGAGCTGGTGGCACTCCCTCATACAGTTGTGTACATCAGAGCTAAAATACAACTCGCCCCAGCTTGTGCTCGCACTCTCTGCTAGTCTTCTTCCTACAGTTAAAGAGTTTCTGCATGGCTGTGCAAAGGCTTTAAGGGATATGTGGATGACTGTGCAAAGCTGAATGGCAGTCTAGATATATAATTATCAAGTACACAATTTATTTCAGGAACATAAATCATGCTCCTTTATGGAGAGAAATAATCAAGTTAGTGTCATTAAATTTTATAAAATATAAGGAACTAATTTCAAGGCCAAGATAAAAATGGCCTTCCTTTTAATTATTTTGCTATTACAGACTTCCTTTACTTTTATTGCACTGTAATTGTTAACTGGAGACAATTTTAATTTAAAATACGATCCTATTTCCCCAGACAAAAACTAGAAGAATCCCTATTAGGCACTCTGCTTCGTATTTGCAAGTAAGAGCTTGTAACATCTCCACCTTGTGGTTGTTCATCTGAGTGATGAGCTTAGGCTGCCACATCTCACACCATGGGTATCTCGGCTCAGGGACTCCAGGTTCTCTGAACATACATTTCATGCATTGAGGACGTCTACTAAGAGAATCTTGTGTTAAAAAAATACATATATTTACATAATTTAGATTAAAATCAGTTCTTCTTTCATACTTTTTATTAGACATTGTTAAAATTTTGTATTTTAGACAACATTAATAATTAAATTCAGGGATCACCAGCTACACAAGCAATAAGCATATAGGATAACTAAAACTGTTCAACTTGAAAATAATTATTTCTTACATAAAAAATGCCATAAAATCAAATAAGACAACCCAAGGGCTCTGTCAAGCAGATCAATTACTTTTTACTCCTCAAAATATTTGCAGATATCCTATATTTGATGAAAAGAATGTACATTACACAGAATAATTCTTACTCTGTGGAATGGGAGAATGTTATTGTCCCCTTTTCACAAGGGGAAGACCAGCTGAAGAGGGAACTTGTCCTTTCACAAAATCACAGGGAGAAACAGTGATGGAAAAGAAGAGTAGCCCAGACTTTCTGTTTTATAGTTCACAGCTTATTATATTAGATCTTCCATCTCTCATCCTGTTATGATTTATTAATAATATCAGGAAATTGTCTACTCAACTCTAAGAAATCTTAGGTCACAGGTATTAACTCAGCACTAATTGCAGAAGTTGAGCGGTGTTTTTTTTTTGTTTGGTTGTTTGTTTTTAACATTTTACTTTTTTTACTTGCAAATGTAAGAAAAAGGTCCTTTGATATTTCTGGTATTTCCCCTGTCACAGTCAGCCAGAAGAATTAAGACATAAGCTCTTTTGTGGTATTTTGTCACTTCCTGTACACCCCAGAATTTTAAAATGCAAGTAAGGCAAATAAGTAAGTGCAATTGTTTTATCCGGGCTTTCTAAAATGTCTCAAATTCTTCAGCTTGATATTCTAATTGAAGGCGTCCCAACCTCTTATTTCCAAGAAGGAGACTTCTTTTATTTTCCTTTTATTTTTTCTGTCAGAGCTCTTTTTTTTTTTTTTTTTCTGTCCTATTGTATATTTATGCATAGAACATTCAATTTAGGAGGACTCAAAGGCTCAAATACATCTCTTCTAGCTCCAGGCACCACAGATAGCAACAAAACTGCCTCTAGTCATAAGCCTAGAAATTAGATTTTTTTTCCTATCTGAATAGCCTTCCATAGGCACCAAAACTTACATGGTGCAATTCCTGGTGGCAGCCTTGCAAAAGCATCAGTATGGATACAGCTATGGTTCAATGCTTAAAAAGCTGATAACAAAAAAAATAGGCACAATTTAATTGTCCCAGTGAGTGTGTAAGATTTTGAATAGCTGAAAATGGTCAGTAATAACAGTCCAAACTGGTCCAAAGAGTTATATGAAATGGCACTCCATGGGTAAGAGACTGGCAAGAGATCAAGTCTTGGAGAGTTTTTGTGAAGTTCAGAGATATAAATCTGACAGAGGAGGAAAGGAAGAGGTTTTGACAACAATAGCAGGTGTATAACATGCATATGTAATCTGTGCTTCCTAAGCAGGAGGAGGAGTTTTGAGCTGGGGAAAGAAAAACTGGAAGAAGCAGCTGTGAGGATGGTGGTTGATGAGGAAAAGGGGGAATGTGGCCAAAATGGAACAGACTAATCTAGCTGAATCGATCTTCACTATAGGTGTCAACATTTGAGCTGGTCATCCCAGCTTCCTCAATGGGGCATTCTCAATAGATCATTCAGAAAGGGCATATTCTTCGCTCATAATTACACTTTACTACTTCCTATTTCTTTTTCACATTAATATTTCCTATTTATTTTTCTAGTCTATTCTAAAAAAAATATTTTAGAAAAACACTATTTTTGAAAGAAAATGCTTTACTTGCAAGCACGTGAACTAATCATGGACTTTACAGACAATAAAGAAGAAGAGACACTCTGAGGGCATGGTTAATACCCCCATGAAGTAGTAGCATAATGTAAATCTTTTTCTCTGTTGATTACAAAGTGAATACAAAATGATATCTCAGCTACAATATCTGAAGAGTCCTAATTTCCAGAGGATCCAAATTATGGTCTCTTTTCAGCAGCAAAGACCTGGAGCTTGCTGAAGAACTTCAGCCCCAGAGGTGCAGTTGCACTTTCCCTGGCTGCCCTTGTCCCCAGGTGTTGGCTGCATAGCATGGTGTGAACCCAGCTCTACTGCTCAGAGCTGTCCAGACCATTTCAGTCTTCTTAAAGATTAGGAGACTGAGCACCATGATACAGTTGGATTTCAGAGACAGAATACCCCAAATAGAAAATGTGGTTCTGGTGTGTGTTCCTTCATGCTCAGTAAGGATTTGATCACCATATGGTGACTAATCCATAACTGCCCTGCTTTGCCAGCATGATTTCAGAATGCCACTGGATTAAATAACCACGGAGCTTTGAAGAGTAGAGCTGCTGAGGGATTGGTGGGAAAACTTTGAAAACCTAAAAGAGTTTGTTCAAATAACACATTCAGATCCTTATTGGGAAATAATTGGTCTGGAAACGAAACTTCAGTGCCTCCTTGTCTCAGACGTTTGCAATGCTGAAGTAAAACCACACCTTATAAACGTCTGATCTGCCGAAGCTCAGTGAGGCTCCAAAGACTTTTTGAAATGTTAAACTTCTCTGCATTTTTTCCAGGAGGGAAATTTTTGCCCTGTTCTGTTTGAAGAAGTCTGCCTGTGACTAATTGAAAGCAGCGTGTGGCACGTGTTGCGGCAGTGCCGGTGTTGCCAAGCCCCTCTTGGTGGTCCTGAAGACCACAGACGTTTGCCTGCTGTGGGCATGGGCTGGCCAGGGCTGGTGGCTGTAGTCTCATGAACAAGGACACTCTGGCAGCCCTAACTCAGGCAATGCTATCACTTTAGCCAGCTGGAGTCATGCCTGAACAATTCCAAACAGGACAGATGCTTCAACCCAGGAAAAGCTCTGTGCAACAGCCTGTCACTTACAGATCCACTTGATATTACTGGGATGAGGATAGTGTGTTAATCTGCTTCCACAGGGCAGAATAAAGTTGATGTTAGTGCCAAGTGTAGTTGCTTAGCCAAACCCTGCTCAAGTTTCACTCATCCTGTAGACTGAGAAATGCTTAGAATGGTCAAAACCTAAAATGTTTATTTTTATGAAAGCATCTTAATTAGGTTTTAGGGGCTTGTGGGCTGTGTGCACATACACACAAAATTCTATTATGCAGAGAATGAGTTAAGGAAATAAGAAAAGTCAACTCTGTGGTGTGCAGTATGATCTGATGGAGAGTATAAAAGGATATAGCTCATTCTCTGACTCTCTTGAGCCATCTGTAAAGTAGCAACAACTGCATTTCCCTTCCAAGCTGCTCTGAGCTGCTGGTCACCTTCTGTAGTACAGCCTGCAGTACTTATGGTCTGCAGTATTAACTGGGGGAGGCAATACAGTGACTAAAATTTGAAAGCAGGCTGTTTCTTTGGAGTTTAAGGGAAGGGAAACAATTGCTAGCATTACATGCAAGTGTGCTGATTATGGGGATTTAGATCTATTATCTCAGTTTTTACTGAAAGCCACTTCCTGCAGCAAAGAAAACACACTGTTTTTTTTGATGTTTATCCTAAATTCATACTACTTCTGCTAGAATAGATATCTGGAAGTATTTAAGTGAACAGTTAAAGTTCAGAATTTGAAACTTAATGAAACAAGATTTTTATACTGATGATGCAAGGACTCTAGAAGAAAACAATGTTCCTTTTGTAATTAAGCAGAGCAGCTATTTATACTGTCGGCTGCATTCCAGTACAAAGTGCACTCATGGCATCAATTTAAAGGGCATATGTTGGAGGCAAACACACAAAAGTGGTTTGGAAAGAGGCATGGAGTAAAAGTTTCTGAAGTGCCTAAGTCTCTTCAAGGAGCGAGACTTCAAGGACACTCATTTGATTTTGAAAGTTTTACTCAGGCTTACCAGAAACAACTTAAAATTTGCCATGATCCTCTTTAGCTGCAGAAAATTCCTTTTGGAATAGGTTTTATTCGAGTAACTCCAGATGTACTTGCCCTATTCCTGTGTTAGGAGGATGTCCAATTTGATTTAAATAATTTACTGTGACTTCAACCACAGCAGGATTAAGTCCTGAGTCTTTTGTCAGTAGAAGACTCAGAAATTTCTTTACCTGTTTTAATATGATTAGCTTTCTTTCTTCTTGCAACTTTTAATTTCCATACTTGCTTCTCTTTAGACATGTAAGGTGCATTACTAAAAAAGCCTGTCTTGCAATAAGCAAAGCAACTTTTCTCTAACATTTCCCGTTTCCACCAGACTAAAGATGAAAAAGCCTAAGTCTGTACATTTTAGTGCATAGCTGAGACCAAATTCTGCATGGAAACGTTTTATCAAGTACCTTATTTTTCTACACATTCCTGGAGGACCTGCAAAGGAGGAGCTTGTCAGCTAAATTGAAAACATACTAATAAAGTTAAAAAGTTAATGGGAGACATTTGCAATTTCCCAATAATTTTCCTAGCGACTTAAACTCGAAATAACTGTGTATACTTCTGCTACTGTTTTCCTTACATCTTTGTATCAAATGACAAGCAGAAGAATTAGTGCCGGATATCTACCATTTGTCGCACACCTATCAAATTATAGTTTTCCTAGGCAAACTTACAGTTCAGGTGGCCAGATCTCTGTTTGTCTGGGAGGCTATTTTCAATTACTTTTAAGGAATAATGTGTGTTTTATAACTCAAACCACTTGTATAAATAGAGCTTAAAACCTTGTGACTGAGGTAATAAAATAGAAGCAAAGGTTTAGCTGTTGTAACCTACTATGCAGTCCATTAAGGGCAGTGGCTGAAATATAATTCCAGACTCTGCGCCACTTTTATGTTGACTAGAAATATAAAAAATACCCCTTTTTTCCCCCTCTAATTAGGATGATTATTATCTTAGTTAAGCATATCTAATGATTGCTGCTTCTTTCAATGAGCCTTAGCTGGTTATTTTGAACCAAGACATCTCCACGTGCCCTGCTAAAGGGTTTGGGCTGACAGCATTACCTTTGCCTTATATCTCCAGACTTGCAAAAGGGAGCCATTGAAAGATAAACTTTTCATTTAAGGATACACAGAAGAGTAAGTCTGGGGGGCTTTGTTAATCCTGTCCTATTTTCTGTGTGTCCTTTCCACTTCTCCATTTACTGTGACTAGACTATCATATCTGAATATCACATGGCCAGTCTTGTATTTATACCAACTAATGCTGCACATCACTGGCATCCTGACTAAAAGGTCAAGAGATAAATAGTTTTGATGGATTGAGGTGCTATTTCAAGGGATATCTTTTGTTTTTCATTCCCTTCAGAATAAAATTTTCTGTTCAGGCACCTATTATATAAAATTTGCGTATTTCATAGCTCATTTTGACCTCAGAAAAGAAAAATATAAAGTGATATCTTATTGCTTTCTTGGAAGCCTTAAGCCTCCAAGAACATTCCTCTGCATTCTTGCCTCTGCTGATAACATCTTTTCTAGCTGCTAAAGAGCTGACAGCATATTACAGGGGTTGTGCAGTGCTGAACCTTTCTCATTTAGATTTGGCCTGAATGCCAAAAATATTGACCTTTTCTGTATTTAATATGGCTCAGAAGAGGCATCTTTCCAAGCCTTAATGTAATCTACTACTGAACCTTCTCATCCTCCTCCACTTCCCCTCCCCTTCAATCTTACAGCACTCCTAGTTCAGTGTATGGGATATGGACACCCTACATTGCCTAGCATATCTTTTTACATATATCCAGGGAATTCAAGAATTCTTTTGAATTTCTTGAGTGCTCCTATATTCATCAGAGGAGTCTCTTATCAGTTTCTGATATCAGTCTCTGTTTATCTTTAGGATTTAATTTTCTGTTAGTGTGAGTGGCTCATTTCTTTCCCATGCAATGATATTTTACCTGTCAAATTATGCCCATTAGTTCTTTTGGAAGAATTCTTGTGACTGAGGACTTGATCTTTTAATAAACAATACAAACAGAAATGTAAATGTAATTTAAATTTTTTACTTCACTCCGTTATGAATGGGTACATCTAATAATATCCCAGGCCAGCTATCTTAGTTCTGCTATGTCTATTTAAATATTTTTAATGCAAGAATAATCAAAACATAAAAAAATTAATTAAGTTTTTTGATCTGGGCTGTTTCTGAAACATACAGGTGATCCATGAAAAAGGCAAACATTTTGAATAGCTGCCTTTGGATTTGCTCATTATCAGTGATACTGGTGATCATTTTAAGTTCCTTCCATCTGAAATATTCTATTCCATGCCATGCCATGCCATGCCATGCCATGCCATGCTATTCCATTCCATTCCATTCCATTCCATTCCATTCCATTCCATTCCATTCCATTCCGTTCCATACATACTAATTCAGTTGCAAAGCCTTTTTTCCCAAGCTATGAAATGAAATTATGATAAAGTTATAGATCAGTTTTGAAAAGTGGCATGTAGTATGGCAGATTTTGTAGAAAATTTCTATTATTTAGCACGTGAGTTCAATTGTCTTCACAGTTATAGTATATTCACAATGATTTTGCTTCTTCCTTGAATGCTAAATTGACACCTATTTTGAAAGCAGAATCTATTTTTTAGCTTAAAGAACAATTCCTATACTATTCCTTCATAAAATTCTAGCTCACAGTGGACAAAGTGGGATAATTGTTACAGCTTTTATCTCAGTCTTCTACCTGATGTGCCACCCATCCTGGGTACTGAGGAAAGTGGTTTTGTAAACCAAGAAAAGAGAGCTTTGTCCTGGACCAAATGGCTTCCAACAGCTGTACCCCATGAAAAAAGTAATGCCTCCAGATAGACTTTTCCAGCCATAAACATGCAGTTCTCAAAAGTCAGCCCCATTAAAATGTATTCTTTTGAGCCAAGCCCAAACCATGGCATTGCTGGGCGTGACTTTTAGGCAACCAGCACCAAGCTAATTCTTATTCTCCACAGGGTTGTGGAAAACTCTCCAGTAAGGGCAATAACAAAGCCTCATGGGCAACCTATGCCAAGCAGATGTGCACATATAATTTCTGATGAGAACTCTTATGGTCCCCAGGGATCATTTCCTCATTCACTCATCAGATTCAACCCTACTGATGGAACAAGCAAATACAGTGGAATGGGAAGGGTCTGCCCTTTTCTTTGTACTCAGAGCAAGTTGTCCTATTAAATCCTTAAGAAGAAACTCCTTTTCAGGCACAAAGACATTCAAGGGAAAAGACATCCTTTATTCTAAATTACTGTATTATGTTTAAACTTAAAATGGCAGACATTTAAGGCATTTCAAACTAGTTGAAAGTCGGAAATGTAACACGGTACAGCTTCACTCTTTCAACATTTCTCTTTGTTACCTATCATACCTACCTATTATTACTTTCACATATGTTTATCTCTTCCCTGCCCTCATTTTCTTATTTAATCTATTTTCTTTCTTTTAATGCTGAATAAAAAAATCTCTTTTTGGCTAAGATGGAGTGATATCCCCTGCCAGCCTTCTGCCAGCCAGAAAGATGGCATGGGATATCACTCCATCTTAGCAAACAAGAGAAGCCTTACTGATTGCATCAGTACGGTTTATGACAGCAAAGGATAAACTTCCTAAAGAAGATTCCATTTCAATCTGTAAGACTCACAAAATTAATTTAGCAGATGGAGAATGCAGCCTTGTGTGTTCCACTGACAGTGGGCTACTTTAAGGTCAGCAGTTCCCCTTAGAGTGACAGAAAAGTATGTCTAAGTACTGGATTCAGAATTCATGCTAGACATTACCAACACATTTCAGGTGTATTTCTCTATCAGCTGGCATCAGAGTCTGGTCCTTATAGACACAGAGCAGGAACAAGAAAGGGAAAGCTCACTTCTAGCTATAAAGTCTACCTTTCTAATCCCACCAACCCATGATTATTCTTTCATGCTGGGCAGACACATTTCTTTGAATTTTGTTCATCACATGATTAAAACCTATGGAAAGCTTGTTGCAGTCCAAAGACACTAAAAAAAAAGACCAAAAAAATTACCGCTGTCTTTACACCGAAAAGCCAAATCTTGTACTAGTTAAACTCTGATGCAACATTTGGATTTGATTACAGTAGGCCAAATTCTGCTCTCAGATACACAAGTCAGCTTGGGTAAGACTTGGCAAGGAGGGGTCATTTTCAAATCTAATACAATGGTATTTTTATAATACCATGCCAAATAGGGCATAATATATTTTTAGAAACTTTCTCATTTATAATAATAAAATGCTCTTCAAGATGATTCATATTAAAAGAGACAATTATTTTGGCTTGCAGGACACATTTGTAGCTATGTGTAGACACTTATTTGGATGCAATTCAGCATCAAATAAATTCAAAATATGGATATGTGCCAGTGACAGGAATAAAAAAAAAAATCTCAACCAAGTGAGCTGTTACTCAGTAGCTTGTGAGTTTCCTTTGCCTGCTAGCTCAGAGCTCCCTGTAGCTTCACAGAGGTGAAGAACTGGAAAGGGCCTCTAGAGGTCATCTGGTCTATACTTCTGCAGAAGGATAAATTTAAACTTACAAGTGCAGAAATCTGTTAGTGATAGTTTAGTATCTATTGAAACATTTTAAAATGCCCTCTCATGCTCTCCAGTATTTTTGCAGACAGACAAGCTTTTTCTAATGGCTAATTTAAATGGATTTTGATTAAATTAAGATATTTTTTTCCCTCATTGTGGTCAGGATAAAGAGCTGAGCATGTTGTATTCTTCACTGGAAAGTTGTCAGTTTACAACCTTTCAGTTTCTTCTTTTAGAAGAGATGTGGTAGGCAGCCTTCAGCTTTTCTATCTCATTTACAAGCTAAACCCTCCCCATATTGCTGTTCTCCTTGGGGTCCTTACCCCAAATTGGTGTAAGCTCCCCTACAAACCACCCAAGACAGAAAGTTATTACCACCTCTTTTGATTGGAGTGCCAAAAGCAGCAGCTCAGGTCTGACCAGCAGAGAGGACACTAACAATAATCACGTCCCATACATTGCATGACTTTTCTCAGTTTGCAGTAGCCTCTCATGGCTGACTCACATTAAATCCAGAATCCACCATGATTTGCCTTCAGATCTTAAACTACTTTCCCCACTTGTCAAGAGCCTTTGAATTCTAATTTAGACCTTCACAAGGGTTTATGACACCTTTCAGATTATAATACTGCAGTCCTCTGTCCAAAACAATAACTTTGTTTAGAAAATTTGACTTGGGTAGATGCTGGTGCATTTCTATACTTTTAAGAGTGAACAAGGGCTAATTGCTATTTAAAAGTAGGATTTCACTCATCTACTCACCTCCAATATGACAATTTCCCTATAATCTATTTCAATTTATTTAATACAGCATCAAAAGCTATTCTAAAGACAGATTTTTTTCTGGGTTTTTTTCGTAGACAGCTAAAAATCAATTTATTTCTTTCCCTGGGTTGATGCATCATTTGCAAGGCAACATTTAAAAAGCTTTAAAGCTAAGGTTCATGATCCTAAGAAATAACATTGTTAAATCAAAGCTATTACTGCATGTACTTTGTTAACTTAAATACAGGCACCCTATTTATTAGCATGGATGAAAAATTATTACAGTTATTAACCTACAAATGACTGGGGTAGTACGTTATGTTATTCCAATCATTCCTGGGAGGGAAAGGGAATGGGAATGGTATATTGAAACTTATTTGTAATGCAACTTACGATCTTTCTGTAAACCTGAAAAGCAGGGAGGACTCACTAGACTCTGGGCAGAAAAAGTAGCTGTGCCTCAGAATGTGTTATCTCCTCTCCCCCCTCTGCTTTCTTACGTCATTCAGAACAAAAGAAGCATTTTAAGCCATGTTTTAAGGCAAGCTGCTGCAGTATTATCCTGTGGAGAGCATGGCTTGATGTAGCCCAGAAGGTCACAGAGCTACCAAATCAGCAAATGGTCTCTGTTTGATACTACAAAGCTTCTGTCTGAAGGTCTCTGATTTCTCCCTACCCCCTCCAGTTCATGCATTCAGCTTGAAATACATTGACGATGGTTTGGGGTTAGGGTTTGGGTTTAGATTTCTTATGACTATCTAGCAGATTAATCTGCTGACAGCAGTGGATAAAATGGCCCCAAAGTTGTAAATGCAAGGAGATCCCCTTGTGTGATATGGGTATGCCCTGTTTGCCAAGCATGCCTTGCATTTGGGACATTAAATTAACTTTCCCAAACTTGCAGGCTTTGGGGACAGAAATCATCACTGTGACTCATTTGGAGAAATACCTAGCATGTTTTGACTGCTTGTAATATAAAAAATAATCCCATGGGCAGATCACATTATCTGGAGGTGATAGAAATTTTCACAAGAAAGATTCAGTAAATATCTCAATCTGTAGAAGTGAACCAGATAAACAGATAAAAATGAGAGACAGACACAGTGCTTTTTATGCAGGTGAAATGCTGTTTAGAGTACAAAAGAATATCTATTGAGCACAACTGAATGGGATTCAGCAAGATTAATTTTTGATACCTTTCAGATTAGAGTAAATTATTAAATAATAGCCTCCATAGATGTAATTTTAAAATAAATTCCATCTCAGATTGTTGCATGAAAAATATCTATACCCAGCAGGGGTTATTATTAAAAGTGTTATTGTCTTCAAGACAGTGAAGAACCACAATATACCAACAACAACAACAAAAAAAAAACCCCCCCAACAAAAACCCCCCCCCCAAAAAAACCCTCCCAACCCCCCCCCCCAAAAAAAACCCCAACATGACAACATAATGAAAAACATTTTTAAATATGCTAAAAGATAATTTTCTTCAAAACACTGTGTGTTCTTTACCTATTTTATTGCCTCTACGCTATTTCACGTATACCAGTGGTCTGGATAAAAGACAGTCATCTCACTAAATTTATGTTGCCTTTTCTGTTTGAACTCAGCAGGTCTTTGCCATAAAGTGAAAGTTCTAAAAACCTTTTCTACTTCTCCTGAAGAGAAAGAAAAGAGAACTTTATAGTTGGACCAAATCATACAATGTGGTTAGTATTCCCTGTCTCCCATGTGCTGTCATGTAGCCAACCAAAACAAACATCCCGGGTCACTCAGAGGACATGGTATTTGTCACAATAACTCTATGATCTCAAGCAAACTAAGGTGGTTTCATAGGATTCCTGACTTGCAAACAGCCCGAAACAAAACATGCAGACAGTTTACAGTTGATATATTGGTATTACTGTACTGTTACGTGGGTTTGCTGATACAACTTTCCCTCAAGGATTTATAGAATAGAGAGAACAAGGAAACACATATAAAAGTCCAGAGTGTTACCTGTCTTGATGTACTGGCTTTTGAAATGGGCAGTGGAAGGATCCCGGTACAGATTTCTAGCACCCAGGTTTTGAGGGATTTCTGAGCTTTGTTGACTCCAGGGAGGTCACCAAGTCAGCATTCCGGCACAGCTTCTCTCCCTGCATCCCTGCCAGTGGTGCACACAGGCCAAGAAAAGAGCACAAGCATTGTGCCATGCTCTTCCCTATTACTTCTGCCCTGCCATCGCCCTATACTACTACATTCCCAAACTCAGTTTCTGGTGGCCACAGGTTGCGGGGGGAGGTACAGTCCTGCTGCAGCTTTCTCTGGACCTATCAGTCTCAGAAAAAGAAGGTCTCAAACCTGAAATCCAAAATAAAGGATTTTCCCTGGAATATGACTGTATTAATAACTGCAAAATAAAAGCAAAGCCCTGGAGTTTTCCCCTGTATTTGTGCTTTTCAAGGTCCCACAGGGTGTCTGCGGTAGCATAATCCTGGCGATGCCTTGCTGGAGCCACTGGCTAGTGTGACTTGGCACTCATTGCTCAAGATAATACACCAACGGCTCAGAGTTTAGAGTTTACTCAATGGAAATGCTGCATGCTACGGTCTGCCAGTGTCTTGCATAATCCTAACAAATTCCATCATTACTGCAGAAAGCTACGGGACATTTAAGAATTTTCTGAAAACTTTACCCTTTTTTATTTATATGTAGCTTTGGTTCTCTATAAGTCATCTGGCAGTTCTTATAGGTAAATTTACACTACCTAGAATTTTGCCTTGAAATTTACCTTGAATTTTAAATTTGAATCAAGGAGTAATTCAGTTCCTGGAAGCAACAATCAAATAACAGATTGTTTTTTCTTGTGTGTTTGCATATGTTTGTACAGAAATACTTTTATTGATAGCCAAAGGCCTAGAAAACTGGTTGGATGGAGAGCAATCCAATTATTACCTGTTTCTGGAGCTTCACCTCTCTCTGGAATAACATCTAGTCTAAGGGCTCATTCTTGGCTAATTATTACACAATATTTTTATTGTAATGCTTTCATAGTGATTAGGTATCTCACCCACGAATATCATCTAAAGATGAAGAGAAATATCAAAGAAACTTCCTTTCTTACCAGTCAGGGTGTGGGCTCAGTTATGCTAACCCTGTAGGAATTAATGTTTCAGGATCACAGTAGCAACATGGAAAGCTGAACCATGAGACTTTGCAATTGGGAAGGAGGAATCTGACCAAACTGTTTTCTCTCACTCACACTCTGTCACCCACATACTCACCAGATCCCAGCTGTGCATGTTCACCTAATCCAGCCGGTATGCAGGCACCAAGGCACACGTGGCCAGGTGGTCTGGCTGGGGTTCCTGGCAGTGACCCAAAGGACAAGAGACATCAGCTCTTGGGTCTTCAGGAGATTTAGTGGCCTTTAGATAGCAACCCAATCTACCAGCACAGCTTTCAGTAGTGACAGGGTGCAGAGGCTCTGTACCTGCCACACAGAGCGGCTGCACTCACCACATGCACACGTGGGGGGTTTGTAGTGACAGCGTTCCTGGGTCATTCCTAGCTTGTCTGTGCTTGGGAGAATGTTCTCAATCAGACTCCCAGGATAACTGCTGCAATAAGAAAAAAAAATATATACTGGATATAAGTCTATAAATAGATACAAATGTATAAATCAAGATATAAATCTGAAGTGAATATGCTGGTGAGTCTGCATGTTTATGTTGTTTTTCTAACCTCATCCCTTACAGTTTTGACACAGATCTGTGTATTGCCTGATGAGACCAAGAGTGGATTTTGATTTCTAGAAGATAGGCCAAACATCAGCGAAAGGATCTCTTTGTCTTCTCTTTGTCATATTGGTTTTGAGAATTGATCTCATTTAGTATTCTTATCCGAGTTTGAAGTTCTTCAACTTCTGATTGATTCAATTATTCTTCTGAGCTTTAAATAACAATATTATGTAATGTGATCTTTGTCACTTCCCAGAGAATGACCAAGAGATTCAAACTTTTTGATTTTGTAGGTGTCTTTTGTTACTGTATTTTGTTATTTGTTTGTTTGGGTTTTGTAGGAGGTTTTTGAGGGTTTTTTGGCTTGGTTTGATTGAGTTTGGTGTTTTAAAGAGAAACTTAGCTGGAAGTAAAAATCCCGCAGGGAAAACCACATAGAGCTTCACACTCATTAGTGTAACTTCAGAAGCACTTCGTCCTCACCAGAGGACAGAGTTTGCCGGATGACACCTCTAAGTGTGAGAGTCCCTAAACTACCGCCTTCCTGCAGCCTTCCCCTGAGCCTGGCACTGCCCACGGCGTACGCGGTGGGCTGTATGGGTTGTCCGATCTGACTGCTGCAACCACATTCAGGGGAGCGTTGCTCTGTGAAAATATATTATTTGAAGCTAGTGAAGGTCTCCCAGGTGCTTCCGTGCCTTCCAGGTCAGATTCCTTAAAGAGGCCGGACGGAGTGTCCGCGGGCTGCCCCGGGGGCTCAGCCGTGCCCGGGAGCGCTTTGGTTTCCAGCGCCGCCGAGCGCGCCACTGCCGGCCCGACACCATTAGATGGCAACAGCTGCCCGGCTAAACCCGGCTGCGGCACTGTAAAACCCAATTTCACCTCCCGGGCCCGCATACTCTTTCTGGTTTGGGAGCGGGGAGCTGGCGAGTCTCTCTTCCGTGGGGCCGTGTCCCAGCACCTGCCCCCTCCATTCTGCGGGATAGCCCGCAGCAAAACACGGGACGCGGTCAACAGCCCTACACTTCCCTCTGAAACAGGCTAAAATTGGGTTTTTTCTTTACTGGAAAACACATAATTTGAGTTTTGTTGCAATATGAAGCAGGTTTTCAGCACATGGAAGAAACAAAAAGTAAAACCTTTGAGGTTTCAATTATGGATATTTCACTCAATAAGTAGTGGATGTCATTAAATGTTGCATTAGATGCTTTGTTGGTTTTTGGTAGCTTTTTTAACTTTCATGACTTCAAATTAAAACTGCTAGTAGTAGTAGCATGAAGAAAATCCAGTTGAAGAGAACCACAAACATCTTAGTTATTCTGCTCCCATTCTGATTGTCAGATCAGCCACTCCAACATCAGTGTCAGGGGCTGCTTTTCCAGCCTGATCTTAAAGACAGAAAGGTTCCATTACCTCCAGAGTGGATTGGGTCTTCCCCATGCTAGTGACTTAAGCAGCGCTTGAAAAAATATTTCACAAAGAAAGGTCAAGATTTGCAGATTAAACATGCAACCAAGTCTAAGTTTCCAATGTCAGCTGCTCTAGTTCTTCAAAGCTGCAGAATCACAGAATATTCTGAGTTGGAAGTGCCCCATAATGATTCTCAAAGTCCAATTCTTGGCCCTGAACACCCTGGCCCAAGAATCATGCCATGTGGCTGAGAGCATTGTCCAAACACCTCTTGAGCTCTGTCAAGCTGGTTTTGTGACCACTTCTCTGGGGGAACTGTGCCAGTGACCAAACACATTCTGGGGAAAGAACCTTTTCCTGATACCCAACCTAAACCTGCCCTGACACAGCTTCAGGCCATTCCCTCAGGTCCTGTCACTGGGCACCACAGAGCAGAGATCAGTGTCTGCCCCTCCTCTTCCCCTCACAATAGCTTGGTTTCCAGTAGTAAGATATACAGATGTGTACAGTGAATAAGCATTTTAAGCCTATACTTTATTATTAACAGTTTTTTGTGGCTACTGCTCCCCCTTCAACCCCTGGAAACAGTGAGCATAAGATTGTCAGAAGTTCTTAATTTTCGGTGCTTAGGAATTGTATTTGCTGTTCGCATGCTGTAATTTATTCATCATCTTCACTTTCAGTGTTGCTAGGTCATTATCTTCTCTCTTTTCTGTGTTTTCCCACATTCTCATACTCTTTCAAGTTTCAAGGCTGTACTTGAACTTCATTCTCTTAATGCTCAGAGACATTTTGCTGCTCCTGAGTAAAACTGTGTTTGTGCTTGCAAGCATTGTCTGTCACTTCTAAGATTTTCTGAAGCATTGAGATATTTTTGAAATCATTATCCACAGCCCTTTCACTTGGAAAAGGGTAAATTATGCACCTGACCTCACAAGATCTTTTAAATAATCAAATAGAAGTGCCAAATTGCAGAATTAAGTGATTGCACTATATATATCTGCTTACTTCTGTTGACACAGAAATTCAGGGCTTCCTGTGTAGGAAATGCTTTTATGACAATTTTTATTAAGTGGTGTTGTACCTTCAGTCCTTCCTCTTTTAACTTTTTCTTAGACCCAAGGAGGCCAAGCAGAGGGCTGATGGCATAAATCCCACTTCAATCATCAGGAACTGGCTATGTATTTCAGCTGACTTCATTGCTTGGGTTAGCTTCGATTCTTTGTGTATGATATTTGGCTGCACCACCTGGATTTTGGATTTACCAGCTATCCTCTGCAGCACAGTCACCCACCCCAAAAAAGAAACATAACAATGACAGAAATAACAGACTGGGTGAAGAAGAGGCCCCAAATGTGATGTAAATATTTAGTTTCAGTCACAGCAAGAAGGGCAACAGGAAAGTGCATTTGAGAATTTGTAAGTAATACTGCTTGCCTCTGAGCAATTTAATAACTTTATAAAAGTTAATCATTAGGTCCTTTCTAATTAATAATAAACATTCAGTTAAACATTTTCTTTTCATTTAAAAAAGGAAATGGCACTTGCATTTTCCCAGTAAATTAATGTACTTCTTTGAATGTATCCCACAACATTTCAGCAGCCTTTCATAAAATTTGCCTTGCTGCCATACTACTGAATGGCTTTTATGGAGTCATTAACATATAGTTCCTCCTGCAATTAATTATTGATATGAGATTGCCGTAACAAAGGGAATAAAACTGTTCTTTTTATAACAGCAGTTGTTAACTGGCCAGTAGAGCCCTTATGACCCAAAAAACTCCCAGAAACCCAAAAAAAGGGCACCACTCATGTATATCAGGACTGAAGAGATGCTAACACAGCCATGCTGAGCAGAGACAGCCCTTGACTGGACCAGGTAGAGGAATGGCATCCTTCCAGATGATGCTGAATTACAGGACTCAGCTATTTCTGAGCAAATCTGAGGATGAGGGAACAAGTATTCTCATATATTAGGGTGTTGGGTCTTTCTTTTGTGTGGGTACTTATAGACAAACCATGGAAACAATGAAAGTCTTGGAGCGTATCAAGACTTATTTTTCCAGACTAAAAATACTGTTGCAACTGCTGGATTGACTTTGCCTTATTTTTGTTTTTCCTAGGTTTTTTAAGTGTGCTTTCAATTTGTTTCTCACTAAATAAACATAAAATCTTGTCAGCAAGTTTCTCTTCCTCTACCCTGAAATCTGATGTAAGGAGAAAGCAAAAACACCCCATATTCCCTCCTGTCTTCTGCTTCAGAGATGGCATAAATCTGAGAGAGCCAATAATTTGCAGTGATTTACTCAGCATTCTTCATCCTATGTCCATGGGGGAATTGTCCATAGAAAACCTGTGGTTTTCTAGAATATATCTGTTTTTCGTCCTCCCTCTGTCAGGCTGGCTGGCTGTGGCCCCCTACAGATGTGGCAGCCTGGTATGTCTGCAATTCCTCCTTGTGTGTGCCTGACTGCCCCCAGCCTCTCCTCAGCTCTGTCATGGGAGTCTTTGCCACCAACCCAAACCTCCCAGGGAGATGCAGCCTCAGGGAGGAAGAGGCTGAGGTGCAGCACCTCCTCTTCTGCTGTCTGTGCCACCATTGCCTGCTCTTGGCAGAAAACAGAGCCGACAGCGGAGGCACACGGGTGGCAGCAGGAAAAGTGATAATGCCATAAATACATAACCACTTGCTACAGCAGATGTGAATCAGAGATTTCCGCTGGTTTAGTGGAGAGCACATTTTTCTGAATAGTCTGAATTCTCCAAAGAGTCATGGTATAATAAATCCATTACTTATAGCACTGGAACAAAGGTACCACAGCCAAACAGTGCAAATTGCTGATCCCGTGTAAACTCACTTGCTGTTTCAAATTTGCTCAGTAACTTTTGATGAGTTAACTTTGCAATAGTGGACTACACAGAACAGAAATTCCATGTCCTTGTGCAGCATAAAGCAGGGTTTATGCATAAACTTTCACTCTTGTTACTTCAAGAGAAACGTGACTGTTTCTGATACCAGTCAGATCTGTGGTGCTGTGATCAAATAGTGCCCCATATCCAGCATCATATGTGGAACCCCAGACAGAAAATGCTGGTGGGAGCATCCTGAAGGCTGTGTTCAAAGTCTCTGGACAACACTTTCCATCTACTCTTGCTTTCGAATTACAATCGTGAAGAGTCAGTTTGTGATTCTTACTCTTGCTGAGAGATTTCATATGCTTTGAAGCAGCCTAATTACATAGCAAACTCTCTTCTGTAAGTGGTGACTTCAGAATCTGACTACTCACACAAGGTCTTAGAGGATAACCAAATCAAGTGCATCTTCTTCCTGCCTCCTTCACTGAAAACTCATCATTCCTCTGCATCCACTTGGAGCAGTGTTACAATGGGAACACAGTTGTTTGGGTTTTTCAAATAATACCAAGCATTTTAAATAATATCATCATGCTGTGTGCAGCTTTATCCACAATAATCATACATTTATTACTTATTAGCAGTCTTTTCTATTTCTAACTAGCAGGAAGTAAGGGCCAAAAGAAGTAGATGTGTAGAGTGAAATAAAGGATGTCAGGCACTTGACATCCAAGCTATCCATGTTCAAACATCCTTTATTTCACTTTAACTTCAGCCTGCTCCCATTGACTAAAAAACCAACCTTGGCTATAGCAAATTAGGTGCACTCCTACATCACATCTTCAAAAAGAAGCTCAAGAAACCCACTTCATACATGCCAAAACTATTCTAGGGTGTGAACTAAAACACAGTGACTGAGAGCAACCCATCTCTTAAAAATAGTCTTGACTACAAGTAAAATACTAATGTAGAGGTCCCCAGCTCATGGCCATGATGGGGATCTTTTAAAACATTTGTAACATTCTGTGGTGTTCTATCTGTGTCATTTGCTTAATATGCAATTAATTATTGCTGGTTTTCAATTACTTTAAATAATTTAAATTTTTCTCCAAGCTTTACCTTCACAGCTGTATGCCTGCTTCCAGATAAAGTGCAACTTTCCATATTTAAGTCAGAGAAGGTTGAATAGCTTATAGCTTAAAAAAAAGGTGCTTGCTTTTATCATTATGAAAGAGGTTTAAAGATTATTTTAATTGTTCTAGCACCTTTGCAAAAGGTAGTGGAAACTTGAAATTCGGCATATTTATCACTCCAGTACTGGAAGTAGTCTTTGTTCAGCCTGCCAGGTAACTGCACTACCCTTTTATCCAACAGCAGTACAATATGGTTTTACTGAAGGGATCACGAGGTGTTTTTCTCTTCCAGGAAAAAGCACTGTCTCATTCACTCCATGGCAGTACCACATGTTCCAAATGTGCCAAATGTGCACAATGGCTAAAGAGTGGAGAGTCTGAAGAAATAGAAACATATGCCCAATACTGGATTAAAAATCTGCATTCAGTTTTGTTTTCAGACATCTTGCCTGGCCTTGAACAAGTCAGTTATGGCTAGGTCCTGGTGCCCCCTCTATGTGGCTAATGTGAGGACTGGAAGGGTGGCTGGGTGATGGGTGTCCTCGTGGTATCAGCCTTTTCCTCAGCCAGAGCTGCACTCCAGCTGCAGCCAGTGCTGTCTTCATAACTGCTTCAGGTTGTGTGAAACTGAATTCATTCCAGTTTGCCTGGTGTTGGACCTGCACAGACAGCCTTGAAAATTATTTTTATTCAAGCCAGATTCAGATTAGTGTGCACAGATCATGCTCTGAACAGTAAAAAATAAAATGAGGGAGTGTCCTTTAAAAAATTCCACAGCGTGTCATCATCAGAGCCAAGATTTGCAAAAGCACCTGGACTGCAATCTGCACAAAGATGTAGCAGCACTTTATCTGTATTTGCAACACAGTAAAGCTGCATCACACACCTCTGCTATATGGACTATTTTGCTAGGACTATCCTGTACTTCAGGGAATAAGGGATTAAGCTATATTTTGAAAACAGCAGGAATTTGCCCACTTCAGTGCTGGCATCAGCACAGCTGCATTGGGAAAACATTGATTTCCCTAATCAGCCCAATCATATCAATATGAAGCAGAAAAATATTCTTTCCAGGGACTTCCACATTACCAGATGATACCAGAGGACAGCTGCTTCCTCTTTAGTGTTACAATTACATCCAGTTTCCCCTGAAAGATCCTGATATTAAAACTTCGTTTCTTGGACAGGGCTGAGGAGTTGTCCTGAATGTGATAGGTGTCTGTCTTATTTCTTGAACCTTACAATGCTGAATGTCTTGTTGCTGAAGTTCATTGATGGATCTACAGGTTGATATTTTAAAGTGCTGTTCCTGTTGTCCTGGGGCTTTTGCAGACTCTGGGCAGATCTTTTTCCTACAGGTGGAAGAAAAGAACCAAGCAAAAATTGTTGACTTTTGTATCTTCATACCACGGTCTGCCCAGTAGTTATATTTTTGCTTAAGAGACCAAAATCCATGCTGAGGGGGGCTTCTGGAAGTCTGTAATTCTCTCCTTCTATATAAAGTTTATGATGCCCAGCACTTTATCTTCCACCGAGTTTCATGTATCAGTAAGGATGGAGGCCACAGACTCTCTCAACTTCTGTCCCAGTATCCAATGATCCTAGTGGTAAATAATCTTTTCCTTACATCTAAGGAGAAATTTTCATGTTCCAGCTGCAGTTCTGAATTCAGTTCTGGATTTAAAATTGATATAATTTTAGCATTTATGAGGGCTAATTAAAATGAAATTGATACCTTTACATACCAGGTCTCAAAAACACAATAATCTTTAATTAATGCCACTACAGGTGGGAAAAGGAAGACCCTCTGGGAAATAGTTGTGGAGACAGAAAACATACTTTGTCCTGGAAAATCTCCTATCACATGGGATGTATGCTGTGAGACAGACTGCAAAACTCATGCAGAGGAGGTGAAAGTTTAAGAACACCAACCAAAACAAATTTTTAGAGGGAGATAGTCAAAATATAAATCTACTTCCTAAAACTGAAGCAGTTTACATTTTGAACCAGAGAGACTTCGTATATTCATGTGCCAACTAAACTGACCCTTTTGAAGCTTGTAATGTCCCCTCATGAATAGAATAAATTTCCCGTAACACCCATCTCCTTCCCATCTTGCTGCATCCATATTCCAGGTGGAACTGACTTTTTTGAGTTAAATGCCACTGGAGAGTCATGGCCAAAATGAGAGAGCATGATACATTTGAAAAAGGGAGGAACCAATCTTATACAGAGCAGGTGGAAACCAGATGTACTTGAAGCTGGGGTGAAAAGAAGCAGAAGTGTCTTGACAATTGAAAATGATTGTTTCCATCAGGTTACACAGCTCTGTATTTCCTAGATCACATACCCAGACTTAATTAACACTTTTTAGAATGAACATTGCTCTTTTTATTCCAAGTTAAGAAAAATAAAACAAACTTAGTCATAATATTTTATCAGAAAATTAAATCTGATTTTTTTTTCCACAGAAATGACTGGAAAATTTACAGATTTCCTAGCATTCTTGTTTAAAGCATACCTGTTGATTAGCTTGTGGAGCAAAGCTTTATGGGAGAGTAGAAGCTCCATTGTAGTGTAAAAACCTCTTCTCTTTAAAATGCAGCATTTTTTTCTGAATGTGTTTTTGCAGCTTGTTTTGACATCTGGTGGCCTTGGAGATGTTCTTGGTCCCAGACCAAGACAAGGTGCCAGTCGCAGGGCTGCCGTCCCAAGGTAACTGTCCTGGCACAAAACCACCTGCCAAGGCCACTGCCTGCGTGGCTGTTCAGCGGTACCTTGTGAGCCAAGTCATGGTGCAGTGGGACACCAGGAAGCCACAGGGACATGGCAGTAACCCCTGTGCCATGAGGGGCTGTCTGGTCATTGTGGTGAACACCCCTGAGCAGTGTGAGGACAGGGGTGAGCTGGGCAGTGAGCAATAGCTATGGATTTGTCTGAGGAGAGGCCAGGAAGCTGCACCGCACCCAAGCCATGCCTCCCGCTCCACTGAAATGAAAAGAGCCAGTCCTGGGCAGGGAGAGGGCAGGAGGCAGAGGAAATCAAAGCTGCCCTTTACATTTCCTCTGGGTGTGCCAAAATCTGCTAAAGCCAAGTGCCTTAATTTGTTCTCAGCATCTCTACTTCTCTCTGGCTTCTCTATATGGCAGATAATCTGCTTTACTGCAAAAGTTACCTGATGTGCCCACTTAATTTATTGTGTCTGTTCTTTGTGGGGAAAGTGATGAAAATTAAGAACAGGAGGAAGGGACTGACTGACCTTTGAGAGTCGGAAGAAGGTAAAAGTGGCCACAGGGGCAAAGGCATGTTTGAGGAATGCTTGAGGGTTTGGTAGATCTTTGCTGAAAATAAGTGCGTCATCAGTCACTCTGCACACCTGCAACAAAAAGCACTTCAGCTTTTGAGAGATCCAAGAGGCCTCTGTTGTTGCCTATTCCCGTAACAGGATAGCACTCTAGTCTATAGTCCAAAACAAGAGGGTTTTTAGCTTATTATTCATGTTCTGCTCTCAATACTGAGTTTGCCATAGGCACTTGAAAATAACCACCTCACATTAATAAAGGCTTAATATTGGGAACATTCCTTACAAAGAAATGTCCTTCCATCGCATTTCTGGAGCAGTAACCACAGGTTGTGATGCAACTGGAGCATCTGGAGAGAGCTTTAGTGCTGTGCTGTGTGAGAAGAGTCCCCTTCTAGCCTGTGAATGTGGAAGAAAGGGGTGGGGGGAGACAAGGGTAGGAAAAAGACAGACGCAGACGAAAGGCAGAGGTGATGCTTAAACGCCATAAGTTTAAGCATTTGAAAGATTGTATTGCACTTACTCTTGTGGAGTCAAACTGTTTAACTGTGACCCAAGGAACCACCATCACTCTGGGTAAGAGTAGGAAGAAAGGAATTGCTTTATGGACAAAGAACTGGGAAAACAGTGACAGATAAAAGCAGAGAGCATATTTGTAACTGTAAACATAAATTAATCAAAACCTGCTGTGGAGGCTAAGTTCTGTATTTTTATTCATGTGTACTCTTGCAATTTCTCTTTTTAACTTAAAGTGGTTGTTTCTATGATTCACCCAGAATTTATGGTTCCCCCAGAAAAGCAGTATTGGCCTGTGGGAAACAGCAAGCAGCACTAACCAAGATACTGTACAACATTACTTTATCTGGGCTGCAGAGCGTAAGGGGCAAAAGCTGGGGTTATTTTTGAGCTGGACCACCCATGGGGAGGGAGCAACAGATGTTCTGGGATTATCCATAACAAATAGTTGTATTTCTGGCACTCTTTATTCCTTGCTAAAACTTACACCTTTTTTTCGTGCATGACTGGCTTTCTGTTAACTATGAAATTAGGACAAACTTTCTCATTCAGTTATAAAGAGGAGGTTGGCAGTCACATAACTGGGTAAAGCTGTGGCTTCTCAGTAATCATCCACGGAGCAAAAGTAATGAAGCTTGTGCAAAAATCGTGCCAAAACACAGTTGGTAAATGTATCCACATCTTCCGAAACTAATATATTTCCTTACTGACGTGGGACTGAAGCTGACATCTTCAGAGGAAAACTAAAATTCCTCATTCTCCCAGTTACATCAGGAATTTCACCAAAAAAAATCTTACCTTGTAATAGTAGATTAACCTAAAAGCTGATTTTTAAAAAATAAATGCCTAGTCTGTATGACTGATTGAAGATAAAATATTGAAAATACACCACCCAGACTCTTTGGTCAAAAAGTATCAAGTAAATGAAGAGGATCTAAAAGCATTACCATTTTTAAAAATAAAGTCATAATTTTGCTGATTGACCAATGCCTTTTCAAACCAAGTTCAAAACAACAGTACTAAGAATTAACTGAAAACTTAAATAAGCTCCACCATGCAACACAGATGACTCACTTTTGATGCTCTTTTCATAATATGACGGATTATGTCAATTTATGGATTCTTGCTCTATTCCTCAGCTCTCTTTCATTGCTCTTCACAAATGTTATTTTTTCCTGATATTGATGAGAACTGTTTATTTCACAAGCTTGATCTCCTCTATTTCCACATTACTCACAAGACACTGGCACATGAGTGTCGTCTGTTAGATTTTTTTAGTAATTTATGAACTGCATTCAGATCACATATTTCCTACTCATTTTTTCTTACTTGTAAAGTCTTCTTTAGTTTTTGTTTTGAGAATCTGTTGTTCATTACTTGTTTGATTGTACTGTTTCTGATGAATGATTAAATGAGCTTTCAGAAAGCCTCAAAAGTGATGACCTATTCCTTTGGTTTCTGGGGGTAAACACTCCCATGTATGAACAATATGATTAATTTTCTCCTTGTATGGCAGCACTTGCAAATGATATACTGAATTCATATGAAATTTTGTAGGCTGTGAATAAATTTCACTTCCTGCTCAGACAAGATTAATGTACTTTCCCATTAAGAAGAATACATATAAAACCAAATACACAAACCATCTAATATTTTGCTAACCTTAGCTGATAGAATACAAACTCCTGGGGATTCATCTTCTAATTATGACTGCTTATCTAAAGAAAGTTAACTACAGAAGGAAACAATGAGAAAATGGCTATAACTGGAAATTTCCTTCTTTAGTCATCTGAGAAGCTCCATATGTTCACAAAGGATATTTTTGGAAGGTTACAAGGTAGTGAGAGGAACAAAAGTGACCCATTGCTCTGATCAAAATATCTCAAATGGTCAATGTAATTTCTATCTGTGTTTGTGACAGACTGCTGCAGTTTTCCTGAGCTTGGTCTTACTCATTGTTTGTGAGCAACCTCAAATTATTTTATGAATTCCAGAGCAATTTATGATTTGCTGTTTTTCTAGGGACACTTTAAGGGGGAATATATGTTTTGTATCTCAAAGCTGCTCATATTCTGGCAAAAGTGTTATACACTTGGATATTATAAGACTAGAGTAGGAGAGTACTATGGGACACAGTTGCTGTCCATGCCATCTAAAGGGCAGATGACAGAAATGCCCTGCTCTTTCTCAGTAAGTGTCCTGATGACTGCAGTCATTAAATGCTACTTCTTGTCATTTGGTAGCTGTCAGTCAGAATTTCTGCAGCCTGCTACTGTGGCTGCTCTCTAAACTCTGTGCTCCTTAAGTGAATCTCAGGAGATGTGTCTTTATATATTGTGGGGATTCACAGATGGAAGAAAGAAAATCTATGATTTTTTTTTCTTTTTCTGGAACATCCTTTTAATCTCTGAGATTACCCCAGGGATTCTCACCTCTTGTAGAGCTGAATTAATCCCTCCTAACAAAATAGATTTTTCTTCAGCTCCTCTCCAACACATGGCTGAGTATTCCAGCAGTTATTCTCTTGTTGGTATACATTAAACCTCATGAATTTCATGATGGATCATCTCTCTGGCGGTACAGAGTCCACAGCTCCATATTTGTTGATACAGCCTGTTGAGATCTAAGCTCTTTAATTTGCAATTGTAATGTGTAATTTTCTAGAAATAAAATGCAATTCAGTCACAGGACATTCAGAATCACTCAATTCTAATCTGTAATGTCAGCAAGCCTATTTCACTGACATTATTGTTTTGACACTGAGTGTAATAGAAATGATTAAGCCAGGAAGAGAGCAGCACTTACTTGACTGCTGTCAGCTACTGAACCACAATAGCCAAGCACACAGACTCCATTCAGCTGATGAAATGTGAAACTTGATATGCTGCTGCAAAATGTTAGTAACCACAAAGCTATATTTCAATCCCTACTTGATTTTATAAATGTTTAGTCTCACTCTGTTAGACTCAGCTTCATACAAAAGCAATTCCTGTTTCACAACTGGAAGGAATAGCAACCAAACTTCTTTCTTTTAAATTCACTGGGCCCAGGCATGTGTCAAGGCCTTTTTTTTACTTTTTTTTTTTTTTTTTTTTCCTAAATGGAAGAGTATATTCAGATGGGGGATGAAAATGCAAAGGTTATGAACAATAGTAGTCCTTGTGACTTTAATGTGAAGATTAAGATTCATGATGGTAGGCATGTAATGTGATAGAACTATTTATCATGGCCCTTCCACCCTTCCAGCAAAATGTATACTTTGTTCTGAAATAATTTGTTATTGCTGAGCTTGGAGATGCAGGCACTTGAACTGAGTGCTAAGTGGGTATTTCTTCAAAATAGGTGTTTGCTTTCCTTTACATTTTATATAATTTCATATCATTATGCTGTCAAGTGTCCTGTGGTATAAGTCTAACAAACTGGGCACAGACAAGGCTGTGCAATGTTGTAAGTAAATACCTCTGTCTCTCTTTTGTGTCTGAAGAGAAAACTCCCTTTCCTCTCACCTATGTTCACAGAAGACTCATAGTTTTCATTTTAAAGACTTTAAATTATACTTCCAAGAAGGCGTAACACCTTTTTTTCTGGTTTTACAGTTTAAAAAGCTTTAGTTTAGACTGCTCAGTTTTCATAGAAGTGTTTTCTGCATGTCACCTAAAGCACTGCAGAATTAGTATTTTGTTCACAGAATCCAGATTAGATTAAGAAATTGGAGAGGATAGATGAGAATGAGACAGGGCACACGCTATGAGACAGAGCTGACTTGAAAGGTGCTGAGCATCCTCTGTCCCCGTGGAGGTAGGCGACACCTTCCAGTCTTCAGAGAGCAGTTCTTGTCACTCTAACTCATGGTGCTCTTCTTCTGCTATTGCTGATAGGAAGGATCTGTCTTTGTATGAAGAGAAACCAAAGGTTTGAAAATGAAAAGGCTGCATACAAAACTTCCAGCAGAGTAGAAGCCCTCAGGTTTCTTATAAAGTAATTATATGGTTGCCTAAATGGTTTTGTAAGTTTACCTCTTAAATAAAATATCACCTCAGGGGAGAGTTAGTTACTGCTTCGTAAATAACAAGTGTGTTTTTATTAGTTAGATCACATATATAAAAACAGCTATTATTGTTGTCTCTCCATGTACCACAATATGTTCAATATTGAAAATATCCAAATATTTTCTTCTTGATGAAAGCATAAACATTTCCTATCTCCACGCAGTCTGTCAGAAGGCATTTTCATAACTTCAGTTCTTCTTAGCTCTGTTGTCCCCTCTTTACCAGTACTCAGCCAAACAGCTAAAACGCTTAGAAGAGAATGCAAAAAGCTTCCAATCTTTTTTGTTGTGGTGCATTTTTAGCATTATTTGAGCAGTGTTGTCGTAGGTTTAGTAGTTTCAGAGAGTTATAAAACTCAGTATTAAATGGTAATACTATAATAGTGTAAATAATAAATTTATTTACAAGTATCAGTAATAGAAAGGGAGACATGCATTCAAATGGAGAGTGGTTTATATAATTTAGGATATATAATGCTTACCATCATTTAAATATTAAAGAAAGGAGAAGAGAACTGGCTAAAAACTGGGAAGCAGCATGAGTGGGACATGAGTTCATGCTTTGGAGCAGGGAATTTTGGGTTTCATTATTGGCTATTGCAATAATTTTGGCATGCCAGAACTGAATAACATAATTTTCCCTTCTGAGAAATTATCCTGTTCAATTTCCAGGGCTGTAAGTGACCAAAGTGAGTTAGTCACTAGTGAATAAGTTAGGTGACTAAAGGACGTGATAGTTACAAAATGATATCAATTCTTTGCAGTGAAGCTTATATAGGAAGGATCTTTCCTTCCATGACAAGTGGTTGTAGCAGACCAGAGAGAGCTGGGCTTTCACCAGAGAAGTTTGTGCAAGGGGACAGCGGGTACCCATGCATGCCATGGCAATGAGCTGGTAAACCCTGCTGGGACACAGCTTCCGTGTGGCTTTGCTGCACAAAACTGGGAACAGAAGAGAGAGCTCAGTCAGGAAGAGGGCTGACTAGAGCAGGGTAGGAAATCCTTTCTTCTTCCCTTTCATCTTGCAGTAATTTTGAGGTTTAGAGCAATGGATCTTGTTCCACATCCAACTCACTCTAAAAGAGAAAACTAAATGCTGAGCTGCGTGTTTGCAAAAATGATCACTAGTGCTGAAACATT
The DNA here is from genome assembly GCF_017590135.1 of Pyrgilauda ruficollis. Taxonomy (NCBI): domain Eukaryota; kingdom Metazoa; phylum Chordata; class Aves; order Passeriformes; family Passeridae; genus Pyrgilauda; species Pyrgilauda ruficollis. The sequence goes on along the minus strand of NW_024525489.1, from coordinate 5,000,017 downwards.
TTACTTTTATACTCACAGCATTTTAAGATTTAATTTTTTCAACTTTTAAAAGCATTTTATGCATTTTCTTACTGTGAATTAACTCACATGTGATGACTGACTCTGGATGAAAAGCAGAATCTTCTGCTGTGGCAGGAATGGCTATGAGATGGCAGCTACACTTTTCCTCAGCAGCTTGTGTGAATTTCCGACCTGGGACCATACCAATATCTGTGTAAACACACACTTCTGTGCATGCTCAATTTCCCAGCCATAATATATCTTTAGTAAAGGTTTGGGGTTTTGTGCTCTGGGCTGGCCCAGCCAGGAGTGAAGAAAGGGAGGCTTAGTCTGTGGTTTCAAAATTGGCCAAGCCCATCTGACTGTGGGCTGTCACCAAAGGCAGTGCTCCTGCCCTTCCCTGCTGTGGGAGCAGGTTGCTTTGCAGCCAGCTCCACCAGCACACAGTGCTTTCATTTCACACTATCTGCATTTGTTCAGGCAAGGGATTAACTCAACAGCTCTCTGGTGGGGACAAAGCACTTTACAAGCCGAGAATCAGTAATATCAATATTGGCCATGGCTTTGTTGAATTCTGGAGGGATGCAAACAAGCACCAAACCAGTCACAAAAAGAGAAGACTGTTTCTTATTCTGGGCAGTTCAGGTTTTGCTGGTGGCATAGACCTGGTGTCTCAGGACAGCTTTGTGTGTGTGTGTGTGTGTGTGTGTGTGTGTGTGTGTGTTACTAAGATCAGAGATTTTACACCATAGGGGAAAATGTAGGCTTCGGTCAGAGTGGCTTAAAAATGAGCACCAAGTTTATTTGAACCAGCTTATAAGCTGGTTCAATTCTCACAGGAATTATCAGTTCTAATATATTAAAAACAATTCTAAAAAGCATTTCATGACGATGTAAGTCTGGTGGCTTTATGAGGTAATCATTGATAAGGATGATAGAAGTAATGCTATTTTATTGATAGGATATACTAGAAAATAAAATAAAAGCTTCCAAAAAGAAGAAAGTGACAATATGAACTTCAAATTCTCTCATAATATGTTTGCATATATATGTTTGTTTCTTTTTCTCAAAAGAAAAACACATCATTATTTCTAATGTTACTTTTGAATTTATAGTCTGGTTTCCTGGGGCTTAGCTGTAGGATACTGTTTGTGTCACCTCTGTTTTCAGAATTTGTCTTTTATCTTTGCTTTGCAGCTTCATGTCAATATTTTATGCAGTGACACTGGATGACTTCCCATGATACTAAAATATCATGGTGTGTAAGAGAGGATATGATTCCACTTTTTATTTCTATTTTTGCTTTGTGCTTTCCATATGGCTTCCTTTAATCTTGGCACAAGTAAATGCAGGGATGGGATTTGCATGGAAAGTTGCAAAGTTGCAGTCAGCACAACTGAGGCCATACTCAACAAGTCAGGCACTATAGAAAGTGAACATCCTCTCTCTTGCAAAAAGGTCTCAGCATCTTGCGAAATGTATTGTGGTCTATCTAATACTATACAGAAAATCTACACTGAATTTGTACTGTTTAGCAAAAGTGACCATCAGTGTTTGCAAGTCATCTATCACAAAATACTCCTGTCATAACTTGATAAATCCAAAAGTAAGACAGATATTTGCTAAGAAGATGGAAAATCTTGTTCTTGAGAGAGCAAATTACCACTTTGGTGAGTTGAATTCAGTCCCTTGCCCTGCTAGTGGGCTGCCAGCAGTGGTGGGCAAATTATGCACCAGCACTTTCACAGGTGGTCACTGGCTGTGTTTCCGTCAGATCTGAGCACCCAGTTCAAAATACCTGAGGTCTGACTTTTAGAAGTGCTGAGCTCTCAGAAAGGCAGCTGAGTCAATACAAGTTGTGCTGTAAAAATGTACAACTACAGCCTGCTATAAAATGTTAAGTATTTCAAAAAGTCAGTTTCTAGTTGTCTGCTTTTAGGCACTTAGCCACTCCTGGTTATTTCCATTTTTAAAACAGAAACAACATTTTGCCTTATATTAATAAATACTGAAAGACAGATTCAGTCATGCTCATGAAATACCCAGATTCTGTGACAATAAGCACCTCAGAGGGAAAATAATAATTCTTCATGTCTCTCAGAGCCTGACTAACACATGGTTAAAACCAGGACAAGTGTTTCCACATGGGGTATTTGTTTGCTGCACAAATAATCCCAGTGTCTAGGAAGGCACAGAGTGGATTCCTCACTGAGCAGAAGGATGAGTCCATTTCATACCAACAAGAAAGTGATGCTTTTTAAAATGAGAATGCAAACATTTTGAACTGAGATTTTTACAGTCTATTGCTATTTACACAGCTGTGATTATAATCAATCACAGATTAATGGGGAAAGGCTTTATGTTACAAGTTTGTTGAAAGAGGTAGGAGTTACTTCTTTAAACTTATGTTTTAAACTGAGAAAATCCTATTTCAAAATATATACCTCCTATTAGCTGCTTAATATCAAACTCACAGCACAGTAGAGAATATCTGGGACCTGGTCTAATAATACCACAGGACCAGTGATGATTCTCAGTGATGATACCAGCTTAAAATTTTCCTTCCTCACTCTTGTTCCACCCTTAGCTGCCAGCAGCACCTTTGCACAGGGAAGAAGTGTCCCCACTCTGGGTTGCACCAGGGCAACTCTTGGTGCAGGTTCTCTGTAAGGTAAATCTGGTCCAGCCCAGCTGAAACCAAAACAGGAATGTTTTTCACTTGCTCATAGAAATTGAGCCAAAATTATTGAAAAAGACAATAATTTTAGACAGGGTTCGTTATTGTACCCTATACTCATGTTAACCATATTTGAATAAAGGTTTTTCTTAATACTGATAGAGATTGACATTTTCAAATCAATCTCTGTGCTCTGGGTAATTTATTTTGCATCCTGTTGCGGACAGTAGGTAGTGTCTGAATGTGGAGGTTATTCTTTTATTACTGTGTATACAGCTGTCTAAACAGATCAGGTGGAATTTTGCCTGTTTGCTGTATATGAAGAGCAAAATTATCATTTTTAATACACAATCAAAGCTCCAATGAACTTGGAGCAAGAACTGCCCTGAATTTTTGAAGAGCTTTGTAATCAGTAACTTATTTTCCTCCCTTCCATTAACTCCCATGAAGTCAAAAGCAATTTTGATTTCACAAGCATTGCTGCACACTGGGTACCCAATTCCTTTGTTTACCAATTAGCTGTTTATTTTTCAAACAACACTTTTAGTTCATATTTCATTTTTTTATCTCTGTGACCTGCTTAAAACTTTCATAAAACCAAGGCAAAAAGCATACTGTAGAATTTTCTAAGTATAAAAGCTAATACAAATGCCCTTCTCTAATTCTTTTCCATAGTCATATTTTTAGTTGTTTCCTTGCAATTGTTAAGACAGCATACTTGTCTCTATATTCCTTCCTTCCTTCCTTCCTTCCTTCCTTCCTTCCGATAAAGGGCATACTTAATGATGTATTAAAGTGTCTCATGCTTACTGACTAGTTTTCATAATCAATAAACAGTTTTTGTTCTCTTACCAAATGTATATTCTGCTGAAACAAGGGCAATCAAAAAAATCATCAATGTGTTCACATGATAACCTTCTTAAACCTTTTCCTCAATATTAACAGTTCAAGGCTTCCTAACCTTTGTTATAACTAGTAAATTGAATCACAGATTCTTCTTTTGCATCACAAGGCTCAGTATTGTTTCCTAATTTAGTAAGAATTTATATGGGACAATGCTCACATCTTTATGGGAACATTTATGTTCCCATAAATAATTCAGACCTGAAATAGGTTGATAGAAATCACAGATAAAAGGGAATTTGTCTGGGGTAAATATTAAGATACTTATAGGGATGTTCCTTTTTTTGAGAAGCCAATGACAAATGAACTGCCATTTTTCTCATTGAAGTTAAAGAAATTTCTGTCAAAACTATAATTGTGATTCACCTTGCCAAAAGAATAACTATTTTCCCTTTAAAACAAAATTTTAAATTCAGCAATCAGAACAAAAACATCTTTTGAAGACTCAGAGAGACATCAAGAATACTGTGGCAAGCATGTGCAGATTTTTTTGTATTGTCATGGCTTGGTAGTGACTGGTTACAGGGGGAAAAAGTTATTGTAGATTCTTTAAATGTTTAAAAGAAACAGATAAAATACAGATGTTTCTTTACCATTAAATTAGTTACCATGCCTGGGTCATTAGTAAGGTCTGATTTTTTGAGATATACACTCATGCACAAATCTGTGTTGCTTTAATGAACTGTATAAGTGGAAACAAATTTTGCAACAATAAGCTGTTCTGCCTGAATGATTTAAATTTAGCAAATTCATAAATATTTAAAAACCGGTCCTTATAATGGGAGGTATGCAGGAACTCCAGCTCCTGTTGGTTCAACAAGCCCTGCCTGAGGAGCAGAGCTGATGGTAACCACTTGCACTCAAACTTGACTCCAGCTGTCATTCCCTGGAGCTGTGTGAATTCATTGAAGGAATTTGGGTTCTTATTAAGTTATACAATCATAATGAACAGATGTACCATATTTTTCTATCAATAACATAGCGGGGGATAATTTTGGACCTAGTTAAACCAAATCTAAATTAACACTAAACTCTTTTATCCCTTCTCTGAATGGGCTCAAACAGCTGGAACCATGGAGGGTTTCTTTATCAAATCTGCACATTTAGGCTGCCGTCCTAGTAGCCGAGAGGCTAATTTCTGCCTTGATGCTGGCCAAAGTGTGGTTAACCTCACAGAACTGTAACATTCCAGCAAAAAGAATTCATTTTTACCCACTGTTGCCACTAACCAAATGCTAACATTTTACTTTGGAGAGCACAATATTATTCAAGCCGTCTTACAATACTCCAAATGTTTGTACCATTATAAACTGATGACAAACTGATTTGTTCATTACATCCTAAATGTAACTGCCAAATAGTCTATCCCCAAGTTCAATCCTGTGTTTTGAGGATAAGCTAAGCCAGACTGTGTATATAGGTAGGGAGCCAGAAACAAGCACAAAAATCTGGCTTCATTCTGAGAGAAACCTGCTTTTTTTTTTTTTTTTTTTTTAAAGCTTTGTATGAAAGGAAAAATGCATTTTCTGAATGACTGCGGTCTTTCAAAAAGTCCAGCGATGTATCCCTGGTGAAGGCTCTCAGAGCTTATGTTGGAAGGATGCAGAATGGGCCATCCTGGGAAGGGAAATACTCTGGGAAAAGTCAATGCAGTTCCAGGAGGCACAAAAGGAACATCTATTCTTTTCTCTTTCTCAGAGAAGAGAATTTCTTTCCTCCTGACAACCTTGAAAAAACTAAACCATACCTGGAGCTAACATGGGTAGACAAGGTAAGAGAACCCAAGCAGTGGGAATACCTTAGCAGACCAGGGATCTCAGTGGAAGAAAAAGTTCATGTTATATTTCCCACTTTCTTCTGTGCTGTTTTGTCTTACCTGATAAAAAAGTGACAACAATCCTAGCAAAGCAAAAGGGATGCCTTATTGTCAGCTCCTGAGAAGCCTTCTTCACTACACACACTGTCAATCTTATATCCTTCATTTATTTCCTACTCTTATAATGGGAAAATCAGTTTCTGTGGAATGGAATTTGATCTTTTAATGGGAATGTCTTTCCATATTAGCTGACCTTGCAAGGCATTTCAAACATTCCATCTTTTCACCCAGGAAAAACAACTTCATTCAGCAGCTCTTAGACTCCTCTGAATCTTGAACAGGAAACCCCTGGAAATATATGATGAAATGCACAGTTAAAGCAGTGCAAAAAGCAAGACACACCACACAGCCTAATATAGTCTACTATTAACAAAATATTCTATCTGTGGACAGAATTTGCTTTTTTGCCCCTCAGTTTAGGCCAACCCACCTGTGATTTAAGCTTTCACAAGCAAACCTGCAATTTCCTTAATAATATGCATGTATTTATGTGGTTTTTTGGATAAAGATGACACCTAGCAGAGTGGATACTTAAAAAGTTTGTGTTCACAGTTCCCATTCAGGCACTCTCTGCTCTGTACTGCTGTTAACTCCTGTGATTACTGTCATCCTGCTCTCCCAGATTGTCCTGCAGGCTGGAGAGTCATCCTACTCAAGCCTTTTGGGAAGATTTTTTGATTGTGATGTGTCAGGCTCAAAACTGCTCCACTGAAGCCAGCAGCCAAACACCCACTGGATTCAGGCTCTGCCTCATAAGGAACACAATGACTGTCCTAGAAAACATTTTTGCTTCTTCAACACATAAAAATTTTTTATTCTTTATCTGAGAAGAAGATAAAAAGTGTGGTCAGGTGTGTAAAGGCTGGCTACATATCAAGTGCACATACACAGCTTTTCCCACTTGGACTTTTATGTCTGGGACATGTTAAGAGGCCAGCAACAAGATGCTGCTCAGATAAAATGTGCTGGAGCATCTGATGGCCAGCTGTTGATAAACGGGCCACAGGGTCGTCCTGTATGTTGTCCTAGCTCCCGGATGCACGTTGAGCCCAGACCTTCCCAGGCTGGAGCCAAAGGACTCCTGGACACCCTCTGAGTGTTATTGCCACCTGTGAACCCTTCCTATCACCTCTGAGGTACGTGGTGTGTGTTTTGTGGCTTTCAGCTGTGTGAGGGTTTGGTATGTAGTTTATAGGATACCTTTAAAGTTGGAATTGCTTGAGCTAAGATCTACTGATATGCTCTTTCTTTTAAGTACCTTCTTTTGGGATCACGCCAGGTTTACCACCACGTGCTTTTCCAGTTCTGTCACTTTATGTAAATAACACAACATGTCTGAATGGGAGCAGAGGGGATGGGGCATACAGCAGCCCTGGCACCGGGTGCCAACCTGGACAATCCTCCATCCATATGGCCCAGGGTTTGGCTGCTTTGCTGAATGCTGCTCCGAGCTGAAGCATCTGCTTTGGCTGCACCAGCAGTGAAAGTTTTCACAGCTGCCAGACTGGGCTCCATTTACTCTGATTTTGCATGCTTTTTAGGAGCTGGCCTAGCTTGCAACAGCACATAGCTTTAACATTAGACTCTTTGATTCTTTGGAGTTCCATGTGTATATTTTCTCCTCAGCAAGGAAGGAAGAGCTGAACAGGAAGCTCACGCTGGTGTGCAGTATTACTGAGAAAGTAATCTGTTTCACACATATTTCTGTGTGTTTCATAATGTTTCAGAATTGAAGAAACAAATTATTAATATTCACAACAGAAAACTGAAGCAAAGGATATGTGTCTCGCATTAAAAAATGGAGCTAAGCCATGCTTTCCAAAAGTCTCTACTTTTGTACATTGTTTAGTTCTGCTCAGAACAAGTTACAGTTACTGAACAAAATATGAACATGGTACTTTAATTTCTGCAGGGCAGAACTATCATGGTGAGTGCAGGAATATATTACTTGTAAGTAATTTCAGAAGTGTACAATTCTTGCTTCTAATGGTACAACCTTTTTATTTTTTGTGATAGTTATGTTAAAGGGGACACCAAAATTCCATGACTAATCATGTATTTAGCATCTGTTACCAATATCTCCATGTGAATTAATTAGCAAGGGCCTGAGAGTCATCTGTTTGCAGTCTTCCATGAAAGTAATACTGATTGGCACTGACATAGTATTAAATTGCTTCCCCTTCTGATATGGCCTTTTTGACAAAAGATTAGGCCTGCCACCTGTCCCCTTGGCTGGTGACTGCTTTTCTCAAATATTCCTTTTCTTAGCTGAAACTTAATAAATACAAGAACATTTTACCAGTGTAATTCTTTATTGATACTGAGAATGTTCAGATGGTCCTCGCTATTAGTGATATGTCAGTCAGAGACTCCTGCTCTCAAAAGTAGAACTGAAGTCAGAAAACACTTTCAGTAAGATGCTAATGTTCCTGCCAGCCTATGTAGTGAATGCACTACACTGAAACTGTGTACTGTTTTATCTGTAGGGCAAACAGCAAAATGCTCAGCGTTGAAATTGCTTTGAGCAAACACCTAAAATCTTTTGGTTTGTGGATAAACCTGATTGCTCTGGGTAGTTTCACATCTGAGTGATTGTGGTCCTGAATCTGATGTTCTGCAAATATCCTGTGATACTTATTTACAGCTTACCACTCTGACTAGCACTGCTGCAATATACTTCCAGAAAAAGGAAAAAAGTCAAAAGCACAAGAAAGGCAGTTTTGTTATCTGTCACATCTCACTTTCCCCAAACACCCCCTCAGCTGAAATATTTAGGTGACTTTCAGAAAATAGTTTTGGAAATATTCCTTCACTTCTAATCAGATGGCAAAAGTGTTTGTTTTATTTAATCATGGTTGTGAAACTGAGCCTTTATTTTTTTCATCTTCCTTTTTTTCTGTAAGGACCTTTTTGATTTGCCTCCTCTCTTCATGACCACATAAAATTTGGCTTGTGATGAAAAGACTAAATGGGCCCAACTAAAAACTTTCAGAAGATGCTGGAGGAGCTGCTGATTAACCACTACTCAGTTTATATCCAGAAATCATGCTCATTTCAGTATGTGCTGTTACCTAGTATGTGTAAAAGTACTACATACCTCGAGCAATCTCAGTAGCAGGAAGGGAAGTCACAGTGGTCACACAGCTGACAATATGGAGCTCAGGAGAAAGACCATTTTTCTTTGAAAGGACTGACTTCTGAGAACTGCTTTTGCAGAAGGAGAGGTCACAGTCCTGAATGAAGTCTGGGAGGGGAACAAGACTGGGGAGAGCTGCTAACATGAAAAGTCTACCTCCTGAGTGCTCTCTGCAGGAGGCACCTGGTTTGGGGTCCCAGCTGAGCTGCTGCTTAATAGCTCGTCTGGGTGCCAAAAAGCTGTTTCATGACATTCTTGGCTTAAGCACTGCAAAAGCAGTGGAACATTTTTTGCTACACAGAGCCTTTAGTCTTTAAATCACTGCTTTCTGGATGAAAACCCAAGAAAATTGAGAGCAACGTCAAAATGCTAAAACTTTAGTGTTCAGTCAGAAACATTTTGTCCTGAATCCCAATGGCTGGCTCCACAGTTTCCTGATGTCTACGTTAGCAAATAGTTGCCCTTTTGTGTGGAGAGAAATATGCCATGTCCTCTGAGCATCATGGATGAGCTCATGTTCCGTCAAGTGCACCTCAAAAACTGCTTTAAGCTCAGCTAATGAATCTTGTGTTACTTCTAACATTAATACTTGGGAGATTTAAAAACATTCACTAAATGGAACTTGCCCAGTCTGCAGCTGGAAAAACCAGGACATATTATTCTTCTGGAAAAGTAGTAAAAACTTGGACACTTTTCAGATATATTTCTCTGTAGCATGGATCAACCGTTCTGAGCTCACTTAAAAATTCTAGAAATGCTCATGAAGTCATTCCTGATAAGAGGAGCATAAGCTATTTATTTTGCTAAAAACTATATTGCTTATAGGCCAGTTCAAAGTCCTGTGAGTTGTTGCGTGTAGGTGTCCAGGACACTCTCTAGTAGTAAACCTTTCTTCCATTTTCCTTTGTAATTTTTTTTCTCATTCCTAGTAGTAAACCTTTCTTCCATTTTCCTTTGTAATTTTTTTTCTCATTCCCTCTGAATTCTTTGACTGTAAGATTCAGTGCAACTAATGATGAGGACAAGGCAGAAGGCATGCAATGTCTTTCAGTCCTGTGTGGCAGCAGAAGTACACATACATCATTGGATCATTTAATAAATTAACCAGACAGATAGAAATTGCTTCCCTGGGGTGATCCATGGCAGGAAGCCACTGAACGAAGGCTTTCAGGCTAAGATCTCTTCTTACCAACATTTTGTCTGTTGCCTTTGTGTCTTCTATATTCTCTCATACTGAAGTTGTAGTCATAAAACAGCAACTACACAACAGTATTTTAACAAATTCATATTGAATTGTGGATTAAAAAGTTGTAATTAGTCAGACAAAATGTGTTATCAATTTAGATTTATTTCCCAGCTGTGCTCTCCTGTCATTTTTAATTATGATTTTCAGAATACTGATCATGATGTCATTCCTCTGAATTTCTCGAAAGGTCCCCAGTGTTCATTCCAAATGATTAATGAAGGTATGAAAGCTATGAGTGCTTCCAAATCAAATATGTGTATAAAGGTACGCAATGCACAGGAAAAGATGATTAAAATAAAGAATTGTGTGTTTCCTTGAAATTCACCAGCCCATTGATATGCAGCAGTTCAGATCTCAGTGGAACGTTTGTGCAAGTCACTGAATACTTTTTCTATGGGGGAAAAATCGCTAGACAAAGTTGCCTGTTAGACCTATTTGATTTTTTTTTTTTTTTAATGGCTGTGGGTTTCACATACTTGTGACATTAAAAGGACAAAAATGGTCTCTGTGCTAAAGTGATAGGTCTGGCGAACCCATATATCAATTGTCTTGAAAAGTGTGAGTCTTGAGACTTATTTCATTTTGAAAGCTTGTTTTTAATGAAGAAAATTTAATAAATTGATATTCTGAATTTTTGGCTTGCATTAGGAAGCTAAAAGGTAAGTTGTTGTAATGCTATGTATTAATAAGCACCCAGGAGTCAGATTTGTCAGAAGAGAAAGTGCAGTGCTTTTTATTAACTGAATAAGCATTTTGCTTAGCTGGGCTTTGCCAAGCCTCTGGAAATGTCTAACTCATGTAGAAGCAGGCTCAGATGCTTAACTACTAAGTAGCATAGTGGTTTCCATTCTAGCACAGCATTGTCTTAAAGCAGACATTCCCACTCTAAATTTTGTGTTTATCCTCTCAGTGGATGAACTTCAAATGAAGCAAAATTATTTAGGTCACAATAAGAATGGAAAATTTTTTTTAAAAATTACTCCTTTATCAGGTTGCTGAAGAAACATTAGATTGGTTCAAAACTTCAAGCAAACACAGCATGAAATTATTCTACATGAAATGTATACTTTTCACAGTAATATTTTGGATGCCATTTTATTAATTTATCACAGTGTTCATCAAAAGGGTTAGCAAAGACAAGAGACCAGGAAAAGGGGTAAAAACATCATATTTTTGGAACTAGAGCATCTAGGTCCAAAACTATCATTCAAAAGGGCCTGTTCAGCTGTTATCTAGCAGTAAAGCATGTTTGGTTCTGTATGTCTGGGGAGGGATCCATCAGAATGTACCTGTGCCTGCATTGGGGTAACTGCATCCCCCTTCAGTCAGTGGAAAGAAACAAAGCTTTTCAGGGCATGATTCATTTCGTAAAGTAGGTGCTAATACAGATAAATGATACAATTAAAATTTCCCCTCTCAGTCCCCTGAGAGGAGCCACTGCCTCCTCTGGAGCTTCTCCATTACCAGAGCCAGAATTCTGTCCTGCTAAAATGCATTATTGATGGATTTTGTGATAGAGCAGTTGAGTGTAAACCATGGCCCACTGGACCAAATGAGGCTGTGCTCATCCTTTTCTCTTAAATATCTTTATTTTCTGCCAAAGAAATAAGTGATAAATAATTGGATAGCAAAAGGATTTGTCTCAGCTTTTTCATCAGCAAATATTAGGGTGGTAGATCCATCAACCCATCTCTTCTTATTCTTTCAAACAGTCTTCCACAAACACTACGTGCCTGCCTTCCTAACATAACCTAATTCAATAATATATAAATATCTGCATTGACTGTGTAAGATAAGAAGCTATAAGCTGCAGACATTTTACATTTGAAAATTGTAGGACAGCTCTAAAAATAAAAAAGGAATTTTAAGGATAGAAAAGATGCACCCTCACCATGTGATTGTCCCGGGGTGTGTTACTTTTTGCAGACACAGAGAAACGCAGTGCTTCTTCCTGTTATATCAGGGTGAGAAAGCTAAGGAGGTACTGGGCAAATTATTTTGTAAAAAGCAAATGACAAAAAACACACATGGGCAGTGGATACGAAATCACTCACTGAAACAGGCTTCAGTGGGCTTGTGTTCATTCCCCTCTGGGTTTTGGGTTTGCTGAGATGGAATAGTGTAATAAAAAGTTTCCTAGCAGGAACAGTCATGGAGGCAGGGAACTGCAGAACTATTGCAGAAAACAAATGTTGGTTTTGTAACTGGGACTGTATGTTTCTAAGCTATGATAATTTCTTGGAAAAAGAATAATCAAAACTAATTGGAGCTTAAATAGTGGGTAGTACAGCGTGAACAAAGTGAAGACACAGGAGCCTATAAGATCTGGACCAGGCTTCAAGAGGAAGAAGAAGACAAATTATAGGAAAAAAGGCTGAGAGCTGTACTCGAGACATCTCAATTGATTTTGTTTGACTCATAATTGATGGGCAATAGCTTTGTCTGAAGGATAAGGCTGCATTTCTTGCTTAACAGTAGCTTACACAAGCACTCACCTGCAATGCCAGCCCGTAGCGGGTGAATACTTCGAAACAAAGAATTTGTTGGAGGAAGACAGAACATAAAAAGAAATCTGATTTGCTGAGTAAATTGTTCATTGTGAATTATTCACACAGTTTTACTCACAGTCATCTGGAAAAAGTTAAAAAATGAAGGAGAATGACAGCAGTGAATAAGAAATATAAATCAATCCAAGAGATATGTAGGGTTACTTGTTGGTTGTGGAGAAGGATAGGATTGATTGAAAGATGCAGAGAAAAAAGCTGAAAAGTAGAACAAGATAAAGAGGGTGTGGCACTTATGTCTGCAATGGTGGCAGTTCAGTAAAGTTTTACTGATTGTTACTATTTTACACACACAATGTGAAAATGAAAGAATGGCCTCCATTACTCTGCTTTTCCTTGAGATTGACTGCTTTAATTTGGAAGTCAATAAACACCATGCATGCTCACAGCATCCTAACCCAGAGCTATTGGAAATTGGCACACTTGAACTTCCTCCCACTGGGAAACCAAGACTTGGCTTTCAAAATTCATATTTTTTTATATCCTTGCTATTTCTATTTTATTAAAACAATATATGTGATTCTAGCACCCCCCCAATTGCTTGTTGAAAGATGCTTTTGTTGAGAGAAAGCTAATATTAAAAAAAAGGTTGATTCCATTATGAAGGCAAGTGCAGCTTTGTGATAGGAGATGAAAATGTGTTAATTAAAATGTTGCTTTTACTTTATCTTGAATGTCACATTAACCTTATCTCCAGTTCGTGCAGGCTCTAGATGGTTTCATTTCATGGCATCTGGCCATCTTTTGTTTTTCATTTTACTATTTCTACTTAAATATTTACGGCTTGAGCCCAAGCCCATGAAACTCCATGGTAACACTCCTGTGGAGTCTCAGAGACTCTCCAGCCTTGGAGCAGAGCCTTGCTCTAAAAGAAAAAAAAGAAAAAAAAAAAAAAAAAAAAAAAAAAAAAAAAAAAAGGACAAAAAGGAGCTTGTGAGTCTGTATGATTTTTATCTTCCAGAGATCTACATACAACACTATAAAAAAAGTCACTTAGCTGCCAGTTTGATAAATGCATGTCATTGAGGTTACGTGGCATTTTACCCTCTCAGTTGTCTTTAAGAGCAATAAAGTGCCTGCAGGCCACAAAATGCCCTCTGACACCTGTGTTAGCTCTGCAGTCTAGTGAACTGAAATCTAGTAAACAGTTCCTTCTAATTCTTTGCAAAAAATATAACCCATCTCACTGATTCTGCAGGGCTGAAAGGAATTGGGAGCCATAAGGACATCTTCGTTACTACAATCTGCAAGTACAGCTCAAGAAGCATAAAAATTTTTGTGTTGTTTTCTCAACTCAATCGCAATTGATTCAGTGTAATACTTTTTTAAAGGGAGATAGGTATCCAACTTAGCTGTTAAGCTAGAAAACATGAGTACAATTCATGCCTTTTAATCCTAAGTAGGCTGGAAATATTCGCAAAAAAAAAGGGAAATAAATCCTTGGATCATTCAACCTAGCATTCATGTTACCATTATAAGAGATTGACAACACTGTAAGCATTCAAATATGATTTGTATTCAAAGATGCATTTTATTTAATTAGTTTTACTTCTCTGACTGTTGTGTGATGATGCAACATACAATATTGTTGATAAAAGATTGAAATCTATTTCCTCTCCTTACTCAGTAATCATGTCAAAAATCACAAAATTAATTTTCCAGGAAAAAACATCCTGCTCTGTGTCTCCACTTGTAAATCAAAGAAAACAATACAGACATTAAATTCTAAAATGTGTCAAATTAATCACATCTGTGCTAACCTGTGCCCATTTCTAGTGGAAAGAGGAGGATTTCATTAATAGGCTCAGTAGCAAGATTTTTCATGGTCTTGCATCGCCTTCAGGTACCTCAAATTAGCTGCAAGGACCATGATAGATTGTAGGACATTCTGGGAAGCTTCAGGCCACCAAAGCTATGTTGGATATCACTTGGGGAAGAACAGCAGGAGAAATACAGAAACATTTGTCCATGTCCAATTTAAATCAGATACAGTCTTTGGAGCAGAGACTATCTTTCTGTCTGGTATTTTACAAGTTCTGTGTTGATGCAGTTACAGCTGGAGCGCTTTGATTAGTACCAGCATGCAAGTAATCAGTATAAAAATAATACAAATATTGGAAATACCATATGTAGGTGATGTTTAATCAGGTGCCATGACAGCAGACGGAAGGAATTTCAAACAGTTACTCAGTAGATGCAAGTATGCATCCTGGTAAAAGAAATGTTTGATTGGAGGTAATTTTGCTTAAAAATCCTCAAGGCAGGTGAATTAATTGATTAGTGGTTTGTTGGCTATTTTTAAGAAGAGCTGTGCTGGAGAAATATGAATGAATTCAAGTAGAGGCAGGAGGATCTGGGATGGTTCTACTCAAATCATCCCACAATAAGACAAGGAGGGATCAGAAGAGTCACTAAATTACTTTTCTTCTTTTCTGCCTGGTCCCTCTCTTTGTGGCTGCTGCCTTCTGGGGTACTCTCTGGATAACAGTAATTGGAGCCAGGGGATTGTTTGGTTCAATGCCGAAAACAGGTTTTAGCAGCTATAAATACCAATCAGTAGCTGACCCGTTAAAAATCTGAGGGGCATGTTAAGTTCTTTTGTTTCTGTAAAAGAAATGTTTTCTTAAAAGAACTCCTTTTTATATGCTTATGTTGAGTTTTTATAAATTTGTTTGTTTTGGTGAATGCAATTAGGTTTAATGAATTAAGTGCTTCCATGTTTCCATCATAGCAAGCTAACTTGTGAGATATTTGCCCCATTTGAGTCTGGAAACTATATTCATATTCCAGGAGAAACTTGCCATGAAAAAAATGGCTTAGCATACACCACCAAGCTACAGACACTGTGTCCAAGGTGCTGTACGGTGCACATACCTCCTCTGGGGGGAGATAAAAAAGAAATGACACTTAAGGGATATGAAGTCACATTATTTAATGAATTTTGGAAGGCACTCAAAGGCTACAGTAATTGCCATGCTAGCAGGACCAATTCAATTGGTATGGGACAGGGTCAAAAACTGCTCTCAGCAGGGACGAAGGGTGCCACAGACATTAAGAAGACATTTGTGGTTTTTTAGTTACAAAGGCAAGACTTGGCCCCATTGAAAAGCATTAAATAATAAGCAAAAAGGGCCTACCCCAATTTTAGAGTGTTCTCTAAAGCAATGGCTAGGGATGAATAAACACATCCTACTGCTGAAAGCCTGGGCAGGGTAATGTATTGGGATACACAGCGGCTTCAGACAGCGCTCCCCAGGCAGCTGTGTTGTGATCACATGGACATGCTCCGTCTGCAGGCAGGCAGATGAAATCAGTGACTCCAGTTGTTGCTCATGGTAGCTCAGCACATTCCCTGCTGACCTGGCTGAAAGACTGTTTTTATGAAACACAACTGATTAAAGAAACAAATGATGTAAAATGAAATGTCATCATGGATACAGGGTTTAGGGCTCTATAAACAACGGGGAACTGAAATCATTAGACTCTCTGCTCTGGAATGGTTCAATATTTTTAGAGGATTAAAATGCCTTTTCTACCCTTTGGTCTCTTGTACTTATTTGTATGTCAACATAAGTATTTGTCAGTGTTTTTCATGTTTCCTAAGTCAGGAAATCTGTAAATTCATCATGTAAAGGGACTGAGTCTTAATTCCTGGGCCTGCTAGTCCTGGATCAAAGGTTTCGATATATTATTCCTAACTTCTTTTATTTGGAAAAATGTATCCAATACCTCTAGCAGACAGCATGGACCTGATCCAGAATCCACTGAAGTTATTTAAAATACTCTGATCAAGTTCCACGAGTTTTGCTTCAGGTCCTGTGGCTCTAATCCAGCACAACACTTGAGACTGTATGTAGTTGCTCAGGAGTTAACTTTACATCCAAGTGTCAATACTTTACCAGATTGACACATTCATATCAGCTGGTACAAGCAGACTAGCTCTGCATAACTGCTCAGATGGCAGCCGCTGGATAATATACTCCTTTGCAAAATCTGAAATAGGATTTTTCATGTGTTGGGTTAGTAAGTAACCCTCTACCTTATAAATTCCAGTGAGCCTTTCCTACAATAAGCCATGTGACATTGTCACAACAACACAAGATGTGCTTGTAAGGAATGCTTCCTGTTGAGGGCTGGGGCACAAGGAAAAGCCAGGAAAATAAACAGAAAGTAAAATGGGAAGGCAGAAAAAGTGTTTGCAGTTAAGCTGTTAAATAGTAATGAAACTTTAAGAAGTAAGCACAGTTTTTATGGCCATCTTTGTGGGGAGTGGCAAGATGATGTTTTGTCAATTAACAATCCTGACTTTCTTCCTCCTTGTTTTCCCCGTTACGCTTAGATCTTGACTGAGAATAAACTGTAACGGCAAAGGGCCTCTTTGGTAGTTACAGTAAAAACAGCAGTGGCTGCCTCATTCCCTGTAACTATCCATTGCTGCCTTCTGTAGGGTGTAAGAAGAACTTTTAAACACAGCTGATCATCAAATAATGATCAGAGGTGATTAAAGTCTACTAACTAAATGGCTTACAGTCATTACTAAACCCAGTACTTCATTATGTTTTTCCGTAAGAGGTTGCAATTGTGCACATTTCTCGGGAAGTCCCTCTACAGTGTCATGCCTGGCTTGGGCCCTAGGGATGAACTCGAAACTGCAGGACTGTGATTCTTTTGCAACTGCAGCAGAGAATTTTCGAAACACAAATTACTGGGAAACATTAGACATCTGTTCCTCTTTAAATATACCCATTCCCCAATCAGATAATTTTAACACAGAGAGCCTGGAGAGACTGCAACCACAGTGGATGCTCTGCTGACATGGGCAGGTGCTGATCTCCAGGCACAGTTACAGCTGTGGGTCTTAGCATGGAGAGGTACCACTGGCCATGTGCTAGATGCTGGTAAAAAGAACTTCTATTCCATACAGGATTGTAAAATATTTTGAGAATTTCAAACTGAGGTGTTCTAGAAATGCAAATCAATACCAATTGGAAGCAAAGAATATATTGATATTCCTGTGGTTTTCCTAGTTCTGAGTATAGTGGAGTAAGGGACCAAGCCCAATCTTCAGGAAACTTCATTGGTTTTAACGAGGTTACTCAAGAGGTGCATTTGATCTTCTGCTGACAATTTTTAGCCTTGAGAAAACTATTTGTGCTTTGAGACAGAGGGCTGAAAAAGTAATAGCAACATTTAATAGCGTAATTACTTCACATTATTTTGCATTCTCTGACTTTGCTCAAATGAAACACGTTGCATGCTGAAATAATCTTGTAGGGAGGATTATTCAAACAAGATAAAGTCCCTGCTGAATGTAATGTCAGTTCTTTTTATGCATGCTGAGTAACCTACTGTGCTTTGGCAGCTTTAAGACTGAGCCATATTGTGCTCATATTGGAAGCATGCAAATGTCTGAGCTAGCAGTTTGAAATGTGGCCGAGCAGTTGTTACTTCAGGAATGTTAATTATTACTTTTATGTGGATAAACTCTCTGGAGCTGCATCCATTTAAAATTCAACCACAGACACTATGCACAAGTTTGATTTGGTCTCAGTGTTACAATTTTTCCTTGTTTATACCATTGGTAATGGTACCATGCTGGTGTCAACAGACTGAGGGCTTATGAAGTGAATGTAGAAATAAATATTATTGTTAAAGAAAAGATGAATCACTTGCAGTCAAGCAAAACTGAAGGTTTATCTAGCTGCAGAAAACCTTGACTTGAGGCACTAGAGTACATAAAAATAACATTAAAATGTTAAACAAAATTGAATTAATACTAATGCAAATGTGAATGTACAATATTGTTAAAGAAAGGAAAGCCAAGAGAGAGCCAGAGGACAAAGCCTAAGATGCAAAAGAACATGTGCCAATCCAGCAGCTTTTCCTGAAGAAAAGCTATAGTTTCAGGGCTCCGGACTTTATCTGAACAGGTGGTTAGCACTTGCAGTTTGTGTGGAGTCCCAGAGATTTCCACAGCAGAAAGGAGTAGGGCTATTCGATCACTATGCCTCAAGTTTTCAAAAAAGTGTTTTATCTGATTGCTTTAATGATACAAGAGAGGTAAATGAAAAAAAAAAAATTAAAAATTTGGACTCAAACCTGTTATCTTATTTTTGTACATTGTGTACAGTGTTTGGATGTGCTTTCAGCATGAGATCTTACTGCTTGTAGTTTCACCAGCCCTGGTAAAGTTTTGGAAGGCATTAATGATGATCCTATTGTAAGTAAGCAAACTATAGACAGGGAGAAAAAGAGATAAAGGAGCAAAGGAGAAAGAGTCAGTTTGTCACACATTGGTGGGAGTCCATCGAAAAGTTTCTTCACACTGCTTTATCAGTTTTTGATTTCCACACATGTATGCTTCTGAGGAATTGCTTCTGAGTTTGAACTGCCAGTTCGGTGGAAACAAAAGCTGGACACAGAAGCACAGACCACTGCTAGTGCAGCTGCATTAGAAAGGACTGCTCTGAATTCAGACAAGAAGTTTGATTCCAGAAGGAGCTGAGAACGTCACACACAAAACATTTTTATGTCTATTTCAGTGAGACCTTAACTAAAAGTGATACTAATATTCAAAAATAATTGCCAGTTAACTGATTAACCTCTAAAGCTTATGGTTTAAAGGTTAATCAGTTAATCAGTTAACCAAGAACAGAAAGTCAAGTCCAAGTTTTTTAACAGGTCTTTCAGCAGCAAACTCCTTTCCTGAACAAGGAAACTGTGATGTCTTACACACAGCAAAAATGCCTACGGTGAAATGATAATTCTTTGATGCTGTTTGAGGCACAAGATTGCTTGCAAGATGCAGTAACACTACACCCCTGTGATCAATTTCACTCCTAATTTAATTTGCACTTTCTGTGCTAGACCCCAGTGAAGGGAAGCATCTCTTCTCAGGAAAGCCCTTATACGTGTTTGAAATTCTGGGAAAATTTAAAACACATGTCGTTGTTGTCCAAAATAGATCTGATTTAATAGCCTGAGCTCCGGCCCCTTTTTCCACATGGGCCATGTTCAGAGTGCTTAAAGCAACTCTGCTATACCTATGAGTATTTTTACAAATGCTGATTGAGAGATCATGACCCTGTTGGAACTCAGAAAACGGGGAGCACAGGTAGGTCATTAAAAATACATGTAGAGTAAGACCTTACTTAATGTGAGACAATCAGGCCTTAAGCACGAATTTGTGATAGCCATGTACTGAGGAATGATAGTAGAGTTTGTCTGGGTATATATATGCATCTGTAGCTATAAATACATCAGTACATATATACCTATGTGAAATATAATAATAAATTACCTAATTTTTTCAAAGTGATAAGGAGATATTGAGGCATTGCTAAATTTGTCATAGAATTGAAGTGGCAGCCTTTTAACTTCTATCCTTAAAACATGAGCCAACCCCTGATGGGCTCTGAGCTCCTAATACTTTACTTTTTCTCGGAAATGCTGAAATACTCTGCTGAATCCTTTGTGGTTTGGCTTGTCCTTGTTTGGACTTCAGTACTTTCCTAGGTTTCTTTATTAACCTCAGAATGTCAGCTCCAATTTTGGTTTATTGAATTAAGGATCCAGCATGAATCTTAAATTAATTTCTCTTAAGGATATCTGAGTCCCATTGTTTAACTGATTCCATACTCAAGTGAAGTGCTGATGTTATTGCCAAATGCATTAAGGTTATGCATGATACGCCCATGAATGAACTGTCATTATGATCTCCAGTTTTTTCTGCTTATTTGTATTAAACAGTCTTAGACAAAAGTAGCTATATGAAAGATATATATGCAGTAGAGGAAAAAAAGGGGATTGTCTTGTAACAACCTGTTTTTATAGCAACCTGTTATAGCTGTTTGCAAATTAGTTTAGCAAAACAAATCTTTTGTTTGCCTTTTTGAATTATTTTGATAAAATATAAATTCCAGAAGGAGAAGAGCATTGTTTCAGCAGAGTTAAAAAGAGCAATGGGGGATTCTCAGGCAGGCGGATGCACATTCTCAGGAATGCTCTTTCAGAGAGCAGCAAGCTGTGAATGTGCAGCTGCAGGCTTCAGCGTCCTGAATAATCTGCATTCAGAGACTGCAAAGTCATCAATATTTATGGGCTGGTGGGATCATCCCTGGCACACAGCTACATCTGCCAGATCTCTCTTTACTCCACATCCTTTTCTCTGCAAGTTTCAGGTTCTTATTTCCTGAGACTAGTAGGTTTGCTCTTTGAAGCAGAGCTCCTCCAGTGAAACAGAGAAGATCCTTCCTGAATCATACTGCAGCATGATAACTGTGCGTGTTGAGAAATCCCCATTGCAGCAGATGCTGTGTGAGAAACAGGAGTCGATCACAGTTTCCCAGACTCAGCCCTGCCTTGGTGGATCCAGCATTCTTGCTCTGACTTATTTGCTCACAACTGCTTTACAGCAAAGGGCTCCCATACCCTTTTTCAGCAGAAACTGCTATTTTGTCTTCAGACAGAGCCTGCAAAATGCACAAATGTCCATAGAGATGTATTTTCTCACAGAGGTAAAGTCTGTGCACCAATAGCAGGACTTGACTCACATCCACTGGGCCAATATAGCTCATCTCACATTGAGCTAACTAAATAACTCTTAATTTTCCATATAAAGAAAAATTTTAAAAGCCATTTTTTGTTTACAAAATCAACATGGATTTAACAGTTAACATTACTCCTTATCTGTTCATCTCAGGAGGTTTAAATAGCACTATTAATAATAATAATAATGTAAAATTTTCTGGTAGTTTTATTTTAAATTAAAGGTTATCAAGAGCAGCAATTTGCAAAATATAAACATATAGCACTTGTATTCTTTCTTGCCTTAAATTTGTATATCACTGCTGTATAAATATAATTTGAATCACAAGCCATCCAAATAGCCCTGAAACAGTAGTGGAAAACCTGTGTTACTCCAGTCAGCTTAGCCTGTGAACACATTTACTTTACCCAATTGCACTTTGCTCACACTGTCCCATGAATAGTCAGGTGATAGAATTCTATTAGGACAGGTCCCATGTATCAGGAGTCCTAATCTTGCATACTAATTGTTCGCAAAAAGTGCATTTTATCAACATGCAGTCCTCTTTCACCTAAAATTGCCAGATGAAAAGTAAAACTTGCACTATTTGTCCAAACAATTCCCTAGCTGCATATTCTGTACTTCTGTTTTTCTCTTTATGAGAAATGTCACTGTGTCTAACGCACAAAAAGTAATTTCTTAAACAGAAGTTACTCCATACAAGTAATTCATGTGGCTTCTAAAAGCCATTGACATTTCATTACTCAGGAACTATTAATGAATTTCAGAAGAGTAAAGAAGCAGGAGAGAAATATCTCTTCACTCCCGCATATTTGTGTGTTGGTTTTGATGTGGTGATTTTGGTTTGGTTTTATTGTCTGCATGGTACTATGAAGTAACTTGGTTTATTACTCAGAAGACAGAAAGCCTGGAGGAAAGGCAATTTCTTTGTCTACCCTGACAAACCCCTGAATTTGAATTTATATGATCCAGTGAAGGTACCACATAGTGCAACTTAAAGATCCTTCTCTTCATTTCAAGTATATGATGCCGCTTTACATCTTTAAGTCCTGAGTTCATAAGGTAGTCAGCAGACTTTGCTTATTACATAAAAATATGCAAATACTATTTGAAATATTCCCTTTCTTAGGGCACATTTCAATGCAGTGTGCAGGCAGCACATCCAATGAGCTGCAGTTTTGGTAGAGTAAAATGTTTTATGTGAACTGGGATATGTTTATTGTGGTCTGGGATACAGAGCTGACCTGCTGGGCTCCAGAGCCCCTACTGAGTGGCAGCTGATAGCAGACGAGAGCTGCTCCTTCTTCTAAAGCCTACCGGGCATCAGCAGCATTACAGGAACAAGGGACCCATCTGGATGACACCTTCAAAATCTATATACTCAGCTCCCATTCATAAGGAGCTGGTAAGACTTTGAAGTCCCAAAAAGTATCTAACTAAAATTCTGGAATATTCTGGACCATGAGTCCTATTCCTGATGTATAGAAATTATTTGAGTGATGTTACACAAACAGTAATTTATGACATATTTTTCCTAAGATCTCTATGAAATTACTGTAAAAGGTTGCCTGAAGAAACTTTGGACCTGTACTTTTCTCAGGAGGATATTTGCAGTGTTCAGCTTTAGTGGTAGGCTATTAATATCCTGTGTGTGCCAGTGGAGAAAAGTAAAGACAAATTCCAGGAGCAGGGGAGAAAGGCATACAAAAACCAACACCCTCTTACTGGGAAGCAGATACAGAAGTTCATGTGCTCAAGTGTTCGTTTCCCCCATCCCTGGCCATTATTATCAAATCTACCCTGAACACAAATTTGTAACTTCTGCTCTTTTTTTTCTTCCCCCTAGATCTACCATGAAGTCCTCTTGAAATGTGGTGGGTGGCCACATATTGGCCTGAGCAGCTTTCCTCTGAGACCTAAAGGGAAGGGGTGCTAGCACCTCAAATTTTCTGCCCCCACCCCAGCAGCAAGTCCCTAAAACATAGAGTGTGTTCATCAGCACCTTGGCAGGTTTACAATGCCTGCAGGAAGAAGGGGTTTGGAAGCACAGCCCAGTGTGCAGAGTGGGTGCCTTCAGGAAGCAGTGTGGTACCTTAGGCTCTTGCTGGTGAATCTGGATAACATGGGGTCAAATTCTTTTTGACAGAAAAGGGAACAGGATTTTCCAGCCTGGGAATGTGCCCTTGCCTCATCTGAAACTTCAGTGAATCTGACTCCTGTTCCTGGCAAGTTTTGAATTTACCAAAAATTCAGTTAAAATTTAAAAAGGGTAGATACCAAAAGTATAACTAAATCACTGGACACTTTGTAAAACTGGATCAGGGCTGAATGACTGTGCAGGGGAGGAATTCTGATTTTAACTAAATCATCCTTTATTATCTGGATGTCTGTGGAACAAACAGTGTGGTTTGATGTCAAACCAATTTTCCTCTTCTGCAATCCTCTCAATATGCCAAGTTCTTGCAACCACTGTTTTAAATTTTCTTTCCCTCTCTTAGGTCATGACTTAGAAGTGACATAAGCATTCAGACAGAAATCTGTTTAAACTCTACTTGCAATATCCTCATGTCATTCATGTTGTCTGCTGTGCTGTTAGACACCTGCAAGGTAGAAGAATGTGCAGTACAACAGTACCTGAACATGACAGAAGAATTCAAGGCAGCTGCAACATAAAAGTTTTCCTTGTTTTGTTCCCTGTTTTTGTGGTGTTTTAAAGGTCTTACTCTAATGCAGCAATCTGTGGTTAAAATTCAGTTGATTTTATAAGGTAGTAATAAGAAACTCTCTCACCCACACTTCACGTGCTGGATGGGGAAGGGTAAGACAATATATGAGTGGCTTTTTAATGGCATAAGAGTTGGGATTTCTGGGATCCCAATTCTATTTAGTTGTGAAGTTGCATGGTGAAATTTATGAGGAAAGAAATGTCTTTCTGCCAATATTGATTAGCTTTATCTTCAAAATGTGTGGGAATACAATTGCATTGCCTACCTACATAGAAGAACCTATGATAACACAAGATTTACTAAAGGGTAAGTTACAATCTTAAAGTGTAACTTCTAATATTCCTTTCTGGAGTTAGTAGGAACTTTACCAAAAGTGTTATGTTTTGCATAAGAGCCCATTATAGAGACTGGCTAATTTCACTAACTGTGGGCTGTCTGGCCATTTTTAGGGCAAAAAATATAGTCAAAGTCACAGCAACGTGCTTTCAAATGCACCTAGATCACTGGCGAATTTTTTTTTTTCATTATCACCTCTCTGAATACTTTTAGTATACCCTTGAGAGGAATTTTTTTTCAGTATCTTTTCTCTTAATTCAGTCTTGTGATTTCTCTGATGCCACAGTCAGTGGTTTCTCCACTAAATTTTAAATACATTACAGAGTTTCTGTGTATGAAACCCAAGTCTGGAGCCATCAGCTTCTCATGCTTTCTTCATGAGTCTTCAACCCTTGGCTTTCATCAGTCTTTCCTCTTCTCTTCTATTTCAGCCCCTTTTTACTCAAATCATGCAGCACACACTTATTTTCATCAGTCTGCTCTGCACTTGAAGGCTTTTCATCAGTTTTTCTTCTTGGGTTTGATCCAGTAACCTTGTCTCTTTGTTTTTGCGGTGTCAACTGTCATGCTTTGATCTGCAGCTTTTTTCCATAAGTAGACTGTGTGCTTTGAAAAGGTTATAAATAAAAGGGGAAAGATGCATGGAGAACCATACATCACAAGTATTCCTCAAATATAAAAGTATAATTTTGACATGAGAGAAAGAAAGGAAGAAGAATTTTTCCTATTGTTATAATTTTCTTTTTCATGCTCATCTCATTCCAGATATGACATCAGAATTCAGCTGCTTTTCCGTGTATAAATACTTCACTGAGACACAGAGATTGATTGTGTAGCTTTAGATTTAAAAATTACAGTCAAGGAGAAAGAATCTTTTTTTTTTTTTTTTTTTTTGTCCAAGGATTTTCCATTGCTTTTTCCTGTAGGATCTCCAGCCTAATTCTTACCTTTTTTGTACAGATTTTATACAACCTAGGAAACTGGTTAAATTGTATCTATAACTATTGTATGGTAAAAAAGCAAGCATGCCTAATAATTTTTGGGAAAAGCATTAAGCAATCAATGACAATGCTCCTCCAATAGCTGCAGAGAGCTAATTGGACAATTTCCAACAGAGTCTATGGAAAAATGCAGATCATATCAAGCAAGCATCAGTTGTGAGAGTATCAAGGTTAGAGGGAGACTCATGCTTCATTTATCAGCCAGGATTAAAAGCAGCAGAGAATGTTCATTGCAACTGTGCAAACATAAAACATATTAAAGGGCCAAGACACAGAAAATGTCAACCACTGCTGTTCTGAGGCTATCCATCACAGGGAGCTGGGAGTCATCACCATATCCCACAGAGAGTCATGAGTGAAGCAAATGTTACATAAGCATTTTTACCCACAGGGATTTCAATTAACTTTCAAGATAGAGATGCATTGTGTTGAATGTCATGCTGATACTGAAGACCTCCACAATGTTGTCTTGCCTGTAGACATTTTCAGATTATTTAATCAGCTTTGTCTGGAAGGAGTAAGGCAATGGGACTCTCAGATTTAAGCAGCTTTGCTAAAGCTGTAGCTAGCAGCCTCCATATGCTGAGCAACCAACAACAGTTAGCCTGATAGTCACTGGTAATCCAGCACCTCATGGTATGGAGAATGAACCCACACAGCTTTGTGGTGATGATAGCTTTATTCCCTTCTGCAATCAGTGGGGCTCAGCCACAAGAATGGACCATACTGGAGCTTTATGTTGTTGGCAGCTTGAAATTTCACTCTATCACATTCCCCAAAAGGCTGTATCACTGCATACTGAGGGCTATGTGGGCTGGAAGGTGTTACTCATTCCCGTTATGTTCCCTTAACCTCTCAAGGGAATAATTTGAGGCCTTAAAGGACTCAAGAAGAAAGTTATCAGCTGAAAATCATATAGTGGGCATAAGAGGCCTTATTGCCAACAAACACTGGATGCAGTTTTGAAAGAGTTAACTGAAAAGGATGCTCACCTATCTTCATATAGGGGAGAAGCATAAACCTTGACAGGAGCATCACTTGACAGACTGGAGAAACTTCACAGACTGATGGACACGCTATTTTTTTATACGAAGCAACAAAAATGGGTTACACATCTTGATGTAATAGGAAGCTCAAACTCTACTTTGCTGAACACAATCCCCTTACATAGTTTTTGGGTAGTGTTGCTCAAACCTTAGAGGAGGCTTCTTAAAGGCACTCTCAGACAGAATAAGTGGTGTGACAGTACATTTTCCTTCCCAGAGCTTTGCTTTGCAAGTTCTAAATATGTGGTGAGATTGATCCCCTTTGCATACCAACCTGAAGTCACTGAAGCAAAGAAGTGATAATTTTAACCATGTCAGTCTCGATGTCAATCACCTTCACTGTCATTACTGATCCCTGAATTATGATCTTGTGTGCTTCTCATGTGCTTCTTATCTTTTTTTTATTCAGCTGTTGTCTTTCTCATTTTCTTTGTTTATTCAGTCAGCTATCTCCTTTCTCCTCCTTTTCTGCCAGAGGTTAGGGCATGGAGGAAATGGAAAGGCAAGATTCAGGGGCCAGAGCCATAAACTAGCACCTTCCTTGAGCATGCTGGATGTATGCAGCAGTAGCATTAGAAAATAACAAAGAGAAGAAACACCAGGGATCTTCTAAACTAACAGTCAGTGGGGTATAAGGTGGTTATATTTGTGAGGAGAAGTCTGTGCAGGGCACAATCTGACTAGCTGTAGAGGTATGTAAGGAAAGCTTCATGAGAGGCAGATAGTGTAAATGAGAACTGCAGAGTTACAAGCAAGGTGTAAAATACCTGTGCGCTGCTAATCACAAGGTGTGGGGTTTTTTTGGTTTTGTGGTTTGTTTGGGATGTTTTATCCCAGACTTTCAAGTATCTGCCAGCTGTTTCATTTAAGTGTAAGAGTAATCTCATTAACTCTAAACTTTTATGATCAGAGCCTGATTTGGTCCACTCACAATATTTCTTAATAAATTCCAGTTTTGAAAGAGTTTCTGTCATTGAACTTTTAAAATCAGTTTTTGACAGCTGATTGTGCAAACAGATTGCTCATCCACTTCTAAAAAATAGACAATGGAAATGCCGCACAAAATGTTTTCTGGATAAACAGGTAATTTAGAATGTCCAACTCTATAGCAATCTGTTGTTGAGATTTTATCTCTCCTCTTGTGCAAATTCCCCTGTCCTTTTGTGAGCATGAGAATAGACAGAAAACACACATTCCATATGAGAAAATAAAAACTTACTTTTTTATGTGTTCCACATCTTTTCATAATGAAGTGCTTGTAGGCAGAATGTTGAAATCAAGACTGGAAACAACAATGGCTTGCAAGAACATGCTAGCACTATGCTGAAATTGAGTGTGATTTGACAATTCCATTAAGCAGTGAAAATTCTTCTAGGATTTGCAAGGTAGAAATAAATGTTATAGGCTTTCATATTTGTTGAGAAATAGCAGCGGACAAATTGCTGCTGCTTTTTCTATTTCAGGGTCTTCTGAATAACAGTGTCAAAATACACTTGAGAAAGAGATTTTTAAACACTTTTTCCTCAGGTTTCTCTCCTGATTTTAATTCCAGTTGAATTTCATACAAAGATCAAAATATTCTATTCTCAAGTACAGCAAGGATGCCTTTTAGATTTGAATTCACTGCTTTAGCTCCCAGATGAAAATACCTACTGCAGGGAGGGTGGAAAGAAAATAATCTTTGGCTTCCTAAGGAATGCATTAAATGGGAACTGCTGAAGTCTCTACAATTGTAACCATGTCTGACTTCAGGACTTTAAAATAGTGCCTTTTGTACTGACTGGGACTCTACAAAGCACTCAAATAGAACAATATATCAGTGGGCAAGTCAGCAAATCTAGAGAGGAATTCAGAATCAAGTTGGCCTTACCCTACAATATTTCAGCATTTTCCCACCATGACAACAGGGTAGGACTGACCCCTACAGCTGGGGTCTGTCTGCACAGATGACCATACAGAAGCCAACAGCTTTGAGACATATACTGGGCTTGATATCACAAGTTTTTCTTCCAGATTCTTCTCTTGTTTATGAAGTCTCCCCCTACTTCACCAAAGTTTTCATGAGTCACATCAGCATTTTTTTAACCTGGAAGTCAGGCTAAAATGCACACATACAATCTCTGGCAGATTGTAGCCCAGGAGAAGACATAAACTTCTTGGTGCATCCAGCATAAAAGGTCTAAAGGATGATGTTGTAAAATGTGATTACGCTGTGCTGTGACAGCAGTCAGCAGTTCTGGGGGTAAGAGTCAGTGTGGTTGCCCCAAGGGTCATACTGCTGACCTGTCCTCCTACGGCCCCACATTGCTCCAAGTGCCATTCAATGGGATGAATGCCATATGGACGTCAGTTTATGCCAGACTCTGCATGAATACTGCAGGGAAGGGAAAAAGAATCAGCGGATTACTCTTATCAGTACAAAGAGAGACAACATGCCTCAGAAAGCTAGAGATAAGTGCACAAGCTGGAAGAGAAGCAGGGTAAAGCAGAATTGCCCTGGCAACAGTCCACTTTTAAAAGCAGACATAAGGAACTCGCTTATTTACTCTTTGAAATGAGTGAAAAGCATACAGAAAATTTGACATAGATACCCTCCTGATTTTATCTTCTGTCTTTGGCAAAATTCTGTGCTTTAACTCACAGTGGCATCAGATAAATCTGCCTGTTGACTGTGATTCCTATTCAGTATATGAAAAAAGGCATACTAGGAGAAACAGTTTCCAGTGGACAAATACAAAAACAAAAAGTCTTCCATGTTCTGCTTTCATGGTGTTAACTATGATTTTTCTCATCAATTTGAAATATTACAGTATAGATCTTTTGCAAGTTACCTATATAT
Organism: Pyrgilauda ruficollis; assembly: GCF_017590135.1. NCBI lineage: Eukaryota > Metazoa > Chordata > Aves > Passeriformes > Passeridae > Pyrgilauda > Pyrgilauda ruficollis. The sequence continues at coordinate 4,971,119 of NW_024525489.1, read as the reverse complement.
TCAAATAAAATTCATATGGGAAATTAAAATAAAATGCCAGTGTTATTGACTGTCAGATTCAGTTTTGAATTGGTACATGTGGGCTACTCTATTTTTGCCTTATTTCCTAGTCTTTCTGTGTTTGTCTTTTATTTTACTTATATGACAAATGGAATATGCATCACTGCATTGAGGCAATAGCCTCGCATCACTCCTGTGAGAAGAAGAGTAACATTAAATTGATGGGGATAGGCAGAGGGACCAACAAAACTGACAAAATTTAATGGGCATACTGCAAGTATGACCTATGAGTTAGAGCCCTTGCTCCATGTGACCTCCAGCAAACACAAGCACAGTGAGTTCAAAAGTCACAGCAAGAACACAGAACAGTCTGTGTCACCCACCAGACACCAAATGCCTGAGTCCTCCTCACTCCTTTAAAACAAGGTCTTCCCTTACTGAAATAAAACACAGAGACATATAACCCTGATGCACTGTTTGCAGCCTAGATGACTGTGTGTTCCAAATAACAGCAGTTCTTAAAACATTTCTTCTCAAAAAATATTCCCTTTCAAGGACCAAAGAGGCAATGATCTGTTGCAATGATCCCCAGATATCTGTATGTGCAACCCATCTGATTGTGTAAGTGTATTGGAATTGTGGCCTGCTTTTCATATCACTCAGATGCTACTTTTTAATTTTAATTCAAATCTAAAGAAATTATTCCAGTGATCAGAGGGATCAGGGATCTTTACAGGGAAGTAAAGACTCAGTTCCCCATAGCCCTCCTCCTGTTGAGAAGCTTTGTTTTGGAAAATACTTTTCACCTGCAAGCTCCATAACAGTAGTAGAAAAGAAGATCATCAGGCAAGAAACAAAGCCCTTGTGGAGGGAATACTTGCAATATATCTTCAACCAGTCTCATTCATCTTTGTGCTACTTTTGTTTATTTCTGTTGTAACCACAGCTGTCAGTGGTTAGACTAATAGAAAACTGCATTTTGCAGTATGCAAAAAGGAGGGACTGATTATCCCTAAGGGCAAGGAAATTATACCACACACTTCATTTTGAAGACAAATCAGGGAGCTGGGCCTGTATTTGACAGTATCTGCAGTGTAGAACCACAATGTTTCTGTGACTCCTGCTATAGCAGCTACCTACACTTGCTAGCTGTATAATCAAGAACAAATGACAAAATCAACCAAGAATGTGAAAATTAGACCTATTGCAATATAGGCATTTTGGGTTGTTTCAGAAGTCCATCACATGCTTATGTGGTGTGTGACAGTTAGACACACATGTGTGCCTCCCACTGTGATGGGCAGAATTCTGTTTTACAGACAGCAAAGAGTTTTAAAATATATAATTCCTTCTGAGAGTATTTTATTTGTCACTTTCAAGGATTAGATTGGATTGCTTTAAGAAAGCTAAAGAGAAAAACCCTTCTAAATAATTATATTTTTCTAAACACAATGTGGTTGGTTGAGACTTCTGTCTTCTCAAGACCCTTGTTTATTAGTTGAAAGGAAACTGTTGGCAAAGACTCAGAGGAAAAAACACTGTATATCTAATGTCTGGTCTGTCTAGGTTTCCACTGCACACCCAGTTTGATAGTATCTCAGGACTTGCATGATATTAAAAAAAAGTTAAAAACCCAGCCTTTGCTTTGTTTGTACAATCCTGGGACATTTTCATAGGGCAATCAGTTAGAAATTCTTTCTTATTTCTCTTTATTTTTGTGTCAAATGTTCTAAGGAAGAAAGCTTTTTCTCTTGCAGTTGAACAGAAACCTTCACAAAGCACAGCCTGTTCGAGATAGAAAGAGCCCAAATTCAACTCAGGTGAACTCCTCCCATCTGCACACTGGGTGACTTGTTTTGCTCTGCAATAGAGGAAAGCTATCATGTAGGGCAGAGAGAGCTGCCTGGCTTCTTGTCTTTAAAGCCAGCTGTGAGGTCAGTCAGTTGCCCTTCTTGTACTGCTGTAACAGAGCTGATTTTAACATGTAGGAAATGTTAAATATTAAATGTATTTGTCCTCCGTGAGTAGAAGTAATAAAACCCACAGACCACAGAAGCTTTCCTGCAGTCATTTTTCACAAGGGTGGCCCAAGTGGAGCTCAGGGCAATCTGGCTGTGGAAGAGGCATCAGGGACTGTTTGAGCAGGGGATGCTTCGGCAGGGATGCCAATGGCCTGACTCCACAGCAGGGACAGACAGTGCAGCAAAGTGACCTTCTTCATGGCTACATCCAATTCTGCTTCTGAGAATAGTGCAGGTGTACCTAGAGAGTCTGTCAACCAAAGCACATACTCCCACCCCCACAAAACCACAGTAAAAGTTTTTCATATCTGAATATGTCTCTGTTATGACAGGAACTCCTTCTGGTTGGTTTGAGTACCCGAAATGGCAGAGTCTGCAGCCCTAGACCAGGCAGAAAGCTACCTTGCCCTGTATCTTGCATGTTTACCATACCAAGCCTTGAAAGGCTTGGAAAGCTCAAAGCAGAAAAAAGCTTGAAAACTTGCAGGTCTTTCCTTTGGAAGGTTTTGACTAATGGTTTACAAAGAGCAGACAGCCTACTACACTCAAAGAACTGTTTCTTTTATCAATAGGAATGAAGCATTCACAGGGGAAAAAAATTTTTAGGTGCATAGACTCAGTAAAGTTGTATTGTCTTTCATCAATGATTGTGCAGCCTGGCTTCTCTTGACACCCCCAAGAGGCCTCTCTTGAGATATTTTTTTTTGTTTTTCCTTGTAGATCCAATAGCCAAAGCAATACATTCAGGTAGTAAACCTCCCAATTACAATATTAGCAAATACTAATAAGAAATTATTTTGGAGCACCTCTTTTCATTACATGTGTTACAACAATAAAGTCTGACATCCTGCAGCTTTGAAGAGCTTTATGTTAGGTGTCCAGCAAAACATATAAACTTCAAATCTAACCATGGAAAAGTCTCTAGTAGCTAATGTTTGTCTAACCTTTTTATATACATTAAAATCTGGTTTAGATCATTGTTAGAAGTTTTTATGCTTTCTTCTGACCTCATATAGTTAGATGCAAGATATTTAGAGTTTTACAGTGAGAAACATAAACAAATAAAATTGAATCTCCCCTCCTCCTTTTCTTAAAATACCTCCAATTAATTTTCCCACTGCTTAAGTGACAGATAGTGAGTACATAGCTCTGTGTTGTAAAGAAGATGCATGACTTGTTTGGAAAGGCCTCCATCTAATTTTTTGCTCATTCAAACACTGTCTAATTTTACTCTAGGTTTTCATAGAAGTGTCAGGCTCATTTATCCCATCACAGCACTATAAAATTGTCCTGTGTCTGCACATTCTATATATATATATGTGAGTGCGCACACTTATATGTTGATAGATGTGCGTATGCATTTGTTTACATACCTTTAGACAGATGCATGTAAAAGTTCTGCAGAGTACAGCCATGACCATCTTGTCCAAATTTAGCCAGTCAAAAAAAATTTATAGGGCTTGCAAGAAAAGAGCAGTCAAGAGTAGTACAGCAAAATCTCCTTTCTGATCTCTTTCCTCTGGCTCCCAGGCTTCATTTGTTTGCCATGTTCAAGCTTTGTTCTAGTTTTGTAGCTTATGGCAGAGTGTGAGATGGGTGAGAAGTCAAGAGACTGCAGGACTTATCACAGTGTAGCAAACTGAAGTGTCAGAGATGCGCATCACAGAGCCTGTGACAAAAGCAAAAACAGTCCTTCAGGTGGACAGTAGATATTATACACATCCACAGTACAGGCCTAAGCACATGAGCCCCTGGAACATCACCACTGATGTCCTCATTCGCTCTCCAAACCCCAAATGCATTAATAAACATAATATGATGTAAATCATGAGAGGGTGTAAAAGATTATCCTTTTTTATATTGCTATGCTTTGGGCTAGTGAGACAGACGTTTGTTGCCCAGAGAGGACACAGGACTGTTATGACACACAATATGCCATGAGAATCACCTTGCAGGGAGGCACACAGACAGTCCCCAGGTACAGCTTACCAATATGAGGATGTGCACTTGTCACAATTGGCTCCCACCCAGGCAGAATCTGACCGTTCCAGAGGGAGGGAGAGAGGCTACAGAGGGCTGCCCCAGCAGCACCCAGCCCAGCCACGCCAGCTGCCCTGCTGGATTGCATCACTGCCCTGACATGAGAGCCTGAACATTTACTACCGTCATGGAAAAGCAGAAAATCATACAAACCAAAGGATGTTGGGGTTATGCAAGATGCTTTGGGATTATGAAAGATACACAAAATCTAAACCAATGAACTACAGCAATTCACACTGGTGGTTTTACTCCATTGCTGCACAGACAGATTTAGTTCTAATGGTGTGGAAACTTTGCTAATTAAAATGTTTGGTAGGGCGATGAGAAAAGGTGGTGAATGATGGCAGCAGAGTGCGAGTAATGCACCTTCTGATAACTAGGGCCAGCAAGAAAGCTTTTGTTTGTCAAAGAGCTTATTCAGCACAGTTAAGCAATGGGTAAACACTACACCTACTGTATTTGTTAAGAGTGTGTTTCAATGGGACCCCCGGTGTGTCAGCAGGCTTATTCACAGAACTTAATGAGTGTAAATTGGTATTTGCTAGTGTAAAAATACTTTCCCATATGTAGAGAAAAAGAAGTGATCTTTTAATTGATCTTTGAACTACGTTACAATTGACAGTCCTGAGATGACAGCATGCAAAGTTAATTAAGTTGACAAAGATATTTTAAGCAGCTGAGACTGGTTTTGTTGGAAGGTCTTTGTCATTTACAAATTTGAGAGAGGTGCTGCAAAGCCGTGGGTGATGCTGGCGCAAACAGAGAATGAAAGAGAAGCAGTGTTATCTCTGTCTTTGTTGTGGGTGAGGATCATCTCATTCCAGCTCTCACAGGACTTCTACATGATGCCAGGACTAAAAGCAGGCTTGAAGTCTACAAAACTTAATAAAATTGCTGGCCAATGGAGGTAAATGAAGAAAGCAGACAGGGGAATTTTGTGCTAGCTTCTAAATTTGACGTGTGTTTAGCAGAGGAAAGGAGAAAAGGAACTAAGGGAATTATAACAAAATAAATAAAAAATATTAAAATTGCACTTCTACTGATACCTACTTACCTTAGAAGTAAGGCCCTAAGTAAGTATGCATTCCTTGAACATTTCCAACCTTTGCTTCCTTCTTCTGTGCTTGTGTCTTTAAAAGAATTAAATTAGATTGACTTTATTCAATTAATAGAAATATGTGCAGAATGTCTTCTAAAGCAGCCCAACTTCAAGGCTATAATTTTATTTCTAAGTGTGTCTGAGTGAGTATGACTGCAGGGGTGTGCCCCATGAGAGCAACATCTTTCATGAGTAAGATAGCTGTCAGTTTGTGGTTGGATACAGTTATCTTCGAGGGAGAGTCTCTTCTCTCTGATGGGGAACAGCAACTGCTCTCTTTAGTTTTATTGTCCTGTCATAAAAATACAATTTCTGTCTGGATCATTGTGAAAACATACTTTTTCTTGGAAATACAGAATAACAACAATAATGTGTCTGTTCTGCAAATCCTTTGTGTCTAAAAGTCCTTTCCTCTCACAGGAGCTTAGGGAAGAGTATGTTTACAAGGTTTATGGTTAAGATAGAAGTGGTAAATCAGTAAGAATGGAAGTAATGGAATTTCTTTAGAGAAGCTTTTGTAGAGAAAGTAAAACACCAGAAAAATGTAAGGACTATTACAGAAACCATGGTTTTGCAAGTCAGAGGCCAAAGTACAGTAAAATGACAGGATTAAAATGAAAAATTAATGTTCTGAGTAGTTGTTTTACAGGAGTGTCAATAATGAATGATTTAATTTACCAGATTTCTCATCAAATGACCCATCTTTACAATGGAAGTATTTTTGGGAGGGTGATGATAATTTCAATGACAAAAAAAGTGCTGTAAAAATGTTAGTTTTGTGAATATTTGATTGCAATGAGAGGCTGGGATAACTTCTGTAGGAAAAGGCAAAAAGTCACAGGGAATTATTTTGTTTTCCTAGTTAACAAAGAGCCACCTAGACCTTAATGTGAGAGAGAAGACTTTTTCACAAATGTTAACAGACCACTGTATCCACTGTTACATGTCTCAGTGAATACAATTATTAAAGATGTTTGAAACACAATCTTTGGACAGCTTCACTTAGAAATGAATTTAGCACATTCAGATAATACAAGTCCCTTGAGCTCCAGGGGATCAATAAATTCGTGTAGGTGGAGGCTGCTGGTGATGCACAGCAGGAGCTGTTTCTCAGCTGTATCACTGATTAGCAGGAATCTCACCTTGCCAAGCCTTTAAAGCCTTGCAGAAAATGCACCAATTAAGTGTTCAAATCCTTCAGCCTTAAGCCATATGTCAAGAGAAAATAATTCACTGGCACAGGGCTTTGGGTCAAGCTTCTTAGCCCAGCAGTTGATGTGATAATGCTTTAGTATTGTGCTGCTTGCCCACCCAGGAGGAAGGAGAGGGAGACCTGGCTATTGTTTCTCTCTACAGCAGTGCTCTGAAGAATATGAATGTAAGTGTGACTCATTAATAATCTCAATTTTAAGGAAAGGTGATGGAGGAGGAGTGTTTAAAGTATTCTTGGCTCAGTGAGTATTCATTGAAAAAGTACTGCTTTGCTCTGACTCACTGCTCTGCTTGCAGTTCAGGGACAAATATGAGCTCTGGAAGCTCTGCTGCCACTACCCTCTGCTTGCACCAAGTAAGCATCAGCTTTGTGGGTAGACTTTGGGGAATGGGAAAGGAAATCACATTTACTTATGGCAAGGAATAGTTGAATTTTTTAAGGGTTGAGAGTGAACATTTAAGTGTTCACTCAGGATAGCTGCGTGTTTAGCTGCGCAGTAAAATAAAACAGTCGCTAAAAATCCATGGAAAGCTCCCCAAATGCTGGAACTGCAGGCCAAGATTGACTACCTCTGTCCCAAGGACAGGGGCTGTTGAATGAGGTTGCTAACCTATGAGGAGGCAAAGGAAAAGCCCAGGAAAGGTGGCTGAAAACTCATGCTCCAAGATACAAAAAGGGACCCCCCTCTTCTGAACTGTAAAATTTGTTGCTTTTCACAGGGCAGAAAGGGCAAGCACCTGTCCACACAGTCAATGCAGTGTTGTCATGAGATGCCACAGCCTCAGCTCCAAGCAGCAAGAAGAAGCTCAAGAGCTTCATTGAAAAGAAGCTAAAGAAAGCTAAAAATATTCCAGGCATCCTCCTACAGGAAGACAGTTGCTTCTGCATTGAGATAAATACTGGATGTTCAAGTACCACGAGCCACCTCTTGCAGCTCAGCAAACACCCCATACACCCTCAACTCTTGCAGCTCAGCAAACCTGAAGAGACGTGCATCAGAGCAGGAAGCAGCATAGGAACCTGAAGGTGGGACATACCAAGTTTTAGACCTACAAACCAGTTGATAAAGCAACCACTCCCAGAGCTCATATTTGTCCATGGAACAAATTTCTGAGTTACATAGCAGCTCTATCTCTAAGCAGAGCCAAGTGTGAAAGGGAGAAAAGGAAGGAGAGTAATGTAAATTTTGTACAGACACAGAATAGAGAGATTAGATATTTTGAACAAACAGTGGATATGAGTTTGCTTTAAACTGAGTTTCTCCACCTGCCTATAGTTTTCTCATACACATATGACCAAAATACTGGACATGGATTTGCTTTTACAAGGTTTCTGCATAAATGTTTATGTGCTGTGAATTAAATCATGCACTTAAAAAGGGAAGAGGATGAAATGGAAAACTTGCTAACCCTAATGATGAATGGATTGCTCATTACTCATACTAACGAACAGCCAATCCAGGCAGGAAGTTTCCATCCAGTAAATGTATCTCTCTGAAAATTTGCCAGGTAGAGGTAAAGAAAAATTTTACTTTTGCCACTTTGGATTATTTCTTGAAGGATTCTGGACTCTTGCTGCTGAAGGAATAAAGAAGAACCTACAATACTAAGAAATACTAAATCACTGGCATAATCTAAGCTCAACAAACCAAGTTTTTCTGTTTGTTTTTCTCTATAACCTGTTCTACCTGCTGGTCTATCCACTAGAAATCTTTTATAATGTGTGTGTCTTTCTTACTTTGTTCAAACTGACAGTATGAATTAGCCACTAAGGTAAAGGCTTTGTCAACATCTCACCTGAAATATGAGTAGTATGAAATAGCCAATTTTGCAGTCCTGTCTGTTAAATATTTTATTTATTTCAGTATTTTGGAAGACAAGCAAGAGCTGTACCTTCAGCCAGCCCCTTTGCTGTCAATCTTTTCAAACATATAGATTTTTTTTTTCCAAATCCATCTGAGTTGACCCATAGCTATAAATGTTCTTTGGATACAATTTTTTTTAAGAAACCCATAACCCATAGCAATTTTCACCTCTGTGTGCATGTGTATTTATATGGTATCTTCGCATCAAGAATTCACAGGTACAAATAAATGCTTTCTGCTCATTCTTCTATGAGCCATCTTTTTGTTGTACACATACAAGGGGAGCCTGTTCTATGAGTAGCTTTTAGGTGAGAAGGACTAGGTGGGAGCAGGCCAGGTTTCACACATCATTAAACTCTTTTAATAAATTGATAAAACTCCACCCTATGAGAAGTTGAATTCTTTGCCCAGACTTCATCTACTGGAAGATTATGGAAGAACTAAGCTCCCATATGTCTGTTTTTTCACAGACATTTCCTGTTTTTCTACCTGAATTTTTTTTTCTGGGACAAATTTGCAGATTCCTTTTGATGCTTTTTCAGGATTTCTGGTTGTCTGGCAGTCAGAACAGAGTGCTGCTCACTTCTACCCATTTTCAGGCATTACTGCAAAGCCCACATTAGTCAGCTACACAGAACTGTTACCAAAATTATTTTAAAAATGCTTGAAAATAACCATCATCCTGAAACTCCATTTATCTGAAGATCTCAAATGTTGAGCTAACACAGGACCCTGAACCTCAGTGTCTCAGAAGGGTTATCAGGAGGGAGACATAATGCAAACACAGCCTGTGCTGCACAGCCTGCTCTGGGGTTACCCCACATCCTGGGGGGGTGTGAGCACCTACAGCACATGGGGATCCACCCTACATGGAGTGGCTCTAGGGAGGGGGACCTTTTGCTGTTGCTACAGGGGAAGACCACTTTGTCCCCAGGCCGTGGGGTTACAGGGGAAGAACAGTCAGACTGAACAGTACATGGGGATCTAGAGGAAAACTTTGGTAAAAATGAAGCAGTTGGCTGGAAAAGAAGTCTTAAAGAAGCATGAAGATTTGCAACTGGCAGGAGAGATCTTGGGGAAATGGCAGCAGCCTCCAAATGATATCTGATGACCCATTTTATCAGTGAGATGGTGTGTTTGGTCTGATCTGTGACTCCATAGAAAAATTTTAAACAGATACAGAGAAAAGTATAAGCATCACCTTTGTTCCCCAATTGATAGGGCACAATATACGCAGGCACCTATGTGTATGTTTGTATCTATAAATCCACATAAGGTTGGGGAAGACTCTCTTACTGATGTATACAGGGCAAAACAACAAGATTAAAGTTAAGCAGAAGTTAAATCGTTGTTAAAAAAAATAAATTATTGCAAGATAAGTGGTAGTTCCAGAAGCATAACTGTTGAAACTGTGCACACTGCTGTTATCTAGCAATGAAATTTGGACGCAAATCAAGGCATAGGATCACTTTTCTGTGAAATTTGGCAGAGCACATGATACAGAGTTTACTCTGGCTGTATGCTTTCCAGATATTTTTATGCCTGGCAGTGTGGTGAAAGTTGGTACCTGATTAAGTTTGAAGCCTGTTGTAGCAAAGATAATCCATCAGAAGTTGCATTGGCCAAGTGAGCTTACACCAGACCAGTGATTTTTGTCATCTCTCTTTGGTGTTAGACATTAGAAATATAAAACTGAACTTGTACTTGAACTGTGGCCTGAACCTGGTGAGTTCTGGCCTTCACAATTTACCCTGTGTGCGAGTCTGAAGTTCTAGCAAAAGAACTGCTGAATATCTTTACTATCTAGCATTTCTGCCTTAATTTTTTTGGGGTCAAAACTTGGTCTGAGCAGCTCTTTGAAACAGCAAATTAAATAGTTTGAAACTTGAAGCAATCTGTGCTTTTGATGCTAAGCATCCTCCAGGAGGAAGATTGCCTTTATTTTCTAAAGATGGTCAGAGTCTCTATTGAGTCTCTATTCACAGAGAGGTTTTTACAATGCTGGATTGCCTTCAAAAATTTTTTGAACCTGCATCTCAAAAGCTTTGTTGTGAACCTCAGTGGTTTGCAACTGCAGCAGGCCTTCATTCTCCAAAGGTTGTAAACTGGCATCAGGAATTACCTGGAGCTGAAAAAAGGACCTGAGCACTGGCCTGAAGTGATTACAGTGATCTAAGGCAGGCACAGGGCAGATGGCCTCCTTCTGCCACATCTGGAGCCGGCACGTTGTCTTACTTTTGGCTTGGGAAGCAGAAGGCTGTTAATAACACAGCCATCAGGTAACAAATGCAGAGGATATTGTGGCCTCTGCAGGAGGAAGGGATGAAACTCCCCATAAAGCTAAAGATGTGAGAAGGTATTTTTGGGAAGGTGCCCAGTCATCCAGACCCAGTAAGGAGTCAGATAAGACTCCAAGCCTTAACAAAAAAAGGCTTGCAGGCCTTTAATGGGAGACAGCCAGTTCACTTCCATCAGCATCGCTTCAGCCTTGCATAGGTTCAGGCTGAGCTCTATATTTGATTAAAACTGGTGGGCAGGAGGAGTTTCACATTTCATTTTGGTAGCCAAAATTTCTGCTGTACTGGTAGAAAATCGTACGCAGTGCTAATAGAAACAATTTGGCAATTTTTTAATAAGTGATCAATTTCATTCTAAGAGAATAATTCCCTGAGACTTCCTGTGCCATTGAACTCCTCTTTATTATGTGGAGCTTCAGTCTAATTTTCTTCCTCACAAATTCTTGTGCAGTCATAATGACTGTGTAGCTCACTTACAAAGGAGGTAGTCAGAGTTGTGCTGAGTTTTGTTTAATTTCTGTGTGAAAGAATACTGGTCCAGCCCAGCCTGATGACTACCTCATTTTTCTCACATTCTTGAGGAATGTCCCGTCCCATTAAAAAGTGCTGCATGGGAATTGTGTATACTGACCTGAGAGCATCAATCAGGTCTGGTTTAGAAGGTAGTAATCCTGAAGTCCTACATGTTCAGAACTTTGTTCCTGCTTTCTCTCTGCTGCTAATTCCTGGCACTTCTAAGTGAACTGTTTATAATCCTAACTGCTAAAAGCAGCCTCTGTATTAAATGTGTATTAGGGTATATAAATTGCAAATATGTGCCCACAGACATTTGTTTTAAATGCAATTTTATGCTTCCTAACAAATTCCAGTTTTGGCATTATTTTCAGTTGCTAAGGCATCAGATCTGGTACATTCTGTATTATAAAATTTAAGTTCTTACATCTTTTTTGGGTGACAAAACTAGGACTAGTCTATTGTCATCTCTGTTATATTTCTCATGTCCTTCAGTGCAGGTTACCTTCAAATCACTCAGCAGCTCCTGTTCCAGTTTTTCCTCTCTTCTTTCTTACTCAGAGAAAAACAAACCCACTGTACTTGATTAATTAAAAGCCATTTTCATGTGTAGAAATAGAGCATTAAAGAATTTGAAAACAGGGCTAACCTGACTAACTGCTGTAGTAGTTGAACTGTCCAGGAAAACATCTGCAGTCCAGTCTTGGGGACCTTGGAGGTTTCTGCTGCCATTCAGGAAGGAGCTGATCTGCCTCTGAGCCTGGGATCACAATTTTTCTGACTGGGAAGGGGCCTGAAGCAAAAGTCCAGTCACATGTTCATTGCTGCAAAGTAAACTTGGTCTTTAGATAATGTAGTTTAAAAAACAAAATCATGTAACTGAAGTGATCCATATTTAAGCTCCGCTCATCACAATTATTCTTGTAATTACAAAAATTTGCCAGAGTGACTTCTGCACTCCAAAATTAATGGCTTTTACTAAAACAGAAGATATCAATTCTGAGTAGCTCCTTGTTATAAAATTAAAAAAGAAGACTGAACTAGAAGAATGTGCTTCTAAAAAGTGTAATTTTTTTGAGAAAGTATATGTCTGTTTAGAACTCAGAATTTCTACATGTGAATGGAAAAATGTATTCCCTTTTACTGCAGACTCTGGGTTTTGTTTGTATGTCTTTTTGTATTCCCTTTTACTGCAAATTCTGGATTTTGTTTGTATCTCTTTCTTACTGAATAGGTAATTGTTCTGATAGATAATGAGGCTATAGTCCAGTAATAGTAGCAATTTTTTTGGTCTAAGAGTCTAAAACCTTGATAAGCAGTACAGTCATCTTATATTGCATGCATTTTCCAAGTATGGAAACTTTTCTTCAAATACAGTGTGGCTTGTGGGTTTGAATCCATAAATGAAGGTGTTTATGCAGACCTATGAGTAGGTTTTGGTAGCAGAAGATGACATTACATGAAGGAACAATTCTGTCTTTAAAATGTAACTCTAATAGTCACTTTATTAGAGCCTATTTTTACTGTTTCCCCCGAATACTTACTGCATTTACCCCCTTTTCAGCTGAAAACTTTCAGTTTTCAAGCTAAAACTTCCCCAAGTCCTCCAGAGCTTTTATTCCATGCATCGTCACTGACAATATAAATAACATGAGCCAAATTATACTGTTACCTCTCTCTCTGTAACATCAGCTGTGGTTAGAATATGCCTTCTGTAACATCTGAAAAGCCACACTGGTTTACAGTGTGCTTGTTGGGCACATGAGATGGTAAGGCTTGATTTGACTGTCAGATCTTTGTGGATTTGAAACTGAGAAACCTCTGTTTGCCAGCTGAGCAAATTGTATGGTGTAACAGATGAGAGTTAATGAACCTGCATCCATGAATTCTGTAGCCAGGGATGGAAATTTTGGCAGTTTAAGCCCCAGTCCAAGTTTGGCTTTCATTGCAAATGATGTTAAAACCATGACATGCATTTTGGTCAGGATTTTTTTAGTGATGAAAGCAAATAGCTTGGAGATCTTTTGTAATGTTTTAATACAGGAATATAACAAAATCTCCCTAGATAATACTTTCAACATATTTATTCTCATAAAATATGTATTCTCATATGTACTCTCTCTTCTTATAAGTTTGTTTTAAGTGTCACTGCATGTTGCTTTTTAGGTTCATATTATGTCCCAGTCAACCAAGTAATAGCTCATTTAATTAATGAGAATTAACTCAAATATCAGGCCAGGTAACATCAGTCCAGTCAGCCAGAGTAGCACATTATGATCTCAGAGACAATGAAAGCCTTTTTTTCTTTTTTTTTGGTGCATTTCTGCTTCCTTAACAAATCTGGCTGCACAGTAAACCAAAGGTTTTCACTTTCAGACCAATGCAGTCTTTGGATGTTATTCCAGGATTTCCTGTGTGCTCTACATGGCAAGAGATCAAGTCTGTAGTTTGCATTAAATTAAACAGGTAACCTAAATGAGATCATGAAAATAAGTGTGTGGCATGTATTTGTACAGCAATCACTGCAGCCTAGTCAATACCTCTAGTTAACAAGCACCACAGATTTTCCCATAAATTTAGGGATGAGCTGACAAGAAATTGGGTTAATTATGTATTTCAGTATCCCAAAAACCTGTAAAGGAAATACCACTGAAAAAAATTTATTTGTATGGATAGAAGGTTTTGTTTGCCTTCAAAGGTGCAGTCCTTATCATTTGCCCTGACATCTTGTGTGCAAACACTGGCAGGGTCAAGCTTAAACAATGGGAAAACTGGTTGTAAAGGCTGCCCATTGCCATGTCTTCCCTTAATGTGAAAAGAGAACTGCTACAAACGGGTGACTTGTAAGTTGCTTGTTAGGGCAATAACTCTTGCTGACAAACGAGCTCTGAGTTGGATGGGGAGGAAAGAAGGAGAAGTTCCCTGATCTCTTTTGTCTCAGTACAATGTGCTGGATTTAATAGAGGCTGGAAAAACTGAGCAGAACACTGCTTCTGCTTTGAAAAAAGTAATGGTTTATTTCTAGCAGGGTTGAGCCAAGATATAGTATTTCTACTTTTTTTTTTTTTTTTTTTTTTTTTTTTTTTTGTGGCCTCCAGAGAAACATTAAAATTGTGGACCTCAGAGCTGATACCACTACACAGACGTTTGTCAGTTCCCACCTGCATGGATGCTTTATCTTGTGCTGTCCCCTTGGAATCCTACCTTTTGTCTGCCAAGTGGAACTAAGTTAAAATACTTTTCTGCTGATTTGGCAGGATTAAGAAATAAATTAAAGCACCCTGACTGCCTAGAAGTCTTGTTTTACCAGCTGCTTGCAAAAATCTACTAATGATTACATTTTAAGTCCTTTTAGCACTTTGAGTTCAGCAGGTTAAGCCTGCTGGACCTAGTGGCATGGGAGTCATGTGTCTCCTGTATCTGGGAGATCAATGTTTTATAGTAGGTTGGCTTAGGAATAAACAGTGAAAAAAGACCATCACTTTACACCTAGTTCTATTAAACATACAGTACTACCTTGCCGAGGTACCTAAAGGCTGAGTAGTCTCTCTGGCAGCCATGGTCACTTCTCACCAAGCCAGAGCTGTCATGTGAACTCATGTAAATCTGTTCCATTTGTGGAAAATTAAAAACTCAAGAACCAAAAGAACATAAAATGTACTTAGGAAGTCATTTCACCATCCATGAGGGGTTACTTCATTAAATTTAAACAGATCTGTTTTCTGATTTCACTTAAAATCAACTTAAGGGTAGAATGATTTAAAAAGGTAATAAGGAAAATAAAGCAAATATGCTGAACAGATATTCTTAAAAATATATTTCTCTGTTATTTTGCCACAGACTCCATTTTTGCCAAGAATGGACTGTGGCATTTGATATAGTAAAAGCAGATGGCATTTTGTTCAAGGGGAATAAAAATTTGAAACAAGACAGTTAAATTTATTGGAATTTGAAAAACTTGGCACAAAAATTTGTTCTTTGACTCTAACCAAGTTTGCATGAGCTTACTCAGTTATAACAGTCTTAGCATCTTTCTCCAAAGTCACAGTCTGTCTTGGATCTCTCCATGCTCAAATTCCTACACTCTAATGTTTGATTAGGACTGAACAAATTAGATGGAGTTTGTGCTAAAAAATCTGTTTTATTTCAAAGCAGTTTTGTCAAAATCAACTATCAACTACAGTATCTTTTCCTTATGAAGTTAACCTGGCTCTGAAAAGGATATTCATTGTTTCTTTGGATCTCTTAACTACCTGATTTTCAGAACCAGGATCAGTTTGGGTATATTTGAGAAACCTGAGTAACATTTACTAAAAACATTTCCTGATGGCTCAGTCTTTCAGAATATGCTAAGCATCCCTTTAGGGTTTAAGATACCCCATGGCTTACTGAAGCCCACACTGATGATTATCAGTTGAATGGACCCTGTCAGGAGAGATTTTGACCCATGAAAACAAGGACTTCCTAGAGAATAGATAACAAAAACCAAAGGTTCATCCAATCAGTTCTGTTTCTGTAGCTTACAGTAAACAAAGGAGCAATGTGGGCTAGCTGCTTAATACCTCTTTTCTCTCATTTTTCCATTTGAATTACTTATGGAGGGTTGGGTCGGTAATCTGGTAGGCTTTATGTAATGAGGCTGCTTTTCTCTAGGTCAGAGGCAAGATGTTTTAATTTGCTGCCAGGATTAAATGATGGCCATTCTTGCCGGTAACTTTCTGCCAGTGCAGTCAATGACTCTTTTGAGTGATTTACTGACCTGGGACCCGGTGAAGCAAAGTATTACAGGATGAAAATATACAGTGCATAAAACAGGTCACATGTCACCAATAAAAATACCAATAATCCAGGTTTTTTTCTTCACATTTTATATGGAACTACATCATCGATTTCAGACTGTTCCCTACAAACTACTGCACTAGCTGATTACCACGGTGGTTTTCTGTAACAACCTTCAATTGCTGTAGTCCCATACTTGAGTAGTCCAGCACACTTCAGTAATGATGGCTGCCTGGTAATACTTTCTCAAAACCCCTTTATTAATAACAGCAAACTTGGGTTTCTTGCAGATGACTTGCAAGTAACCCAATAGGAATGATGTATTAAAAGAAACTGAAACCTTTCACTGCAGATCTTTGCTCACAAGTTTGCATCTGCAGAAAGGGTTTTCTGCATCTGAACTTGGCCCACTATAAGAAGTAAAGATTGTTAAACTGCTCAGACCTGAATGTTGTCAGTGTGTGGTTGTATGCAAACATGGAGATTTAGTTTTGGCCCAGTACTGAATTCTCAAGCTTGCTGGAATTGCCTTATCCAGTGTCAATAAGTTTCTCTACTAGAAAAATGAAGTAGTACTTTCTGTAATCCTGTGTAAAATAAACCAATCCCTGTATTCAGTATGTTGTATGGTCTTTCTTCAAAAGTGAGGGAAAGTCATCATTTCGTATCCTACCACATTCAGTATTTGACCACCTTAAACAAAATTAAATCCATTTTGCATTTTCACATAATTTCCAAATGTGTTAATACCACGGGTTTTTCTCCTGTAAATAGGTGAAATGAACTCTTTTGTGTTATGCATAGGAATACTGTTGGGATTTCTGTAAGATTCATTTTAACTATGAATTTAAAAAAATACAGTGGTGTTGAGAAAAATATTTCCTGTAGCAGCAGGATATGCTTTAAAAAAACCTGCAAGTCCCAAGCTGGGCTGGAGTCTGTGAAAATCAAAGGCATTTTTTAAAAGATAGAAGACCATGCAGATTTGGCATACTGACAAAATCCCACTTATGGAATCCATTCAGTGTCTTAGCCACAAAAATTGCAGAAGGAACACCAACAAGATTTTTAGTTTCCAGAATACTGTATTTCTTCCTCTCTTCTCCCTTCTCTGTACTCATTTCCTGAAAGTTGTCTCATTAAGGAAAGGAAATGGTATTTTTTTAAAGAGCGAATAATTAGCTGTTCCTGAAATTCCATCCCATGGGTTATCCCACTGTCTTTGACATACCTACGGTACAATAATATCATCTGAAGAACTGATTTCATGAGTTTTATTTTCATGTATTTCCAAAAGAAAACCGTCCTTTATTTTTCTATTTTTTTTACAAAGCAGATGTGTTTATATCCTGCCATTTTAAAGGAAATATATTAGGTAATTGAATATTTTCTAAAAAGCTGGGTCTTTAAAGTCAGCCTGGGATTATGCTAAATAGTGAATAAACAACCAGAAAAAAAAGCCTCCAAATGCTTGCACATCATTACATTTTTGAGAGATTTTACTGAGTGGATAAAAATAACCACAGAAGCATTTTAAGGGTAAGCAAATGAAAATAAAGGCCTGATGATTCTTTATGTTCAGTATATCTTGCTCATTTACTGACTTACTCCTGTAGATTTTGTGCATATAGCCAGGCAGCTTCAAATCACTTGCTTCCTCTCTTTTCATCTGGACATATTGGGAACTCTGTAAATATCACCAGCCTTCAGGTCCATGACCTTTTGAAGCTGGAATAAAGTGGAATGACACCCTTCCCCTACCCTGTGAGGCTTCCTCCCATCCCTTGCCAGAGGCTGGCACTGTTTTCTGCAAGGTTTCTTTTCCAGACAGGATCAGCCCTTGGTAGCTCCAGGGCTCTGAGGGAGAACAGTGTGAGTCTCTCAGCTATATTACTGCTTCTTTGTCCTTGGTGCTAAGCAAAAACATGCACGGACACAAGCCTCCCACCATCTAATTTTACCCACGGTGCAAAAGCCTGAAGGTGGGGGAAGGATAGCAGTAATCAGATCTCAGAAGCAGTTGGTCCAAATTGCACAAGAAGCTTTGCTCAAACTTGGCAAGTGTCAGGCATTCACCACCGCCAGCTTATTCCCTTCCCACTGCCTGATGGATAACGCTAGATGGCTGACCAGACTAATCAAATACAAATGCTTCCAAAGGGGTAACACGAACTTGTGTAGGATGCCATTGTGAAGTTGCATGTTGATGGCAGAGGTGTCTTTCCTGTTGCATAGGTTTTCCTCCTCGATACTTGATTACCAAAGCCGTACCACGTGCAGTGGAACACGGGAGCAAAGGACGGTTCTGTCAAGAGATGCTGTACAAAGTGCTTGTGGTCCTTCTGTATCCTTGACTACAGAATGATACTGTCTTGGTTACTGCTGTTGAGGGTATACGTAGAAAATTGAGCCTATAAATGAGTAATTCAGAGAACACTGGGACCAAAGAGGCCTGATTTCCTGTAAATTCTCATGTTAGGTTTTATAGATCTTTGTCCTTAGTTTTTCAGGTGGTTGGAGCATGTATTTGGGCTCTCTTCCATGTGGATTCTCTGGTGTCTAACAACATTTGAGCTCACATTACTCTCCATCTCTCACTGGTGGCATTAATAGGGTTTCTCTCCTCTGCCTGCCACATGCTTTCAAAAAAGTGGGTGGAATCTGAAACTCTGAAACCTCCACAAGTGTGGTTGGAACCGTGCTTCCTAACACAAGGTTTGAATTTGTCCACAAACGTAGAACAGTTTTAACTGGGCAAGGGAGCCATAATTCCACTGACTCCAGTGTGGTTGTTGAAAGGGCCAGGAGGCAAGATTGTACATATGTGAAAAATCCCAAGATTTTAGGAGATGTTACTTTCAAATTGCAGTAATAAGCAAAAAACACTAAACTGGTTTCATGGAAGTGAAATTCTATGTTTTTTTACAAAACACAAATATATTAAAGTATAAATAAAAGGTGCCTCTGAAGCTCTGAGTGGTAGGAATGTGATCAAATTGGGAATCTGATAATCCTGACTTCTACTCTTCTGACCAGGGAACCCTGACAGGAGTAAGGTATCTTATACAGGTTGGTCACATCTCTGAAGAGCTTGCATTTTTCAGCCAGGTGCAGCAGTTGCTCCTAATTCACACAGTATATTTATGAGTAATGTCAGACCCCAATCAGTGTCAGACCCTGTTGGCATCTTACATGATAACTTAGCAAACAGGAGAAAAAAAGGATGGTAACAGAATACTAATATTAGCTTTGTAGGAGAGAAAAAAGATCTGTTGCACATTGATCTCATTAAGTAAATGATTTACTGGAATTTCCTCTTGCTTTGCAACTCGCCTGAGAACATATTCGATCTCAACTATCTAAGGCCTGGATAATTTCATCTGGTTCTCTGCCAGCTATGACACAGCCATTTAACTCTGTCACTTTTCTTGGCCACCTCTATTCAGTGTTTGTTGTTGGCTTCTGTTTCTAAAGTAACAGGACAGTATTTTCCTAAGATACCAAGGACATGGCCAACAGGAAACTGGGAGGTCTCATCTGGCTCTGCTTAAAACTGGCTAATCATTGAAAATTTGGTCTGACGTTGAAAAGGACAGCACTAGCTTTCTGTTCTTCTTATAAGATTTGGTTTTATATATCCTGGGGGTTTAAAAAAAAATCAGGAGAAACAACAGAAACTACATAACTGTGGATAAATCAGACTTGATTAAGTTTGGGTATCTTAATTCCTATCTTCAACTAGTTGGACACAAGAAAATCTGTTACCAGTTTCCTTGCAATTTGGAGCTACTAGAATAAAATGTAGGGCTAATGAATGATGAAAGAAATTTCTCAAGGAGGTGATTTAGCATGAAAAATAATTAACAAAATAACTTAATTATGACATTGAGACTGCAGTTTCATATTTCACATTCTCATGTTTAATTCCCATGAATATATGAATGTGCATTTAACATTTGTGAAGATATAGTAGGAATTGCAGGTCTGCAGGGAGGGATATGCACATGCAGCGCATATGTGATCTCAATATTGTGATTTCAGTCCAGCTCTTTAATTACTAAGATTCTGACATCATGATATAATGCAGGCATAATCAAGATACTTTAGAGTCACTTTGGATATCTGAACATGAAGCTGTGGGACGCCAAGAGTTTAACAAATTACCTCATATCTACTAATTTATCACTTGTGCATGTTATTGGATTACAAATAGAAACAGACCGGACTACTGATTTGAGAATCAATAATGGTTTCTAAGGCAGCTGATGAAATTGCTCCAGTACCTGCTGATAGTAGAGGGAGTCTGACAAGCCAGGGTTTGTGAAGATTGCTCTGCTTTTGCTAGTTAAAAAATAAGACTATTACATGAAATGGCATTTTTATCACCAAAAGGAGATTTTTATGACTTGTAAATATTGTGTGTTGAACAGAGGGCACATCTCTGCTGACAAATGTATTTAAACAGTAAAAACACCTAATTAGGTTTTATAGTACCTGTATTTGTCTAGCAGAGAGAACTGATTACAGGAAGATCAATAGACAGGACCATTCATTCCAGCAACCTAAATGCATTTGGGCCAATAGGAGATTGGAATGAGCCAGGAATGTACCTTGACTCCAACTATCTCAGTGCTGGAGATTGCTGTCCCACATCCAGCACTCACTGAAGTATGAATGCTTACTATCTATGTATTAACTATGCCATTTTTTCTTACAGACAGCTCAGAGGTAAACCCAATGTTTGCAATGATCAGTGTGCAGGGTGCAGCAGCTGGAGTGAGGCTGCTATAGGGGGGGCCTATGCACTGCCCCCGTTAGTGGGGAGAGATAAAGGAGCATGTGGTCCCTGAAAGCTTGGACCTGGGTGCTCCATGGCCTCACTGGGACACCAGTCAGAAGACAGAGGTGGGAAGGACAATTTGATAGAGGCTATGCTGGCCTTCTGGGCAGCAGGGTCCTTTGAAATGTTGCAGGGGGCATCTCTTGACCCCTGCCCTCCCTGTGCTTTGGGCCTACTGTCATTGTCAACAGCACTACAGATCCCAGGTCGTTGTGCTGAAAGGGGAAGGTCTTTCTCTCTGTCCTTGTTTAGCACCTTTATGCACCAGGCATAATTCTACCCCACATGTGCTGATTCCAGAAATTAAAAGCTGTGGTATATATGCTTCAAAGTAAAAGTGTATTTTTTTGCAGCCTTTACTGTTGCCACATCAACTGGCTTAGCCTTGGGCTGTGTAGCCCCCAGATGCACAACTGCCTTCTTCTGTATCACTCCAGCCTGGAGCATTAAAGAGATCCACTTATAACTTCTTATCAGCACAGCATGAAGACAGGAAGAAAATCACTTTTAAGAAACAGCATGCCTTTTAAAATAATCAGCTCAAACTTCTGG
Source organism: Pyrgilauda ruficollis (assembly GCF_017590135.1). Classification (NCBI taxonomy): domain Eukaryota; kingdom Metazoa; phylum Chordata; class Aves; order Passeriformes; family Passeridae; genus Pyrgilauda; species Pyrgilauda ruficollis. The sequence goes on along the minus strand of NW_024525489.1, from coordinate 4,949,901 downwards.
TTCAGATTAAGCACAATAAAGCTTGGGTTGCACCCGTACTATATCCTTTGGGGAAGAAAACACCACAGAGGCGTTGTTCATAAGAATGGATTAGGCTTGCAAAGATCAGTAACTAGTATAATCTGGAACCTCAATTCAGATGCTTTGTTTTTTTAAAAATAGGGTTCACTGGGGCAAATGTATGCCAGATGTAACAACTGTGGCCAGCAAAACTAATTATTTCTATTTAAAAATTCCATTGCTAACACAAATGCTGCCTAGAATAGTGTGGGTTCATATTTTCAGCATATGAAAGGACTCTGCAATTGCTGACATCTCTGGAAGCAGTTTGACCAGTAAAGCCAGGAGTCCTCTGTGGAAACGAAAGCCCTCTGCTTCTTTTATTAAGTGTATCATGTTTTCCTCAGTGCATGCTAGGTACAGTTAGGAGCCATGGATGTGGGAGAACACCCATTGATGAGTCCATCATCAACTCTTTCAGCTATGTAGAGCATATAAAAGGGCATTCTTCCCATAAAAAGGTAAATTACAATGGAGTTAAAGTATTCCTTCTGTCCACAAACTTTTTTTCAAATACTCACAAGTTGTGCTTGTCAGCACATGCACATGCCTGTGTGTGCTCACAGGACATGCAAGCACAAGTGTATGGGGGGAAGAAGTACTGCAGAGTTTTATACTCTGTGCGGTAACCCTTGCTTCTATTTCCATGCCACACAATAGTACTGTGGGTCATAAAATCCCTTCTTCCCTCTCTCCCCAGTTCATAGTGAGGCTATTCCTGAGTGCAGAAGAAAACTTCTTCTTGATGTTGACCATGCATTGTACAGCATTTCAATGCATAATAAAAAAATTGCACTTACAGTTCAGGTATTACTATGAACTTCCCAAAGTTTGACTGAAAGGGCATGTGGAGCCTGTGTGCACTATGTTTCAGTGTGATTAAACTGGCTAAGCTTCACTGAAGGAAGTCTGGATCCATGAGCTGGCTAGTAGGCTTGTAGATTTAGGCCCAAAGACCCATCCTAGCCCAACAATTTAGGCTTGTTTAAAGACACTTGAAATTGTTATGGTCGGTTGAGTGCCAGATTTTCTTAAACTGTTTTCTCAGCTGTATTTTGCACAGAGGTAGGGCTCCAAAACCATCAGGAGTAGGAATTTGTGTGGTTTGCACTTATATACTCATCATCAAGGGAGCACAAAAGTTATGAAGAACATCAGAATTCAAGATACAGAGTTTGTTTTTTAAAAAGTCTTCAGTAAAATCCATAGTTTTAGAATATTATAGAACAGAGAAAGAGACTGAGAGCCATGAGAGAGCAGCTGTATGAGCCATTTTCTGTAGTCTACCTCCCGGAATGTTTCACAAGTGAGGACTTCTGTTCAGCCCTGTTGACAGACATCTGCAACGGAAGAAATACTGTGTGCATGGCCAGAACACAAACAAGAAAAACTGATTCCAGTTCTATTGTCACTTCCCTCAAATACATTTGGACAGTGATGAGAAAAGTTCTTATCTGATCTACAAGATGTTTCCTCTCAAATCAACAAAATGATGTCACAATATTAAGAAACCCTTTGCTGATCTGCCAACAAAATTATTAATGCCCCATGAATTCTTACTCAGACCTTGAATGGAAGTTTTATTTCCTTTTACTGCCACTTAATGTAAATTCTTGCCAGACTTTTAAGTCAGTATATGCCTTGCATTGCATATTGCTGTTCCCACAGGGAACAGTCTGTCACTGTCAACCTGAGAGCAACGCCTCAGGTTGTGCTGATACAGCTTCACTGGCAGCAAATTATAAACTAAGTGAAATGGTTGGACCACCAGAGGAGTGATGGATAGTCCTCAGAATAACCTCGTTACCTCCCTTTAGAAAATGATGATGAGGGATCAAGGCAAGGCGCATTTTGTTTGTGTTCTTTCTTGACCTACCATGACCCAACAAAGAAAGTAACACAAATTTCAGAAAAAGGCTGATGTTACCTGATGAGAACAAGGAATACTACTCAGAAATCTTGTGAAAAACATTTGACCAGGGAAGAATATTCTGAAATACAGAGTTGCAGATTTGAAAAACAGCCTCATTCAGTGTCTGAAATGTTTTCCAAATGAAAAAGTTAATTAAGGAACATAAATCAGTGGACTGTAAAAACTACGGTACACTTAAATTACTAGATTTTATTTTTTCAGTGAGTTATTCACATCAAGAACTGAGATTAACTCTCCTATCTGTGTTTAGGTTTAAATTCAGAATTGCCCCAAACTCAAGGATATCAGAAGAAGATATTTCAACCCTTGTCCAGAAAAATCCAACATTTGGATATCAGTTTAAAAAAACAGCAGAAATAATTCCTTTCTATGCAATTCCAGTTCTTGAAGTTTATAGAACATCCTACAGCTGTGTAATTTTTATGAGATAGGATGTTTTTATGAGATAGGAGGTCTTTGTGCATCTTAGCTTTCTAAGTTTTGTCAGCCAAGGAGACAAACTAATATTCTGGACACTGAAGAGAGTGTGGTGAACAATGAATGTAGCACATCCTCCTGTAATGACTCTCTGACCTTCCTGGTTTGTTTTTGCTTTCATTTTCGTTTTCATACAGATGAAGCATCACTCAAAAACTCACTGGGACTCCTGAAAAAATGGAGCTCCCATTCTTATCTGAGCAGCTGTGCTGGTGGGGAACAAGAGTACAAATCCATAGTGAGGTCATGGGACATGATTTCTGGATTAACTAGATGATTTTGCTAAATGCTTCAATAGCAAATGCATGAATAGCTCAAATGAAGTATTTTAAGCCATGCAAAGATTATTTAATTGGAAAAAATTAGTCATTATTTTAATCCAATCATCTTTGAATAGCTAGTGAATGAAAAGGAAATCTCTTTGCCTTTTCCTTCTCTTCATTTAAATCCTTATTTTACTCCTGCTGATAATTTTATTCCTGAAGCATGCATAGCTTCCATAGGCTGGTAGATTTCTTCCTCCATGGCCTTTCAGGGCAAGTGCTAATAATTACATGGAGACTACAGTCCAAAACTCTTCATACCACTTCATATGCAGAATAATGGGCTACTTAATTTTTGTTAGAGTAACAAAAAACTAGTGAATAAAACTAGTTATTGCACTAAGACATCAAAAGAGTTTTCAAAGCTAAATTTTAATAGACTCTAATGTTTCAAAGAGTAAAGATTTACAGCAGTACCCAACAGCAAACACTTCTGTAGCACACTTCCACATCGCAAACATCTGCACATTTTCCTTAAAAAGGAAAAAAGAGAACTTAAATAGCTTCTCAGTTCCACCATCTCTTTCCAAGGTGAACATACTTCTTTTGCAGTATTATCTCAATTTAAATAAATGTTACTGACAGAAAAATCTAATCCACAGTCTCTGTGTGGACTTCTGTTTCTTACATAAAGGTAGGCCATGCAGAAGCCTGGGGAGACAGACTTTTTTTTTTTTTTTTTTTTTTTTTAACTCTGATGTAGACTGCAGAATTTAAATGTCTTAAAATCTCCTTTTTACAGGAATGATGGCCTGGCCACTAATACTCTCAAACAAGCTTTATACTTTTATCTCAATGTCCACCCCCGCAATGGGAGGCTCCATTAAAATCTGAGAGAACTTCCCTGCCAAACTTTGATCATGCTCTTGAGCTGCATAGTCCAAGAGCTTCATACTAAGAAATCTTCAGAAACCACTTTGTAGCTGGTCTACTACGAGTTTTGCAAGAACTTGCTGCAAGTCTTCAGGCACTGAAGTGGAATCTAGAGAAGCACACTTTGACAGAATTGATCTCCAAAGACATGTATCACAGCAGCTCAGGTGACCTAAAAACTGTTTTTAATGTGACACTCAATTTAATGTGTGGTAACTGTGTAAATGTTACAGACTGGAAATGCAAGCATTTATTATTAAGAGCAGTTGTTCCTGAAAGAAACCAGAAGGTACTACTCCTGTTAAATTTCTAATTGGCAAATTCAGAAGATTTGTCTAAACTGGAGAAAGTGCATCACCTGTTTTTGTCATTAATAAATAACTTAAGGTCAGATCCAAAGTCTGTTAAAATTTATGGAAAAGCCTCCCAGTGATTTCAGTAAGCTTTGGATAAGGGCCTATGTATCTATATTTCTTCCTCAAAGCATTTTGAGTTCAAGGGTATCGTGTGTCATTGTCCTTATTATTTTAGTACACCATAAAAGTATATCGTCATCCCAGAAATTCTAGCAGCTAAAAGTAAGCATGGAGAAACCCTTTCATGCAGTACAGGAGCAGAAAAAAGAGAAATGATCCAGACAGACTCACTGTAAAGTTCCAACTTGCTCTCTCACTGTAGGAATGATACTGTCAAATTGAAATTATAATTGCTGATGGGATTTATGCCAGCAGTTGACCCAGATAGTGAGTTGATCATCAGCTGAAATGGCGATGTAAGCCTTAATAAGAATTGAAAGAACAGAACTGTTATGAGGAATTCCCTGTGGAGCCCTTGAACAGTAGACAGTGTTATCTTTGCAGCTGTGCGTAGGAAGAAAGCACAGACTTCAACAATTCTCTGGGCTTCAGAATGCACACAATGGTGTATTTCACATGAATGCATTTCTCTGTTATGGCTACCACTAACATGGATCCATGCTCACATCTGGTGCTTCTGTCCCCTTCATTTTTTATAGCTGATGGGAAGCTTATGCACTAACGAAGATGTTATCTGACATTTTTTTTTTGCATTTTGCATTTTGAAGAGTATTACAGTTATGCCTTCATATACACATGAACAGCAAGTGCTTAGTATGTGGTTTTCTACTTAAATGTGCTATTTCAATGAATAATGATATCTAAAAGGCTTTCTCAGACACAGATTGTTTGCTCTTTTCAAAGTCAGTCTTCAGTACACCCACTGGTATATAAATATAATATAAATTGGTAGTCTCCATCACACTGTAGAATTTTAAAGGCAGAAGCTTACTATAAATTAAAATTATTAGATATCAGAATATAGGTAACAATTATAGAGCACACAAAATGCCTTAGTGGGAGGCAATTGGATACCTTCCATTAGCAAGAGATGGAGAACCAGATATAGCCTGGCTGTTTTCCACCACTGCTGAAGCACAAAGATGTCATAAACTGAGGTTAACCAACAATTTAAACTGGTTTGCATCACTAGAGTTCCACAAAGGAGCAAAGTTATATTAGTGAGCTGAACCCTAAGTATTTAAGTAAAATTTCAGAACAGTGTTTGAAAACTGATACCAATACACTCTCATAAATATGCAGCTTTTTAACTTGACTATCAGTTTTACATAATACACAAATTTGTTAGTACTGAATTTAAATTCTGTCAAGTTAGAAGTCTTTAAACACTATTTGATTTCTGTGGTATATGAAAAGTTATTTCTGTAGTGGTACATTCTTATTTTAAAAATATACGGATTATCTTATGGAAAATTTAATGAATAGCTAAATAACTTGTGAGAAGAATGTGAAAGATATCAGCCTGGTTCGTTTTCCACAGCCTAAGTCTTTGTATATTATGAACAATTCTTTGGGCAGAACTTATCAAATCACCACCTTACCGCCAGTAAATATTCTGGATTTCCTGAGCTGCATGCAGCACAAATCAGAGGCATAGGAGGAACAGCCCAGCTATCTTTATATGCCCCCCACTCTGATTACGAGTGCTATCCAGTTATATCCTCAAGATAAATTAGAACAACTTCACCGCTACTTTATCTCAGAAAGCCCCTCAAGGGGCTGTTGTGCTCGTCAAAATTCACCAGAGCTCCAAATCCTACTTATCTCACTGAAGTCGAGGGTGGGCTGATAGGAAGGCAGCTACACCATCTTCCTATTAACTGGAGATTTCCTCCGTCTGTTAGCACGGGCAAGGAAGACTGAGTGGAGCTCTGATAAAGAGTATGCAAGGATATGAAAGGTTGTTGCAAAGAGGAAGGGAACAAGCTAATTCCCACGTGCAAGGGAGATAGGGAAAAAAATTATATGTTTTGAGTAGGAGGATCAAATATTGTGGGAAGAAGGATTAGAGTAATGTTTTTGGGACAGCATGTTCACTGAGGGAAGACAAGAGCAGGGAAAGATTGCCTAAGGCAGCTGTGGAGTCTCTGCATGGAGATCTTTAAAGACAGGTAAGCAAAACCTCTGTTTGGAGTGAAATGGAAATGCTTTATCCTGCCTCACGGTTCCTGACAGGTCTATTTTTGTCACAGTCCCTTATCACTGAGGGACTGTGTATACATCTAGCTGGAGATCAGCGACCCTATCTGTCACCAGTTCCTTGGGTAAGTCACCAGAGTTACCTTGTCTAATCCTTGATTTTCAGTTGCTTTGTGGTTGCAGCTGCAAGGAGTTACACAACTTTCTATGGGCAGAAAAACACACCCTGTCAACAAACTCAACCATTACTTGTCCTCCCTTTGACAGGACATCTGCCACATCAACAATTAAACTGTCCTATATGTACATGTTTACAACAATACCTTGTCAAAAAAAAATCACTATACAGCTGAGTCTGTCAAGAAAATAATTACATTTGTGAAAATATTTTCGGATAGAGGCTGAAAATTGCCGTTAGAGTAGGTTTGGGATGTGAGACTTGGTTCTGAATGGAAAGGCTTAAGTTTGGAAGGTCTTCTCTTACGGACCTGCCAGGCAGGTTTGGAAAGCATTCAGTGCTTGGTAAAACCAAAGTACAAGGTGAATGGGATAAGAGAACACAGCTGACGCTATTTTTCACTCATGAGCCTAAAAAGAAAAAAAATTGAAGGACCACCAAGAAACTTGAGGACTGAATGGATTCCTCATCAATGCTGGCAGAAACATCAACTTGGATGGAAACCTGGAGGCTCTGTGCTTACAGGAAGAGGTTTGTTTGCTTTCCTAGTCAGTGCTACTTCAGCTTTGTTTCTTCTTAGATAGCTGACATCTGGTCACAGATTTTGTTAATATTCAAGTCCAAATGTGAATAACATCTGATAATTAAAAATTTTGAGATAAACTTCAGCTTCTGGGTGTTCATACATGTGGTCCCAAATACGAAATGTATTTCTTACTCATAAGCTCCAAACTAAATAACAGAAATGCAAGTTTAAAAAAAAAAAAAAAAAAAAGAAAAAGTTAAATATATTCCTTTTCTCAATTTTGCTCCTAATTACACAGCAAAGGTACCTGTTTATAGGTAAGGATAACAAAAATAGCAATGTGAGGCCCCAGGTCTCTGAGTGTAGACATTTTGTAACTGATGAAGCAACTGGAGTGAATGGCAAGAAGTGGGAAATGCCTTCTTCCTTTAGTCAGATATTCAGGTTAATGAATCAGGCCAAGTGAGTTGGGATTTCTTCTAACTAAGGGCGCTGGCTGCACCTTTAATTTTTTATCCCCACCAACCACTGAGTCTTAGCTTTCCCTGTCCTCCAGCTGCCAGCTACCACAGCAAAGCTTCCCAGAGCCATGTCCTCCCCTTAGCCCATGGCTGCTGTCCAGCACTGGCCTTGGAGCAAGTTTTCCAAACCTTTTCCCAAACATGGGTCTCCTGCACGGCACGTAGCATAAGTTGCTACTAGCCAGGATGTTTGGCTGCACCAAAAAGGTAAATTCATTCCCCAGCTACCCTCAAGAGCCTTGATAATGATTCCCACAGGCTTTCTCGATGCTTAGCAGGAAAGCAGAACTGAACAAGTGCAGACCTCCCTGCTGCTGAGCTTGGACAATAGTGCTGCTCATAATACCAGCAGATGTTTTTGCTTTTGAGGCCATACAGGGCAAATTTATTTTCCTCCCAGGAGCAAATATGAGAATAGCCAAGACTAAGAAATTCAGAGCTAATTTCTGGAAACCCACTATTGACTTATGCTACAAAGCAGTACTTACACTTAAGTTCCATCAGTAATGAGGCTCTTCTGGTTAGTACATGGAGCTGCTGGCTCAGCATAAACTGATGTGCCTTAAGCACCAAAGCTGGGCTTAATTTTATACCCTGCTCTGCTTAAACATGGTGCACCAGGTAATTTCTCTATGGCATTGTGTCTCTTCACCTTAAGGCATTGAGGTATGAAAGCCATAGCACTCTGAAGTCCTCATTAGCATCATAAGGATCCAACTAATCTATATCAATTTTTTTGCATTTATAAAAATACCCAGCACATTATAAACTTTTTTTGGTTTTTCTTCTACTTCTTTGTGCTCATAAAAGTACTAAAATTAAAACAGAAACAAAGGGGAAAACACATTAAATTGTTTAAAGTTTTTAGTTCACAAAAACTTTTAGTTTTATCTGGATTTCTTGTTTGGATTCAGAGGCAAAACATAAGACTTTGATGTTCTTCATTGCCTGTTAAAAGAGAATGAGACCCACCAATAGGAAGAAGTTGGCGTGAAGCCCTCTTTGACACAGCAAGCACAATGTAAAGGATTAAAGGTCTAATCTAGAAGATATATTGCGCACTAAACAGCAGAACCATTTAGGAGAACATTAAATGGCACTTAAGCTAAACAGTTGTCCTTGGGAACTGCAGTTTATATGTGACTGCTCTAATATCCATTTTAAGCTTGCAGGACTTTGAAAACAAGATGTCATTGTTTTATAAAAACACACACATTTAATCTTCACTTGTGAGGCTGCTCTTGAAATATCTGGCTGCTGGACTGGCTAAACATTTCAGAGGAAACAAACAGGGCTGGTGTCAAAACTAGTACTGTTGAACTTTATTCCTGAAGTTATTTGCATGTGCTCAGTTGATTATTTTTTTCATCCAAATAAGCAAACCACAAACTTTTTCAATGATAAAAGTCCCATTTAATTTTTTTAACAGTATTCCCACTGTTCTGTAAGAAAATAATAATAATAATACAGCTTAAGTAATATGAGAGCACCAAGAAAGTGGTCAGTTCTACATTCACTTGTGTTCTGCATTCTTCATAAATTAATATTTATGGAACTATTACGAGGCTTCAGCCAAAAATAAAGACCACCCAGAGCAAGGTTTCAATTTTAGTATTCTAAGCACAGGTCATTAAAAAAAAATCTTACAAAAAAGCCTTCTTCTGTAACATGTATTTTCATGCACATCACTCAGTAGGTGTGTGAAGCATATTCCATCTCTAAAAAATTACAATGCATGCTTTTATAATTCATTTATTATTTCTCCCTAGGGCAAAATCATCCTCTCTACCATGCAGGCGATGAATAGTAAAGGAAAAAAAAAGCAACAGGGACGGGACTGTGTCTTGCAGAATTATATAGACCAGTTCAAATCCTCCTACTTTTAACTGATGATCTAGGAAATGAAAGGGAAAGAATTATAAAAAAATAAGTTGGAGCCATATATTTGATACCTTGAATATTTTTTTCTGTATCAATAATGATATCAATCCTTGGCGTAGTGACTAATCAAGGGTATCCCTTAGCTCAAGTCATTATCCCCAAAAGCTATCTGAGCAATAAAGTGTCATTGTGGTCCTCAGGGACAGTTTTGGTTAACTGAGCTAGTGGTCTTCAGACAGCTGCCAGGAGACATACAATTCCAGCTGGGTGTCTTGTTAACTGCTCCAGAAAGGAGCCCAAAGGCAAAATGAGTGAGGAGAGAAGCCACCTCCTGCAGGGCCACAGGTGGCTCGGGCTGAGGAGCGCTGCAAAGGCACTGCAGGATGGACTACACAGCGTCATAGCCATGGAACAAGCAAACAGGTACCCTCTGTCTCCAAGAGGCATTTCAAGAGGATTGCAAGAGAAAAGTTAGCAGTTATCCTATAATAACCTCCTGCCAATATCCTCAGGCACTGAACCAGGATGCCTACCATCCTTGTGAGCATGGGATTAACTGCTGGAGTATCTGTGAAGCTGCTGCTCTCAGGTTGGGTAGGACTCCACTTAGCTCTTGGTTAATTAAAAGCAGCAGCTGATACCTCATGAAAAGCATTCTCTGTCTGTGCTACATGTCCACCACTGTTCTCTGTCTCTATTTGACATCATTGAGAAGATTTGTCCAAACACAGCATTGAGATGTGTAAAGAACAACAGCAGTGCTGAGGGAAGGAGAGCACTAAGGCAGTTTGGCTAGGCCTCAAGCCTCAAGAAAATGGTGTCCAGGAATGACATTAAGACCCTACTAGAAAACAGCTTTGTGTGATTCTAATTTTAAGTGGTTCTGGTCTGAAATTTGTCAGGGGCAAGGATGGTGTTGGTCCAAGAAGATAAAGTATTTTAGTCATTCTCCTATCTTTCCCTTGAGAAGTCTTCCTAGGATGGTCTATTATATTCTGTCCTCCTAGATATCCATGCCAAATATCACCCCATTCCCAAAGCCATAAATTTCCTTTCAAGTAATACCACTCAAACCCTGTCCCTAGCAATGGTAACTTTTCTGCTTAGAAAAATAGGAAATAACCACGAGTAAAAATAATGTTTGATTAGAACAACTAATATTCTCAGAACAAATCTAAACTTGCAGGCACAAGTAGCCTTTCTTTAGGTCTGAAAAAAATTTCAAAATGAAGGTAACATGATTTTGATTCATTGTGATATCTTAACCTGTAAGACACCTGGGAGAAAATTATTCTTCTTCCTGTCTAGAGCCAGGTGACTACTCTATCTGCAGTCCTTTCTCTGCTTTGTAGTGTCTTGCTTGTAGTGTCTCACAGCACACACAGACAAGTCTTACATGTTATTTGTGTTTAGGACAGCTCAGGCTATTCTTTGTTTTACTTTTTTGTTTTAAAAAAAATTTTCTATAAATGCTAACTTTTTGGTATTTTTGTTGCTCTGTATCTGTCCTGCATCAGAGTGATCTCCATCTCTGAAAAATGATAGACCCAAAAGTTCTGGAAAGAACTGAAGGGCTCCATTGGGTAAAAGAAAGATTTGGGGCTAAAGATTCTGTTGGAGGAAAAAAGGTTGGCTTAAACTGGTGTGAAATTATAGCACTTAAACAGGGCTTATTTAGTCAGTTATTCATTGTAAGTGAAATAATTTGGGACATTGAACTTTAGAGAAGCTGAACAATCTCAGAACTTTTCCAGATCCAGAACATGGTAAACATTGGAGCTAAAATGTCTGTAGTGCACAAAACATATTCCCAAATGCAGTTGGCTGCTCCCATGCTGGAACAATGCATACCCACAAATAGCAAGTAACGAAAACACTTTCTATTTCTTAATAGTATGTCTGCTGTTAATTATTTTAGTTGCTTCCTGGGAACAATAGAGGTGGATTGGAAATGATGGTTCAGAAATTATGAGAAATAAATAAGTATTTTCAATGTTTTGGACTTTACTAATATATAGTGTTTCTCATTAGAAAAGGGTAACTATTAGTATTGTGCTCAATTTACAAGCTAGTAGAGAGGGGCTAGAAAGTTAGTAGGGTGTTTAACTTTGAACAGGGCTCAGGGATGGCTTTTGCTGCAGCTATTTATAGAGGATTTACACGACTGCAGTGTTCATTGTGTCTTTCAATAAAAAGCAGTGGCAGAAACATGCAGCTGGCAAACTTCAGTACCTGTGAGATACCAAAGACATTATCCAGAAAGCTGATGCACAGGTACAAGGAGGTTCACTTGCTCTCTGCAGCAATTTAAGTGTTGCTTTTCTAACAAAAGTCTGAACCAATTTTAAATGTTTATGTTGTTTATGTTCAAAATTCTCTTCCTCTGTCCATTTAAAGCCAGATCCTCATCCTGATATAAATCATCCAGCCACATTGTTCAGGTTCCTCAGATAGGTGTTTGCTGCATAGTTCTGTGGCTCTGGCACAGGTATTGTTTCTAGTGAGCCTCTCATCCACAGACTGAAATACTTCTTCAGGGTTAGCAGTGCTATTGACCCAGATTTAGCTATACATATGGGCTAGAAGCTATGTACTGGTTGTGCTTTAGCTGACATGGGACCTACTTTCTCATGAGAAAATGGTGCAAATATTGACTCTATGACCCCTTTCAATCCACTTACAGACCCATCCTCCTATGAGGCCATGATGACCCTCACTTCTGCACATTAGCAATGTATAGGCTCTATACTCTCTCTGTATACACATCATGTAAAAGACATGCAAAGAAGAAAGGATCAAAGATGCAGCCCATAAGCTGAACATCTGCTTCTGCCCATGATCTGTTTTTCTTGACATTTTCTTATCTCACATGCCTTTCATAAACCCCAGAACTTTCAAGCCAGTTCCTCCTGTTTTCCATTGCATTATCCTGGATTGTGGTAAAAGAAAAAACACAATTGAATGTATCTAGAAATTAAGACACCATGAAGAGCTCACAAAGGAGATGTGACCACTCAAAGGGCTAGAACAACACTGTTTAAATTGCTGCCTAAATAAGATGTGGTAAGTTTTGTGTCTCTTCTTGTAAGTTTCTGTAGAATTCTATAGATAAGTTTGGGCTAAGTTTGGGCTTAGAACTTTACTCTTTAGGTGAATTTCTTGTGAGAGGCTGCATAAAGGTCAGCAAAACTTGCCTTATTAAGAAAGAATGGGGGAGGCGGGGGGAGGAAATTAGGAGAGCCTGGAGATTATTTGATTGAAAAGAGCATGTTCAATTTCAAAATTATATTGTGTCTTTTTATCTGGCGAGACAGTCACTTCTGTGCTCACTGACTCTATTTCAAATCCTAATTCTGAGATTTCATAGTGGGACTCATCTAAAAGTCATCAGAATCACTTCTACAGTTTTCTGTGAGATTTGGACCGGACACTGCCCACATGTATCCAATTAAAGTGGTCACTCAGATTCTTGAGACCATCTCCCTTTCATCCTCTTGCAACAGAAGTTAGGGTTTCTTCGGACAATATGATATCCACTCTCCAGCAAAAACACTAAGAGTAGTGGATGCATTAAAAACCCCCCAGCCAACACATCAGATTTTGCCATAACTTCACACTGTGTTCAATCCTATTGATGTCAGTTCTGTGCAGTGTTTGGCCCTGGATTTTCCCACAATGGGATCCCATTCTTCTTGCATGAGAATATGTCTTGGACAAATTGCCATGTCACATGCATTCAAAGGGCCATGATAAACCCTCCATCTTTGCACGGACTCCCAATTACATCAAAGGAATTTCTGCATACAAAACAAGGGTAAAATATGCCTCTAATTTAAGGTTAAATTATACCGTTAAGACATGGGCTGAAATAAGGGGCAGCAAGGAAGCTGAACCACATTAGGGAGCACATCCAAAGCACTGTCTCAGAAAAATGCAATCCTTTGTACTGTGAGCGTTTGGCTCAAATTGGTAAGAATTTGTGATGTGCCTTTTCAGGGAACAAGCTATCTCCTTCCTTGCAGACAGGCCCAGTGGAATTCAGGCAAGGAGAAGAAATGAATGATTTAATATGCTCTTTACCTCTCTTTTCACACTGATTCCAGGCAAAGACTCAGCCTGGTCCCTGGGTCCTGCACTTCAGCTACCCACAAAGACTGTGAAAAGACAGTAATGGTCTTACTCTCTCTTCTCCCTTCCACTGTATGTGTGCTTCTGTGATGAACAGTTTACCTTGTGGGGGAAAAAAATCCAAATCTGGTTTAGCAGTGAATAATCTGATGGCTATGGGGTCATATGGAAGAAATGCACCTATGTGTGTATGTTCCTTGCATATGTAAGTATGATTACAAAAATGAAGGTGAACTATTGTCTGTAAGGGTCTAAGATAATAATCTGAGTAGAGGCTGACAACAGCACAGGCTTCCTAAACCAGAATAAAACTGGAAATGCAACTGTCATCTGGGAATAATTTGAAAATACAACTCCTGAGAAGAAGATTCTGCAGAGCCAAGTATTTGCTGCCACTGTTTAGATATTTTGAGCAAAGTGAAAGTAAAGTCAAAGATGGCAGAATCAGCTCCTTAGTCAGTCTTTTATTTATCTTTTCTTTCATCTTAAGTATATTGCCTAGTTATCAGTATCAGGTACCTCAAGAGTTCACCATTGTCACCCTCGCAAGTAGCGCTGTGCTGGGAACTGCTACACTTCCATCAGTTGCATGTTCTGGAGTAAGGGAAAGAATCACTTAATCCCATGAGATTTCGGAACTATTCATTGTAACTCAGTTTTGCTGATTGCTATCTACACAGCTATCAAAACCACAATGATTTGAAAGATTTGGGATAGAAGACTTTTACTTGTGTTACGGGAGGATTTTACAGAGGACTCAGTGAATTTAAATAATTTATGATTGCATCTGACCATAATTGATGTATCCCAAAGTCATACATATAAAATGTGATGCCCTTTTACACAACTTTTGTTTTATTAAAATCTCCTTGTATAGTTCACGTCAGTTTTAACTTTTCACAAGGCACTCACAGACAAGAGTCATCTTCCTTGTGGGCCTGCTAATGGAAATCCCCTCATACGGTTATTAGTCACTGTCTTACAATAGCTTCTTGTCTCTAAGTACTTTGATGTTGTACATAAGAGCCGTGGATCAATTACATTCATTTTTCCCATTACCAGGCAAATATTTGGACATTTTCTGTAGAGTTGATTCAAGGCAGAACTAAACCAAAGGAGTTGCATACTGTGCAGACATTTCTAACCTTCAGAAGCTGAAGGTTTTGTGACCTGGGAGAATTAATAGATGTTTATTCTAGCAGGGTAAATGGAAAAAGACCATTTCTATTTTAGGGAGATAAATGAAAAGCAGGGAAGATGGGTTTTGTTATGACAAAATCGTTCACAAGTGGCATGCTGAAATGAGGAAAAGCAGTTATGTATTTATATTACAATCCTCGGATATGTTTGTCAAGAAAGACTCAAGTGGCAAAATGCATTAGTAATTGTTATGTTTCCTCACTTGTCAAAACAAGCATTTGCCCTAAAATTAGTCTGCTAAGGCTGTCTCCATTGCAAAGATTCAAAACACACTGACCTTCTGCAGTGAAAATCCAGAACTTTTTTATTACCATGTGATTCCTCCCAACAAGGAGAACACATATAGCTATTTCTTCTTGCCTGTTTCAAACAATAGCTGTAAGTCTTCCACCACTGTGTCAGAAACACATTTTGAAAATGTTTCACTCGCCAAGATTCTTCTGCAGAACAGAAGAAGGGAGGCAAGCCAGCTGGCATGGCCAGCAGTGGCAGTCTCAAGTGCTTACCATGCTCAGGAATGTTAGGAAGCATGAGAAAATGGGAAGCATTCTCCAAACATGGTGCTGCAGTTACTCCTCAGCTGGTGCTGCTCTTCTAAACTTACTCAAGTTGGCTACAAACACGGAGGGGAATTTTGACTCAAACAAGGCTTTCATTGAGAAGAGACTGTGCTCAATTTGGTCATTGATTCTTCATTAAATCTTTTTTTTTCAGCAGACAGCATAGATTCCCTGAAACCGCTTTTTCCATAATCCGTAAAGGAATTTCTGTGCCTGTGGTATAGACAAACCCTCTGTTAATTCAGCTGTATTACTGCTGTGGTTCTGAGGATCAGAACATGTCAGCTGTATGGAAAGGCAGCTTGCATGGGCTCCCCCTCTTCCTTCAGAGGTCAGGAACTGCCCAATGATAGGAGTGGTGAACCCCATAAGAGGATTCCTCCCCAGGAAGACTTTCTATTTGTCTGTGAAGCAAAAAGACATTTCTTTTTGTCCAAAGATTAAGGAAAACCAGATGATTAACTTATTGTCAATATTATCTTCTTTAGATAATGATTAGGTAAAGGATTTAGAGCTGTTCAAAGAATGAACATGCGAATGGATAACATACTGGACATTCATTGCAAAGTCAGGATTATGCTTTTTTTTTCTGATGGGGTTTTAATATTTTTTAAAGTATTTCTGAAATAGTATGAACTACCTGAGTATTTCCATTTACTGAAAAGATAGGATTTTGACAAAAAACCTTTGAAAAATATCAATATTTCTATCAGTCTGTAAATTATTTCATTAACATTGTGTGGTTAGAATAGAAAATTAGTCCAGTTTGAACCCCAAAAAGGTGAAAAATTACAAACTTACATGCAATTGTTTTCAAGTTCTTAAAATCCATTTGTAAGACTTGATACAAAATGATCATATCTATCACTCCCAGGAGAATATTTGTGTCACAAATGTCAGGATGTTTCAACAGGAGAAGGCAGAGTTCAGCACTGTTATCTGCTGTGACTTCCAGGAAAGGCATAAATCATGGTTATCTGAAGGGCTGATGCTGCTCCATTTGTGTAAATTTGAACTGGGAGAAACACCACTGTAATCAATGGACTGTTCAACTGTACAGATAGCAGGACAAGGGTGCCCCAAACTTATTGTGTTTTGCACATTTTATCTTTCTTTACTTATTTTCCTGCCCTCACCTCCTTTTATTTATTCCTTAAAATGAAAGATTGTTAAGAGATGCGACTGGAAACAGTCTTATCACAGGGAACCGCCCTCAAATCAATGTGTCTTTTATTAGGCATTGTCTTGAAACTCCCAACCACAACTTGAACTGAGGACAAGAGAAGTTGGTGCCTTATTGCATTAGGCCTATTGTAATTTGTAGCTTAAAAAGCATTATTTAATTTTCATTTGAAACGGATTTGCAGCATATGCGATTTCAAAAAATAGGATGAAACTTACTGTCTCTTTCCATTTATGGCTCAAGCACTTTGTTGGAGGCATTGTCATTCATCACAGTGTCATCTCATGGTTATTAGTTTGCCTGCTGGGTAGAGGCATTTCAGCTAAAAGTGAAAGTACCAATTGTGCTAACTGCAGTTATATGTTAGCGGTATATTGAAGAAAATAGATGTGGTCTGGGACTTAAGCTAAAAGCACAAATTCTGTGGGGTGCTGAGAGCATCCTGCCAGATGCTGTGCAACCTCAGTTCCCATCCAGGGTGACAGAAAGCTAATGTGCCCTGTCTTTTTCAGGGTCAGACCACTGGTGATTAAACAATTCTAGCAAACATGATCTCATCCTTATTTGTCTGGGACATTATGAAACACAACATGAAGGAAGTTCAGATGTGGTAGCAGAATACAAAGCACTAACACACCCAGCATGATGCTTGAAATGTGTTCCTTTATAATCCTATATTTCCCAGACAAACACTTGTAAACATTGAAGTAAAACAAAACACATTTCCTTTTCATGAAAAAAATGCCTTAAAAACCACAGGATTAACAACACCAGGGAAGGACAATCCCCCGAAGGGCCTAAATCTTGTTTCCAAAACTTGGGCTGAGTTAACTGTGTTCAAGCTGAATTTCTTCACGATAGCACATGGAAAACATTTTTTAAAAAAAGAAAAGTATTACGGTCAAACAAACCCTGAATAGATTCTGAAGTGATACCTCATGATTTGAACACTTACTGATTACATTCCAGTGATGAGGGTGGGAAATGGAACTCACACATACTGGATCTGGTTTCTGGCTTGGCTGCAAGTTTTCCTGCATACACAGGGGCAAATCAGTTTCTCTGTGCTCTGTTGTGTGTCTCATAGCTAAAGAAAACAGAGGATATTCTGCTTGTTCAAGTCAAAAGAAACACAAATGGAAGAACTTACCTGCCATTCCTGTCCCCAAAAGCAAAGACCACTAACCATATGCTGAGGTGATAAGAAGTGATAGTATTATTTATTTTACATAGTAAAACAAAAAACATTGTGGAAAAAGCTCACTGTAGTTGTTTGGTTTTGGGGGTTTCTTTTCGTTGGTTTTTTTTTTTTCCCTGAATCACATTATTTTTGAAAATATACATAAGATTATGACATTATTTAACAGGTTTTTATTCAAATGTTGCAAAGAGCTCCTCCTTTTCTCCTGCCCAGGCTGTGTCCCATCATCCAATCAGAAGAGAAAAACTATCACAAAAGTGAACATCCCTGGAAATGAGGAGAATTATATAGACAAAATGCCTGGTTCATAGGGTGAAAGCATAAGTAATATAACACAGGCCCAGACCAATGTCTGTTTTATGGTGTTTTCTCTTTGGCAGCAGATTCAATTAAGACAGGATTCATCCCATATCCTTTTGAGAGTCTGCCCTTCAGCTGTGCCCTTCTGAGGGCTGTGCCCTTCAGCTACTTCCCATCTTCCAGCATTTAGCCACATAAGAACTTTCTAAGCTAGAGGTAGCATGTAAATCACCCATACAAAGCATCTTACATTCATGAATTTGCCTAACCCAGTAATTTCAGAGAGATAAAAATTACTTGTTTGTCCTTCACAGCATCCATCCTATAGCAAGGATGATTAAATGATGTGCTGAACAAAAAAACTCTTCCTTTTCCTATATTGTCCTGTTGTCTAGAAACATGGCCCTTAGTTCCTGTACTATTGCAAAAATTTCATCTCTTCTTAATTTCAGATATTTTCACCACACTAACCTTTCAGTCACCACTCTTGCAAATGGAAGGGCATTATTTTTTTAGACTCATTCACAGAAAACACCTCTGTTTGTTCTTGTTCCCCTTATCTATACTTTTCATGTTTTCCTGACACTGGTGCTTCACCCATCATAATCACAGTTGACAAATTCTTATTTGAACTCTTTCAAATCTCCTGTGTGAATACTGCCAAGTATTACTGATCTGTTGTGCTACTGATTTACTCTAAAATCTCTGACACTTCAAAATGGGAGTTTGCCCAGCCTCATTCGGTGTAAAGAATGATCCCAGTGTGAAAGTCTCCCACCTCATTTACAGGGGGGACCAGTGCAAATAATTCATTTGGCTATTCTATAGTGTCTTATCTTTGCTGCTTCTTCTCATCCTGCTACCTTTCCAGCCATACTGCTTCTGATGGAGATACAAAAGGCTTTACTCTTAGCTCCCATAACTTCTGCAAGTTGCTTTCACTAATATTTTAGCTAGCTTTGCTGTGGTTTAACATTTATTTTGATGGGGATTATACTCTTCCTCTGTTTTCTTTCTTTGGACACCACATCCATATTTTGGAAGATGTGTTGTCATTTTGAATAGTGTCTATTACACCACTCTTTAGCTCTGCCAGCTGCTTCTGGATGGGGCTCATTCAGAGTCCATTTTTATTGATGCTATTGATGACTAGCACACATTTACTCTTTTAAAAGCATGCATGCCACTTGCAAATATTTCATTCTTTTAACTACTATTTCCACACCTGCCTCAGAGAGTTTTGTCACTTTTATACAATTTCCCAACTATTTATCTGAAGTATTTTTGTGGTGACTTAAATGTTACAACAAACCCAAGTCTCTGAATTGCTTTTTAAGTGCTTGCTAAGGCTGGAAATCAGGCAACAAAGCAAAATAATGTAAGGTAAGTTGTCATGAAAAGCTTTCTGCATTTGATTCACATATTAATGCAGAGGTTAATGCTCCATCAGTGTTTGTTTCATAAATTGCACATGTCTACATTAACAGCATCCATGGCACTGTGGAGGTGAAGCAAGGGAGGAGGGATGGAGAGGCAAATTTATCCTAAAGGTACTACAATGAATTCTTTGTTGTCTACAAAATGCTTTAAAATTATCTTTGCCAAAACCTCGAAGTGTAGTTAGATCCTGATGCATGGCTTAATGGAAACATCAGTTTGATTGCAAATATTTCAGCATGGTAAACATCCTTCCTTCAACAAATCTGTATGTGAAGACTACAAATTAAGCCACAATGGGTGCTGACTACAGCTCCAGAACTTTGGGCAGAGTCTTAGGAAAACCTCAGAGAGTTTTTGTGCTCTCTCTCTTAGCAAGGTATACAAGAATCTTCTCAAAGTAATAAATGGAAAGGGAGTCATGTTCACATGAAACTTGGGACTTGCTAGGTGGTTAAGTATCTCATTCTACTTTTCGCAGGAATATGACCATGTTTGTGCCATACTAAATTTCTCATTGTAAATGTAAATCAGTATTTATTAAACTATACATTCCCTCAATATTTTGATCTGCTTTAAATAACGAGTAAATATATGTCTCTTTTTAAAAGTCTTGTTACAAATCTGACAAACAGAAAAATTTATGCAGATAACATACTCTATACATACTATAAGTTTATGCAAGTATATAAATATACCTTTTTAAGCTTGCTCATGTTCTGCATGCCTAATGGTATAAAACAGATGCTTTTTTTTTCATTTTTAAGAGCATAAAATCCCTGCCAATGGGAAAGAAGAGCTGAATTTATTTTTTATTTTCCAGACTGATACTTTGAATCCTGTAAGAAAGCCAGTAATTTTTTAAAAACAGAAGAAATAAACCAGGAAGACAGGAAGATTGGAAAAACAGATGTCATTGTAAATGACAAATAAGAATACAGTCCTGTTTTTAAAAAGCCTCTTCAGAAATTTTCCAATCTGATGTGATTTTCTTTTTGTATGGAAGCTTGAATAGAGTGTAAGAATAACTTAGAAGTAAATCTCACAACTTAAATACTGTATTATGGATTAAATCAGTTTAATTTAAATGTTAGTTAGTTAGTTTGTTTGTTTGTTTTTATTTAAAACATTAGAAAATACATGCATAAAGGAGAACTTTAACCAGACTTTTTGTAATAAGCCTGCTCAGAGTTGTGAACTCTGGGAAGCAAAGTGCATAGCCCACAGCAGCTGACCTAGAAATCACTGTTCTGAAATGATCCAGGGAGAGCTGACGCTATTTGTCAGTGATAGTAGTGTTTGGGGTGATCAAAAATTGCTTTAAACCATTTGGTCTATTTCTGTTTTTGTTTCTCACAATAATATTGAACCAACTTGTCATTACTACAGAATGAGTCAAAAGCAATGAAAGAGCAAAGGCAGACAGACCTGTGTGCTTAGCCAGAGCCATGCTTTGTCATTTTATCATACAGATCATGTCAGCTGGCGGCAGCATGAGTAATCTAAGCTTCAAACAATATCATTCTGCAGATAAATCAATGAACACAGGCAGAAACAAGCTGAGTCTATTTTAGACAGCCTAATGATCAGCAGTTTTTTCTAATTGCTTGTCAGACTTCAACCTGTCAAGCCTGAAGATTTAGGGACACTGATTCACTGGAGATTTCCTGATTGCATTCCTGCTGGGCTATCTATGAATCACAATAGGAGACTCCTAGGAAAAGGGGAGAAAATGGATCGCCTTCAGACCTTTATGAGGCACAGGTTATTGTCATGCCTCAACTAAATCCTAATTACTCTGATTAACAATGCAAGCCTGTCACTGCTCATGCATAATAGTGAAAAAGTTTGCAGTAATGACTATGAAATTCTGCCACTTCTGCTCAGGCCTCCACACGTGCCTTACTGGGGCTTTGTGGGCCCTGCGTGCCATTCACCCAGCTGCTGTTTCCAAAATAAGAGGGTTGCCAGGGTGAGCTCCATTTGCAATGCAGACCAGACCTGAACATACTTGGTGAGATCAACTGGCTCACAAGATGGGCTGCAGGATTTAAAACGTTTTGAGAAGTTACTGGCTCTGCAGATCAGATTTCTTGCTGCTTCATTAATTTTCCTGTTAAAATCAAAGGCCTATGGTACGTCACCATTCAAATTTAATGTCATCTTCTCATAAATATTATCAGTACCCTATCTGTCTCAAAATTTTGTCACTGCTTAACTGCTTTGTCACTGTATCTCTGAGGTATAGTGGAAATAATATTTAGGCAGGTGTCTGCAACAGCATATACACATCTACTTGGAAGAAAATATCCAACAGTTTAGTGAGAGGTATAGCACTGCTTTCATTTGAGGGAAAAAAAGAAGAGGCTTTTAGAAAAGAGAAGAGACTTTATTTCTTGAGAAAAAAAGTGTATTTTGAGATGCAGACTCTAGATTGCAGTCATCTACAGAGCTTTGGCAGTCCCAGAACATTTGCCCTCTCAGCTTCTATTAGCTCTGCAATCTGATCCTGCCAGCATCAAAACTGACTGCAGCTTGCAGAATTAGCCCGTGCTGACTCCATGCTGACATACAGCATTTCTTACCCTCACCTCCACACCCATACTCATTAAACAGTTGCAAAGTGTTGGAGTGCTCAGCAATGAAGCCTATAAAATTAAATCCTCAGTTATGCTTCAATAGGAAAATCAGGGCATAATTAAAACTCTTTACTTCTTGTTTCTCTGTTTTAAAGGACTTATCCTACTACTGTGTTCTGCTTTGCCACGTTCCCCACCAGAGCCCACAACTCTGAAAGAGAGTTTTGTCTTGGAAGAGCAGAAAATGCTGCTACTTCTTTTGTGGATGTGTGCAGGGTCTTCTGCTTCACAGCCAGTGCATTTCTTGGTAAAGATTTGGACTTTACCATGTGATCACTGAAAAGGAAAGGACGTTCTATTCTCCCTGTTTAAAGAAAAATTTCAAATTAAAGTATAGGAAAAAGACCCCATGGTAACGATCTGCTTTGAAATGACAGAGCTGTTTCCCTGTCAGAAGCAGCATGCTGCTTTCATTAAACTTTCTCTGGAAGTTCCCCGGGCAGGCTGGCCAGCTGGCAGCCCTTTGGCCCTGCCTGGATACTTGGTGCCCTTGGCACCGGTTGCCCAGGCTCCACACAGCACTGCTCAGCTGTCCGGCAGCCACAGGCACCCACAGACTCTCTCCTTGTGACAGGTATTCAGCAATGTTGATGTTTCATTCCAGGGCAAACAAAATGAAATGTTGACAACCTGGAATTTCCCAGAAAACAGATGTTTCCTTTTCTGGCCGGCTCAACCTACACACACACACACACACACACACATTTGCAGAATTATTAACTGCTATGCAATTACACCAGACTGTATGCCCACTTCAACTGTGTGGTGTGGAGGGAATCCAGCCTTCTATTCCCAAGTTAGAGCAGTCACCAGAGAGCCACAGAGGATGGGAAGCAGTTAGGTGCCATAAATCCTTCATGGAGCAAGATGGAGCTTTGTGCCATGTCATAGTGTGGAGCATCTGCTGTGAAGGAAGGAGAGCACTGATGTGTCTGAGTGGCCCACAGAGAGCCACAGCCCGTGGCTGACAGAACAAAGTACAGGAAAGGCATCACTGTTTGGATCAGCAGTGGCTCCATCCCCTGGGAGCCTTCTTTTTTTCTTTTTTTCTTTTTTTCTTTTTTTCTTTTTTTCTTTTTTTCACAGGAGCAGTTGCAAAGTGCCAAAAGCTATCGGGAAGCCTGCATTACATCAGCAAGCTGTGTACTGACCTTCTGAGCCAGCCCACAGGGAAGAACAACAGGAGGGAGATTGCAGAGGAAGATAGGACTACTTAAGTAGCAATTCATTGTGAACCACTTTTCTAAGCTGTTGATAGAAGCATCAAGTGTGAGAGAGGAAGGGGACTTATCTTCTTGCCCAAGCAGAACCCTAATGACTCCATAATGACTGCTAAATAATGTTGCCAATAATCTCCATTTAATTATACAGCTCTAGTAAGTCCTAAAAAGGAAAGAAAACACAGAAGCCGTCTGCAGTCCTAACAGACCCAGCAGTTCCTTAGCCTAGCTCTGTAAAATGCATGTGGGTATGTAGTAGGAGTTATCTCCTGGAAGAGAATTGCCATCCTTCATCTCATCTAAAATAGTCACTCATGGGAAATAAATTTGCTCAGCTCTTGACACAGCCATCAATAAACTCTGTCTGTTTCTCTCTGGCTTGTGAGCATTCAGGTAGGATGTCCTCAAGACAGAAATATATGTTATTTTACAAATCTCCTTTGGAAAGCTCTTCAGAAGCATTTTATCTTTGACTAGAGGGCACTACAAAAGCAGGGTGTTTAATGAACACAGCACCACTTCATGCGAAAATTTGAGGAATATTTTTCAGACAGATGCCTATTGTAAGAGCTTTGACTTTCACAATTGGCTTTTTAAAAGCCTGAAAATATGAATTCCCTCTTTATCATTATAAATTTTTTTACAGATTCTGAAAGTCTGAAAATAGGCTGCTCCTGGAAATAACAACTTAATAGTATACTGTGTGTACAACAGGCTAAGGAGAATATTTAAGCACAAAATTCTATTTTTGGCTTAACATTCTAAAGCTTTCCTAATGCTCATTTCACTAAAATATTTCTTCAGGCGCAGCCCAGATTCTGGCCAATACAAACACTGGAATATTCTGCAAGAAAATTGATAAAAAACATGGCATAATAGGTGAAGGATCTGTCATTTGACTTCCACCACCAGCTCAGGAGACTTACTGTTATTATAAATAATACAAATTAAGAAAACACAAAGAACCAGCTTTCTAGTTACAGTGTAGAAAGAGTGCCAGATTCTGGATTTGGGGATTCAATTACAACATGCAAGCCAGCAAAGCAGGAATGAAGAGAACCTCCAGAACTGTATTTTTATGAAAACATAGTGTGACTTCATCCATCAACTAGTGCACATTTAATTTTAGCCACATGTGTTAAATAAGCTGCCCTTAAAGCTCCAGCTGATGAACTTTGTTGGTTGCTCATTTTGGTGAATTCACACACCATCACCTGTCCTACCTCCCATTTATCTGTAGAGAGTAGAAGTGTAAGTGGGAAAATTCACAAACCAAATCTCGTATTATCTTAAATGAGATGGGAATTATATTATTAAAGGAAGGAGAAGTTATGTTAAGTAGCAGTCAAAAAATTGCTACTGTCTTAGCATCAGATAAATCTGAGGGTAGGCACTGATTCCAAAGCGGGAGAGATGTGGCGCAGGGAGCAGCCCTTCTCTGCAGGAGCTCCCTTTCCTGTGCTTCCATGGCCAGGGCTAATCACCATTCCTTTGGAAGGGTAGAAACACAGGCAGACACTGCACCTGATTGTAATACGAACCTGAGCTTTACAAGAGCTCTGCAGTACGAGAGGCACAGTCACATCTACTCATCTCACTGTAAATACCACAGAAATCTGAGCAGGTCACAGCTGATGGCAAACTCGAGCAGTGTGGAACCAGCCTCCCCGGATCTCTGAATGAGGTCGGCAGCAGGCTCCTTCCCGGCACCCAGGGACTTCATCTCCCTGTGCAAGAGACGAAGAAGAAAAAGAAAAGCAAGCAGAAGGAGATGCCAAGGGAACAAGCTGAGTTCAGAGCAGAATACAAGTCCCAAAAGGTGATGGGAAATGAGGAAAGGCTCTGTATTCCTCCAGTGGAAAATATTAGAGCAGGAGCACATTAGACAAACAGCAGCCACTTCTTTTCTTCTAACCTCATTTTTTTCCATTAAAGAATTTTTTAAAAAAATTGGCCAGTTGATGTGATTCAGCTCCTGAACTGGCTTTTCTATAGGTAACGCTTCCTGTCTGAGGTACTGTTTCTGGCTCACTGGATTTCCTGGCTGAAATTTTCAGTCACCTAGGGAACCTGCATGTTCACACATGTACCGTGAATTTAAGCAGGAAATGTCATCTGAACCCCATGAGCAGATGTGAAATATTCTGGGATGTTGGTTTTTGGTGATTTTTTTTATTTCTCTCTTTTCACATACTCCTAATTTGCTGCATCTTCTATGAGTCTTTTTGCTTCTTTGTTCTTTCTTCTCATAGTTTTTCTTTCCACTAAGACTCCTCACATTTCACTCCCTACTGATTCATATTTCTCTCTTTTTCTCCTGCAGCTACTAGCTTCTTCTGTGGTTTTGACTTTCTTTTGTCTCCAGATGCACTCCCTTCATCTTCACTCCTTTGTGTCATCAGTCTGCCCTATCTGGCCGGTTGCCCCATATGTAAAAGCTGAACCATCTCTCCTGTTCCCAATACCACTTATAAAATGGAAATTCACTTCAGTGCTTCCTCCCCAGCTATATAGATCATCCAAGCTCCATGCAAGGACCTCCACATAACTGCAGAAACACCCTCTGAAATATTCTATGGTATGGTGGAGCAGGGAGGGAGAGAGACAGGGTGAAGAGGAATTGACCTACATCTGCTTTTCTTGGTCATAAATCACTGCCTATAAAGTATTTAAATGGCTTTGAACACTGATACCTGCACCAGGCTGTTCCACAATGTCCCAGATTTTCCATTGGCATCTCCAGTATGCTGCAAAGGCAAATTCAGGCGGGTTCAGACACCTGTCTGTCCGTGAATTCCCAGGCGTGCTCTGTATTTGTCCACACGTATGCAAATGCTGGTGTTTGCAGCCACTCTGTACCACTGATTTAGAGGTTCCTCTCCTGTATCCAGATTATTTCTGTGGTAAAATAGGAAAGTAGAAGTTGTCCCTCTTCCAAAGGCCTTCAACTATTCTCCAGAATACATCTGCGTCTTTAATACTGTTCCTAGTCTGGAACGCAAGCGTGCTGAAAACAACAAAAATCAGCTAGCACTTCTGCTTCTTTATTCAATATAAAATATGGTCTAATGTGGAGCCATGCAACATGTGGTTATGCATTTGGCTCCATAGGCAAAATACCCCATCACTAAATTAAAAATTTCTTTTAAAAATTACAATTGTATATTGATTTCTAATGGAAAAAAAAAAAAGGCAATTAATGTATCTTGGTATATATTTGAGAAATTACACTTTTTAAGTCTACATTTTAGCCTAACACCCAAACAACTGCACAGCTTCTTACTTTAAAATATTTAGGTCATTTGAGGTCAGGCTTCTCTTTGCAGAACTCACTTACAAAAAGCTATTAGAGTCTGCCAATTCTGCAGTGCAAAATTTATAGCAACAGGTCAAAAGACAGTTCCTAGAGGAATCCAGCAGCCCTTTGTAGTAAATCAGCAGTCATGTCTTTGATAAATGTCTCCTGAGTCCAGCAGTAACTGTTCCTCTGTGCTGAAAGATAAAACAGTGGACTCGTAGAGCCATGCAGTCTAGGAAAAGTCACACAGCAACAAGGAACCGGTAAATGACTTCTGAGGAAGTAAAGTTTAACCCAGCACTCTTGAACACTGAACTTAGCAGCTCTGGAAAACAAGATGGAAGCCTACCTGGGCACGTGAATTCAGGTGTGTTGCTCAAGTATAAAATGTGCAGCACCTTGGAGGATAATAAGGCATTTGCTCTAACCCAAACAAGAGATATAAAACCTTTTCAGATTGATAAAACCCACTCCAAGTGTACCTATTTTCATGGTGTCATGAACTTCTGTGTTCAGCCTGTTACTTGATAATTCTGTTGGACTGCAGGTCCTACAAGCAAAGAGAAGAGGTTCTTCCAGGCTCCATTTTAATGCTCTGAGGACCAATCCTGCAGCTGCAAATGACATGAGCAACCTCAGCTTATAGGACCACTTTCACACAAAGCTCTTTTTTGCCTTTCATGGCCACATCTGCTCCCCTGATCAGCCACACTCAAGCCAGTGAGAATATTTTCCACATCTGTAAATTGGTCCATGCAGAGATGCCACAGGCTGAAGAGGCACCAAGGAGCCACTGGCTGGTTTGGAAGGATGAGGATGAGGTTTATAGGTCAGTTTTCACCCAGCAGAAGCAGCGCTCCCCTGGGAGGTGTCATAGCAGCCCAGCATTTCAACACCATGAGAGGCTAGACAACATCAGAAGCCGCAGCAGCCTGTGTGCAGCCTGTCAGTGCCTCATCATTTTAACCTCAGGGCAAGCGAGAGCTGATTAAGTCACACATTGCCAAGGGGCAGTTGGGGCTCTGGTGCCCTCATTCCTTGGGCAGGGTAAGATTTGGAATGACCACAGTACTTTGTTGCTGCGGTGCTTCACAAGTTTCTGCCACTGGAATAGGATAGCCAAGGATGACGGTGACTGGCGCAGAAGGAAAATGAATAGCTCACATAATTTTTCTGGCTGAGATTTATGAGCCCATCTCATGAAGATTAAATTGGTGGCGTGGTCTCAAATGAAAACTAGGTGTGAGAAGCAGCTTAACTTGACAGCATGAAAATTTGTACCCTGCTGGCAAAGAAATCTCTACTTTTTCTCCTAAAAACGCCCCAAGTCTAGTAAAAAAAATCTGGACTAACTCCCATCCTAGCTATCAAAAAAGTCAGTCCAGTCAAAAAAAATGGGTTAACTTCCATCCAAGCCATCAGATCACAATTCAGGTACTGGAACCATGCTAGGAAAAATATTATTTCATATTCTTTTCTTTCCAACTCAGTATCTGGCTGCTTTCCACCAGGAGAAGGAAGGCCTCCCTCTGAGAGGAATGGCACTAAGCCCTTAGCACATTTTTTTTGCACTTTTTGGGGGACTGCTTATTATGATTCCTTTTTTGGTGACATTTCATCTCTATTATCTTAGGAGTACATGCCTGTCTAGACTGGTTCACTAAGGATTTTCTGAAAATATCCTAGGATTTTTGGTAATAGCCTTCTGTACCTGCTAATGAAGATGTTTCTTTACAATAGGAAACAGTTCTCATCACTATTTCTGAAACTATTTCGTTAGCTGTGCCCTTACAGCTGAGACAAAATTACTCACATGCAAGCACTGGATGTAAGTATTCAGGACTAGGAATTTACACAGGGAAATTCCTCCAGAATAATAAATTATATTAGAAGAGAGATAGAGGAATCATTATTTCTGGAGCAACAGCATTTAAAAGTTCCCTCTGTGGATTAACACTTAATACACTTGATACAGGAGGAAGCTATTTTGTGGTCTGGAGAAGGAGAAGTTTTAAAACACGATAAAGTGCAGGACTAATGAACCACTGAGATCTGCAGGGTCTCTTGCCTCTTTACATCTCCCATATTACTAAATACAATACAGTAAAATTTTATGCACAGGGACCAATGAATAAAGACATAAAATGCATCATTATGCTGTACTCTAAGGACATTTTAAAGTCATTTTTGTTGGTGTAAAATAATATAGACTACCTAGGACTATAACTAGACTGTATGGATAAACCTAATACAGATAAATCTAAGCTTTATAGGGAAGAGATCTCATTGTCTCTACTTTGCAGATGCCTATGAGAAAGAGAGCTGGTTATTACTGTAATTCTGGTTCTCTCTAGGAGGAGGACACTCAAATCTGCTGTTCTAGTGCATTCTAGGCTACTAATTTCCCCCTCCCCCCCACCAATTCCTATAGGAGCCTAGGAGCCCTTGCTCTCGAGATCCCAGATGAAATGCTGGAGCTCAGCATTTCCACTGCCTCTTCTCTACCAGCGACATCATAGCATGTGTGGCAGCAGCTCTCTGGCCACAGAGAGAAACAACTTTCCCAGGCATTGTCCTGGGGAAAAGTCTGTGAGAAGTTCAGGGAAAAGAATGAGAAACAATTCTTATCTTCACTTGCCGTACCTGTTGTTGTGCACATGTAGAATGTGTTATGGAGATTTATTTACTAAAGGGTGGTTTCTTAATTAGCCAATGGTGATGGTGTTTGGATTGGAGGACCAATTATGTCCACCTGTAATTGTCTATAAAAGCAATGGGTTTCTTAATAGAGATATAATAGAAAAAAGATTATTGATCAGCCTTCTGTGAATCATGGAGTCAATGCTAACTATTACGTGGCTGGGGGCCTGCGACAACAGGCGTGTACTGTCCTGTTTTGCCCCAAGAGTTCCAGCTCACTCTGCTGTCCTCAGTGTGTGGAAGAATCAGACTGGGTTCCTTCAAAAAATACTCCTTCCTATCCCCTTTATATGTCTACACAGGGATAATAGGAAAGAAAAAAAGGAAATAAAATTTTATTTCAACATCTATAAAGCATATTCTAATCAGAACTCAGGCCTGCTTGTTTATGGTGCCACCATTCTATCTCAGACCAATGCAGCCTGCTCGCATGAAAATTCACAGCAGTCAAGTTCCTAAATCTGCTCTGTCAAGCCACTGGTATTACTTGCCAGGCTCCTAATACACCCCCAAAATAATACCTAGGTTCCCATCAAAACCAAACATGCTTTAAAAATCTGAACTAAACCCTCAGCAAGTGCATCTTTATGTATGTCCTAGTAAGAGAGATGTGCTTTTCTTCCTAACCTAGCTGACAAAAGCTGCATTGAGACAGTGCTCCAACTTAAAGATGCTTGGCTGTGGATGTGTTTCCAAGGAGCAAATGAATCCAGAGTCTGAGCACCTTGAGAGGTTTTTTGGTTAATATTCTATCAGGGAAGAAAAAAAAAAGACCCCACAGAACAAATATGCACAAGGTACACCACTATATAAACAGGAAACTAAGAACAAAACCTTCACAAAGACCCTTATGAACCTTTCTGTGCCTACCTGATTAACCTCTGCAGCACTCTGACATTGTTGTGCTTGGGGACACTAAAAAAAGGAGCTCTCAAGTGGACGGAGTGTGTAGTTCAGTATCTGCTGGGGCATGGAGGAATGGCAAGACCTGTGCCATAGCAGGTTCTGCCCACATTTATGCCCTTAACATCTTACTTGTGATGGTGGCCCTCTACATAAGTAGGTGTATTCCCAGCCTCTTCTCCATTATGGAAGTGTCTACAAGCTTGGCCATGTTTTTTTTTAACTTTTGTATTTAATAATCATAGTGTTTTGTAGCTGAATTTCCACCATCTGAGCCTTGAAACCCACAGGGAGACTGCTGTAAATAACAATCCCAAAGGGAGCCTTGTCCCCCTCCTTCCCTGCAGTGCTCCCTGGGCTGGCCTGAGCAGCACAAAGTTTGGGTCTGGGCTGTAGTTTATGTAAAATTAATTTATTTCTGTCTTCCATAAGGGTGATCCCCTGAAGCGGGAAAGAATAGATGGCAAAGGGGGGATAAAAGGTCAGTGGAAGCTTGAAATCCACAGTTTTAGAAGATTTTTTTCAGGTGTTCCTCTTCCTTCCTTCTTGCCCCTCACTCCGTCACATTTCAATTTCCTTTGCAGTCACATTTCTCCCTTTTAACATATCTTTCCCTCTCCTGCTGCTTGGGAGCAAAGGACTCCTGTAAACTGCAAGATAAACTGATTTACAGCCAGGTTTTCTGGAGTGTTGAGCTCCCATCAAAGTTCTCAAATACCTGCCAGGTTCTCAATAGTTTGAGATTGCTGGGTTTTGAACAGACTTGCTAGATCTAACATATATTTAACTGGGATATGAGGTCTTTCAATAAACTAGTTGTATGTTGGAGTTGTGCATTCCCCTGACTAGAACTGATGACACACAAAAATTGGGAAGGGCAATTACTTGCAAGTTGCTAACAAAGCAATAGCCTAACTCGTGCAGACAGAAATAGAGTTTTTGGCTCTTTAGGGGGTTCTTACATTCATATACTATTTTATGCAATTTACATCAGAAATAGGCCAGAATGAACCAGGGAAGTAAGTTAGAGTAGACCTGGCAGAGAAAATATTATTGACTCTACCCTGCTAGCAGCTCTACATTTTTTAAAGAACTGCACTTGGGTACAATAGTTTTGCTGCAATTGTTCATCTCCACTACTCTAAGGGTCTCATTAGAATATTTTCTTCATGAAGAATGCTAAGCAAGGAGAATATAGCTTTCTGTAGCACTGCCTTTTAAATTTATGTGCGTCATGGCAGCCATCCCAAATGTCATGCTGAGAAACATCTCAAGACTCTCAAAATCATGAGATTTTAAAAACACTTAGTCACCATTGACTCTTTACTATTTGTCTCCTGCATTTGAAATCCATTTGAGGTCACATTACCAAGTGCTTGTCCACTTGCAAGTCTAGAAATGTAACCTTAGGAAAAAAAGAAACCTGGGCTTCACAGGTAGTCATTTGAGTACAGGAAATAAGGATTTACTTGTGAGGATTGCAATAAAATCCTGAGATCTGGCAACATTGACAGTGTGATCCTTACTGCAATTAATGGCAGCTTCAGGAGCCCTCATAGGAGATAATAATTCCTTTGTGTGCAAAATATCTTTGCCCATAAAACTGTTATAAGGCTTAGCTTTGCATGTAGCTGCCAACATGAATTAGTCAAGAGCAATTCCTATCAAACAGTCCTATTTCCTATTCTAGTCAGGCAGAGATTTTGTGGGCAGAAAAGCAGCACAAAATGTTATATTTCTACTTCATAAAGTTATTTAATCATAGAATGGTCTGGATTGGAAGGGAATTTAAAGATTATTTCTTTCCAACACTCTGCTGTGGGTAGGGGCAACTTCCAGTAGACTGGGTTGCTCAAAGACCCATCCATCCTGGCCTTGAACACTGCCAGGGATTGGGCATCCACAGCTTTTCTGTGCAGCCTGTTCCAGTGCCTCACCATCCTCACAGTCTAGACTTTTTTCCTAACTTCTAACCTAAACCTATTCTCTTTCAGTTTAGAGCCATCACTCCTTGTCCGGTCACTACATTTTACTTGAGAAGGTTTTTTTATACCATCCCAGAAGACACTGCCGTTAGCAAATTAGCTAAACAAAATAACAATTGACTCAAGACAGGTGCCTATATGATTCTAAAACTATAGAATCTGCTGAAGAAAAAAATACCTAAAAAGAAATGAGTGGTGGCTCATTGTCAGACTACAGGGCTCTATAATGTGGTATTTCCCAGGCATCCCTCCTGGGCCAGTTTAATATTTTCATTAATAAAATTGCTTCTCACATTTTCAAACAATGGGGAAGCTTTCAGGGCCTGGAGGCATATTGAAGATGGTCACTAGTCTTCAGAAAAGAGAGAAGAAGTGGACAAATGCTCTTGAAAGTACAGTAGTAGGATGTGATTTAATATGCACAGTGGCAGGACTCTAGACAGAAATAACCATGTGCACAAATTCAGATCATGTATGATCACTTCTGCAGAAGAGAGATAATAGTTTATAAGCTAGATAGAAGGTCATTCAGTTAGAATTAAAAAAAATAAATTGAGGGGGAAAAAAAGAAAAAAAAGGAAAAAAATCATGCTGCATTTTATAAACACTTCTAGCAGAAGCAAGTAGCAATCCTTTTTCTTTGACTTGTGATGCCAAAACTGTAAGTGAACTTCCATTCCCATTTTTAGGTACTGGACTTATAAGAAGAGGTAAACTCATATAAAGACAGAATGGAAGAGAAATTATATTAATCTTTAAATATATACATAGTAGCAACAGTCTCACAATTACTAGGACAGAAGAAAATAATGAATCTAAGTAACAACAGTGTAGATTTAGGTTATTCTTTAGCTTCTGGACAATTTCCAATGAAGATAACTTTTATAAGAACAAGCTTTTATATTTAGACAATCTAATGAAAGAAATCTCATAAATAGCTATAATATAAAATAATCTGATTTTGTAGTGTAACATTCCTGCTGAATGTCAAATGGATAAGTTCGTGCCACATCAAAAACAAACTACACCAGGAAGTGATTTGTAGTGCAGTTAAAGAAAGTTTGCAATTAAGAAGAGATGTAGAGTACTTTAGTATTTGTTAATAATGTGCAAAAAAAATCTCAGGGTATCCAGATCATTCTGTTTCCAACTATTGGCGTTCAGTTATTGTTTCAGGCTTTCTCTATTATGCAGTGACTGAAATTATCTGAGTAGTTATTGTGGAACTGGAATCAGAGACCTAAGTAAACTAGTGTAGGCCACTTAATGGGGAAAATTTAATTTTATCTATCCTGTTGGATAATTTGATGCTTGGTTTTCTTGGTATCTTTTCAATATAAATGCCAAAAAAATGGCCTCACTCATTTGGATCTGGAAAAGAAATTAAACAGACACCAAGGAAGTTTTCCAGGAAAACACCCCTAGATCAAGCTGGATTTTGTTCACTTTTTCCAAGATAACCAACAAAGAAAACAATATTGAATAAATTAATTAATCAGGTCTTTAATAGAAGTAAAAGGTGCATAATTCCCTTCCTCCTTTCCACATATCACCATTCTGTGTATGGTGGATATAATTTCAACTAAACACTTTGAGAAGCTGAATGCATTGCAAAACGATGGACTCCCACTGAACTTATTAGCCTGTCCCTTTTTTAGAGAAATCTAAAAATTTGGCAAGGAAATTAAGAAGTTAATTGAATCTACTTATTGTGAAAATAACCAAGGGGAAAGAAGATGTACTGATGTTAAATGATAACATTTCATTTCTTTCCTGTCCTGAAAGGTGATATGTGTTGGAACTAATGCCCCTTGGCACAAGAGTTTGCTGGAATGTGCTGCTTTAGCATGGATCAGTGATCTTAAAGCTTTCCAAAGTGGGTGCAAATGTCACTCCACCGAGTAATGAGCACCAGGGAGGATTGTTCCCTACAGGATCTGTCTAAATAAATACAAAACTGCTAGCTGTCAGTCTGGGAAAAGGGTCAAAGGCTATTTTTTTTCAGCTGATGGCTTGTTTGTGAGGCATACAAAACAAGACATAAAAAATAAGGAATTGAGTAAATACCAACCAGCACATGGGAGAGCTTTATGAGACTGATCAGTGTGTAGAACTGAAATGAATACTCATGTGAAAGTCATGAAAACTTTTTCTTTCTTTCTTTCTTTCTTTCTTTCTTTCTTTCTTTCTTTCTTTCTTTCTTTCTTTTTCTTTCTTTCTTTCTTCTCTTTCTCTCTTTCTCTCTTTCTTTCTCTCTTTCCTTTCTTTTCATTCCCAGAAAGAAAATATTTTTTTTACTGCATTGTGGATATGCAATCCCACCAGTATTTGGACTAAGAGTATTTTCAAAGAAATATTTTAGGAGGATTCAAGAAGTGAAGTCGTGAAACTGTGTGATGACTCATTTCTCATAAATAGTGGCTTATTCTATGACAGCAAGGGTTTTTTTAGTATATTGTTATCTGCAGAGCCATAGAAGTCTATGAACTACCTGATCTGTGAGGCTGTGAGAGCTAAGAAAGCAAGAAAGAAATGTCTGCAGACTTAAGCACAGAGTGCTATACCTTAACTAGATGAATGCTAGAGAACCAGATGTGGAAAATATTTGAAAATCACTGAACTGAACTGTAATAAATAGTTTATAAAAAATAGTGTTTGAGATATACTGGCTGAGGACCCAGTACATCTCCTCCTGCCTTTAGTGAGAGCTTGGATGACTCCCTGGTTCAAGGCCTGGCCCATTGGAGTCAGTGTGAGTCATTCACAGACTTCAGTGGACCTAGCTGTAATTGAAAATCAGTCATTTTATAAAATATAAATTTGTTTGCAAAATGTTCATTTATATATAGGAACTAAGTTAATCAAATAAATGTTTTGTTGTTAATTATTTACCCTAAATCCAGTGCTTACCTAGTTTCCCTCAAAACTTCTGTATAATATCTGCAAACCTACACTGTAAACTAAATGGAGTAACACTGAATTCCAGAATTCCATGGAGTTACTTTTGAAGGTTTTATATGCTACATATACACTATATTCATATTTAAAACAGCTGTTTAACGTATGAGGATTTTACTACTTAGTTTACTTCTACCATTTTTCCATTAATACATTCACCATATATGCAGGCTTACATACGGACTAAAACAGACCCAAATGTTCTAAATACACAGTCAGTTCATTAATAAATGATAATAAAGAAAAGGAAAAATACAGTTTTTCTATTCATGCTAGCTGAAAAGATACAAGAGAAAATGACTGATCATCCAATTCCACAGACTACAGAACAAAAAGATGTAAACCGTCACCTAGCAAAAAAAAAAAAAAAAAAAACCCAAACCAAACAAATTGCATATTTTGAAACAGCTTAAAGAAAATTCCAGAAGAAAATAATTAGAGGCACATCTTTTTCTGGTTCTGGTCTTGCTCTATTCTCAGTGTCAGGTAATGCAGGTGTATTTTCTAAAACAAAAGCACATCCTCATGTTTTCAAAAGTACCTAGGGATCTCCTTGGCTCTACAGAAACCAGCTGCATCATGTCTCCACTCAAACATATAAAACTAAAGGCACCAAAACCCTGTCCTCTTCTAAGAAACTCGGGGTCATAAAAATGGCTGCTCTCAGATTCGTTGTCAGTATTGAACCTAACAACCAAAACTTTATCCACTTCCTGTGGCCTGCGAGCTTTCACGGCCAGCACAGACAAGCTCACCCTTTCCACTCCGGCTCAACGGCAAACTGAGCTGCGGGTCTGCTCTGGGTGGAGATGGCAAACAGATGAGTTCCCACACTTGTGTGCACTTGGGTTCTTTTGGGCAATTTTACATTAATTCAGAGGTCACTGGAAAGTGAACCCTGACAGGACGGAATGCTTAAATTACAAGACAAAAAGCAAACAAACTTGACCCCCACTTTTCATGATGGCTCTGACAATTGTGAAACACAAAAAAAAAAAAAAAAAAAAAGGAAATCGCGGAATGTTTGTTAGGAAAAAAAAGCATCTTGTTGTGCAATATAGTATTATGTCTCTCTGTGAAATGGGGAGATTAAAATCCACCATATCTTTCAGTTTTTCTAATTCTCTTCTGCCCCTAAAAATTCATGGAGTGGGGACAAGCGTGGCACGCACTAAGCATTCCAATTGCTTTTGAAAGGAGCGTTTGCTAGTGGAAAATGTGCTGTCTCTTTGATTGCAAATGTAGTTGATTGTGAGGAGAATGAAAGGATGACCTATGACATGACCTGCTAGCACAGTAAGGTCATTTTTTTTCCCCCTCCTCACACAAAAGATAAGAGACTGACTGCTTACAAAGTGTTCTGGCAAACGGACAAATTAGGACTGCCTGGACTCCCGCACCAGTCAGGCAAGTTATTCTAAGTGAAGATAAGTGAAAGTTTGAAATGTTTTGAGGAGGAGGCAGACTGGGAGCTTTCATTCCTTCCACAAATGGATGGATTGTGAAGGAAGAGAGCTGTGCAAAAATGGCTGGCCCAGGAGTTTCAGGTTTCAGACTTCAAGTTTCCATAGCTGAGCAGTAGAAAGGAGGAGGAGGAGGACAGGATGACTGCGTGGATGTAATGTGGGAAGGCAGCAGCTCAGGACAGGAAGCCTCTGTTTGACTCCCAGCCTGACCATTTGTTTTCCGTGAGGCATCACACAATAACAGGCAGACAAACAAGATCCTCCTTTGAGACACTGAGGCACAAGCCAGACCTTGGGTAAAATTCCTACAGCTATGTTACCATAGTATTTTATCTGAATAACACCTGTCCATTCAGGACAACTCTGACATTGTGAAAATTTAACTTTATGGCTTTTAAATCCAAACTTGCATTGGCTGGTCAGATCAGTGCATGGGCTAGTTTCTGTCTATGTGTATCCACATGCATAAACTGACTCTTGATCTACTGTCAGACCAACATTGCAAGCTCTGTATGAGTCACAAAAAAATGTTTTCATACCATGGTGATGTGTAATGAGATAAAATTATCTGTGAGAATTGTTCAAATAGGCTTGTGCTGTTCATTTTTACACCTAGCTAGAAAACTGAGATGCTTTTTTGCAAAACTAGGGTCAGATTTCTATTGAACCCTCAACAAGGCTCTAGTTTGGGTGAAAGTCCCCCGATTCCAACAAATAAACAGCCTAAAGCTCAATCATTTTAGCACAGAATTGCTTTGAGACTTGGGGTTTGAACCCTAACCCTCAGTGCAGAATTCCTGAGTATGAACTCATTCAAACCGAAGCCAAAACAAAGGTTTTCATGAAACCCAGGAAATCTGAAACACCAACTTTCTTAGCAGTGCTACAAAGCAAGCTCCAGAAAACCACGGAAAAGACCATACACCACCAAAAAAAAAAAAAAAAAAAAAAAAAATTAAACAGATGGAAAACGTCATTTTCTGTAAATGCTTATTTCTTTCTACAAAACTTCCAGGTTCTCTAATTTCTCTTTGATCTGTTTCAGAAATATACAGTATCAGTAAAGTTCCACCTGAAGTATATGTGGCACATACCTGATATCAGCTGGAAATCAAGGAAGGCTCCAAACAAAAGCAGAATCTGAATCACCCACCACAGGGTGACAGGCCAGATATATGTTTTCAGAACATTGGTGGAAAGCTGTCAAATGTGGGCTGTGTGATTTCACTTCACAAATTTTTTTTTTTTTTTAAATATAGAAATGAAATATTGGCACTTCTGAAAAACTTGCAAAATGAGACGTATCCTAGCATCACCCTGACGAACCAGATTTGTACCATCTGACAGAATGTCACTGTCAATTCATTTAGAATCTGGTCCAGAGCAATCTTTAAGCAAGTATTGTCTCAAAGCATGGCAGCAATCTCCTGCAAAGGTTCAAGTGTTCTATATGAAAAACTTTCATATAAAGGGTTCATATGTTTTATATGAAGAACTTTCTTTAGTGCTTCACAGGTTCTGGAGCTATGTTAAGAGGCAAGTTATAGGCAAAGCTGAAGCCCATTCTTGCATAAAGTATGGGTCCAAACCTGTATTTTTCAGCAATTTTCTTAGTAATAAAAATGAGCACATAAATGACCTTCTTAGCCCCATCAAAATCAAATATGTGTATAAAGCAAAAGCAAAAGTGTATAAAATAATCAACAAGAACAATTTTGTCCCCTATTCCCTGTGTCCCCCACTGCACACAGTTCCCATTCCCTTCTGGTGGAAGCTGTGGGAAAATTCAGTCCTGTGTATCTGTCAAGCTAAGTCTTTGTCTGTGACCAGAACAATGAAGACAGAGAATCTGGAGATCATTTCCCTCAACACTGTCTTGGACATGCTGGTATTATCATAGTTCTGTAGAGCATCCATACCTCCTTTGTCATGATTTTATCTCTAAAAAATGCGGGCACAGTGATTCACCATTAGGTTAAAATGAGCAAATTCAAATAGAAAATTTTATTGCCCCTTGTTTTAGAATATAAAACAAAATGCTTGACATCTGGTCTCTTTTAATGGCATCTGGAGCTGTGTCTAAAGAGATACTGCAAATTCAGTTTCTTCAATTGCATTTGAATTTCAGTATGAGCTATTTTAGGAGAACACAAACTTCTTGGTTTAGAGCTAGTTAAAATTACAGAGTAAGAGAAAAGACACTCTCTAAAGTTCCTTTATCTAAAATCAGTGTCTCTACATGGTACACTCTTTGATCTCTGGACAACAAAGAACAACCTCAGCTCAGAGGCAGGATGAGAAGGAGAAGCTGAGGAAATAAAACATTCATTGAAAGGCACCATCAGCCATCATTCAACCTCAGGGTGAGACACTGCCTGCTACCTTTTCAGATCACTTTTTTGATTTCAAGCTCGCTTTCTTTTTTTATTTCAGAGAGTAAAAAACTTACCAGCAGTTTCTGACATGTTTCAGATGAGCCATTTCACCATTTTACAGCCTCTGTGCAGCATTTTCTTCTATCTTTCAGCAATCATTTGGAGAGCTTCCTGCTGCTGGTGTGGAACCACTCCTCATGGATACAGCACCTCGTGTTAAGCTTTGCTGGCAAAGGGACAGTACAGGTTCAATAGATCTCATGGCTAGTGCATGGACATGGGCTTCTACTCTGAAACACCTCTGCCTTCAGTGTAAATAAATAATTATATTAATTATGTGAGCAAAACCTCACTGAATCTGACTCATGAGAAACATACAAGGCTATAGTAGTTAATTCCAGCTCTGGAAGCAACTGAGTCATAACTCAGCAATCAGCACATTGTTTGGATGCAGTATCAAAATCATAAATCTGACATGTTTTGGTCATTAGATGGACCAGAGATATCCATTTCGTTAGCACTGATCAGCTGCAGTGCAGCACTGATGCTTCACAACTGGTGGAGCTGGAGACAGAAAAACCAAAACTGAAACTCTCTAACTTTTAATCTACATTACATCAGTTTAAAACTGGGACAGACTTAAGACAGATATGGCCAGTAACCAACAGTTCCTGCCAGGCAGTAACTTATTAAGTTGCTATAACTCAGCTGTCTGTCTGAACCCTAGCACATTCAGTTAATGAACACTCCGTAATTTTTTTTAACCATGCTGAGATTTCTATTAAAAGCATTCGATTTGGGTTTTTGAACATGGCTGCTGGGCTTTAGAAGGAGAAGGAAGTTAATAAACTTCTTCTCATGCATAGAGAAAAATCAGGGGTTAGAGTTTCTTCTTGTTTTCCTGATTGCTATCAAATGGCTCCCACACTCACTTTCCAAAAGACATTTATCCTCAGCTCATTACAGACACTCTTCTTACTTAGCAAGAAAAACAGCAGGTTCCAGGAGCACCTTGACTCCATATTCCAGGCTCCCAAATATTGTGAAGCTAACAAGTGCAAAATAAAGGCTTTAGAACATTTAACATGTGGCGACAGAACTGAATATTTGCAAATATATTGGTGCACTGCAAGAACATCAACAGCAATAGGATAAGCTGTATCTCTACTCATTGGGCCAAATTCTGCTGCCTGTTTTCAATGCAGTTACCCCAGTGAAATCAGCTGAGTGACTCCAGATTTATATTCATGTAATGGAAAGCAGAATCTGACTCACCATGTGGAATCAATTTGGAAAGAAAG
This sequence comes from Pyrgilauda ruficollis, assembly GCF_017590135.1. NCBI lineage: Eukaryota > Metazoa > Chordata > Aves > Passeriformes > Passeridae > Pyrgilauda > Pyrgilauda ruficollis. The sequence continues at coordinate 4,909,759 of NW_024525489.1, read as the reverse complement.
TTGCGAGTTTTATCTACAGCTTATTGAATTGTTCATTTTTCTTATTTTCTTATTTCTATTTTTCTTGGTTTCCTTGCAGCAGATTGATAAGCAATCTGAATTCCTGCTGAGGACTAAACTTATTATCAAATATCTGAGAGTAAAGGTACCTAGAGAAATGGATGGTCTATCCTATTTCCCAACCACCATCCAAGTTTCTTTTTGTTGTTACCACACGGAATTCTGACCCATATCATCACCAGCCCAAAGCAAAAGTGTATAAATAAGTCATAAAAGAATATTTACCTCTTGAATAACCTGTCCAGAGCCTGCTGCATGTTTATACAATCACAACTCTTGCAGAACAGGAGGAATTCTGCTGCTTGGGCTGAAGACTCCACAGACCTTAAACAAGGGGCTCAGCGGCTCCTGGGTGCTGCAGCCCCTGCTCCCAGGGGTTCCACACACCTGGATTCATTCCACAGCTGCAGTGCTGGGTCCCCATGCAGACCCCATGCCCATCACACAGGTTTCAATAGACACGGCTGGCTGACAGGCCCATGGGGCTCCATCTTTACCCAGGATGCCCTCAAGCATCCAAAGAGAAATCTCGTGACACTAAATGTCAGCTGGATTGCCACATGAGGAACGGCTTTACTGGGATTCCCATTTTTGACAGCTTTGGAACAGAAGACAAAATAGTGATTGATGAATTTCTGGCCAAATCGATGGGCATAAGATTTCTGCTGCCTGTTCCAGGGGAAGGCCTGCAATGAAGCTCATGGCAGCATTTGAGGATTATCAGTGTTTTTGGTTTTTTTCCAGGGAGAGCATGTATGTCTGGAAAATAATTTTGAACCCCTGTTCTTAAGATAAAATGAAGCATTTAATTAATTCCATCTTAATTCCACAGAGGTAGTATTTTAATTTGAAAGGTGCAATTGATCCTAAAAGATATGGCGGTTTGAGATGATAATCTCTAATGTGGGGTGGGGGCTGGGGATTATGAAATAGAGGAACAGATAAAGTGAGTAAAAGAAACTCAAACATTTCAATAATTTTATATTTAGAGAGTTCTGTTTTAGGGTTTGTTATAACTGTTATCTTTCAATGAAAGCAAAATAATACTCCTTACACAAGTAAACAAGAAACAAGATAAATAGAAGTTACAATAGTTGATTGTTTCTTATCAGTGCAACCTCCTACAACATTAAAAACAGAAAGGGTAAGTGAACTGTCTTCAGCACAACACTAGATTTTCATGAAATAGTGAAACTTTCCAGAAATTACTTGGAGACGTACAAAGCCACTCCTATGCAAATATTTAAACAATGTGAGAGAGGCACAGCAGAAACGTGCCTGAATAACTGGCATTGTACTTTACAGACAGAGAAGCAAAGGAAAATTATTTCATTAATGTCAGCTAGTCAAACGAAAAGCCAGAGTCTAAGATCGTCTTCTAAAGATAGAGGTAAGAAGCAACAAATCTGGCTGATAAAATTAATAGTGTACTTTCAGCAAGATTTATGAAAGACATTTTGAGTTAATACCATTAATGACATTTTGAGTAAGGAATGAACACTGATAGATTTATACAGCCTTATGAAATAGCCCAAAGCTGGACAACTAAATAGGTCTTCAAAGAGAAATGAGAAAAGGAAAATCCAATCTAGCTCTACAGAGCTGAAATAAAGTCAAGCAGCCATGCCCCTGCCTGCTTACTTCCTGAGAATGTTGGGGATGACACAGAAAGGCTGTACTTAGGAAAGCAGGTCACAGATCCAGAGTCACCTGGACTGCTGTGTGAAAAGGCACAGCTATAAATCACAGCTCCAGCACGGCCAAGTGCAGGACACCCAGCTATGCAAAGTGAGAGCTGCCAAGACAGCACACTACATCTGGCAAGTTGTAGCTCTGGAAATACTTGGGGTCTGGAGGTGTCCCTGATGCTGTGCTACAGCTGAAAGAGTTCATTTATTTCAGGGTTAGATGGAGCAATGTGATACTAATAAACAGGACAAGGAAAGTCACCAAACATTTACTTTGGGAGCTGGTGCCCAGCTCTGTACTGAGTACAGAAGAGCCATAAAGAGTGCAGAAATTACTTGGAAAATGAAACAAAGGAATGAAAATTTTACCTTATACCGCAACACTCAGGAACTCAACAGATTCCTGTGTCAAGGAGAATATAAAAAGGCAATTTTCTTGGTAACAAAAATGTAAGTCTTCAGAGTTGCAAAAGATCAAATTATAAGAAGCTTAACTGTCTGAGCATTGGAGCTAGACAAATTCTGAACAGTGACTGATTAGCCAGTAGGACAGCTTAATAAGGTTATAGTGAATTCCCATCACAGGCCATTTTAAACCAGAACTAGAATGTTTTCTAAATCAGATGCTTTTTTGGAATGAGACACAGCTTATGAAAATCCTGTGTCTAAGTTATGCTGGAGGTCAGAGTAAACGATGATACTCCCACCATCTGGTTTTGTAGTCTCCAAGTAGGAGCCTCAGAATAAGCTTCCAAAGGGAAGAAGCTGGCTCCTAACATCTCTAGCTAGCATTAATTTTAAGTGTTTGGTTCTGATGACAAAATGCATTCTTCAATGGTAGTCTACAGCAAAGTTATGATTTTCTAATCTTACTACTAAATTTTGACAATTAGTCTTTATTAGTTTAGATTTTCTTTAGCAGAAATACTTGTTAGGAAGATGCTGTCCTCTGAACAGCTGGTAAATTAGACAAATTCCCTTGTAAAAGAAACTTAGAACTGTGAGGAAGTGACTTTGTGCAAGATTAGATTAACATAACTATTTACTTCAAAAAGGAAAGAGCTAAAGGACAATGCCATAACTTGTGCATCAAGTCTCTTGTCTCAGTTCCAGAACTAATTGCTATTACAAATATTGACTCTGCTCATCCTGCCGGCAATCCAACAAGATGTCTCTTACTACATTTTCTGTTGAATCAGTCCCAGCCCCAGAACTATATGAAACTGTTCTCCTGGTGTTTATACAGACCCCAGGCCCGAGCAAGTGATTAGCTCCGGCTGCTGCGGCGCCTCAGCAGTGCAGGATGGCTGAAGTCAGACCTGCATTTACTGAGTTTATTCTTTGCCTCATCCCTGAATTTGCTGTAGGTGAAGACAGACAGACCCCTTTATTTTTCCAGCTCTCAGAACTTTCATATTTATCTTTTTCTAGCACAAATGAAGGGGGGAAATGGTGCACCATGAAGTGATGTTTTTCATGCTAATGGGTTTTTTTCAGCAATGTAAGTCCTTGCTAAAAGGTTTAGTAAATCAAAATTAAGCTATTTTAGAAGATAATTCTGTCAGGTAATGTAAAACTTTTTCTTCACCCTTTCTGACCTAGGTTCCTCTGAAGAAATCAGAAAATTTATTTCTTTGGGTCAAACACTGGGGACTTCTCTCCTTTTAGTCTCATTTGGTACCAGTGCCAGTACACTTTTTTGGCTCTATTGATACATTGCATTTTTCCATCTCTTGATAACACTGGATAGAAACAAAATTATATAGCATAAATACACATAAAAACACAGGCTAAACATGCAGGCTAAGGAATAAAAAATCTCAATCACCTGTGGCAGTAAATCAGCAAAAAGAACCTAAAAACCCCAAAAATTATCCACAAAAGTTAAAGCACTTAATCAGAACATTTCTAAAATCACATGCTTTGGCTTTTCCTCTACTTTTTTTTTTTTTTTAACTGACCTAAATCTTTAAAGTGGAGTAAAAGAGGAGGTTAAGTAACATCTTAAAATTGTTGGATGTCTTAAAATTTTCTCCATTCCTTTTTCCTCTCATTCCTTTTTTTCATAATGCAGCTATGGAATGGAAAAATCCATTATTCACATGCAAGGCTAGAATTCTTCCACTGAACCAGTCATATTATTTTTTCTAGAATAATTTTAATGCAGATTCAAATTTCACACAATTGGACGGGATTCATCTTATCCATGCCTTCCGTTAATTGCACATTCCTAAAGCTGTCGGTGATAATTTTGGTGAAATATAGGGTGTGCTGCATGGTGGAAAAGCATCAGACGTATCCTTCAGACATAAATGCTTACTATTGTTTAAGCTCAGTTGGTGGAAAGTAAATGCAAACTCTAATTTTAGCTTCAGTTGCTGTATTTCTGACTTTGTAAACAATTTTGCAAGAGGAGTTTTTTCTTTCTACAGAGTATAGGATCATCTTAGTTAAACAAAATTTTCAATAAAAGAATGTTTAATCCTCAATCTTCTAGAATGACTACCAATTTATTTAGTGATAGAAACTCATTAACTGGGCTCATATCAGCATTTATATTTTTGGTTGACTTCCTACTCTGTGGAAAAAATACTTTTGTTTTGTTTTTTTGAAAATCTGGTCCTAACCAGATTTTTAAGATGTGACTTAAACAAAAATAGCAATGTCTGTGCAAGAGATTTCTGTAATAGTTTTCATGAAGGATCCCACAGGAGAATTAGTTCAGTACTATCTTCCCAGTGAGAAAATAAGATGAAAAGGGAACACAAAATTTTTTCCCAGATACCAAACATGGAGATAAACCTGTTGGGTATCTTGCTCTACACATGAATTAGGCAGAGAAGAAACATCAGGGTGAGCAGCACAGTCAGAGGCTCTGTAGGGAAGTAGAGTGTGGCACCCCTTTGAGAGGGTTAGAAATTACTCTTTTCCAAGCAGTCATAGTGGAAGCAGACACCATTTTTCATAATGCCTGAAAGGCAGAAATAAGACTGAATGATGTGCCAGTAAAAGGCAGTTAATTTTCTTTGTATTGGCAATATAGAATTTGAACTTGACTCGTCTTTTCATCAAATTAGTAGTGGAGCAGACAGTAGACCATTTATCTTGTAGACCATCTTACATCTGACACCTGAAATTCACACTGTCCAAATTCAGCGCTTTATTTTGGCAAGCAGTTATGTGTTCAGATTTTTTGTATTTGCTTCTTGGATGATTCAGAGTACAGTAATTCAGGAAGCAATATTTTACATCATCCAGTACAAAAAGTGAGGCCATTTTCTCATATGCTATTGCAACTATCCAAAGCTATTCTTTTCATGGTCTAAAAGAAAAGAGAATGGTTGAAAAAAAGTTTGAATGGAACTTCCAATAAAGGCCATTTATTTTGTATTTCACATTTCTGACTTGTTTTGGTTTTTTTTGGTGTTTTTTTTTTTTGGTTTGTTTGTTTTTTTTTTTTTTTTTTTTTTTGGTGTTCAACTGTCCCAAGTTCTGAAACAGTTCATTTAATAAGATGTTAATAATTTTGGAAACAGCATCAGAACTAACCTTCTTGCCAAGTAGACAGGCCTGTTTTGATATCTTAGTAATGAATAGCACCTTCACCCCTGACTATTACTAACCCTTGCAATGCTAAGTTGCCATCATTATAAAGTTCATAGGTCTTTTTTTTCCAGACCAAAAGAATGAAAGGTTTTATCAAGATATGAAGTACATTCCAGTAATATGGACAATTTCTTTATTGCTGAAAGTGTAGCTTTAAAAATCTATATATCCTATTTATGAACAAAAAATTCCTTATACAGCTGTATTGTGTTGTTTCCACATTTGTTTAAACACAGGAGCCTGGCTGAGGAATATACAAACGATTCATAAAAACATGCCTATGTTACACATGTGTGAACCACATGGAAAGTAGCATGTGGATTTCAAACTCGGAGCAGGGGTTTCCCTTTTTATAACTATTCGAAGAAAAAAATATTCTTAGTAGGGATGTTTTTTCAATAACATTTTTTGAAACCTTAACTTCAGAGGGTATCAAAAATGCCTCTCATGAGATATGGGGCCACACATATTGCAGACAGCTGCTTGGAAAAGTTAAGACCCACCTGAAAAAGCAAAAGGGATGAAGTTTCCACAGCTCATTCCTTTCAGCAAAGCAAGAACCATACCTGGAAGACCAACCAGAGATACCCTCCATTTACCTCCATATCTATTAACTGCACTTTAAATTCCTGATCCAAATGTAAAAGATGGCAACGTACAGTATGAAGTCAAACAGGGGATAGAAGTCATAGTTCACACGGTCACAGGCAGCAGTGAGGCTTCCCATTTTCATAGAGTGCAGCTGACAAGTTTGAAAACCAGGATGCCATCCAGAGGGACTGGGACAATCCTGAGAAGTCGCACCATGGGAAGCTCACAGTGCTCAACAAAGCCAAGTGCCAGGTGCTGCACCATGGGTGAGGCCACCCCCGGTACCAATCCAGGCTGGGGAATGAACATCAGCCATAGAGAGGTCACATGCAGGCTCTGTCAGAGCTTTCCACTCGACTCTCAGCTTAACATCCTCAGTCCTGCCGCAAGCTCCACACAAAAGGCTCCCCATGGAAACATGTGTGGCCATAGTCCAGCACACTTCTGCCAAAGCAATTTCTTTCACAAGGGGTTTCAGGTCCCCTTCATACCACTGCGTTTTGATATGGCTTTTGGAGAGGAAAACTTAAGATATCCCCAGAGTACTCCCAATTTTTTAACTTTCATAAGAGGCCACCCAATGAACACTGGAAGGCTGTTCCTTGTGCTGCATTTTCTTTGGTGTTTTGTTATAAAAATTATAGCTAAGAGTAAAGAATCATTATTTTTTCAGTCCAGGCTCTCTTATAGAATGCTTCTTGGCTTCTCACTCTGCTGTCTTTGCACTTCTGAAAGTGCTTTACCACAACGCAACATTCAGAAAGCTCCTTCTGGAGCTGGTGCAAACTTAAATTCGGAGAGCATTTCATTCAAATATTTTGAAGGCAGAAGAAGCAAGCTATCACAGGTTCAAATATGGTGTGTGTTAGTGACCACAGCAAAGAACTTGCAGTGACAATAAGTAAAACAGGTTGGGAAAGAAGGCAGCAAAGGTAGAAAGGAGAAAGAGCAAGAATAGGTTTTGATAAGAAAAGATAAAAGCTCCACTGTTTTAAGGTAGTGTAACTGAAGTAAGAATCATGCCTAGTGATCTCAATGTTTTTGTTGTAAACAAAGAAAATGAGGCAGGATTATTTAAGGTATCAGCAATATAGGCTCTAGTCCTGAGTCTGTCTTTACAAACTGGTGATGGAAGAGTAGGCAGAGGGATATTGATGCACATAATATGGGGGTCATCACATAAAAATTAAGATTAAAATAAAGTCTAGTATTTCCTTGCAGGAAATTCACAGCATGGTTTTATTGAAGTAAAACAATGGTCTAGCAAATGAAATTGTGACAAATGGTAATCCTGGGTGTTTCTGCTATGGCTCCTCTTTTGGGACTGGGAACTGTGGTGACTGTCAACAAAAATTTTTTTTTTTTTTTTTTGAGACAAATAGGTGGAGCTGTGGAAAACAACCATCCTAAGGGAGCACCTTAAATCACCTGTCACTCTGAGGACAGGATAGCTGAAGTGGTGGCTGATCCAATGTGCCAGAGCTGCCCTGCCCCGCATCAGCAGACAGGAGACTGAGCGTGCTCCAGCACAGACATCGAAAGTGCAAGCCACATACGTAACTGTTATCATGGAAAATATATATTCCCATTGGCTCCACTGTCAGATACTCTGAAGCCATGGAAAATGCCACAAAAGATAAGCCGTGCACTTCTTTGTTCGTTCCCCTTGTTTGAATTGTTCTCTGCTCTGCAAGTCCTTTATCAGCGCGATTTGTACAAAGGCATCAGTCCGCTTCTGATAAGTATTGCTGATATCATTATTGCTGAAGGGTTGCTAGGGCCATTTATTTCTGAACAATGAACAATGGGCTGTGAGCAACATGTAATCAGGGGTTTATCCACTTATCTATTAAGATAGTTAAATTTTGGGGTCCCTATGCCTGTTTGTATTTGAATCACAGCTCCACTTGGACATAAAAGCACAAGAGTTTGGAGAGGTGGAGTACTCTTTATCCCGCTGCCTCGAACACAGGAGGTCAGAGGACTCAGCTTAGCAAGCTGGGAAAACTCTAGTTTGCCCTTTCAGGCTTGGCACCGCTTGCAGTGGAGGGCTAAACAGCAGAAGGAATCCGGGGATCACTATTCATTTTAACAATATTTAATTTTCCTGGCACAAAATGCTGATTTGGGGAAATGTCAGTGCATACCCGATAGCAGAAATGCTTTTTTTTTTTTAACTTGAAGGGTAGAATAGATTGAACAAAAAGAATTTCCTTGGCCTCAGAGGGGAAAAGAGGAAGTAGATCAGATCTTGTGTTTGTCAAGGGAGAATTAAGGAGAAAACATCTCTGCCAGGCTCTTTGTGATGGACGTGATGTTATCTCAGATGCGCCAAAGTCAAAGGCACACTTCGAGATTCATAAAAGTCAGATTATCTGCTATCTATCTAATGAAAACTATAGCTGCAGTGCTGTCAAAAAAACCCTTATTTTTTTGTGTGTTCTTTAATAACTGGTATAATTTTGGAGAAAATAAAATTGTAGTGGAAATTCTCACTGAGCCAAATCTAACTTTTAGATGATGTGACACTTGGTTTCCTAGAGTTACATTAGAAACATCTGGTGGAAAATGTTACTTCTTGATCTGTGCTTAAAAAAATTTCCTCTCCAACACTCTTAATTAATCTTCAGAGACATTAGCATTAGCAATAGTTCATTTAATGTATTTCAGAAATAAAAGTTGGAGTATGATCGGTGGGCAATGATTTTGTTGATATTTACACAGTAATAGCTCTGTAGTAAAGCTGTTGTAACAAACCTGGGGTTTAGCTCTTCTTAATTATCCAGGGTAACACAGTTCACTAAGCATGTCACTTGGCACCACTCCTTGCAAAGCAGAATTTTCCTGAAAAGCTTGTTTGTAGAAGAGGTGGGGGCAAACGGGGGGCTGGCGGTGGAGGATGCGGAGCTGGCTGGCACAATTGGCCATTGACAGGGCCCTCCTGCCGCGGGCAGAGCCGCCGCAGAACCTCCGTGGAACCCAGCCCAGGGCCAGGAGCCTCTGCCGGGCTTCGTGCTGAGGCACAGCCCTTCCCGAGCTGGGCAGCCAGAAGGGACAAGTGCAATGTGGCACTGCAGCGTTTGGCAGAAGTCTCAAGGGTGCCCGAGAGGATTTCCCTGCAGCCAGACTCAACTTTAGCACCAGACTATACAAATTCCCAATCCATCTTGCATGCATTGTGGATATTTTTGTTGAGTTCATTGAGTTTTGAGTCCCATCCATTAAATATGATGAAAATTAATCTGCTGCTGCCAGTGACAGCCAGGTTTAAATAAACCTCACTTTTTTCCTTCATGATTAGTGCCTTTGCTGCACTTACTAGCCAAGGTGGAAAGATGAGTCAAGTTCAATGCATGAACAGGTGTAAGAGCAAACAACACCTTCAACACACCCTTCATTATCAAGAGACCATCTAGCACAGCCTGAGAGATGTTTAATTAAAAATAAATGTATATTTATTTTTATAAATAAAAGAAGAGCTCGCCAATCTTTTTATCCCCATAGCTATCAGCATGGGATATGAGACTCATTTAAATGCTCCCTCTCTCTGAAAGGTTTTTAATTTCATTTTTCTTATTGTTAAATTTTTCTTTGACCAGAACTGTATGGTACAACAGAGGTTTATATATGTCATCAGTTTGTCTGTATAGTAAAAGATATTCATGAACAACAAAAAAATCAATTATATTGTAAGAACATTTCTGAATTTCATGCTTAAAACCACTTCAGTGCCTCTGTCCAGATGAATTTTGTATGTGAAGTTTTACTGTTGTAAAATTATAAAATTGCAGTGAGTTTATTAATCTTGATATTTATTTCTTAGAAACATTAAATGAGTCCTAGTGACAGGGGAAGGAATTGAAATTTAAACAGTTTCTACACAGAACCAAAGATGTACATTTGATTTTTACTTTTTAAAAATCTAAGCAGTTTGAAGTATTATGGAGTTAGCAATGAAACTACAGCTATTTCTAATTATTACTGTGTCTGACAGGATGCACATGTTTATGGAATAATCTATGCATAGCATGAAAAAGCTCTTTTTACTGTTTTTGAAACAATGTTTACATCAAAGTGAAACATATGTGCGATAAAAGAACAAAGCAGAAATCCCTAGTTGCTAGTCCTAGTTGAGATCTATATATAGGATATTTACAACATTTTTGGTGTGGCAGAAATCTGTGTCAGAATGATTAATTAACAGACATGAAAAAGTAAAGGACCGTGAAGGGCTGAGGCAGATACAGAGTCATCTAAACTACTAGGGTAGGTAGAAATGAGCACTTGAATTTGTCAGGCGCTTGCTGCAAAGTTTTAATATTACTCAAAAGGCACCTGGGCCCAAAGCATCAAGTGGAAACAATTTTACAAATCAAAGGAGATAAACTATGTGAAAAAATTATGAGTAACTAGTTTACTCAGAGGACTTGTAACAGCATCTGGAGCTTTCATCCTCGCCCAATTAACAGTGACCAAGACTAAGTCTCATCAGGAATAAAAAGGACAGATGTTCCCATCACAAAATCACCACCACAGCTGACACCAATTGACTTTCTTATTGGTCATGTCAGCAGAGGGCCGATGATTACAGGACTATGAAATATTGTCCTTCCAGAAAGGCCTCAGGATGGCTGAGGAATGATATCTAGACTGTGTCTAAACTGGGAACAGACATTGCTTAGGCTCCTGTTTGAAGAACTGTAATTGCCCTGATTCTTTTATTGGACACAGATATTGTAAATCAGGATTGCTGACTTACAGAGGCTTCAGTGATATCCACGGAAACAGATCAACATAAAATCTGTGGGCAGAAGGGCTGGGTTGGGTCACTGGCTTAGAAGGATCTCCTCTCAATTTTTCTCGCCCAATAAGCTGCCTCAATGTCACCTGAGGAAGAAGACACTTCCCTGCAGTGCAACTCTCTTATTAAGAGCTGTTGAGCAACAAAAGAAGAGTCTGAAATAAACCATTTTATTGGCAAAGGGGAAAGTTTTGCTATTGTTCTTTCAAATTCCTCAGTGGGGTAAGACACACAATGGTGAGTATGCTCCCTTTTGCTCTTTGATGACTGTTTTTTAGCCATTCAGTTGTAATAAGATGTAATTTGAATTATCCTAATTTTCCATTAATTCTTAGTTCATGTTTTCCATACCTTCCATTAGTTCTATAAGTAGAATAATATTTAGTTAGCTGAAATGGGATGGTTTAAGTGTGACCACTGTGTCTGGAGATAATGTGAGCAAGCGTCAGCATAAAATTTATAGGTACAGAAACATAAATAATTCTTCAATAAGCCCCCTCAATCTTAACATAATCAGTGGGAAACTAAAGCAGTTGCTGTCCCCCCACCAATCATGAAAGTACAAACTCACAGCAGGATTGGTTGATCAATGGAAAACTTCATTTTGGATAAGAGCCATTTTTAAGCCAAAAGCTGTTTATTTAGGCTGGGAAGTTTGGCTGTAGGGAGTAGGCATCAGAGTTGTTTATTATTGGAACCCAGAAGCACATTAATTATGTGATTTGAGTGACTGGGTAGCATCAGCCCTGCAGGTTTTGGACGTCAAATGCCCTCATCTCACATGGCGTAAACTGACCCCTGAAGTGTGGGTCTGTGCACCAGAGGTTAAAGGAGGACCCTCCTCCATCCCCACCCAGGCTCTGCCAGGGTGGCTGTGCCGCAAATTTATGTTTTGGGGAGATCAGAGCGCTTTGATATACTGCACAGGGCAGCAGCATAGCTTCAATTTCACTTACATGTTGTGATTTCCTATGAAAGATCATCTGTCATTGGGGGCTCTTGTAACACATTTGCAAATAAGGTCAAACAATTTGCTCAGAGGTGAACACGGTAAGTATAAACACATTGTAAATATTTGAGTATGAGTTTAATGGTGTTTGAGAAGCTCGCACAAAAAACCTCACAAATAAAATCGCTATATTTAAAAACAAATTAGAAACTTGCACATTATTTTAGCCTTTGGTGGGCATTCATCATCATTATGGATACTTGTGTTTATTTGGGTTAGTGTTGGGGGAAAAGAAACGTTTAGAAAGGCCCAGCAAGGGCGGGCAGGGCGGGACGGGGTGCCCCTGCAATCACCAGCTGCCATCGCAGGAGCACGCGCCGCTGCCTGGGGCACCAGCTGTGCCTTCGCCCTCAAAAACCCATTAGGCCTGTCCAAAAAGCATTTCTGAAGAGCAATTATGGGGTACAGGAGCAGCAGCTTTGGTCTATTGGCACTCTTGGAGAGGACTGACCCAGTGCTGGGCAGTGAAGGGATGGGTGGCCTCTGTGGACAGCACCGTGGCACGTCTCGGCTCCCTGGCTAGGGAACAAAGAGGGTTTTCCTGCGAAAAATGGCACGTGGAGCCACATCACACTCTGAGGAAGATAAACTGAAGATGACTGCCCCCAAAATTACCTTAGGATTGGAGAAACACCCATTTTGCCCCAGACATAGTGATAAATGCACTAATGGGAATTTCAGTCAGTCCTGCCACAACCTTCACAGAGAAAGCTCCCCACAGAAACATGTGTGGCCATAGTCCAGCACACTTCTGCCAAAGCAATTTCTTTCACAACGGATTTCTGGTCCCCTTCATACTACGGCATTTTGATATGGCTTCTGGAGAGGAAAAATTTAAATATTACTAGAGTACCGCCCCACTTAGGTTTGCATCCCTGAGTAATCTCCAAGCAAAGTTAAATTTGAAGAGTATTAAGTCTATTGACTTTTTATTCCAAAATGGTAACAAAAATGGTCTTGAAATAATTCTGAGAGTCATGATTTTCAGGACTGCAATATCCATACTCCAGCTGTTTTGCACAGGGCCCAACACTGCAAACACTCCTGCACATAAAGTGAGGAGAGCCATACCAGAGTGCAGACATTTCCAAACTTAAGTTTCCAGCTACTAAACTCTTTGAAACAGAGAACTCTATGTAAGTGGAACTGTACCTAAAGCATTTGGCATGTTTGGGGGGCACTGTAATAAATCATATTAGTAATTGTGTATAAATATGCAAATTGCATTATACAAAATATGTAAAAAATAGTGGATTAAAATAAAAATATATAGGTTGGACTCCCAGCATCAAAAGGGCCCTCTCTGTCCAGTGGAATCCTATAAATGGTATAGGTGAAGAATTCTAGTTCATTAATCTTACTTTTGATCTTTTTGAGTGAAATTCACCCCAGGGTTTCATTTGGTCTCTCATGAAGCCGTCCTATATATCACACAACATACAGTGCACAAAGACAATTATTTTGCTAAGATTTAGGCTGTGTTCCACTGCTTGCCATCACTTATAAGAGTTTTTTCCCCTTCTGTGGCATTATAAATTGCAATGCTCAGATACACTTCATACCTGTTACAGGGTACTGCTAAAAGAAATGGATTCTAGGTGCCAAAAGAGCAAGGAGCATTGGCAGCTGCTTTGGGAGCTCTGCCTTAGTGAGCCTGTGAGTGAACAGCCTGTTCTTGCATGGCTGTGGCTGGGGGAGTGAACCCTGCACAGCTTTTCACAGCTCCTTGGGGAAGAGTGAGCTATTGCGTAGGGACTGACCTTCTGTCAGCCCCTGAGACACCACAAACCAAACCTGGGGGAGGACAGGACTTAAACTGTTTCTCCTCAGCCAAGATCACACCCTTCTGGAGATTGCTTTGTCCCGGCACAGAAGTGTGAGCTGCTGCAGTAATTCTGCCATGAATGAGAGTCTTTCTTTTGAGTCATATACTTTTGTTTCCAGTCTATGGTGTCTTGGCTTACTACTGTGCTGGGGATTATCCCTCCAGAAAAACAGAGCCTGGAAAAATTACCCATTTTCAGCAGCTATGAAACTAGGTTTTAAAAAGTGTTTCCCTCTTTATATACATTTACATATGAATTGGTTTCACTGCAGTGAAACTATGTAAATTATTGTAATAATAAAAAATATAATAATATATTTTAGTACCATAATGTAATAGGAAAATGCACTACCAATAATATTATCGTTACTATTATCATTATTACTAGTAGAATAGTACCCTCATAGTTAAAAATTTCTAGATGCCAGTCAAACATAATGAATTGGACTGATTTTTTCCCAAGCAGCAAAAGCCTCAGCCTTACAGGAAACTCCACGCAGGCAAATCCCAGGTGAGCACAGAGGAGTCCTTGGCAGCTCAGGAGAATGGCCCAGCAATGGCTGCATCGGGACTGTGATCCAAGTAAGGGCCACAGGAGAACTGATGAGCAAGAAGAGATGGGAACACTTACACATGTACAAGGAGACATTTCTATCAACAGGCTGAATTCAGCTCACTCCTACCCTCAAAATCCTATCAAAACTGCTTCAGGTAGCAGCAGAGTCATGCGGGTACAATTTATGGCATAACTTGGCACGGACAGTGTATTTCTCCATTCCATGGGGCTGGGGTCCCTCAAAAGTCTGATCAGCTAATTCATAAATGCCTTGTGTAGCTATGTTATCCTGTATTAATGTGAGATAATACATCATTCTAATTTCATAATATCAAATACAAAGTTTATGAACAAAAAATATTTGGCACTGCAGAAGCGGTGAAACTCTACATAGTTAAAAGAGAATATTATAGCACAAAGCAGCTCTGAACAAGTTAATATTTTTTTTAAAAGTCCTGGAGGGTTTCTGGAATTTCTTCCAGGCTAGAACATTCTATAACATTGCATGTCATGTGCCAGAGAATGGACTGAAATCTTGTCCTGTGCTTATCCTTTTTCTGCCTTATTTTTGAGTCTCCTCTGGTTGTACTTTTTTTCATCAGACCACACGAAAGAGGATTGTCAATAGCACAAACAGATCTATTCCCTGACTACATCAAATGTTATATTTTAGTCTTTCTTCATCAGAACCAGCTGCTTCAGCTTCTACATTTAAGCTTGAAACACTGTGCCCTAGCTTACAATTATTATTCCCCGCTCCTCACTATCTTCTAGTACCATCCTGAAGCACATGTCAGTCTTGGGGCTCTTTTAATACCCATTTCACTTACCATTAGCTACAGAAACCCTTAAAAATAAACATTCTGCACGTGTATGAAGTTTATGAAGATATATCAGACTGAGTGGGACAATAGGGTTGAAGTGAGACAGCAGAGTCCATGTCCACCATGAATTTAGTTCTTTCCTTGCCCAGCTTTTTTCCAAGGATATGAATACCTGGAGGAGTGACCCAGAAGAGATGAGTCAGTAGGATATGCAATTTTTAAAAAGGTAGAAAAAAGGAAATCTTTGTGGAAAAGCTGAATGGAAATAAGAATGAAAGAGGAACAAAGACCACAAGGGAGAATGAGGCTGCAGGAAAGACATGAGGAAGATCTGAGGCTGAAAAGAGTGTGGAAGCAGGAAGAATGGCCACACTGGGCAAGGTACAGGACAGTCAAATTAAACTTCTGAAGTTGACCATGCCCCAGCTGTATGCCTTGAAATGAGAGCCAATTTAAGAAATATGTCCACAGAAACTACAGCAGGTTAGCAGCTGAGTCATAAACTGGTCCTCCTTGCTTCAGGATAACCACAGAATCACAGAATATTCTGTGTTGGAAGCAATCCACAAGAATCCTTGAGTCCTGCTCCTGGCCCAGCACAGGACACCCCAGGAGTCACACCATGTGCCTGAGAGCATTGTCCAAACACTTCCTGGGCTCTGTCAGGCTTGGTGCTGTGACCATATTCTTGGATAACCTGTGCCGGTGCCCAAACACCCTCTGCGTGAAGAACCTACTCCTAACAATTTATCACACAAAAGCAGAGTGAATGGTATATCCTCATCCATCCAAATCCAATCTGATGCTGCAAATCTGCCCAGAAATCTAAAGGCTGCACTAAGGGAGGATATAAAACATTTTGTCTTTTCCAGGAGGAAAATCAAAATAGCAGAATTAGCTATCTCATGTGCAAAGAGGCCCTGCTTGCCAGAGTCACGTTATTTAAAGCTTTTGATTGACCTGAGAGACTTCCTACTCTTTCTTGCCTCTGCCTCCCACTTCACATACTATAAGAGGGGTGGGTTTTTTATTTTTAACTGTATCATGACAATAAATTTAAAACTCTTGGATCTCTCAGCTCACTCTTCCTCGTTGGCGCCTCATTTGAGTAATGGGTCATGAAGTTGACATTCCTCCAGTGATGTATTGCTTGCTAGAGTGGCACTGACCACAAAAGGCAGGTCAAATAGTCTTTTAATTTAATCTTTTACAGCTAGAGATTCAAATGTTATAAAAAATGCAAAAGAGGATATCCATGTGATACTCTCGCTGGGGAGAGTATCCATAGGGGAGAGAGAGAGAGACAGCACCAGGAGCCATGGAGAGCTATATCTCAGGAAACATGGCTTATTTTGGGGACGAGCCAAAGGCAGAATAACAAGTGAGAGGGAAATGACGAAGAGTTTCTGGGGAATTTTTCACTAGCTGATTACCTTCTGTTTAAGGGTTTGGCTCCAAAGGCTTTTTAGGTGGCTTCATCCAGAATACCCTTCACAGCAGAAGAAAACTGTTACTCCTGGAAAGTTAAAGCTGAGTACATTAAACTTGGTTTTCTGTCTGTGATTTTGATTAATTGTGTTTCTTAAAATACATGTTGTCTCTCTTAGGCCATTACTTCTGATGGCACAGTCCTGGAGGTTCTTAGATTGCTGCAATTTATTATACTGTTTCTTAAAGTGTAGTGTGTCCTCTTAATTTTATGAGGAGCGAGGGTACACACAAACAAGAACAGAGAAAGAAAACAGTGAATTGTTTAGCAAGCCAGTACCACTTTGCATAGGATTATGAGTATGTTAACAATTTCAATAACAAAAATTAAATTAATTAAATTATTAATTATTAATTTTTACTTTTTACTTGGTTTCCTCTATATTTGATGGAGTTGAGTTTGTCTGATGCAATTCTATTTGTTGTGCAATTTGATTAGATCTCCTCAAGCTCAAAGAAAAAGAAGAACTAGTTTCAAAGTTATGGATCCCTTTTCCCATCAGTGCTTTGCCATTTTATTATTCTTCAGGCTGCACACAAGGTATGCCCTTGTTTTATGGATCCCTCTAACTTTTTCTCTCTGTCACTGAAATACAAAGTTTTGTAAAACCACCATCAGGAAAACCATATACCAAAGCTTGTCTTGAATGAGCAGAGACATGTGCTTGTACTTGCTGAGGATACTGATATAGTCTCAGGAATCTGATTCCAGGCAGGAGATTAATAGTTCTGAAAATAGATGAAAGGCCATATTTCTGCTCAGTCCATAAAAGTACTTTTTGTTGTTGCTTCAGCCCCACATATTGTTTATGCTGATCCATCTCTTCATGAAGAAAACCAAATGTCTATATTTCTTTTTTTTTTTCTTTTGCTGAAGTTAACCCATAGCATTTTAAAGTTGAGGAAGAAATTTTGACATTCCTATTCATTCATCACTGACACTGGAAAATTATGAGACATTATGAGAATGCCTGAAGAAAGAAAAATGTTTATATTTGACTTTTCATATCTTGACCCTCTGAGGTTATTTGCTTCATATTTTTGACTTAGATCCACAGCCTGGAAGGCTAGCAAGTCTAAGTTGCCATTAAGAGTCCCTAGTTTTAATGGAAACTTAGATTCTCACAAACTTCCACTACGCCAGCAGCTAGGGCACAGAAAAACCCAAATATCTCAAGTCTTTGTGATAAAATTGAAAAACTTGGCAGCACTTTTGCCTCCTGCTGATTAGCTCTTTAATCTATGAGCAATCTGATATGAAACCAATAGAGTAAGTCAACAGTAGATAGTATTCACTGTGAGTAAAGCTGGCAGAAATATGTGCTGTTTAAAACAAAACATGCTGAAGAAAGTTCCCAACCTGAGAGTCTTGGTTAAAGGATATACACCATATAAAATTTATGCACATACACACACACACATATATCAATAGGATCACAGATACCCACACTGTTAAAAACCCTGCAGCAGGTTCCAAACTAAACAGAACTACTTGGGTGATGGTTCCAGCATGACTTCATCTTGTTAAATAAAACACCACGTTATTATTTCACTGTTAATTTTAAATCAAGTGAACTGCAACTGTATGAAAAGAGAGAAATTTGTTTATGGCTTGCCTCTTCAGTGCCAAGCTGCCACAGAAACAGCACAACTCTGTTATCACAAGATGATACATGACAGGAGTTGGCACACATATGCCAGGCTGGCTATGATGCAAGAAAGCATTTCCTGCATCTGACAATTACAAAATCCTGGTGGGTTTGAGCATTTCAATTTCTTAGTTGTATGCATCCCTTGATGTATAATAAATATATGTGACAGCCTCTCCTTTAGACAGGACACCTGAAAAACCTCTTACTCTCTCTTCTACTTGATCACTGATTTTCACACTATTTTGTAAGAACTTAATTACCTTTTAAATATAAGCTGCCTCTGTCAAATTAAAGTCAGCTAGTGCTTTTAAAAAGATTATTGTGGGGACACACTGTGAGACTGCAAAATAAGAAAAAAAGGCATGTATTCATCTAATGGAAGTAATTCTGGCTTACTTCTGTATTCTATCACAAATCCCCATGAGGAGCACGGGCTGGCATTTGTAAATGGCAGCTGCTGCCTACGCACCAGGGCAATCAATCTTCAGGCTACTGCAGTTATCCATGTCAGAATAGTCAGTGGCCGTGAGTCAACAGGCTGAAGCATGTGCCATTTATTCCTATCCACTTGGAAGTATCAAAATAACAGCTCACCAAGGCAGAAAAGAAAGCAGTACCTTCTTAATTTCATATCATATTTAATATGAATACGGTAGTTTAATACAGGGCATTCACAAAGCTTTATCTTAGATATTAATCTCATTTTATTGGTTTGATATATTCAGAGAAAAATTAAACCACCCCAACAGACAATATTGCATTAATGTCTTAGTCATTCTGGACTTTGATATCAGTGGCATTCTAGAAAAATGGTGATTTATAAACAGATATTTTATTCCAAACATATTGTCTTATATATCAGTAAAAACAGGAGTATAAATTTCTCAGAGCACTTATATTGCTGACCAAAGGGAAAAGTTCTGCTAAATAATATTATGGAATTTCTATCCCTGGCAATATATTTAAGGATGTGATTTTTACATGTATACAGATTTAGAGATTTTATAGATTTTTTAATAGATTTCAAGATTTTTATTTGCCACTTAAAAAAAAAAAAAAAAAAAAAAAAAAAAAAAGTTTAATCCTTACCAAACTGTAGATTTGAAAATCTGGATTGAAACCTTCTTCTGCACAAGAGCCATGGAGGACATATGTCAATGAATTAAAAATTGGCTACTATTAAAACTAAATAAAGTAGTATTTCCTTTAACTGACGTGTCCTGAATGTATTGAATCTGAGTTTAATCAGATGCCTTGAAATGTTTATACAGTGGGGCAAAGAAGAAAGAAATAGATGGCTACTCTTCTCATTGACATTCATTATTTTGTGTTTGAAATCATATTTTAGCCCCATTAAGCCAGTAGTTTTCAGCTTATGGGCTGTGGATAAAGGGATATGTGGACTAGTTTGTAGAAAGTCTGCAGAAGGTAGCTGCAAAAGACAATGCCAATGGCTCTCAAGAAAATGGGCTCCCATCTCTCATGATGAAAAAGACTGACCCTGCATCTGGTAACCCACAATTCTGAATGTGGGCACTCCAAAGCTTAATTTATGAAAGTGCTTTTTGCCTATTTTGCTAACCTCGTCTTTACATGTCAAATGCCCATAGCTGGAGTGATGATTCAAGCAAATCTTCACATAACTTTGTCTGGGTTTGTCATTCTTCTCCAGAGGCTTTTTCTGCATAGCATCTTCAGATAAATTGAGGCATCCAGAACTGAACTGTGGTGCAACAGGGAATCTATCATTTAGTAGTTTCCCATTAAATCATTATTACAGTGAGGTATTACTTTTGTAAAGTATTTCTCTAATCCTTCTCTTTGTTAGTTTATTTTGGAAAGGCATATTCAATCAGCTGTAATAATCTCAGTGATTCATATCTGGTTCCTCAGAGAACCATGTTAGATCATAGACCATTACAATAATGAGAATTTTATTATATTTTCTAACACATAGTCATTTTCAGCTGCCAGAATGCTGATAGATGGATGGAAGAATGAATGTTTCAGGCAAATGCAAGTACTTTTAGGAGCGTCTAATAGCCCTTTTTAGTTGTTACTGATCCAGAATAATTTGTTAACAAATTGCATTAAAACTTCTTTTTCAAAGTAATTCAAATGATAAACAGAAATCCTATATGTTCTCTTATTACTCTTTTGGTTTAAGATTGGCTATTTGCTATGAATTTCAAGTATCCTACAGGCTGGCCACATGACTAGCTATTTATTTTATTTCAAAACCTCTCACAAAGGGTCCTGTCAGAAGTCTCTTGAAATTCCACGTGAATTATGTTCAAAAGATACATTTCATCTCTTACTCCATGCACTTTTAGCACAGAATTCTTGAAAGATAGAGCAGCACAACTTGCCCTTACAGAAGCTGTGTCAGTTGGTCCTTATCGCACTATGCTTATCTTAATGTGTAATCTAGTCTTGAAGTAGATTCCATTTGAGGTCTTATCTTTCCCAACTAGAGCAGATTAAAGAGGAAAGTCTTTGTTCATTGAAGTGCTGTGACTTACTTGCTCTCAAATCCTTGGAATTCAGAGACAGGCC
The DNA here is from genome assembly GCF_017590135.1 of Pyrgilauda ruficollis. NCBI lineage: Eukaryota > Metazoa > Chordata > Aves > Passeriformes > Passeridae > Pyrgilauda > Pyrgilauda ruficollis. Next base: position 4,889,103 of record NW_024525489.1, on the reverse strand, counting down.
TTGCTGTCTAGCAAAAGGTTTTATGCACTTGCTCAACCCCAGCACAAACAATGTCCCTGCAGCCAGCAGCCCTCTCTCTCGCTTCAAACTACACGTGTGACCAAATACCTTCCAAGCTGTGCTGAGCAAGTAAAATACCTTGCATGAAGAAAAACAGCAGAATGCAACTATCTCAGGCTATTAGCACTTTTTTTGCCCCTTTCAATGCAGTTTTCATAAATCACGTGCAAACTTGGATTATTCAGAAGCTTTCTCTGTTAAATACCCAGTTTCATTAGTTATAACTTCCTCAGACACATTTTCTGTTACCCCTAAGGAACTGCTGAATGTTTCCAAAAGAAGCACATGACGAGAATATTTATTGATGAGAAAAATGAAAAGAAAATATGTGTCTGAGTTTCCCAAAGCCTGTTAGGAGTTCTGTCTAAATTTCTGTTTTCCTGTCATGTATGGCCTTTCAAATGAACCTTACACCTAACAACAAACGGACAGAATTAGCCTTTTCCACATTTTTCCTGTGGCTGGGGAAATATGCCCCCTCCACCCCACCTTCTGCTCTATCTCTTACTGTGAGGTTGTTTAGTTTCACTGGGTTAGCATCCAATGCAAGTCATTTTTGCTGCGTGTAACTGGGTCTTTTAACTCTTGTAAAGCCTTTGAAGTTTCCTCTTTCTGCAAAGAGGTCAACGCGGTCTTTCTTTTGCCCTTTCAAAAGGACCTTTCATTCATTCCTGTGTTTGGTCAAGTTGTTGTGGGTTCTGCTCTGGCCTGGCACCATGAGTCCCCTCTACACAAGCAATTGCTGCTTTCGTGGCTACTGCTGTTTGTACTCCTTATTGCTTCTTTCATTTATCTTCGCTGACACACCAAAGGAAAGAGGGGGACGAAAGGGGAGAATTTGGCTGTAAGCTAAATTGATTGCATGTTATATTTCATGGAAGTCTGGCAGGAAGAGTTGAGTGATCTCAAGAGTTTCGGGAATATTTTCGTTCCTATTGTGCAAATCAATCAAAGCGCACTCGGCCCCGGCTGCCCGCCCCCCTGGCAGCCTGGAGCAGAGCTCGCTGCATTGTCAACAAAGGTTTGAATAGAACAAAAGTCTCCCAAGTGGACACTGCATTCACTTGATGGGGTCACATATTACCCAACATTTAATAAAACTCACATGAATTTGAAAAGGATTGCCAGATAGATCAATGACCGGAAAAGCAGTAAATTTAGCAGGTTGGAGGGATGTCTAGGTGATGGTATTACATGTGACAGTTGCTCTTCTGCTTGGATTTTAAGTATCATGGGTGTCTTGGGACTATTATAATGAATTCTTGCCAAATAAACATATCCACCACTTTCCTGGGAAGCTTCCACCCACCTTGCATCTGTCATGGAGGAATTAGTTTAAAGTGGGTTGCTTTTTCCCAAGCCTTCATCTGCAATCCCAGCTGATCAGACTGGTTTGGATGTAGCTTTGTACACTTCCCTGGGGCACCAGCACAAACACGGCAGAGCCAGCAGAAATGGGGAGGCTAAGACAACACCTAAGGAATTGCCCCCCTAACTGCTTGGGCAGAGAATGTCTCCAGGAGATCATGCTCCCTCTCGTTGTGCCAGAGCAATGTCTTGACCTTCTCTAAAAAACAGAACCATAATCCTGATGCTCTCATCCTGCCTCTTCCTTTAAAACCCAGAAGATGCCCAGGCTATAGCCACTCTGCTCACCCAGTATTCCACCAGGTCCTGAAAAAAGGTGATCTTGGTAATCATGATTCCTGCTGCAGTAACAAACTCTTAAATGCTGGCACAACATGGGGGTTTTTAATTTCATGCTTGAAAGCTGAGTGAGAAATAATGACTCTGCATTCTCCCTCAGCAGAGGCACAGCCTTAGGATATCTAAGGAACACAAGGCCATATGATATGTCACTGTTCAAATATTCAAAAGGAATCCAAAGGAGTACTTGGTGCTTGTTCCTCCACCCTTATCTGGTTCCCCACTAGCTTTGGCAATCCCTGTCACAAGTGAGAGCTGAGGGAATGCTGAGTCTGGAGTCATCACTCAGCCAACAAGTTAGTGCTTCTGCAAGATACACAGAACTTGCTGACTACTGGCACCTTATTTTGGACACAAGTCAGAGTAGAAGGAGAGAAAGGGTGCAAGAGCTTGCAAAAACCTGTGGTTCTGGGCAGACCTTCATTCTGCAAAAAACTTCCATGAACCCACTTTGGACTTTGTAATCCTATTTGCCAGAACCTCTTACTTTTGGGGGCTATATTAATCCCCTCTTTGCAGCAAGACACAAAACAGACCATTTATTTGGAGTGCTTGTTCTTTGGTAACACAATACAAATTTATGTCCAATTAACATATTTATGAGAGGAGGAATATGCAAGTACAATTTTAAATCAATATAAATATGAAATATAAAGATTGTAAAAATCAGAAGAAAAATCCTGAAAAGAGGGCATAGAGGGACATACTTTCAATATAAGAATTATTTTCATTCTGTTTTATTCTACGTCTCTAAAGAACAAACATTAATTTTTAGAAAAATATATAGGATTAAATTTTCCAGCTGGCTGCCTGAGTTCTTTGCACCAATGCCATGCTTCTGCAGCGAGAAAACCAACAGTGCACAAAATGTACAGAGGCTTGCCCTTTATACATTATCATGCACAGTTACTCTGTAAAATAATTTCAGTTGGATGGTTCAGAAACCCAAATTTGTACTTCATTGGAAAGGCTGAGATTTTCAGAAGAGTTTAGGGATTGACTTTTGCTAAATATAGGTGACAGTTATTGTCTGGCTGCAATAAACTCTTCAAAAAATTACAGCCCGAAAATCCCATGTGATAACTATCAGTTCAAGAATCTAGCAGAAAAATTGTATTCTTGCTGGGACTTTGCAGAGGCAGCCAGAAAACCACAGTTAAGGAACATTTAAAAACAGAATAAAACATTGCTGTTGGTGAAAGTGAGTACCCTGATGTCCAGCCAGTTTATTACATAAACTTTTCAAATATAAAGCTCACACATCACCACACAGCAACTCAGTTTGAAGCCACCTGATCCACCCCCACCATGAGCACTAATACTGTGCAAGAAAAGATTATTATCTGGCACAATTCTGCATTCCAGCAAGGATGCTATCTGTTGAATCCATGGATGTTAAGCTAAACGTTGTTTCTAATCAAAAGTAAATAATCTGCTTAAAGCCCACAGCTGTTTTCAAGCTCTCAGATTTATAGATAGAATAGGTATGTGGGATATACTTCTATTATTAGCCTCAGAGTTAATTGTTCCGTTTTCGACCTGCACCATCAGTTATCAAACCAACTTTGCTGACTAGTGCTGGATGAGCTGTTATGTATCAGAGCTCAAAAGAGAGGTATGCTGATAAGAGAAAATGTGAGTTTAAGACTCATCTGCTGTTGAAGACCCCCAGAGCATGAGGTGAATCCCTCCCTCCCTCCCTCCCTCCCTCCCTCCCACTGCTGCCCATGCTGCATTTGCTGCAGCCCCGAACACAGCTGGCTTTCTGGGCTGCAAGTGCATCTTGCTGGGTTGTGTTGAGCTTCTTTTCAACCAACACAATCCACAACCTTCTCCTCAGGTTGTTCTTAATCCATGCTCTGCCCAGCTTCTATTTGTGCTTGGGATTGCTGCCCACCCAGGAGCAGGGCCTTGCTGAACTTCATGCAGTTCTCATGGGTGCACCTCTCAAGCCTGTCCAGGTCTTTCTCGATGGCATCCCTTTCCTCCAGCACGCTGACCACGCCACACAGCTTGGTGGTGCTGGGAAACTTGCTGAGGGTACACTCAACCCCACTCTCCATGTTCCAAACAAAGATGTTAAACAATATAAGCTAAAATTAAAGAATTCCTATTTCCACCAAATGCTATTTTGATTTGTATTGGTTTGTTCCTTGGTTGTTCCTTGGTTCCTTGGTTGGCTTGGTAAAGGAGGTTGGTGGACAGTTTTAAACCTGTTCTAACCACATGCTGGCACATCCCACCATGAGCAGTAGCAACCTGAGGGAGCACAGGAAGTGGAGGACAGAGACAGAAGAAGACATGGGACACACACCCCATCTTGGAGTGCAAAATCCCACAGGAAAAATTACCTGCAGCCTCAGTCAGGATTGCAGCAAGCCCATAAGGCTTGGAGGAAATTTGCATCTTTCCTCAATGCATGCATTTCAATCATAACTCATTCCACTCTCGCAAGTACACTTTTAATTTTTGACTGGAGTCACTGACAAGTGCATTTGGGTTGTGCTGTGTAGAGATTGGTGAAAAGGCCTAGGCCTTTGGCCTAGGCTATGCTTCAGCATTGAATCTGTGAACCAATTCAGAAGGTATCATTTAAAGTGTAAGTCAAAATGTGTTTCCTTAAGTTTTCCAGCAATCCACTTTCTGCAGATATTTCAGATGGTCAAGTCTGATCATACAAACATTATGGAAAGCAAACACCAAACAGCTGTGAGCCAAATAAATCAATTTCAAATCCAGGGAGGACATTTGCAGAATTCAATAGGAACCATTATCCTTAGTTCCCAAGGAAAAGGGATCTCAGTTCTGCTTGCTGAATGTGTATTATTTGCTGCAATTAACTAAGAAGTTGATGTATCAAGGATCGAGGCCCAAATCTGGGATATACTGTAAGGGGTGAATGGTGAGGAATGTTTCTATCTACTTAAGCTTGGGCTTAGCCTCCAGTGCAGTGCAGTCACATGGAACATTTGCTGAATGGCTGCTGTGCTGGATCTTGAACTGTTATACAATTATAAAATATCATACAATCATATAAATGTGGGGGATTTAAATTAGACCTCCTGTGCTGGGTACTTACAATATTTTTCCCTTTCATTTTTCTTCTTTTTAACTTTATCAATTTATTTATTTTCTCTTTGGCTTCTGGAATGTAATCAGTGGAAAACCAGGCACAGGGAAAACAGTGTTGTGGGGCTTCCAGCCAGGTCCAGCAGTGCCCCAGGAAACACCAGGGCACCGTGACTTTGCCTGGTATCAGGAGGCACTCAGCACCTGCACGGCTGGCCAGTGTAAATGAATGCTGGCAGCAGACCTGTACTCTGGGAGTAAAGGTGACATATAATTAGTCCATATGACTTCTGTTGATAATAATTGCAGGTAACTGGCTGCATTCTGCTAGTCCAAATGACTGTCACCATGTGCCGAGGGCACATGTTATCTGCAGGGGTTTCACATTTCATTTCAAGCAAGGAGTTATCCATTAATAAAAACAGGAGGCGATTACACAAATGTGCTCTCTGCCAAAACTGCCTAGCAGAGCACATGCAGAGCTTTTTTGGCAGTGCCTCCCCGCTGAGCAGCACTGCCCCTGCGCCTCCCTCTGCAGCACAGCCAGGCACAGGAGGGGCTCCCAGGGAGTGGTGGAAACGCCTGAGTAATTCACTGTGGGGAAATGCAACAAGTAAATACTTGAACTGTGTTGTCCAGTGAAAAGGAAACAAGACCATCTTGCGGTGGGAGAAGGGGCATGAAAAGATGTTAATCGCATGAGCAGTAATCTCTTTGGCTGCTCAGTGTGCCACACTTGGGCTTTGTTTGCCTTTACTTATCTGGCTTACTTACCCCAATCCGTGTGATCATGGAGGTGCTGGAGGGCCTCTTTAAGAGTGCACGAGACCAGCTACTGGGGTAGAGCAATGAAACATTAAAGAAGAAAGGTGGTACCATTAAAAAAGCAACCTTCAAGGCCACCTATCTTGACAAAAGGGCTCAGACAGGCAATAAATGCAGAAAATCATTGAGACAGCAATGAATTATGAAGGCTATTAAAACCCACAACTGAATTTACAGAATCAGCTTCCCCTGATGTATTATAAAAATGCTTTTCCCCAGGAACTGGAGATATCCAAATTTGTATTGCAGATTAATTACAGCTTTATTTAGCAGAACTGCAGAGGGGGAGTTCGGCTCAGTCAAAACAGCATGGGTGTTAATAGTGTTAAACTTTCTGAATCTCATATACTGCCAGGAAATCATTAACATTGCATTTAACAATTTCAGGTACTTCTGGTTTTGAACTCCAATTTTATTATTTATGGAATTTTGATTGCAGAAAAAACATACCCAGCACTTGTATTTAGATTCTGTTTACAAAGGAGCTCTGTCTTCTCCCTGGAACTTGCATAAGAACAGAAAAGTAGATTATGTGGTTTCTTACTAGTTCTTCACAAAGAGTCTTCTGTTTCTGACAAATGGTTTATGCAAATGTATTCTCTGAACTGTTTTAAGCTGTACTCATGGAAAAATGACATTTTGCGAGCAGGAACAATGAATATTCAATGCATCATTTCTTAGGTGAGCTAATGGACGGCTTGTATTCTGCAGCCACTGCCATTCTCTAATTTTGAAATTTTGACAGAGGGCAGAGAAGTATCAACAGGCAGTGGGAACTGAAAAGCACTGGCTCTCAGACTTTCCATCAGAATTCCAATAAAGGCAAGTCAGGACTTTAAATTACAGGCTGGAAGCAAATTTTCAGTTTCCCCGAGCTCAACTAAAGAGCTGTTTTACAAAGGGCAGTACAGAGAAAAAAATCTATCTGCATCCTTGAAATCATAGCTACTGCTGAGCTGTGGAAGGGCAAGAGGGTGAAGGCTTCACAAAAGCCTCCCATAGATATTAATCCCTGGTGTGAATGGCACAAGAAAAGAGGCAATTTGGAATGTACAGGCTGTATCTTACAGGCCTTATTCATAAGAGCAGGCACGCTGAAGTCAAAAGCTTTGTTTGTATTGGGCTGGGACTTGCCTGAGAGCAAAGGCTGCATGAGGAGCCCACATTTTGCAATCCTGTTCAGAAAGGGTGGGCTGCAGGAGGAATTTGACCTTTCTATGACAAAACCAATTTAAGTCATCAATTCACATGCGACTCCTATTTAAGTCATCAATTCACATACAACTGCTGTATAAAAATGATAGCGTTAATTTGACAGAGCGAAAAGAAACCAAAAGGAGGAAGAAAGGAAAGTTAAAGGAGCTGGAATGTAAATGTCTTAAGTCTTCTTTGCCTCCCATGCACCTCACATGACAGAGGTAAGATTTTTGAGTAGAGCTCCCTAAACACAACAGTTTAGGCAAAGTAGGCAGGCTTTGCTCTCTCCTCCTCATCTTTTTCATGCACCCCTGCAGTTTTTCACAAGTATTTTTCTGGTTTGAAAATAGGATGCAGGTTGTTCTCAAGGGTAAGGGTATCTCTTCCAGCTCCTTTGTATTGTATTGAGCGCTTAGTAGTCTACATTTACCAGAAAGCTGGATAATTATATCTGTGAAACTTAGACATTTAGAGATAAAGAATTGTTTAGAAAATCTTCACCCAGACTGAAAAGAGGATCAGATCTCTTTTTCTCATTTACAGAAAAGATATTCAGCCTATGAAGCAGGGTAACTAATACCTTTGATAGCTGAGCTTCTCAAGTTCATCACATTAAGTGCAACTAGAGATTGGAAGACAATTTCATGTATATAAATGTGTTCTAGCAAGTCCATTTAAATAGCAAGTGATCTTAAAAGAGAAATTTTTGGACACGATTTTAAACTCAGCCTTCCAAACAGGGAATTTAACAGCATTACTGTAAAAAACATATACGCAGTAGACATCTCATTTCCACACAGTCATCTGAAATTTGTAGTCCAAATTCAGAGTTCAGTTACCTCACCATAATTCCTGAATAACTTGAACCTATAAGCCTATACATTCAACAAGGTAATTGTGGACAAAAACTCGAAAACTGAGATTGGAGATCCTGCATTACAGTGTCCGATCACACTAAATCTGCTTCAGTTGTTTTTACAAACTATGCCCAGAAAAATCAGAAACTCACTGCTTAGTCCAGCTCTATATAATAGTAATATATGCCAAAAAGATTGCAGTATTGCACCCTTTTTTAGTTCCATTAGCAGAGGTGCTTTCAGAAAATTCAGATCTAACTGTTGGGGGGAGCAATGAGCGATTCCAATCTGTGTGTAGAAATATCCACTGCTAGACATTAACATTAATCTTTCAGGATGGTGAAAAACCCTGCCTTCTTTGGGGGGGGGGGGGGGGGGGGGAATGAGGTTCTGCTAAACAAATGTTTTAAGTGGCCTTCTGTGGACTGTACCTGCTAGTATCAAGATTCTAAGCTGAGCATGGCTTCCTTTGGACAGCATTTCTGGCTGACAGACAAACAAATTTTGAAAGCAATTCACAGAGGAAAAAAATTGCTGAAAACACCAAAGATGTGCTCCATTTGTAGATTTAATTAAGATATCACGCCAATAGAAAAGCACTTAGTCTTGGTGCAAGCACAGCAGAAGAAAATTGTTCTGCAACTAAGCTGAAGAGCTTATTTTCAAAGTGGGAGATAGTGGTCCTGCTACAGCTGCAAGAGAAGTGATATAACACTCTTACAGACAATGTCTGGAGATGGTTTAATAATTTAAGCTCATGGAAATCCTAATCGGCTGCTTGACAGAGAGGAGGAGACTGTGAGAGGAAAGGTCAGGTCTGTACTTACTCTTCCCTCGAGGTCAATTGCTGGACACTGTCAGACACTGCAGCTGAGGTCACTGGCTGATTAGTCAGCCCCAGCAAGGCCATTTTGGAGCAGATGAAAGTTGCCTGACTGTCAGTGTCACCACAGCTTTGCATCTCAAACTTCACGTGACCTTTCAAAATCCAGTTGCTGCTCAATGCAGGGTAAGGAACTGGAGTTTGTGTTATCTGCCCAGTTTGCTCCCCTGGCACCATTCAGGACAAGTCCAATGCACACCTACATGTAATCCATGAGGAAAAGCTGGGCTCTTATCACAGGGTGAAGCCATGGCCAAGAATCTGCACTGCTCACTGTGGGTCACAGCTGGGAAAGGGACAGAAATTAGAGAGAACAGAGTAGGTGAAGCCCTGTGATAGCTCTCCAGGGGACCATGGTCCTCTGAGACCTGTACAAAGCCTTAACAAGTAAGAAAAGCCTTTTGTAACACGTGTGCAGGGTCAGAGGGAAAGGAAGATTTGGGATGCCATATCCAGTGCTGATCACTCCCCTGCTGGTGGGGCATTCAGTTCAGGCTTTACACAGCAGAAGCTTTAGGCCAACTTGCATATTTTTAGCAAGTAAAAGGCCAGCTAGGATCTTTTCAGCAAATAAAAATGAATATTAGTTTGATTGGCAATTTTCAGGGACTATTTCTTCTGAGCAATACATAAACAGGTACAAATGCATCTAAATCAGTAAATGAATGGCTTTGGTTTGCCAAAATGAATTGCCAAATAATTGCATGTCAAATTGCAGCTAAAATATCTCTCAGTTCTCCATCAGGCTGCTTTGTTTGTTATAAATAAAACCTTGATGCACATAAAGCCAGAAAATACCATGTCCCAGTAGTTCTCCCCAGATATGCACAGATAGGTCTTACTATGTTTGCAAATCACATTTCTGACACAGAGCCTATTGTGAAGAGAAAATGGCTTAAAACTTGACCTGAATCAATACTGAGACTGCAAAAAAAACCAAAAACTAGAGTGTAAACTCAGGCTCCTAATATTGTAACCTCAAAGTTTCGCTCGAATTCCTTCTTGGAAGTCATGCTTGCACTACTTACAAAGATACTAAAATGCTTCTTATATAACTGCTCAGGAGAAGCTGTATGTGGGGAATAAACTACTGAGCTGGCATCAATTTAATTTTACTCTAGTGTTCTGCAATATGGTATATTTCACATCAGCTCCACTGTGTTAAGTTCTTCTATCTATCAACTTGAAGAGACAAGTTTGACATTAAATTTATTTCTTGGATAAATTACTGGATGCTTCTGAAGTCTACACTGAAGCATGAAGTGATAGTGTCTGCTGAAGCCATCAGTTCTTATTGACAAGTCTGGTTAAATTATCAGGTTGTATGTAATTTTATTTGAGTGTAGGAAAATGAAGGTTATAGCCAAGAACTTGGTGGGGTTTTCTTTCCTGAGATGATGATTTATTCATTTTGGCTTCAATAGCTACGGTGTCAGGCGTATTTTATATTTTTCCAACTTTGACACTTCAAACATTTGATTTCCCTTTGCAACTTCCAGCCTAAAACATGTTTCCCATTATATATATTCAAGTGACTGCCTTGCACACACTGACTCATGAGGCTGGTTTTTATTTTCACAAAATATATAACCCTATTTGAATAAAATACAGATGGTGTCCAATACATTAAACACAGCAAATTTGCCATTCCCTTCTCCTCCCCTCTGTGTTCCCCTCCCCAGATTTTCTGTAGCTGCATGAAATCTTATCAGCCTCAGCTTGGAAAGGACATGGCAACAGAAATTTGATGCCATTCATATATGGTTTGCTGCAATAAACAATGTGCATTTTTTTAATTATTAGCATTTTTCTGTAGGATTCTGCATTTGGAGCTCTGCTTTAAAGCAAGCTTTGTGCCCCTTGGAAGGTAGTGAACAGGCAGCTTTACATTGCCCTGTGGTAGAGTTTGAATAAAGGGCAATCAACATGGCATATGGCACCAAGGTCCAAGATTCAGCTGCCTCTTACATCACCAAACAATTTAGAAGGAAAAAAAAGGCCATATACAAGTGTATAGGAAATTACCTAAGTAAATTAGTAAAAACTGCTGAAATTAATTGAAGAAAAACCTATTCTAGGTTTGTTCTGAAAGCATAATTATACTTCATAGTGTACACACATGTAACATTTACTTGGAATGCATGAGGTTTGGGGTTCTAAATAAGATTCTATCAGCATCACTAGATGGCATTGGAGGGTGCTTTATCTCATCATAAAAAAACAGTCTGTAGTAATTTTTATTAGGAATACTAAGTTTACACACTGAATTTATCCCAGGCAAGCTGAAGGCATGTTCTATGGTGAGGGAATTGCAACATGAGGCAAGAACCAAGGCTGGCTGAGCAGTAACAGCTTTGCTGCAGTTTCCTTCTGTCACACACAGGGAGCCCACCACCTCTGAGCAAGAATGGGACAACTGAAACCTGGAGAGAAATAAACAGCAAAGGGTATTAAAGAAACTGTGAACTGATATTACATGGGCTGGTGACTTTGGAGAGGTAAGAGTTAATCTCCCCTTGAGATGTAGGGTGGAATTTTTGGACTGCATATTTGTTTTTCCCTCACAGTAAATTATACAATTATTATAAAAATAGTATTTCTGTTTTTCTTACACCTTTTTTACTATATAGTTCCCATGTCACTTTTCTATTACTTTTAGAATGAGACATGTTTGCCATCCAGTGATTTTTTTTCGTTAGCTTCAACATCCACTTTGGAATTACTGCTAACTTTAGCCACTGATTCTTGTCCATTGATTGTTATTGCACAAAAGCCATGCAGAGTCAACTGCACCACAGGTATCCTGGTTTCTGAATTGCAAAAGTATTACTATACTCACAGAGCTCTCTTTTACTTCTGCTCTTTAGTAGCTGGCAAAAAGAGGCAAAGAGGAGTTTGTTCACCTATGAATACACAATTCCAGGAGCTCAGTCTCTAAGAAATGGACTGTATATCATAACAGTTGTAGGCCATGGAATATGTGTTGCAATGTAAGGCAGCAAAATGGTGATTTCTTTTCACATATGCCACTTTGACCCCCAATCCAAGTCTTTAAACTTTTCAGTTCTCGAGGTAGACAGTGCAGAGTCTCTTCACAAATTCACTGCATGAATGTGCATTATTTTTTTCCTCTGTAATATTCTTTCTGCTTAAGAGCTGTCATTGATCAAAGTTCTATAATGGATCACAAATCAGAGCCATGTACAAATCAAAACCTGATATTTAATTGAAGTGTTCCCATTCTTTAAACAAGCTTTAGGTTTGTATCTTGTGGGGGTTAAAGGACAGGATGGTAAAATGTGTAGGAATAGTAGCACACATCATGATCAACAGCTTGTGCCCAAGAATAAGGCAGTACCTGCCAGTAAGTCATATGGGGTTTTTCATAGGTCATGAACTTGCACAAACCCAAGGTCTTGTATAAAACATTAAATACACTCACTTCTAAAATTGCCACTGTGCCCCTGGTCATCTATTTGTCTGACTGGCTGCTCTGCATTCCTTCTACTCTATTTATGGAAAGCTGTAATTCATAAATACCAATTTGTACCATTATCTTCATACATGCCAGGTACTTGTAGTATTGAAAACTGGAACTTGTTCTTAGGGCATACTTAAAGTTGGCAGAAGGATGATAAATAGGAATGGCATTATGCCTGTTAAACACTGAGTATAAATGTGTAGAATTCATATTCCCTTCCTGGCATTATTTATTAAATAATGTGTATTTCATTTCTGTATCTTGTTAAAGCTTCCATCTAAAAGAAAGATAAGTTTTCATACTGTCATTGTTTAAATTTCACAGGAACCTACACATGCTCACATGGGAAAATCAGTGTATTTTTCCTCACTTACATGGTTCAAACATTCAGGTCCAAGAGGTAGGTTTTACTGTGTTCCTTCTTCGCAGATACTTGAAAATCTAGCAGTCTGATACTGTTTTATGTGAACATAAGTCAAGGATTAACTGATCTATGCTGGCAAAATTAAGCTCAGTAAGATCAGATTCTGACTTTATCGTTTCAAGTAGCCACTGGATAGTTTCATCTCCCTTCTCAGCCTCCCAGTCATTTGCTGAAAAACTGTGGTTAGCAGGGATTTTTTGTTTAAAAGCCACAATTTCCAATAAATGTGTTGTTTGCCCTCTGGCTTGACATCAAAGACAGTTTCATAATGAGGGTGGCTCCTACTGAATTATATTTCCCATCAGTTTGCAGAGAAGTGGGGCACCTATTACACAAAGGCAATTGTTGACTGTACACAAGCACAAAGGGAAGCAACACAATGTCTGCTTTCCTCCACATTTTTAAATGCACCTCTTAAAAGCATCCATTCCAACTGAAAAAACATCACTTGTACTTACTTGCAAGAAACCTACTTGTTAGAGCTCAAATGCCAAGGCCCATGTCTGTGCTGAAGGAAGGACAGGGAGTCTGCATGCCCTGGGAGCTCTAGAGTAGGGCAACCCAACATATTTCATTCCTGCTCAAAACATACAAAGAGGGAAAAAATATATTTTCATGGCCAAAAAAAAGATTCAACAATCACATCTCAAAAAATATTAAGCAGAGTATGACCATGAAATCTTTATATACTGCATTCTTTCCACCAATGTTCCTCTTCTTCTTTGAGTGCCATTTTTTGTTTCTGCAGTCAATTGATGAAAACTTCAGATGAGTCTTTTCAACCTAAATCTGTTTGACTTCTTTCAACACCATTTCACATTTTGAAATGGTATATGTTTTCCTCAAAAAAACTTGTGAACAGTCTTGCCACTCTATTTTTCTTCTTCCCCCTGCCCCAATAGTATTTTGTAGTTAAGCCTTCACACAGTTTCATGCTGAAGAATACAATATAAACTCCCCTACTAAATCTGAACATCAGTGTTCACATCATCACTGTTATCACTGTTCATATTATTATTTCCTGATAGGTAACATAATATGATCTCTGGATATTTACTGCCATCTTCCATATGCTTTGAATTAAAAATCCTCTTAGTACAAGTTGATAAGGGGAATTTCAGAGGCAGGGACAAAGTCTTCACTGTGCACCTACCATGGTCAGGTCCTGCCCCCAGTGAGTGTCCCCTGTGGCTGCCACACCACAGTCAATAACTGCAACAGGAAGAGCTGCCTTCATGCCAGTCTGCTGTCCTCCCTGCACCCCATTCTGCCATTCCCACAAATCTCACAAACCTTTGGGAAACTTGATCACGGCTGACAGGACAAAGCAAAATGCCTCAGTGAAGCAGTGAGAGGCAGGGGAAATCACAAATAATTGTACCACACTGAACTCCTTTATCTTATGTTGAAAGTACCTCTGGCATTCTTCACCAGCATCTCACTGCCCATCCAACCCCCTTCACTCCTTATACAAACTTACCTGAACCTCTCACCTGGAAACAGGGTTTTCAGGCTTTTTCTCATAGCAATGAATGCTCATGGCAGTATTACTAATTCCACCACAGATTTCTCCCAGATGTGATGTGAGTTGTGACCACCTGTTTGAAGCTGATTACAGGAGACCTCAGCTTTCTACTTAAAAAGACACACTGAAGTTGGGGAGAAAGCTCAGGAAAATGAGCTGAGATAAAGCAGTAGGCTCAGAGAAGACAGAGAAAAACAGAATTTTTATTTTGGTCTAAGCAAAGATGAAAGCTCTTGGCATGTCTCCCCTGCAACCCTCAGGACATCAGGCTGAAGGTGATGATGGTCAGTGCTTGTTTTATTGCCTGGAGCCTGTTTCCTGTGGTGGGGCTAGAATCACCTCCTCACCAAATCACTAGGAGACAGTGGGCAGCTCTTGGAGATGTTCTGAGCCTCAGACAGGCCAGGACGACATGATGCTGGACTGGGCCAAACACTCAGCACAGCCCCTTGCAGAGCTGCAGCACCCATAGCCTCATACAGCTCTCACTTCTCCAGATGAACTCAACATCCTGTTTAGCACTTCATTTTGTGCACAGGCAATTGGTTTTTCACTGAGGAAATAAGGTCTCCCTGTTCAGCATGACACATACATAAATACGTATACACATACACACACGTGCATGTGCACACACAGACAGCAGTCATTTAAGGCCCTGTGGGTGTCTTCTTTCATATTTCTACCTTGTGGCTTGAGGAAGCCAGGAAATGTAAAAAGCAGTCTAAAAGTTAGGGGAAAAAACAGATAGAAATGCCTTTTCCACAGAAAACATGAAGCAGGTCCCAGGCTGACTGGCCCAGACCTGCCAACTTGCTTTGTGACTTTGCTTCTTCCTCTTCCTCCTCCTCTGTGGCTTCTCAAGGGTATCCATGCCACATGTGCCAGTCAGGCACTGCTGAATCAGACCCTCTGCTGCAAAAATCACTTTCTCCACATAAATTCAGAATTTTGCCAGTGCTTACTATGGCTGTTAAATTCTCTTATTGTAGTATCACACCTCTCTTACTAAGATTTTAATCAGCATTTCCACTGGAAAGCCTTACTTTCAGAGTTATAAAACATGCCTGTATAAAGTCGATTACCACTGAAATTTAAAATCCAGCTTCTTGGCTCACAGCTATGTTTCTTTCTTGCTTACATGATCTCTTTTTGCAAAAGCTGATATAAATTGGTTTGGCAACTTTGTTTAATTCTAGGGATAAACAATTCCTGACTAAAGAGGTATTTTTTTCCAGTGTGCAGAAAGTGATGGAATTAAATTTTTGAAGTTACCTACTAGAGCTTTAAAGTATTACCCTGAATGCCTTTTCTTTTTCTTTTAAATGTTGGGCATTTTTTAACATAGGAATGCAACTAAAGGATTTAAATTTAAAGAACATTTTTAAATGCTGAGTATTTTGGGAACTGCACAGTGCTTAATGGGAAGGAAATCACAGGAGGTTAAAGACTTTCAAAATACATACCAGCACCTCAGTGCCAACAACCCATATCACTTCAATGAACTGTGCAGTATGTGTTGGCATGATTTATGCAGCAATTTTAAAAGAATCCGTAGTGTTTGTTTATTACCACAGTATGATTGATGGGTTCCTAAGTGCACGGCGACACAATCAGCTGAGCTATTAAGGCTAGGAGTTTGATAATTTGTGAGTTACAGCCATTACAGGACGTCACTTCAGCCAATTGCCAGCCATTAGGGCATCGGTGACCTCAGAGAAACGGCGGAGAGGCGAGACCCGCTGCCTGTGGTGCCACTGCCAGACCTTCCCTCCGGCGCCCCGCACTGCTGCCCAACTTCCCTGGCTCTCCTGCTCTCCTTCCCTGCCCTCCCTTGCAGGGGCTGCTACCCGGCTTCCCTTTTGACCCAATGAGAAATTTCATCAAGCCCTGCTCTCACCTTTGCCCCTTCCAAGTGCTAAAAGGCTGATACCAGCATAAGGCAAAGCACAGAGTAGCAAAGGCTGCTTAACCACTGTCTGCTAACTGTGACTCACTTTGTGACAGGCAACCACATAGGCAAAGCCACCAAGTACTCCAGGCACCAACAGACCCTTCCCTGGGAGACACTGGAACAACCTCAGTCCTTTCTGGAAAAAATATCCCAAGTTTAAGTTCACATACAATACACTCGATTGAGGCATTTATTTGAAACAGAAATACACAAAAACCAAGAATAAAAGAAATTTTATTTATCTTTTTTTTTTTTTTTTTTTACAAAAATAAACAATTTGAGAAACAAAAGCACATTTTTTCCTGACTGTACAAACTACAAAACAGTATGACATCGGTCACTTTAGCACTTACTTTATTGCTTTCACTGAAAGCAAATTCTCTAGACACATCCTGCCTTTAAGATGCATTTTATATAGAATTAAGGCTAGCATTCATTTGACATCATTAAGATCATTTACTTCATTTACTCTAAGAATCAGCAAGCGATGCCTTAGAAAACCAAGGACCTGATGATAAAAGGTACGAATAACTGCAAGATAGTCATTAAATTAGTACTGTTCAACCAGCTGGACTGCTTTGCCAGTCTGTCAAAGATGTGGCTTCCTGAACAATTCAAACTGATTCAACAAAAGTCTTAAGCACAGGCTTAATTGTAAGCATATGCTCAGGCCTATCCAGCAAAGCATTCGGCACTTGGGTAAGTCCCTGCCCTTTCAGTGGGCCTATTCATATGCTTATGTGATTTGCTAGATCCACAAAATGGCTCTTTCAAATTAAAAATGAAACTTTATGATAACATTGGAAGCAAAAATGAAAATTAGTTGCAGTCTTGCAATTCTAAACATAAGCAATTCCTTCCGTTTGACAAATATGTCGGCATTGCATATTCCATAGCCTGAACACAAATGCTGATTGTCCTCAGTAATGTTTGCTATTCAGCAGACAAACTGATACGCTTCAGTTCCTCTGTTGTGATTGTACGTGCCCAAATAAATACCAGTGTGGAGGATACAGGCTTCCCAGAGAAATGATCAGCTTTCATCCCTGGACGCACATGTATAGGTCAGAAATGTTATGCTAACCTTGCTTAGAAAAGCCAGAGCTGCCAGCTGATTTATAACCAAAATTATACTCTAACAGTGTATCATCTCTTGTATTTTGTTTTGGGTTGTTTTGCTTTGTTTTTAAATCACATTTTCAAAATCTTGTTTTATTGCACATTCATCCTGGTCATGCAGGTTATTTCTTTAAAGTTTCCTTTAGCACTCTATAGATTAGAATGAGTAATAGTGCAATTATTCTCCGGCCACAGCCGCCTTCTACCTAACAGCTGCCTATATTTATACACAAACAGCTCTTATCACTCACGTGTCAGACTGAGCCACTTTAGGTGTCAGTCTGTCACCTTCACATATGTTATCTTGTCAGGATCAGGCACAATATGATTTGAGGCCATCTTGAAGAACACAAGCTGCCGACCTGCATTGAATAGGAAAGAGGGGGAAGGGAAAAATATTTAGAAGGGATGAGCAAAAGGTTGCCTACCTTAAAATGCTGAAATTTCAAATTCTACTTCAACCTATGCATTCTTTAGGCCATGCAAGTCTGAACTCTCTCTTAACTTCAGCTGGTATAAACCTGAACTGTTTTTGTCTAAAATGACACCAAAATTTCCCTGGTTTCAGTATCTTTACTCTTACCTAATTATGGTCAAGATACAGCTGTGCACAGCTAGCACAGTAAATGAAAGCAAGGTCTGAAGACTTTAATACAAATTCCATGTGGTCTTTTAAAAAATGTTTTGAGACTCCCACTAATAAAAACAGGCTTGGATTTAGGGCTTAAATTAAGGACATTCATTTGATTGTACAGAAGCAGAATCATATTTGCATGCTTGATCTTTACAAAACTGATCAGTGCAATGCGTATTAAACGTGACTTTCTCTGAAACAGCTCTTTCTCATCACTTTGTAGCTCTGGGCTTTAAACAAGGTTTCTAGTTCTCAGATAAAAAGCAGCAGCAAGTGACAACAGCCTGGGTAGCACAAGGCACCTGCTGCATGTATATCCAAGGCCTGTGGGGGCTGAATTTGGCAAGGTTTCTTTGTTTGGTGTCTGTGGGAGCCACAGCACAGCTCTCCTATCTCCCCACATTCACTATCTGGCACCTTATTCACACTCCTGCCTCCCAAAGAGCTCCTGCTGCCCCACAGACCTGAAAAATCACTGCCTTTCTTTGCAGCACAGAGATACACTCTATGTCTGCTGTACTTCTGCCTTCCCTCTCTAAACTTGAGAAAATCAAATGCTATTTGCTCCCAGCCTGCCTCTCTAGGGGGCTCCCATAACTATTTTCTTTTAAAGTATTACATGGCAAACGGGATGCCTCAACTACTGAGCAAATTTCCGAGCTGCAGGTTTCAGGGACTCAGGTGCTCATGCCTCAGGAATGGTATGGCAAAGGGAATGACAAATAAGACTACAAATAATGCTGTCCCATTTGCTTTTAATATTGTAACCTGAGATAGAAGCTGCTCTAAACTTCCTATGAATTTCCCTGTGCCAGAATAAATACTTTTATAGTATATCAATTAACTTCAATATTCCAACTACAGATAGTTTGACATGATGACCTAGTAGTCCCTGGTTAGCTATAGACAAGGTTAACAGGAATCAGATTTTTCTTGGTTCCATGGAAGTGCCTGTTCACACCTCCCAGAAGCACAAAAATGCAAAAAAATAACATTTCAGATCCTGTAGTTTGGTAACCTGAGATCCACATGCTTAGCCCTCTAGTGCCAGCTCCTGGGAGCTTGCCTGTAATTTCTGCTCCCCTAACAGCTGGCAAAGAGAAGTCTCACCAAAAAGAAGCTGCCTCAGCTGAACCTTCAGAAACTACCTCACTTCTAGCTACTCCTGGTGGCTCCCGCAGCCCAGCACAACACACTCCCCAAGCTGTATTAAAACACTTAAGAGCAGCCAGAATAAGTAACTCAGTTCTGCTCCACAGCATCCAGGACCTACCTGTCCAAGTTGTCTGGTTTGTCAGGACAAAAGCTTTGCACTGGGAGTAGCTGTCACAGATCTCAATGGCTTCGTTGACATCAAACACAGAGAGGAGGCAGCCCTTATGATGGTAGGATGGCCAGCATCTGTAGTTCTCATCAGGAATAAAGGCTTCAGGCACCCGTCTGTACTCTGCAAATCAGAGCAAAGCAGTGGTTGGAAAGCTCCAGCAAACTGGTTGTTTTTAACAGGCAAGGTTTATTAGAGCAGCTTGGGAGCAGGATATATGATGGAAAAGCTGATGGTTTAGACTGTACCAGCTCTGGCTTATTCCCAAACGTGTTTATAGCTCTGCACTTTCCTTTCCTTTTCCTTCCCTCCTTTCTTCTTCTCACCTTTTTCTCCAGAAAGCGTCTGTAAATAAACAGTCTGTGCACAAAACCCCTTCCCCTTCCCCACTGTGGAGGCAAGGCTTTGGTTTTATTAGGAGTTTTACAGGAAGAATGTCCCATTGAATAAACAGCATCCACTTGAATGAACTGACTCACTGTCCTACTTCTCAACAGTGAGCAGGATTGTCGGGGTGAGACCTTACCAGGCGTTCCCAGCCCTCCCTCTCCCTCAGAAGAGCATGCTATTTTTCTCTGGCTCCTTTAGAGAAGGAAGAAAAGACAGGCTTTTAATTAAGCAAACTTTTTTTGCTTGCTCAGATTAGGACAAAAGAGGAGTCGCTTGATGGGCCTCTGAAGAGAAGGGAGGGGGGAAAGTAGTGGGAGCATGTCAGCGTGGTCCTCGCCCAGCGCCTCCGCGCTGCCCCACCGACTGCTCCTCTCCCTTGGCTGCCGTTCAGTCTCACTTGCCTTTATGAGCAGCCTCTTGTTCTCTGTTCACAGCTCCTCTCACTTTCCCAGCCACTAACGGGGCTTTCTCTAATGAATGCATCAGCAAATTCAACTGATCATTTATAAACATTTCTATTTAGCCTCCAGACGCACAAATTAATGGTTCCCTCCTGTCTCTCCTCCCCATGTCCTATTCAAAAAACTAAATACATTCTACATTTCTTCTAATTGTATCTATTATGGAAACCAGAGCTGTCTGCCCTGAC
This sequence comes from Pyrgilauda ruficollis, assembly GCF_017590135.1. Lineage (NCBI taxonomy): Eukaryota > Metazoa > Chordata > Aves > Passeriformes > Passeridae > Pyrgilauda > Pyrgilauda ruficollis. The sequence goes on along the minus strand of NW_024525489.1, from coordinate 4,869,008 downwards.
TCACAGTCTATTCTTAAGTCACTTTGGTTCAGGCAGTTTCTGCCTGCTCTGCTGATTCAGCCTGCTAATATTTCATGCAGCACGTTGTATGAACACCACTGAGTCAAAAGCAAGTGTGTCTGCTACTCCAAACTGTCAATATTTCAACTGGGAAAAGAAGTGCACATTCACGAGTGCTCATTCTCACCACAGAGTCTGAAATAGTGGGAAACAAACGTAGTAAATACATTCTATTTTAAGCCCTAGCTCATTTAAAGTGTCATAAGAAACATTCCCAAACAAGAAGCAAAATCAGAGCTGATCATGTCCCAAAATAATCAAAAGCAAAAAAGTTTTCTTAATTCAGGAAATGCAGATTCATGCACAAGAAAAAAAATTCAAAATGTAGTTACACTTTATGACTGGTCACTTTTCCATCAAAAATATTTATGCATTTCTTCTGAAGAGAAGTCAGAGCATAAATCAAACTGTTGGCTAGGCAAAAGTCCCTTTTTTCCCAGTTTCTGTATCAACTGTAGAGTAACAATAATTGAATGTAACAGAATATTCTCTTATGTTCACATGGCAACTACTGAGTTGCCTCACAGCCTATGACAGTAAAAAGATGTGCACAAATTAAAAGCAAAAAAAATATCAATTCCCTGTAGTTAGCACCGTATGTAACCGTTTGTATCAGCATACATGCTATGTTGACTGGACATAAAATGTGATTATCCACAGCTTCTCTTTGCACACCACAGAACGGCCACCTCACGCTGCACTGTGCCAAGCCCCATGCCACAGGGGGATTTACAGAAGGATAGTCCTTGCTGTGGCAGCAGGAGATGAAGCATCTGCCTGATTCTCCGTGACAGGAAGGAGCATGTCCCAGCCCTTCTCCAGGGCACTTTGGGAGTCTGACAGACTCCATGCTGGGGCTGGGAGGAAGCTGCAGCATCATCCTTCAGTACATCATCACTGCACTAAGAGCACAGCCCTACATCACATCATGTATTTTTCTTCACACAAGGGAGAAGCCCATCTTGAGGGCCCTTATTTAATATTTAAAATATTTAAACTTCTCTGAGCACATATATGCATCTTTAATAGGCCTAAAGTACTTCCCTTTTCCTCAGCATTGCTCCTAATACAGCTCTCAGGGGTTAGGCTCTCAGCTGACATACACAGACTTCAAAAGAGCATCAGTGGTAGGAGATAAAGTTCTCCCTTTACATTGCCCTTTTCAAGGTGACCAAGCCTGGTAAATCATCTGGGCAGCTCAGACACATTAATCAACAGAGTTGGGCCAGCAGTAAGTGCGATGGCAAGGTCCTGGTATGAGTCTGCCAGTGAGGATGGAAACAGCCATGCAAGTATAGTGTCAACACACAGCAGAGCCCTGTGGCAGTCCCTTCTCGCTGCTCCCTGCCAGTTCTGACATGAGAAAAAGACATAACCATCTCCAGTGACTCATGGGAGCAGGTAACAGGAACATGGCAGTGTGACACAGATGCAAAGAGCATTTTCCTTTGGCTGTGAGATCACTAAGCACTAAGCAGGTGGAAACACCACTGCTGGAATCTGAGGGAAGGCACACAGTCTGAGGGAATCTGAGGGAAGGCACACACATGGGCTCCACAAGGGCAGCTTCCAGCAGGGCCTTCAACTGGCAGGAGCCATTGGATACCTGCAATCTGGGGATGGAGCCTATGCTGCCCGCAGGGAGGGGAGGATGCAGTGAGGGGAAAGACAGGAAGGCAGCTCCTGTCCCCCCTCGCATGGCGAGCAGCAGCGATAGCTGCCTGCGAGTGCCTTCACTTAGGAGCATCCCAATGGAAGGCAGCCACAAGGAGTGGAGAGCAGGACACGTGATGGCCCTGCAGCCTGGTTCCTGTCCCACACCATCCAGGCACTTCTGCTTGCCCTGGGAAGCCAACATGAGACCTCCTCTTCAACTACTACAGTCAGAACTGATCAGAAACTCATTGCAACACCAACCAAGTGGTGGTTAAAGCAAACTGCACTTCTCTTCAAAACTCACTCATCTCCAGCAAAGCAAGGCATATGTCTTGCCCATTTGCATGGTAAAGGCAAGTATCCATGGAATCTCTTACTTGCATAGTGTTGATTTAGGGAGCTTACTCTTTAGCCTTTATTTGTATGAGTTGTGAAGAAATGCACTCCTCTCACATGAACTGGAAGAACCCTCCCGAAGGATGCTCCTCCCCTCCTGAGATGTGTCCCAGCAATGACATTAGGTCCAGCCCTCAGGAGAGCTGGGCTTCCCCATCACCTTTAAAATGGACACCACAGTGCAGCTACTCAATTAAGCAGTACTCCAATGGTTTAAAGACAGTTCCAGCTCAAGTTTTTGTCCTGCCAAGACCTGGAACTTGCTTAAATGGAGTCCTTGGAATTTGAAGGCTCACAGCAGTAAATCACATCATAAAAAGGTCAAAGTTCTGGTCAATTTCCAGACTAATGGTGTTTAAAACCAATAAATGCTTGCCTAATACTATAAATGCAGCCATAAATTAACACTTTTGTGTACATACACATAGCTTGACAGAGAGTACATAAAGTCTGTCAAGGTAATGGCAAGGAATAGATCAGAGAAATGCAAGGCATCTCTACTGGTATCAGCAGAAAAAGAATCCTTTCCTCCATCTACTAATTTTGTGAGGATTGAAGCAACTAAATGCAGTGCAGTAAGCCTGATCTTGGTGTCACTTACAATGGGTTTACTCCAGAGTTTAACACAGGGGAGGTAATACAAGAGCTCACAGTTACACAGATAGATTCTACTCCAAAGCATTTTTTTTTTTGGTAACCATTTTGGAGCTTCAAGATACCTTGCTCTGCTGAAGCAAGGCAATCCTCAAAAGTTTTGGTTTTTGACAGCTTTTATAGTTTCAAATATTTTCATACAGTTGTTCTGATGAATCAAAACATACTGCTTTGATCAGGTCAAAGTCTTAGAAGTTTCTTAGCATGTTAGCCACATCCCCATGATGGCCACACTGATCCTCGAACCAAGATCACCCACTTGTTGTGACAAAGTTAGAGAGGCATCTTTAAAAGCAATCTGCAGCATCACTGACCAGTGCAAGAGCTATTAAAAAAAAAAAAAAAAAAAAAAAAAAAAAACCAAACCAATGCTTTAAATTCTTATTCAATCTTTTTTTCCATCAAAAACCACCTGCATTGTCCCAAAAGCCGACTACAATCTATAAACATACTCATTTTCACTGTACTAGACTGAATCATATAAAGAGCTCCACAAGTATATAATAAACTATGTGAAACCGCCTGTGGTTTCCCCCTTTTAACTTGTCTGAATCACCCTAAATCTGACTTTAATCAGTCCTAATGACCGTTTATTTCAGCCACAGCAGCCAGACTGCATTTTTACTACCAACTACTGCTACTTGCTGGAGATTTGCCCAGTTCTCTTATCACCTGCCAATACACTGTGGGTCAATGACAGAGACACAACCACGTTCATCCTTGACAGAAAAATCATGTTGCTTTTTTTTTCTCCCTCCTATTTTCCTCCAGTCTCAAGAGGAACACTGGCAGTCAACTCTGGAATTGCTTTTAATTGCTTTGCTCACAAGTAAGCAGAAAGAGCCTGATCTTGCCAATATCAGCAAAAAGTGGTATCGAGCAGTGTTTTGCTCCACAAACAGTCCCTTCTGATTCCCAGGGAGCTCTTGGAGAACAGTATGGGATCCAAAATAGACAATAATACACTGATGTTTTTAGTACGCTTCATTTTACTCTGAACTTTCCCTCATGTTCCAATACCTCACATTTAAACAAGCCTCTGACAGCAGGCCCCGCGAAGCACGCTGCACAGTTTGCTGCAGAGGGCGGCTTTTTGCTGTGTGTGAGGAAGCGAGAGGGCAGGCCTGGCCCACGGGCCTCTTCCAGCCAGGCCTGACGCATCCCAACGCTTTGGAAAGGCAGGCTGGCCTGGCAGGGCACGGCTTTGCCTCAGAGCAGGAGATAGCCCAGCTCCTCTGGGGAGCGTTTCCGTCCTCCGGCAGTTTCCTGCGCGCAGGCCAGGAGCAAGGCGAGCCTCGTTGCTTTTTGTGCGCTTCCATTGTGCTGGCAGCAGAGCCATATTTAAATCGGCATGCAGGCTGTCGCCGAAACACAAATAAATAACGAAAGGAACGACATGTTCCCTCACATTTTATTCCTGTTAACATGACACAGCTGGAGCATTTTTCCTGCCTCATGCCCCACATCCCAGGGAGATGTTCCATACCCACAGCCACCTCTGTGGTACACACCAATTTACCAAAGGCAACAGGCCCAAAATGTCCTACAAATGCTTAAACGTTGCATGTGGTCCACCCAATTGTAAAAACAAGGATGCTGCTGATGGACAAGGCAAAAGTTACCTAGGGTCACGTGTTGGGGCATTTAAGCTTGAAGACAGATGCCCACAGGATTTATAAAACACCCTCGGCGACTTCTTTAGCATTCTGGAAGGGAACCGAGGACCTCAGCAGAAAGTATTTTGCTGTGCAGCACCAAGTTGGACAGGGAGAAGTTTAGCAACAGCAGAACACATTGCTCAGGGAACGGGGTAAATGGTTTGCACAGTGGTGGAGATACAAGTGAGCAGAGCTGCACACAGCTGCAAAGGAACCTGCTCGTGTATTCCTGTCTGCTGGGATTGCCTGGCTCCTGATGTGAGAGCCCTCCCAGCAAGGCAGGGTGCAAAGGGAGATTTCTGCCCTGTGCACCTTTCCCTCTCAGCCCTGAAGGCTCTGGGAAAGGGACACCAAAGGAACATGTATAAAAATAATTTTAAAAAATACAAAGCAGATAAGATTTATTATAATATATTTCGATAGAGCAGGAATCTGGGCTGCAGTTTGTTCCTGATTTCAATAATTCTTGGGTAGATTTACAGATTCCTAAGCAGGTTGCTATAGTGACCCTGCAGAATATTTTTTTCAAAACACTGTTGTACTGTAAATATTTACATACAGCATAATCCTGCCAAATTGTCTTGAGACAAAGGAAAACACAACGTGTCTTTGCTTTATGTCCAGCCTTCCAGCTTTTTTAGCTTTGAGAATGTGCTTTCAGCTAACAGCAGCAGCTAATTACAGCTTTCTGTGGGTTTGCACACCCCCAGACCTAATAATGGGTCATTTATTAGCTTTAATGAATAACAAGGCTATCCGATTTACGAGTGTTAGCTGATTTCACGCATTTCTGAGTAAATTCTGAGTTAACTGAAGGGCTGGGGCTTAGCTCAAGGGCCAGATACTCGGTACAAATCACTGTCACTTGAATGAAGTAATAAAAACCTTGATACTGGGGCATGACTTTACTGATGAACATCAGTAGTTTTTTTATAGTCTCCTTAATCTGGATAATTAATGGAATGATTTAATCATTTTTAGATAACATATGTCAGAAGAAATACATGGTTCCTGTTTTAATTCACATTCTTCTGGATTCCAGCAGGAGAGGCCAACAGCCAACAGAATATAAAAGCATTTGTTCCTGGTGTTGTTTTAAACGCTGCAATGTTCCCATATCAACATGAACAGCAGTGTGATTTATGATTGCAGAACACATACACAGCTATCAAATGTCTCCCACGCCTCTACTCTAGGATACTAAACCAAAGTCCAGAGCATAATATAATTTACAGCACTATAAAATCTTTACAACTGAAGCACAGTGAAAGCTTAATATCCAAGACCTTCTGTAATATGACTATGTCATCTTGTTAAACTTTATTTATGGGAACACTAGGGCTGACAAGAACTTTCTTTGTGCCACTTCCCTACTGCTTATCAATATCACCTTTCTCAGTTTGTGGTGTTCATAGGAGGAGGTCTTCCTTTCAAAAACCTAAGTTCACATAGATAACTGTTTCCTCAACGTTAATATTTTAGTTATGGCCTTACATGACATGCCCAAGATCATGATCTTGTCTTTCCTACTATGAATTTACAATGGTCTATCCAAGATAATGCCTAATTCCAGGCATTTAAGACCTAAGACAAATTCTGAAGCTCTGTTACCTGAACCTTCTGTAGTTTCTTTTCAAAACCAAACCAAACCAAAACCTTATAATTCTTGGATCTGAATTCTCCTCCTGTTCTTTTAGGATTTCAAAATAGGTCGTGCACCAGAAAGGCCTTATTTCATCACTAAACCTTTAGATGCCAGGAGACTGGCATCACAAATTCCTGTCATTTCTATTATTTCTGAGAGCAAAAGTCCCGGGAGTGAGTCACCTCGTGAGAGTTCTATCATCTGGAGCAAAATGGATGCAAGCCTGTGCCTCCCCCATCTTGGCACCCACTGGGGTATGAATGTTGATTAGCTCCAGTCTGGCCTGAGAACAAATGATCACCTTTAATTTTATCTTAACTTGGCACTGGGCTGAAAAACACCCTTCTTGAATTTTGTCTATGCTGCAGAGCAACACAGGAAACATTTTACAAAATCATGCAATCTTAAAAATATTTTTTTGTCCAAACACAACCAAAGCAGGACCTCAACCTACATCTTGGGAAAATATCCCAGTTGTTCCTTTTCATCCCTGTCTACCCCTCTACCAAGACCTATACACAATATTCCAGCTGCTCAGCTGCTCAGCCTTGGTTTCAGTGGTGAGGATGCAATCTCAGTTAGGAACATCCTGCCAGTAGAAGAGGCTGATTCCCTGGACACCACTCCCTTCCAGGGCACCTGTCACCCTCTCCTGCAACCCCACTGTACCACAGAATTCCTCATTCTATTATCTCTGAATAAATTCTAATTAATAATTTCTAATTCCATAATCTCTAGACTGAAAATTTTAAAAATTAATTCCAACACAGTATTAGTATCAGATATCAGTCAAATATCAGTTGAGGAAAGATTATGGTTGGAATTAAAATTATAGAAGTGGGTATATAGGCACATTTTAGCCCTCATTATATGACTTCTTCATATTTGTCTGGCAAGGAAAAGGAGTCTTAAAATAGAAATAGATTAGAGCACCTTCTCTGTGTGGTTAAAGTGGCCTTAGAACAAACTAGAAACAGACCTGCACATCTTAAAGGCATGGCAGCTAAGTCTGAGAACACATCTAATCTAGGTGTAATTTCTAGCAAGATACCCAATTCCTCAGGCTTGTCCCTGGTTGAGAACATTTTCCTATCAAGAAATTCAATACTACACTCCTGGCATTTAATGTACATTATCCAATAAGTTACACAAAGCATCTACAGATTTTCAACATCTTTGGTCACACTGTGAAGTGCCTAAGTCCATTAGCAGTGTCCTGCAAATAAAACAGGCTCCTTGCAGAGCAGGGCATTCCCAGCCATGAATATGGGGGCAGCAGATTCTGCCTTATGCTATCCAGGACTCTACAGAATTAAAGAAACACAAAAATGTGTAATTATTACAGTAGCTAAATATACACAGAGCTCTGCTTCGTATCTGTGGAAACCTGCACTGATACATTGACTACTGCTGTCCAAAGCTTCTCTCCTTGTGAGTCTTTATAAACATGACAGATCTCTAACATTCAAAAACTTCACCTCGTCCTGCTACAGAAGTGAGACCTGGAATCACCAGCATCATAGAACAACTTCAGCTCTCCTGGCACTTCTTCAACAAAGGACATGTTTGTACTATTGATTGTACTGCTGAAAATAATTTTGCTGCGTTGACAGGTATCACTCAGCAGAGATGTGATGAAAAGCTGAAAATTAAAAAGTTAAATGAACACCTGCAGCAATTTTCCTGCCAATTTTACAACAAAATAAATATTGAATTATTCTGATAAGTGGGTCAAATTCATCCCTGGTATCATGGCCCTTTGAGGTTAACAGAGCCACAACCAGAATTAATTTGGCTCTTCTCTGTCACTGAGCAAATGCTTCACTGAACTTTTCAAACCCCCTTTGCCAACATTCATCTTCATTTAGAACCCATCTTTCCCTCTTAACTGAGTTTTTGCAACAAAGCCATAATTTTCCTATCAACTTGCAGTCAATTATGTTGACAGTTTGACATGAACATTGTACATATACAAAAATAATTTGCAAAACAGCTTTTACAATTGTTGCACTGAACCGTCATTTCCAGCACACATATGAATATGCACCACTTCGTACAACAGTCTGAATAGCATACAGACGTATTATGAAAAAGATACTGTTATTCAGCCTTGTTTTCATCCTGCTCTTTTTTTCTATTTTTTCATTCTATTGCTAGCAGAAGATGAGGGACACACTATTTTTCCCTTGCAAAGGAAGTAAAAATTTTATTCTTCCAATCTACAAACGCTTATGTTACAAGAAATTCCTTTTAAGTCCCAGGAAACCTATGGGGGTTATGGCCTCATGACTGGATTCTCCCCAAAACATGTTCAGGCAGGTTCTGGTACTACAACAGCAGCATGTGGATGTGATGAAACACGTTTTCCATAAATATGTCATGGAGAACTCCCTTTGGATTTCCTTATTCCGATTACAGCCTGCTCACACTTATGGATGTCCAGCTACATCACATAATGAGAAGAGTTACAGGAGGCTCCCAGGAAGCAAAAAGCAGATAAAATATTATCACATGAATGATTTCAAGGACCACTGAGCTTTTCTTTCTGCACATCAGCCCTTGCAAACCCCACAACAATGACAAAATCTCAGACTTTAAGTTTCAAGGAAGATGACTTTACCAGCTTTTGGCACCCGGGTTGTGTTCTGCAGGTACTCCCCACTCTTATACAGATTCAAAACTCTCTCCAGCTGAGCAGCTGTCTCATCAATTCCCCAGTGAAGTTCTCCTTTAAAAGCAGAGGAAAAGAATGACTTAGATGAGGAGCATAGTGCACAGGACAAAACAAGGTTTTATTTGAATGACACCCTAAGCATGGGAGCCCTGTGGTGCCCTGCTCCATGGCAGGGTGCTGACGTGGCCAGGAAATCCCACAGTTCCTACAAGTCAGGTTTCACACCTGACGTGGCCCAGGCACTCCAGAGGCTGACTCATCCAGCTGGTAGCCCCAGGCCTGCAGGCACAAAACACTGAAGAGAACTCCCCACAAGAGATCAACACCAACCAATACAGGGAACTCCAAAGCTTTCCTTGTTCAATAGCTATAGCCCAGCATAATTTATTTTCCCTTTGGACGCACACTGGACCAAGGCACTGAAAAACCCTCAGATCAGTGTTACCGGCAACTACTCTTGCCTCAAAGCCACTACCTAGGTAATCAGTAAAAGATCTATGGAAATGTCATTTGTACCTCTGGCTTCTGAGGTATAAAACACCACAATGAGAAAGTATCCTGGGTTTTTTCAAGAAAATTTCCCTTTCCAGGGACAGAACTGTTTTACAGACCCCACAAGGAATTGCATTCTTATGCAATTCACCCTGAGGTGTCAGGATGAAATAAATATCTCTGTGAAGCCTAGATAAAATCTAAAAATGGGATTTCTCTGATGTATGGGCTCATTCTTGCCTTCTTGGTATGGAAACAATTTTATCCTGGATAGAAAAACAATCTAGTTCTACTGCAGTGAGCACAAAAGCAGCATCCTCCCCTCCCAACCATAATAGTTACACTAAAAAAGCAACTACTTGGCATTACCATGTGTTTATTGTGATTACCTGTTGCATTGACTATCTTATCCAGCAATGGTCTCAGTGAGGATGGAGCACTGTGTGGAAGAAGATAGGTAAAAAAAAACCTGCAATAGAAAAGTAACCAATATTGACTTTTTTTTTTAAACAAAAGTTTACAAACATCTGGTATCTCCTGAACATCATAAGGAATAAAAGTCCTATTGCTTATATACCACTGACCTATTCAGGAAATATAATGGTATTCTATACTCAAATAAATACATAGCTGAGACTATTCACACACAACTGTCTGGCATACCTAGACCATGCTGCTACATACAAGGCTGCCTTGTACCTATGTGTAAATGTTCCATTAATACAGCAATTTGCTGTGAAGCCCCATGGATTGTGACTATTTGCAAAGCTGCCTGTACTTCAACAAACTAAAAGGATGCCATCAACCCCATAAATCTTGGGCTTGGTTTTTTTTCAAACCTTGAAAGTGCATAAATTGGATTTCTGTTCATTTCTAATAAGTGAAATTACTACCTTCTTTACTACAGTTTTCTTAGACTTTCAATTTAATTGCCAGGAGAAAGCCATCTTCTATTGTTTTAATGCTGCTAGAATACAGAATGTCCTCTCAGTTCCTATCATTTATCTATAATCAAGATGCATTAATTTAGGTATCCACTGATGGAGGTAGAATCACAGAATGGGAGGGGCTAGAAAGCACCACTGGAGGTCAGCTAGTCCAGCCTCCCTGCTCAAGCACTGCTCCCTAGAGCAAGTTACTTAGGATTGTGTCCTCGTGGCTTTTAAATATCTACTGAGAAGGAGATTCCACAACTCCATTTAAATGTTTTTTACTACAAAAGAAAAAACAATGTGCCATTACCATCCCTTGAAGTACATTTAATTTTCATATTCCTCCTTTAGAGTTCTGCTACTCTGCCAATACTACTACCTATTGCAACTAATTCAGTGTCACAGAAAGCTAAGATGGAGATGGACAGGTCAGGATATGACAATACAAACAGAACTACTGGACGTACATATTAGCTAATGAAAAAAACAGGAACACAATTGGGAAATTGCACTGCTTCACATCTACCTTGCAAAGCAAAGTAAACAATTTTTCTTATACAGAGACCACATTGTCAAATGGAAACCCCCAGGGACTCATGCTCAGGAGGGAGACCAACAGATGCTTTACATAAACACAAATTAGAAAATTCAATTACTGATACCAAAAATTGATCACAGAGGCAGGTATTATTGACCTGACACTATTTATACAATGAATATTGCTCTGAGAATGTAACTCCCTTTTGCATCCCAAACAAAAAGAATGTTTATGGTTTTCCCAAGTGAGATAATCCACTGGTAGGTTTTCCTTACCATGAGTACAAAACAGCCAATGTAAATACATACAGAAATCTGAAGAGCAGCACAACATTTGTAACAAATAATTTGTCTGGTAAACTTAGCTCATTGTTTTTGCTTAGAGAGTATCCCTAAAGCAGAGTCCAACTGATTGTGAATAGTTCTTTGCAAAAATTCAGTAGCTGTCACTAAGTTTGCTCAATGCTGGCTGGAAGCAAGTCACGGAGGTTATTGTTTTTCCGTAGCTACAGGGCCACAGAAACATGCGACTGTTCTACTGCAAACACCCACATGTGAAATCCTGACATGCAAAGACACTGGAGTCTGCACAACTTAATTGCAAGAACATTTGTTATTCATCGATTCCAGGGCCAGTGGTATCCTCTGTGATCTGCATAACACAAACTGTCAGATCCTTTTACATTCATTCCTACAAATTGTTTCTTTTTGAGAACTATCTGATCCTAATTTAAGAGTTCTCAGTGATGGAGAATTCATCTCAGTCATTGGTTAACAGTTCAAAATATTAATTATGTTTACTTTCAAAACTGTCCAGTGCTTTAAAAACTGTTCTGCAAACACTTGGAGGAAAACACAGTGAGACACATTTGTGACAGGAGGTAACCATCTGAAAGTCAAAGTAGGCCAGTTCTTGTAGAGATTTCTCCTAAATGTTTTCTCTCCTTTAATTATTTACCTCATAAAGAAACCAGCAAGATAGGTTTAAATATGCTCTCAAGGTTAGGGTGTGCTCTGTTTTAAAATTACAAGGGGCTTATGCATTGTTTGACATATTGCTGCTTTTGACTTCTAGCTAACAGCTTCAGAAGGCAACCTCTAAGCCTACAGCAAGAGTGCACCTATGAAAATAACAAATTTAGCAGCCTATCCCTAACGAAGTAGGATTTCACCTTCTGAGACAAGTGCCTAGGTCTTGATGTAACTCCTTAGCATGGGTGGTCACAGCCTCCCACACCATGAATCCACCGTTCAACAAAATCCCATGTCTCTATGGAATTAAGGCAAAGCATGGGCTGAGAACACTGGGGCACTGTGCATGAAATACACACTTGAGAGCAGTTCAAAGGCACTATTAAAAACTATATTAGAAAAAGACCACTTCCTTCAGCGTGAGCAGCAACCTGCCACAAACCCACCACACCACAGACATGTCCCCACTTAAAACTGAGATGGATGGGCGCTTATTAAAGGTTTCTTACCCAGAAACAGTAAAACAGTCTTAACCAAAAGCTAGCAAGCTAAGCAAGATCTTTAAGCCAAGCAAATGGAAATGGAAAATGTTGGAGGACACACTAAATACTGTGCTGCACAACTGCAGATGGCTGTCATGTGGTGCAGCCCATTTCAGTGTGGTCAGCTAATGCGACACACATGCTGGTGAGCGCCCTGCGACCCAAGCAGAAGGCTCTCTTTGGAGCAGCCTCTCCTCACGTGGTCTGGAAGGCAGTGAATGGCATGGCACTTGAAAGGGAAGCCTAAGGAATGAGCACATCATTATGGCACTGCTCTAAGATCTCCATCCTTCTATCTGGATCAGCCAGGGCGGCCGCCCACTCCAGCAGTGCCCATCAGTTGCAGCAGCAATGGCAGGATGAGCATGGCACTGAGCATCTGTGCTACTGGCTCCCTGGAAAGCAGTGACACGGCTCCCCCAGCATCCCACACAGCCCTCCGGGGGTGTGATGGTTGATGGGGGAGAGCCAAGACCTCAAGCACAAAGCCATTGCCTAAAGGACCCAGCTGTAAATCTGGACATCGCTTTAGAACCAAATTTGGAAGATTTGCAATATCTGAACGCTTCCTTCAGCATGGCCAACTGGTCCAGCATGGCCCACCGCCCACGTGTCCCCCACTGTAGACATAGCATCGGGAGTCAGTCCCACAGCACCTGCTCACACAGACCCGGGGCTGGGAGAGAAGGGTGAAAAGACCACCCTTGCTTTGAGAGGTTTGGGCTTAGACCCCAGAATGTCAGCAGCTGAGGGTGGTCCCAGAAGCTCCAGGGATGCACTGGGGCTGTTATCACCCTTCCACAGCAGGCTCCAGCACTGAGCCAGAGGGCAGGATGTGAACTGAGCTCTAAGTCTCCCTCTGAAGCCTGCCCTTTGCTCAGCTGGTGGTGCAAAACTTGTGATGACCCCTCTTAACTCACACCAAAGAGCTGCTGGAATTGTCTCACCACAGAACTTGTGGGCCCCAAGCTCCAAAAGTGCTTATGTTTCATTCCTATGAAAATCTCTACTTGAGTGAAGAATTCAGCGGGATTCAACCAACATGGAATTCGACTGAGTGGTGAATCACACTCAGAGTATGAAAAATATTTCAAATGCTGTAAGTGCCATGTATTTTCACAAATGAAACAATTATTCATGGCTTCACTTACCCCTGGGCATTGGTTCTGAGACAGTATGTGCTCATTGATGTGAATAACTATAAAGGATGCTGGAGCTCTAGGCCCACTCTTAATTCTACATGGCTTTATCTGATCACAGACCTGTAGGCATTATAGAGATTCCTCTTTTCATTCATGCTCTGACACCGTCCCTCAACCGAGCAGGGCAGGGTGAAGTTTCTTGCAGGGAATTCCATGAAGCAGTCGCTGTTACTGGTGCAAGAGCTCTCCTCAACACTGGCATCATCCAGATCTGTCACCTTCAGCTCTCCATCCACGATCACAAACTGCCGAGGGCGAAAATCCAGTAACGTCACTGAGCCAAGAGGAGAGTGAGCCAAGTAATGCAGAAGCCGAACTAGGCTGAGACAGATCTGAAACACAAAAACATGGGTACTTTGCATTGTTTTCTCAGTGCAAAGTATATAACAAAACCAGTTTAGCTGAAGATATAGTCATAAATGTATGACTTAATATAAGCATTATAACTTACACACAAAACTAAATGTTGCAACCATGGTATTTTTCACAGGATTAGCATAGCTGATTATAAAACCCTTAGAGACTTGAAACAAAAATAAGCTTCTTTACAAGTGCTTTCCCACACTATTCTTGAAGCAGGGTTCATTGTTGCTATTCTTACTTTTAACAGAAATAAAAGCATTAACTTTTAATAACACTTTATGCACAGGCGTTGACCACACAGTCTGATCCTGCTCTTTTACAAACTCCAGGTCTGGAAATTTTGGCTGGATTGCCCTGCACCCGTGACTGGAGCTCCAACTGCAGACAGTGTCTGTATTGCCTCTGTACTGATCCTGCCTCTTTACTGTTTTTATCATTTTTTTTCCACTGTTTCCCTCTGGGTTTTTTTTTTTTTTCCCTTTTTCCAGGAGAGAAGGAATCAAATTCCCAGGAAGAAGAGCTCCACAGGTCCAGTGTAACCCTGCACCATGCCTCAGGATAAGTGTATATGTCTGTCTGCCTTGACGGGTCTGCCGTGGTGGACTCTTATGCAACACTTTGAGGCTGAGGTGGGAGCTCGGTGCTGATGTTTCACTTTTCCACTGCAGATTAGAAACTTGAGTAACTCTTACGAGGCAGCAGCCCTTGATGAACATTGAATTCAGCCCCCTTACCAAAGTCCTGTTTTCAATTCATGCATTCCTTTAGAGTCGACTATGTAACCTATTAATCCAAAGGTAGCAGTAACATGAACACAGTTAAATACTGGAATTTTTATTTTATGAATTAAATAAATAACAGGTCATATTCAGTTTAGCAAGCTTTTTACTGTTTATGTATGATCTTTGTTTTCCATTAAAAGACAATGTTAAGGGCATGCGCATTGAAGTAGTCAAATCCAAATTCAGTCTAGGGGCTTAAACAATACACTCAAGGGTGCACCTCAACACATCCTTGATAAGAAAGCTGAGCACAGCTGAAGTTATCCCCCACAGACCCTTCACTTGTGGGATATTAGAACCATCTAATTCTTCTACCTAATCCTTCTCCTGGTTGACCAGACAAAAACATTTTTCTCTTACTTGCAGGATACCATAGTTCATATGGAGATGTTTGTAGGTGCATACAAGTGTGGCTATGGGATGCTAAACTCAACCACCCTTACCTCCCCTTGGAAGGACACAGAACTCATGTCTGTGTTATCCTGCAATACACTGTAGACAAAAAGCCCATCCAGCCAAAGCTAATATATAATATAACTATCTTCAAATGCCAACAAACCCAGAATTTAGCTTGAACAAACCCACAGGTTGTCACCCAAAATTATTGCCTTTTCACAAATGCCAGAAAGCCCCCTGCTCCTGCACCAGCAACCTCTGTGCTCAACCCCAACAGGCTCAGCCATGCAGACGTGCTGCAGGCTGGGACTGCAAATGCCCCCTTACAACAAGCTTCAAGCACAGAGGTGAAGGCTTTGTTCTGTGTCACACACTTCTGGCTTACGCAGCTTACTGCTGAGTCCATCCACACAAGGAAATTATCAATTGTAGGAATAACCTCATGGATTTATGCAGTCATTTTCAGGACTGGACCACAAACAAGTCTCACATATCAAGAAGACAATTCTATTTCCTTCTTTCTGTGTTAGTTGCACCCTAGACAAAGGAATGAGCATGATATTATTTAGGACTTCATTACAGTAGTCACAGGAATGTTTCACCTGTAATTCTACCTCTGTGAAGGTCTTCATCTTCATCTAACACTCCTTTATCTTTCTTTGCAACTGCTTACTCAGAAATATCCACACTGGAAAGAAACTTCTCTGTTTATTACCCATAATCTCACATATCTCTTGGTCATTTATTTTGTACATAATTGCTATCACAGTCCATTATTTGCATTCCCTGGATGAGATGAGCTAAAGGCAGGTGGTCCTGTTTTGGGAACCCTGCCGAGTACCTCTGCTGCTTATCAAGACCACTCTTCTTTCAGGAAAAGGGAGCTGAACCTTAATGCAGGCAACACACTTACTCCAGCTGTATGAGTAAAATAAACTCTGCCAGGGAACATTCCTGGGCACAAAAACTTAATCCCACATGCACACTGGCTAGCATGGTCTCTGGCCAGGTCTGACCAGCACTGAGGCTGTTCTCCAGCACTGTCCCCAAGCAGGATCCAGCAGGTAGCGTGGCCTGGGGACCACTTCCAAGAGGTTCCAATCCTGCTCACAGCCTTCAGAGAGAGCAGGAATGCAACTGCACAGCCGTGGGCTGCACCTTGCTCTTTCCACCCAGAGTTCACTCAGGCGTACTTTTAATTTTCTGGCACAGATGTAGCCAAGCAATCCAAATTGTTTCAGATGGAGACTGCTGCTGCCTTTCAACGTCCTAGGGAGTTAACCTCAGACAGCGACATCCCCATACACACCAAGCGAGACAGCTGTCTTGATCAAAGCATTGCTGCAGTCTGGCTTCATTTTGGACAAATTAAGTGTGACCTTCGTGCTCCTGGTAAATTGCCAGTGCAGTGGACAAACTGGGTTTGAGATTTGTGTACGTTTATTTCACTCTTTCCCCAGGAAAAAATGAACAGAGCAGGAAGCAGTAGAAAACAATTATAAAACAAACCTATGATAAGGATCAGGAGAGAAATGTAACATCCTTCTATTGTTTAAATCCCAGTTGCAGAGCCCAATGCCAAAACTCCTGGGCCTCAAGTAAGAAATGTTTCAAGATATCATGTAAAAACCATATAACTGGTTACAATTAGATAACATTGACAGACAAAATAACACAGCATCTTAAACACTACAGAGGAGAGTGCTAAATACTGCTTCTAAACCAAGATGTAATCATATGCAAAACAAACATTTAATAAATGTGAATTGTGCTGAAGAGTACACAACCTCTGATCCATAATATTATTTATTTATTGCTAAAGAAAGATCTTTATTTCCTAAAGATCCTTATGAAACTGCTGCTACTCACCCGAAATCTGTCTTCCCAGGAAGTCTGTAAAAGCTGAATCATCTCCAAAGGCGAGCCCAGTTCAGTGATGGTGGTCAGTGTGTCTGGGATGTCATTGCTGTCTTGGTAGCAATAGCCATAGAGCTGAGAACAACAGAACCAGGAAACATCAGTGCAGTGCACTTCGGCAGGTGGATTCCCAGAGGGGGCTGTGAGCAGTGCTTCTGGCAGGATTTGTCGCCCTGCAGGGAACACAGGCTGAAGGACTACATCCAGTGGACTACATCCAACCCACTCTGGACGAGTTTATGAAGAATTGCAATCCATAGGAAGGTCTCAGCACTAAAGGTGTTCATGGAAGATTGTCCCCCATGGGAGGGACACCACCCTGGAGCAGGAGAAGACTCTCAGGAGTGCTCTCCTGAGGAGCAAAGAGCCACAGAAACAGCATATGGTTAACTCCCTCATTCCCACTCCCCTGCACTGCTCAGGAAAGGAGGCAGGGAAATCAGGAGGGAAATAGAGCCCAGGAAGAAGGGAGGAGTGGGTAGAACATGTTTTTAAGATTTGGTTTTATCTTTTATTACCCTACTACGATTTGATAAGCTAAATTAATTTTTCCCTGAGTTGAGTATTTCACCCACGACATTAATTGCTGAATGATTTCTCCCTCTCCTTAACTCAATTTACGAGCCTTTTAAAATATTTTCTCTCCCCTCTCCAGCTGAGGAGGGGAGTGAGAGAATGGCTCTCGGGGATACCTTGCATCCAGATAGGGTCAAACCATGCCAAATATATGACAAAAAACAACAATAATAATAATTTCATATATCTATGAATGCAGAAACAGAAAACTATCTGAGGAAAGGTAGGTTAACCTATGCAATACCTGACTACATAATACTGATTTTATGTTTAAAAAATATTGTAAAATAGTATAAATTACATTTTCCATAGGATCACTGTTTGTGCCTTGAGTGGCAATGTCTATTTCAATGGCACAGCACCTTGAAAAGCATTTGAAAAGCCAAGATTTATCTTTTCCCAGCCAGAAATTGCCTCTCACTATACCTGATGAATTTCTGTGTACAGTATAATTAAAGCAGGGCAAATACTCCAAAATACTATCTGCCAGTAGCTTCTACAATTTAAAAGCATTTAAATGCCAATTTCAGCCATACTCCAGCTTCTTCTTTTATCTGCTTTCCAAGGATTTTTGAATGATTTCCACTTGCACAAATAATTGCACTAGAAGAATATTTAAAGACTGTGGAGGAGAGACTGTCTTGCTTTATATGGAGTGGGACAATGTCTGACAGGCTGGAGGACAGGCTTTTATGAACTCCCTGCCAAGCCCTGGCAGAGAAGATATTAAATGAGCCAGATAAGGATCTGATCACAACTTTCCAGCCAGAACAGCATGCACATGAAATAAAATTAAATGTAATCTCTGCCCCCAGTCAAATAAAACAAACAGTAAAAGGTTTGATGTGAAAATGCAGGATTAAAAAAAATTCCCTGTTGCTACTCCTCTCCTGTCTTGCCTTGAGAAATTTGATTTTTCAAACCTCTTTTAGTTTTAAAAAGCTCAAGGAAGATGACAGGGGGTTCCTCAGTGCTGAGAGCACTCAGATATGGCCCTGCAGATGAGGCCAGGCTTAGGCAGCCAGGACAGGGACAGATCCCAAATCATGAGGAAAACAGAGTGCCATGGCCAGAGGGAGCGGCTGAGGCTGCACACAGCCCCTGCGAGCAGATTCCAGCATCCAGCACATTCTTAGAGCTTGTGACCTCCCCAGGCAGAAAAGCAAAGACCAAGTTAAAGTCAGCAAATATGGGATTTGTTATGAGCCATGCTGCTAGTTTTGACTGTAGCTGTCTACATTTAAAGGAAAAAGGGGTGCCAAAAAATGTAAAAGAGTAAACAATTTTTCTTTTTGGTGTAAAAATGGCACTGTACTTCAAAACAACTGCTTAAACACGGACATTAACCTAAACAAAAAAAAAAAAAAAAAAAAAAAAAAGAGCTAAAAGATTTTATTTTAAAACAAGCCAAAAAGAGGATTTGTGATAGATGCCAACATGAACATTTGAAGTAGGAAAACAAACCGTTGCCTTTACTGCCACAACCATGACAAAGACACTAACAGCAATAATTTCTCCATCTAGAGCATTCAGACCACACTTGGGTTTGTTCCTTATCATCTGTGACACCACTTCTGTGCAGTTTATTGCCAGTTTATCTTAGAGGATCACATCAGCACAACTGTTTAAGCAAACCAAAAGTTGATTTGAATGAAAACATTTACTATAATATATATTATTTTCTCATGGAAGGTTGGATTCTGCAGTCCTTACCAGCTTCTTCCCACCTCTCCTGTGTGTGGGCACACTACGGAGATGGGCTGAAGCTTGGCAGATTTGAAAACCCTCACTTCTGAGTCTCAAAATCTAGCATCTGTTTCTGTATCATCTGCAGAATTCAGTTCTTGTCTCTAGCACAGTAATACTATCCACTGGGAAAAAAGCCATAAGGGAAATTAGCAAGCAATCCAGACTGGGAAATGACAGTATTGCAGTAACAGTTGGTTCACAGTAACACTGAAGACAAAAAAGGTATCAGCCTCCAGCAGACATTGTCAACATTTGTGAAAACAACTCTGGTAATAGAAACACAGAAGACAAACACCATTATCTATTCCTTTTGATTATACAAACATAATACATATATATATTTACACCAAAAAACGTTGAAAAATTAGTCTTACTATCTATTTATGTGCATACGATCACAGGAGTGAAATTCCTTACAGTACCTATTTTTGTCTATTGTATCTTGATCCATGAATGGCAATAGTAGTAACAGTAAGTTAGGTTTGCTTTCAGCTCAAATTTTGCCCACAATTCTTTCATTTTAGTTTCCAGTTTGTACCTTGGCAAAAGTCTTCACTGCCCAAGTATATCTATAAACTAACCTGAGCTTTTTATTACTTTTATTTAAGTGAAACCTCTCCAGACACAGTGTTACTACATAATTATATAGAGTTATAAGAGCAAGAAGTCTGAGATATAAAGGATTTATTGGGCCACATTTATACTTCTCTAAATGAACTCCTGAAACTAAATGCAAAAATGCACATGTAATTACATAGCCATATTTGTATGTGCAATTACCATGATTACAAACTGGGCAAGTCCCAACGGCCAGTTAAGCATCTGAAATGGTTATATTCATCTTCTCCTGATGAACCACCACCCAACACACAGATGTTACAAAGTACAGAATATATATAGATGCAAAATATTCCCAGGCAGCAATACTGAGGCCTTCCATTTTAAAAGCTGACTTACACAACACAAGAAACAAGTACAAGGGTACTACCCAAAACATTTTTTTAAACTTCCTTTTGCTTTTGTCCAATCCATTTTAAGGTCAGAAATGAGACAGAATGGTTTGTATTCCCAGACAGTGAAGTAAGAAACAGATAGCTGGTGCATACAATAACAAGAAAAATAACCACACGGGGAAACTGAATATAGCTGGAAGCAAAAGATGAGCCAAAATATCTCCTCTATCTGAAATTCTATTAGGTTGGACATCATTCTCAGCGTCACAAAGCTACACTTCAGACATATTGAAGAGTGATGGTTTTCATACGCTTTTTCAGTATGGTTCCAATTAAATGAATGGAAAGAAATACAATCCCACATCTTTTTGCTATCTCGAGTCACTGCATTTAAATGCCACCCCAATATATTTTTGTGTAGAATCTAATAGCAAACAGTCACGATACTGGGATGCCTTTCTGTCTGTTTAGAAAAATGTATGCCAGATATGAAATGTTGACCTGTTCTCACATCATGTGTCGTAATTCATTTATTTCGAGTAGCCCCATTTACCAAATTATTCCCTTGCCATTTGGATTTTCTCAGTTGTAAAGGCTCAGTCCTGCATTAGTCTTTCTGTACCCAAAATTCTCGCTGACTCCCAACAGTTTTTAGGTACTTTGGGCATACAGGGTCAGCCCCTGTGAAAGTTATATTGCATTGTAGGAGCCCGTGTCCCTACAGCCGCCCAGTTCACCTCCCTTTACAATTCCCTTTTACTACAAATTATGGGGACAGAGGTGCCCCTTTCAGAGGAGCTGGGGCAGCAGAGGAGGGCAAAAGCAGAGGTCAGCCTCTACACAAAAGCCAACAAGCTTACTGAATAAAAACACAAAAAAAAAGAAGCTTATTCAGCTGTCATCAGCAGGGTAAGTCTGTGCAAACGATGAGCCCTCCTGCACTGGTGTAGACACCACAGCTGGACTTCCGAAAAATAAATGTCAAACCAGAACCATTGCCAAAGTGTTACATTTCCTTTGTGGAGGTTGCTCAGTCACAAACAGTAGGACCCACCTTTTCCAAACAGGTCTCCAGCCACTTTCCCCAGCTGGGGCTCTGCTGGCTCAGCTCGGCTGCCAGGCTGGGCAGGACTGCTGGAGGGCAAAATGCCTCTGCACAGATCATACCATTTCCCTAAAAACTACAACACGTTGTGAATATTCTTCTTTCTCTCCAACCACAAAAACTGGCAATTTCCCCCTTTTTGCTTTAATGAACATGAGATTTCTGTGAGTCCTGGAAAGTGAACTTCAAGCACACTGCTACCAGCTGTAATATAAGTGACAGGCTCAACTGCATTACACCAGAAGTAAATTTCAGAAACCTAACTCTCTTCTCTTTCAATTTGGACTACTATTCTCTTTTAATTTTGACTACAGTAGGATCCAACTTCTGCCCACAATAGAAAAGTGCAATGAAATACAATCTCACATGTATGAAGAGTGACAGTAGTCAACACTTGACACAGCCTTTCTTTTGAGAAATACATGGGGACAGAGTTGCTTAATCAAAACTGGTTGAGCCGAGATTGTATTTTGTAGTGTTTTGGTGCCCAGGGGAAATAAAAAGCTCCTACTGGCCTTTTGATGAGCCATTTGCTTAAGCTGCTATGGTTCAAAACCAGAACAGCGTATTTTAGAAGCTCTTGCCACTTTATTGCTAGGTTAATGTAATATTTCTAGGCAATCAGTCCTTAGATTCACCTTTCATCCTAGAATCTCCCAGACAGAGCATCCCTGCAAGAGCAGAAATCCCGAGCACAGCCTGATACAGCTATGATTTACCAATACATAATTTGAGACATTTCTGTCACTTTAAGATTTATTAATCACTTGTGTTTTAAAAATTTCCCTTCATTGCTGAAGGTACATACATCTATAAATATACATACATATATACATATTTTAAGCACATATATACACATATTTTTGTATATATGACATATATGTATATTCCTGTTCTGATCTCTAACATATACACACAATATTTGCATGTGTATTTTTAAATGTTTTATATTTTTTTTAAATACATACTAAATATTCTTATATATTGCCAATCAGCCCAAAAGCACATGGAAACCTGTAACATGCAGGGAACCTGGAAAATGCAGGGAACTCAATGCCTAAATTTACTAAAGATTGATCCAATGCCAACTTTCCTGATATAGAATATATCAAGATGGCACATGAGAAGTAAATTTATTTTCTCCCATTGAAATCCATCAATCAAGCTATGCAAATGCTGAGTTTCACTGGATAAAGACTCACACAGAACATCCCCAGCACCATGCAGAACTTTTGAGAGTGGGACCCTAACTGTGTTCTGACAGCTGTGAGGTGGTGTTTTGTCTGCTGGATTTTGGAACCAAGAGAAAGTAGTGGGTAATTCAAATATTAAACTTTAAATTTACAGTTCTGCCTAGGCTTTATTTATAAATGTATTATTATGATTAGCACTAAACTCCAGGAGAACTACAAGGTAGAAGAATCTCATTCCTGGCACTATTACTAAACATGTTACTAAACATTTTCCTTAACAGAAAAATTGGAATGTAGTACTCAGAAACGGAACACTATGTGTATTTACCTATATCTGTTGCTATATCCATAAAGGTCCACAGATATCTCCATATATTTTAGAGGTATATGTGTGTATACATATCCATACATACCTACTGCTCTGACACATATTATGTTGGCTATAATCTTATGATTTAGTAACGTTATCTCCCTTTTACTCTCCCTGCTTTCCTTATACTCTGAAGTGGAAAATTCTTCTACTAAAAACATTTACAACTCTTTTAATTTGCATTGCACTGCACAAGCTCAAGACCCAACCCTGCAAATATTTAGTCACTCAAGCAGCCTACTCTTGTAAAGCCTTCCAGGGAAGACAAATGGATCACTCATACAACCAGGATTTCAATGGAAACAGGCTGATATCACTGGAGGCACAGTTCATTATCTTGTAAATAGCCAGATCAGAAGCTCCCCTGACCTCCATTCACGGCACTCAGTTTCTCTGCACCACAAGTTTAACCCTTTGTCATTACATGATTTTGCATTACAAAACTGTCAAATAACTTCTGTGCATCACATGTTCAGAAATGCTTGTCTTGGATTCATTATAATATAAATTTTATAATATATACACATCTGTATAATTTTTATTTCTTAGCTATGAGTAATTTTGAACTTTATCATGGCAAGCTTTAAAATAAGCTTGGAGTCCATCTGCAGCTTCACAGTCCAAGAAAAAGGCAAGCCTATCCAAACTAACTTGTTCCAAATTTGGCCTAAAACAATATAAAATACCCATGTCTGGTGTCTGTTACCCAAACTGAGCAGTTCAGCTGAGTGTGATGAAAAATAAAAGTCCTTTAAAATTAGTCAAGAGTCAATATTAGTATTAGCAGAGTGCCTGTGAGAACCAGTTCTAGTCAAGATTTTCATGGCCATCACTCAAATGAAAAATGGCAACAGAAGTTAGATATCATGGGGCATTTACCTGAACCATCAGATGACTGTGTTGACACAAAAATTGATACAAAATATCTCTTAAAAAGACCTGCTTGAATATTTGACACAATATGTCAAATATGACATTACTTCACAAACCAGGTCCGCAACACTTCCAAGAACAGCCTGAACTGATGCCTGAATCCACCAACACTGTGTCCATGCAGAGAGCAGAAAGACAGAGGAGCAGAGCTATGCCAGCCCTGGTGTCCCCTTCCAGGGGTCCTCTCCTCCTCCCTGGCCAAGCACCACATCCCTGCCTGCCCTTCCTGAACACGGCTGCAACTAGAAGACAGAGCATGTGCAAAAGGGGCAGAATGATCCAATTCAGGGATAGGATTGGATAGGATATTTCAACTGGTCAGTCGGAAGGAACAGGAAATCATGTAGTCCAACTTCCTGGCCATTTCAGGGATGACTAAAAGTTAAAGGATGTTATTGAGGGTATTGTTCAAATGCTTCCTTTACACTCACAGGCTTAGGCATTGGCCGCCTTTACACTCACAGGCTTAGGCATTGGCTCTCGAGGGAGCCTGTTCCAGGGTTTGACCACCTTTCTTAGTGTCAGGTCTCAACCTTCTGCAGCTTCGAACAATTCCCACGTGCCTTGTCACTGGGATAAGAGACCAGGGAGAAGATATTTACCTAGCTATCCCACACTGGTGAGCAGGGGGAATGAAAGGATAAGTTACAAAAACCATGTGCTTCCCTCTGCAATTCTCTCTTGGTCATAACTAATTCCAGGCTGGGATATTGATGGCCCAGAATGACCTTGCTCATTCATTGTTGCTCCCATGAAAAACGGCAACAGCAAGGGAAAACTTGATCATACCCACAGCATCCTGTGGTGATCTCTCCAAGCCACTGAGCAGAAGAAGTAGTGCTGGGCTCTCCTCAAAGAAACTGGATGAGGTTGCAAGTCATCAACTCCCATAAAGGAGGCAGAAATTCAAACCAGTCTTCTGGAGTGATTTACGTGGCACATAAAACTGAGAAACAACCATAGAAATCATTCAACAAATGATTGGGATTAGTTTTATGAATGCTACTTTTAAAAGGAGGGACAATGTAGCCCTTCTAACTTATGTGATGACATGTGCCTTATGGAAAGTCATTCCTGCCAGCAGCTTTGCAAGTTCAACAGCCTCTGCCATCCCTAGGAATTCAATGGGAAAAAAAATACTATTTGGTGACTCCAGCATCAAGATGTGCAGCTTGCCTTCCAGGGACAGGAACAGTTAGGAGGGGGTTTGCAATTGTATCAGCTCTATGCTTCCAGCAGCTCTGCAGTTCTTGTTAACAGATCCTTTCTTCACTCTTAAAAGTGCAGGATAACATCTGGGCCTTTTGGGAAGCAGTCTCACAATAAAGAAGCACTTTGTATAATTCTTCTTTCCTCGCCAAACCGCATCTGTCTGCTCTCCCTGCCCTTCTCTGCTCCATCCCGAGCTCCTTGGGGCTGTGGGGACATCTGTTAGCAGCAGCGGGCTGTCTCTGCCGAGCCATCAGTAGGTGGCACTGCCTGCTTTTTTCTCTCACCACATGAATGTCCACCCCCAACACCACTAACCATCTCGAAGGGTGCCCAAGAGAGCTAAATACCTCATCTCCTTCAGGTTCACTTACAATAATGTCAAGCAATGGATTGACTGGGGCAAAGGAGCCACTCCATTCACGGCTCCCCAGGCAGTGGTGGTGGCAGCAATTTCCAAAGGAAGCAGGTGGCCAGCAAGAGGTGCCAACCTCCGCTGCCACTGACAAGATATGACAGGCTCATCTGTCGGGGAGCTGAGGTTCCTCTGATCCCAACACCAGTTAAACAGCCCCTATCAGCCTGGTCTTGCACCACGTGGTGGCCTCACTCCTCTTTAATGAACTTGTCCCAAGAGCAGCTCAACTGAGGTAATTTAGAAAAACACTCCCAGTCTAACATGACCTTCCTAAATGCAGCAGTCCTGTATCTGGGGTGCATAGTCAGAGCCCATCCAGCTCCAGCCTCAAAGGTTAATTCTCTTTAGGCACTTGTTTTTGAAAGATTTGATCCCCAAGAACTTGGAACCTCTGCTGCCCCATCCAAAAATTAAGAATGACAAATTCTCCATGTAAACTCCCACCAGCTGCTATCAGCAAGTGCAGCACTTTCCTCAGGTCAGTAGTTCCCCGAGTCCTGATGGCCAAGCTCCAGTCAGACAAGGATAAGACTCGTTGTCAGGAATCCTGCACCACTGCCACCACAAAAGCGATTCAATGCCCACCCGCTGGCAACAGGGAAGAGGTCCCTGAGTAGCTGTTTCCACAACAGCACAATCTCCCCTTCCCCCCTGCCTTCTGTGAAAACAACAGTAGATTCCTGCAAGAGGGATGGTGAAGGACCAGACCTTCAAGACTCCATACAATCCCCATGCAAATAAGTTTGCACTGGAAATTAATTGTATATTGACTCTCTTCACAATTGGAAAGATTGTCTACTTCCACCTGGAATAAGCAAACCATACACAAAGCTTTATTATTTTAATTCTCACATTAAAATTAAAATTGCCCTATCCTGTTGGCTATGCATATGTATAGGGAAACCATCAGAGTAAAAAAATCTCTTAATTATCACATGTAAAGGAAAGAAAATCCTGTTTAAAAGAGTATTTAAAAATATTGTGATCGGCTAGCACATCTTAAGTCTACTTGTCAGCAGTAAGTGATGTATTATTTGCAGTCTATTTTAATCAACTAATTTTGCAAGAGACAAATATTCTCCCTGTAAATCACGACCATCTTTAAAAAATCAGTTACAAATACAATAGAGCTAACTGGCCCAATTCATACAGAAACTGCTTTGATATTTGGATGGTGACTTTTCTAGTGCAGATGCCATCTCAGTATTTCAACTACACATTTTAACTTCACACTAAAGCTAAATAAGCCAAATGAACTGGCCTCGTCTGGGCGGCCAGCAAGCCATTGGTGCTGTTAGTAGCTAAGTGTCTTCCACCAGCATCAGACAAAGCCAGCCCTTATCCCTGAGCTTCTGTGTGTGTTTTTATAAAGAGAGTGGTAGCTTCTTCTTAAATGAATCATTGTGAACTCACACTGAAAGTGCTGATAAATAGTTGTCACAGAAATAAGTTTGCACCTTTCCAAACGTCTGCAGTTTCAGACCTTCCCTCCCTTCTCTTCAGCAATGCAAAGACGAAGAATGGCATCACCCTTAATTCTGATACTTCAGGGCTATAATTACATTATTACAGTAAATCAAACATTGCCTTTGTGTCACTACAATTGTGCTCGTTGTTTGAAATTAACTGCAAATGGTTTGATTTTCTTTTCTTCCTCAATATGGACAGGGAGGAATTAAAGCACTCTAAATCATCTCCCGCACTAAAATGCTCAGAAAGCCAGGATTCAGACAGCAGCATTTGAACTCTGCAAGAAAAGAAATCGCAGCACGGAGTGGAAGGAAGAGATCGAGCACTGCATTCGACAGAGCGACTGCAAAGCAATTAGCGGGCTGCTAAATCCTCTGTTACAACAAATCAGTGACCCAGTTCCCTCTCTTCCCCAGTGCCCTTCATTATAAAATCAACTTTAATGAACTACCCCTCTCTTCGCCCCTCCAAAGCAAATATGTTTCCACCGCAGCCTGCACCTGCCCTTCCCAGTGGCTGCCGCCCCAGGGAGCCTGGGGCAGCCCCAGACGGCGGGGGCAAGGGGGAGTGCCGGCCCAGCGCTGGCCCTTCGTGCAAGTGACGGAGCAGAGCGTGGAAATAAAAACAGGAAGGCAAGCTGCCTTCGCCTCAGCATTGCCTAATGTGAAACCACTCTCCCTCTTGCTAGTTTTCCGTGTTTCTTTTGCCAGACTTGATTCACCACATCTGCCAGAGCTGACACATCTGGCTCCTTCCCCAGGCAGAGGGCACGGTGGATATGTCAGCATGTTGTCTAAAGGCACTGGTACTTTCTGGAAAGAGCTCTTTTCCCCTCTATCATATATCGTACAACAATCAAGTCTTTTTAAAAGGATGGCTAAAAAAAAAAAAAAAAAAAAAAAAAAGCTGATTTTGACAAGAGACAGGCCAGAATGAGAACTGCTGAGACAGTAAAGAACAAGCCTGTTATCTTACAAACTACACTTCAGGCTGTCAGCTGCCAAAGATTTACAGGAAAACCCCCCTTCCTAGGACTGAACCGACACGAAACTTTATTTTCAGCAAAAGAAACTCATGAACGCACTCACCGCCACGAGTCCCTGACCGGGGCCGGGGATACCCGGGAGCGGCCGGGAGGGTTCCAGCTGAGGCAGGGCGGCTGCCGGCCTCTTCGTGGCCGCGTCCCTGGGGTCGCTCCCTCCCACGCCCGCGGCGTGGGGAGGCGGAGGAAGAGCTCCCGCTCTCCGCAAGCGGCCCCGCTTCGCCTCCAGCCCGGGCGGTCTCCAAGGAGCGCCCCGGTGAGCGCCGCCGCCCGGCTCCATCCCTCCCGGCTCCCCCGCCTGCCCCAGCCGGGGCTGCTCGCCAGCCCTGCCCTCCCCCGGCACGGCAGGGTGACAGGAGGGTGGCACGTCCTTCCTGCTATTTATAGCAGCCGGCTCGTATTTGGGTATGCCCGGAACCGCCGGGGAGGGGGGAAAATGAGCAAAACAGAGGTAAGAAGCAAAGGCAGGGAAGCTCCCGGGCCTCGCTGGCCCAAAAGATGTGGCATAGTGCCTTTGGCGTCTGTAGCCAGTGCGGTCCTCCCGCTCCAATGGGAGCTGAAGGGCCTGTCAAAAGCCAGAGGAAGGAGGAGACGCTGACTTTTGAACTGATTCCTCTGCCTCGGCAGCAAACCCTAGACAGTGAATTCTAAGCCCGGGGCCGGCTTTTGCTGAAAACAAGTTAAAAATCATGGATCCTGTCCTGTGTGAAATTTTAACAGAGGCGTAACCAAAATATTTCACGTTATTCCCTGGTGCTCCATTTTCCACATAGGTTCCACAACTCCTGCGTGACACCGGAGAATTGCTCCTGGCCCACAGCGCTGTCCCGACAGTGTCCAGACAGCGCCTGTCAGGTCGATATTTACCGTCTCCTTTCAAGGTAATGCCTTATCACGCTGACTCAGGCCGCAGCACCCTGGCCCCGTGCGCCCCCACAACGCGGTGCATTAAACAACCAAGGGGCAACGTCCGGGGCCGCGGGGATCTCCTCCCGGCCCGCCAGCACCGCGGGGGCTGATGCAGCAGGAGGGCAGGCAAAAGGAAACACAATGACAAAATCGGAACGAATCTGAAAACATGTTTCTGCTTTAAGTGTAATCTATTTTTAAATGGGGTGGCATGTAAATATGAAGGCCTAAATAACGGACGGGATTTCTGCCCATGAGAGCATTTTCCCAGCACGGAGGCTGGGCGTGTTTCCCCTGGCGCTGGTGGAAGTGCCTGCTCATCCTCCAGCTCCTCCTGCCCCGGCCCCACCCCACCATGGGACACCGTGCATCTCGCCTGCACTTCCCTCCTTCAGAGTCCACCTGACATCCCAGACCAGAGAAATGAATTACTGTGGTTCCTCCACATCATCCCGAACCGGAGAAGTGAATTCCTGCGGCTCCTCCAAGGTTTGCTGTGGGGGGAAGCGGGGTGCCAGGTAACTTCGGCAGCGCTGCCAGAGACCCCCCCACCCACACCTGCGGGGACAGACAGCACACCTCACTTCCTTTTCATGAGAGGGATGGCTCCAAATTAATGCCAAATTAGTCCCTCCAGAGAAAAAAACTACACATGAGTAAAACAGGAAAGAAAGGCTAGTGCCTACCAAAATGACTCAACTTTACAAAACACACACTGGCCAACTCACACTAAGAAAAAAAAAAAATCAAGACAAAACCAATCTTGGGGGAAAAAATCCTCTCAGAGCAACCAGTAACGATGGCTGCACCCAAGCATGGCTCTCCCAAACAGAATTCATCATAGCTTAAGAGGAACAACTAATATCCTTCCTAGGAATGTAGGGTTTTGTAGTTTGTAAGACGTTGTTCTTCCTATGAATTATAGTTAAGACCTGGCCCCACAGAGGAAAGGGAGGGAGGGAGGGAGGGAAGGAAGGAAGGAAGGAAGGAAGGAAGGAAGGAAGGAAGGAAGGAAGGAAGGAATCTATTTTCTTGTCGTGGATAAATCATGACTAGCCTTTCTTTGAACAGTTTATGAAACTCGAGAGCTTTGATCGCTGGGATCTGAAGTTCTCGTGGGGGAGCTGGTACTCCTGCTGCAGCTGCTGAAGAAGAAACACAACTCCTTTACCCGATTCAGTTCAAAAAGCACCTACTGTGAGACCGTCTGGTCTTAACGTTCATTTTTTATTCTACTGCAACGCTCATGCTATGCGAAACGCAATAGGAATTTCCATACCAGCATTTACATCCAAATGGACCCGCTGAGATTCATGCTGATGTGTAACAGCCCTACAATGCAGCCCCTTCTGGCAAGTGCCGCGGTGCCGGCGCACCGGCCAGCAGGACTCCCACCCGGCCTGTCCTGGGTGAACCCCCTGGGCTGACCCGTGTGCCGGGGCTGCGCGGATCCAGCTGAGCCCGCCGGGAGTCCCAGCAGAGGCTGCCAGGGGTGATCCCACTGCTGTCTTCTCTCCGGGGGTACCGGAGCCAGCGGCGCTTGCATTCAAGCCGGCCTTTATTTCCCGCTATTCGGGGGGTGTTTGTGGATTTCCGAGTCCTTCCTCAGCCTTTCCCTCGCCCCTTTCCTCACCTCAGTATTCCTTTTGTTTACGAGGAAGCGGGATCAGAGCACAAGCCGCAGGGCCGACTGCCGCGGGGGGATGCCGGGCAGGAGGGAGAACGCATCCCGCACCACTCCCGGCCTTGCCTCGGGCTCGGCGCGTCGCGCCGGGGCGATTCACTTGTCGCCGAGGGGTGAGCACCGCGGCTGCCAGCGGAAAGCGCCCATCGACGCGCCTTCCCGCGGACACGCGACGGGGACGGGAGGTACGGAACCGCCGTGCCGGGGACAGGGACATCTGCCCCGGCGACCGCGACCCGCACCGTGCCTGCCGAAGGGGATGCGGCTGCCCACGGAACGGGGGACGGGGGTGCGTGTGCGAACTCTCGGGAGCTCCCCGGCCGTTCCCCGCGCACGCCGGGAGTGGCGGCGGTAGCTCCGACAGGTTGCCTGCGGTACAACTGAGAGCGCCGGGGAAAAGCAGCGCGACCCACCCGCCCCGGCGGGGCTCCGCGGCCGGACCCGCGTACCTGCAGGACGTTAGCGTGGCGCAGCCGCTGCAGCAGGATCATTTCTTTGACGATCTTGTAGGAGGCTAGGCGGTAGCAGTCCCCCAGGGCGGAGAACTGCCGCACGCAGTGGGCGATGTCGTGCCCGCCGAAGTCCACCGCCTTCAGGGCCACGGCCAGCGTGCGGTTGAGGACCGCCTTGTAGACCGCCTTGGTGTAGCCCGAGCCCAGGTACTGCACGCCGCTGACATCGCGGATGTCGCGGCAGCCCAGCAGCGGCGGCTCCAGGGAGAGTTCGGCCGAGGCGCCGGCCCACGGCCCCGCCGCCGCTCGCCCGGTGCTGCCGGTAGCGCAGCACCTCCTCGTAGCGCTCGCGGATCTGCCGCGCCAGGGCGGCCTGGCCGCCGCCGATCTCCTCCTCCGGCGGGTAGAGGGGGGCGCCGGGCGGGGAGGGGGGCAGCTCGTCGCGGGGCGGCGGCGGGTGCTCGGAGCCGGGGATGAACAGGAGGTTGAGCAGGGTGCCCAGGAGGAAGGCGAGGCAGCAGCCGGCCGCCACCGCTGTCTTCCTGCGCCTCATCGCCACTTCGCTGACGGCTTGTCCAGCCTTTCGGGCTTCTCTCCTCTCGCCCCTTCCCCGGGAACCAGCTCCGAGGCTTTTTTTTTTTCTCCTTTTTTTCTCCCCCTTTTTTTTCCCCCTCCCGGCTATGCCGGCGGCAAAACGGCCCCGGGCGCTCAGCCGGAGCTCAGCCCCTTACGACGCGCCCGCATGACACTTGCCTCCCTGCTTTTAAGGCTCTGAAGCACTTATTATTAGCGGGACACGGGGCGGGCGGGGGGATCCCCGTCCCGCTGCCCCCGCCGACGCGCGCTGATTGACAGCCCGGCCCTTCCCGCGGCCCGGCCGAGCAGCAGGGGGGCCTGGGAAACGTAGTCCCCCGCAGAAGCCCCGCCGGCTGCCGGCGAGCCCGGGAGCCAGGACTACATCTCCCAGGCTCGGCCGAGACCCCGGCGGGGAAGGCGCGGAGAGGGGCGGGACCGGCGGGCGGACCCCCCCGACGGGCGCTACCGGGCAGGGCGGGCCCTGGGCGCTGCCGCCGGGCGGGGAGGGAGCTGGGTGACTGTGGCTCTTCCCACGCGTGGCCGCGCAGCCCGGGGAAGTCGCGCCGGCAGCGGTTTGGGCGGGATACCCTTATCCCCCTCCCCGGCAGCCAAGGAGTTTGGGGGGTGTGTTGTACGAGCATCCACGTACCACCACAGACCCACACAAAGGAGAGGGGTTAGATGTCTTTTCCACGCCAAAATAAAGCGAAAGGAGGCGGCTGCAACCCCGAGCTGTGGGTTCGTCATTCGGAGTGAAAATTGCAGCGGTCGCGCCCCCTCCAGCCGCGGCACAGCGCGGATGAGAGCAGAGAGGGGATGGGGCTGCGTGTCACCCACGGGAAAGAACAGCCACAAATCACGGGCTCGGCAGGGGGTAGCCCCTGCCCCGTTGGAAATGTGAATTGCAGGGGTAAGCGCTAATGACATGGTTATCCATCAAGCCCACATTACGATGCTGTTAGCAACTAATTAACAAATACAATCAGCCCGCGAAACTTCCACAAAGGAGAGACCATCAACAAGAGAAAAACCGTAAAGAGTCAGGCGAGGCAAAGTTCACCACAATAGAAGTGGGAAATCATTTCCAATAAGGGAAAGGGACGAGACATTTCGGTAATACACATCGGATAGACTGTAGGGAAAAAAAAAAAAAAAAAAAAAAACAACAACAAAAAAAAAAAAAAAATCCCAAAACAGCAGCCACGGTTCCCGGGAACTACCGATCAGTGATAGTCAGCCTTTCCTCCAGCACTGACAAAAAACGCAGCTCGGGGTAACTCAGCCCTCAGACTCCGCCCGTCCGCTGCCGGCACCCAGACCCGCGGGGAAGTGCCCGGGGACCGGAGGCAGCGGCGAGACCGGGAGGAGGCAGCCTCGGCAGGGGATATGGAGACCGACCGTCCCTCCCAGCAGCCTCGGAGCCTTTCTGTCGCCGCTTCCCGAGAGCCCTCCGCAGGCACCGGGAGCGCGGCCCGGCACACGGGGCGGGCAGAGGCTCGGACTGCGGCCGGACCAGGCGCCCCATGCCCGAGAGTCTCCCGAGCCTGGCACCAACCACCGCAGAAAAGTGACGGCAGGGAGCGTAATCACCAATTAAAATAAAAATAACAATTGTAGGAAGGGGAGGCTGTCTGCCGCCGAAGGGACAGCAGGCTCCCGGGCGCTCAGCCCAGCCTCCGCGGGCGCGCCGCTCCCGCATCCCGCTGCGCGCTGCCCCGCGGTACTTGCTCCGCCCGCCGGGGCGGTGCCACCTGCCTCCCCGCGTGTGAGGACCAGGGCTCGGAGGGAAGCTTTTATGGATGGGGTGGGTTTTTGGGTTGGTTGGGGGTTAGGGTCTTCTTTTGTTTATTTTTGGGGGTTGGGATTTTTTTGCTTTCATTCATCGTTTCTGTTCTTACCTATCGGGAGCAGCGTTTTACCCTCCAGAGGCAGCCAATTCCCGCTGCGATAAATGGGATTTTCACGGGTGGAGAGGACGGATAGCAGGCCGTTTTTATGGGTTTCTTTCCAAAGTGAAGGCGTTCTAACGGCAGGAAATGAATTTCCAAAGATGTTGTGACACCTGCAGCCCTCCCTGTTTTGAGCGGGACCCCCCCCCCCCCCCCCCCCCCCGGGGGGGGGGGGGGGGCCCCCCCCCCCCCCCCAGCCCCCGCAGGCGACGGGAGGTTCAGGTTGCCTTCCCGCGGTAGGTGCGGGAAATCTGAAGGCACCGGACCTCCCCCGCTACCGAGCCCTTCCTCCGCCGGCCCCTGGCAGGGCAGAGGGCTCCTGGTGAGACTCGGTGCATTATTACCCAGGCGATCAGCCCATACCCAGCGCTGCAGGCCAAGCCAGCTCTCAGGGGCCAGCGATGCGCTCTTCCCTCTGCCCGCCGTCCTGCGCGTCCTCCGGGGAAATCACGGCGATTTGTCCGTGCCTTTGAAACATGCACGCTCGGCTGGATTTACGGCTTTGTTGATACGAGCCAACACTTTTTATTATTGCACAGATAAGAGTCAGAATATAGCCGCGATCAGTCGGAGCGGTTGTGCAAGCCCATAGAGGCGGCGGCCCTGGGATGGTTACGAGCCAGTGGTGTGAGCTCAGCGGAATATTGTTTACGGGCCAGACCGGGGGTGACCCGAGGCCAGCGGGCTCATGGAGCTAGGAGCCAGCTTCTCCGAGAGGCCGTGTCCGCCACGAGAGCGGGGTGTAGCCTTGGGGATGCTGCATCCCCGCGGCGACAGCTGAAGGCCCCGGCAGGGCCAGCGCGGAGAGAAGAGAGATCTTGCTTTACTGTTCACCTCGCACGGTACCCGCTGCCCCGCGGGTTTGGAGGAGCTGCACATCTCCCCGAGGCGGGGGCAGTGCCCGCATTTCTTGCATGGAGGAATAGGGTCCGCAGCGACACGGGGGTTCTCCCGTGAGCATCCCCGGGCGCCCCGGAGGTTGTGCACCCGGCGTGTTTGTGCAGTTTACAGGAACACAACCGGACTGCAAAACAGATGCTCCGTAACAGCGGGTCACCTGTTTTTCACATCATGCTCGGTCTCAAAGCCGGTTTTCTTCATTATATCCTTCCCTACAGATACCATGAAATACATCACTCATTTAGATATGGGAGCCGGCCTCTGGAGGACGACTTGCACGGAGCACTTTGATGTTGAGAGACAGATTTCAAAAGATAGAAAGCTCCTTCGATGTTTCTAATTACCCCGCGCCCGGGGCCTGCCACTGATTAGGGCGGCGGTGCCGGGGGTGATGCCGAGGCGGGCGGCCCGCGGGGGCACGTCCCGGCTCGGCCCGGCTCGGCCCGGCTGCGCGGGGAGGGGCGATCCTCCTCCTCCGTCCGCCGGCCAGGGAGAGCGACACGGGTGCATCAGCAGAGCTCCGCTAAAGCCAAGAGCGAGCCGCGGCCACAGCCCGTGCCGGCGTGAGACGGGGCAGCAGCCTTTGCTGCATGCCCAGCGCCTCCCCGCCGCCGGAGGAAGTTTGGGAGCAGGCGGGATCTGTTCCCGCAGCCGAGGCCCTTTTGCAAGAGACTGCGCTGAAAGCATTACAGCCCTTACTAACACTTCTGCTCACATGCGAGCCTTTTATCTCGGCTGTGCTGTTGGAAAAGCTGAATCACCGCGGAGAAAGTGAGGACTGAAGGGTATTTTTTCATATGCAACAAGCTGCTCTTTATTTAATCCTCACAGCCCCTATTTCTATCAATATTCCTAGAGCTGAGAGATCAAACGCGGAAAAATTAAAACCATGCTACCATACTAAATAAGATTAAGATCATGGCAATACATTGGCTGCTCCTTGGGGAAATAATTTTGTTGCTGCAGGAGTCATGGCCATCCTGCAGGCAAAGCTTGTGTTTCAGGAATGGCTGATGGGAAAGACAGTTGGGAGTTGCCTCCAAACCCAACCAGGATCCACCTCAAATGCCCATGCTCCTGTGCCCTTCTGCTCCCAGCCCAGTTCCTTGGGCATTACTTCTCTATGGAGTCAAAGAAATTTGCTAAGCTGAGCCCCATTATCCCTGTTTTGCTCTCACCAGCAGGCATCTTCAAGTGAGTCCCACTATTGGTCTCAAGGGATTTTGACTCCAGGCCCCAAAAAAAGAAGACCCACATTTTCAAGCATAGGTAGCTTCCACAAAAAACACAAATGGAAGCTTGCAGCTGGAATAATTGAGTTTCTGCTGAGGAAGCTTGTTCTTTCAGAACTGTCCCGTGCTCACATGATTCCTCTTTGACACTTAAGGAATTAATTCTATTTTAAATTTTAGATTACATCATAACCTTTTGAATTCCTGGCCATCTATTCTGGCTGCTTATGTGGAAGAAGAGTTTCTTGTAAAGTCCATCCTCAGACATGAGGCCAGAAGCCTCTTGAAAACAGAGTCTATGGACTGTGTGCCTTTCCACTGAGGGGTCTTCCATGGCCAACCTCTCCTTCATTCCCTGCTTTGCCAAGGACTTGTCAGCTTTCAGGGAAGGGTGGAAAGCCTCTCTTTCCTCAGGGATGTGGGGCCAGCAGTGCACCCTTGCATATGTACATTTTGTAGCCTTCTTTAAGTTTTCATACAATCTCTATAGTGTTTTACAGGATCTTTTTTTCTGATGTTCTTTCTTTTCTCTGAGGAAACATACTCCCTTGATATTTGAAGCAAGCTGAGATGCAGCCAATTGTATTAGTTCTGTCTGGAGCAAAAATGCATAATGAAACACTGGACGTGTGGTATGAGTCCAAAATAAATGGTCACTAGCAGAGCCAGCAAAAACCTACGAGCTCAGATAGCCTGTGAAAAAAGAAAAGCTTGAATTTTACCTGCAGTGCTCTGCATTTTTCCAAAGGGGAAAAATGTACTTTGGAGTTTAGAGAGCTTGGGAAGAGACGCTGGGGTACTGAGCCTTTTTCATTACATTTGTGAATTGTGATGATTCTTGCATTTTTCATGAATACAGCATGTGTAAGTGGGAGAAAGTGTTTTATCTCCTAACCTGTTATTCTCAAAGCACAGCAGTTCGGGTTTTATGTGCCAGATGTCTGTGTGTCCTGACTCTTCAGGCGGTTGGAATTAAAGCTTCCCTGTATCAGAGAGGTGTTATAAGGATAACTCCGTTAATGTATGTGGAAATCTGGTACTGAAGCGATAAAGACCCTGTAAATATTTACACAGACAGACGAGCTCATGGAAATTTTACATTATTAGCTTAACTCCATTACAAGGAAGTAGTTGAGAAAGTCAGCAGTATATTACATTCACTTTTTTTTTTTTTTTAATTAAACATTGACAACACATCTGGTGCTGCTTCAAGCCACTAGATTTAGAGGGTCACTCTTTTAAATATTTTACAATCTGCGGGGAAATATCAAGTCTCAGGCAAAAGAGAAAAAGAAACATAGCTGCTATAAGAATAAATCTTGCCAGTCAGACCTTTTACACTTTTAAGAGTTAATAAAATAGTGAGTAAAGAACAACCAGAGAAAATAATTTATTTGGACATTCAAAAGCCTTTTGATAAACACCCATGCAAGAAACTGTTAAGGAAACTTGGTAACCACAAAGTGAGAGGTAAAGTCCTGTCATGGATTAAAATCTGGTTATAAATGGGTGTGGAATAAATGGCCAATTCTAGTAGGGAAAGAGATTAATAATGAGGTGCCCTAGAGAGTGAGACTCAGACCAATATTGTTTAATGCTTTATTAATAACCTGGGGGTGAATAGTGAAGTGGCAAAAGTTGATGTCAATAGAAAAACACTTAGCTTAGGTCAGGAGCAAATCCAGAAGAATTTAATAAAATGGCAGGACCATATGCAGAAGTATGAGGGCAGCTTGGGAAGTGCCTTCAAAACCTACAGCAGCTGTCTTGCTCCTTCTGGCACATGGGAGTGTTCTCAACAAAGCTGGGGATAGGTAGTCAGAGGACGGGCAGGCGTTTCCAAGCATATCAAGTACTCTTTGACTATGTTCGGTTACTCTTTTCAGCTCCCCTAGTTAGTTCTGCCAGGAGGAAAGAGTGAGCTCCCACATGGCCCCTCTACCAGTCTCTGAGTAGTATCTCCAAAAGCTCCTCCAGTAATTGTTTAAAAAAAACCATTGTGAGTTTCCATGGCTGATCGTTTCCTAAGGACATGACAAAAACTCTGGCATCACCTCTCACAGGCATTTTAAAAATTATGTGTTCAGTCTGACTGGAATGACATGGTAACAAACCTAAAGTCCACTTAATCTGAGGATGTAAGCTCCTGAGTGGTGCCTGGCACCTGGAAAAACAAAACCTGCCAGCACAGCTGGGGTGCAAATATCTATGTGAACATAGTGGTCTCTTTATCTGGTGCATAAAATAAGGGTAAAGACACAAGCAGCTACCTGGACAACTGTGAGAATTGTTTAGAAGAGTTGTTTACTCTGCGGCTGCTTCTTCCCACTGATTTCTGTGTGGCTGTGTCTTAACTGAGCTGTGCTGATGTGAAATGTAGCACCCTGTGCAGGCAGAGGCCTGGGCTCACACTGCAAGGTCTGTGTTTGAGCCTGCTACGCTCCTCCTGGAGCTCTGCATGGCGATCCAGGGCACCTTCTGTCACCTCAGTGCTGCCAGTCCTCAGTCCCAACCCTTCTGTCTCCACAGTGCCACCCAAACACAGCGCAGGCTTTTGAAGGTAATGGCATTCATGGAAGTTCAAACGGCTGCTTTTCACAGGGATTTAGTATTGTTTTGTTTTTACCCAGTGGGTCATTTCCAAGGATACTATTCTGGAAAAGAAAGCAACTCATAAAGAAAGATTTTTAAAAATCCTCTCGATATGGCTTGTAAAGTATTTTGAAGTACCAGCAACAAAAGAAATTATTTTTAAATCCCCTCTTTCATTTGATGATTTATATTACATTAGAACTGCCTTATGTCCCCAGTGTTGGAACCCCAGAGGAGTAGGTGGGGCTCAATACTCAAGAGGAACTGGAAGGCATCACACCCCAGGTGCGAAGTCCGCGTGCACACGGGAAATGACATACCTCTGATCCTGCAGCACCTAGGAGTCACCCCAAGGCTCTCCCTTCTCAGTGAATTACACTGCCTTGCCTTGTCCCCACGTTTATAGTTCAAACAAGTTCTCCGTGGCTTGTAGGCACTCTTGGGATTCTTGCTTTTACTTCTTTCTTTTCATAGTCTGAAATGGAAAACCACACACATGCACATGACATCTGGTCAGCCTAATAAACAATAACCTAATACTTTAATGCAGGGGGTGGGCTCCCAGTGTGAATGGGCTTCGTTTGTGAAGCTTTATGAATGGACATCAAATGAGGACTTGCTCAGAAGTGAAGAAACACCTTCAGAACCACTGGTCTAATCACTCAGCATGTGGAACCAGGAGTTCTTCTGAGGATCACACTGGACAGGAGCAATTTTAGAGGCCAGGGATGGGTGCTGTGCGTGCTCCTAAGCCTCTAGCTCCCAAGCCACAATTTTCTGTGGCCATGGCTCACATAGTTGTTATGGGAGGGAAAATGTTCAGGCAACATCATGGTAATGTTTGCAGTAATTATGATACTACACAAGCATAGTGTGCAGTCATGCAAATGTGAAGGTCACTAAGTGTCTTGGAATTTATGGCTTAAAATTGGTACATTCCACAATTAGCACCATCACTTTTCTCCATACAAAGATAAGCTTTGGGAGCTTGTTCTGAGAATCGGAATTCTAGGCAACCTGTGGCCCTGAGCAGCTGCAGAATTAAAGAAAGAAAGACTACAACTCAAGTATGTGACTTCAAACCACTGAGGCAGAGCCCTAGCATTCCTTGGAAGTGGCTGCCCTCTGCCTGCCTGACTGCTCTGAAGTGGGGGAAGGTCTGGCTGCCTCCACAGTGTCTTTACCACTCATCTCTTCAAGCTCTGCTTGAGGTCTTGTCTTTCCCATCTTCACCTCCGAGCCTGCTTCTCCCAGCACACTACGTTTTTCCTTGATGAAGCCCCTCCAGTCATCCCTTTGGATCATTCCTGCTGTCAGAGAGAAAATGGCAGTTTCTCAGCCTCCTCCTCCTCCTCTGCTCCTTTGCAGACTGCAATGACTGCATGCAGTGACCGAGCCACTTCTAGTGGGGCAGTGCTGGTTCCTCTCCTCCTTGCTCCCAGAACAATAAGAAAAGGCTGGCATTTTGTAAATCCAGGCATAATTAATCACCACCAGTGTTTTTATTTTAATTCATCTGTTTACATAGCATCGAAGAAGTTTAGGAACTGTGAGCTTTTATGCATGATTGTAGAAGATACAGAAGATACAGATGCAGACATTTTGCCAGGTCATAAAATCCTTTGCAGCAGTAGCAGTTTTTTAGGGGGCTTAAACAATTTTGGATAGAAATCAGCACAGAAATAAAAGGGTCAGACTGGAGAGGTACAGAAGGAGGTTGTCTGAATCTTAGTTGTTCCAGCAGCACAGAACAATGGAAAGGAGCAGAAGCAGAGTATTTTGTACTCAGAAGATGATTTCTTGCTGTCTACCAGTTCACAAAGACATGGCAAAGAGGAAGGCCTAGATCTGTAGTTTATTCCTGTGCCTTTGGTATCTGCCTCCAAGGGTGCTGGCAGGCAGGATAATTGCAGTAGTGGTTTCTAGACATGGGAATACAGTACTTTCTGTGAGAGAAAGGAAAGATGTCAGGTCCCTTTACAGCCTTTCCTTTGAATAGACAAGATGTTTGAATTGTTTCTCAGAGTCACTTAAAAAAAAGGCATGTGAAAATGTCAGAGAATTTCCTCTTTCCCTTTCCCACCCAAATACAAAATCAAATAAAAGCAAACACATGGGACACAAATACAAGAGCAGCCCCCTCTGCACGTATTTGCTGTGATACACAGGCTGTTTCCAGATGTATGGATTAGATTTCATCCAACTACTGCTGAAAGCTCAGCCTAAGAGTATATATTGACCAAACTGGAAACTTCTGGGGAAGCTAAAGCACTCAGTGGTCAGGCTCCTGCCTTTGGATATGATATTGGTCACTGCATCTACTTTGTGACCCTTTTGCTGTCTCTTCATTCCAATTAGACCATTTTCAAGCCTGCTAATGTATAAATTTAAAGTCCCTGGTGTGTAACTAAAAATGATAAATAAATTATGTGGGGTTTTCCTACCTTTTTCCTGAATATTTTAAAATCAACTGTTGGCATAGTTTAGGGAACATATAGCCCTGTTAGCATTAGCAGTGAAGTACGCTCACATGAACACTTCATAATTGATAAAAACCAATTGCATCATGTTAAACAACCTCACAAACAGTTTGGAATTTTCATGCATCATGTGGATGAATATCCCACAAAACTGCTTTTACTAATTGAATATTTGTGTGTGTGGTTGGACCCCATATAGGAATTTCTCAGACTTAAGTATGCATTCAGTAATAGTTAGTATATGGGTAAAAGGGATCACATGTACAGACCTGATGCCTGAGGCTGTGATTATTACTGCCTAACTCAGTGCTTAGTATTTTTGGTCCTGATTCCAATCCTGGTGGTTAGGATTGTCCTGCAATCCAGGAAACCTACATATCTGAATCCCAGAGGGACCAGAGTTAGCCCTTGTCCCTCATTTCTTACTGGAGTACTCTGGTAGTTTCCCTCCACCATGAATACTCATCATGGGCCGACTATTAAAAATTATTACAGAAATTATTCTGTACTGGAGTACTTTTTATCAGCTGCTACATAAAAGCATTAGTCAATCCCTGATTCAGTATGTATGAAAGAAACAGACAAAAAGCACTCGCATTTCCAGCAGCTGGGGAAGGTTTAACAACACTGAAGGTGGCTTTAAAGTCCATTTTGCTGGTGTCAACTTTAGGGCAGTTAAGGCATGGACTCACAGATGGGGGGAGATGCCCAGTGGGTTTCTGCCTGGCCAGCTAAGCCCTGCATTGGCTGCAGAGTGAGGATGCTCACAGCTGCATGGCTCAGCACATGGCCGTGGGAACTGGAGCACCCTGCTGCCTTGGCTGGTGGGGACTGACCTGCCAATAAGGGTTGGGCACCCTGGGTCAAGGGTTAAAGAGATTTCTGAGGATTCTTCACATTATAGGTTGTTACTCGGGGAAAAATAAAACAACACACCCCCACACCAAACCCCCCAAAAATTTAAAAATTGTTAACATCCTCAAGTCTAGGTTAATTCTGGAGCCACCTCTGAATCTGGCAAAACCACACTGATCTCAACTGCTTTGACAGAAATGCTGGGAATTTTATGTTCTTTGAGCACCCCAATGGGTTGAAAATATTCCTGAGAGATTATTAGGCTCTCAGCTACTGCTCCAATTCACAGAAATTAAACCTTCCATCATCTGGTTTTTATATTTGGAAAATGTCAGCTATACTTCCTATCACATATATTGTTGCTTCAATGCACTGGGCCTTCTGTGAATTTCAAAACACATAACTCAGCTCTCAAGCATTTCTTTTGTAAATATTGATAATGGTTTCAAGTTCTTCATTAAATAACTTTTTAATGAGTTTGAGGACAAAGAACTATTTTTTCACAGTCTCACAAAGATAAGAATCATAACATATCTTTCTGTACCATGGAACACATGGTTCTCAATACCCCATGGTACAGCACAGGCTTTCCTCACTTTAAAAAAAGTTTACTTAAAGAAAAAAAGCGCCACAATTATGAGAAACAAAACCTAAGCAGGCCGTACTAAAAGGTCCAAAACTACATGCAAATGCTATGTGACAGCTTTGCAGGAAAGTGTGTGTTGACATTGGAGCAGCCTTAGAAAGCTCCATTTATTCCAACAGCAAGAAGAGTCACAAAATGCCACCATCACTGCTTAATATGTTCAATGTATAGACCTCTCCTTGCTCAGCATTATTTATTGCCTGTGCTTTTGCCAGAAAGGATCCCTGTGTATATGCTTAAGATCGAAGACAATAAAATATTATGATGAAGTTCACCAGGGGCATTTTCCAGGGGGAGGTTTTTTATCAGTTTACGGGCATGATCATAGTCCTGCAGGAGATCTCTTCTTTGGAGCTGGCTGTAAACAATTTACATGGTAAGGTAATAGGAAACCTTTAGGGTGCCTTGGAAAATATTAAGTTATAGGAGTTCTGACCTCTGTCTTCTAGATCTGGCCCAGAGGACTGATGTTTACTAGCAACTATGCAGCTCTCTAGGAAACTGCACACTGTCAGTGAAAGAAGGGTTATTTTTTTAATATATTTAAATTAAAAGTTGGACCGGGTAGCTGTATACTCAATCAAGTATGTTGTACAACTAATTTTCTCTATAAAAAGCCAAATGTTTACCTTTGAACTTAAAAATGTTGCCTTCAGGCAAATCGTGTTCCAGCCAGCTGTAGTTTAAATGCCTGGTGCAGGTTCTGTAGCTTGCTTCTTCATTCAACACTCAAAACCATTCATGTTTGCTAAGTGGAATTAAAAGCCAGCTAGGAACAGATTACTGGTCCCCTGATATTAGCCGTTCTTCTCACACATTCACTTAAAGACTTTCGGGTCTAATAACAACATTTTCCTGTGCTGGTCCTATTGACAGCGTGAAACCTTAATGAAGATCCACTTCAAATGTAAATACCTGGTTTTGCTTGCATGCTTATTCGAGGGAATTTGTATTGAATCACTTGGCTGTGACTGAAAACAGAGGTCAAGAGACAAACAAGAAAGTTTAGGTAATTTTAGATGCTGTTTTAGGCCCAGCCCATGGCTGGACATGTTGTCAAAGTTCTGCTTTCCCAGCAGAAACATCTCAGGCTCTCCAGTCTCCCCCTGATCAATTGTTCTTCTTAAAAATAGATTCAAAGACATGCATTGCCACTTGGGTTTATTTCTTTTTTTTTCCCCTGCAGTCAGAATGACAACAAAGCCACAGGATATCTGTATTGAACATGAAACCGAACAATAAGGACTGGGAGAGGAGCTGTTGTTGATTACCAGCTAGCAGGTTCTTATTTGCATCTATTATTTGTTGATGTTGAGATGTGCGTTAAGTGTTTAGGATGTGTTGGGGCACCAAGAGCATTCCAAGGGTATCTTTCCAGCCGTTTCCAGTTAAGAAGTCTGTATTACTGAGTTGTGAATCAGAAGAACCATTCAATCTTCCATCTTTGTCATTGTGCCAACACACAGGAAATGACCTCTTCCTAAAAGCTGAGCACCTGCAACTCTCATTAAGATTGGTCCAATGTCACCCATTGCTTTTCAGACTCCAAAAAGGGGCCTCTTACAATCTACCTGTTTCAAATTCCCTGAGGATTTATTGGCTCAGAACATAGATTACTTGTCTTGGTA
The DNA here is from genome assembly GCF_017590135.1 of Pyrgilauda ruficollis. Classification (NCBI taxonomy): domain Eukaryota; kingdom Metazoa; phylum Chordata; class Aves; order Passeriformes; family Passeridae; genus Pyrgilauda; species Pyrgilauda ruficollis. The sequence continues at coordinate 4,825,209 of NW_024525489.1, read as the reverse complement.
TCAGGGATTTCCTTTCTTTTGAATAGGAACATAAAAACACAAAGAAAGCCTAAACTCAAGTAACGTGAAAATATTGTGTTTGATTCCAACCCATATATTCAAAGTTACAGATGAATGCCTGACTTTAACTTGAAATGTGATGCCTTGAGTCTGCACATGATCTTGCTACATATAAAACGTTTGGAAGTCTTTGAAAAAACGGAAATATTCTTGGCTTTAGTTGCACTCTTATTATTATGCTTTCTTTAATGTATTTATAGTTGGCTCAATAGATCTTTAGGTATATCAAGCTTGGGTAGCAAGTTTCAGGACTCATGAAATCTGTGTTGTTCCTGGTTGTAGTGGCAGCACACAGTCATGCCTGTTGTGCACTTTACACACGTTGTGTCTTTAAGTGAAAGCATCCCCACACATAAATGGTATAGTCCAAAAGCTTGATCCAAATCTTCCTGAAATATACAGCATGGAAGTTTATTTCACTGATATGCAGGACTAAAAGTTTGAAACACTGAGCTCTCGTTTCTTAAGAATGAGCAGTAAATTACAGGCACCTGCAACTTTACACTGACCTGAAATTGCCCTACTTTTGCCCTTTTAAATTCAGACAAAGCAATAAAATTTAATGTATACATGCACTTACTGCATTAAAATTAATGGTTTCATTTCCAGACTGATTGCTGACCATGAGCTTAAATGAAATTAGTTCTCCTAAAGGATGACTAAGTACTCTTAGCAGTGAATACTGGTTTTTAGACATTGTTAAAATGTACCATAGAGGGCAATGAAAATTTCACGTTCAACATGCTCAAATGCCTTAGTGATCCCAGGGTTTTTTGATAGGTTCTGACAAGAAATAATCTCTGAGCTCCATTCAACAGCTCACTCAAGTCAGAGTTAAAAGGGAAAATACATCAGTCATCTTGAAAGGTTTAAATGTAATCCCTTCTAATGAATATTTTTTTTCCATTGCTGTATGCTCACTAATAATCCTATCAGAAGTCTTCTGCAAGAGAACCTGAGCAACTTCATACATGGCTTCTTTTAAAGAAGATATTGTACATTCATCAGGCATGTTCAGCAATGTTCTCCCAGGAATGACTTTTGTATTATGAGAGCAAAACTTTAAGCACATAATTAATCAGCAGTCAGAGCTAGATGAATGTGAATGGACATGAAGAGCTTGCAATCAGAACAAATTAACAGGCACATAGTTTGCACTTACAGTTCCATTCAGGCAGATACTGTGTGACTCCAGGAAGGATACAGTCCCTATCCCACAAGTATTGGAAGGAAACCCTTCACCATTCTGTGAAGTCATCTTCAAGGATTTTAAGCAATCCAAAAGCTAATGTTTTTACATGTACATACCATGTTTTACCCATATAGAGACTGATCAATGGTTCACTCTTCAATCAGTTGGCTTGAAAGGCATGGAATTGCTCCAAGGCTGGACTGTGAATCAAGAGGAATTACTGTGCTCTCAGACTATAGATGGGCAATGATGTCTGAACTAGGAGATGACTGGAAAACATGGTGTTAAATAACTTTGGACTGTGATTTCACTGGGACCTCAAAAGCTCTGAAGCCAAGGCTGGTTCCATGAAGGTTGTGTTCTCTCACAAGCTCTATTCAAAATCTGGCAAAGTATTATCTCCACAGCTGGTCATGGCGGGCAGCTAAAGGATGATGGCAATGTTTTTGTGGGGGACTGTTTCACTTGCAGCACTTTCTAGTACAGTAATCTTTGCTCAGTGTTGCAGTCGTTACATGTGCTTTTAGCAGAGGAGCAAAGTTGTGAAGTGTGAGTTGTGTATCTGACTTTGGAGATATATCCAGGATACAGGGGCTCTCTGTGAGTATCTTCTGCCTAACTTGTTGACAGGCATACCTGCAGACTACATACTTAGTAATCAACATCCAGCAGCTTTTGCAATCTTAGCTATCAACATCTGGAAAGCTGTCAGAACCAAGCTTGGGATTTGGATTACAGTTTTTTTTCACAAGGTGTACAACTGTCCTGGCAAATAAAGCCCTTAAGCCCCATAAGGAGCTTTAAAGTATGCAATTACTTTAAAGGAAGACCACTTAAAGGACACTGAAAGCCTCACAAAGTTTTATAGCTTTTGTGGCAAGACCTTCTGACTCTTAACTGCCAAACTCAATCCAATGATAACCATTTGTCTTCTGAGGGAAAAAATGCCCTGATTTTTAATCCTACACACAGTTCAGCAGCTGGGGATCTATGGGTGGAATAGTACTGGTATTTCTTTAGTTCCTTCTATTAGGTACCTGTCAGGGGAAAAAAAAAAAAAGAGTTGTGTAGGTAGCCCAACATTCCCCTTCTTTTCTCCCTGAATATGAGCTCTGTATGGCTGCCAGGGAACAGAAACATCTTTATGTTATAGTGCAGCAATGGACCAAAGGACATATACCTGAAGCTAATCACCATATGTGAGAAAGGCAGCCTGGTGTCTAGGAACCAGAAGGAAGAAGCCCTTTTGTAAGATGTTTTCTCATGGAAAAGATTTTGAACAATGCTGTTGAGCAGCTAATGTCATATTTACTTTCCTGGTTTTGTTTTAACACAGACTATCTCATGTAAAAGGAGACTCCAACACACTCACCTGGCACTTCTTGCCTGAGGCAATGAACCTAGCAATTTCATCTATCAGTTACACCAAACCACAGCACGCTTAGGTTGCTATTGTCTCTCAGGCTGCAGAATAACTCAGGGCAATGGAACAGTTACTGGCACTGTAAATGTTTTCAGACACTGAAGCTAGTAATATGCAACCTTATTTGAATTAAATTACCTCTTTAAGAGAGTCTGAAACCGGGTGACTTCATATAATTCATAATGTTTAAGAAGGCAGTTTAGTGTGGCAAGTTAAAACCCATTAAATTGCCCTGTAGTTTTCTTGGCTGTGGTTGTTTTCCTTAAGTGAAAGTAATTAAACATAAATATTTACTAATATCCCAGGCTGTGAAACTCTATATCAAGAGGAACAAGGAGAATCAACCCAGTGCTGGCTTCCTGCATTAATACCCCACACTGGCTGAAACATTCTTGCTGGCTTTTGCACAAACAGGGCTGGCTGATGTGGAGCTCTGATGGGGAAATGGAAGCTCAGCAGTTGAATTCATTTAAACAAGAGGAGGAAACCACTGCTTGGATATGATTGCTTTTTTATATGCGGGATTCTTGCAATGGGCAGTAAGACAGCTCAAGTAAATTGGCATTTTCCCTGCTGATCCTGGACAAAGACCTGCTCCAAAAATCTTCTGTCAGCGGAAAAAACTCCACCGAGTTGCATCAAGGCAGCATATTTGTAAGGTCTGTGAATGAGCACAGATGAGCCCAGCCACTGAGGCAGCGATTCCTTTCCCTGCCCCAGCCACCCCACCTCACTGCTGCTCTCCCCACCGGCATGAGCACTGGTGGGGCCATACAGAGAACCAACACTGGCAAATAGCAACCAGGGCTGGTGGCCCCAGCTTAGCCTAAAGTTTCTGCAAGTCAAAAGCTCCTTTTTGCCAGGCCACTGTAAAGCTGGTGAGATGACAGACCAGGAGAGGCAGCAAATTCTTGTTAGTCTGGATAATACAAACTCCCAATGTATATGTTCCTGGGGGCCTTTCAGGACACCAGCAAATGGGTCCAGACTGGCCCAGTGAACATCTCCGGGTTAATATTCCATCTGAGAGCCCTTCAGACCTGATTTTTCAGAGACAGGCATAGAGGATTCAGCCTTGAAAAGCGCCCTGTACTCTCTCTTTATACCCCATCTGAAACTAAAGGCCTCTTGCAACTTTTTAGAACTTTGTAACACAATTAAGCAGGCTGAAATTAGTTCCATTGATTATTGAAAGTTGATCTGTGGACAGATTTTTGCCCTTTCTGCACAGACTGGGTCCACTTCATGCTTATGCAATGACATCTCTTCACCACCATCTGATAAAAGAATTTTCATAAAAGACCCAAGACCTCCTGCACTGTCAGAAAAGTATGGACCTGCTTACCTTGAAGAAGATATCAATTGCTGACCCAGGGGCACTGCTATCAAAGTGAGGTACCATGCACTGGGCAAAAGAGCAACAAACCCCTAAAGTGGATGGTGGTTAGAGTCAGCCTTATGCGCCGTCCTCCACCCTCTCTGTCCGTGCTGCCTTCTCTGGCATGCGCATGGCTGGACGCGAGAGCAGCCGGTGCCTCGCAGCATCAGGCTGGACCAGCACAGCCTTGGCAGGGCAGGGGGGGCAGGAGGTCTTCCCAGCCCTGAGGGTGGGTACTGACCCTTCTGGCCCCAACACACCACTTCCATCACACAATTTGCGCTGAGACACCGCAGGACCATAGTGGCACCCGTTAACTAAGGGCCAGTCAAGCAAGACTATTAAAAATACCCTGGAGCCTAAAACCCAAGCTGCCCAGGTGTCAGGCAGAAGAAAGCTTGAATTACATGACTGGGGAAGTTTATTAGCACACCCTTAGACTGAGCATTTATCCAGAGAACTTGTTGCTTCATGTTTAACACTGGGGATATGGCTGTGCCTTTTAAGGTGAGTGAGGAAGATGGAGTTGTTGCATTTGTGTTTGCCATCCACATCCACCCAGAAGGGACCTGTGGAAGGTTTGCTTGGCAGGGTGTTCCTCTTCTCAGGCAGAGAAGAGGATTAGACCAAGGATTATTAATTTGTGGAGTGACGTTTTTTTGTCCTGTGAGTAACAGCCCTGTAAACTATCTCCCCTGCCCAGCAAGCAGATGTCCCATGAAGAGTGACGCAGCACTCTTTTACTCCTCCCTGCTGACCTCTCAGAAGACACACTATGAGGGTTCAGGTCACCCCAGAACCAGTGCTTCTTTACATCCCCTGCCAAGCAGGGTGGCAGTTCTCACAAAGCATGCTCTTAAGGCACATGATGTATTTCAGTCATGGTTAAGTCCAAAACCTTCTGCCAAGAACAAGCTTGTTAAAAGCTGCTTTAGTCAAAAAGATGGAATACTAAGCTGCCTGCCTTTACAAGACAATTTCTCATAGAAGCTGAAATTCAGACATTTTCCTTTGGAAGAAGCTGGCTGGATCATTTCAGTCTTTTGGGGGGTATAAGGCCCAAAGAAACTGCCAAAACAATTTTAAAAAATGAGTTCTATACGTGGCTGGGAAGCAATCTGTATGTTCTGCTGGAAGAGGCTGCCCCACACGTGCCGGGTGCCTGCAGATCCAAGCCATCCTCCTCCTTGTGCTGGAGTGCTGTGGCCTTGGCTGCTGATGGGCAGAGCACCATTGAACATGGGGCTCCTGTGCTCCTTGGCAGCACTGGAGCAGTGGGCTGATTTTTCTGCTAAAAAGGGCCAATGGTAAAAGGGAATAGTTCACATTTGCTAAGGCTATCGGGTATATAGAAAGAAAATCAGTTAAACTGTATTTTTTGAAAAAAAAAAAATGCCCTTACCTAATTTATAAATCATTCAGCTAGACCATCCTCCAGCCATATTACCCTAGGCTGAATTTTTGTCACCAAATCAGTAGCATTTGATCAAACAAACACATGCAAGTTTGACATGCAAGTCAAACTGCAAAAATAATTCAGGTCCAAAAATGGTAGTTCAGTAGATAGCATGTTTCTATCCAAGTAAGTACAACTAAATAAATATCAAGAGCAGGTTTAGTGTTTTTATTTGAAGTCTGGAAGGCAGCTTTCAATAGTCTGAGAACACAGTCTTCTCCTTTTAGCCTTTGGTACACAAAGAACTCCTGGAGTCCCAGATGCTTCACGGAACCATGGAATTGTTAAGGTTGGAAAAGACCTCTAAGACTGAGTCCAACCATTAATCCAGCCCTGCTAAGTCCACCACTAAACCATGGCCCTAAGTGCAGCATCTACACATCTTTTACATCCCTCCAGAGATGGTGACTCCACCACTTCCCTGGAGAGGTTGTTCCAATCATTGAAAACCCATTTGGTGAAGAAAATTTCCCTAATATCCAGCTTAAGCCTCTGTGGCACAACTTGGGGCCATCTCCTCTTGTTCTATGACTTGTTACCTGGGAGAGGAGTCTGACCCCATCTCTCTACAGCAAGGTGTGGTATTGCTGAGCCAGTTCTGGCTGGCTGCATGCTGGCAGCCCTGAGAGCATTGCCATGGCAGTGCTGGACAGAACAGAGATAAAATCTCTGCTAGGTCTGGGAAAACATTCATGATTTTATGTTGCAGGCAAATCTGTTTCCCAGTGCAACCTAACAGAAGGTGAACTGTTTTTTTGGTTTTTTTTTTCTCATTTTCTTATCCAAAGGGTCTAACAAACCCTCAGTAGATGTTGTAGCAAATGTGATAATTTCTTTGCCTTCAGGGATTCTTCTACAAATTTATCCTTTTACTCTAATTGCTGTGGATATTACAGTCCACAGTGTAATTAAACCAAGCAAATCAAGGAGAAAGCTGAAAAGGATAAAAGTTTTTTCCATTGCATTTAATTGGGAGTTTCCCCACAACCTGTGTGGCAGTAATTGGCTTAAAGTCTTATTTGTACAGTAATGCTTGATTTACTTGCTTCTCCCTTCTTCCTTTCTCTTCCCATGGTGGCACATTATTGTTTCAAGCCACTGATCTTTGCTGTGGTCTCTTGTTTCCCACAACTTGCATTGCTGGGATGTTTACTTCCTGGATTTAATTCTAATTTAGCCACTACACTAATCCTTAAATAAATCTTTTTCAGTTCAACTCTTTCCCTTAGCCCTATACACCAATGTTTACACTAATTTAAATAGGCAGGATATTAGATTAAAGTTAATTGAGGGAGTCAACACACTAATCCAGTTTCTACAGGTTTGCACCCCTGAAGAAAATATTAAGAGCAGCCGTATAAATTTCCATTTCTCATAGAGCAAGGGAGAATATATTTGGAGGGGAACCCACTATTAGGTTTTAGAAACCCAAGTCTTTTGTATCGTAAGTTTTGTCAAATAGTCAAACATAATGTAAGACAACACAGGCAGTTAAGCTGAATTCTCTTGCTTTCCCATTCCAAGACCCAGGAAAGCTGTCTGAACATAGCTGGAGAAACTACAGGTTTCCATGAGAGCAAAACACAACATATTATCCAAGTTTAACAATCCATACAGTACTTCCAAACAGTACAACTACAATTAAAAAAAAAAAAAATCATTCTCAACCACTTGAGTTAAATGCTTTGAATGCCTTTTTTTTTTTTTTTTAAAGAGACAAGACTGAATTTTTAAAACAGCTAAGTAAATCTAGTAGTTCGATTTCCAGCTCCCAAGTTATTCAGACTTTTGGTATAAATTTTCACCTGTGATCATGCACACAATTCAAAGTATATAATAATTTTTCTAAAAGCTGATACAGTGATATCTAAGCAATAAAAACATAATCAGATTAATATAGAGGAAAAAAACTAAAACAACATCACCACCCAAATATTTGAAAAAATTATGTTCCACAGACTTTTTTTTTTTGTCTGAAGATTACCTGTGCTCTGTGTGGGCTGCAAGTTCTAGCTATTTTGTTGCATTGTGAATGCACAAAATGCTATGAGAGGGATATGGATGATGGTGGCTATTTTTTTTATGATGTAACACTGGCATTGAAATAGCAGCTTCCAGTAATAATTTAATTGTGTTCTGTATTGTGCAGATGCATAAGGATAACTGCAGCTGTGTATTTAATTTCTGCTTTCAAGAGTTAGAAAGAAACTTAGCAACAGAGAGGGAACACATAAAATACAATACCTGTGAAATGTCTCTTTTTGAAAAATGAAAATCCACTTTCGACTACAACAGCCTGGAGTTCCCAGAGCTGAAAGCCACATGGAGTCACAGCCCTTTCCTTTCAAACTGCTACCACCTACCTTTCTTTCATGTCTCCCTGTAACGAGTTTGATGCTGACTTACACCAATTAATAATGTGACCCAGAGTGAAAGTCAGCAGTCAATGTCAGGAAATCAAATTCTGAACTCCTACCAATGGCTTGCCCATAGCCCAGGCACATATTTATGTAATAAATCCACTCACTGTACTACGTCGAATCCCGTTAAACCCTGAATGCTCTGGGGCAGAAGTTGTAGCCTTTCCCTGCCAGGTAGGTGTTTACGAGCCTGGTAGCACCAGAAGCGTTTCTGGAGCCCACAAACATAATTTAGCTGCAGTAATGTGAAATTACTGAGCCTGTCTCGTGCCGACATGTGTTACACGCAATTGTAAAAAAGAAAAAAAGTTTAACAGCTTAGCCACAAAGGAATGTTTATATCTGATTACACTAACTGCTAATTTAATGGTAGTTAATCAGTGGCATGTAATACAAGCCAAGCAGCCCAATGGATTTATTGATGAATGGCATTTAAAGTTGTTGCTGGAAAACCAGTGCGGCAGTTGGATTATACAGGCAGGCTCAGAGCCCTATCCAGCAGCAGTGCCTTTGCTAAAGGCAAACTTCTGCTTCAGCCTATGGTGCTTCAAACCTTGAGCTACCCCAAACTTCCCTGAGCAGCAGAGCAGCAAGAAAGCTCATGCCCATTCCTGCACAGCACAGAGGAGATCCCCTGGGGTCATTACCAGTAAGTGCCACACTGCTGAGCTCTGAATTTTAGTGAAAAGCAGGCACCCTCCACAAGCCTGTGTGCTGCTCCTGCCTACCTTCCACCACTGGAACAAACAGTACCAGGGTTACAATTTGAAGCTTAAACACTGGGGTGGGATTTTTATTCTGTACTCCACATGGCTATAGGGTCTATGAGCTACAAGGGGCACACCTCTACCCTTCTGATGGCAGCAGAGACTGAGAGATGGATGCAGCCCCAGTGCAAATGCAGCTTTGGCAGCTAAACAGCATCACCTCCCTGCCGATTCCTGGGCTGATGGGGTTCAGTTAGGGGCATGATAAAGAATGGTACAGTTGCTTTAACCCCTCTGGCAAGGACTGATTAGCCTGGATGCACACTCTTCAGCCCTCCAAACCTGACCCACACAGCTGCCATGTACCGTGGAGCTCGTTTTCCCTAGTATGAAATATGAGCACAGGGAGTCTGTGGAGCAGTGCTGGAAGCAGATTCTCGTGGAATTCATCTATGCCCAAGATTAAAATGCAGAGAAAAACTTTTAAAGATCAGACTGAGCAATGAGCCTACTCACAGAGGCTTCTTGGAGAGGCTGCTGCTCCCTGCTCTCCCCAGAGTGCTGCAGAATCCAGATATCCATCCTCAGCCTCCTGACCCTTTGGCCAGCTGAAATCATCATGAATTTTTACTCCTGACTTGGTTGGGATGAGGCCAGCTGCCAAGTGAAAAGCATCTGTAAAGGAGTAAAAAGTTGGAAATTATGTCAGTTATTTATTAATGGCAGGGAGTTTACTGAATGCTGCCAAAATTTAATAGCTTCTGTTTCTTTGCAAGCTTCAGTCCCTTCTTGTGCAACTGTCAGGAATATGTCCAACAATGCCTATTTCATGAGCAACCTCTTTTTATCATTTAACTGGAAGATTTCAGACACAAGATGGTGAGTTTTCAGACTATTAGCAATGGCCACAAGAAGAGTAGATAAAGAAAAACTATTTCACTTGGAGAGATCTGCCAAATAAGGTGCCTTTTAACCCAGCCCTGCAGTGACAGGACATTGAAGAAGGGCACACTTGAAAAATAAAACTTCATCACAACTGTGATTGTATTAAATTCATCCTGATGACATTACTGGAAGAAAAGCAGAAATACCAGCATGGCAATAATTTCTTGCTCAGAATTAAGTGTAAGCCAGCCCTGAGAGGAGACAGTCCATTAAATCATCTCCCAGCTCCAGGGGAGGCATGGGGAGCCCCAACAGCTTTCCATTATCTGATAGAAATAGTAGGTGATGCTAAACCAGTTGCAGCCTCCTGGAGCTATTCATTTATTTATTAATAAAATCTGGCATTAACTTTATAACTCATGGAAAGTGTGCATGCATCCTCAAAAAACTCAGTTGCTGCTACCCTCCTTGGTAGCCCTGGTGAGGCTGGTGCACTTGGAAAGGACTGGGAGAGGTGGAATGAAATTCCCCTTCCTTCTTAGGTGATGAGAAGCCAGATACCTAATCCATCTATACATCTAGACTTCCTCTGTAATCAATAGCCCACAGATGAGGTGGGATGAGACCCTTGTCACGTGCTTTTTGCTCATTTCTTTATCTAGATGGAAGAATCACCCACAGGAAATTGTCTTCACCAGCTGTTAAGGGCCCAGAGCTGACTAGCAGGAGGTGAATCCATTCCCCTCTGGGTGGGTATCGCTCAACCTTATGCCCTTTCTCATTGTGTTCTTCCTGAGGGCCACAGCTGGGAATGCACACAGGCAGACACAGGCCCCAAATCAAAAGGAAGTCAAATTGCATTTGGAGTTAGATGTCAAATGAGAACAAAACTGCTGAAGTGTGCAAAAAAACCAAGCTTGCATTTCCCAGAAATAAACAGATATTTCTGATCTTCCAGGATCCATACACACTCAGCACAGAATTGGGGTCCCTAGCAGCATCTGGATAGTCAGCACCTCTCTTAACACGTTTAGTGGGACCAGCAAGTTAAGGATGGGCTTCCCCCCTTGTCTTCTCTCCAGCAGCACCCTTCCTGGGATAGTGCAGAATCAGAGGAGGAATGCCATGGTGGTCTGTGTGGAGATGGGGCTCCAGGTAAAGAAACACTGAATAATTTAGGTTGGAAAAGACCTTTAAGATCATCAAGTTCAACATGGTGGACTTTGTGTGAATCCCATAGGGATGGACTCTGGCAGCTCAAATCAGTGGAGCACTGCTGAAAGCAGCAGGACAGACGCCTGCCTTGTCCCACAGCCTGACAGGATCCCACTGATCTGTAGCCAAGAAGCTTTTTAGTAGCACTGCAAATGTTTATCAATTACATGAAGTGTACAAACAGCATTGCTCACCCAGGGCAGGAGAACCCAGCTCTGCACACAGTTCTGTCAGAGCAGCCCATGAAGTCATCCAGAAGAGAAACATTCCAATTAAACATAGGAGGCTTTGCACGTGTGGAGCTGGAGCCAGCTACACTGTGAGCTCAGTGCATTGCAAACCTGCGTGTGCAACTGCACCGAGTGCTCACAAATGTGAGTTCTGAGACCCTGTAGACAAACACCAACTGGGACTGTTCACTTTCTTCTTGGCTCTTCCCCATCTCTTGCCATTCTTGTTGTGTTGATCCTATTCTCAGCACTGCATATTTTTGAAAAGAGCACTAAATAGTGATGGTGCTGGTCACTTCTGAGGCAAGGGATACTCCATACATAGGAAGTTTTGTTGCTTGTTGATTTTCAGAGCCAAATTTTTTATTTCTTTCCAGCTCTGCACATACAAAAAGCAGCAGTGCTAGACACAGATTGTGCTGTGGAATTTGTTGCTGGTCCGGTATAAACAGCCTGTCCTGTGTATTGACCTAATGTAAACAGCCAGTAGCCTGTATAAACAACCAGCAGTTGAGCTCAGGCTAAATGAAACCCCAAAGTATGTTTGAGCAGCAAGAAATCAAATGTCAATACATATATTTCTAACTGTAAGCTGTTGTTTTCTGCTTGCCAGAGAGAATGATCTTTTTTTTTAAATTTCTTGGAAGTTTGGCATTGTGTTGCTTGTTTCTCCAGAATACAGGATTGCCAGGGGGATGTTGCTGCTATTCCACAGTCCTGTGCCCGTGGCTGAGCTTCTCCCAAAACAGGGCTGCCAGGGGATGAAGGAACACAGCAGCACCAAAGGAGCCTCAGAGGAAGCAGATTCAAGCCCAAAATCCCAAAGGAAATTCTGCAAGGTTCAAAACTTCCCCTTGGAAAAAATTATACAAAATTATTTGCTAGACCACATTTGTGTATATGAGTATCCATATAGTCATCTTAAAGAACAACACTGCCCTGAAAAGTTGTCTTGTTTCTGAGAAAACTCCTCTTTCTTCAGGGTAGAAGTTTATCAGAAAGCAGCATCCAAGTAGAATTATGCCCCCCCCTTTTTTTTTTTACCTTATTTGAGAGGCAGATTTCTTTGAAAATGCCAGCCATTCTTAAAGAAATGTATTAAATACTCTTTAAAATTCAGTTCAGAGATTAACCTTTACTGTAGATTTGACCACATTAATATTTTGCTGCTTTTCTCAGAGGGAAATATTGGACTGAGCTAAAATTAAATGAATATGGTGGAAGAAGAGGGAGGGAGTGAAAAGGGCAAACAGATAAAGCAGAAAGGTGGACCCTCATATAGATATACTTAACAACAGCAGGGGAGAAAAATAAATAGGTGCAGTTATTTTGTGTGGCTGAGAGAAACTACAGAAAGAAAACAAGCCTTTTATCTTGAAATAATCCATCTGACTTCGGCCCACCTTGGCAGAGAGCTGTTTGCTCTCCAAGGAGAAAGGAACCAGATGGTTCTCATATTTCTAATGGCTGCATATCTACATGACAAACACCATCTTGGAGGTTAGCAGTAAGTGCTGGAAGCTTCATTGCTGTGTGTGAGGGGAGCAAATGATTAAGAGAACATCAACACTTTCTTGTCTTTGTTTTTTCCATTCTATGTTTTTGAGTGGGTTTTTTTAACTCCTACGCTAAACTAGTCCAGAATGGGAAACACCCACCCAGCAAGGGCTGCTCATCCGACACCCAGGCTGCATCTGCACCTTCATGGAGGGGAAAGTGGCTTGATTCCGGTTTGATGCCATTTAGCAGTTCTCACCAAATGGATTCATTGCACATGTACACAGCTGGCCCAAAGATAAGCTGTCTACTACAACCATGTCACTTGCAGGATGGTTGAGTTTTTGCGTCCATACCAGGAGTGAAAAATCAAGCAGAACTCAGCCTGAGGTGAACCCTGCTGGGCCATAATGCATTAGGTTTCTGTACTGCTGAACCATGTAATGAATCCCAGGGTTGGTGCTAATGCAAAACTAGTGGCGATGTGCTAAATGGTTTAACTGCTCATAAAATGGTGACTAGCCACCTGTCCAGCTTTTATTGGGCAGGGGAAGTTTAGCACCAGTAATAAAACCATACATATTAAGTTACAGTGGCTAGATCTTAACAAAAGCAGGAAATAAAATTAGAAATTAATTAAAAGAATTATGTTACACATAAGGTGTCAGAGTGGCAAGCAGGCTGCTGTCTTCCCCTCACTGTCCTGAAGGACACAGGTTCTCATTTAGAAGGTTTCACAGCAAATATGACACCAAACTACTTTAAAGCTACTTTGAGGTCTGTTTAACTATTCATGGGAATTAATCAGAGTGAACATTAAGGACCCACTAACCCTGAAGCCCATCAGGGTAGCTGCACCATTCAGCCTTGCTTGGTGTAATAACTGTATTTTCATTAAAAAACAAGATTTTGCCTCAGATTGCTCTGATGTGTGAAAAAAATGCTCTATGTGGCTTTTGGAAATGGAAACCTATGTCCATCCTACTTTATTTACATTTTCACAAAATGGAAAAAAAAAGTACTCTAAAAATAAACTTATTTGAATATTAACAAGAGGAAAAACAATGCCTTTGCAAGTATCTTGGGCAGAATGATTACTGTCCAAACAAGACTTAGAAATAATAAACTAACTTGAAATCTTGCACCAACTAACCAGGGCATAACCACTTATCCATAACCAGTAGTAAATCCCAGCTCCTTGAAGACTCTGCAGGGGGTGTATAAATTCATATCTGTTAATTACAGCTGTTTCCTATTTCCTCTACAGTGGTAAAGACAGCAAGCTACTGGCCAACAGTGATGATGAAGTGATGATGAGGTTAACCTCAGGAGAGGTGTGCTTCTAGTAGGTCACACCTGCAAAAAAATTTAGAAAAGCTCATCAAGGACGTCGCTCTGAAGAGAATCTGAGTATCAGCACAATTTTCCAATAATAATATTATCTGGGGCATGTGTGTATGTATACATATATATAATGTATATACTTGAACTGTTCTTTCTCCATGCACAATTTGTTCACATTAACAAACATGGCATTTGCTTAGGACTTTGCCAAAGACCTCCCAAACCTGGGAGGGGAGCAAGCAAGTGATGGCATCTCACTATTCTCTTTTTCCAGGTCACCGTGGCCACCATCACCACGGCGCTGTGGCTGTCCCTCCTCACAGGCAATAAGGCACTTTCTGCAGCTTCTGTAGGGATGGGCGCTCCAGTGCCAGCCAGGCTGGCATCCTGGGCACTAACACCACAAACTGGCACTGCAAATAATTGCAAGCATGACAGAGCTGTTTAAAACTGATTTTATCATATTCTTCACTTTGTGGCATGGGATTTTTTAAACACAGAATTTCCAAAGGGAGTTTGTAGCAGCATCTTGAATGTGAAATAAATGGATACAGAAGTGATACAGCTATTTTAAAAGAGATTACTGGTGTTCTAATATAATTTGTTTAAAGGATGAATGTAACATTAAGGAATTTTTGTGTTATAGGAGCACATATTTCAGCCATGTGCAACAGTGTTAAAGGTTTTCTGTAGGCAAATTAAGTCCTTTTCAATATTTCAGATGAGCCGGTCTACAGATAAATATATATTGTATCAAGCTGAACTGTGCAACAGAAAAACTTTGAGTAATCAGCCTGGAATGATCTACTTTTACTCCTCGTGCTTTATGGAAAGTCAGCATGACACTGTTTCCAAGTTTTACACCGGGGTAGGCTTTGGGGACTCTTTCAGCCTGTAGTGAAGCTTCCCAGCACACAGATGTGTTCCCACGGACAGACCTGCTCTGAGGTGCAGAGCCCCAAGATGCAGGAGCAGGAGTTTGACCACAAACCTCTTCGCAGCACAGGTGTGGCCCCCACGCGTGGCAAAAAATTAGCACAAACAAGAAATTACTGTGGGTAAAGATAATCTTGGCACTGGCTTCTTGGGTTTGTTTGTGGGCTACTGAATCCCAGTGGTCACCTCAGGAGGATCAGTGTTTTGGCATGACTGAACAGAGACACTAAGGGCAGTCTGTCCAAGCTCACTGCAGGCTGGGGTGCTGGTAGTTCTCAGGTGTCCTTGGGATCTGACACATGCACCACCCTAGTGATACTCCTGGTTTCAATACATTTAAAAATTAAAAATGTTGCAATGATTAGGGAATGCATTCCACTAGAAACACAGGGGTTTGAAGATTTTCGTCTCCATATTTTGGAATCAGCTCTGTGGTTTTTTGCATTTGTCATTCCAACAGCTTTACAGTGATGGATGTGCAGCAGAATGCAATGTAAAAGAAGAAGCTAAGTAATATGAAATCAGGAATAACTGAAATTAAAGCTTGACTAGAAAAGCAAAACATTCATAATTAAGCTCATTTCAGTATGATGGATGTTTTTGATTTGCACAGACAGCTCTGCGAGCATACATCTGGGTAATACCAAACTACTGTCCAGAAAACATGTCAAATGTTTTTAAAAATTAGATTAGGGATTATACTTTTAGTCTTTCCTTAGTTCCTTTGTTATACATATCGTTTCAAGGCAATTGATTTGCCAGTTGCCATAAACCCTGTTTAAATATTCTCCATGTCTAAGAATATTACCAAAGGGAAGCTGAGCACTGAAAACCACCCTGGCCCAGTGTGACCTTTTTTCCCCTGGAGCGCCTGTAAAAGCTACTCTCACAGCAGCAGCACCTGGCTCCGTAGTGGACTTTGCCAGAGCAGTTGGACTTTTAACAATCCAAAGAGTTCAGATCTGGCCATGTATGTACTGTTTTGGAGGTTTCAATGACAGATTCAAATCTTGAAACTCTATACTGAACATGATGCTTATCATATGGCAAAGGAGTAGAGACTTGTTTATTATTAATAGCAGCCCATATAAACACAAGCCAAGTCCAGTCAGAGATGTTGCTCCCCACCCAGCATTGCTGCAGATTACATTTGCCTGCTGCTTTTTACATTATCATTATTCATAGTCCTTCATTTCTCTCAGCTGTGAATGATGGACAGCAACGGACAATGCACAAGGGTTTGAAGTGTGGATTTTAAAACATGTGGGAAGAATAGAAATGATATATCTATGGATACTCCTCAGAGGTCTCAGCTCTAATACCACAAGGAGACCTTCCAAGCTGTGTGTCCTTTCTGGCAAGGAGGCTGAGGGAAGCAGAGACAGAGCACTGGGCTTACACTCTTGGAGTCTCGGCAAGTTTTTGCTTGCAGACACTCAGGGCATCAGTACGAGTCTGGCCAATGTTACCTGCCCAGATGTGTCTTCTGCCTTCAGTGCATGGAAATAAAGATATATTTTGACCTGAAGATACCCATGCGTATGGGTTTGTATATACGTGTACATATTATAAATCCATGGGTTTCCTTCTGGATAAAATATTGGTTTTTAAGCCTAGTCTTGACCCTTTTTACTAGGCCCTCTCCTTCCTCCTCTGAGAGCCCAACAACTCCTCTGAAACATTTTTCTTCAGAGGACAGCATCTGAACATGTACATATTTATGTCTCTCAATATGTGTGTGTATATATATACATATATATAAAGTTTCTCTGTGTCTCTCTCCATACAAATATATTTAAATGGTCTGAAGTGCTGACTGTCAGCTCTTTAGCTGATGTGCACCACCAACAGAGACAGTGGAAATAAATGCATAGTATATCATAAGGATCTACATTATATATGTAGCTATAAATTCATCTTACTGAATATTATTTTATAGGCCGCCTATCACCTAATGATGATATATCTGAATAGATATAAAGCTTTGAGATAGTAAGGTTAAGCTACCATACTGAGGAATGCAGTATAAATCTAAGTGGGTAGAAAAAACAGAATCAGATTAGCGATGTTTTACATCTTGTGGAAGACAGAAAAATATACACTATCTTCTAAAAAAGCTGTACAAAGTTCCAGGTTCAAAAACCGGCATTCTTGCTCAATTGCCTGTTTTCTTTCAGCCTTTATATTTATTTGTTAAACTGCTATTTGTTGTGTTTTTCTTAATATTGTTGAGAATATCCTTTATCCAGTGTGTTCATAAGATATTAACATGGTGTATTTAAAAACGTTTTATATTCTGCTGTCCACAGGAATAAGTTGTTCTGATGGGTTCTGATGGGTTGTTCTGATGATATTTACCAAAGCAGGCAAATTAGAATTTGCAGAGATGGCAAGATGCCTCAAAAAGTTGGAAGTTTTAGGATTCAGGCTCAGTGAAGATTTTGTACCTTAAAATTCCTTTTATTTATAGCCTGTGATTTGATTACACTGTTGGATACCAATTATTCCAAAAGTTAATGAGTAGTGTAATATCCCATAAAACAACAATCTCATGCAAAATATGTTAGTAAAAGAAAACTATAATTGGTGGGAAAAGTTTTTTCCCCCTTTTCTCCCTAAAATAAATAAAAGGAAACTATTTCAAAGCACTTTTTTGAAATAATATGTAGTTAACAGTTGACTATGCAAAACTGCTCAGCATGAGGTAGATTCTCTAAGGAATGGTAGAGCAAGGAGAAAAAAATCCTCCAAGCTGAACAGTGAAGTACGTGCAGCAAAAGTTGTGGCTGGGGCTCCAAGGACTCTCCCAGGAAGAGTGTGAAGCTGTACAGAAATGCCTTCCCCTTTCTCCCACGACCTTTTAGGCAGCAGGTCTCTAACAGCTGCAGCTCCTTCCTCCTCTCAAGAGGAGCTACCATGTTCCCTACATGACAGATTCAGACTGGAGTCCATCTGCCTGCTGCAAGACACACTTTTACCGTGTCCAAGGTACAATGAAATGCATCTGGAATTTCATTTCCCCAGATTTCCTCCTGCCATGGGAGCCTCTGCACCTGCTACCTGGCACTGGGGAGTAAATCCCATGGGCAGTGCTTGCACCCCACCCCAGCAGCACAGGAAACAGGCTGCTCAACATTTGTTCAGAACACCTTACTCTGTATCTGGGAATTTTTAAGGTAGTAAATTCTACCCATCATGGCTGCAGAGGAAAACCACCAGCTTTCTTCTCCAGACAACTTATGGGAAGAAGCTTGAGCCAAAGATACTCAGATGAACAGAATTCCTAGGCTAGAGAAAAGATAGTTTTTCCCGTTCAAAAGGCACAGACCAAAATATTATCTCAAACACCTAATTATTCTTATTAAGGTAACATTTTGATTTGAAACATCTGCAGGTTCTTGAGACTTGACTGAACCTGACATTCTCAACCTTTGGCAACTGTGTTACGCCTGGCTTGCATTTGTGCATACGTGTGCCTTGGGGGAGAGGCAAGGAAGGGCTGAGTGCATCCTGGCACAGTGAGATCCCTCTCCAAACTCCTGCTGGGTGTAGAGCACCAGCAGAGTCCCAGTGCCTTTGTGTGTGACAGTCCTGATGGACAGAGCACACAGAGCAGGACTCACTCCATAAGTCTGAAGAACCCATATTATTCCTCCAAAATGATTTCCACAGAGATCCTTTCTGCCCTTTCGCCCAAAAGAGGCTAGCACCTCCCTTTACCTCTGCTAGGTGACAAATCCAGCTGAAACCCATCGGGCTGCCGCAAAACCAGATTCCTGCATTTCCTTCCAGAACAAAGCAGGTAGCTTATCTACCAGAATTCTCCTTCTCCAAGGTAACTAAAACAACCCCAACCTTCCCCCTGCAAAAAACCCAAAACACAAAAACAATTAAACAACCCAAACAAAAAACCCAAATCTTTTAAATTAATAGCAAAATAATAATTAAAAAAAATTCTGACACAATGATAATTGAAAGCTCTACAAAATAAAGGCATTTCTGAATAACTAACTAGATCCTTCTCTGGTTAGTATAAAGGCATACCTTTACCTATGGCTAGGTCTTTGTATAGAAATCCATGAGGAGGAAAAGATATATTCTCAACAAAATAAAATGCTGTCAGCTCTTTAAGTTTTAGTGGGAACTGAAAATGTCAAGCTTATACCTGTTAGGCATTATTTAAATTGAAATATGGACCTTCCTCAGTCTTCAAAGTACTGCCCTTCAGGTGATAATGATGGATTAATGTTGAGAGAAAACGACCTAGCAGCCTGTTAGTTACTTTTTTCAATTGAGTGGGAGCGCACCAAATTTTTCATCGATCTGCCAATTGGAGACAGCTGAGAAATGACGACTGTGCTCTACTACAGGGTTCGGACATAAATATTCACTGATGAGCACATTAAAATGTGGGAAAGCAGAGGAATAGTTTGTTTGAATTCTGGTGCATTTAGTGTTGTGTTCAAGCAGCTATATATTTCTAAACAGTTAGAAATAACTGTTTAGAGGGTTTACAAGTTCAAAGAGCTGCCCCCTTCACAGTCAAGTTTCTTATAAGTTTCTTATAACATCACACAAATTCATTTTACAAGGCAACTCTGTTACTCCAAGATTAATTCAGTGCCCTTTAAACTGTGGGAGTTGTATTCAAATGTGTTTTAGATTAAAGTGATTTAGCATTATTCCAACATCCAGCAACATGAATGTATGTTTTCAATGGATGAATCTGAAATCAGCTGTTCTGCATTGTTAAGCCTCTTACAACAAGCTGTTTGGATTGCTGGCTGCTCAGCACCCCAAAGGGACAGATTAATCTCTGAACTCTGTGGCTGACTCGTATTTAGAGTTCTCAAGCGTCTGCTGCTCATCTGGGCAGCCCTCAGACAAATAAGAACTCACAGGAATCAATAACAAGCAATTCCAGACACTGGGGAATTGGCGATAACTCTTGCCCTAGGCAGACGCAGAGACCATAGCTGCACCTTTTGCTTTCCAGGACCCACCCTTGAGGTTGTGGGGGTCATCCTCCCTGAGCAGGGAAGAGTCATCTGGAGTACCAGGGACACACCCTGTCGGCAAAGAAGTGAGGGTTTTGCCTGAAACATGGCATGTGCCATGCAGTCCAACAACACGCCAGGAAGAGCACATTTGCTGGGAGTGTAGAAAAGAGCCCATGAATGCACTCTGTGAGACACCCCAGCAGCAGCAGCAGGAGCAGAGGTACAACAGCAAACCCTTCATAACGTTGTTAGTCATAAGTAATAAAGTAGGAACAAAAGTCCACTTTCATTCTGAAGGGAACAGTTAGCTTTTCCACTTCAGAGACCAGAGAGAGATGACTTTTTTTTACCTGGAGCACTGAAACGTGCAGGAAATGGGGCTCTGTGGATCACTCAGGCATTAAGCCTGTGAACCTGAGATCTTTTCCAGAGAGGCAAGTAAAAAGCATGAGAAAATAAATGTAATTCAATAATTCTCCAGAAGAGAAAAGCTTTTCCTCTGCTTGTCAGTGAAACGCAACAGTAATAGCAGGTGCATGAAAAACAAATTCACCACATGAATAAAGGAAAAGCAAGGACACTTTACTGACATATTTGGGTCAAAATGTGAGAGGGAGTACTTTAGACAATTCATAAACAAATCAACCAACTTGTTGATAAAGAAACAGTTCGAATTTAAGCAGGCTGTTTTTTCAAATCATATTTATTAGCTACTGTCCTTGTCTGCCTAGATGAATTGCTGTTTCCTGGTGTGAATGTGCACTACTCAGCTGCTTACTGCAGTCCCTGTGTGTGGGAATGCACATCAGTTTGAGAGTGCCAGAAGGAACATCTTTCCTGGAGGTGAGAGTAAGGGGCTTCCCCTGCTCTTCTTCTGAGCCTGACGCCTTACAAGGTTTGCTCCCTGCAGACACAGGAGATGGGACAAGGCTGAAGCCAGTAAGACAAAGGTGCTGATGGCTCTGATGCAGCCTGCAATGAATTCAGAGGCAAAATACGTGATCTATCAGAGCAGGTGATGGAGATCTGCTCCAGTATCCAGTGCAAGGATTCCTTACGTAGTCCTAGTTTGGCCTTTTAATGATCCAGTTAATAATTCATGGCAAACAATTTATAGTTAATAATACAAAATCACTAGAAAATAAAAGGAGCAATGAATGTGACTTATCAGACAGAGATGGAAGTTTGGTACCCTGTCCTTTACATTATTTTACCCAAATGATTTTTTTTTTTTCCATGCAGAATGAGTTATTTCAAATCAAGCTAAGGGAAAATTACCCAAGCCATAGACAAGACTCACAGAATCTCTTTTTGATTTCTCACAAGTGTTCCTTGAAACAGACTTTCAAATTCTAATAACCCACTTTTTATAGGAGAGGCAGGATAAGGAGTGGACAGGAATATTTGCAGATTATGGAATTTCTTTGGGATGGTGAAATTTGTATCTCACATCCCTGAATATCTGCATAGGATATCATAATCAGTAGTCCTGTCACATACCCATGCTGAGATTCCTGCTACATCCCATAACAGAAAAGACATTCCAGGATTTGTGTCCTCCATGCTCAAGGACATCACAGCCTGATATTTCATGGTTTCAAAGAGGTGGAGATGGGAAAGGCATAAGTCAAATATGGGCTTTTACTAGGCAGAAGGGGAGGCTTTTCAGGATAAATTGCCCCATGGATGTCAGCACACTGCCTCAGGACCTATCTGTGATTTCCCAAAGGTCAAGCAAAGAAAGAAGTCTGACCAAAATATTAGTTTCTCTGACCAAAATATTAGTTTCTCTAAGAATAGCAATGGGAAGCAAGAACAAAGTTCTTGTCTCCTATCAAGAAATTTCCTCAGATTTGATACAGTAACCTAATTCTGCTCTCATATTTCCACCAGAGTCACCAGGAGAGATCTTCTGAGGCTGATCAATGCTGAACTTTGAAGGTAGATCTCACCAGAACAGTGTAGGATGCTCATTTTGATAGGCTGGAGAAATGTCACAATCTCAGTGAGTGATAAACTTGCCTCTGTGGCTGGCCCTGTGTTTGCATTTTTATTCTGATTTCTTACCATGACTTGCCTTCACCCCTCCCACCCCCTGGTCACTCCTCTAGCAGTTGCAACAGTAGGAGCATTTTTGTAGACCACCAAACTGTTCACAGCTGGTGCCTTATCACAGGGATGCTTTCCCCACTTTTCCCACTGCAATATTTAATGCAGCTTAAGTATAGAATGGGATATCTGCAATCTACTCGGCTCTGACAAGTTTTGTAGCTCCCATGTTTTTGACTGTCTGAGTTCTTTATGACATTACCACTTTTAAAAACCTTTGATTTCAAAATAAATGTGAAATATGGCTGGCATAAATACTGAAACAATAAATAAAATCTGTGCAGCAATGACAGTTTTGTTCCTCCCAGCTGTGTGGATATTCCTGTGGGAAGTTGAGCAGGCATAAGTTAGAATAGCCTTGAGGCAACTCTAATATGCACCTAGGATGCTGATGGGTCGCATGGCTGGCATAGGAACAGAAGAATTTCAGGATTACCATAGTTACTGTTTACTCACCATCCCTGGCCCTGCACAAAGCACAAATCATGAGGAACTGTGGGTGAAAGCCAGAAACTTTAATACAGAATTAAATTATGGCTAGCAAGAAACAAGAATCAGAAGTTTGGCAATTAGTTCATCTTACATAATCTCCTTAAAGTCCAGCTGCTTAGCAGAATTATCCAAAGTAAACTTCTGTCGGTATTCCTTCTTTTTCTTAAAAAAAGAATTATTTTTAAAAATAACCAAAAATAATTCCTGTGTACAGACTTTGTTCCTAATTGGACTTGCCTGTTTATTTTCACCCAAATAAAACTCTATTGAGTGAGAGGTTTGTCTTGGACACAGTTGTGAATTATGTACTTTTCTGTCATACATTTCAACTTATAACACTATGTCACTCATTAAAAAATAGGCATTTGCCCTGTGCCTGAGACATAAGTCCTTGATGTAATAACAAAGTCAATATGTTCTATTGCATAGAGAATGTGCAAATAGGAAGGAAAAAGATTCTAAGTAAATAATTTTTTTAGAGGCCAGTGCGGACAAAAGCAATGAGAAAAGTCTCAGACTCATTATTTCCACTGCCCTAAACTGGCTTAGACTGTATTACTCTAAGTCTTGGGCTGACAAGAGGCTGGTGAACCTTGGAAGACCCAGGTCTTCTTTTAGCTTTGAATTTCAATTTGGAAGAGAAATCTGACGCTGAGCAAGTTTCACCCGGTTTCGGGTTTCACTGGAAAAGAGGGACGCGGCTGAGGAAACACAGGTAGCTGCCAGGAGACAATTACAGCGAGAAGGGCGAGGTCTGAGCAGCTTCCTACGGTGAACAGCCCAGCACTGAGAGGTGAGGAGCATCCCCAGCGCTGAGCACACGTCTCTGACGGCGACATGCACCAACTGGGCTCAGCAAAGGGGGCTTGGCGCTCTTCAGCCAAACGTGTCTGTCTGTGACCTTTCTAAATGGCAGGGAGGCAAACCACTTCATCCTGTGTCAGAAGGCACAGCCAGACTCTGCAGATTTTCCCACAAATATTGTCTGCCCTGAAGCCCCATTCAAGAGGAATTACAGGATGATAAAGTATTTGTCCGCTAGTAAGATAAATGCACAACAGCTGGAATGTGGGACCTGGCACCAGAGGGCTTTTGCCAGCAGGCCAAGGAAAAGTGTGCATAGCAAGTAGGAATGAAATTACATGGCTTGTCTGTCCACACTGTGTAAGAGTGTAGGGCCAACTAACTGGAGTGACAGATCAGCAATTTGTCATTGTAAGGGAAGCAGTTTACAAAGAGCATCAAAATCCTTGAAAGACGTGTAACACATTGATTGAATTCTCTGAATAATATTTTACCAGTTAAAAAAAAAGAAACCCAACCAAAACAACTGAGATTTAATTATATGCCCCCTTCCCTCAAAAAATCATTAAGCATTACAGCTGCTTCATTCTAGCCGTCCCAATTACTGATTGTTATCAGCAGATTAAAATGCTTCCAGCTGCAAGACTAATTAACTGATTTCATGTTTTCTGCCTGTCCTGATCACAGGGTAAGTCTAGAGTCAAGGGAAGCGCAGCTACAAGTGATGGGAAGGATTACTGGCAACACTGTGTGATTCCCAATGAAAGAAAATGCATTCAGCCCTCTGTTCCACTCTCTTACAGCCATGCACTCAAAAGCTGCAGTGCCTGTCCTCAAGCTGTTAGTGCTGCTTTGTCACAAGCTCTCCCTCCTCCCTGTTAAACACTTTCTCTCTTCTCCTCATGTACAAATCTTATTCTCAGAAGAATTCAATTTTAAACATGGAAAAGGTTGGGAACAAGACCTACTTTTGCACATATAAACCCAAGGTAGTTTACGCTGCAGCTTTTCAGGGAACAAACTTGTGTTTATTACTGTAGCATTAAAGCCCTGTAGGAAGAGAATCAAATCCGACGGTCTTTGCACAGCTACTATTAGTTTTATTTTACATTTTCCAACCATCTTCTGTATTTGACTATGTGAAAATCTTAATCACTGAATCAAACGAATGCAAAGATGATAGAGGTGAATTTTTCCTACACTCTTCACTACCCACTATAAACTATCTACATATTTATAAAAAATATCTAAAACTGTCTAATTGGATAAGAGTTCAGAAATTCAGACATAAGCAACAATCCTTTCTGGCAGACATAGCACTGTGTATGTTTTGGACTAACATTTAGTTGTCTGCAAGCTTTATATGTGTGTATATATACACAAACACACACATATCAATCCAAAACATGCTCAGCCTGCATAAGAATATCATCCTGGTTTTAATTTTAGGAATATGTTGCTTTATTTTTATTCTGGCTTCCTTTTCCTTTTTTTTTCCTTTTTTTTTCCTTTTTTTTCCCCTTTGTTTTTGAAACTGTTGCATTTAGAACATAATATTTTATAAAAAATGGGAAAGCTCCACAAAGGAACACTCTGGACTAAGTGAAATAAGTTTTTTGATATGAATGAAGGTCTGGTGCTTTATATACTTTATTTCATGTAGCAGAAGGTCTGGTGAATGTGTGAAGCCAAGCATATATTTTGGTAGTTTAATACTGAAAAAGCCAGATTCTTCATATATGTTGCATAGCTTTCATTGAAACAATACCAATCTTGCACCAATTCAGAATATGTCCCAAATCAATTATATACAACCTATCCAAACATAAATATCTATCTATATATATATATATATATACACACACACACACATATATAAAACATATATATATATATATATGCATTCTTATGCATGAATAAAATAGATACTGGAATAATATTGATATGATTATTTGATACATCTGTCATTTCTGACATATACTGTTCAAAGTAGAGCCCAAACTCAGCCCAAACAAGTAAACACACCCTCTGACTTAAGATATTAGTGGCACATGTTCAGTACAAGTACACATCCCTCCCAAAAATCCCCTGCTGTGCTTCAGTGCTTATCACAGGGCAGTGAGCATCCCATACGGCCGCCCTGCTGGGGGATCAGACCATGGCTTACCTTCACCAGTGTAGAAAGAGCCAGATCCAGGGCTCCTAAGCACAGACAAACACCAGTGTGAGGACTGGGAGGGATGCAATGGTCTCCACAAAAAGCCCTGACATAGCCTGAGTGCAGCTGAGGCACAGCAGCCTCACTGCTCTGCTGTCAGTATTGTATAAACCAGGAAAATATTACTCCTGACATAGGTTCAATATAATCTAGAAAAAATCCTTAAAAAAAGAAACAGCACCAAAAAAATATAAACATTTAAAAGCCACTAGGTCTATATTTTGCCTGAAAAATAAATGTTATTTGCACTCCACTACAAGATGTCATCATGACTGTGGCACAGTACATAATGACAGAGTAACTCCGAGTTGTCATCAGAGATGATCCAAAATAAGCAGCACACTGTAAATCCACAAATAGAAAAATTACAACTTTCACTTATATTTTCCCCCCTAGACCTAGCCTAAAATTGGGTTGAAATTACCTTTATCGGCGTAGCTTTGAAACCTGACTTATACAGGTCAGTGGGAGTGAGGGGAAAGAGCAAATGTCTCTTACCATCCTTCACAGGCATCGCTCTGGGAAGCCAGCTATTTTCAACATGTGAGTGAAAACTAGGGAAAAGTTGAAGACCTTGAAACACCACATGTAGATCCTAACATTGCATGATAGAGATGCCACCCAAGAGTTTCAAAGCTGGATTACAAGGCAGGTCCTTGCTCACTGTCAGCCTTGGACCCATCAGACTGATGAGGTTTCATGGCCACACCGACCTTCACACCCCTCCTCCACTGCCCATCAGTGGTCCCTGATGCCTCACAGGTACCAGCTACATCCAAGCCACTTCTGGAAGTGGGATGGGATAATTTTTGAATGCAAAATAACTCTTTTACTTTTACATCTATCTATCCAAGCCAAAATGTTATGCTGAAATGAGCATTTACAAGGACCTGAGGCCAAAATGCCAGGAGGCAGTTTTTACTGTTTGGTACGAGGTTGAATCCTGCTCACGATAAAATATGGTCCCTACCCTTAACCCCCACAAACTTCATGAGGAATTGAGTAACACATGCTGGAAAAAGTGGCAGTGTCTTCTAACAAGATCCTAATGGGAGCTATTTTCTGGAAACTGCATTTAAATTCACCATAAATTAAGTTGTTGATAATACAAGGTATTTTCTTTTGTATGTAGTAAAAGAGTGAAAGGTTACAAATTTGATGATTTCCAGCCAAGCAGCTCTTTTATACCTTTTCAGCTTTAAGGCTCCAGATCTGCAGAGGGAAAGCATATGTTTAGCTTTATTGCATAGACTCCAATGTGGTTACTTACCATATCTAAAACTTAATCGATTAAATAAGGCTTTGCCTGGTTGAGATTAATTCCCGCATATGTATTGTCTGGGACAAAAAGTATAGTTTATTTTATGAGAAACGATTGCTATCTTAATTTGATGATTTAATTTTTAAAAATATTGACAGATGTGCTTTTCAGTAAATGCAAAAATGCATCACAAGAATTTATTCTTCAGTTTTGGATTTTAGCCCTGCTAACATCAGCCATGCTACTTACATTTCCTGGTATAAGACAAGGAGGAATCAGATCTAGGGCCTGAAAACTTAATTTAGTTTTAGGGAGCCCATGTAACTGACTGTAGTCATGGAGAAGTAAAGCATTAAAGATGAAACTTTAGGGCAAGATCTTCTCAGCTGGATGCACTGTGCTTTCTTAATTGTTGCTTATATTAAAAAAAAAAAAAAAAAAGTATTCTTTTACTTCCTGGGGATTTTTTTTTAAACTCTTAGTGATGAGGCTATACTTAGATGTTTGTGTTTCATTTTGATGCTATTTGGCTGTTTATTTTCACCATCCACTTTACTAGACTACTTTACCCTCCAAAAAAAAGATGGTACATCAGTGGTGTTTGCTCACCCAAAAAGCAGGGGGAAGCCTGACAAAGGCAAAGAAAGATGCAAAGTACATCCAAATGACCTCCTTATCTGTCTGTCAGGTATCAGTCCTGGCACTGGCACAGCCAGGCCACCAACCTGCCAGAGGAAAGCCATGTTACACGGTGACACCTCTGACAGGGCCACTGTCACTGCCTCGGGGTGCTGTTAACCTGCACGAAAAACGGGAGGAGGAAAACCAGTTAATCATGTCAGAGGAAAGGCAAGGCAATGTCAGGGAAGCTCTTGGAGGGTGACACAAGTTAAAAAAGGGGTTGTGATAATCCTTAGGGCTTTTTGGGCTCTTGTGCCTGCATGAGAAGAACCACTGGGAAACACAGGTTTCAAAGGCATGAATCACAGAATCATAAAATCTAGAATGTTAAGGGGTTGGAATCTACCTTAAAAATCACCTAGTCCCAAATCCCTTTTTCCCCTGACATGGGCAGGGACACCTCCCACTAGACCACGTTGCTCAAGACTGTCCAGTCTGGCCTTGAACACTTCTAGGGCTGGGGCATCCACAGCTTCCCTGGGCAACCTATAAAGCAAAGCATGCTACAGTTCTCCTTAGGAATAGCAAGTAGTATTTAATGGCCTGTGCCTACTGGAGGCCAGATTAGGAGAGCATCCTCAAACTCCAGACAGCATCAGAAAGCTGAAAGAAGATTCCCAGAAGGGCACATAACACGATTATGGTGTCCTGTGTCATCTCCTGCCAACACAATGTGGGCATGAAATCCCCCTCAAGGGCATGGCCTTACACCAGAGTCCACCACCTAACCGTCTTCTTCTGGGGGATCAAAACCCCAAGGAATTCCAGGCCAACAGCAACTGCACTTAGTCCTGTATCTTTAGATCTGACATTCACAGGAAAGGGTTTCCTTGTCCAAAACTGCAGATTCAAACACCTAATAACCAAAGTGCCTGCATTTACAAACCTTGACTTTCAAAACACAATACAATCAGGAACTCCTAGAAACCGTAGATTCCTACTGAAAATTGTAATATTTGTAAACAGTAACAAAGGCTTATGAAGCAGTCCTGGAAAAAAAAAAAAAGGTGCTTCCAGGAGAGAGGAGGAAGTTAGGAGAGTTGAAAAGCAGAGAGAAAACAGCTCCCAAAATCTTTCAGCAGAAATTAAATAAGTAAATAATAGCCTTTGATTTTTCTGGGATTTTGTAAAAAAATTATTTATTTGGGTTTTTGCTTGGGCATGACAAATAATCCCCAACAACTTCACAACATTTCCAGCTTTCATTTTTCTGTTTCATGGAAACCTTTAAAAATTTATGTGCATACACTTCTTATAAGAAAGAATTCAAGGGAGAACTTTGGCCATCTCTAGGGAGCATCCAGTAGATGTTTCATGTCCTTATTGCATAATGAAAAAGAATAAGCGCTAAATGTAATAACTAAGCCCTGATTTTTGCAGGCAAAATTCTTTCTTGCCAAGTTTCACACTGGAACCAACTGCAGCTCTCTCATATATTTTCTTCTTGGGAATCTTTGCAAATTAGAAGAATGGAGTTTTCTTGCAAGTACCACCTGCTGTTTTTGTAGAAAACAGGAAAAACTCAAGTTTGACATATGACCTCCAAAATTTTTTCTATTTATGAATAAAACAGAAAGCACTTCTCCAGCCTCATCACATCCCAAGCCAATATAATTCTCAAAAAATTAGAGCATCTTTTCTTGTAACTGAAAACACTCTTGAGGCTGATTCCACAGAAGCCACATTCAAGTGTTTGACAACTTTTGTCTCATACTTTCAGACAGAAGTCAAGAAAGAAGTAGTACTTTTTCTTAATTATTTTAATGTGCTATAGGAATCAATGTTTTAAAAATCCAATGTAATTACTTTTTTTTTTAATGCTTGTGCAACTAACCAGTTGTAATAGTTAAGTTTTTAAAAAAATATTTGCAGACTGCTTAGCATTTTTTTCTCGAATGAAATGTATTATGTTAAAGTTTGGTTTAAATCTAGTAAGTGCCTTCATTTCTGGCACTCTAAAGTGGCTGCCAGAGCTCACAGCTCCCTGTAAATTTTCCTGCGTATGGACACTGGCATCTGAAAGAAGAGCTGCAGTGTTTCTGCCTAACATATTAATCACCTATGCTGCTAGTAATTTATCTTTTCCAATGTCTACATAAAACAAATTAGTTGTAATGGCAACAAAAATAGCTATCAAGTATACAGCACTGTCCCACCCTGTGCTATTAAAGACTCATTTTAACAACAGGAGTGCAGATCCTGTTGGTCTCACCTGCTCAGCTATTAGTTTCAATTTGTCTCCCAACGCTTGCCAACACGCTGGGGCGTGTGAGCAGTCCCAGAAGACCTCTTTGGAAAATCTCACTCCATTCCCACACCTGACAATATTTCACTATACCTCAGGGTAATGTTAAACAATCTTTGCATTGTCCTATGCCATCTGTTCAACATTTTTCAGCATAACTGCTCCACGCTGGCGTCTCACGCGTTGTAGCCAGTTTCTGTTATACCATACCATTCGTTTTTGTCATACTCTTTCCTTCCAATTCATTTCTTTTTCATCCCCAGCCAGCGCTGAGTATCACCAAATGCGCTGCATGACACAGCCAGGAAGCTGAAGCAGTGGAGGGAGCGTTGCCTTGCCCTTTATTATTGCCAGAAGCAGAATATTCCTAGCTCACCATGTCGAACAGCCAGCCAGCATCACTTCCAGAAGAGCCAGTGGGCGCTGGGTGACAAATCCCACAGTTAACAACTGATTCAAATAGAGACACTGCTGCTGCCAGCTCAGCAGGGACCATCCCAGCCTGGCTGTGTCTCATACAGAGGGGGAGCACTTCCACCCAGCAGTAACAAGGCTAATGCCATGTTGGCCTTTAAACTGTGAGAGTCCCAGGGGCTTTGGGCCAGCCACAGGCGCCCCACTACTGCCTGGGCTTGGCACTGACTGGGGAGGACAGAGACCCACGCTCCCTCTTGGCCCTCTTAACAGCTGGCTCAGGGTCTTTAGCCCTGCCCTTAAGCACCAATAAATTACATCAGCCTTCCTTGTCTGTAAAATGCATATCCTTATTTGGGAAATAGTTTGGAGCCAGCAGTGAGGCTTTTATGTCAGTGCTAAAACCATTACAATTGCACTTGCACTGCTCAAATTTGTCTCACAACTTAAATTCAAATGTGCTTTATTTAAAACCTCCAAGCACCTAGACTTCCATAAACAATAGTAGTGACTACTTTCCTAAATAATTAATACCTTCAAGTACTCAGTTGTATCCTAAATGAATGCATTTCCAGTACCTGATGAATAACGAGCTTTCATGCTAAGCTGAGATAAAAGCCTTCTGGAAGAGATGGGAGTCCATCTGTTTCGAAAAAGCCCTAAGGTTAATTTTAAAAGCCTAGAGTAACTCTGGATATTGTTTATTCAGATCTAGAACAAATCATAAATTAACTGAAAGGCCTGTTGAATTTGCCTAATCAACATACTGAACTGAGATTTTTGAAATCCTGGCCATATCCCAAACAAATAAGTTACTTTCTTTTAGGCTTTGTTTTGTTTTGTTTTAATTTCTTTGCCTTCCCATACTGCTGCTCACTAAGCTAAAACCGGGCCATCGCTCTTTTTCCAAATGAGCACATGTGGTGACATCCATCTCCCGTAACCATTGACCTCGGGAAGTTAAGAAAACAAACGGTTTCAAAACCACACTGTGAAATATGGCTGCTAAGATGGCCAGCACATTCTTCTCATTTTTCATTAGCCTCTCTTGTAGCTGTCACAGGACAAATCATCCAGCAGGAAATGGCACCCAGGTCTCCATACAGCAAAGTCTGACTAAGCTTAAATCAATGGATAGTCTTTTTCCATAAAATCTCATGGTAGGAGTATAAGATAGCATGTTTGTCTTGGGCACATCCCAATCCTGGCATTCAGAGGAAAGTGAGTCGATCTGGGGCAAAGGCTCCTGAAGGTTGTATCACCATCATCCCCCTGGGATCCCAGAGCTACCCCCAGCATGAGGCTGGCAACCTGCACTGCTCATGCCCACCCAGGAGCCCAGGAACCACCTGGCCAGTACCACCCTCAGCTCCTTACGTGTGTGTCACATCCCTGTGACGTTTGATTTGACTTTTTTTTGCTGTCTCCCAGTCCCTAGCTCTGCACATGCATTGTCATAGCATCATGTTTCACATCTAATACCTTTTCTTCCTCCCCAGCTTTGTACTGGGCTCTAAAGTGTACAAATTCTTCTCTTGCTGTGATGCTCTCAAGCTCTCACCATTTGAGCAGGGCAATAAAGGCTGAAGCGATGTCAGCCCTCAGCTTGCAGAGGAAGAAGTGAGATGCATCACCATGCCTGGAGTTATTTAAAAAACATGTAGATGTGGCACTTAGAGACATGGCTCAGTGATGGAATTGGCATTGGTTGGATCTCAAGGGTCTTTTCCAACCTAAATTATTCTATAACACAATGACAGGGAAAGAGCAGTTTCCTGGCATATCCCCAGGAACACGTGCTGCAGCCAGCAAGGTGCACCAGCAGCTCGCTCCCTGCCCAGGGGCCCAGGCAGGCAGCCAGGAACCACTGGGGCATAGATTTGGAGCCAGGCTAAATTACTCTGCAAGGAGATGAAGGAGCACTCTGCTTGCCTGCAACAGGACAGATGGCCTCTCCTGCACTGTTGGAGAAATGCAGTGCGACCCCCACAAACATGGAGCTTTTCAGCCACCGGGATGTAAGGGGGATATCTTGCCTTGCTCCGAACAAAGATAGCTCTGGTCTAGTGTTGCTCTGGGTACTTGTTAATTGAAGATTAACTGTGGCTCTAAGGCAAAAGCCTTGTATTTGGAATTTTTTGTGAGGATGAATATCAAGAGGGAATCTAGTGAGGTTTAATTTTTTTAAAAATCTGAACAAAGAGTGGCATTGTTGTTAGGTGAGTCCCACAGGGAATACCAAGATAGCATGGAAGGATGGATCAGGGCCAGCCACTGTGGAAAATAATGTACTTCAAACCTAATGATTGTGAAGTTCACAGGAAGAATGGTTTCAGAAGCTGTACTTTTAATCCAATCCATATCCTCAATGCAAGTGGTGGAAGATAGGCAGGAGTTCAGATCCATTTGAGGCTATCAGTTTATTCATAGTCAGAATTGTCTCATGCCTTGCTCAGAGTCAGGGACTAATATTCCCCTACTTGCCTGTGCTAACACTGGTGAAAGTCCTAGGTTACTAGAAATGCCGCACAACTGTATTTGTTCACAAGAAAAAGTTCTGAGCATAACACCATCACTATTTTAAAACAACCAATAATACTACATCCACAACAAAATCCTGTTTCTGGAAATGCTACCTGTTGGTTTGAATTGGAGAATTCATTTGACTGAAATTAGGCTGCTCAGGACAATCAGGTGTCTGCCCTTGTTATTTATACCCAGGCTTATGAGACACGAAATGCATAAATGTGAATAATTCTGTGCAAACCCCCCAGGAATAAAACACATGTATTAGCCAACAGCATGTTTTAATAATTAGAGGACAGCAGCCAAGGAATAGCATAGTGGTATTCAGAATGTATCACAACCACTCTCTCATTCCTTTTTTCCTAAATCTCTCTTCTTCTCTCATTTCTGTTGCTGTCATGCTGCCTTTTCATGACAGAAAGGAAGCATTTCTAAGCCTCTAACATTAGGTGCCTGAGGAAAGCTCATCTCCAGCTTACAAACTCTTTCACTCTCCCCAGGTGGGAATGAGGATTCCTAAGAAATGCAACAAAATCAAATTGGAGAGAAAACATAACAGGCCCATTTCTGTGGGTTTGTGGGATTCCTATTCCAAAGGCTTCTCAGAACCAGGGTAGAGAAAAGCCAAAGGATTCAAAAAATGTTGTATCAGTCTTAAAAAATTCAGGACATAGGCCTAACTACTCCAATGTCTCTAAGAAACAAAGCAAAGCAACAACCCCTTCTAATTCTTTTATCAGCCTTCTGGTTTTTGAGCAATTTGTATTCACGAAGCACATGTAAGCTTTCCTCCTTAAGGTCTAGATGTACTTAAAAACAAAAGCAAGAAGGAACAAAATAAATCCTAAGAGAGGTTCTCATGTAATTATACATATCTAGGGACTAAGATTTTAAAAAACAGGAGAACATATGGACATATGGATAGCCTAATAAAATTGTGAGCTGGCAGTAACCAGCATATAATTGTGTGAAAAGAGAACATAAGCATCGTTTACTTTTTATGTGGACTAATGGACAGAATATTGGCATGTCAACAGGAGAAATCAGAGTTTTTCTTTCTCTTCTGTTGCAAAGCCAGAACAAAATCATACAATCCCTGCATGACTCATTATGCCCTTTCATTTTTTTTATTTATTTGGTTGTATTGCAAACCTCCTTAGGGTATGGGCTACCTCACTATCTGCCTTTACTATGTCAGCACATCAGGAAATCATTTGGGGTCAGATTCGTCAACACTGCTTCCTATTGCAATACAAGTACTCAGAATTAAAAAAAAACAAAACAGCAAAACAAACAAACAAAAACAAGCCACACACACACAAAATCTCCCAACAACAACCAAAAAAAACCCAACAAGAAAAAAGTCATAACCAAAATATGGTCCTCAACTACAAACACTCCTTTTCCTCAGATTCCTGGCTGGGAGAAGCTCAGCGATAAGGAGGCCTGCACTACAAACTGCAGAAAGTTCAAACAGCAAAAGCCTGATGCAAAGCCACATTTACTGCAACTCTAATCTACTTCTAATCCACCTTCCTCTGAAGACCACTGCACAGCATAACACAGCCTTTAGATAGCA
This sequence comes from Pyrgilauda ruficollis, assembly GCF_017590135.1. NCBI lineage: Eukaryota > Metazoa > Chordata > Aves > Passeriformes > Passeridae > Pyrgilauda > Pyrgilauda ruficollis. The sequence continues at coordinate 4,791,137 of NW_024525489.1, read as the reverse complement.
AACAGCTACAAAAATCCATTGATTTTTCAGAGCAACATAAGCTGCCAAAAATGCATTCAGCCCCTGTGGAAAAGACCTTCACCTCTGGACAGAGCCCATCACTGCACACCCTGTTAGCAATTGCCAGCTCTCAGAAAATTACTTTCATCTGGCTGTAGAAAACACAGATGTAGAAGCAAGCCTGGCAGCCCTTCTCAGAGTTTTATTCAGTGCAGCTTAAATGAGATAACCATCCGTGATCCCACAGCACACACCAGCCCCAGGTCTTGATCACACACAGCATCTGCCATACATGAGAGGAGCTTTGAGTGCCCTGCCCTTGCTGCTGCCTATTTATTAACTTTCAGGCAAATACTCATGCCTGGCACCTAGTTACTCCTTGCCACAGTCTCCCTGATAACTAAGAGGTTTTGTTTCCTATTTCTTTTTCTTTTATAGAATGGTACACAGTGAATGGGCCTCAAAGTGTTCAGCTATTACTCAGCTAGGTAATGTTTTCACTCATTAAAGATAAACTTCAAAGAATTGAAATTCAGTTTTTAGCACATGGAAGTAAATATAATGAGAATAGAGAAGAAAAGAAGACTTTTTTTAACAACACTACTGTCCTGAATAGCTGTTTAATAGTATTTGCCCTTCATTTGCATGGCACCTGGGTAGAGGTGCATTTGCCTCTTGTTCCTGAGCTGCCTCCAGCTCTGCATCTCACTGCCAGTTCTAACTGGACATCAGTGCTTCTTGCTGAAACAATTAAACAATTTGGCAGCTGTGTCTGATGCTTCCCTCAGACTTTGCCCAGCATCACTAGTGACAGAGTGCTCAGGGACAGAGCTTCAGAGCTTGCCCAACAAACCTCAAGCTGCCTCTTGCTCACAGAGGTTGATGTCTTTTAGTCAGTGTCAGATATTACTCTTGAAGCTGAGAGGGCTCAGAAAAGGCCAGAAAAATACAACTTTTCTGGTAGGTAGGTGATGACAGGAAGGAGAACTTGGTTCAGTAAATCCAATTCTCTTCTTGACAAAGTCAATAATACGGTCTTTGCCTCATTGAGCAGAGGCAGGGTTGCACTGGAAGCAGCCTGGAAAACACCATTTCATGCCAAGAACAGGCAAAATTATACAATTGCTACAGCACTGGACTTCAAATTTTTTCATAATGTTATCAGTGCAACCTGCCTCTGCTCAATGAGGCAACTCTTCAACATAAGCAGAAGCAATGAATGCTCAACTACTGGATGTCATTTATTAATTTCCTAATTTGCCTGAAATGGAATGGTAAGATCAAATCACACAGAGGAAATGGTCAGGACAGCAGCAAGAAATCTTAACGTTCTGAGAAACTATTCATACCAGTGACTTGAGTATTGCCAGAGAAATTACTGAAACTTGCTTAAAACAGCACATGTTCAATAAACACACAAATAAGATTCTCTTGCAAGTGTCAGGGCTTATCATCTTCCTCACAATCCTGATGCAGACAGAGGAGTTTTTAGCCCATGACAGACACCAGAAGATATTTGGTCCAGCAAACACCTACCTTGCCACTATGTGTAGCTATTTTGAAGTATATCCTGATACCTTTTGTTTTCCCCTTGGAACATGAAGGGATTGTCCATGGTCCTGTATTCTAAATTTTAGGGGGGCCAAAGAATGAAAGAATGGAAAGTCTTTTTCATTCATCTTAACATAATTTGTGGGTTACCAATAAATGCAGAGTAAATAACATATTCATAAACTGCAAATACATATAATTTTGCTTCAACATTTGTAGAGGCAGAGGAGCAGACATGAAAAGAATACTAAGGATGACTAAGAAGTATTTGAGTTTTTGTGTGTGTGCATGTGTATGTGTGTATATATATATATATATATATATATGTTGTATGCTGTCTTTGTAAGCTGTTATTAGCAGACATTTTACATCTGTCAGTCTAGGGAGCTAGTTTTTGAGCAACCTAGGAAAGTAATCTGTCTTAAACAACACCATATTCATTAATGACTATTAGAACTTAGACAAACATTCTTTATAATACTTGTCCTGTTATGAAAGGATATTAATATTCTTGTCTTCTTTCACACCATCTCATCCAAACATTTCTTCACCTGTACTCTGTCAGGAAAGATATTTTTATTTTCTATGCACTGATTCCTTGGCTGTTATGTTCATTTTCTATAACCAAGTTCAATTTTCACCCATCCAGAGAATAAAGAGTGTCAAGGAATGAGCACTTGACCAAGCCATTTGGCAGTGAATCCATGGAGGAACAGCCTGTGGTGGGTAAACTTTAATAATAAGGAATAAGGTTTCTCTTCATGTTATGTACATTACACCTGCCATTTACCCTGCCATTTTCTACCTCCTTAACCATACTTTAATCTTGCAATCAGACCCAATGATAACTATTCCCTCTGGAGTGATAATAGATTTATGGTTCACTCTGAAAAATACCATGATGGAAAAGAACTAAGGACTTATCTTGAACATCCCATCTTGCATTAGCAGGGAGAATGGTAAGCCAGGGGCAGGTAGATTTCCAATCTTTGTTCCTATTGCTTTTACCAGGTAGTAACAGCAATCACTACAAAGAAGAGAAGACCCATTGAAGGTACATGAGAATTAAGATCATCATGCACTGGGACTGAACAGCTCAGATTCAAATTGAAACTAATACAGGTTTTCAAGGCACAGGTATAGGTAAAGATCATAGTGAAACGGGATCAGTACACTTTAATACTGCCGTGCAGGATGAGCCAAGCTTCTGCTTGACAACAGGGTTTATGCCTTACACTACTTAATCCTTCACTGTGGACTAAAATGGAAAGGGTCATGGACTTGCTTCCTGTCTTTAGGGTGTTGCCATTGTCAATGGAGTAAGACACCAAAAAGAAGTAAAAAGGAAAAAAAGAAAAAAAAAAAAAAGAACAAAAAAGGAAAAAAAAAAAAAAAAACCACCCTTAGTTTTCCTGGCAATGCTCAGATCCTTTAAAAACCATCCTTCCAAATTTCTCATTGATCTTAATTTTGTTCGCTTTATATGTTTTTGAAGGCTCTCTGATGCAACAAACCTGTATTCTGTGCTTGCATCCAGCTACAGCTTTGCAAAGAAAAGCTTTGTTCTTCTCCAATATTGGAAGACTTTTGTTTGCTGGTCTACCCCATTATTCACCTCTGAATGAAGCTATCAGACCTCATTGTTTCCTGACTTCCTCTGATGTGCATCAGGAATATTTCCAAAGATACAACATTCTAATATTGAACTAAGCAAAAGGAGTCCCAGACCTAGCATGTTTCCTTGAATCTACTTCAAGATGAGGAAACTTTGTTTTTTCTTCAGTTTTGATTGTCCTTCTGCAATGAATCTAAACCAAAAAATTGTTTTCTTAGGCAATTTTAGCTGGCATTCAGTTAGTACTCTACAGGGAGCTATGGCATGGGTAGGGAAGGTATTATGTCACCACTGCAGATAAAAAAGAACATAGTAATATTTTTTATATTGTTGGCTCTAAGATTTTACCGGTCTTATAGTACCAGTGATTGAAAATGTCTTACATGCTGGCATTGCTCACTGTAATGCTCTCTAACTCTCTCCTGTTGAGCCACGCAAAGCAGATGACTGGAAGTGATTAAAGTCTTCATCTGCCCTCCAGCCCCAGTGGTGTCGTTCAGGCAAGAGTTTCTGAGCCCTTTCAAGCCCACCACACACTCCCCAAATTGGAGACTTTTAAGGAATAAACTCTCATTTTTAGCACAAAGCCACTGGATGCCAAGAACTGCCATTGTGCAAATGACATGCCCCAAGACTCATTTCAGTATTGAGACCCCAAATCCCCCATTTCCTGTTGACTCTCATTGCTTAAGCTAATATCATTCAGCCTACTCTTTCAACTGGTTAGAAGGGCTTAGTCAAAACTCTCTGCAGTCAGAGAAACATAGTGCACATGTGTAACAGTAGAAATTGTTGGCTCAGAGTGTATTCATTTGTTGTGTGTAACGCAGTAATAAAAAACAAATGCAGAGACTTCATTTTATATATAATAAAAATACAGCAATATTTTATGTGTCTCATTTTAGCAGCCTGTTTTTAAATAACAACCCTATTTTTTTTTCCAATTGCAAATCCTCAAACAGAGGAGCAAAACATAAAAGTATTTTTAGTTTATGGGCTAAATGACCAGCCCAGCAGTTTGCTAGTAATATATATATACTGATAATAACCACAACTAGCAGGGGATGCAATGCAGCCTCAGTTATTTCTCTCTGCTCTGCAAGAACATACTCCTCTCATTAAGAATTTAGATGTCAGCCAGGATTGCTAACTGCATTGGTTCACACTTCCCTGAAGAGAAGCAAAATGGTAGATTGTTCTTTGAAATACCACAAAGCCCTTCTGAACACCACAGCTCAACTGTTCAGGGAACTGAGGCAGAAGCACTGTAAGTATAAAAACAACTTTCTGAAAAAGAGAAATTAATCAAGAAGCAGCTTACTGTTGGAAATGTGTAATTTTGAAAAAGATACCGTTCTGAGCACGTAGGATAGTTGGTCTTTATCCAGAGAATGGCATCAATACCAGGGGACCTCCTGAACTTGTAGAGATGACTAAGAGGGGACCACATTAGTGTCTGTCAGTGTCTGAAGGTGGGGAAGTCAAAAGGGTGAACACTACTCAGTGGTGCCAGGCAATAGGACAGGGACAATGGGCACAAACTAATACACTGGATGTTCCACCTGAACATGAAAAAGAAATTCTTTGCAGTGAAATGACCAAGCACTGGAATTGGTTGTCCAGAGAGGCTGCGGAGTCTCCCTCACTGGAGATACTAAGAACTGTCCTGGCACAATCCTGTGCCATGTGCTCTGGGATGACCCTGATTGAGCAGGGAGGTGGGACCAGATGACCAAATGTGGTGCCTTCCAACCTTCCTAGGACATTTGTTTTTATCTCCTGAGAGTGCACTTGTCCGTGCAGAGCCCAGCGTGGGTCTGACCCAGGGCTGCCTGCTGCCAGCAGGAGTCCCTCCCAGCCAGCTCCAGGCAGAGCCAAGACACAGAGTTCCTTGAGTCATGGGCAGACACATCCAGCACCCCAGACAGACAAGTAAAATGTCTGTTCTGCTTTAAGTAAAATCTTGAGGGTCCTATGTGTAATGAATGTACCATGAGTGAAGTGCCACTGGAGATGTTAGCCCTGAGATGCAAAAAAAATTAAGAAAATTTAGTGTTAAAGTGTGCCACAGCAGCATTTTTATACTTTCAAATTGAATTTTCAATTTTCACAGGCACTGTCCAAATCATCTTGGTATCATTCTGGTAAAATCTGTACTGAAATACAATATCTGTCCTGGAAGCAGATGGGCTTAACACCCTCAAAAATGAATTTTTCAGCAGGGTCAGATCCCAGCTCTCCCTAGCTTACTCCTGAATCACATAAACTTGACATTACAATACCTTTTTTCTTCACACCAGCCCCCATATAGTTGCTGTATTTAAATTAGGATGCATTTTAGGACAACATAAAAAGTTGGAAAGGAATAATCTTCATCCTCTAAAACAGGCACAGCATTTCCTAGAGAGGTTGAACTGGGAGAAATTCCACTGGGCAGCCCTTTTGGTTTTCCCCGGACGGTCTGGAGTGAGCAGGATGTATTGTTTCCCTCTGGTTTTTAGAGGTGAAGACAAATTAGCCTTTGCTTCTGACAAATTAGCTTCTTGTTTTCAATAACAAAGTCTCCTAATTGAAAACGTAAACACCAATTTGAAAATCTCTTGTTTTTTCACACTTTGCTTCTATCTTATTTGTGCATCTTCATCATCTTTGAAAAGCATTTATGGGAAGTGAGACAGCCTCAAAGTCTCCCATTAAAATAATGATAATCACCGCTGAGAGGCATGACTTTACAGGTGGTGACAGACAAATGTATTCAGAATAGCAGACAGAAAACAGTTTTTACCACTAGCCTGACTCTTTTCCCTATTGTGTATTTTTGGTAGCAATTAAGTTGTCCGGTTTATACAGAGGGGAGTGTCCTGGAATAAAAGACTGGCTGGGCAAAGTGGGAAAATATTGGTGAATCTCTCACTAGGAAAAGTACCATACCATTCTTATTTTCCCTCACTTAAGTGTCAAAACCAACAGAGCCGTGCACTACACAGTGAGCCATAGTTAGGAATCACTGCCAGGCTCAGCAATCACAGGGTTCACTGCCTTTTACTTCTCTCCCCAGCAAAATGCCAGCTCCAAGCCAGCTCCTGACTTCTGATTGTTGCTTCAAGAAAAGGATCTGAGAAGGCTCTGCTGAAGTCTGATTTGCCAATAAATGTCCGAGAAATCTTCCAGAAAGAGAAGCAAGAGAAGTGTGTGCTCTCCCCGCAGTAGTTTGCTTGGTGTGGGGAGACAGGGTACTCTGAGAGAGGAACCATGGCACATCTTCTCTTCCTGTTTTCTTTGGGCCCTGGAAAACTCTCTCTAATTAGGCAGTTGCACTGCCCTGAGGAACAATGAACAAACAAGCCAATTAGCCCCAATTCATTGCAAAGCTTGAAGTCCACCCACAGCAGCACTTTTCAGAGCAAATTTCCTTACTGGTGGCTTTATTTTGTTACCAGTTTTTACTGCCATCTAATTGAAGCCACTGATGGCCAATTGCTTAATTTATCACCAAGTTTACAGGCCACACACTGCAATACTAATTAGAAGCCAGACATTGTGCTTCAGCCTCCCTTTGAAATACTGCTGGCATTTACATGTAATGCCAATTCATTAGGTTTCAAAGAAACTGAGACAGTGGGAATGAGATTATTTCTCAAAACCAGTACTGAGATTAGGCAGGTCCAGATTGCACTCTAACACAGCTATTTTAAATTTATTGGGAAAGGGGGTGGAGGATAATTAGCAGTTTCCCCTCCTCCCCCCAATTTCTGACACCACCAAGAGCAAACCCAAAACCCACATAATCAATCTTGTATAAACTCCAGTAGTGAGCTCTGCTCCGTGTGCAGCTCTCACCCAGACCGATTTTCACAGGGAAGTGGTGAATTTTGCACTTGAGGTGAGAAATACTGCCCTAAGGATTTAAATCTGACAAGTGCCAAGGTCTTGTGAAGGTTTCTCTGTTTGGCGTAGAAAGAGGGGAAGGCAGACCTCAGCTTTCTCCATGCATTGGTTGAACAATAAATCACCAGAAGCCTGCAGACATTTGGCAGAGCTGCAAAGAATTGTTATTTTAACTGAAATCTGATAGATTTTCTACTTCTAAGGCATTTTCAGATAAATACTTCCAATTTGGAGCCAGCTTCACTCAGCTTGCATAGGTTTCTCTACCAGCTTCACTGGGGCTACCCTGGACTGAGGTATGCAGGACCCAGCTCTGGGCAAGAAAAAAGCTTATTTTTTCTTGTTGTTTGATATTCCCATATTGCAACTATTCCCTTCCTTCCCCTTTTTAGGTCCCCTACATCCTGACGGCCTCATTTCTCCCTAAATAAACTGGAAGCACAGAAGCAAAATGCATTTGTTGCCTGGGAAACACACAATTCAGTATATGAGGTGGCCATCCTAAGAGAGCCGTAGACCTCCAAGGAAGATTTTATACTAATAACTGTAACCAACCAGAAGTACCAGGTTAGTATAACATTCCCCACTACTTGGTTGTTGCTTTTTGAAATGTTTGACGAGTCCCTCATTATAGCCCATGATTTATTTCTGTTTTATGTGGAGACTTGGTCTTCATTTCAGAAATGTTTTACTGTAACAGTGAGAGAATTTGACAGAATTTCAGGAGAGAGCAAAAAGCACTGCCTAAGGATTACTGGTAAACTCCTCACTGTATCATCACTGTCTCATTAGCTCCACTTTTTCACTTTGATTCACTGACTGTTTTCTGTAACACGCTGCTCCTTTGAATCACGTACCTCCTCAGGCTTCTGAATGCCAGTAAATATATTGCAAAAGCATATGAGATTCTGGCACTGACAGTATGCTATCAACAACAAACCCCCTTTCTCTCAGGAAAATATTCACACCTCTGCTTTCCTAGAACCACTACAAGGAGGGGTGTGCTTCCTTGGGGAGACTGACTGAGCATGCTCCAAGAAACACTCCAGCACTTCACATATGGGGTTATTTTCCAGTTAATTTATGATGACTCCTAAAGATCCCAGCAATGATCATTTTTCTTCTTGGCAAACAAGGAAACTATTATTAGAAGGGCAATAACATTATATATTTTCTTAGATATGAATCTAGGGGCATACATTACATTCAGTCATATAGCAGTCCACTGCAGCACAAACTCTGCAAGTATCTCATGTGATGCATCAGGAAAGCAAACTCTGTATCAACACATGATTTTATATTTACCAAGGATTTCTTCCAGCTGGTTCACAGTGCTCGCTATAACAAAAGCAAAGCAAAAAAGGGACAACGTAAGAGGCAATCACAATCCCTCAGACAACAGCACTAGAAACAAAAGAAAATGCTGAGAACCCTGTCCTTGTGGTAGAGAACCTTGAAATAGTCAAAGTCAGAAGCTAGGGTAACTGTACCAAGAACCTAGTCCCAAAATAAAGTTTACAATGGGTTTAAAAGCTGATCCAGATCTGTTGTTAAAGGACCATATGTAAGGACTTGTCCTGGTTGAATGAGGCATTTTCTGAACTGGGAACAGGAGGTCCTCAAATGGAGCTCTTTACAGGGCTGTCTCTAGCTTTCTTTATCAGTGAGCAGCTGTTCCTCTACATTTTCTTCAAATAAGAGCCAGCTCTAATACTTTTGGATATTTTTGTGTCTGTGTGTATTATTGCCACAAGGCCTCAGAGAGAATCTATCTCAGCCAAAAGCAAGGCTGAGGTGACATCTACACGGCACCACAGCCAGGGAAAAAGAAATCTTAAATGCTGTGCCAGCACTCACAGATATACTGGCCAGCACAGGAAACAACACCTTTAAAACACACAGCATTAAGCATCACTTTGTGGTATAAAAGCAGTTTTCCCAAGAATCAACCATCCCTTGATTTTTGGGACTATCTTTTCAAGATAGGGTGCATAAGGAAGTTTCAAAAGACACAACTGATGGGCTTTATCAACGGAACAGAGACCTAACCTACCCTGCTTTCTTGAGCCTGAATAAGGTTACTGCTTTAACATTCTTCTCCAGCATCCAAGCTCCATGCTGTAACTTGATCCCTGCAGTGACAGCAAGAAAAGCAGCCTACGTTGCTGCAGAAGAAAAATAAACCAGAAAAATAAACCAGCAATTAGCAAGTTCCTATATGTTTCCTGTTTATATAATACAACCCTTTTGCAGGGAAAAAGCCCGGAAGAAACTGATAGGCCTGGAAAAGATTTATAATAAATGTTATTTGAAATACCCACCAATGCAGCTAGACTTGTTGTTTCCTCCATTTAGAATGTAAAAGGATGGATTTAAATGTGGAATTAAATACCCAGGACTGGCTAGAGATGGCTTTAGGGAAGGTTTTCTGTAGCTGTCTCCTGTGGGAAAGCCGTTTTGCACTACTAGGAGAAAGTAGAGATATTTCCCGCCACAACTACTTTATTTGAGAAAGACTATGTGCAAAGTCTATACACTTCATTATGCATTAGAAATTACCATTTTTGAACATGAGAGTAGTGAAAGAAACTGTTGATTGGCTGCTGCTCATTTTTTAAGGAACCTCGAGGTAATACTCTCCTGTGCCTGTCTTGCTGCATCTTCAAGGTGAGAAGTTGTACTTGATCTTCAGTGAACACTACCACACATTTTGCCATTTGACTTCTAGGTTTGAGCATCTCATCAAACAAACTAAACTGTGCTTGTTCTTGCACAGAATACTATGTTCCAAGGCCTTCAATGATACCCATTATCAATTAATGTGTCAGAGTTTGGGGTTTCCCCCCTTCTCTTTTTTACGGGGTCTTAGACAAACTGCTAACCTATTGAGACACTCAGTACTGAGTCCTTTCCCCTTTGTCCCAGTCATGTTTGGTAGTTTTAGTTTTACTCTTCTCTCTGAGCAGAGCTGGAATTGAGAAAGTGAGTTTTTGTTTCAGGACACATAGGAAGCACGAGAGGAGCTGAGGCAGCTCCTGCCTCTTTAGGTGGAGCAGCAGGAGCAGAGTGTGCACGGGCAGACTGCAGTCTGCTCTGACAATAAACAGCACCAGCCAGGCATGGGTGGAACAGCTAACTCACCATGCAAGAGTCAGCTTCAGCCTCACTCCTGTCACTAGTTTGCTGGATAACCTTCCCATCACGCTGCACAGCGATTTCTCATTTAACAGGAGTTTAGCATCACCAGTCTTTTATGTAAAACACTCCAAGAGCAAAAGCCCTGTAGAACATTCAGGCACGATATTTTTGTTAGAATTGTATTAGCAGGGGATATTAAAAGACCCTACCCATGGAAATGTATTTAGCTGTTATTCCTGGCTTGTCTGAGTCTGAGTTCAGATACTTGCAGTAATGAACAAAGTTTGTCATTATTCCAGAAAATTTAACTACATATCAGAAGATCTAAAATGCTGTTTTGTGTTTTCCAAGTTTGTTTTTTTTTTTTCCTGTATTATTAACTCAAGAACAAAAAAGCCACCCAAAGTTTGAAAGAGCTACAAAGTTTCATTCTGATCCTAGCTTTAAGATCAAGTGAGCCATGCAGGAAAAAATATATTTTGGGCTAGTCAGCTTTATAAAACTTGAAAATCACACTGCTGGGACAAAATTTGAGGTGCATATATCAAGCAGGACAACAGTGCAAATTCTGGTCAAAAAGACCAAAACCCATGCTTGAAAATGCACTTTAAATACACTTCCCTGAGCTTGGCCAAAGACAGAGAAATCTAATTTAAGTCTGTTCCGCCCTGATTTCAGTAGCGGTGGGATCAGAGGTCCTACATACCCGAGGTTCCAGTTCCCCATGGCCTCAGCTGTGGGGTCCTCCAGAGTCAGGACTGGCCAGGTGTGTTTGTTCCAGGACCACAGCCTTATGCATCTACCATTAAACCCCCTTTTCACCCATTTAAACTTTAATCTTCAGTTTTTCATTAAGTTGTTAAGCTTTACTTTGCAGATATGCATTCATGGACTGCCAAATCCAGACGAAGAAGCTGCAAGCCCAAGGACAGTTCTAAGTTCATCATCCAAACTTTTCTGAAGAGATAACCCCATGGTATTGCACAATTGTAAGCATTGACTTCAGCATTGTTTCTTACCTTCCCAAAGATCTTTTATTCCACTAGCTGTTTATTGCATTTACTGTACATTAAGCCAGCAGTTTCTCCTCTTGCTTGGGACTATTATTAGCAAAGGTTTAACATATACAAAGTTTTCTCAGTTGTTCAAGCCAAGTTTGCAGACTGTGCATTAAGAAACTTTCGAGTAAACTACTGGCAAGAAACGGCTGGATAAATTAAAAATGGGAAGAAACACTGACTTCCCATATTCTAGTTCAAAAAATGGTAGAATAGATTTCATTCACATTTCCCAGGACACTACTGAAGAGAATGGTTTAGTGATTGCTTAACCTTAACTGTAGATTTATGATATGAATGAGCTATAATCATCAGATTAAAGGGGTAACATTTAGGGAAAGTGTGGGTTGAACAATCCTAAGATATATGGTCAGTCCTGTGATGTGAAGTGGGATATGGAAAAAAACATAACGTAATAATAACATACATTTTTAGTATCTTTCATCCACAAGAATTTCAAAATGCTTCCCAGACCAAACATGAAAGTCCAGATTCTCATTTCTTCTTCCCTGGTGTAAATCCAAGGTGATTTGACTGAAGTTATTTGAGTCAACTCTTCATTTTCAAAATTGAATTTGAGATCAGAGGTTCGGCCCTATTGTAGACACACAGTAATGGCATTCATTTGTGCACTGGTCCCATTCAAACAGTTATAATTTGAAGCAAATTCATTTTCCAGCATTGGGAAAAACAGAACTGATAAATCTGGCACTCACATACAGCAAGAAAGAAGAAAAAAGCAGTAATGCATATTTTTAATGTTCATCCAGAGATGTAAAACAGGCAAGCATTCCAGTGAGTATAAAATATTATTCCTTTAATTCAGATCAGGCAAAACTTCTCCAAGAAAACACTGAAGTAAAAGAGTAGGAGGAGGCAGAGTGAAGAATTATATAGAAGCACGTTAAGTTAAATTACATAGGTGCTTTCTGTCCAGTCCCCTCAAGAAATCTTTCTTTACAGCACAATAAGCTTTGTTTTGGTGTAGTATCCCTCATTTCCAGCCACACTCAGATCCCTTCTGAAATGCATGAGGATCTATTTTCCTTAGTTCCTGGCTGTGTTTTACTGTGCTGTGAGAACTAGAAGCAAGAGATCCTTCATGATTATCAGTATTTTCCAAGCTGACTTGGGAAGACAGTGCAGCTGATCTGTGAGTTTCTGTGCTCGTTTGTTTGGTAGTTTTATGTTTGGGCACGTTGTGTTTGGTTGTTGGAGGGTCTTTTAAATACCTAAGCCATATCCTACAGTTTTGCTTTCTGGATCCAGCTGATACTTGCTGAATCTCACTCAGTTTCTTTGGTAATTCCAGTGAAGCTTAGACCAAGGTCCTCTATGACCATAGAACTGAAGTAGATTGGTTTAGGCTTCTTCACAAAAGAAAAGCTGCTTGACCGTTTTTACACACCCTGCAGAAGTGCTCCCTCACCCCTTTTTCCAGGGCAAAGAGCAAGGGTCAATTATCTTTCAGGGAAAGAAACATCTCTAGTTTTTTCTGCCTTTTCACAAAATTGTACCCTTCCTAATCCAACTGACTGTCAGCAAAAAACCCTAAAACTTCCCAGGAGAGTATTTATCTGATCTCAGGTCAGTAAAAGTGTCTTTAGAACTTAAACTGCTGGTATGTAAAGAGCAGCAAACCCTGCTGTTTATTTGAGCAGTAGGGTCAGAAAGCAAGCCCAAACCTAGAGGAAAAAGTTATAAAATGTTCCCTTTGAATGATGAACCTTCAACTATCTGCTGTTTTTTTAAATAAACAGGGTTTGCACACAGCATTGATCAAGATTGGGAAAATCCTCTTGTATTTCTGGGCTTCCGATTTCCGACAACCAAGGGCCACCACCAATACAAATCCCCATTTAGTAAGTGAGTTTGCCGGTTCTTGGCCTTCTGCAATTCATTTCAAGAAAAAAAAAAAGAAGGAGATGCTGCAAATTAATGACACTACCAGTATTAAGTTCAGTAGCCTAAGATTTAAATTAGGATCAAAAGGGAGACAGAGATAATTGACACAAGTCCTTTAAAATTTTTTCACATTAACAAAAAAATCTTAATCTCATTAATATCCCAGGAGCAACTGTCCAGTCGCATTACTATGCAACTAAGCCCTGAAACAGAGACTGAATTTAAGGAAAATACTGTGATTTATATACAGGTTGTCATTGGGACTGTTAAAATTGAGCAAAATTTGTCCTTTGTGGTGATTTTGTAATGACTAATGTTAATTAAGATACAATTTCTTTGCATTGACTTAGGGAGGCCCATTATAACCTGAGTATTAAATACATGCTTGCCAACTAAAACCACACAGAAATACAGAGGAATGAGATTTTTAAAGAAAGCCTTTCTCTGTCTGGCCCCTGTGTTCTTTTCTGTCTGGCCCAAATACAGAGTGTAAGGGTGTACTCTATTTGAAGAAATAAAATTCTTTAATAGTCTGTTGGGCAGTAACCTTGCCCTATCTCTCAGCACAGCAATCATTTACTTGAGCAGGGACCAGTGCCTGAACATCTCTAGTCCTCTGAGGAAAGGACAGGGATGGATTTTAACCTCTACAACTCTCTCACCAGAACTGTACCTGCCTGGACTCTGCCACTGGGGAGCCCCCAGGCCACACTGGGCACTGAGCAGCCGCAGGGAAGGCCAGGGGGAGGCACAGCCAAGCTGCAGCTCTGCTAAGCAGCCACAGCCCTCTGGCTGCTGCCAGCTCATTGCTTGGCCCCTGTCCTTCAGCCCTGAATAAGGCCAAATGCAAGGTACCCTGAAAAGAAGACTCATTGCTGAGACAAAAAAAAAGAAAAAAAAAGAAAAACAAAATTAAAAAAAAAATCTAATCTATCCACTTCCACTTGCTGCATGTGGCAACACACGATTTCCCATGTACCGCCCATAAAAATACAGGATTGCAACAAGGAGGGAAACTTAAATTACACAGTTTGTGAGTTTTTACTTTTTTTTAATGAAACTATCCTGGAAAGGCCTAAATATTTCTCAAATCAAGGGAGTTAACGCTAGAGACAGGTATATTCTGATTTACAAGATAAACGTCTTAAGTTCCCACTAACTTCAATTAGAGCTTCAATTTTCTGCTTCTCTCTCGAGTCAAACCTTCCTCTGATGTAGAGCTGGGAACTGCTCTGAGCAACCCAGATATTTTTCAGAATGTATTAAAAAAACCCTTCTGCAACAAATACACCAGCTGTGTTTTAATTTAAACCATTTTTAAACAGAGCAAAGGCGCTGGGACCTGAGTGTGAATGGCGATGTTACACTCTGACAGAATGGGATCTGGATAGAGATGCCTCCTCTCATTTGCCTAAAAGGTGCCTGCTTTCAGCACATCCAAATGGAAATATGCACCCCATGCATTTGTTTCTTTCCCTGGCTCAGGGCTTCATCATAAGTAACAAAAGACAGGGACACTTAACACCTGCCTCATGTTCTCCACTTGTCTTTGCTGCATGCAGTATGGAAAGGAAAATATTCTCCAGCATTCCTCTGGTAACAGTGCTGAAAGATACCAATACTCTCATCAAAATTCTTCTGTGCTTTTCTCAAGTACAAAATGAAAAAATTCAGTCATTATGCCCCCTACCTTTAACTGGGTATAGGAGCAACTTATGGATAAGAGATGTGTTTGATGCAAGCCCTTATCACCCTGAAACAGGATTTTAACTTAAAGATGAAAAATGTGTAACAGTGAATGCAAGAGTGGCTGATAAATCCCATTTTAAGGGATATATGTGTATACTACCCCAGCTCAGACTCACTCTTCTGGAGATTTTTCTACCAAGTTGCATATAAACATTGATTTCAGCAATACTACTTAGTTAAGGTACCAGGCATTTTTTGCATTTATAGTCCCATATTTCAGGGTCTTCAGGGAAATGAGTGAAGCTGCCTGTCTCATTTGCCCTTATTAATAGTACCTCCCAGCTGTTGCAGGTCCTAATTCACATTTGAAAAGGGTTTGAGGCAGCCAGATGAAGCAAATACTTGAACTACAAAAAATAACTTAGTAGGGTATCAAATCAAACAGTGAGCACTCTTTGACAAAAGAAGCAGTGATACATTTTCCAGAAAATATACTAAAGAGTTGAAGCTAAAATCTAGTGAATCAAGGCAGGAAAATAGTCTTAAAGTGAGATGTTAGCTGTACAAAGCACATGATTTTACAACCACATGGAAAAGATGGGATGTACCCTATCAGTATGGAGATCTGCATTGTCCATTTATAAATATATTCCCTTTCTCATTCTACAGTCTCATTCAAATGGGAATTTCCATTGCTTTTTTAGTGCTTGAGTCTTATTAATTTATTTTTAATTTGGCGGGGGAGGGGGGGTGTCTTATGTGTTGACCTTCAAGAAGCAAACTCAATTTTTGTGAGGAGAAAGAAAGAATTATTTATTTCTCTGATAAGTAATTACAGAAGTGGTCAGGTTAAGGCCACCAATATGCCACTTTTGTACCACTCACACAGCATTTGGAGTATTGGAACAGTATCCAGCAATCTTGGCATGCTTAATCCAGCACCACGTATCATGTCCTGCACAAGGAATTGGAGCAGGTGGCACAGAAGCCCAGCAGTGGGACACTGAAAGCATCATTTGATCATGGCTGTTTCTGGAAGAAAAAAAGTTTTCTCATGCAACACTGCACTGCCTTTGAAGGCACTACAATGGATGTGCAAACACTGCAGGTGTTTCCAATGACAAGTGGGGTTGGATTTGCCAAATGCAATGGCTAAGGAGGTCTAACTATTTGCCCAGAGCTCTGTCTCTGTCTTTCCTCTCCTGCCAGACTTGCTATTAATGTTTTCTTTATTTTGGAAATGACACAGTGGAAGAAGAGTGCCACTCCATACCTCAGACCCACTGGTGACTAAAACATTTCTTACATCACTGGCAAAAGATCCATCAGTGTTTTCCTCCTCAACATAAATCCTGTGCTGTGCGAGCCTACTGCTCCCCCTCACCTTCTCTGTCCTCTGGTTTTCTGCTGACAAAACCAGTGACATGACAGATCTTAAATAAATCAGCCCCCGGTTGTGTTTTATGATGTCATGGTGAGCACAGGCCTGACCCTCAGTAATCAGCATCTCGGCACACCGGGAAGCTTCCTGCTCTAACCGCTCTAGCAGCCAAGCAAACTTGCCTACACTGCAGAAATTATGTGAATTACCTCACCTCTGTGTATCGTAATAACCCTTACCACACATTATGCCAAATGTTCAGCACTGAGCTGCAAAGAGCCAAAATGCAGACAAACCCCCAATAATATTTAAAACAGAGTTTAGGTGAAGCTGGGTCCATGCCAGGCTGCGGAGATCGTTCTTCATGTCAGCCTCAGATCTGACTCTTGTGCATATGAACTAACAAAAGGGCAGGGAATAAAATAGCATTTGAGTTATTCTCACAGAGCAGGTACTTAATAATATCCACATTTCAAGCATTTGAACGTTATGCTTTTATTAAGCAAAAAACGACTCCCACCAAATATCCCTCAGTTGCAGTAAAGGCTGTGAGCATGATTTTATTTCAGCCTGTGAACAAAGCCATATGGATTTCATCTGAGGGATTTGGGGGTTTTGATTCTTATAAAAGTCATGATGTCAAACAAAACTTCAGATCAGTCCCAAAATATATGCAGTGTGACAGCCAACAATGGAAACTACACAATGCCATTCTTCGGCCCGAAAACATCTTCAGGCTCAGCAAGGAACCAAGCATAAACATGGATGGGCTTCAGCTTTACAAATCCAAATGAAAGTCTGACACTTAAATCATGCCATCCCCCAGGCATGGCGATGCATTTTGATAAACATGTTTCTCATGGCAACAAGCCATCCTTAAACATTTTAGATGATCCAGGATTTTGAAGAAACTGCAGTCCCATGCCCCTTGCCACCCAGCCTTCCCTATTTTTGAATATACCTCCATTCAACTCCTCAATCTGCCCTGTGCATTTTATAATGCCCATAGTTTTGACATGCTGCACAGTTCTAATGTTAGCAGGGATATTCCTTGGAGGGTCTGGGCTCGTACTCAGCATCTCTAGCATTTTCCAGTTACCTCCTTGATATTATTCCAGAAGGAAAAGAGGCCTATTCCAAGAATACATATCAGAATCTTCAAAAACCAGGCCTCAAGGAGGCCTCAATTTCTCTTTAGCTGTGGCTAGAGCCAGTCGGAGGGGAACTGGTATAGCAAAATAAGTACATCAAAAGAACTTTTAATCACAGCAAAATAATTATCTATTTTTGCATCTTGAGAGGTTGCTTAGAAATGTAGCAACACATTTAGGGTTATTACACATTTAAAACAAAATTCAGGATTTGAAACAAGATCTAGGTTTGTTGGCTATGTGCTTTCCTATTTAGCCTAGCCAGAAAGACAAAAAAAGTCCTGTTTACTTCTAGTGCCAAAAAATTACTAAACCATATATAACAGCTGGTCATACTACTGAACAAACCACTCAATTAATCAGCCAACTACCGTATGTTTGAAAGAGACAACGCAAGCTTCCATTCCTAATAAAGTGCAAAATATTGATTAGTTCCGGGACAACACACGAATAAATTACTTGTGCTCAGTAAATTGGGCTTTGCAGTTTCCAAAAATTTTGGGTACTTTTCACACATCATTTATCAGTATTCTTTCTTTCATTTCTCTTTGCTTTTAGCCAGGTTTTTTAGAATGATGGCCAAAATAAACAAAATATTTCCTTATACTTCCCTCTCTCACTTCCTGCTTTTAAAAGAATTTTCACTCATGGCCTCTAGCACTTCATGGAATCAAATTTCTTCCAGAAATCTGCAGCTAGAATGCAGTATTTTAATTATGAATATTATTACAATCTCCCTTTCACTCCCCCATCCCACATTCCTCCTTCTCTGTCTTAATGGCTGGTCCCTCCCAAACCAGCTGTTAGAGGCAAACCTACAAATTTTCTACTTGCTTCCTTATGGTAATGTCCTCTCTATGCTGGTTTATGAGCGCTAGTGTCTCAAAAAAACCCAAAAAAGTAGAAAAAAATAAATTTAAATCCTCTGAAATTTGTGGATTAGCTCTTCCATGTGATCTATTTTTAGGTGCACTTCATAGGTTGTGAAAGGCTTCATCTATCTGCATACTGAAGTGCCACCACTTGTGGCAGTGGTTTCCCCCAGCACAACAAACAAATGCGAGGGCACGGGATCTCTGATCACTGCGGGTTTAGCCAGGCTGCACCTCGGGGTGCTGCAGCCACCAGCGAGGGCTCGCGGGTGACAAGGTGCACGTGGGTCCTCTAGGCACAGATTGTGTCACCAATGGCAGCAATAAAAAGGTAATTCTACAACTGGTTTCCAGAAATGCTAATAGTAGTTGAAGGAGATTTCTTGGTCAAATGTGAATTTCCCAAAAGATGAAAATGTTTGAAGGATTAGGGAGGGAGAATTCCTTAAGAGGACAACAGAGTGCTGCTTCCAGAGGCATTGCAAACTAAGCTGCTGAAACCATCTGAGAACTGTCTCCAGATTGAACTCCTTGCCAAGGACGGACTCAGATAACACTGTCTATATGAGAAAACATTCCAGGCAATATCCCATCACATTTTAAGTTTAAACCATAGATTTTATTTCTTCATAGTGCTGACAACAGATGTATTTTAGCTAAGAGAACCATCCAGGATGAAACTGAAGGAGACCACAGGCATAACATTTACTCTAATTTCTAGTAGTGCGTAGGAAAAAGTCTATGTTTTGTGATTATTTAGTTGTCCGGGCTTTTTTCCCACAGCATGAGAGTGCATGTGAGCTGATATGTACATTTATGTACATACACATAACAGTAAATATATATTTTTGTATATGCTTTTGGAGGAGACCATTCCAAAACAAATCTGTGAATGACAGTAACAGAGTACTCACTTTCAGCTGCAGTTCACACAGGACTCATCAGAATTGAATGCAGACTTTTTTTTTATCTGGCACTTTGTAAGTAAGACATATGAATTCAATTCCTTAGGAAGACTCTACAGATCTAGAATGAAAAAGTTGAATATATTCAGTAATGCAAAGGTTTTTCTTAATCTGTCACGCCTATTTCAGAGTTAGCTTCCTTTTCACCATACTCTTTATACGAATGTCATAAGTCCTCATAAC
Organism: Pyrgilauda ruficollis; assembly: GCF_017590135.1. Lineage (NCBI taxonomy): Eukaryota > Metazoa > Chordata > Aves > Passeriformes > Passeridae > Pyrgilauda > Pyrgilauda ruficollis. The sequence continues at coordinate 4,771,741 of NW_024525489.1, read as the reverse complement.
TTAAAAACTTGGGGTTAGATTGAGGAAGGCTGGTGAAAATATTGGGCTCCTTGCACAAGAAAGTTACATGAAATTTGCGCCAAATATGTAAAGAAAAAAAAAAGTGATTTCCATGCAGAAATTAATATAGGTATCTGACTCTCAGAGTAACGTCTTGACCAAAACTCTTCAGTGTCCTTTGCTTCAGCAGTTAGAAAGTGCCATTTCACATGCATTTTGCAAACTATTATTCCTAGCACTTGGAATTATTTTAAGAATATTATAGTACTGCATTAATTTGACAGAAAGGACAGAAACAGAAGAAAGAAAAGTACACATATTTAATACTATTTTAATTCAGGTGTTTGAGTTTTCCAGTGTCTAAACACTGGCAGGGGAGCAGGGGAGAAAAAGTATTCCTTTAGCTTTGGGGGAATTCTAGTTGCATTTTATTTTCTGCATGCTCTCAAAGAAAAATTTCCTCTGTAAATATCTGTAGAATATTATCTTGGGCCAGTAGCAGAAGTTGGCTTAAAAAATAAATTGAATTGAATGCATAGGAAGCAGAGAAGCAGATACACTTTATAAACACATAAATCATCCAGTTAACAAGTAAAATGGAGTTATGATCAATCACAAAGCTTGGATAAGCAAATTCAGAGTAGCAAGTACAAACTCTGTATGTGCTGTTCCCAGATCAAATATGTTTGCAAACTTCACAGACCCAAGAATTATGAATGTCAAAAGTAGGATTATAAAGAAACTGTTCAAGAGCCAAGAAAAGGGGCTTATTGAATAAACAGTTTGCACTGATTATTATGACCAGATTTAGCCTAAGATATGCTGTATGATGGTGATTGTCCTTTCAAGAGAGAGTAAGGTTGCTAGATTTTGTTAGATTGCCTGAACTGAACAAATGGGCACACTTTTGAGCACAAAATCCCTTCTTGGAGTTTAAAAAAGAAAGAAAAAATGTCAAGCTGAGTATAGCTTGGGAATAATTGGTGCAAGATTCACCTACTTACATTGCTCACTTGAAGAAGGGCTGTGCACTCAGAAACTTTTCTTTTTCCTATTTACACACAGACTATTTCTCCTGAATGAGTCTGACTAGCCCTGTGTGTGTGCTCAGCCCATCACAGAGCTACAACAACAGGCTGCTACTGCTTTAAGGGCAGAGATGGCAAGAGACCAGCTCAGCATTTTAAAAGTCTAGAAAGATTTTTCCATGACCAACTGTCCTTCAAGGTTTCAGTCTGAGTAATTTTGTTCCCTGGAACTGTCCAAGGCCAGGTTGAATGTACCTTTGAGCAACCTGGTCTAGTGGAAGCTGTCCCAGCCCATGGCAGGGAGGTTGGAACTGGATCTTTAAAGTCCCTTCCAAACCAAACCATTCTGTGATTCTATGATGAATTTACTTCAGCCTTGAGAGCCAAAGCACTATCCAGCCTGGCCAAGTAAATCCATGTCACCTAAGAAACTCTTGAAGCAATCTTGATCAAAGACCATACATTTACCAAGTAAAACTGAAAAAAATTATGAGATAAGATTAATATCGCTGTTGGTGTAAGTTAATGGAATTGGCCCTTTGGAACGGGTGGAATCATGGAGTCATAGAATATCCTGAGTTGGAAGGGACCCACAAGGCTCATTGAGTCCAGTTCCTGGCCCTGCACAGGACAATCCCAAGAACCACACCGTGTGCCTGGGAGTGTTGTCCAAACTCTTCTTGAACTCTGTCAGGTTTGCTGCTGTGAGCAGTTCCCTGGGAGCCGGTTCCAGTGCCCAGACACCCTCTGGGTGAAGAACCTTGTCCTGATACCCAACCTAAGCCTGGCTGGACAACTTCAGGCCGTTCCCTCGGGTCCTGTCACTGGGCACCACAGAGCAGAGACCAGTGCCTGCCCCTTCCCTTCCCACATGAGGAAGGTGTAACTGCAATGATGTCTCCCCTCAGCCTCCTCTTCTCCAGGCTGAACAGACAAAGTGACCTCAGCTGCTCCTCATATAGCTTCCCCTCAAGGCCCTTCACCATCTTCATTGCTCTCCTTTGGACATTCTCCAATAGTTTCATATCTTTCTCACACCAATGCACCCAAAACTCTTCCCAGCACTGGAGGAGAGGCCACCCCACGGCAGAGCAGAGTGGGACAATCCCCTCCCTCACCTGGCTGGCAATGCTGGGCCTGATGCACCCCAGGACAGGGTTGGCCCTCCTGGCTGCCAGGGCAAACTGCAATTTTCATCTGAAAAAATGTCAAACCTGGAATGGAGATTCCATAGCAGATGATCACAACACCCTAGCTTGATTAGATTAGAGTTTATTTTCTCCTGTAGTAATTTCTCCAACACTGTTTTAGCAAGGCTTATAAAATCAATAGCTACTTCTTCAACATATGGAGATACTGTGCTCAATTAAAAGAGACAATTGTTTTTAAAGGTGGTGGACCTAAATATTCTCATTGTCTGTCACAGGACCATATATTCCTATCCATCATCTTTTAATTTTGCTTTTTTCCCCCCAGTATTGCAGCCATCTCTTGTTCACTGCTTTCTCTTCCTAGTGGTTGATCTTGCAAGCATTTTTCAAACAAGAAATTCCTTTGGCTTCAAAAGGAGTCCTCTTGCAAGTAAGGTTATTTATTATTGGGCCCTAAGCTGCACATTTTTTAAAGAAGGAAATCCTCTTTATCTGTTTAGTAAAAGAAGATAAATAATAGACTTGAGGGAGACAGCACAAACAAGAAGTAAATGGCTTAACAAAACCTGCATCTGGCATACAAATAGATTTTTTTGGAGTCCACTATTTTTCCAGGGAAGGGAGGAAGAATGAAGCTTCAGGGGTGGGAAAGACACTTCTTAAAGAAGAAATTTTCCCCTTCCAGATTTCTTTCCCTGATAAGTAGAATGCTGTTTTTAAGACACATTTCTTTAATAATATGACCATACCAAACCATTCCCTCTTGGTGTTTTTTTAATGGTATAACATAAATAGCCTCAAGGTAGACAGCCTGAGGACAGGCTCCACAAATGATTTCTTGACTTCCTCCAGCAGCCCCAGCCAGCATGAGAGAGGTCTTCTAAGGGCGCCTCCCGCGCCACCAGCACTGCCAGCCCACGCGAGCAACTGCCAGCCCTGGCAGTGTACAAACACATGGTTAATGATCTTAGCAGAGATTCCATCCCGGGGCCTTGCATGTCAGCTGTTCTCACATTTACCCTCTTCTTTGCAATGACAAGGGTTATAAACTTTAATGGTAAAGGCTGAAGTTTTCGGTTTGGGTTTTTTGGGTGGGGAGGGGTTGTTGGGTTTCTTCTTTTCTTTTGAGTTGCCAAACTGAGGTTCTTGGGAAAGACTGTAAGGCTCAAGTAAATTCACGTCTCTAAATTATACTGCAGTGGGGTAACATAGTACATTTGGGGTTCCTTATGCCTACAGTGTTTGGCTGTGCTGAGATACTGTCACCCCAGAACAGCTCTGCCATGAGCCTCAGAAAAAACAGGGAAGGAATGAGAGGCAGCAACACGAGCCTTTCCCAGTGCTTTTGTGGTGCATGCAGCATCGCCAAACCAGGAACTGCTCCAATGAAGGGGCAATTTGTCTTGTTTTATTCAATTAAGCTTATTTGCATATCTGAGGTTAATCTTTTTTCCTGTTATTCTAGCAGCAAAGGCACACCAAGATATACACTGATACACTGAGTGGAAAATCACATGTTTGTGTATGCCCGTCACTGAAGTCAATCACAATAAAAGATATGACAAATTATGTAATTCCTTCTCAAAATTGAATCCTGTGATGTTTATGCAGAGCATACGGATACTTATGCCTTTAATGCAACAAGCCTGTTTTTATTTACATAGATGAGTGAAACATTGCCCTGGCATTACACAGAGTAAAGTGTGCAAATTCTAAACCCTTCCATGGTCCCTGGATATAAGAGTGCATTCATATGTTTGCGTTTAACATGAACAAATTTATGATCTGATGTGGATTCCTCTGAGTACAGATGTATTCCAACTATTTGCTGAATCCTAATTTTGAAAGAGCAAATATGAGTGCTCTGGAAGGAAAAAAAAGCTATTTTCTATTTATTTTAAGGGGTTTCAATGCAGTGCAGGCTCTTTTCTTTATTAATAAGAGGTGGTTTGAGGGTTGTCTGTGATAGTTTGAAGGATACAGGTAGTGAGAATCAGCATATTAGTAGAAAGTCAAGACTCAGAAAGTAAATCAAACACCTCCAGATCTATTTATGTATTTTTGCAACTGCAGATAGTCCAGATTTTATGAACACTGCAAACAGAATTGTACTCAAATCCTGTTGACACTGCCAAGAGTGATATAAAGTAATCTGCATAAATCCACAGCATTTCCCACAAAATCATTTCAGACAAAAATGGCATGTTTTGTGATTAGAGCTTCTGTAGGAAGGCAGAGGGGAAGAAAAGAAAAATTAATACATCCTCTGCATGTAGCCATGAATCTTTCTGGTGGAGTTTCCTTACACATGAAGGAGTCCCTCCAGATATTAATTCAGCTCTTATTCTCCAGTGCATATAGATGCCCAGTGCCCAAGGGCTGTGCTCATAGCCCCTTTTAGCCAGATTGTTTCCCTTGATGTTACATACAGGGAGACAAAGGGCACTGCTGCTTTTCCAATGCCTTAAATCTGCCTTACAGCCTTTCTGTGCTGATAGTGTGGCTTAGAGGGCTCACTGCAGATCCCAGAGAACACATTCCACTGCGCCGGTTGTGGTTCAGGTTAGAGATAAATGCATTAGAATAGAAAATATTTTAGACTCAGGATCAAAGTTTACATCTGAGGCCAAATCAAGGGAAAAGTCTGACATTTCAGTAATCATGAAAAAAGCCCTAATCATACTGATATGCTCTCAGTTTCCACAGGGCCAGTAATCTCTCAGATCAATCTGATTTGCCTGAAACTTTTGCCATCTTGAAAAGCGGGAAATGGAGATGGGCAGCTATTTGCATAGTTTTAAATCTCCTCTGGAACAAGAACCATTGGAGCAGAATTGGAAAAAAAAATTACTCCAAACATTTCTTTAAATCTAATGGGGATTGTATTCCTGGGTTTATTTCGTCCTGTTTCACATGCATACAAATACATATTTTTCAATAATCAGCCATCTGCATCAAGCTTACATGTCCCAGTGCTGTTTCCTTTGATATAATTGGCCAAATTCCCACTGATTCCAGTTGGAGGGGAGTCAAGACTAATGTGCATTTCCAAAAACATGCAAACCCATATTCTGGCTGGCAATTATTTAAAGAGCTATGGAGCTTTTAGCAATTCAAAACATATAAAGTGTCTTTGATATGACTTAATTTGCTTGCATGTCTGAAAGAAAATATAAGTGATATTGTGTGCCTTCCTGAAAAACCCTTTTGATGGAAACATTCTTTCCTTGGGCAACCTTCCTTTGTGTGCAAGCCAGCAACTTCTTCCTAAAGTTTTCTCTTGGAAGCAAACACTTCAAGTCAACTAACAGAACCAAACCTAACTGAATGTTTTGCTGTCCCTGATTGTCCCCTTGCTGAAGCTAGAGGGGACACTGGTTTCGGGGAGCCAGACTATCACCAGCAATCATGGACTTTACCACCTAAGAAAGAAAGGTAAATGCTGCCTTCAACAAAGCCAGGGTGGTGTTTTTTGCAGGAGGAGCAATAGCAGGGCTAAGATCACCTGGTGAAGTACCGAGTGGTCTTACCACCAGGTCTTTGAAACACAGAAAAGGTCACTTTGCAAAAGTCCCACAGTGTTCCTGGGGGGCAGCACTATAGCAGCAGGTACATGGACCAGCTACAGCTCAGCTAAACATGCAGTAAAGCCAACAGAGCTAAAGATGTGCATTCCTCTGCTTGCCAAAGGTAGAAACCCAGAACAGCTGCAAACCACTGACTCCCTTCAATGAAAAATAAAACTGCTGGACATTGCTTGAATGGTGACCAAGAGGAAGGACAGCTAGGACATTGATGTGGCAGTGAAAGGTGGCTGGGAGTGATGACAGGCCTGTCAACTTAACATGTAAGGTGAACAAGGGCTAGGGAAGTCCAGAAAAGCAGCGACCTGGAGGCAATGGTGAGTTTTGCTAGATATTTTTAGGCTGTGTGCCTAAGTCCCACAGAGAGTAATGAGAGATAATAACCAAAGTACAGGTTTCTTTACAAAGAAAATAGTTTGATCCTGGTTTAAAGGTGAAACTCACATCATCTGGAAGACAGGGCTCTTATTTTTAGAGGTAACATACTTTATGTTTCTGGCAGCAGATCCAAAGTCGGAATTTTTCGAGCTCCTTTGTGTTTCAGCTTTTTAAGTTCAATTCACTTTGCTAGTCTCTGAACACAGCATTTATAGTTACCACAAAATCTCAAATTACCTACAGCTTTGATACATATGTTACCAGATAAATCACCGCAAATACATATATATGTATTTGTGTATTACTCTTCCCTAAGGAAATGAGCCTGTGCAATCACACACTTTATCTCTTTCTAGCTTTGGAAATCTTTCCCAAATGTCAGCCACATTTGACAAAGGATTACAGGTCAGAGAGATAACCAAGTTCCTAGAAAAGCAGCGATAATCAGTAGCTAGGTCAGTGCACAGCTGAGACAGGAGGGCAGGTAGAGCTGTGCAATCAAACCCTCTGTGTAGCAGCTGGCATCTGGCCAAAGAGTGTGCACAAACTGGATAGCTGGGGCCTGAGAAGCTCCTAGTAGTTGTATCTTCCTCACTAAGTGTCAGGAGTTTTTACAAAGCAAGAAATTCAGTGGACAGATGGAAATAAATCTGAAGGCAACTGTGGCTCACTTGACCTGTTCTTTGCAGAGCAGCTTGTTCAGGAAATGTTAATTGCTTCACACTAGAGCATGTTAATGTATGGGAGAATTTACTTTAATTTTGCCTCTTCCTTTGTCACTGCTCTGCCTGTGCCATATCACATGCCAGAGAAAGTAATTTGATACATGCAAAAAATTTGCATGCAGTTTCATAAATGACAGACCTTTTCTTGGAACAGTAAGCCACTTAATGCCTGGTTTGAAGGAAGGATTAAATTCTGAGGTATCATGTTCTCCATAAAATACCCTGTCTGTAATTGCATTTAAAAAAACCCTGAATTCAGAAAATAATTAAAATAGGTGATCATCTTTCCTGATCCTTCAGGTTTATGTCAAAGGTTAACAGTGTGGATCTATAATGGGTTTGACCCTAATTAATTAGCCCAGGCAAATCACTTGTGTACCAGCATAAATTATATAAATGCTTTAAAAAGACCAATAGCAAATCCTCATGAAATTACTTTACCCTTGATTTCCCATGGAAAGATTGCTAAATGCCCATTTTTGCTTAACATAACAAAATGGTAGTTCTAGACCTTGTCCTAAAATTTACAGCAGCAACATTTAATAACCAGATATATTTTTCTCTTACTGGAAGATTAACTAAAAGAAATCTCTCCATTTGTGACTTTTTTCTAAGATGTAAGAAGGTGGATTTAAAGCCTCTCTACGTTTTATTACACCACAGTCATGACAAACAGCACAGAGGGATTATTACTGGGCTCTTTTGCCTAAAGAACTGGAAAAAGTTATTGCAAAGAAATTGCTATATTTGTCCACAAAGTAATATTATATAAGTTTTTCAGTAAGAATATGAAAAAGGAGCATTTCTAAGGTCAGGCATAACATTAAGGAAGCAAGAAATTCTGTTGGGAAATGTGTGGAAAGCTTCATCTTGACTTCATCTGGAGCCAGTTTTGGCTAAAGGAAATTTATAAGGCACCGTTAAAATTCCCCTTTTCAACCTCCAGCATTTTCTCTTCCTAGAAAAGTAAGCCTTCCAAACACAGACATAGTAAGGAATAAACCTAAATATACTAATAAACGCTTCACTGGGGTTCCACAACACACATCTGTGTAAATTACAGAGTTTTTTGCAAGAATTTGCAGACTTAATAAATCTTTCCTCAAATTATCTTTAAGAAACCGTTAGCTGGAATGCAGGTTACAGCTCTTGAGTTTTGAGATACTGTCCGTCTTTCCTAGTGTAGTCATCTTTCCTGTCTACTTTACAGCCACATAGTGGGTTCTGCAAGTGGAAGACATTTCCTGTAATTTCAGATGGATTCTGGTGTTTTAACTCCTAAATTAAAAGAAATGCTTTGGCCATTTGTAGGAAGAAATGCAAATCTTTTTTGCACAGTGAAATTCAGAATGGAGTGAGAAAGTGCATGTAACATTAGCCCTATGTTTTCCTGTATTGGGACTTAACAAAGAAAATAAATTCATTTTCAATCTCTCTGAAGAATAGTCCAAAACTCATTGTAGTTACCATAACTCCTTTCAGTGACCTGCCTTTATCCTTGTGATTACAAAAAGGAATACCCACCTTATTTTCAATTTCTCAGGGAGTAAAAGGAAGCTGATTTATGCTACACAAATTGTCTAAAATGATTGCTACATTTATTTTGTCACTCATGGCTCTTCTATAGTCGAATAAATTACACAGTGTAATAAGTGAAAGAAGAACAGTGTATCCTATTTTGAAAGGGAGGATTTGTAGGTTTTTTTGGGCAAAAAAAAACTCTCACATATCTTGTAGGGGGGAAATGTTAAATCTGCTTGATCCAGTGCATTATGCAAATTCAGTAAACCTTTGAAGCTCTCAGGCAGTTCACCCAGTTTTTCCTAACATTCCTGTATGGGGATTCAGCATCTTAGGTCTCTGAAACCACTTCTATGAGGCACAGTGTATTAAACATTTTAAAGACTATTTGTGGAAAAATGGCTTCTTTGTCATTCAAGATGTGTTTTTAGGCCTATAATTTCCTTCAAGTGAGCACAATTCCGCTAATAGCAGTATATTATTTTGACAGTAAGTCAGTTGGCATGCGACTTCATTGTGTATGCCTTTTGTTTATATAATCCTTCCTAACAGTAACAAGGTGTTTACTGTTCAGCAAACACATTTTATTTTAACTGCCAACAGTAAAACTGTCTGATAAATTTTGATTTAGCTAAAGAAAGCAAGTTCTCATTTAGCCCAAATAAATCCATGGTGCTATAGACAGCTGTTTGGAGTACCTAATCCCCCAAGCTCTTATAGCGAGGCAGCCCTCGCAGTTGAATGAGCGCGGGAGAGCGGGCTCAGCTGTTCAGGATGTGCTCCATTAGGGCTGTAATCTATAGCACCGTCCTGCCACGCTGGGAGAGCACGGCTCACGTCCAGCAGCGCTGCAGCAAACGCTCCTCCGACAGATGCTCTGCAGACTGACAGCTGACACCCTAAGCTGAGCCTGTGGATTTTTCACTAAACACAATCCTGCAGCTCGGATCGATGTGGTCTGGCTGTCTGCTTCCCCCGCTCTCCTACAAAGAGATCAACATCTAATACCGTTTCTGCGAGGTTCTCAGGGAGTTAACTGTCTCCAAGTGGAAAAAGTTCAGATTTCAGAGAAACAATGAACACAGACACTCTTCTCAGAATAACAGCATTATGCTGCTTGAGAGAAAGAAGAATTCATAAGCCCAAAAGTATTTGTCTTCCATTTTATGGTTGACTTTATCATGGAGAAATTTGCCAAAGAAATGTGATTTTTAAGGTTGATATTATAAAAACTTTTGAGAACAGCAGGGGAGAAATAGCTGATCTGTCACATGGAGTCAAAAAAAGTTGTCTATAGCAAATGCAAAGCAAAATATACTCCATTATTTGCTTCCTGCCAAAATTAGAATATGTGGCAAGAGCACAGACATAGGCAGAGATCAGGATGTGCATAATAAGCTAATGCTGCACTTACATTTTCAAGAAAAAGCTATAGAACAAATCATTTTATTCCATAGCAAACTTCTAACCTTAACCTCAAAGCACTGATAGTTCACTTTTGCCTGTGTTTTTTTCTTTTATATGACTACTTCATTAGCACTGCTCCTGCTCCCACCAAAGTCACCAGCAGAACTCCTGTGATTCACTGAGAACACGAGGTGGCCCATAAAGCAGCTGTGGTTTAGAAAGTGCTTTCCAGAATCATAATTAGTTTAAAGCCTAAAAGCAGTCGATTACCTGCACTGAACATAAGGAATAATCGCAGAAAATACTGCAAGTTGGTTTTAAAGTGTATCAAGGGAAGTTTAACTATAATTTCTGTACTGGAATTTAGGGACATTTGGGTTGTGTTTTGTTTTATGTTTTTGTTTTGTGCCACCTCAAATAGTCTATATGCCAATAATCTTACATTGGATCTGGGAGTTTGTGGAAGGGCAACTAGCTCTGCTTCTGATTTTCATTCTGCCACAGCACATGTTGCATGGAAAGACAAACAGATGTCTGTGCTTTCTTGCAGAAAGATTACTAGAGAGGGGTTAATTGCAAAGAACTGAAATTCCTCCTTCTGACCAAGCAGTTTCATGTTTTGAAAGCACATCTTGTGGCCACTTTTCAACTTTCAGTGTGCTGTTCCACTCCTTGTTGTGTTGGACCTTGTCTTTAAAGTCACAGTGCTTTAAGGTTTTGCAAATATATATGTAAAAATTAAATTGTTATGTGATTATGTGATAATTGAATGAAGCCTACTATTTAAATTGTGGTGGTTTGTCACTAGCTGGACACCAGGTGCCTGCCAAGCTGCTCTGTGATTCCTCCTAAGTCCTAACTCTTGAGCATACCATGAGGTGAGGGAAAGCAGACTCTCTGTGTCTTTGCATTGTCACATCAGAAATCTGAGTTATCTCTACAACATCAACCCTGATAACAATGAAAATTCCATTAAAAAATCACTCACCATTAGCAATATTTGTTTAAAAAAATGTAAGGTTTCCTTCTCTTACAGCAGCCTTGCTGATGTAAGTGAATTGACCATCTCGGTGGACAGTGTTACATATCTCTTTGGACACTTGTGTCAGAACTGCACCTCAGTGTCCTCAGTGCACGACAGCTTAAATGAAACCATGCTTGATTACATGGTGCATTTAACTCATAAATAAAGCTTATCTTGTACCCCTCTGTAACATAAGCACATTATTTAATAAATAAATATAATTTAATGAATAAAACTATACATTAAACACTGCACACTCAGAAGAAAAAGTATTTATAGATAATTACCAAATCATTGCACTCATTAAATGTTAGTTCAACTCATTTAATGGTTTAGAGAGATCTTGGTCAGAAAGGCATGCCCTTGCTTCAAACATATTAGTACAGCTCCAGTTAGGCAAAACCACTAAATTGCTCTGCCTTACGTGAGAAAGTATTAAAATCTCATCTGTGTAGACAGTTGCAAGCAAAAGATGATGCAACTCCAAAGGAAAAATTGGCAAGGAGCTAATTTTACCTTCAAGGAGGTATGAGATACAGTTGGCCCGTAATCAGATTGCCCAAGCCATGTATCTCATCACAAAACCATCCCGACATTTCAGAGACAGTTACTCATTTTATCCGATCCTTTTAGGATCAGAAGAAGCAGATTTTATAGGGTCTTGCTTCCCCTTTAAAGCTTTTGTCACTGTTACTGGAGAGGAATTACATTTTTGACAGTTAGCATCACCTCCAGTGATCATTCTCCTGCTGACACTGGTGTTAGTACACAAACACAAAATTCTGTCCATAAATGGCTTAATTCTTGCAGTTAGGTTGGTAACCAGCTGTTCCAAACAGGGAAGATGGAAATGTTTGAAGTCAACATAGTGAGGCTCTAAAATGAGTTTTGGCCTTGAGAAACACTGCGCCCATGAATCTGTTTAGGTACAGGTTCATGTAGGCTGCCTCCTAGTCATAAACACAGCTGAGAAAAGTTCAGGGCAATTTTTTCTTGTTCCACAGTAACCTAACAGTAATAACATTGCAATATTAATGCAGCTTCTAGATAAGAATTTCAAGGATTTTCCCAATAACGATGCCATTCTACAAAGGGTGAAAGAATGATGTTAAGTAGTCAAATGCTTGGAGTCAGCTTTGGCCAGCCCTTGACCTTAACACAACTGAGGTGAGGGTTCATGTTGATTTTGAGAAGGGAATATGTTGGGAACACTCGAGTCAGACTGACCTTAGCCAGACATGACAGCCTGTGCAGTAGGCTTGGCATGTTCCTCTCTGCGGATCTTGCATGAAACATCCACACCTGCAGCAAAGGCAAGAAAATCCTCAGCTTACTGATGTTTTCAAGCATACAGAATAAGTAAGGCTGAAATTAAACTACATGTCTGAAGGACTGGCACCGGCCTTTAGGAAAGCTTAAATACTTCAGTTCTACTTTTGGGAGGCTGAAATATTTTGAAAGCTTTGACTGATGGTGTGTTGGAGGGTGATTTTTTTCTGCTGTAGTAAAATACACAATCATTACCACCTGAGAATAGAAAAGCTGGTCTCTGAATAGCTCATTTGAGTTTTATATTCTCTCAGACTTTGGAAAGCCCCAAGAAAGAGGGACTTCCCTCTTAGAAATTTTTAGAAAAATCTTTATAGCCTTCTCTATAACCATCTATCGCTACAATTATATTAAAGCAAATTATGTTGAAAGCTGTTAAGAACAACTCGCATAACTAAATAAAGCCTATAGAAATTGTGGGAAAGAAATAACAGAAAAGATAGCCTGCATGACTACAAAATAATTTCATTATTTTAGAGAGGAATCTGGGCATATCTGCTTTATGTGTGCACTGCAAACACTATATTAACTGTGGCAGTAGAAGTACATCAAACAAGAACCAGACACATCACAGAATACTGTTCAGATTTTATATTAAATCTTGCAACAGGCTTTACATTATTGTTGTTTCAAAATCTCAGTGAGTTTTCTGGTCCTTGTCTTCAAGACTGTGCACATGTGATTAACAGCTCTGCATACTCAGGGAGCACGCAGATAAAACTTAGTTCTGCAATACTTTCAGGTCTGCCCATCAGCTTACTGTTCCAGGTAGTATATCTCTAATACATAATCATTGTCACTATTAGATGCAGCCTGTATTGATTCTTTGTAAAGCACTAGAAGTGGGAGAGCACCATGCCAAACACCAAGATGTTCAGCATTTCATAATCAAGTACCTTTAAATATTTTGACATCATAGGGTGGTTTCTTCCGCTTCTTCAGGAAATTATTTCATCACCTAGAAGAGCAAAGCATGGGTAGATTTTCACCTGAAACTTCACATAGGATTTTCTTGTCAAAATTGTTTCATCTGCACAGAGTTGCCAGTCAATAGCTTCCCTTTAATGCAATTTAGGATGGCAGCAAAGACTGGAGAAATGGCAGCCAAGTGTGTTCTCCTTATTCTGTTGCCAGGGCTTCAGCTGCAGAGTTTTCTCTGTGAACTTCACATGTAGTCTCTCAGGGACCTGCAGCTGGTACAAGAAAATGTTATTTCACATCAAAAGCTACTGTGCTTGTATTTTGTATCTCTTGCATATACACATGCATGAAGAGTAATAAACCCAATTAGACTAAAGAGGGCATATGCACATCCTTAAAGAGAGAAAGCTCAGTCCTGACAGTGTTATATGTTTTGACTTCAGCTGTGTATATATTTATACAGGCATGTGCATGTGTGTTCTGTCATCATATGGTGTCACTGAATTCAGGACAGCTGAAGCTATAAGCTTATCCTTTCTGCATATTTATGTGACAGAAATGTGGAAGCTCTCCTCTGATTAAACAGAAGTTTCACAATAATCTTCATTTCTCTCCCACCCAGAGAAAAATGTTTTCTGCATTTCATGATCTTTAACATTTACAACTGGATCATTTCTCCCTCTTTCTAGGCTGGGATTTTTGAGCCCTATTTGGAGTATAGTGCATGCATCCATTTCTCCTGCAGTTGTCCAGAAAGGATGAGCCACAATCTTTCCTGAGCTTGTATGCACTCCCCTGAGAACAGAAAGTCCTTGCAGTTTTCTAGGATTTGGTTGTTTTTTTTTTTTTAAACCTCTTTAACCAGAAGCTGTTGATCAAAAACTTTTCTTCACTTAGAGTCTGCACTATGACAGATGCTAACAAATTTCAGACACACAACTCTTTTTCTAGGAAAATGAATTTTCAGATGAAATCACCTCAGAATCCCAGGAAAGTCTTGCAACTGCTCTACCTGGCACCACTTTGTGTCTGGTACAAAGTGCCCATCTTCACATTGTCACAAGTAGGAGAGTTCAGTGTGCTTTGTATGCTTTTTTTTTTTTTTTTTTCTTTAATAAAGTAGATGAAAACACTACTAGAATGCAACTGGGCCAAATTCTCTGCAGTGGAAGAAAGAGGTCAGCTCCGTAGACTTGAGTATGCAGATTTGCATCTGCAATGGTAAAAAATGTGGCCAAATTTTTTTTTTATCTCATTTTTTAAATGTTTATTAAATTTTATTTTACCAGCAAATTCATGCAAGTATGATTTATATGTAATAATCCCCATATTTTTTTAATTACCTTACCATAAAACCTGAATAACTCTCCCTACTTTGATCTCCAACACATTCTGGAGAATACTGCACCAGGCATGCCTAAATCAGTTAAGCCATGCACAGAGCTGTTCCTGCAGGGAAGCTTTCCCACATCAGAAGACTGTGTAATAAAACTTAACACAGCTCATTAATTTTCTCTCTTAACCAATGCATCTGACAAGAAGTGACTTTGAAAACCTAAAGGAATGACACAACTCTTACGCTTTGCGTGAAACATCTGTTTCCAGCTCCTTCGCTATTAAATTGACATCTTTTTATTTGAAAAGTTCCTTTTATTTCCCAACTTCCTGCAATTGGTAATGTATATATCCCAAAGAGCTTAAATTCACAGCTTTTAAAACTTGATTAACTAAATGCTGGGTTGGTCCTTTCCCAGAGGAAAAATGCCTCTTGCGCAGACAGATTAAGTGGTACAGCTATGCCTTTTAATCAATTATTAAGAATTTGTTTATTCAGGCAATGTCAGACTTCATAAAGCATCAAAACAGAGTTCAAATCCTAAAATAATGTAAACACCATTGTGATTTCATATGAAAAATATTAGCATCCTTGGATCTGGAAAATCGATAGAAGGTGAGCATGTCATACTCGCTCTCTCACCCATGAAGGCCACAGACAATATCAGGTTTCCAGCTATGAAGACCCACAATGCTACTTGCAAAAGCAGAAGTTGCAGAAGTCTTGCATGAGGAGTTAAGATGATTTTCAGTAGAAGCATAACACCTTAATAACCCTGACTTTTCCTTTAAATTCCTGTCACTTACTTACCCCCATATTCTGATTAAATTGCTCCCTTAGATTTACTCATTTAGTTCCCAGTAAACCGGGGAAAAGACAAAAAATAAATACCATAGCAAATGTTTTCGAGATCATTTCATGTTATGTGCAGATATCAAACACAGTTTGATTCAGGAAGCTGATTCAATTCCAGTGTGATGAACCAGATGAATGCATTTAATTGCTGTCTCCGTCTCTCTGGGTGCCTCCCAGTGAACCCCGGCCAGCCCCGGGTCGGCAAACAGCGGGGGGGCAGCCCCGAAGTGACCGACAGCGGGGGGACACTCTCTGGTGCCCCGAGGGTACTGAGGGCAGCTAGGCTTGTCGCCTTTGCATCAGAAGAGACACTGGAGACATCGGTGGAGGGTAAAAGGCCGACTCTCAGCAGGGGGCCAGTCCAAGGTTTATTCGGAGCTCCCCAGAGAGCCCCACTCCTCAGGGGATGCCCCGTGCTCAGAGCCAGACAAAGGAATCTCAAGGTTACATTTAAAGGGGGGGAGGAAACAGCGGGTAGGTACATTTGCTGACCAATAAAGACCCTCCAGGGATGCAGCCTTAGGGGATGGACATTTGGGATAGCGTATAGCATCATCTTTGGGGGGCTGACCCCTGGCTTCGGGCAAATCACTCGACGGCTTTGACCGAAAGATCTAGATAGAAGGGATGGATGCTGGGTGACTGACAGAAGGCCAGGGCGGGGATTTGGGGGGTGATCTCAACACAGGAGAATGGTTACACAGGTAGAGGAAGGGGGTACAAAAAGGGGTACATCATCTGGGGAGAATCAAAACTATTACAAAGTATAAAAGCATGCTGCAACAAATTGCCTCTTGTATTTGTGTGGAAGTTAAGTATTGTTTGGTAACTCTGGTGAACCATCTACACCCTACCGACTAATGCAATTTTAAGACCTTGGAACTTATTCATACACACCTCCACCTTCAAAAAGCTTTACTCTTCAGTGTAGTTGGGCAAGGAAGACTTAGCAATAAAAAACTGTAATAAAATGTTTGAGAATCTTTCATTTTAGAAAATTAGAGGAAAAACAGGTCAATTGTTCATATTATGAGCTCCTTCTGGTGTCTTGATTGCTCTGAAAAGACACTTTTTTTTTTTCTTCTAAATGATCCAAAGATGGTCAGTAAAGAATCAGTCCTGGAAGTCACCTAATCTTCAGACATAATTTTACATGAGATTAATTGGGCAGCACCCTGAAGTCACACCTTGTTTGGTGGGACTATGTAAATGTACAAAGTGCACACAGGAGCCTTTGCTGGATGAGGATCTAAAACAGAACCAACTGGGGAATAGTCTGTTCACCAAGAAGCAGCTTTCCCTCCTCTTCCTTTTTTCTGGGATGTGTCACCCATCAGGTTTGCATAGAGCTTGAATCTGAGCCCGATGCTTGGCTGCTGCCTGTGAGCCTGGAGGTTGCTCACTCTCGCAGTTCAGTTTCTAGGGAAAACTTATGTTTTGCCAGATCTATTCTCAAGCCCTGTCAGTCCCAAGTGTGGGACACACTGCACAGACAAGCTGCACTCAAAGGAGTAGGTTAGCAGGAGTCTCTGCTGCATTTACACAACAGTGTAAGTAGTGCCCACTATCAATTAAAGCATGAAGCTTGTGCCAGACTGACAATTAATGCTGCCATTTTACAGCCCCTGTTAAATAAAATGCACAGCCAGAAAAACAAAAATAAGGGAGGGGAGGAAAAATTGTCCCTTCTAACATTGCCAAGCTAAGTGGGAAAATAAGGCAGTAGGAATTCAAGATGAGCACAGTACACATAATTTATAGGATCAGAGGAACTGAGCAAAGAGAGTGAGCCAGAGATTTTTGACATCCATGGGGAAGACTGCACTCTTAAACCCATGCAGTTTATATATTTTGGAAAACAAGAAGATGACTGAAAGGTACATTATAATATGACTCAATCCTGATATTTGCACTTTGGTACCAGCTTGGTGCATCAGTGGCATGTTTGAAAGCATGGCTCAAACAGACGTGCAGGTATAAACCTGCATCAGGCAGGAGGGAGTGGACCACCTGCCTTGGTCTCTCCCAGCCTGCTTTGCTCTGATCATTCTTCTCACCAGAGCTCAGAGCATTTTCCTTTTATTTTCACATAAGAGTGATTGCCAACTTTGCTAATCCTGCATGTTTCATACCAAAATCTTAACAGGGTGGAACACGAGGGTGACTCACCTGAGGAGCTGTTGAAGAGCAGGTCTGGGCTGCCATGCAGCCACATCCCAGGACATCTGGGTGGTATGAGCACGAGCAGCTGTAGCCACTTGCTCTGTCCCACAGGGAAGCTTCAGGTTGCCCAGAAGTATCCATACTAGCCAAAAACAGTACAAAGACATAATTTACATACTTTGGGAGTCCCATCTTAACTGCTTAAACATTTCAAGAATGCTACAGATCAGCCACCTTCCCCCTGTGAAGTAGGTGATTAACATGGCTGTATTATGAGTGCAGAAATAAATTACTTACCCATGTTCACATAGGAAGACCGTGGCCAAACTGGTAATAAGATCCAGATTTTCTGCCTCCCACTCTGCTGCACCACAGAAATGTGACATATTTCCACAAGCTGTACACTAAAAGATGGGGAAAGAGACAGGGAGAAGTCAAAATGGACATAAAATCACCAAGTAGTGTATGGCAATACAAATATCTCTTCTGCTGTGGTGGTTTAGTGCTTGCAATTATTAAGGGAAACAAAGGAACTGTCCAAACTTTCCAGGAACAATTTCCATTTAGGAGGTCTGAGGAAAGAGGTTCATAATCCAGATGAAATCTTTCATTCTTTGCCTTATTTTTCCTATTCTATAAAAAGGATAGAAAATGCAATTTTGAGAACTAGAGGGAAGAGGGAAGTAAAGACAAGCTGAATCATGTTTAATAAAGAGGTTTATAGCCATTCCTAGCAGGATGCGATCCAGCTGGCACATCACACTTCTATCAGAAGGCACACTCAGTGAATTAGATGATGTGTTATTGCTCCAGCAATATCACCTGCAGACCTCTTTAACCTCATTGTAGAAACCCTATTTTTTCCCTAGTAAATCTAGGCCACCAGAAAGTATCATGTGATTATTAAATTTAATTTCATGTGTGCTGCTTCTGCCTGGTATTCCAGCCTGAACTGGACCCAGTCTGGTCATTCATAACAGAAGAAAGTAGAATTATCAAAGAAAATGCTGGCTAACATGATTGATGCTGAGGGGACTAAAGGATAGAGAACAACACTGGAGAAATGGGCACCATGCAGAAGCACAGCCTAAAATTTACACCAAACTTTTTCTTTTTTCTTCCCTAACCTATCAAACATAACTCTGTAGAACTAGGTGCAAGCCCCGTGCAAGAGCTGAGAGAAAAGAAATTGATGCCCCAGTCTCCTTTGTACCATGTCCTCACATTTCTCTCACCACTAGCCATTTTCTTTCTCTCCAGTTTCATCAGTTTTCTCCTCCACTAGAGCAGAACTTTAAAACATGAAATACTGTGTTCTTTTAGTGTATTTTAAAGTCCCACAGTAGAAAACTTGCAGCAGTATTCATAAAGCCTCACTTACTGAACCTTTGGATTTCATTCATATCCGGGATATAAAAAAGAAGCACAAATATTCTGACACAAAGAAACTACAGACGATAAAATGCATAACTTACATGACTTGTGAAAAACCACATTACTATAAAGTGTGACTATACAGAATATACAGAACAAGATCAATTGACAGGTCTGGAATTATGACACAAAGCAAGCATATGCAAATTGGGACTCATTCCTCCGTGGATGTCAGGAAGCATAATTAATTCCAGCACAAAGTTGTCCAACAGGTCTGAACTTATTGGAGAAATAACTTTATTAAGGGGCAACATGCATGACTTGGGCAAATTACTGCACTTACAAACGAAGCGAGACTGGCTTTGAGATCCACATGAATGGAGAGGTTTGAAAAATTGCCAATAATATGTACAGCTGGTGCCAAGTTATTCTGGAATCCATATATCTGCCAAATCAGTTGCACATACTGTGAATTAACCTGGGAAGAGAGGTAGGAAAGCTGTGCCTAAGATGTGGGTGCTGTTGGAATTCTGCAGCTGCACTTGAGCTTTAATTGGAACCAGTGGCCATCACTCATCCATCACAGGCCAATCATGCACCCATCCCATGCACATTCTGCACCCATCCCACACGCACCCTGCACCCATCCCACACGCACCCTGTTCTTATCAGTGCCTAATCACACTCCAATCACACGCCAATCACATATCCATAGCACCACAAATCACCCTCTAATCAGGCACCTGTCATGCAGCTTTGGAAGGCCTGTGGAGGTGCGAGGTTCCTTAGGTTCAGGGTCTGAGGATGAACATCACCAGAATATGAAATTCCAGTAAATGATCCAGTAGAAAAAACCTAACTCCATTTCACTGTATCATAACTGTTTTATTTCCTACGTGCTTATGCAATTGCAAATGCAAACTTCTCTTGCCAGCACAGCAGCTTTAATGGCTGTCTCAGGCATTTTTTTCTTAGGAGGACATAGATCTACTGCTACTTCTCTTTGCAGAAAGGGTCACTGAAAGACTTCAAATTGATGGTGCTTTTCTAACTGCTCTGAGAGAATTGGCTGCGCTAAAATTCTTCCTGACTTGTGTTACCACAAAAATTGTAAAAACAGTTTTACAAGCTGTTGTGTTTTACTGCAAAACAAACACATTAAAACATTTAATGACCATTGCTTCTGGTATCTTCCTGTTAATTTATGTAATTTAGCCCTATAAAGGAAGAGAGTGCTGTTTGGTTGGAGTAGCTTAAGGTGTTTATTAATATTTGTTGGTCGTGCTGTACTTGCAATCTGAGCCTGAGACAGCCATTAAAGCATCTACGTTCGGCTAAATTTTGGGTTCCATCTCATGTTTCCAGTTGCACCCATGAAAAGTGAACACACACTAAATGCTGACATTTTGACTGGATCTTTTCCACAGCCACTAAGTGCAGGAGTGTAGGGCTCACAGGCATCAAGGAGCTAAACTGACTGGCTACAGATATTGGAGGTATCACTTCTCCTTGGAATTGTTGTCACACTTGAGTTCTCTTCCACATGTCTCTGAAATCTTAGGCAAATCATATAATCATCTCTGAATTTAATTTCCCTTTTATAAACTAGGGATAGTACTTTCCAGCTTTGAATGTCATAAACTGATATTTTCTGGAAGAAAATATTAACTTCAGCTTTCAAATTTCTACTCAAGGAATTAAACTCTACAGCTTATTAGAGGCATTTGTACAATTACCCCCTTCTGGCAGCAATCTGCACATTTTCTTACAAGCTCAGAACACTCCTATCAGTATAATTTTTACACTGGAATTTCCTCTTTTTTTGTTTGGGTTTTTGGTATATTTTAGAATATTCACCTTTACAGTAACAGAGCCATTCTGGCTTCCCCTTCTTCCCCCATACATTTAGCTGTTGGTACTGCTGAGTGGGAAGTCCTGGGAAAGTCAAAAATGTGGGGGATTTGAGAAAATAATGAAGCCAGCAAAGAGATAATGGGCTAAAGATGGGAGGACTAGAAACCATGTAGAATAAATTGCTATATTATAAAAATTACCTTTAACTAAAACTAGTGTGATGTTCTGAAATCTGCCAGGAGCAGTCCTTTTACTCTCATGTCTCTAGACCTCCTATACTCCATTCACAAAGGAATATCCTCTACCCACAGAGACCTGCAGTTCAGTTTGGATTAAAACCCTCAAGGCATTTCACACCAACTCCTGCTTCCTCAGTCTCTTATGGTCCAGGGCTGGAAAGAGCATTTACTCTAAACAGGCAAAAAAAAAAAAAAAAAAAAAAAAATCTTTCCCTGTAAACATCAAATGTGAAGAAGTTTCTACAGAATATAAAATTTAATAAAGATGTACAGTAATGGAAGTATTGTGAATGCTAAAAATAAATAAATCTTCAAGCATGATGAGAGCTAACACCAGCAGGCCAATGCCAAATATATACCAGGCTGTGGCAGAGCTAATACGGCGACAGACAAGGCTGTTGTAGGACTTCTTATGTTGTTCTGAGAAGCAGAAACCCTGGCACATCCAAGAGGGGGTTGAAAATGTTCCATCTTCCAACTGTATTTTGCCAGGCAGGCCCTTGCACCCAAACTTTTCATATTGGGACACAGGGATATCCCACCCTACCCAAGAGATTTTCAGAGCCATCCCCTGAGGTGTCACCCGCACAAACTCCCATTTGTCATCCTCATGTCCTATCTCATTTTACTGGCTCTAGGCTGCAACTTTCTGCTCATGGTTTTCAGGGTCGCCAAAGGTTTTCTCCTCAATTTACTTCTCTCTGGTTTAGGATCTGCCAGGAAACGTGAACATTTCATACCCACAATGATGGTAACAATTGTGGGCATTGTTTCACTTCATTATTTTTACAGAAAACAGTGACAGCAGTAAATATGGTGTGACAGCTGAAATGATGAGAATTACCATCCTGAAAGAGAGCTCTGTAAGGTTTACAAAGCTCACCATTTTTTAAAGAAAAATTGGTTTTTACTACAGGCATCTTAGGATCACAGGGTAAATTACTTTGAGTAATAAAAGAGCATGAGACAGGCTGAATCTCTGAGCTTGTGCTCTCCATCTGACTTTTACTTGAAAGGGATGTTCAGAAACTGGGAATAGCTCAGAGAAGGGTTACAGGAATGGGGCTGTGGCTGGAAAACCTGTCTTTTCCTGAAAGACTCTATAGATGCCAACTTATCCAAGGTAATTTGAATGCTTGACATGATCATATTTTATGAGCTCATCCATGCCAAAAATATTTCCCATCTTATAAATAATCAAGTCTCCTTTAAGCTTGGAGACAGGGATATTAAAATGTCCAGTGGCTAGAGCAAAAAAATCAGACTGAAAATAATGTGAATTCTTACTAGGTAGGTAAATTAGCACTAAAATAGTCTACTTGACATAATATGTTCCCTGTCACTTGAAAACTTAATAGCAAAACCAAATGTCTTCCTAAAAAAAAAAGATTTGTTTTAATTCAGATTTATAAGCTTGATGTGAGAATAGCTGGCAGAAATGGTGAAAGGTCACTGATAGGATCTGTCCTCTCTCTTGAAATTCAGGAATCTATGCAAGAGCTGCAGTCTTGTAAGGGTATTTTCATACCTTTAATATTAATTGTCTACTCATGCACCACTTCAAATTGGTGCTACTTGTCAAAATCAGAGAAATGTCTTGTTACACAAGACAAAACAAAGTGATACCCCTCAATAATTTCTAACTGCAGACTCCTGTCCTTACAAAGTCCACAAGCCTCTCAGTAACTTCACAACTTTCTCAGCTGGGTTAGAGACTTAAAATGTGAGGGATCTTGTCTGGCAAAGCTGACTTTGCTAATCAATAATTTTCTGTCCCTGGCTTTTCACCTCTTAAGACTAATCAGGAATATAAGACTGGAACCCAGGGCAAGAGCCCAGGAAAGAGCCCAGTAAAAGCTACGATCATTCAACTTCAAAAAAAAAAATGCCCAGAATATCTTCCACTGACCATCCATGAATCATAACATTCTAAAATCAAGTATTTTCTGAAAATTGTTATTTAAAAAGAAAAGCAAAAGCCAAGCTACTGCTTTATGACATATGCTTTGCTCATATGTTTCAACAAGCACAGTTTGTTCTCATGCATAATACTTTCTAAAGTACTGGGAAATGCACATAGTACATTTTCGAAAACATAAATAATTATCTGAGAATTCACTACTGAACCCTGCTCTAAACCCTTTAAGAAACTGAAAATACTGGCATGTTTGGGAGCAAAATTAGGGTACCACACGAAATTCTTAAATTTCTTATGCACAAGTATTTGACTTTGGTGAAAATAAAATTGATGGACAGTCTGCTGTGTCAAGATTATGACAACTTGATGAATGATGGTTCCTGTGGGTGACTGCCCCAGAAAGGTGCACATTTTCTTTTCCTCCACCTCAGCCAAAATGAACTAGCTGGACTTTTTGGGGCACATTGTGGTGACATTCTAGAGCTCCTTTATTATGACTTTTATAATGAGTCATTTACACACTGGAATGACATTTAAATGCATGTCCATCTATACTGTATATAAATGGAATAAATAGTATATAATTTGCTTCAAAAACACTGCCATCTTGAAGATAAAAGAATGTGATTAAAATTTATCCCCTTCTGGCTCTCTTCCCATTGAAGAATTACAGTTTCCCCTGGTAACTCTAACCTGCAAGAATTTAAAAATATTGTGGATTTGCCAAGTAGAATGGGACTAAAATAACACCACCAAAACAATAACTTGTGTGTAGTTCAATTTTTAGAGATTTTTAGGACCATCCAAGACAGGCACCATCCAGATCACTGTTGATTTTAGACCATGATTGGAATATATGAATATATATTAAATATTTCAGCTGTACAATTCTCTAGAGCAACTAAAGTATAAAAGTTCTGGAACTGCACTATTAAAATTTTAACTAGACAATAAATCTAAGGCTGTTGGGGACCATCAAAAGATGTTTATTGCTCTGTTCTTGCTTTTAACTTAAGGACGATTTCAAAGTCACTTATTTAATTAATATTATGGTTACATGTAAACCATGTAAAAACAACACTGAAGTTCTTGATATGTAGGTGACTGTTCAATTTTCTCCAAGACATTGCTTAGAAAAAAAAGCCTCCTTTTTACTGAAGTTTCATGTTTTACAAGCAAATCCAAGTGGTTTTTAAACAACAGTTACAATTTTCTAGACATATACAATTTCCTAATGGAAAAACAACTCTTGATATAATAGTAGTCAAAGCCTACTACTTGTTTAATATCTCCTTTTAGACTTCTCATAACTAGATAGAAAAATCACAAGAAAAATGCAATTTTCATTAAACAAACTGCAAAATAGTCATCCCTAAGAAACCTGGCATACATTTATAATCAAATAACTTCCTACATTATTAATGCATATTTCTGGCTTTCCTCCTTTTCTCTAAAGGAAACTGCTCACTACTAAAATATAGCTTTTAATTTGTGGAGGGTAAAAATTTAGTACTTAATAAGCATACTTACCAAAGACTTTAAAAAAATTAATAGCAACCAAATAAATCTTGGCTATTAAAAAAAAAATCTGACACACAGGTTGAGTTATACCAGCCAGCACAAGTACACAGTAAGATTCCAGATGTGCTATTTTCCTGTACACTGACAGCTATCAAACCCACCCCTGCAATAAAAAGGTCCTGAAATGGGTTTTTAATCAGGTCTAGATTTCCATTAGCCCATGAGGACTGATGTCTGTGTGTTGTGGTTTTTATTCTTTACAGCACATGCCATTGCTCTTAATATGTGGCGAACACATATTAAGTCTAAATCTTTTTTCAGTAACCTCCTGAAATGGATTTTTTTCATATCTAAATTGAAGCCAAATAAACGTTATTAACAGCTGTATTTTTACAAAGTAAGTGAAGGAAGGGTTAAACTCAGGATTGCTCAATTAACATTTCCCAGGCACCACATAAGGCCAGAATGGTCGATGGTTGGACAATGTTAAAAAGGCTCTGAAGTATGAAAAAATGTCAAGGGAATTCAAATAACATGACAAGTTTCAATAGAAATAAAATAAACCCAAATTTTTCTCTTTGAAAAACACTCAGAGGCTGGCTTTGTATTAATTCCCATCTTCCTGGAAACTGTTAGATAGCTATCAATTTCTTCTTATATATTTATTGTAAACATTGGTACAAGATGTTCTGACTGTTTCCAGGAAAATCCTGTTAGTTACAGTTGTACAGAATCAATTTCACAAAAAAATTATACAGCACACTTACAGACAAAAAGAAATCTGTAGGCATCTAGTGGAATGAACAAACCACTGTGGTTTAAATCCTTTGCAAAACTTCAGGGGAACAATTGGCACCAGTAAAAATACTGCAAATTAAAGATATTAGAAGAAGCTGTTTAGGAAAAACATTTAACCACAGTAAAAAGGCTAACAGAAAAAAAAATAAACTATTTTAATTGTTTGAGTCCTTTTAGTATGTAATTAATCTCGATCACACCATGCAGACCAGTATTTGGATTCATTAAGAAGCTGGCATATTTCCTTCCTTTGAGTAGATGTTGAGAATGTGACATTTTATACCTTTAAAGTGCAAAGATCATTTGCAATTACTGCCAAAATAATATCCCACTGCATGAAAAAATGGTTAACCATGCGAAGCTTGTAAACCATCCTGCCTTCTGCCTTCCTGGTCTAAATGTAAATAACTAATCCTCCAAAAACAAAACCCAACATGTACAAGAAAAACTTTACTTAAAATGTCACTATAAAGACATGGTATGAATCAAGAGAAGAGTTTACATGGTCTGTCAGCAATTTCAATATAGACTTTATTTTTGAGGTGCCAATGGGGAGATGTGTCTGTTTGGTGTAGAGAAGGAGCTCTAGTTTGCTGTGTTAGACGAGTCATTCTACTTTTTTCTTCAATCCACCTTTGTAGTTTATACTGGACTCAAGTGACAATATTATCTCCTTTTTCTAATCTATGTCAAGTGCTTAGTTTTTGCCACAAGGACCAGCAACCACAGTTTTCAGAGCCATGTACTAAACCTAATTCAAAGTCACAACAGGAAATACTGGTCCAGCTGTCTCTATTAAGTTTTTCAGGCCTGCCGTTTTTCCACCTGCAGAAGGCAATGCATATGCTGTGATACTGCGCGCATATTTGCCCATCACTTCACCTTTCCCTACAGCTGGAGAAATTCTGCTGTGAGCAGGAAAATTCACAGTGCAGGACCAGA
The DNA here is from genome assembly GCF_017590135.1 of Pyrgilauda ruficollis. Taxonomy (NCBI): domain Eukaryota; kingdom Metazoa; phylum Chordata; class Aves; order Passeriformes; family Passeridae; genus Pyrgilauda; species Pyrgilauda ruficollis. Next base: position 4,745,673 of record NW_024525489.1, on the reverse strand, counting down.
AGAGCAGAGCATGAGTAGCTTCTTATTTGCACTGCATGTGTGGCACTGCCACATGCTGTGAAATATAAGCAGAATTCCAAATGAGAAGAATGAAGAGGTCTGTTTAAAAGTCCAAGCAAGCAAACCTTCACTTTTGAAAATTATTCTTGGTTTCTTATAGAGCAACAACAACTTACACTGGCTGAAAAGCCATCTGAGGAGGACCTTCTTGCTCCTCTTTCGGCTTCAGGTCTGTTCACAGCCAAAGTCCATGTCCTGACAATATCAGAGCCATGATTCGCAGACACCATCTCAGCTCTGAGAGATAGAGCTTTACAAGAAGCAAAGAGCCAGCAGCAGCAGCCCAGCTCTGTAGCCAGCAGCCCCACGCAAGAAGGAGACACCTTTGCCATCACTAACCTAAGCAACCAAAGGAGAGAAGCAAAAGAACAAGACCAGCTACAGTGGCCCTGCCTTTGTGTGCAGGAGGGTGCACACCCTGTGCCCAGTGCCTGGAGTCCCAGTGTGCTCCTGGGATGCTGCAGGGAGCCCCCTCCAAGCTCAGAGGAGGCAGGAATCAGTGGTGCATTTCCCTCATTGTCTCACTTGCCACAATCCAGACAAAGTTCACATCACAGTACACAATGGCACCCATACCCACAACATGAGATGGGATTCCTTCAGGTTTTCATCCACTGCAATGTTGGTTGAGTTTTAGCCAGATCCACACCTGAGTGTTCTATAAAGTGATGGAATACCATAGAAAGGTTTATAAGGTACATTCTCATACCAAATGAGTTCACAAGGATTTATGTTTACTAGAGAAAAGACTATCAAAAGGATTATTAATGGTACTACCACAGAGCTTTAGAAATAGTTGGTAGCACAGGCTCAGAGACTTAGGAAGTGGATTTGGAGTATGCAGAACAGACTCTGAGGTTTTTCTTTTGGTAAATAGCAGCCTGTACGAATCAAGTGGGCACTTCATTCATCTTTTAGTGATTTTTAAAATAGTTTTCTAAAGTATTTCTAATAAAAGTCATAAAAGCTAACTTTGAAATACTGACCCTAAAATCCACCAGTTAATCTGTGTGTAGTTCTTACAGAGACTGAAATGACTTCTTGCCATTTTCCTAACTTGCTTAGCTATTTGTTTGCTTGAAAAACTAAACTTGTTGTCCTTGATCCTGGAGTTTAAATAAGACAGAGTTACCAAAATAAGAAGAATCAGAGCTAGACTAAAATTTATAGCATTATCTGAGGGAATATTTACCTTTGGACAATATTTTTTTGACAAACAAAACCACAGAGAAATGTGAAAATATCAACCCATTGAAACCAAAGCACGCTGGATTTCTCCTGGGAATTTTGTACTGCTTGGCAAACATATGTTAACAGTAAAGAACCTGTACTTTACTGTTAAAGAAACTGTCTTTACAGTAAAGAACCTGTGAAGAAGTGAGCTGGGCTGCACACTTGTTGAAGAGGAGAAAGACAAAGAAAGAGAGAAAGAGAAAGAGAGAGAGAGAGAAAGAGAAAGAAAGGGAAAGAGAAAGAGAGAAAGAGAAAGAGAAAGAGAAAGAGAAGAGAAGAGAAGAGAAGAGAAGAGAAGAGAAGAGAAGAGAAGAGAAGAGAAGAGAAGAGAAGAGAAGAGAAGAGAAGAGAAGAGAAGAGGCATCTCCAGAAATGATGCCTCAGCCCTGTGAGGTGATACCTGAATCACTACCCCAAGGATGTGCTCCCTCTTCACTGACAATGTAGGCATTTAGGCATCATAGGTAAATTAATAACAGCAAATAACTGTTGTCCTGAATATCCTAAAAGCCATGGACTTACTAAAAAACCACCTTCTCCTGACAGCATAGCACAGCCACTCCAGGTTCACCTTCCAGAGCTCACTGAAGTGCATGCACCCTAAGCAAATACAAGAGGCTAAATAGCCTATGACACAAGCAAAAACAGGCACAGAGGGATCACTGAGAGCAGTAACAACAAGCATTTTTTAGAAGAACAAGAGTCAAAGGTTTCATACTGAAACCTGAAATAAAGGTTTCAGTATGAAACCTGTGTGGCGTTTAGTCCCTAAGAGACAGCTGCACAGACATTACCTTTAGAGCAGCACAGAGTAAATCTGTTTAGGCTACAGCCTCCTGAGGCACCTCATGATAAAACTCTCTCAAGCTGATTTTCTTGCCTTCAGCCAGCTGTCTTTTGGTCCATGGAGTAAGAGGATAGCAAGGCCCCTTCAGGCTTCAGAGTACCTCTGTCAGGTACATGGCTCCTCTGTAAAATCAGCTCTTTTTTTCCACACTTACATTTTAAATCTCAACAAACCAAGACCGTCAAGTTTCCTGTCCGACAAAAGAGGACTGTGAAGCTGCCAGAGGAGAGCTGCTACTTGGAAAGCATTTACTTTTGTGAAATACAGCACCTGAAGTAAAGCAAGGAGTGGTCTTGCAGCCATTCATCATGACAGATTTATCTTTCTGAAATTCATCTTTAGTACTTTGGTATTGAACGTAGTTTCTGACACTCACCTATTTTTTTGCTTTGTTTACAGAGGAGCTGCTATCCTGTTAGTGTGGCATGCCTGGGAGAGGAAGGGATGCATTTGTGCACCTGCATTTGCTTTTTGCCAAGGGCTTTGAGATGGAGCTGATTGGGAAGGCACTGTATAAATTGATACACTGTGGCTAAGTCAGAGCAAAAGGAAAACAGGCTGCCTAGATACTGAACTTTCAATTTAAACCACAAAGGTAGATGGCAAGCACTAATTCAAGAACAGGTGGCTTTTTGCTCATAATATTTTATGGCTTTCATTGCTTTACAGTGGAATGAGCTAACCCACAGCTCCCCTCTTGACCTACCCAACATCCTCAAGTTTAGTGAAAAACAGGTGTTTGGTATCTTGGCTTTTCCTGAGCATTCCCACAATCCAGGGACTTTTTCAGCAGTCTAAAAAGCCTTTTACTTTCACTTCAGAATTGAAGGTGAATAGCAGCGTGTAGATAGAGTAATAGGTACACAGTTAATAACCAAAAACCTTATCCACAAAAGGAATACTTGTGTTTTATGTCCTGCACAAGTAAAATGTAATAAAAGGACAACAGTTCAAAAACTCAGAAAAGTCTCATGGCAACTTCTTTAAAATTGGCCAATTGATAATGAGCCTGGGGCTGCTGGGAATCACATATTCACTAAAAATGCTGAGTGAATCCACTCCTGCTACTCAGTTTAAAAATTTCATTCCAAACTTGAAAAATCCGATGCCAATTCAAACAAAAATGTTGCAGCTGGCCACATTTTGTACGCCTCAGATGTAGCCCTTTATTGATATAGTTAGTATTTGTAATGTCACTTGTAGGAACTTGAGTCTTGCTGCAAGACAAAGCCAAACAATAAGAACCAGTTTTAATGAAAACAGTAATCCTGCTAATGCTAAGGGTGTTAGGGGGGGAAAGAAAGGAAAAAGAAAACAAGAAAGCAGCAGTAGTTTGATACAAAATCCTAACAAGCTGGTCATATCACAGAGCAGGAGTCCCATGGAGTGACACTCTTCTCTCAGCAGCCAGGATGTCCATTTCCACCTGTGGTGAAAATGTGTGAAGAGAATACTCTTTATAAAATTACCTGTTAGATCAATATAGAAAAAAATATTTTCTGAGAAGTACAGTACCTTTTCAAAAGTCAGTTGTTTGTAGTTGGAATAAATGGATAGATAGATAGATAGATAGATACATACATACATACATACATACATACATACATATATACAAAGATTAATAGACCAGTAGGTAGAGAACTTATGGAAAATATATACTGCACAGCAAGGCAATTTTGACACGTATGATGCATATTCCATATGGATAAAACAATATCAATTAACTTAGTACTTAATAGGGACTAAATAGGAGCTGTTCATCTGAAGTGCCTATGACTTCCACATACAATAAATATGGTTGCTGAATGAGATGCCTACCACTATATGAAATTGGTAATTTTTATAAAGCATTTTATTGGACTCATTACGTTTAGTTTACAAACAATGTGTGACCTGAGAATAGTGTAAAACATCTGCCTTCTTGTGTTGCATCAGTCCATGGGGGTCTGTCATTTCTTTTTTTTTCAACTTTAAATGTTCAAGAATAATGGAATGGCAAGCAAAGTAATATTAAAAAACATCAAACAAAATAAAAGCTGAAAAATGTATATACATAAAACAGATCTGTGAAGCTGACGTGAAATATTTCAGATTAACTGGCCAGTTGATTAATGAAGCCAGAAGGAAAAAGTCCAGATCAAGTTTACCATTATGTGTGTGTGCACATGCAGACACGTGTGTGTGTGTGTGTTTCATGGAGTTCAAGTAACTCATATTTATACATTCTGATTTCTCTCGCCTTCATCAGTAGCCTATATCTTGCTAATTTATAATTGATTTATTTTACTCACAGGAAAATGTTTAGAGTTTCTGTTTCAGTGTTTAATTGGGGTGGGACAGAAGTTCAAACTGTTTTGCCAAGGCACTTAAGTGACAGTTCCATGTCATACGGGCATGGGAAAATGTCATTAATATCTGCAGAAAACCCCCCTTCCACCCCCCATTTAAACTGAAATTCTTAAAATGTTAATCATCAGAAAAGCCATAATAGCAATCTTACTAAAAATCAAATATGAGGATTAAGCAGAAAGTTGTTTGCTTCAAAAACGACAAGGCTACAATGTATTAGCAGACTAAGGGAACCCTCACTGTAACACCAAATCACGCAATAAAAACTGTCACTTCCATCCCTATTCCATAGATAAACATGGGCACACTGGTGCAAGTGGGGCTGGAAGCTGGGGAACAATGACAACATTACAGTATTTATGTTTGACAGGCTGGTTTTGGCAGTGTACATGCACATATGGCAAGAAATAAGGAATGGACCTATTTGTGAGAGCCAGAGGAGGAAAATCTGCAGCAGGGAAATTGATGTCTCAGACTGAGACTCAGAAGAGCACACAAAATGAGTGTGGATATCTCAAAACTTCCCTAAAAGTTTCCCAGGGAACCTGCAATGAGAAATAAAGACTCAAAATCTTTTTACATTATTTTCTCATATTTTTGGTATAAACATGACAAAAGACCTTTGGTTCAGACGATGCACAAATGCTTGTGACAATAGACAGGAAAAAAGATAAAAATGTCTGAAAGGATTTGGGAGAGTACAGGCAAATAGATAATTTTTAAAATTTACTAATAAAAAGCAGGTGCTAGAAAGTATCATCTTCACCTTTAAATTAAATATTCATTTTGGGGTCCCTAAAACAAAATATGATGAGGGATTGGGCACACTTTACAGATGAGCTCCAGGGGAACCTTTAGAATACACACCACTAGGCAGGAATAGAGATATCTTTGTGAGATGTTAGAAACTGCTTGAACAGGGACTCATGGAAGCCACATGGGGTTAAGCAAGGTGTATCTCATTTTTATAACACATATTCCACATAAATGAGCTATGGAAAGTCAGATGAATGGGGAGAGTTAAGAAGGGCTTGAAATTATCATACCAATATATAGAGAGAGGAAAACAGAAATGTGAGGAAATCTGCAGTTCCAGAAAATAGGATTGCCATCTTTTCTTATCAGATTCAAACCTAAAGGCTTTCTAGATGCTTCTACAACACAAAATAACCCCGCTTCTCTACTTAGAAGAGCTTTATGAGGCAGAGGAGTAGAATGTTAACAGCTTCATTTTCTGGTACCAATCTAATAAAAATGCCTCGCTTTAAAATATGTCCACCTTAAAGTCACAAATCAAGCAGTATAGTATATTTCTTACAAATATTTGTAATTACCATGAAGTAGTACAGGAGCCTTAAGAATGCAAAACAAAAAGAGGTCCTGAAGTAAAGCCTATTGACACTACCTCATACTTCACTGCTGCAGACACGAGGGTACAACACGCAGTAAAACATCTTGCACGTGTCCAAGCTCAAGTCCTGATGCGCATAAGAGAATAAACAAGGCCAGGAAAGTGATGTCTCAGAAATCAAACCTCTGGGTTAACAGGCTTTCACAGTGCTCTCAAATCTATCTAGCAGGAGACAGTTTTCTTCCACTAAGGGTGTATTAAAAAAAAAAATTCTCTGGAGCTGCTGTAGCTGGGTCAAACACAGCCTACCCACTATTCTTTTTTTTAATGACCTCCTGATCGTTATACAATCTTGACTAATTTCTGCAATTAGAGAGGCTCATTTTCAGAAACCAAGATACTAATGTTCTTGAATTAGTTTTTATGGTTCGGGGCTTTTAATTTGAGATTTAAAAACCATCATAGCTCACAAAAAATCAAATAAACTGCAGCTAATGAAATTCACAGAAGTGGAGTGTTCACAGAACATTTCTCACTAGCTTTCCTGGATGATTTATTGACAGCTGGTTGTAAAAACAATTTTATTAAAGGTCATAATGTTTGGTTAGGGAAAAAAGAGTTTAATTTATGGTGTAATTAGCCTTCCTGCAATCGGCATGATGCCAGACCCATCACTTACGAACTTTGGCTGAAATAAGCTTGGTGGTTTTAATTATATCTTTGAGAGTGTGTTCAAAGGCAAGACCACAGTGCCACAGTGTTACTTTCTTTCTATAGCCCCTTTATGGACATTACAATGGCCGCAGGAACAGATTTACTTCCACCCATTGACAGTTACCCATGGCAGAGCACTACCTGAGGAGCGCAGCAGAGCCCCCTCTCCCTGGAGAAAGCCATTTGGCATCTTCTCTCTATCCAAGCCTGCTATAATAGTTTGAGATGTGCAAGAATTACCAGGCTTTCTAAGCAGTTACAGCTTTTTTAAATGCCCTTGAAATGTCCTCTTTGCCCTGCCTGTTGTATGGCAGAAAGCCACACAGCTTCCCTACCTGGAAGGAGGCACTGTTGCTCTTCTGGGAAGAAAGGACTTCCATCAAGATATGCTCACATATTTTCTCATGGTTTTCCATTTTATCCCTCGCCTTCCAGACATGTTTTGCTGTTATTTATTTTGATTCACACCATTAAATTTGTGGGGGAAGAAAAATAAAGAAATTATATGAAATTAAGGGAGAGCACCTGTTGTAGGTCTCCCATAAATCCAGAGCCTGGCCCAGATGGGGTTAAACTGTTCAGCAGGAGCAGGGCCATGGATGATCACTAAGTACTCATACACAAAATGCCACTCAGCAATTATCAACCTGGCCATGAATTTTTATTTCCACTCCTTTACCTTGGTGCAGTGTTATTTTCATGAGGTTTCCAAGACCATGAAGTTCACTTGGGGAGGTTTAGGTTAAATATTAGGGAAGAATATCTTCACCAAAAGGGTTGTCAAGCATTGGAACAGGCTGCCCAGATAAGTGCAGGAGTCACCATCCCTGGAGGGATTTAAAAGACATGGAGATACGGCACTTAGAGACATGGTGGTGGACTTGGCAGTGCTGGGTTGATCTTAGGGGCCTTTTCCAACCTAAACAATTCAATAATCCTACATTTTTGAGTAGAGAGCTGCAAACCCTTGAGAGATTGCCACATCTCTCTTAATTTAGGGAGAGCTCCTGATTTGAACTTTGGACAAAGATTTAACTCCTGCATGTGGAGGCAAAGTCAGGACAGTCAGCACTGGCTTTCCTTTCACTAAAATCTGGAAGCAACAGTACAAATTTCCCGACTGAAGGAACATCCTGGGAGAAGCATACCTGTGAGGAGAAGTCCTGTGACAGTCATTAGAAGACCATTAAGAGGCCCACATCCCAAAGTGCCAAGTTAATCCTTCCATCCTCCAAGCTGTTTCACACACAGCTTCACAGGGTATGTTGTCAAAAAATGTTTTCATGAAACTTAAGACATGAAAATCTGCCTAACACAGTAGAAAAAATATAAATCTAATGCCTAAAAATCCAAGAGCCTTAGCTGTGTTTTATTAGAAAACACTGCACGTCAGCCATCCTATCTGCTTTTGTCACCCATAGGCTTAGTGAAAATTGACCAATGCATCCAGCTATATTTCCATCAATTTTAAGTGAGGCAAAACAGAAAAAGAGCCTGAAAAGACCCATAGTTTTTCTGCAGAAACTCTCCCAGGAGGAACTTCAATTATCTCCCAGTGGGAGTCTCAAAATGGGCAAGAAAGGAGCCATGTTAAGAAGAATAATATCAGAAATGTTAAGACAAACCAAACATTAATTCCACTTCTTGACTAAAACACTGTTGAAAAGAAAAAAGGCTCATAGCTGTGAGGCAACTAAGATCTAACACAGTGCTGTCTGATCCAATTAACATTTCTCTCATTTGTGAGTACATTTGAGTTCTCCACACAAAACATCTCAGAAAGCCTTATCCATCAAACCAACACAAACATTGAGGTATTGCCTGAAGTTAGTTAGCAGTGAATATGCATCCATATTCAAGTTTCAAGGGAGAGCTGCATTGCTTGTGAACAGCCTGTACCAAAGCTGGATGCATTTTGAAGCACACATCCATGGCGCTCAAGACTTTTGTTTTCAAGAAGCCAAAATCACACTGCCAGGTCCTGCTAGACCTGATACTAGAAGTTTTAGTGGCACTGCCTACTGCTTCCTTGAAGCCAGTGTCTCAAGGAGGCACTAACGAGTGAGATGACTCTCTCCTAGTTCCTGCGGTTACCATTAAGCACGTAAAGCTGTGTCTAGACATGGCTGAAGCCAAAGCAAAAGGTAAACACATCACTTTCTCTCTTTGTTAAGATTTCCTTGTGTTTTCTCCCAACTCACTCACGAGCCATCACTCTTTCTCTGTTGCCCTATTTTCTAAGACACGTCATCACTTGCAAGACATGAGCAGGGCCAGGAAATGTGAAATTGTTCAAGAAAAGTACTTTCTCCCAGTGCCATAGAAAACAAGAGGCTCAGGTTGGGGGGAAGCAGTAAAACAGACAGCTGAGTAACTGCTCGTTAAAATTCTGCTCTGCCCTTCCTTAGAAAGTCATGATCACCAATTAATTCTTTTTACTTTGCTTTTACTAAAATAATGCAATATAGGTTTACAGAATCTCATGAGAACATGAGACAGCCCCTGTAATTTAATCTGAGAAAGACACATACTTCATCAAAAGAGCAGTTGGTTTCAATGATCTCCTAAGAGTCCCAAAGGGTTTTTTTTCTAATTTTTGAATACAATTATTAAATATTATTTGGCAGCATTGTGCTTTTTCTGGCTCAGCTTCTTCAAAACAAATGCTTTATAATTAATTTTGTTTCAGTCCAGTTGAATGGTTTAGAGTTAATTCCAATATAATTAAATCCTTTCTTTGGAATCGTTCTTGCCCTAAGTCTCCCCCTTTTCCTTCTCAGACTTCGACTTTGCCCAGCACTACCCTCCACACATAGGTCAGATACAATTTTTGTGGGGGCTCAGATTTTTCTTCTCCTACTGATATGAAAAGACCTCTTACAGGTTAAAGCTTCTAGTGAGCTTAACTCTTTCTTGTATATTGCATCAGTTTTGATTTTGTAAAGCTAAGTGATAAGTGGCCTAAAAATGTATTACAAAATTAAACCAAAGGAAATAAAAATATGCTGCAAATTAAATAAATATATACATCACACTAAATTTAATTAGGAATCAGCTAATCAAGGAAATTGTATTAATTAAGGTGTCTTCTAGGGAGCCTAAGGATATCTAAATTACACAAACTTCTCCCTAAATCAAATAACACTTCTCAGACACAGTGCCCAGTGTGAAGAAAGCCCTTTGGTGTGTGTGAATCCCTGAGAGCTACAGCTGCATGCAGGGCACTGGGTGCTGTTGGGCTTTGCATGATGTCTTGCACATTTATTTAGTGTATTAACATTCATACCACCAGACTGCACATTTCGGATAAGGCCTATTGCAATTAAAACAGGTAGTGGTAAACATTCATTAAAACCCAAAAGATAATGCTGAAAGAGGTGGCGATGCAATGAATTCAGGATTGGCAGATTTTCCTTCAGCAAATAAGCTTCCTTTCTGTACAAAGAATACCATTCTCTATCACACACTCAGGCTGATTCTGTTACCTTCTCTGTATCAACAGAGCTGGAGAAAACAAGCCTGAAAGTGCCCTGGCCATATGAAAACAGGATGGCTATTTTTAACTGCAAACTCTAATGCACAGATAAATGTTATACTTGTTCCCAGCTTTAAAGAGTGTCTTACAGTGACAAATTTATTGCTAATTGCACAAACAGTTTATTATGCAGGACCATAAGAAATCTTGGGGTCTAAAGGATGTGTACTAAGAAATTATTTAATCTGGCAAATACTGATGAATCAAGGCCTTATTTACCCAGAATTTTTAAAGTTCAGAGCTCTATGCTCTGCAGTAATTCTGTAGGTGACTACAAAAACAAAGGGTTTAGGTCAAAATATTGAAACCTGGCTAGCTAATATTAGGCAAGTTACTCGGATACTCAGATTGCCAAGTAGGTTGGCAAATTTTTATACTCAGTGAGTACTTCCAGCACAGAAACCAATGACTTTTTACTTCAACATCCAACCTGTTCACCCTCTTCATTGACTTGTAGCTGATTTTCTGGCCTACTTGCCCAACCTGGCTTCTCCATCTATGCCAGCCTCACCCTGTTTGTCACAGGGAAAATCAGCCCTGTTTGTTCCTCCTCTCCTCCATTTTAAAGTTCATTGCTCAGCCAGAGACAGTTTTCTAGTTTGACTGTTACCAGCTGACTTCTTTTTTCCATTCTTCCCAGTGTCTGAGGAATTGTTTGAATCCAGATCCCAGTTTGTGACTGAGAAAATAGCTAACAGGTGCCCCATCTCCAAGCCTCATGCTCTTCAAGTCTGTTTCTCTTATAAAAAATAGGTGTTTCTACCTAAAATCCCATAATGGCAATATTCCACCACTGATTTAAGAAAAGGAAAGAAACAATTATTAAAACAATATTTCAAAATATGAACTGCAGACAGCTGTCTCCCACACTTACCAGGTTGAGTTACAATATAGTTCACTTTTAAAACAAGCCTTCATTTCAGGGAACCACAGAGAGTCAACTGGCACATAAATCAGCTTTCTGTAAAATAGGGAACAGTGGTCATTGGAAAGGTGATATGCAATGTAAATAGAAAAATATCCAAAAGGCACACTCTTTCTTAGATAGATTTGGGTAACTCCTATTAGTGGCAAGACTACAGTCCATATTGTTTTCAACTATTTATCTCAAGAGAGCTCGTAAGTAGCATGGAATGTGCTGGATGAGTATTGTACAACTGCTCTTTAAAGAAAGAGTCCACTGGTGCTTATGAATTAGCTGCATATTTCCTTGTGACTAAGCATGTGTCAGTCAAATCTCTTCCTTAAAAACTATGAAGCTGAAGTGTTATTTAAAAAAACAATGACAATCAAACACTTAAAGGAAATCTTCTTTCCTTTAAAAAACATACGCTAATAATGTCAAAATATTCTGTATGAACACTTGATCTCATCGCCATTTAAATTTCAATGTAGTTGAACATGTTTTTAAATCATTGTCAAAATTTTTCTCCCTAAATAAGTTTCTGAGACTGACACTTCATTTCAGCTCAGAATAAAGTAAGTTTTGAAATTCCAGCTTTCGTTCCAGTTTAAAATTCTATCTTTCAACCATCTCTATTCATTTCTTCTGTTGGATTTAATATTTACTTTGTTTACCTGTAGCAGTTCAATACCAGTAACTTCAATTCCATGAGCAAAGATAACTTCCTCTTATAGTATGCTTAATAAAAGTATCAGTATGCTTAATAAAAGTATCATATGTCTTTTGTCTGATTTTTCTTCCTTCCCAAAATATGCAGTACCTGTTTTGCAAATAGTCCTTGAACACCTCGGGTCAAGCAGTACTATTGTAACAGAGTTTAATTCTTCATGTTTATCAGTGATATGTACCTCAAGGAAACAAACTCAGTGTGTTCTCTAGTGAACACCTGTGTTTTATTCCATTATCTTACCTGGTGTGATTATCTTACGCTGGGGTAGCGTTGGGGTGAAAGACAGAAAAGAACCTGGTTCTCATCTGCATCCTGTGGCAGTCAGCAGCACTGACCTCCCTCAGATGAGAGGAGACCTTCTGCAAAGACCACTGAAGTCAGCAGGGATGTCATTGCAATATGCTCGGGGTCTCTTCCTTCCTTCTAAATTTTTGAATTAGGTTTTTATTATTTATCTTTCCTCGCAAAGGTTAAACTAACTGTTGTTTGTTCATCACATTGAAGTTCTCAGTGACATATTAATATTTACAGAACATTTTTGTTCTCAGTTTATAGTTGTCATTTTAAAAAATTTCTATTTGTTTTTCTCTTTGGCTCTTGGTTTTTAGGAGGACCATCTGATTAGTCCAAAACTTCCAGTGGAACAAGAGAAAAAACACTGCTTTTTCCTTATCTTTTTCTTATTCCTACTCAATCTCTTTAAGAAACGTCTACAGTAAATTAACATTAGCCAAGTGTGAGAAGAGAAGTAGAAAAGAATCTTCAAGCCGGGTTTTATCCTCGATGAACTTTGTGTGAAAGCCACATTAACAGAAGTTCCTTCCTGAATGTCTGCTTGCCAGATGGAAATTTATCTTTGAAATCTGTACAGTAGTATGACATTGCTGACATGTTATTTCTATGCAGTTTGTCTGTGCATCACTGTTCTCTCAGGAAGGAATAATCAATCCATTATAAGCTCAAAATATAATTGCTTGTTAATATCCCCTGATGCTGCGAGAATCTTTAATCATGCCTAAACATAAAATAACTCATGCAGAAGTTTGCTTTTTTCTTCATTAATAAAGCAAATAAAAATATAGCAAGCCATTAGGCTGATGGAGTTCACTGATAGGGACTATTATATTTATTTATTTGATTGAAGACACTATTTTAAATTATGCATGTAAAACAACTAATTGTTCTATTTAATCTTAATAAAATTTTATTACATTAATATTTGCACAGATTACTTTGTCATCATAAAATACTTCAAAATATACAAAATATATTAAAAAACACTTCAAAATAGTGTTTTAAAATAGGTGAAAGTTTCAGGAAGAACGTATTTTATTTTTCACTTTTACTCAAAACACCTGCTAGGATCAAACAAAGATTCCTTGACAGATTCATCTTTTTCTTCATTTCCTTTTCTGATACTCAGAACTTAATGAGCTTACAAGAACTTTATCCTCTTGTGTATCAATGCACTAGTATGAGAGCATCTGCCAGAGTTATTTCCCTCCTGGAATGCTCACATCACAAAAGCCAGCTGAGTCTCCTTGTTCTGGTGAATAAGCCCAGGTAAGAGCAAATTTCATTCTGTTCTGGCTTTGCCACAAAAAAAAACTGTCATGAGAATCCTGTCCCATCAATTGGTGTACAGACAGTGGAGCCAAGGTTAAAGCTTTCCATTGACCTCTCTGCATGAACACTGCACAGAACTGCAAAATTCACCTCCTGCAAAAGGAGAAGAGAGTCACTAGGCCAGGAATTAAGCCCAGCTATTTCTTCATTTGGCCTAGCTGGATATTTAGTGCTCATGGGATGTGATGTTTCCTGGTACTAAAGCAGTGGCTTCAAAGAAACCACCTATCACTCATCAAAATCAGCAGGGCCTCAAATATCACCAACCTTCTTGTTAAACTCTGGAAAAATCCTGAAATAATTTCACTAAGACAGTAAACAATATGAGGTAGCAACAGGGTTTTTGGGAGAGAAAAATGTGGTTTCCTCTTGGCTGGATCTTGCTGCTTACATAAAACTTTTCTGACATTCAGCTCTGCTCAAAAAGTACCAAAGACCAGCCTAAAACCTTTGTAATAATCTTCTGTGGTGGTTCGAGTTTCTAGCTGAACTAACAGAGTTTTATTTCATAGCCTTGTGTCTGAACCTTGATGTCTTTGCATGTGTCTTCAGATGGGATGAGAAGAGGTAAAAAGGCCCATATAAACAAATCTAAATATTTCTCCAGGAAAGAAAGTGAAAGAAAAAAAGGGGAAACAGGATTGGTTAGAGTAGTTAAAATTTTGTGTTCTGACTCTTTATTGTCCCAGTTGTGTCAGGAGTAAATTTTGCCATGTTCATGCACAGGGACCTTCCCAAACTAAGTGTTGGATAAAAAAACCTTGTGCTGACTCTACTCCTCTTGCTCTTATATTTCTGGGCACATCAGAACAGAGTCTCTGCCTCTCATCTTCTGTGCAGATGAGCAGAGAACAGGACCTGAGCACAGAAGGGAAAAAAAAGAGAATATGCAAATGCTGCTCAAATCAAGCTGAGAGCATGACAATATAAACTGTGAACCCTACTGCCTTTGAGGAAAGATTTATGCCTATGCCATGACTCCAACATACAACCTACCTGCTCTTAGACGTCTCAGGAGATCTACTGTCTCTCTTCCCAGCACAGCTCTTCCTCAATAAAGCCACACTCCCTGGCTGCCTTCTGTCAGGATGTGTTGCTGAATTTTTTTCATCCTTTCCCTCTTCTCTCCAAACTAAGCTGCTCCACAGGGCAAATTGTAGGGACACACATGGGCTGAGTCACATTTGAGATGTGCCGCTGCAACAAAAGGAGACATAAAAGGGGAAATAACATTCTGCATTTCAAGAATATGAGATTAATCCCAAACTTTTCCCTGACATTTTTCCTCTGGCATTGTTCTGCACTAGGAAAAATACCATAACCTGGCAGAAAGACAACTTCCTTGTGAAAGTCAAAATAGAGAGACTTTTAATAGAACACGGGTTAGAAATTAAACTACAGGATCATTATTGTACTTGTTTGATGCACAAATCAATGCATTCAAGTTTTATACAAACTATAAAAATCTGCATGAATTTCTCATCATATCCATTAACAAGTAAACCTTAGGAAAAGCATTTTCCCATTTACTCCTTATTATGCCAATCACAGGCTCTTTGTTTAAAGGACTCAGTAGGCATCTTCCCAAGGTTTTATGTTTACTCTTCTGCTGCCCTCCAGATTAATGGGACCTGAGCCCCTGCTCCCACTGCTCTCAGACCTCTCCTTCATATTTTGCTGACAACCAAACCTGCCCTTCCTCCTTTCCATTTGATGTAGAATTTATATCAGCCACATGGGAAAAGGAGGAGCAGCTTCAACCACTGACTTTCATCTCTATGTGAAAGCCAAGGCAACGGATGGGGCAACAAGGAGCATTGAAGTCCTCAGCATAAATGTTGTTGCTCATTACAAGCTCCCTCTCTAGGGATTAAAAAAAATCTTCAAAGGGGAATTGCTCCAGTCTCACACACGCCAGCGTTCCTTCTCACACACACGCGCCTTTCACATCTCATACATGTGGTTTCCACGCAGGAAACAATTACTGTAATTAATAGACCCAAATAACCCCACTGTTCATTTAAAAATGCACTTTAAATTGACAGTGGCACAAAAAAAGTGGCTGGGTGCTTAGGTCTCATTATCCATGTGGACTAAAAATCTGGTTGTGTATATAGACTGTCAGCTCTATATTTTTCCAGACCTATCACATCAAGTTCAACTCCAGTACAAACCAAAATATGCTCAAGGTTTGAATGTTCTCCAGGAGGCACTCAGACATCATTGTTTCTCCCTACAACACCTAGGAGCTATTTCGTCTAGAGTGAAATAAATGTGACTGACACAGGCAAAGGGGGTCTTTTTCCATCAAGAGGCAGAGGTTAACATTTGGTGGGGACCATAACATCTCTCAGATAGTAGATTAAATTAAGGATTCTCATTTATCCAGTTGGGAACATTTCCTTTGCTTAAAGTTATTGTTATTCAAAAAGAAAAAAAAGGCAGCAGCATATATTATAACTTTTACCACAAAACCATGATTTTTCCTTTCAGTACCTTCAGTAAGAAATGTAACATATTGTGATTTTGCCAGTGAATTGATAACTATTACTTTTATCAGTTTGAACTGCTTTTTTCTCCTGCTGCTTGACTGCAGAAGCTGCTGCATCCCTCAGACTGGCGAGATCCATGACAAAACCCAGTAGGACCCTTTGCTCGTGACTGTGAGATCAGGAGTCTCTAAAGCAGTGGTACACACATCCAAGAATGGGATGGGATGGGATGGGATGGGATGGGATGGGATGGGATGGGATGGGATGGGAGCCTTCTGGTGCACTCCACAGCCAGGAAAGTGCCAGCAGGAGGGAATAGGTTCATGAAGGAATAACCCACAGCTCAGAGCTGCGGCTGTGGAAGCAGTGGGGCTGCCAGTGCGAGCAAAGGCTCCGCAGGGCCACCCCTGCTGAGCAGCACCCTCTGCCTACAGAGTCCAGCACTCAGCTCCTCCGTGCCTGGGGGAGAAAAAAGGAGCAAAATTTGGTGCTGTGCCCATGGAGCTGAAAGCTCCCACCCAGGCACAGAGCTCCTCACAGAGGGTCTGCTTTGCTGTGACCCTGAGATACGGCGACACTTGAGTAGATGGAGTAGCACAGCAATCAATTTTTTTCACCTCTTGTTTCTTTTCTTTAGCAGTGCTGAGAAAACCCAGGCCATATCAGCTGGTGCAACAGCTCAATGTGTTGTTCAGTTCACATATCTCACATGAATCATCCATTTAATTTTGAACTCTTACTTTAGCTTTTCAAAATAAAGAGTTTGGGGTGGGTTTTTTTTAAGGCCCATGGGAAGAATATGTTAGATTTGACTTCTGGTATTTGTCTTTCATATGTTTCAGTGAAATTAGTTAGATCTGGAAAATGTTGCCCTTTACCTGGTAATTCAGGAAACCAAAGAAACTAATACATTTATCAAATGAACAGAAATGGCCCTCTGGATTTCAACAAAGTTTCCTTTTGTTGTATATACTAAATTCTAGTATAATCAATTTTCTACACATCATAATGTTTTAGAACAAAGGTTGAAATGACAATGGAACTTGATTTTTATAGCTCTTTGCCTGCAGAAGAGAGAAAAGAAAGTAACATTTTATAGTGTCAATGTACACAGAAATAAATCCAGGAGCTCTTTTTGACAAGAAAGGCCACAGTAGTTCAATTCAGACAGTTAAAGAGCTTTTAGGTTGTTCTAGAGGGCTGTGATTGAGCAACACATTAAAAATGTATATTATGAAAAAAAAAAAACATATGAAGGTGAAAAATTATGGTTTAATTTGCATTGAAGTGAAATGACCTCATAATAGAGGTTGACAAAAGAATTAAAAGTGTGCCTAATAATGCACATAAACTCCAGCAGACCTTCCTAAATCTGCCTGTCGCTTATAAGCAGAGAAATGCTTTTTCTCTCTCATTCTCACTCGTAATTTGGACACACATAGTGATATCTGCTGGCAAAACAGCTCACACGCATTTGTCAAAACAGCAGATGGGGAACTAAAAGCCCTGGATGTATTTACTCATTAGGGGATCCTTTCAATCTGCCTCTTTGCTGTGGTTTCTGGGTTTCCTCGAGAAGTCTGGGTGCTCCCTGGAAGCTAAACACTGTTGCTTTCTGTGGGAGCATGTATTATATATCCTGGTACAAGAGAACAGCAGCAGCATTGCCAACTCAGTGTTTTACTACAGGCTTAAGTGTTTGGTGTTTTCTTACATCTTCAGCTTCTGGAAGCAAGAACAGGTTTTTTGGTTTTGTCTTTATTGCTTTACAGGAATGTAATTTTTATCCCATGTGGTAATGAGGAAAAATTACCCAAACACACTTGAAAGCGTCAGAAGCAAAACAAATAAAAGGGACTAATTATACAATATCTAGCTCTCCAAGAAAACAGTGCTGAATGGTTAGTCTCACATAGTCTTACTGAATGCCTACTTAACAGCTTTACAACCTTCCAACCAATTCCAACTGAATTTGAAATAAAAGAAGGGTCAGCCGCAGCTTCACATATTTATAACAGAGAGAGACACAGGGTTGCCATGCCCGGTGGCTCAGGGAAGTACATGCTTTCACAGCTCATGACTCTGTGTGTGTATCTCACAATGGCACATGATTTTGACAATTTTTCTGGAATATCAAGCCTCCCAATCACTCCAGCCACTACCATGGGACATGAGAAAGGTGGGCAAATGCTCATACTGCCTGGGAGTGTTGGTCCTGTACCCCAAGAAACCCTTGAGCAATGGATTCCATTGCACGGAACGCATCAGGGATTGGCAAAAGAAGACAAATGCGTTCCTCCACATTACCCTGAGTTCCTCCTGGGAAACACTGCAGTCCTCCCCAACATGACGTAACACAGACAGTGGGAGCTTTAAAAGTGAAGGGCGTTGACTGCCACAGCATGTTTGTCCAAAGGTCTGCAGGTACAGATGGGCTTCACAGTCACTTAGCAGCCATGTAAAGCTGATATAAGGTACAAACCCATACAAGCCCAGGCTCCCTGTAGCTCTGTGAGCTTAGCAGGGGGAAATTCAAGCACCTCCACATATGGGCAAGCCACTGTCACAAGCCTCTGATAAAGGAATACATAGGAACTGGACTTCAGACCATGAAGTTTCTTCTCCTGTTACAGAATATTCCCAAATTGCAGTGGAAGCAACAGCTGTTAACAATTCACTGAACTAAAATGAAGGGAAAAGTATTTACTTTGATATTTGTTTCTGAGCTGCTGATATTTCAATGATAAAGCTACCGTATATAAAGATGTGTGGATGTGAACAACCACAATGCCTCTGTAGACTCATCTGTTGGAAAAGAGCAGTATCATTTCGCTCACAGAAACTTGGATGCAAATTTCATTTTATTGCTAATTCCTGGCAGAGAACTACAAATTCTTATTTTACTGTCTTTTCTATGTGATGTATCATTACCCACACAACTCCTCTGGTTGTGGCGTGCACTGTCAAATCCACAGGGAAAATCCAGCAACCCTACAGACTAAAAACTTTTATGCTTTTACCTTAGGGCTCCCAAGTTTTTCAAGAGACACTAATAAGCAAATTTTTAGGAATTTTCAGGAGAATACTTTCACATACCACAACATTTACCTATAAACAGCTTCAAAAGAAACTTCCATCTTGCTGGGTCACATATACCTTCTTATCTCCCTTCCCTTTGCAGAAAAGAGGGGAAGGAGGACTCCCTAACTCCCAAGTCAGAATACACAGAAAGAATAATATTTAATCAGACCCTTATAAAAACTTTTAGACTGAAAGAAAGAACTGCAATGAGAAAAGTCAGTATAAAACTATGGAAAGCTCATGCAGTAAGAGATGATTCAGCTCACCTTCAGGGATTACTGTTACCATGCTACCAGGTTTCTTTTCTCTGAACTGAAACCACACTTTGGCTTGAGGATGTATTTGCTGAGCACCCACGAATAATCTAGGCCACTGACTTCCAAAAGTTCGTTCAGGACTTGCCAAAAAAAAGATTTGTTAGGAAAAAAATAAAAAAGACAGTGAACTCAGGAAACCTCAGACTGGAAGAGAAAATGATTGCAGGGGAAGGTCACCTGTTCTGAATTTAGTATCTGGATAAAAAGGCTGCTGAACAACAAGACTTAAGGAAGCGAGTCAAGTTCAGAAAAAGGAGGCACAAAAGATTTAAGGCAAAAAGCTGAACAGCATAGATAATGCACACTCTACAAAGATAAACAGTTCCAGTGTCTGTATATGGCTGCCTCTTTCAAATGAGTGTCGGGTATGAAAGGAAACAGGAGGCAGAGAATGGGAAGAGAACGGATGCTGACACCAAGCCCTAAGGAAATACATTCAGGGCAGAAGAGAGTCAAGTGTGAGAGATGAACCTTACTCCATTTACTCAGGCAACAGCATTATTAACATCCCAAACACTTGTCTGAGGAGCACACTCCTGACTGCTTTCATTTCCTCAGAAAGGGTGTCCTGGCTCAGCCTGAACAGTTCCTGTGTGCAGTGGGGTAGGGATTTAAAAGAAGGAGGACTCTGGGGGAAATGGCTGCCACATGCAGAGGTTCAAATACACCATCATGACATCTGCCTGTATGGAGGACTGTATCAGACAGTGGGATTCATTCCCCATCTATTTACTTCCCATATAAACACTTCCAGTGCCATTTTTCACAGATCTGCTCTCTCTCTCATGAAGTTGTGCCAGGAGAGCTGTCACAACTTCATGCAGCAATAAATGAGCACCACAGTAGCAGTTCTATGTTCCACGTACAACAGACCAATGACAAGTCTCACCAGCGCTGCATCTCTGACATTAAGCTGCAAAAAAACAGTTTCAGCAGAAGATTGAAGGCTGGGCAATCAAAAGCTACGGAATAATACTCATTCACAATATTGGCAAAACTTTTTCCCTAAAATATGGGACTAATAAAAATGTTTCTTAGAGGATGTATATGTCTCTGAAGTCAGAGAGGAAGGAAGAGATTACAACACTTCAATATATGTCAGATCTTCAGTCAAAGTCTCTCCAGCAGTATGGTGGCATCATAAAAAAAGCTGATTTTGGGTGTTTCCATCCACAGGGCAATGTGTGATTATGGAAATACAAGTGCAGTCCTAGACCATCCACACAATTAGCCCCTGTCTGAAAACAGATGCATGCTGGTAAATACCTGAGACTACTTCTAGCATCCCACATCATTTTATGGAGATGACCTAATTGTTCCACAATTAGGGAAAAAAAAAAAAAGTGTGAAAATATTTCCAACCTAAATTTAGGTATTTTCAGTCTCATAGCTGGGATTTCTGTTAAGGTGACCTCTTTGCAGACTTTCCATCATGGAAAACCTTATCATTATAAACAGGGACAAATACCTTTGCCAATCCATTTTATGCCAGGTTGAAACAAAGCTGCACGTATTATCTGATTAAGCCTTATAAAAATGTGCAAAATCTGCACAATGGAGCTTTTGTGCATAGATGGAGTCAAGGAAATGGATGCTCTTTGGGACCCCTTGAACTTTATGTTCTCTGCATGAATGGCAGAAAACATGAGTTCTGATGATTAGCCATTTTCTTCTGGGAGTTAATGATATTCAGTACTCAGCAGAATTTAATTCCTGCCACAATTTTTATTTATTAATAGGTTATCAGCTCCTTTGGCATTCTATAGTTCCACTAGAGAGAGCAGAATGAACTAATTTTGTCAGCCCTTGCACCTACAGCTTTCTCTCAGAGCCTCTTTGTGTAGAACTGAAGGTCTGGTGCTTTAGCCTTTGAGTACCCCCTGTACAATAATGCTACAGCCTATATTTCCCACACTCAAATGATGTGATCCCTGAGCTCTCTGGAGCAGGCTGAGATTTTACTCACAGTCTTGTCAGAGAGGCTAGTGGTCAACCTGGCCAAAAAGTCTGTAAATCTTTCCATGGCATTCCTATGAAAATTCCACAAGAAAAGAAAAAAACAAAATTAAAAAGCTGCAGATGCAGAAAGAGTTTGTGTGGTAACTGCTGTAAAAATGAACTCATACTCATTCTCCCATCCAGCATCGCAGAGGCCAATCATGCTAATTCTTACACATCCGTGCTCAGTTATAATCACATTATTTGCCTTGGCAAAACAGCTGGAAAAAAAAGAGAAATATCACTAGGGGAGAGTGGAGACTTAGATCATATTCCCATGTCATTTTTTTATGATTTCCATTAAAAGTATAATTCCCGCTAATAAATTGTTAAGACTTATAAAAACTATGCTAAGAAAAATCTTCAAGATAGAGAAAGAGAACACAAAACCCTACCAGTAAAGATGGAACTTACATGTCTAAAAGTTTTAATGTTGCCATTTCTTTGCACTTTTGACCTTTTGATGTTGAAATAGTCATTATACCTCTTTATTCTGAAAGACATAGAGATATAAATGCATATATATAAAAGTGTGCACATAAAGATATATATGTGTGTGTAAAGAATACTCCTAGATTGGATATTGGGAAAGATTCCTTCACTGACAGGGTTGTCAAGCACAGGAATAGGCTGCCCAGGGAAGTGGTGGAGTCACCACCACTGGTGGATTCAAAACATGTATAGATGTGCCACTTGGGCACGTGTTCAGTGATGGACTTGGCAGTCCTGGGTTGATGGGGGCCTTTCCCAACATAAATGTTTCTATGATTCCAGTGGAAGAGTATTTTGGTACTGGGTGTGAGAGGTCTGGGAAGCATCTTACAGGTCTGAAATTGGACGAATAGCTGTATGATAGCACATCCAAATGTTGCTTTTATATAGCAGAGATCCAAGGACTCATATTTCATTCCAAAGGCAAAAGAAATATAAGTTCACTCTCAGCAAAAATCCTGGGCAGCACCTACTCCCTCATGGGAGTTGTGAATCATAGGTGATGTGAAACACAATGCTACAAGAGGAAATTTCAGTAATATTATTTTTATCATGCTTATCTCAATCCTAATGTGTTATTCTTTGTACTTGACACAGGAACGTGTATGAAAAGAGACTGTCCAAGAAAAAAGTTTTGAAATTTTTACTGACAAAGCACACAAAGAGTAAAAGGCTCATCCAAAAAAATAAAGCAACTGCCTGGATGCAGAGCACAACTTCAAGTTCCCTCATGAGGAGTCCAGTGCTCTCTGCATTGAATCATTCAGCTGTCTACAGAAGCCAGCCTCTCTGTGGGTAAATCTTGTTAGTATTTCCATCCATCACCGCAGTGTTCTTTGATCAAGACAATAATAAAAGTCTTGGGGCACAGGAGAAAATGTTAGTTTTCTTGTAACAATCCTACTAGCATTAACTCATGTATCATAGCATGAATGAGACCTGCATGGTTTGGTCCAAAGTTCCCATATAATTCATACATGCTCCTGCTCCAGATTCCTTAAACTCTTGTTTAAAATCCAATCCATATTGTTTACCTAAGGATTTTACAAACAGTATTCTCAGTATGAAAAGGTTAACAATCACTGAAAATTAACATAACTTCAAGAATCAACTTTTTTGGAGAGCCAACTACATCTACATTCTGCTAACAGTAAACACTAATTAACAATGTCTGCTAGCACTAACATAAATCACAACTGTCCCTTTTCCTCTCCTGGCACTGCACTGGAAAATATCAAACCAGCAAAAATACTTGGAATGTTTCTTACTTCTTTTATTTTTTTAAATTTTATTTTATTAATGATAAAATATTGGATGTCAACATGCAATGCTTTGTGCATTGCATCAGACAGCTCAAACACTAATTGTGATGAATGGAAGTGGAAGGGCCAAGGTTACAGGCATTTAAGAAGGCTCTGTGGATTGCAAATATTAGGATTGATTAAAGGTCAAATGCTTTATGGATTTATCAGTGTTGTATACATTTTCTCATGACACAGAATCACTTACACTACCTACAAAATGAAATAGAAAAGAGCTGCAAATCAGATAATTTTTAAGTCTTTAACCCACATACAGGCTTAGTCATTGAGAATAGTTAGGCACAGAAATGTTTTGATTAGTCAAGCAATAAACCAGACAACTCCCCACAACCCACCCTTTAATAATTCTAGCTTCCCCCATGTTCGTAGGTAACAGTCATTCTCAATTAATGCTTAATATTTACAAACACACACTCTGGGAAAAGATATATTCTTACAGTGTTGCCTAAAATCTTTATTTATTTAAACCAGCCACCCTAGGTCCAGAGAGGATCTTTAAGTTAATACTTTACCCATGCCCTGTCTTCCTTGTTTTCTGGGAAAACAAGAGTTTGAGATGAGTATCTCTATATTGTCTTTGATGCAAAGAATTTTCTAGGATCCAGACAAGCAAATAAATAACTGTCTCCATTTGTATCACACCAGATTTGAACTGACCTTCCTGAAGGCTGTATTTCCATTGGCACAAAGCAGTAGAAGCTGGATATGCACAATTTTCTGGGAAAAAGCCTTGGATTTGGTGCTTTTTTGTTTAAGAAACTGTGCAAGGTGTCTCTGCTGGTCTCACTAACACCAGGACTGAACCTTTAGCTCAAACCCTGCAACATACTTGTGTACAGTACTTACTTCAGGCAGGTGAAATCGGTTTGAGATCAGTGCCTTCATTCTTCTGCCTCAGAGACTGATGGAATTGCCCTGCAGAGCCCTTTTTGCTGCCTTTGGAGCTCTGCCCCACATCCAGGGGCATCTCCATGTCCTTCCAGCACAGCTGCTGCCACCCCCAGGAGCAAGTCCCGGCCTGGGATTTGCAATCCACACTATCTTTTGAACGTTACTGAAGGCAATGGAAGTAGCAACTTGGTGGAATCCCACCATAGTCTTGCACCTGCATTTTAGGAGAGTCTTTGCTCTGTGTATGTCTTTCACAGTCGACAAACAGCTGGGTAGGCTGAGCAAAGACAGAGGAAGGAGAGGGTTTCCTAAGCCAAAGCTTTTCTTTTGTAGGTTATTATTTACTCCTGTTCTGAAAGATGCTCATAAAGTTCATCTCCTCTCACAGTACTGACAGTCATATTCAGCAAAGAAACCCTCCAAGGTATCTGGGTTCTCCAAAAGATGGTATAAATTGCAGCCTAAGTTACCACCTAAAGCTCAGAATGGAGAAACAGTCATCAGCTTAATCAAGGGATTCCAGAAGAAAGGCCCCTGTGGGGCAGGATACTGATAGCTACATTGTGCTGTTCAACAAACTGAACAACTCAACTAAAAGGGCTGTTTGAAGAGGCAAGATCAATAGCAGCGAGAACGGGCAGAATGTGTTGGGGGTATCCACAGACACATCTGAGGGGGAAGAAATTTTTGCATTTGAAGAACTCCAGCATTTCTCCATTTTTCTTTCTGCAAAGAAGACTTACTGGTTTCCTGAGAGTGTGGACATCATTTTCCAGTCCATAGCTTTTGGATGCTTGCTGTAGAGACAAAGGTTTAGTTAATAGAAAAAAGGCAACCAAGCCTAAATTTTGGGCTCTACTAAATGCCAATTTGTTGCTAATTAAGTTCTTTTAAATTTGATAGCAACCTCTAATGGGTGGGCATACAAAAACTCAGATCTGTTTCCTCAGCAAGGAAGCTTTAAAGAATAACACCCATTTGGCAGTGTAACATTTGATTAAAGCAGGCTCAGATATCCCAACTGTAAAGGTTAAGCACAGA
Organism: Pyrgilauda ruficollis; assembly: GCF_017590135.1. Classification (NCBI taxonomy): domain Eukaryota; kingdom Metazoa; phylum Chordata; class Aves; order Passeriformes; family Passeridae; genus Pyrgilauda; species Pyrgilauda ruficollis. The sequence goes on along the minus strand of NW_024525489.1, from coordinate 4,720,690 downwards.
CATGTGTGTCACACATGATGCAGTCAGTAAATGATGTAATGTTGATAGACCCGTAACAAAGAAAAACATTCAAACACCAGATTTTGGCAGAAAGTTTGGTACCATATAAAATACAATTAAATGGCTATAACTTCCATGGCGTGAGAATCAGTGTCCTGTAAAAATAACACAATACTATTTAGAAACTTTCCAAAATATTTATTTGCATTTCAAACAACTGTTCTGCTTTTAAAATTGCAATTCCTTAAGCAGGTTTGTAGTGTGCATGTTGGCTTTCATAGTTTCATTTTGGCAGGGTAATGCTATAAGCTGCAGGCTGTTTCTAGAACACTTCATCTTATCACTAAAAAACCCCCTGCTTCTGCAGCAAAGGAGGTCTACCATGACTTTGTTTTTTTTCTCAAAATTAAATTTAATTTATGCTACAGGATTTCTGATCCACTAAGAGTTTTCAGGGGAACTGAGTCACATAGTAGTCCTGAACTTCACTAGTCCATGGGTACCAAGTAAGCCACAGATTTTTAACAAAAACAACAGACTCACAGTTATTCTGGAAATGTGCAACATGATTTTATCAAAGGCAGATCATCCGGACAGATCTTGTGACTTCATTTAGAAAGTAAACCAGTCTCCCAGACAATGAAAAATCTCACTTGTCTATGCTTCTGTACAGGTTCAATACCATGAGAGACACTAAATCATTAGAAAAATTGGGGGAAAACAAAACCTGAACAAACCAGAAGCCCACAACAAACACCAGAGTGAAAGGGACCAGGCTAACAGTAGTGAGTAGCTTAGAAATGTTATCAGCTCCATTGGAGCCCACTCATGGCTACTCAGGGACTTGTTTACAGTTGGGACTGAGCATGTTTGATATTTATAGCCATGGCTTCAGCAGAAAAACCTGAAACTGTGCTGCTGACAAAATTTCCTGATGACTGTGGTACTGGCAGTACAGAAGTGTAGAATGGCATGTCAGAAGGCCTTGATGTCCCAACTGAGGTCACCCAAAAGTAAGTAAATTTGTTTTGTATCAGATGTAATATAGTATATTAAAGGAGAATTAACAAGAATTTCTGATGTTAGTGGTGCATTCAGCTGCCAGAAATTTGTCCCCTTTGGTTGTTTCTATGGACCCATGTTTCAAACCAATCACATAATGCTGTTGAGCTGCCACTGTGATGTAACCACTGTGATGTAACCACAAAAGCTAAATGGGATGGACCCAAGGCTCATGCACAAGGTATTTTCTACAGTGAAATGAAAATGCGTGAGCACTTCACAAGCTATTGCTGTGATCTGTTACATCAAAACATATTGATCTTGTCAACACTGCTTAAAGAGTGTCAAAGGAGCAATGGAGAAATAGCTGGTGGCCATGGCCTGGGAGGAAGAGTGTGGGGCATCCTATTGAACCACCTTTCACAAGGTAACAATTAAACAATTCAACTTCAAGGAGAGGTAGGGAGTTGTCTGCTTGCTCAGTGCAATGCAGGACAGAGTTGAAACTCCTTGCACTGAATTGGGTGACCTGGCCAGAAAGCACAACCTTCTATCACAACACCCAGAGCCTCCGCTGAAAAATGAAGTCTGTCCAAGTCCTTCTCAGCTGAAAGATTGTTTCTGTTTATTACCAAACCAAGCTGATTTAAGACTCAGCTGAGGTAAAAAAACTTTGTAGCAATCACCCATAATTAATATCTTATTACATTTCAGTAACCCAAAGAAAAGGTGGATTTTGGCTATCAGTGCACTAGAGAGACAGTTTTCAAATTTATACCTAGCAACTCAAAATTCATTGAGACAGCCCCATAGCAGATACATCCCTTGAGAGTGCGAGTTCATGCCTGGAAATGACAATATTCTTTCTCATGCTCTTTCTCTAAGCAACCAGCAGACTCAAACTCAACTCGGCTGTGTATGAAGCCAAGTTTTAAAATTGCTTTTAATTTCTTAATGTGCACAGCCCAGTTAAAGGACAAGGACAGCATCCTACTTCACAGCTCCCATGCCAGTTTACATATGCTCACAGACATACCTGATACATAGATGCACGTACACTGGATACTCATTTAAAGATCTGTGATAATGTGAATAAAAAAACACTGACAAAACAATCTGTGAAAGAAAAAAGTTGAGCTCTGTTGGCTCTTTGCTTTCAGATGAAGCCTACAAAACATTCTCATTCCCAGGCAATTATGAATGATGATACCAAAATCCATAAAATGGGAATTGTGAGAAATCCACAGCATACGGCCAACAGTAGAAAAGAGATATTAGTTTGCATGGAAAAACAAGGAGTTTTATAGTCCTGCTCATATCATATGAAGAATGCTTAATTCATTTATTTATTTATTTCTAATAGTCTTATCCTTTTATGTTATTACAGTGCTTCAGAAAAATCTCAAGGTCTAGGGGGAAGTTTAATGTTTGCTGTTCTGGGATCATTTGAAGCCATGCATTCAAAGAGGACAAAATCACTTTTAAGTCTGCCTGTAGGAAATCTATCTTGGCAACCAGACAACTAGAATTAGTTATTAAAGGCATGTCAAATGAATAAAGACACCTCTGTAAGGAAAACCGCAAAAGCATTTACTTTTTCTAATATGAATAGTGGGCTAATACCAAATCAGCTTTCATTTTCCACTCTCCCTTCACCTCCTAGACCAGAGGTCAGATCCAATAAAGACTAACCCAACTGAAAATCATTTCAGTTTGCTGCATCTATTACATAGCAGATGTATATTAAATAGCAGTGCCTGGAAATGAAGCAAACTCATATAATCTGATGTGGCAATCTCCTTGTGGAACTGGTTCACTGCAAGGCAAAGAAGTCTGTGGTATTATTAGAAATCAGGAGGCACACCAAAAAGCGGGGGGGCTTTCCCCTTCCAGGGAAAAAAAGAAAAAAAAAAAAAAAAAAGAGCTTTCTAGTTCTGTAATGGAAATAATGATACTACAAAAAATATGTTCAGGATCAACTTTTTCCTTACACTGGGAAAATCCCCTGGAATAACTTAGTGAACTGGTAAAGTCAAAAATAAACATTTTCATGGTAGTCAGAGTTTGAAGGGGGGGAAGCAATTCCTGATTTTACTGAAGAGTTCCTGTGAGACACCTTCTAAATTCTGTAGATCAAGAGACTTTGAGATTTTCATCTTTACTGTGGCTGCATCAGAAAGCAGGACCTCTGTGCTGTGTGACTGTTATGTCTATCCTCACAGCTTTACTTGAAAATATAAAATTTAGGTACATACCTGCTGCTTCAAATCTTCCTTATCAGAATATGGTTAGATTTGTCAAAGGTCCAAAATCAAGAAATCAAGCATAAGCTTCTTCTAGACTTTTTTTGTAAATTGCTGCTAAACATCAAATAAGAAAGAAGCCAAAAAAGTCCATGAGTGGGTAAATGACGGTCCCAATCTGGTATTTGTTAAAGAAGCAACTATAGATTGTGGTTTTATCTTGATCCACTGAGTCAGTAATATTTATTTGGACTAAAATAGCCATAAAAATCAGTTTTAGCTGTAGCTATTAAAAAAAAGGTGGGGTTTTTTTGACATCAGGTAACATATACGGTTACTAAATTTGTCAGAACTGTAACATTATCAAAGGTCTTCATTTTTGGAAAAATATACTACTTATACAAAAAATAATTTACCTGCTTGGTCAGACACTGAGAAAATTAAACAAAAACATGGGAAAAGGAAATCTTGTCAATGGAAAAATACTGGTATCACTTATAGAAGTTGTGGGTTAGCAATCAAACACCTGTTTTGAAAACTTTAGTAAATGAAACGTTCCCAAACTTATAAAAAATAAGCTCCTTTCAGTTAATGCAATTCAGTAGAACACAGCCCAAAGGAGCTCCTGTTCTGTGACCTATAAATCAGACAGAATTTCTCCAAACTGGCTAAGTATGACTCACTTCTTCAACACTTCCCAGAGGAGAATTTCTCAACCTTCTTCACTCACTCCTTGCCAAGCTCTAGAGCAGCTGTCATACGTGCTCTCAGGCCACTTGCACTGTCTCAGGAAGAAAACTCTTCATTCCTACAACATACCAAGTAAAACACTGGGAAAAGACATCCCTGCTTTCTCACAGCACATGTTGACTTTTCTTCACGTTACACTCACAGCTTAGCTCTAAGGAATTTCTCTATCACTCAGACTAGATACAGCCAACAGAGTGAATCCAGCTGAAATTCCTGTTCAAATTAACTCTTGGGAGCCAGGGAGGGCATTCTCTTAGGCCTCTCTCATTCCTACCCATAAACAACTAGAAAGTGTCCTAGAATCCTGCAGTTTGAATTCCATGCTCTCTAAAGCAGGTAGACCACAGCATGTAAAATTAACACAGCTGCTCTGGTACTGGAATCATCACATTCTGTTCTGCCAATTGGTGTCCAATGTCAACTTGAGGAGGCCAAGAAATTAAGAAGCCACCACTTAATTGGTACTTCATTAACTCTGATTTTTGCAGCAATAATCATTGGTCCTGAGGAGACAGATAAGTGCCCAGCATGTACTTTCATTTCTGCATTTCCTCGTATTGATCACGTTACCCTGATGCCAGACCTGAGCTCCAGAGGCCTAACCTCAGTTGCTGTCAATGTCCTGGAAAGGCACAAAGCCCAGTTTCAGAATCTTAGTGCTTTGATAATATAATATTCACTGTAGAAAGGCTTCAGTACTTCCTGCAGCTCCCAGGCTTTCAGCAAGGACTGGATATATTTATGAACATCCTCTCGGATGTACATGGAGATACAATTGTGATAATCAACACAGCATATCAAAATAGTCTACTGCTCTTTCACAGTCCTTCTTTGACTTCGATTTAGGGGGAAAAATCCCAGTGCCTCAGCAGGAAACTGTATATTTAGACTCAAGATGAGTTCCTTCCTAAAATTCCATAGAGGTTATTTTGTGTCCTGAAGCATGAAGATTTAAGCCTTCTCTACCGTTGGTTCAAGTATGTCTTTATTCATATGAATCTTCCAGATTTTGAAAATCTACCTCATAAAGCTTTTTATCTGTTTTGAAAGCTTTGTAGCACTCAAATTTCACATGAACCATGGGCATGTAAATAAATATTATGTCCTTGGTGACTCTCTCAGGGGCTTCATTGCATACTTACTTGCAAAACACAAAGCTGGCCCTGAAACACTTGGTTAAAACAGTGAAGGCCTTTTTAGCTTTGAAAGCACACACAAACAAAACTAGCTACATGCTGGTAGCCCATGGTGCTATTTTGTTCTTTTGGCTTCAAAGCAGTCACCTTTCAAAAGATGAGTTATTTGGGCGCACAGGAAGAAAAATACTTTTACTAAGGAAAGAGGTACCCCATTTAAGAAAGCCTGAAGGACATATGTTTACTGAGTAGAAAAAAAAATAATCTAGCTTCACTTTTGAAAATTAGTGAGAGTGGTGCTCTGCTCCATAGCATTTCTCCGTTTACGGTGATCTTTGCAAGCAATAACCACAGTACAAGGCTTAAAAGGTGTAGATGCAAAATTATTTTGATTTTAGCATGCTGCTTATCACACACTTATTTTTTCTGTCAAACTTGACACAACCAACCAGAGATATCACATGAGTTCAGGTGAGGAAAGAAGGCTCCTAGCATTCCCCCCTTTTCCTTTCCATAGGGCACATTATAAGGAATGGCACTTTCTTTTCAACAGGTTACAACAAACTTGCATGTTATTACAGCTCCACCACTGAGCATATGCTTCATTTCCTGTGCATCCGCAACATGCCGGGGTCTAGCAGGGCTGAGCAATACAGCCTGCAGGATTTTCTCACATACCAAGACAAAAAGGAACCCTCTAAGTTGTCCAACAGATGTCTGCTGTTAAGATATGTTTTTAATCACAGAAAGACAAATCTAATAAACTGAGAATTTTTATTATGTATTTCATGTTGTTGTCTCTGGTGTCTATGATGGCATTGCATATCTGTTGGGTTTTTACCTCACAAGAGTGATGTGGAAAAGAGACAAAAACGAGTGCCCCTGGAAGCCACTCTTCTTCCCCTCATTAGTATTTAGTTGGTTTAGAAACAGGATAAACTAAAATTCATGTGAGAGAGCATATATATGCCATATTGGATTAATAAAAATAATTTTCTAGACTTCTGAATCCCCTTAACTTTCATTGATGTGCCTCTCTCTAACAAGTTAAACATTTTTTTATTACAAGCTGACCTGCAGAAAATGAATCCATGCTTGAGTTTTAAACTACTCTGTCTAGCTTGTTCACCAAAATAAAAGTAAATAATTCTAGAAAAAAAGAATATGTGCTTGAAGCAACTTGTTCATAGCCTTATTGATTGAACGTGACACCTTAGAGAAGGCAGTATATGAAGAACTAAAACTTAACTTTTAGTCATAAATATAAAATTGTATTCTACATCATATTCTGCCAGACACATGAATAAGTTAGTACAAAAGTGTGTCATTGGGGAAAGAAATTGCAGCATCATGCATTATGAGAGCAGTATAAGACTATGTAGGAACAAAAGTGTATCATAAGGGAAAAAAATTGTCATGCATCATCAGAGCAATAAAAGGAAGGTATACTCTGCAACTCAAAAGGAGTATTTATTTTTTTAATAAGGTGGTATTCGTGTTTTTAAAACTCAAGAATTATTTCTATTATTCTTAACTCAGCTTTCTTCTCATTTTTACTTAAAAATGAACATTTTCTAAGCAAAAAATTCTTTACTTTTTCCAAACATAAACATGGTCCTATTTCATACCCACCGGCTCTTGTCACTGACACTGGAAAGGACAAACTATATCTGCCAATCTGTAAACTGGAAAAGAAGCTCATAAAGGCAGCATGTAGACAGAACTGGCACCAATGTGATACCAAAGTATTTTATATGCAGAGTGGTTTTCTCACATCTTTAATCATAAATTAGAACTGTAAGAAAGTGGCACTGTTAGCAAATAGATGCTTTCCGTTAAATTTTATTTTTAAATGTTTTAGGCTCTACACAATCCCTAAGCAGAAGACCAAAAGCAAACAGTAGAGCTAAGTACTACTGACCGCAGAAGTCCCACAGAAGCAAAGTATCTACAGGTTTTATAAACTAGTTATAAACAGTCTTGTATTTGGGTCACACAGAGTATATTTTAGGGACAGCAATTCCAGTGCTGTTTAGCACACATTTAACAAAAATTAGTTTGTGAAAAGAAATTATTATATCTATTTGTAAGTTAGTTCTATATGCTGAATGGTGGATTTCTGTACCCATTGCCCTCTTATGGCCAAAAGGAATTCTATCCTACTGCTGCTTCATTTTTTAAATGGCAAGTCACTGATGAAATATTAAAAGGCCCATAATGGTAGTAGAGCATCATAAGAATTAAATATTCCAATGTGTGGGTACTCCTAGTCTGGTAATTTACTACAAATAATCTACAAAATGACAGGAATTTCCATTAAACAGACTTGATGATGCTACTGGAATTTTCACAAACTACAAACTTTTCACAGACTACCATGACACAGTGGAAACCCAAAAAACAGGTTCAACTGTCCACTGCTATATATATATATATATATATGCTATAGTCTGCCTTATATTTTTGTATTTGTGAGGCTTATTCTTAACCGAATATTTTACTTCTGCCCTAAACCAACTAAACAGTTCTAAACTTCCACTCAAAAGAAAAAAAAAAAGTAGCATGTTTATTTTGCATTTCAATTCCATGGTCATTCACCAACACTGACACTCCTTGATGCTGCAAGGGGAGTGGAGGAAAGATGATTGCTTCAATTCAAACCATGTGACAGTCTCTAGGTGCACTGGTGCCTCTTGTTCTGTTCAACAGCCTGCATTCAGAGGACTGTTTGAAGAAGTAATGCAATCCATTTGCTGAGTTTCTAAATAACGAGAGCTGACAGCCCTGTGCTGCAATAGCTGTACATAACACTGGTGATGAAGCTTTACTCACAGCATTGTTATCCTAGGGGAGGGGGAAGTGAACCTTGTTTTTCAGCAGCTCCATGCTCTTGAATTCACTGTTTTCCTTCCCTTGTATATGTTCCTTCCTCAGGAAAGTGTGAGAAGCTTGCCAAAACAAAAACAGAACATGAATAGTATGAGGCCAGACCAACACTGCTGGCAAAGCCACGACAGCCACGTGTGGTACCTGAGAGCCACCAGAGCTGTTTCAGCAGGTGAGCTGGAGGGATGACAGCCATGCTTCAGCACCCACATCACAGAGCACTGCCTATCTGCTTGTATTTTTATTTCCCATGTTCAAGTTCTCACACTAAAACCAAGGGAGCAGATTTAAATTTGAAGAGGAAAGTGAAACAGGGTTAAAAGAAGGCAAGGACTTGCACCTTAAGAACACATGCAGGAACACTGCCTATCAGTTGGGCAGACCCTGAGGTTTTTTTGAGACCAGCCAGGCTCCAGCCAGGAGTTAGTGTGAACTAACTCAGGCCACCAGGTAAGAGCAGACCTGACCCCTGTGCACAGCAGTGTGACAGCAGACCAAAGGGACCAGGGTAAGTTTTGTGTACAGCTCCTCTTGCTAGCCAGGAAAAAACACAAAAGACAAAGATTTCTCTTCCTCTCCACTGGTCGCAGAATTTGGGGAACCTCTCTGGCTCCTTGATATTGCGTGTTTGTTTTCTCCTGTTATAGGACTTTATTTTGAAAAAGACCTATTTCCTAACTTGGCAATGTGCTACTTTACAAGCCTGCACTCATCCAAAGAAGCTTTTGTTGAAGCAATAGTACTATATGAGAAATCACAAGTGTTGCTAGGAAATAATAGTCTGTTCTAGAAGAATGGTGAATTAATTGTAATGAGAAACTAGAAGTGTTTTAGAGGATTATATAGTAGTGTGTTCTACCTTTGACATTTGCAATCTATCATTTCGTTAGACATTGCAAAATACAGATACAGACGGTCCTGTCATTTACAATTTGGTTTTCCTGTTCCATTGAACTGCAGAATTTCTGCTGTCTCTACATAGTGCTTTAAGATTATGCAAAGTCACATTGCTCTGCAAATACTTTCTGTTATCCAAATAATTTAGATAAACTGCAATAACACAAGCAATCCCTAAATGTTTCCAGAGGACGTGTTGAATACTTATCACTGCTCAAGAAACAAGGTCATATGTCTGGTTCAATAAGGCCCCAGGCTCACAGGCTGCCATCTGCCCACCACAACAGTTCCTCTGGCACATCACCACTTTCTAGTCACACAAAATAATTCAGTGCTTGTTGGCTTCTCTTGCCATCTTTCCCCTCACCCTTTATGTGGCAATGTGACTCAGATTTGTGGCTCAAACTGCATGTGCCAGCCAGCCCTGCTGTCCAGGCAGCAACAAGCTCCTTTGTGAAGGAAAGGCAGGTCTGCAGGGGGCTCCAGATGACAGAGTGGAGGTTAGGCACCAATGACACATCCTACAGGTACAGCTATTCCCAGGATTCATGTAAAAACAGCTTTGTTCGAATCTGTAGGCAAAATTATTTTCCCTCATAAAACCTACCTGCTTTGAAATTGTTTTGTAGGAAGAAGGACCTCAATAGTGTGCATAAATACTTGTAGTGAGGACACAAAGGAGGTGGAGCCAGGGTGTTTCCAGTGGTGCCCAGTTAAGGAGAGGAGGCCCACAGGCACAAACTGAGACACAAGAGCTTTCCTCTGAACAACAGGAAACACTTTTGTCCTGTGAGGGTGACCAAGCACTGGCACAGGTTGCCAGAAGAAGCTGTGGAGCCTCCCTAACTGGAGAAAAGTGGAAGCCTTCTGGACATGGTCCTGGGCAACTGGCTCTGCCTGAGTAGGAAAGCTGGGCCAGGTGACCTCCCCAGGTCCCTTCCAGCCTCAACTCTCCTGTGAATCTGCAATGAGAATTTTAAGTAAATTTTAAGTCGATTCTTAAATCCACCCAGGACACGTACAAACTTTACAAGGAATTTGTGTACAATCTTCTTGCCCATTGATTGCCTACCTAAACCAGGAGTGAGTCAAAGTGACTTACTACATCCCAAAATAAGCTCTCTGTTCACAAGAGCAGACAAGAAAAGGTAGAAACATCTCCCTGTTTAGGCTCTTGAGGCTTAGTTCAAGTTCACAAAAGATGTTGCGGGCAGACATAAATTATCTCTCTCTGCTCTCAAGTGAGCGGAGGGACACAGAGGTTATACGCACCGAGGCTTTGCTTTCATCGTGGAGCAAAGGTTTATGGTTTACCACGGACTGTTCACTTCAGCTCAGTGACATTTGCTGCTGAAAAAAACCCAAGGAGGAGGCAGTGCCTGGGGCTTACCTAGCTGGCAAGAAAAGTTATAATTTTGTTGTCTCCATCAAGATTCAGTGCAGATAGCCAGGATGCACTGGCCAATAACTATTTGTGGGATGTTTTTTAAGTAGAGCAGAGCAAATTTACATCCTGCAGGATCTAGGTAAAAAGACAGTAAAGGCTGCTGTGGAAATAAGATGAGAATTAACCTTTTGCCAAGCCCCATATATGACACCCTTAAAAATTAGTATCACCACCTTTCAGACTTTGCTGGCCTTCTGTTACATACACCCACCTCTTCTCCTGTGTCATTTACTGTATGAGAAACAAGTCTGGGATTACTGATGCTCACTGGCTCCTGTAGAAATTCTGTAGATTTCTGTAATTCCTGTAGAATCTTGTGATTCTCCTGTAGAAAGACCAGGTACGCTCTGGTCTTTCTACAGGAGAATCACTGTAGAAAAGATCACTTCTCACTGTAGAAAATAATTTCTTATTTCCACTTTCTGCAGGAATTCTTACCTAGATATACTAATGAAATTATTGTTTTCAAAACTGCTACTTTGAACCACTTAGAATTTCCAGAGTTTTAAAAAGAGATTACATACTGACTCTAAATCCCGTATAAATACTGTAACTCTGACTAAGGGAACTTCATTACCTCCAGAGCTACCACTGACTGACAATAGTATAAGGGGAAACACTAGTTTCTAGCTATAATTTGAAAATGTCTCTCTTGTTGGGAAACATCAGAAAGCTGATATCAAAGATAGAATTTTTTTAAATCCAGATTAGTCTGCTGCAAAAATTTGCACACATTTGTCCCACTAACACTTTGATGGAGCAATTCAGACATTGCAACAGTAATGTTTTTTGACCTTTTAATCAATTCCATTTTGCAACTACTCCATCTGAGAACCACAAACGGTATTTACAGGACTCATTCTTTGGAGCCAATGGAAACTTTCTGTCAAATAACCATCTGTAGAGAGAGACAAAACACAGAATGACAGGATAAGTTGGTGGAGAATCTGAATGGATTGAAAAAATAAATCAGGACCTGAAAGCAGATGAATTAGAACAAAGGGACCCAAGAAAAATGTAAGGCAGCAATTAGGGCTAGAAAATTAAAAATACTGAGGAATTTAATCGAACAGGACAGTCTAATCAATGAAAAGCATGCCACTTGCTCTCTGGATAATTGCATCCCTCCCCTTTTTTGGTTGGATGGGTTTGGTGGTTTTTTTTGTTTTTTTTGGTTTTTTGGGTTTTTTTTCTAGTGGTAGTAACAGCCAATATTTAAGATAATTGCATTCCTATAAAACTCAGAAGTCTTGGACTACCATAATTTTCATATTTGTCACATGGGACTTCATTCTCATTCCCCTGAAGTCAACAGCATCTGACAGTCATTTCAGTGGAAGCAGGGAAAAGTGGACTTCTAGCAAAAAGAGCACCATGGTCTTCTGTTTTACTGCCTTTCCCTAGAAGAAAGAATTGTCTGATGACACAGACACCTGAGCAGCTCTCCCCAGCAGTGTGTACTCAGACAGCACACAGAGCTCCTGTGCACCACACCCCTTCTCAGTCTGCTGGGACTGCCACTTGTCCAAAAGTGGTGAGGAGACAAAAGCTAAGTATATATCTTAGAGACAAATTGGACAGAAACATTTAAACCCACTTATTAAACAACCACATCAGTGGCTGCTATTTGCCAGTTCTTTATCTCTAGTGCATTTATCCAGAGAGATGCATCAAATCCCTTAGAAATTCTCCTGATCTCAACACCTGAACCAGCATTTAAAGGTGGGATTTTTAATCAAGTTATTTAATATAATCTAACCAAAACTTAAATGCAAAAACGATAATTTTATTTTTGTTTATATATACAGTTCCCAGCACTAGCACCATCAGGGAAAGACATGTTTATGTTTGGTAAATACATGCTACACATGTCATTGTTTTCCCATGTGCTAATAAATCTTGCTAGTTCAAGCACTTCTGTGTGCCACAACCACTCAAGGACGAGCTAGACCAGTACAGGAGCAGTATTTTGTGCAGCCTTTAGAATTTCAGGTCGACTAGTTAGAAAGAGTTGTAATTTTTATAAAGCCCAGCACACACACACTCCTGAGTGCTCTGGGCCAGCCTCACTGTACAGCAGCATCCAAATCTCCATGCCTGTGATCAAACACTCCAACTCACAATCAAGTACTAATAACAGGGATACTGTTTGGACTTATCATATTTTCCTGGCTAGCAGGCTAATGCCATTTTCCTGATGGAAGATTATAGAGATTTAATTAAAGCTACCATGTTGTAATAATGGACTTATTTAATAGAAAACTACTTTGGAAAAGGACAGTCAGTCTAGATGCCAGTCTGTGTCTGGGACATTCATGAAGTTTTTTTGTACTTTATGCTTGTAGTCAAAACAACAATCAAGCCTTTGTTAATAATGTCCCTGCCACAGAAGAATAGCAGTGAAACTGTAGAAGTTAACTCTTTCATTCTGTATCCTATTATTGATTCCAAATTCAAAGCTTCTTTTTTCGGCTATAGTAAAATAACCTTCAGTGGATTCTCTACTTCCACAGAAAACAGTCAGGATCTGACCATCTTAGCTAATAGTTGAGTGATCAGTCCCAAACTGTTTGCAGGACTAATCAAAATTAGCTAGAGAGAGAAAATTTCTACTGGCTACCTTAAGTAATACCTGTACTAACAACAGTTTTATACCCTACAATCAGTATACTGATAGGTAATTAGAAATCAGTTTGTGTAAGACTTTAATTCTTGAATGATAAGACAATGTCATTGGGAAACAAATAAGCTGAAAGTTAGGATAATTAAAAAATTTGCATCTACAACTACCTGGAGACTGATATGCATACAAAAGACTAACACCTTAAAACTCCTCATATCTCCTACAGACTTTCTAAAGCTTCCTTGCCCTAGAACGAAGATCATTGTGCAATCCCACTAAGTGAAATCTAAAAACAGTTTCAATCTCTGCTTCCTATCAACCATGAGTTGTTTTTACTTCAGGCTATATTAATTTGTTTCTCTTTATTTTCTCTTTTCTTTGGTCTCCCTTTGTCTTTAATTTTCCCACCAAAAATGGAGAAGACTCATTTTATTTTAAATTTACTTATTAACAAAAAATTGCTTCTCTCTGCTGTTCATTTTGTTCCATTGAACCATTCACATCCTGATAGTCTGACAATATAGTTATTCCCATACACTTCCCTCATCTGGGATTGTGTTTCCAATAAGCCTCCCAAAAACACTGTAATATTTACTAGCACACTTTTTGGCACATGTGAAATGTGTGATTGTATTTATATTCAAGTCTTTTGCACATACACGTCTATACAAACCTTGAAAAATATTGCAAGTGTTTTTCCTAAGCTTCCTAACAATTTGACCCTTTTGGAGTTGCCTGCTTTAAGTCCCAGTACAACTCTGTTTTCATCCATATCATTATAAAAACAGCACAGGAACCTTAAAATAACCAGATGCAAAACCCACCAACCAAAACATTCCTCTAGTTAGGTGGAATAAAAGCTTTGAGAGATAAGTAGATAGACAGACAGATAGATCGATAGAGACAGATTTTGAATTACATCTTAACTAACTTTTATTACCATCTCTATTAGCAGTATGAAAATTTACCTTCAAAAGAAGCAAGGTGAATTAGTCTCTGGGATATTTATAGGTATCAATAATATTAACAATTCTTATAGATAATTTTTTAATTAGTCTTGAATATAATCATACTATATGTAGGATTTATGTGAGGAATGCACTAAGAGCAAAATGTGGCAATAAAATCATCAGTTTTATAAAATTAAAAAAGAAATTTGAAGTTAAACTGAAGTTCCAGGCCAATGATTGAGTGTTCAATCATTCTTCCTCAGATTTCAGAACAGCATATTCTTCACAGGTAGGCAGTATATGAGCCTTAATATCTAGAAGCATACAGAAGAATGGTTTGCAAAATGAATAAAAGCCAGCCTCAGTGGATGCTACAATCAAAATTTTTAAAAGTACATATTTCACAACATCTTTTAAACATTCTCCAATCCAAAGAGAACATAGACTTGATTCCACGATGATAAAAGAAAGACAGCTTTAATGAATAAGCTTAAAATCAAGTTCATAACTCATCGGACAGGTTACTGCATCCTTTGTAGGACTCTGATAAGCAAACACCCAGATTGGGTCATTTGGTTAGGTAACTCTTTTAAAAATATGCTCAAAACATAAAATAAAATTACTGACACATCATTTTAAAAAACAGAGCTGTCTGTATATAGGCAGTGCTGCCATGCTATATAACAGATATACACAGAGCAGCAGAACAAACCCATTTGGAAAGCACAGCAAAATGGTCCTAAATTGTGCAAAGCAATTAGAACTGAACCTTTGCATTCTTTTCAGATTACTGAACCATGCATAGCTATTTTCTTTTTTTCAATCACAACATTGTGCAGAGCTATATATTTAGAAATGCTTCTCTAGGAACTAATATATAGTTCAACCAGGGTGGTATCCACAGTGTCACCACGAAGGGCAAATGGATAATGTTACCGGAGGGAATTATTCTTTTGTGGCAGGTTGATTTAGTCTTTTTAAATGACAGCAGCTGAACAATCAACTCTTATTTGTTTCTGTTACTAATAGGGAGGTGTTAGGCAGGTCAGCCTTGCAATAAAGATTTTCTGTGAGAAGAAACTGCCAGTCTTGATAAAAAAATTTCAACATTGGTAATAGTAAATAGAGAGACCAAGCAGTCCCTGAAGGTGTTTGAATCCATCATCAAAAGTAATCTATCTGCTGTGTTTACGGGCATTACTTTAGTCAGCAAAACCAATATTTACTTTCCTTACAGTTAATCAAGTCTAATAATACTTTTAAATAGAGATTGAGTTTTGAGAACAGAAACAGGGACTTCAAAATCCAAGGGATTTGTAGTAAGTGCACATAGCACTAAAAATGAACTCTAACAGGTAGAGATTTGAGAGAAACAACTTACCTCTATTTACATATTTGAAAAACAACCATAAGGTTGCATACAGAGCACACGATGCAATGCTCTACCCCTGGGACAGCAAATATCAACTGGCAAAAATAAAACTAAATTAACTTTTCAGTAGGATAATCAAAAACAGGTCATCAAGGCAGTGGTTGCCAGCTCATCAGCAGCTTGGGGTGAACCTTAACTCTAATTGAACTTACTGTAACCTGGAAATTCCCAGTCCCAAAGGCTGAGGTTGTTCCACAGGGGCACCAAGGCTGGCTGTGCTGCACTGCCTGTGCAGAGGGAGTGAGGGAGGCAGGGAGGAAATCCAGCTGTTCTGCTGTAGCCCAACATGCCTCATCCCTTCCCCCATGGATTGGGCTGTTGCTCCCACCCAATGGGCATCAGAGCGAGTGTCAGGCAATGTTTCTGCGTGGGAGCACTGTGGGACCAGCAGAATGCTTCAGGTGCAACAAAGCTGATGGAAAAGCCTAAAAGCTCTGCTCAGCTCTCAGGAGCAATCCTCTGAGCAAGGCTAGACTTTAGAAAACCTCAGCCCATGCCAGCAAGTTAAGCCAAATTATCTCATTTCCCTGGCCAGCGGAACCCAAATTTGTCACGGTGTTGACACAGTTTGGCTACTTGGTCTGTGAGGAATGCACCTACCAGCAAAGGTAGTCCTCAGACCACTTCCTACCCTGCAGGGAACATTGCTGTTACCTGAAAGATGAGTTCAAAGGCTACAGTAGGGTAAGTCCCCTGTGTTTCTATTAAGGATACCCTCTTGCTGTTGTTGGCATAGTTTTGGTCCAGTAAAAGATTCCTTTTCCCCCAAATGCAATTACAAATTTTGTCATCATCAACTTTTTACCCATATATGCCAGGAAACCCGTGTGTTTACATTTCACCTTTTGTTATCTCCAGCCTTTCCTGAAAGCTCAGTCCGTTGACCCCATCTCCACACTGTCTACACCTCAACTGAAAGTGTTCCTCTAAAACTGCCCCGCAAATAAACACAGGGTCATTAAACACAGAGTGGTATTTCTCAACCCGTGTTTTGCTTTGTTTAGAACTTTTATACCCATTTTATACTCAGAGGAGGCTCCTGCATCATGTTTTATGCAGCTACACAGTTTGGCTGAATAGCAGCTCTTGGCTGTGTATTGAGTCCTTGCCCTGGTTCTACCTCCAGCCAACAGTTAGCAAACTGTTTCCAGATTAATTTATCTCCTTGCCTAGTGTACACTGCTCCCCTGAGGAATTCCCCTTGTTTCGTGCCACTTTTATCACTCCCCCTCCTGCCTGCTCTGCACTCTCCATGAACACTTCCAACACTTCTCCAGGTGATGGTAATTCCTCCAGTTCCTACCCCTCCTTCCAAATGTCAGGCATCTCTAAGACTCGAGACTGTGAAAAAAAAAAATAAAATTACAAGCTTTGGCTTCACCTGCCTTGGGATTTTCTGCCTTTTCTTTGTAAGAATTTAGATTCACCAAAATATCCACACAAGTATCCTGTTTTTTCTCCAGAAATTTCCTTCTGAGGTCTGCCCAGCAAACTCTGAGTATGCTACCCCAGGACCACTTTCAGACTCCTATTTCTCTCTCAGCTTTTTCCTCCTTGATATCAGTGTGGATGCCACCTGCAATTGTTCAGGGCAAAGGAGGTCTTGTTAAACATCTGCTTCATTCTAGAGAGCGGTTTCTAACTGATTGCATACCGAGTTTGCCAATTACACAATGGGCTGCAGCAAAGGCCACCATTCCCTGTAACCACCAAATGCTCTAACCACCACAGTGACTAACAGGGTGAGGTCCTTTCCCTTTCCTGCCTTGTGAGGATAAATGTTCCCTGCTCTCTTAAGTCATCTCTGTGTTATGTACGCCATTCCATCCAGGGTTGGTTGGAACCTGGGGAGAAAAAATGATGCAGATATTTAGTTAGGAGTTATGCATTCCACACATCTATTTCTGAACTGTGTGCGCAGAATCTATTCTATTCTAGAATCTTCTTTTTCTCACTTTTTTTATTTTAGGTGTTTTTCAAACAAAGCCTGTATTTTGGGTTTGAAAATAGATGGCATTTCAGTGAATCACTTGAGAAGCCTAGGTCCTGCCCAGAATTTGAAGGATTACATCAGGCTGGAGAGTGCTGGTTTATGCTGGGTTAAAGTAACATAATGTGAAAAGTAGTTGTGCTTAAATGGCAGAATAAAGAGAACTATAGTTCTTTATAGTAGTGAATACTGCTACCTGTAGTATTCACATCCATTTTAAGAGCCTGGCTTTACTGGACAGACCTCATTCAGAGGGATTTTAGAGGTATGATGGACAGAGCTCAGTTATAACAAATGGCACAAGCAGTGGAGGCTGAATAGGCATGGCCCAACATGGTGATTCCACCATTCCCTGTCTGCTGAGCTGTGAAGCAGGAGTGGCAGCATTTCTATTTAGTGATTGTAAATAAACTGACCAAAGTGAATGAAAACCAAAAACAAAGGTGAAAGGGTGGGATGAAAATAAGATATAAATAGTGAGAAAGATTGAATACTGGAGATTTTGTTTCTTATTAATGGATATAACAAACCCAAGTATGTGACAGACTAGAGCATACCTGATGCTTAATGGTAAATTCATGTACTTTCCAGAGGCTAGGGAAAGCCATTGTAGATGTGTAACACTATTGCAGTTTTTCCTTTTAAAGCAATTAATTTGCACCAGGAAGAAATGTTAACCCTGAAAAATTAAATTTATACAGAAAAAGGATGTCAATCTAGGGGCTGAGTTTACTGCAGTATCCTGAAGGGGACATCTCTGAAACCAACCCCAAATTTTATTTAAGTATTGCTGTCACGTTAAGCTACTTTACAAGGTGTTACCATGCAAGGTGTTGGAAACTGAAGTTCACATTAAAACGATGTAATTTGCAGCAACCCTTAAAGGAAAAAATACAAGAAATTGTTTAAGAGGCATTTTATGAGAGCCTATGTATCAGAAATGCAGATGATAATACACAGTAATTACTACATGCTTTTCTGAAATTCTCAGTTGTCAGTAAAAGGCTGAAAAAGGGGTGACAGCGTAGAGAAGGTATCACAAGACAAGCTCAGGAGTAACTTTACAGTGCATTAATCATCCTCTTCCCTTAAGGAGCAGAGCTTTCCTCCTCAGAGCCTTACACAGAATTGTTTCCGGTAAATGTGACTTTTTGGAGCTGCTACAGGTAGGAAAGGTTAATGTGCAGACATCTAAATGCCGTTCTTACCATCCCTAATCATGAGATCATCTGACAATACTGGACTATCGATTCTTATTTTAATTTTTCAAATTAGTCTAGCACACAATTTATTTATTTTTTTTTTAAGTTGACAACATGACATGTATCCAATGTAGTGTGGTCTTTTTAGTGCAATAAGAACACTCATTCATTTCAGTGAGAGCTGTCACTGCAAGGACACTTTCAGCATCAGCTCAATAAAGGAGTGGTCAAATATTACTCAGAGAAAGGTGCAGTGGGCCAGGCCAAGGCAAGCCTTCAAAGCACAGCTGCCTGGTCTTCCAAGAAATTCCCTGTCTGCAAAAGAAAAGACCACAGATGCTTCCCAAAAAGGAAGCCTTCCTCCCACTGCAGTTCCAGGGGTGTGAGAGGGAAGGAATGAGAAGGGAGGCAGGAGAAGCACTCAGGATCCGTAGGATATAAAGGCTCCAAAAAGCCAAAATCTGTCCCTTGATTCCATTCTCTCAATTCATATCTGTAACTTCCATCAGCAAAATTTTGAAATACTTGCAGTAAGGCCTTTTCCACATTTGGTTATTAAATTAACTGACAAAAAATTCCAAATTGCACCAGATGCTTCCTCAACATGCAACAGGTGTTTCTGAAAGGGGACATCAATTTGCTGTACCTTGATTTATAGAATTTCTTTCATTAACATTGTGCTTCAACATGATGAATACATTTATGGCTGGTCCATATTAAATAGACTTCAGAAATTGTATTGCTACATGAACTGTGCAAAAGAAAATACAAATTTCTACCTTCTCTCCTTCACCAAAAAAACCAAGACCAAATTAGTTAAATGCCTTAATAAATGCAAGCAGATATTTAATTCAAATTCAAAATCCATACAGCAAAAGGCCTTGCAAATCATCACATAAGGTACTTCAGACCAACATTTACATAACTGTTAACAAACTGTTTATTGTTTATAGAAATAATCCTTTGCCATAGACAAAGACTTGCTCACAGCTAAAAGCCAGCTGAAGGGACTATCTTAGTTTGTCTGGGTTGCTTTTTCTATTAGTATTGCCTTTCTTTTATTAATAAAACAGAGCTTTCCTGACAATTCCTAATTCCTTAATTTATAAAACCTGTAGTCTGGTAGTCTTAAATAGCTATCCAGGGGTTTAAATAAAAGGGAAATTATCTCTGTGCCACTGAAACAACACAAATTTGTGGTCTGTGATACAGATTCATTGAGTGGAAACTCTCCCAAAGAACATGAATTACATTTCATTTTGCTAACTAGAGTTAATAGCCAAGATTAAAATAATCAAAATTAATAATCCAAATAATTAGCTAGATTTAAAATCATTTAGGAGAACAAATTACAAATTGTTTGATCCCAGGTTAAACACGAGTCTGTGACATCACACAGGCCAAACAAACCACAATTGTGAAACATTTCATTGTTCTGAATTTTCTCCCCTAGCGCGATGCATTGGCTTCCCTGGAAACTGCAGCGCTGAGCGTGATGTTATGTTCCTGAGAGTGAGGAAGTGCTCTGATTGACTGATGATCATTTTAATGTGGCATTTTAATCTAGTTAAACCACAGGGCTCAGGCAGAGCAGATGTTCAGTGTGTGCCTGAACTGACAGCCCTATCTCCTTTCAGCAAAAACACAGACACTTTTATTCCACTCCCACAGTCTCCAGATATGGGATTTGAGGACACATTGACCCAGGTTGCAGCTAGGACATGACTGCACTCCTAGAAGCAATTAGATAGAGTTTTCCTCATCTGGGCTTTGAAAAATCCCAATGCAGGCATTTTGTTATAAACAAACATCTGGTCACGTCTCAGTAACAAAGAAAGATAAAGTGTTTTTGACAGAACTTTGCCCTCTGGTCAAACTTTGCTTTTCACCGGTGTCTTTCATTTATTCCTTTTTGAAGACTATTTGCACAGGCCTCAAACAGGATGTCAATAAGCAGATTCACTGATATGGAGAAAAGTGATTCAATATTCTGAGTATAGTTTTTAGAGCAAAGAAGGAAAATTGAGAGCCTGTAATAAACAAAAAAAAAAAATCCCCAACATAATCAAATACACCAGATCAAAGCTAATACAATATAGTGACAAGAGTTTTTCTGGCTGCTTTCAGTGAGATCTAAACACAGATACTCTTTCTTGTACAGGACAAAGAAAAGCTACAAACATTAGCACAGCGCAGCTAAAGTGCTATCCCTCTGCTCTCTCAGCCACAAGCATCAGCAGTTTCTTTCCCTGTTAATAACAGCAAAACAAGTTGGCACTTCAAAATTCAGAAATAAATCCCATCTTTGCACATTTAACTTTACATTCACCTTTTTGTCAGCTGGGCAGGTATCTCAGAGGTGTCTGGTGAAGCTGAGAGAGGACACACAAGACAGCTGCAGCCAGGGGTAGTTTTCTGCCCTGTCCAGGAGAGTATTCTTCCATATATTAGTCTTCACCTCTGCTGCCTGAACTGAGAAAAGTAAGGTAACCCTAAGCTTCTATTTTGCTAAAGAATACTCACTGATATGACAATGCAGCAAGTGCTGACATTTTACTGACACTCATTCTTTATTTTGTAGGCCAGATAGAAACCACATCAGTAGGGTACCCTGGACAAGAAAGGTGCCACCAAGCATATACCAGAGTGTTAACAGTATAAAACAGCAGATGCCAAGAGCTGAATCCACTGAATATTAATTAAAATAGGTTGTCCTTAAATAGCCCCCAAAAACTATCTTACAATCCCAGTTCTTTCAGACATTAAGAGGAACTGAGGGAATTAATAAATTTGCACCTTCCAGAGAACACCACCAATTATTTCACACAAGAAACACCAAACCAGGAGCTTTATTTTAAGTGAAGCTATTGGAGGTTGCAGAGGAATAGATTCTTGGGTTACAGAAGAGTTCTTGGGATACAGAATGTGTTGGGAGGCAGTACTGGTAGTGTCCTGTGGTCTCCTTAAGACTTCCTGTATGCAGAGTGGGAGAAGGAGAAGCCCATTTGATGCAAATTTATTTTTTCCTTTCAGAGCATTCACCACATCCCAGCAACTATCCTCTTTGCTCTTGGAAGAGTTTGGATGGAGAAAAAGAAAAAGAGAAAGAGAATTGAGGTTGAAGGCACAGAAATTCTGGAGCAATCTGCAGACAGAGCATGGCTAAAACAAATGGGATTGTGTTTTATCTAGTCTAATAATTAAAAAAAATAAATAAAAAGTAAAAAAAAAAAAATAAATACTATTAAGCACACAAACTTCTCTGGCAAATATGCCTTCTTGGCTGCTTTATTAACAGCTATCTATAAATTCAGCCCAGAAAAGCAGTCTTTTTAATGCCAGTCCATACTCTTCATGTCCCATGTGTTTGAGATATACTGTCCCACTTAGTTTTCTCTTCAAGATACAAAGCAAACACTCTGCAGCAGCAGATAAGGTAATGATAGTAATCAGTCTCATAGGTTATTCTTAGAAGGTAAATAGATTCCTCTCAAAACAGCAAATTATTTTCTTTGTCTACCTTTCTCCTAAGAGAAGGGATAGCATAACTCTTGCATTGCCATGTTGCATAGATTTCTCTCCTGGACTCTCTAAACAATACTTTATAAGAGATTATCCATGTGTACTGCAAATACAATTGTTTTTATTACTAAGCTGCTACCAGAACATAAATGATAAGCAAGTTTCTTACATGTATTCCTGACATTTTTCTTTAGAAAAATCAAATTCACTAACAATGAAAACTGATACTTTAAAAAGAGGTGATTCAGCCTTCTGGAGCTCAGTGAACAGCCAGCTATCTATAATATTACACTGAGCAGGTTGACAGATCACATTTGAGCTCCAAGTGATGCAAAATAAAACAGCCTCCATGGGCTCCCCTGTATAAACAGGAAGAAAAAAATCCACCTATCTACGTAGACTGAGGTCAAGTATTTCCCATTGGAGTAAAGTCCAGTTAGGATTTGGGAGTTCAGCTAATTCTGCACAGATGTCCACTCACACAGCTAATTAACATTTAAAGCTCATACAGTAGCAAAGCAATTCAGATCCATGGCTTGGAGTTGTTATTCTCACTGAGCTAGACTTGAAGACCATGAATGTTAATTCCACTGCAGGGATGGTTGCCCTCTGCCCAGCTGTGATCTTTATCCTTGGTATCTAGCACAGCACAAAATATAGAGAGCTGACCAGGCTCAAACAAGCGAACACATGGGGCAGAAAAGCAGCTTAGCTCCACCAGCCTGGATCCTTGCATTTGCTACTCCCACCCTTGTGCTCTGGCAAAGACCTGGCTGAGCACTGTGGTGAGGGAGATGGACTGTGGCGCATCAGGTAGCACACTTCCAGCCAGTTGTAGTAGATCCAGATTGCTGCAGTGTGCAACATCCTGTATCACCTTACACCCTCTGATGGGCACCAGCTGAGAGCCTCACACTTTCCTCTGTGAGCCCTTCTATGTCAGTAGGTATGAAGGCAGGAACACGCCTTCCATCACTACATCCAGCACAGCTGACAGCGAGTGTTATTTCCTGTCTGGAAACACAGAGGCTATCACACTAGTTAGCTAAAGCTGTAAAGCTCAGAAGTTGCAGCCAGACATCAGTATGCCCTACAGAGGGTCTCAGGTGTGCAGCAGCCCACCTCCATCATTCCTGAAGCACGTAAGTGCATTAATCCATGGAGCTGACGCACCCCTGAAATATCAACACTGCAATGCATCTGCTCTCATAAACTTCTGCAAACTGAATTAAAATGCAGCTACTTCGGAATGCTGTCTCAAAGAGAGGAATGTCTTTTCAAAAGGAAAACATGCTCTTTCCAAGGGTATTTTACCCACATAAACAGAGTTGTTGAAATTCTCCCTTTATCTTCCTTGCTCTGTTTAGCTTTTCAGCATCTGAACATAGAGCAAGTATCAATAAACTTCACAGCATTTCCTTGAATTATTTGCTCATATTTTCTTGGTTTATGATCACCTTTCCTACCAGGCACCATAAATTAACCTGCTTTTCTACATCAAACTGCAATATGCCCAACAGGGATTACCAGACCTACAGCTACCTCAGCTTGTTTGAGTATCTTGTCTGAATCAGTTTCTTTTGCCCTAAACAAAAAACCCTGTTGAAAACCCTCTGGGACGAAAAGTCTTCACACTCTCTAATTTTGTCATGGTTCTGCTTGTACAGAAAAAATGCACCAGGTGAACGGGGGTGAATGGCCACTGTATCTTGTTCTTCCAAGGGTTCCTTTTCCTGCCAGGGGAAGACTCTTAATGCATTCTAGCTGTGTCAGACTTGGCATCTGCCTCAATAAACTAGCCTTTGAACTAATTTGTCAATCCATCTACATCAGCAGCATTTATTTCATTAATTGGAAGAATTAGCCCATTGTAGCAAGTTGAAGGCTGTGAAGCCAAAATATACTGTACATTCTCCCAAGCGACCCAAAGACCCTTGGATGAACTATTGGGGTGACATTAAAATGAATAGTTATATAGAAAAAATAGCATTTTAATGTTTATTTAACGTAGCTACCTTTCCAAAAAAAAGGAACTTTCAACATTTTTTAACATCTGGTTACCTTATTTTTTAGTTTGTTTCTCCAGTGGTATGAGCAGAACGTCTTCAATTTAGAAAAGGCAAGTCTGTATTCTCAGCCACACGGACACTCTTGGGTTACAGGCAGTGTGGAGGAAGAGAAAATACATGAATTCCTTTTGAAATTATTTTAGGACTGACATATTAAGTTTTAGGGGGCCAAGTCCTACTGTCCATTATGCAACTGAGATCAGTGAAGCTTGTCTGGAGCTAGAGCTGTGTACACAATACCAGTCACATCAAGTTCTGCTGCATTTTAAGGACAGAAATAAGTGAGATAGAGCAAGCTGAATTACAACAGCTTGGCAGAAGAATTCATTTGTTCCCTTAAGTGGTTGAGATTTTAAATGGATGCTATTGTATTGGTTTGATACCACAAACCTCCCAAGCCCACAGGATCATGTACATATGTACTCCTTTATATAAACCTTCATATATTTACAGATATAATTATAACACTAGTTATAATGTATCTATTACAGCACTAATATTATAATATATATATTGGTATATTATAATATATATATTGGTATATGATATGTGTTATACATGCAAGTTATACCCTGTGTATTTGAGAGCCTTAAACATCTCCATTATCACTAGACCCTTACAGAATCCCTGGGATTTTTTCCCCATATTTCCTTGGTTTATGATCCTCTTTGCTAACAGATACCGGAAATTAACCTGCTTTTCCATTAAAGAGCTCATCAGTCCTGTCTATAAAAATAATCAGCTCTCCAATTCTATACAGTGTTCTCCCACCTGCCCACACAATACTGAAGTCATGCTCTTAAAAGCAGCCTAAAAGCTCATGTTAAATTATGTGACTACAAGGAACTCTAAAACTTGCAGGATCACCAATCTCTAGCATGCAGAAATCTTCCATGGAGGGTCTTCTTCCTCTTAAATACAAGCCTTTGTGCTCACATCTGTCTGTGATAAAATTTCTGTTCTTCCAAACATACCCATACCCATAGCAAAAAGGCCTCCATGGTTTGCAAGAAGGTCCTACCAGAAAAAAAAAAAAAAAAAACACCACCACTTTTTTAGCAATAACTTTATAAGTATTTACAAATAACTGGAACAAAAGTTAGTTGTATAGCACTGGACTAGCAATCAGACAGACTGATTTCCTGGTTATAAAACCACTTTTTTACCCTTATGATGATGATACCTTTTTATAAATGTTTCTTACAAAATATTTTTAATCCTTGCAATATGGAGTGCTTTTATCTCCTGCTAATTATCTCAGTCTAGTTTATTAAGTGAGCAGCTGGTCGTCACATTTAATTTTGGCCACAATATATGAAATTCGATTTAAATACAATCTTCATTGACAGCAATTACTTTTTAATCTCTAGCTAATTGTATGTCCTAAGAAGATTTTAATTTTTTTGTTCAGAATCAGTACCAGATTAGCCTGCCTACAGTCACACAGATAATTATGCTTATTCTCCTAAAACACAGCCTCCCACAGGATTTTCTTTTTGTTCCTTAGAATTTTTTGATGCTTCAGAACTAACATTTACACTGAATTCCAGTAAAATATTTGAAATGGAAAAGTAGCTCCAGCTCTCTGAGAGTTCCAAGACTTAGATTTGTTGTTGTTCTGTGTAAAATTGCACAGAATTTCTCCAGGAGCCCATTCTTTCCAGATAGCATGATATTTTGTTGTTCCCAATAAAAGACCTGCTTTCTTGCTCAGTCCTATCATTTTTAGAAAAGAATTAAAATTCACCCAAAAATAAATATATATATAAGGCCTAAACATTTATTGCTACTATTGAGAGTTAAAAATCAGATAAATATTTTTTATTCTCTGTTGTGAAAATGAATAACCTCCATTATGATTACATAGAGTACTGTTATAAGTAAGTGATATCCTTCATTACAACTCAGCTTGCAATGCAATAAATGAACTTATGGCTGGTTAAATTGCAAGGCTGGAGTATTTAGTAAACACAAAAAGCTGTTTATTGCACATACAATCTATTGCCACTGACTTTATACACTCATAGTGGAAAGCATTCAATAACTTTTTTTAAAAGAAGAAAAAAATATAATTCAGGTTTGAAAGTATTTTGCACTGTCTTTCCTAGCTCTCCTACATGAAGGTTTTCAAAAAGCAGCACAATTTCCTGAAATAATAATATGCACACATAAAAATGGAATCCACTCCCCTATGCATGGAACAACTTGTGGGGCCCTGAAATTCATGGAGGAAGGCAATGTGAGCGTATTGCACACTATCTACATTCCTGCATCAGAGAATCATAGAATCATTTAGGCTGGAAAAGAACTCTGAGATCATCAAGATCCAACATTAACCCAGCACTGCCAAGTCCAGCACCAAGTGCCCACTTTGGGTACCTTCAAAGCTACTAAGAACTAGCGAGAATTGCTGCTTACCTCATATAAATAATCAGAACTAAATAGAATAATAATTCCTAAGCAGAATTTTCAAAGCGTGTGCTCTTCACAGTGAGGCAAGGAGTGTTCTTAAGGAGGAAGACTCACTGGGCCAGGAGGGAAACTCTCCATGTCTCTGGCTTGAGTGGGCTAGGACTAAGACTATTTAGTCTATGAATGGTCTCAGGTAGATGAAGCAACCATCTGCAGGCTGGCACGGCAGAAGTAGAAGTTGTATGATGATTTCATCTGTGCAAAGTAAATGTAATGTTACTTCTAACTGGACCACAGAGCAATACAGTTTGAGATGTACTAACTTCCTTCAGGATAAAGGTTTAGAGAAGATGTTTAGGAGTTCTGACACCATTGCCTTTGACAAGCTGTGACCCCAGCTGTGTCGTTAAGTGGGAAGAGAAAAGTGAGCTGATGTTTTACTAACAAAACAAGACAACCCAAAGTATTGTGGGATATATGACCATACATAACTTTAAATATAATGTATAAAGTGGGTAAAGTAAGCTATAAAAGGACATGTTTAAAAAATCATTCTTTGAAATTTTTCCTCAATGTGACTAACATCTGTTGGTCATTTTGTCCGCCAGCACAAGGAAGTTCAGAATATGAAAGAGGTAATGAACTGTGAGAAAAGCTTTGCTTTGCAAGAGTGTTTCTTTGATTTTCTTTGTCAGAATTGTAGTGGCCTCTGACCAGTCACAAAATGACAATCATTAATTGCGCTCTTTTTGTTCTTAGCCTAACCTTGCAACCAGCAGAATCATGTTCTCCAGCCCATCCTCATCCATGAGCAACACAGTAAATGCTGCCTCAAGTAGAACCCATTTATAACAGATAACTATTTAAGGCCTGTTATAATCTCTCATCTGGAGTAACAAAACCCAGGTGTTCCACACAGCAGCTGCTTGTCACCCTTCCTGATATCTTGGCAGGTCTGCAAGTGAGGAGAGATCTGAAACCTTTCGCAGACATAATACATTTCATTCCCAAGAAACTGAAACCATGCTTGGAGTTTCCCTAAGTGATGGTTGTAACAGGAGACACGACACTGTCAGCACCTGTGTGGGAGAACCATTTGATGCAAACTGGGAACCTTTGTGTAATGCAGACCCCAAGCCCCAAAAGCCAAGTGTGGTCAGCCTCCTAAGAAGAAAATGTTTCTTCCTCAAATCACTGCTTTTTATGGATGCTCAGTTGCGCCTAAGCTATACTAAGAGACAGAGAAAATAGTGCTCAGCTGTGCTAACTAATCCTACCTTTTGCACAGATGCCTTGGTAGAGTGGATGAAGCATGTGAAGAAAAGCTGGTCTTTTATAGAAATACTCCTCTGTTAAAGACCTAAGATATTCACAATTTTCTTCTAACATTTCAACTCACCACAGTGTCAGGGCTACTCCTTAATGTCCACAGGGAACATCCATGCATTAGAAACCCAAAGCAAGTTATCAAGGTCCTTCCTACCCCTCCTACCTCTGCCTCTCCTGCACATTTCTGAGCTGTCGACACAGCTCCTTGTGTGGTCTTGAAACTGATGCTGTTCAACAGCAGCCAAAAGAGAGGGGAAAATCTGCTTTTTTATTTACATAAATCTGGCTAAGAGTTTTTATTTATTTAGAATGGACTTTAAACTGTGCTTGACTCTAAATAAATAAAACACGTTATTTTCCCTCCCTACTGGTTGCCACCAAGCCGTGTGAATTCCAAAGACCACACAGACAGCAGTGGCTGTGTGGTAACTGGGGGACTGGTGCAAAGGGAGGCAGCCCACCAGAGGCTGGGCTTTGCAAGGTTTGCAGGTGAAGGCAGCACTGTGAAAGGCTTGCTTTGAGAGTAAGGATAAGCACAGCTCTGAAAAAGGCATCAGTTCCTTGGATATTGCGCTGATGCTGATCCTTCTCCTCTCCTCTTCCCTGTCTTCCAGTGCATTTTTCCTCTACCAGACTGGGCCTTACCAGGTCACTCCTGTTCATGCCCTGTCCATCACAGTGACAATTCTCTGTGAGTAACAGCAGCACAATGGTGGGGATACAGGCAGGAAGAATGGCAGGGAAACACGTCGGGATTCAAATAAGTGGAGAGGAGAGGAGAGGAAAGGAAGAAAGTACCTTTAAGATTTATTCCAGGCAGTCCATATGCTTCAGCCAGATCCTTGAAAACTTGATCCTTGAAACTGATGTTTGGATGCAGTTTTGTGCACTGTGCATTAGGGTGACCCTGCTTGAGCAGGGAGGTTGGACCAGATGACCCACTGAGGTTCCCTCCAACCTTACCCATTCTGTGATTCTCTGGGGGAGAATAAATTATTTTTACTCTTCAGTCAGTCACAGGCAACACTTCTGTAACATGTATGCCTTCTTTTAGCCTGTAAGTCACAAATTCAGTGGACCAAATACAGCTCGTCTTTGGAGTAGCCCCTGGTATGAATTTAGATCTGACTTTATCAGAAGCAGTGTCAGAAGAGTAGATGAAAATTGTACAACAAACCTCCTTTTTATCCTGCTTCACAGGTGAGTCTTGTTTTACTCAGGGAACAGTAAAGACACAGGTTCCTAGTGTCCCTCATCTGAACATTGCTGATTTCATCACATGCTCAGTAAATGGCAACTTCAGACAAGCTCTGTTCAGACCTTTGGGAAGCACCAGGTTCCTGAGATACCTACCTGCCAAAGGAAGCACATGGTAAAGCTCCCAGTGTTTGGAGGAAGGCAGAAATGCAAAAACCAAAGTGCCAATTCCTCCTTTTAGCACCCAGCTAAAACCAAATATATTTGCTGTTCCCACAGTACCTGTGTACAACAAGTGCCATAAAAAGCCGTGTCTTTACAAAAAACTCCCCTTTTAGATCACTAGACAAATAAAGAATGAATCCATCTGCCACACTGCTTGTTCCTAACTGCCACACCATTGATTTCAATTATTTCAGCTCTCCTTCCAATGCTTCTCCTTTTGAAAGGAAATACAGGGGAAATCACAAAACCCATATTCTTTGCAGGTATCTTATTATCATTGGACAAGGACTTTACCATGCCAAGTTCTGCTCCTCGCTTTGTTCTTGTGGTTTACCAGCTGCTAACTGCAGAAAGAGCTGCCTGCAAAGTCATTTTTATGGTAGACTGTGGTCTGCAGTTGATCTAAAAGGCCTAACCTTGCTCTCGTTGAACCAACTGAGGGACCAGCATTTCTCTCTAAAATTGTAGTTCTATGCAGCAACACTAACCCAAACAGTCAACTTTCAGAAGACAGAACAGAATATTTCTCAGACTATAGAGCCTGCTTGCAAAGGGCTAGATTTGCCAATCTATGCTAAAATGCAGTGGGCAACAATTTTCTGAGACAGACCTGTCAAAAAAAGCTATTTTACAAGTTACAGGATAATCCTCAGCAGCAGCATCTGCTGACATAGTGTGAATAGGAACTTGCAAATTCCTTATCCCTGGGGTTGACATCAAACATGAGCAGAAAGACTGGGCAATGGTTAGCAGCAGCTACTAAAATTTTTTTTTATTTTGGGGGGGAAGGACGAAGGATGAGTGAACTTTTACAATGAAAGTGAGGAAAAAAGCTTAATACAAAGACTGGCAAGGCAGAAGCTAGTCAAAGGAGAGTAGGAAACTTACTGGGAGGTCAAGCCAACTGAAAAGCCTACATTCTCCAAATAAGGCAGGCATTCAGGGTCCAGAGCTTGTGAGGCACTTGGCCAAAGTCAAAGTGAGACACAGAAAACCCTACCACAAGACAAGGAAGGAAGGAAGGAAGGAAGGAAGGAAGGAAGGAAGGAAGGAAGGAAGGAAGGAAGGAAGGAAGGAAGGAAGCCATATCTCAGCAGAGCAGTGCAGTTGGCTCAGAATGAACTGTTGAAAGAAAGGTCAGCAGACAGCCCTTACTCAGTGACGACTGCTGAATATGAAGAAAGGGGCAGCTAAAGACGCAGAGTATATTAGAGTGACAGCAAACCCTTCCATCTGGGAGGATATTGGACAAAGTACATATCTCCCTGTGTTCCCAAGGATACTGAAAACTAGAAGCAGTTCTGAGAGGGGAAGAAACCAGTAAGTCTATCTGGATTCTCAACCACTTTTCAAATCCAGCTGATTTAGGTGATGATGCAGCACAAACACATTTCTGTGAAGAGCAACTTGGATTTTCTAGGTCTCTCTTCTACTGACATGCATAGAGAATACATTGCTGTGTACTGGCTGCAGGTGGACTATCAGAATCCCACATGAATTCAGGATCCCTGACCTTCAGTTAATACAACTGGCACAATTCCAGCAAATCTATTCAATACAAAAATGCTCAGTCTTTTTACCCCCTCGTTTTTATTCTCCCCCATTCCAACATGCTAGGTGGAACATACACTGTAAGGATGCCCCTCAAGCCAGCAGGACTCCCTTGCCCACCTCTTGCACATCAAGGGAAATTAATTTCAATGCAGCCAAATTCAAGGACAGACCACAAGCCACAGGTGCTCTTAATAAACGCAGAGGACAAACACAGCCCTGAGGCCCCTAATAACCCCAATCTGCAGGGTCTTTGCTGACCACACCACCAGTCTTTGCAGAAAAAAAGAGTATGAATTCTTCCTGCCGAGGACAAGGATGTGAATACTCAATACATGAATCAGCAACTTCCATCTCTGCTCTTTTCTGCCTTCTTATTCGATATCTCAGTAGGACTTTTCCAAACCACTCAGAGAAGTTTCCAAAAAATTTTTCAACATACTGTATTCTAATAACTGGGTTGAGGGTGTATGTTTAGACTTTTCTTTAAAAAATAAAAAAAAAAAGCCTCCCACTTTTTTCTGATTTCTGGGTGGTAAGAGAAAAGACTTAAATTTAAAATGTTTTGGAGATCCCATGGGAAAATTCTTTAATTTGTGTGTGGTCCTGCAGTTTTGTCAGTTGTCTGACATTTTAATTTCCTGTTCCTCTCTTATGGTGAGATTCTGATTTCCGCTCTCTTTCTCCTTTCTCCATTACAGAAACCTAACAAGCATCTCCAGTTCTACCATCTGTTTCCTATTCACTTTTACAAATATTGAAACAAATAATTAATTTGGCGAACAGGCATGATGTAGCCTGGCTCATCTTCAGTCAATATATAACCTCTAGCAGCCCTTTCCAGTCTTTCAATATCTTATAGGTATTAGCTCCTTTGCACAGGACTATTCGTGATCTCACTCCTCAATGAAACAGGTCCAGCTTTAAATGCTCCAAAGTTTTTGCATTAGAAACAGCCATTCTGGGTACTGTGTGTCCCCACAAGGTGTTGTGCCAACATAGTCCACATGCAAACCACTCTTTATAAACTTGCTCTATTTAGGCAACATAAAATATGAAAGAACTATCCACTGAGTCTGATGCCATGCTGAGCAATGCATGCTCTGTCTGTCCTCAGTGACTAAGTACACCCTCTGGCAGCAGGACTAGGATGCTACTGGGAGAAGAAAGATTGGGGCTACATTTGAAGCAATCCAAGCTGTTCAAACTGGTATCACCCACTACCTGTCTACTCCTGTTCCACATGCCAGTGCAATTCCCTGTGTACTGGGAATCTCAGCCTAGCAGATTCCTCCTGAATGTCCAGTTGCCATTCCCACAGAGCAGAGATTATCCTTTTCTTCTGTGGTTGGCTATGGCTTGTGTCAGTGTGATGCTAAACTGTGACAGAGGTGTTCAGTGTCCATGCATGAAGCACAAGCCCTAACACAGTACCCAGGAGTACTCCTATTGCTACAGGAGCATACTTGTCCTCAATGCCATTTTAATAGGTTTTCATTTTTCTTTACCCCTCTGAATTGCTAAATCCTGCCTCTCATTCTGCCAGAAAAGATTTTCTGTGAAAGACCATGCTAACCCTTGCTAGTACGAGATACTACGTAAAAATTTTTTAAAATCTCCACTGTGTTACAAAATACAAAAATCCCTTGAGGATGATTCGCTTAATCCTCCATATCCAAACCTGAGGAGAAATTATGGTAGCCCCAGGAGCACCAACAATGGATGGGGACTCCCTCAGGATGGTGGCAGGGAAGAGGGTGTGCTGAAAGAGGGTGAAGAGGCAGCTCAGGGCCCAGCTGTCCTTTTGACAGTCAGTCCATCCTGGCTGGCACTCCCCTGGATCAGGGTCCCCAGGTGCCAGCAGGCATTGTGTCCCTTCTCTCCTACAAACAGCCATGTGGACAAGCCAGACTAAGTCAGACACACATTATCTCAGTGGCCACCAAAGGGCTCAGCAAACCTTGCCCAGACTAACCATTCTCTCCTCAGATTGTGACCATGACTCTAAATTAATCTTCTGGATGTTTTCTCAGAGGAACATGCCTGTAACTTCTCCTTGGGGCTTAAAAAAATACTTTCCAATGTATTTTTCCATATCACCACACTCTGCCCCAGAGATGTCTCTCCAGAATATGTATGGTGAGGTTACACATTCCTAGTCCTTGCTGGGAACGGGACTGCATAAGAACATTCCACTTATTTTAGGTTATGGAAAAAGTAATCAAGTATTTCACTCACCACTAAAATGTCATCATTTTATGCATTTCACAAAGAATTCTCTCATTATGTTAGATAGGCCTGGAGAGACTCCAGTCTCTGTGGGTTGCACGCATTCCCCCATTCTGTTCGGAAATTAAAAGCCTTACTCTGTTTTTCAAGAAAGCCAAGTTACTTGGTGCCCTGCTACTGACCCAAAACTTGATGGCAACACACCTGATTTCTCTTACAAACTGATCTGGCCTTTTCTGAATTTGTTCCTCACACAGCTATGTGCACAGCATTTTCCCCACATGCTTTGTTAAAAATAATATATGCACATGAAGAAAAAGATATCCCATAATATCCCACTTGAGAAATATTAATGAGTGCTACCAACAGCCCAGCCATTCACTGGCACTGAATAAAGACAGCAAGTCTATAAGGCCATTAATATCCCAATTTTTAATTTAACTAAATATTTTTATTATTATTTGGCACAATAATGCAACAGTACATAAGCATTATACAAACATTACAGCATCAGCAAGAAAGCTCAGCCTTTGCACAAAAGAGTGTGTTAGCAACACAGACTACATGAATGCAAGTCATTCTCACTGTAGGAGACAGGCAAAGTGTTTCCTTACCTCTTACTCTCTTCCACATCACCATAGAGCCTACAAGGTCGGAGAGTGACTGAACCTGTGACTGGGCACTGGACAAGCACATGAAAGGGTGGTTCCAAACCCACATGTCCTGGAAATACAGCTCTAGGGCTTCAACAGCTGCTTGAAATCCAGTGGCATGGCAGAGATAAAGGTTGAGTAAGAGATGTCTGCATTGAGAAATATAATTGTTGTGCTATGTTGCTTTAATGTGAGCTTCTACTTTACTGGATTTTATGTAGCAAAATGCATCTCCAGCTAATTTGCTGCAAAGCTTCTCATATTCAGCAGGATCTTTATAAAATATCTTTCTGCAAAATCAGGAAAGTTGAAGAGAAAATCTATTCCAGGAGCAAGTAGAGCACATGTTCTACATTACCTGGAGGGCCAGGGTAAGAAGTGACCCTGATTGCATCTTAGTAAAAAATGTCAGAGATCTCTTTTGAAATGCCATAGATGTCTTTTGAAAATACATACATATTGTTGGGACAACACACACTGGGGAACACTCAAGTTCCCCTTCAGGATGGATAACTGTAAGCAGTACTTTTTAGTGCAGGCACTGGTGCTTTGTTCCAGTGAACCCATAATGACAAGAGAAAGTATCAGATATTACATCTGGTCCTACAGACTCTTTCATATAAGCAAATCTCATTGCACTGGCAGGTCACACTCCTGTGCATAACTCCCAGAAGAAAAGATGCATAATTGAAAGCAGTTTCGAACGCCTCTAGAGTTGCCTTTGGTGGGGAGGAAAGAAGGGAAGAAATTGTGAATTATTCACAATTTTCACTTTATCTCTAATCCCTTAATTCTGTCATTCTGAGGGTAGAGACTTTTACTTAATGGCAGTGCCAGAAACAACAAGCTAGACTTGCATGTTTATGAAATGGGGCCTTAGTTACTTATTAGG
The DNA here is from genome assembly GCF_017590135.1 of Pyrgilauda ruficollis. Lineage (NCBI taxonomy): Eukaryota > Metazoa > Chordata > Aves > Passeriformes > Passeridae > Pyrgilauda > Pyrgilauda ruficollis. Next base: position 4,686,053 of record NW_024525489.1, on the reverse strand, counting down.
ATCAACTGAGCTTGAATTAATGTTGGCTCACTTTCAAGAGCACTGAGTGGACTGAATAAGCATCACAGTTTTAAAACTCATTAATGGTTGTTTGTTGTATATATTTAACATACTAGAAACATCAAGCACATTAGAACTATACTTTTCTTATAAACATACAGATGTAGAAAAATATGGCTAATACAGAATTACATTCTTTGGACTTGTAGCTCTACTTACTCCAGTGGTTGATAGATGAAGGTAATCCTGAATTTAACAGGACACGTTATGTTCCCAAATCTGAGTTGGGCTGGGGTGGTTAGACACATCACCCTGTTACCAACTGTGCTTTTATCTCGGAAGATAAGTGCGTATTTTACAGGTGATAAGGCAAAACAGGGGAAAAGTCTTGTGTGTGTAGACATGCGGGTGTAATGCAAGTGGAAAAGAATCCAGGGCAGGTAAAGCTGACACTGTAGATAGCATGGGGATGTGAAAAATTACTGCTGAAGGCTACTGAATGCTGAAAAATAAGTCCACATTTTGAACTTATGAAAATGCAAGATACTTGCTCCAGATGACCTGTATATGATCTGAAACATGGGATGGACAACCATTCACACAGTTTTAATGTACTTTGCACATGAATTCTTAAAGTACTTAGGTTTTTATTTGGAGGGGTTTTTTGGTTTTTTGTCCGTGTTGTTTTGGGTTTTGGTTTTTGATTTTTTTGTTGTTGTTGTTGTTGTTTTTTTAAATGCATAAAGGTCAAAAATGCCTAAGTTTGCCTGAGACCACAGGTGCATTTCTAAGGATTTAACCATGCAAGGCATATTCACATAGAGGCCAATGTGTCAGATATCACTGAGCACAAGAAATCAAGTTCAGCTCTGCTAATTTTCTGTTTCAAATCAGGAGCAAGCTTTGGAAGCAAATACCACCATGATCTCACTTACCATCCTTTTGTTTGCACTTCAAACAGCCTCAGGGCTCACAAACTGGCTTATGAAACTCAACTGGAAGATCCACTCCAGTGGTGCATCTACTGCCCTGTGGAAAGTTAGGAGGATGAGCTTCCAGGCCCAGACTGGAAACAGCTCAAGACAGGGCACCTGAAATGTGCTCCATGCAGACATCAGCTCCCCAGCACAAATTGCTCTCATTTCATCCCTACTAAAGGATAGTATTTTACCAAATCAGACCACCAAAAAAAAAAAAAAAATCAATTTCAAATTATGGTCTCAAGGCAAAACATGCTTCTGAAAATAAAACCTAAATAAACTCAGAGGTTTGACTGAAAACAATAGCACTAGCAACAATGCATGGCAATAATAATAAAATAAACGTTACAGGATATGATTTTTCATCAAAATATTAGAAACAATTTAAAGCACTAATCTTGTCTGAGCACAAAGTTTTTCTAATTTTGCTTGGTTGGTTGGTTTTTGTGGGGATTTTTTTTTTTTTGGTCAAGATTTCTGCTGGGGTTTTGGGGTTTTGTTTTTGAGAAAAAGAAGTCTCATTCTTTCATCCCCAAAGTAAAGGTAAGTAAGGCCAGAATTACCTCAAGACGAGACACATGTAGAATTAATATGTCCATACAAGGCACAGCCCTGTCATGCATACTCTTGACTATTTTCTAGCAGAAGAAGAGGAAATTCTGCCTATTCTAGGCTGAATGTCCAGAAGCTTCAGGGAAAGGAGTGTCATCTTCCTCCTCTTCTGGAAAGAAGGGAAACCTGCTACCAAAATGGTTTAATGAGCAAGGGCTTTCAGTCAGCATCAGAAATCAGAAAAGGAGAAAAAAAAAAAAAAACTAGTTTAAGACATTTGCTCCTATACTATAGAAAAGAGATTTGCTCCTATACTATTTGCAAAGAGATTTGCTCCTATACTATAGAAAACACTGTTAGGCAATGAAAATCAGGAGTCTGTGGTACCTTCCCAAACACAGGTAGTTGTATTATGATCTGAAGGCTGCGCTGTCCCATTTTTCAGCTCAAAGATTTTTCTTTTCTTCAAAGAAAACAAAAGTTTCTTGTTCTCCGTGTTATTCTTCTGTGTTCTTCAGAACTATCACCCACAGAGAGCTGCAGAATGAAGACATTGAGAAGGGTGGGGAAATGGGTAAAATATACATCAAATTATAAATATGAAAGAATATAGTGGCTTTTAAATTAAAGCAGGTTTATCAAAACAAAGGTTGCTGAAAAATCTGAAAAATGTGATTTGGGTTGTTTTATGCAGCCAAAAAAAAAAAAAAACAACAACAAAAACAACCCACCATCATTCAGATTTCTCATCAATTAGGAGATACGATGACAATAAAGCATAAGTGCATGCAGAAGATTGCACAGAACAATAAAAAAGGCAAACATCACCATCCTGAAAATCATTTAGAGACCTAAGGCTTTTTGGAATCAGAGTGGATGACTTATCCGCTCTGCAACATCTGAGTAAAGAAGCAGATTTCTTGTGGTTAAAGGGTTTCAGAAAGGATTCGTCAGACCCAGCATCATTTTGCAATCCCCCATAACATTGATTTCTTTATAAACTCATTTTGATTCCCTTGTGGTTCTGGCAGTAATAAATCACAGCAGTTTAAAAGAAGGTCATGTACACATTTTCATATTTCATACATGATCCTGTTGCACGAAACAAATGATCTGGGGTAATTTGTTTGAGGGTTGTAAAGTCATCAGTTCACTTTGGATTGACTTTAATATGTCTCCGTGGAATACTCTTATCCTTTTCTCCTTCAGAAGGATTCTGCACACTCATTTGTTCCCTAACTACTTTCAGTGAGGCCCAAAACTCATCCAAAATTTCACAGACCACAAAACTTTCTCTTACAGGCAAGCTTTTTACATGAGATCACAGGGTCCACCTCTCTGTTTACTCTAAAGTGGCATCTCTAACCCTCTTTTAGGTACCTCAGCTACCCACGTAGTTTGTGAGAAGGTAAAAGCACCTGGGAGTAAGACAAAAATGCCTAGTACCTGCACACAGCTGGAATCCTCTCTCTCCAGCATTACCCCCTGGGAGCTTTCATCCTGCTGCTTCAGCATGATACAGCCCAGCAAATCCAGCCCTCGGGTGCTCAAAAAGGCTGCTCAGGTTATTATTATTTCATAAGACCATGCACAAGGCAGAGTAACAGGGAAACATTGTATGCAGGGAGTTCATAATCTCAAAGTGACCAGGTTATGCTCAGCAGGGCTCATGTTGGACAAAAGTTAAGAGTTTCAGCTGTGTCAGGCCTGGCTCCATGCTAAGTCAGCCCAATACTTTTGCTCCCCTGTGCCCTGGGGAATCTCAGTTATTCTGGTTTTCCCATCAACCGTGGCGCATCGGTGCTTGCTAGGGAGAGCTGTGTGTGGTGCAGCACACACAGAAATGATGTCTGGTATTGTGAGGCAGCTACACAAGATCACTCCAGCATAAAGCCTGAACATGAGCGTTCTGCCCCTGAAGTATTTTCATTCCTTTTTGAGTTTAATTTTAGTTTTGATCTCCAGGTTCTCTAATTGATAATCAGATGATATTACTCTGCGTCTTGCCATTTACTGAAAATTTTGTACAGTCTCTTACAATTATTACTGGTTTTGTTTGGAAATATGGTTGCATTTACTAATTTATTTATAAAGTATCAACTTCTGCATAATATAAAATAGAAACCAAATTTCTGCATTTCAGGAGCCTTTATCTTTCTTTTTCTATTATCATATAAACACATCTGCTTACCTTTTTATTACATTTTTAGACCCACAAGAAAATCAAACTCAAAACAATACCAAAAATGAACACCAGTTCATAGGATAGATACTATTTTAAAACAGAGGTTTGGATTTCATAATTTCAGTGCCTTTTTTTTTTTTTTTTGCCTGACCAAAATACTTTACATGCTACTAACTTGAGCTACTTTTATTGCGGTTGAAATCCTGACCCCTCCTTGCAGCAAAACTGTCACAGTCCACGCTTTAAACTCCAGAGCTAGCAAGAGATTAGGGGCCAAGGGGAAGGCTCCAGACCCCATCTTCATGCTCCAGAGAAGAGTTATTGTACTATTTCTGCTACTGCTGTCTCCTCGCTTCACACATGGTCGAGAACCCTCCCTGCTCCCACTCTCTCACGCCTCCAGCCAGTCAACAACTTGTAATAAAAAGCTGATGCCAAAAATTAGAATCATAACCATATATTGAAACACTCCTCTGAAGTGCTTACATCCCCAAACCCATATGGACCCAGCAAAGGATCTCAGAGAGAGAAGGAGAGGGGAGGAGAGAGAGACGAGAGCATCTAGCTGAGAAGCACGTGGATTCATGCTAGCAGCAGCCCAGCAAGCTGCTGGAACTGATTTACCACTAAAGCTGTTAAGCAATGACTGACTTCTTCCAATTATTGGTTTCACAAACAATAATCAGGTTAAAATTAGTCATCTGAATGTAAAACTTTGCTTGAAGGATATGGAGTGCTGTCCTGTGGGAGTAAGGGAAGAGGGAGCACTCAGAAAGGGGAGGCATGAGAAAGCATCCTAGAGGTGGGAAATGTGTTTTGCATCAGGGCAGAGCTGCAGGACACCGTACAGCACACTTTCAGCTCACTCTCTCACCTCAGGGACTGCCAAATGCCACTGTGGTGACAGCAGGGATGAGCTGGATGCCAGAGCATGAGGTCTGGGGACATGTGCACATAAGAGAGGGAGAGAAAGAGACACACAGAGATGGAAATTTAAAGGCAGACATTAGTCTCAAACACATACTCCTGTTTTGCATGACTTTTCCTACTCTAGTCTCAGTTTGCAATTACAGACCAAAATTAACGACCTACTTTACCATCTGCACATTTATTTCTTTAGATTTAACCACTGCACTGCAAGCAGCCCAGTCTGTTTAAAGAAATATAGCATCACTGAGAGCTGAGGGATCAAGAAACAGAGGTAGAAAGTTATGTGATAACATTTTCAAAAGCAAGGGGGGCAGGTCCTGACTCTGGGGTGACCATCTAGTTTATCACAAACCAGACACTTTTTTTCAAAGCTTTGGTTTCAGTGGCTGTAGCCAAATAACAAAAGAGAAAACTGGAGCCTGAGCAGAAATTTCTGGCTCCCATCCTTTTCTTAGACCACCATGCTGGATTACCACCACTGCTAACAGCACTTCCACTGAGAATTGGCAGCTGGGCCCCCTGACAAAATATGGAGATATGCTGATGGGCTTTGAGCTGAAAACACTGAAGTATTTTCTCCATTTAATAAAGAAAAGCATCTAAATCTTTTAAGTTGAAAGTTCTACTGGGAAATAAGCAACAGGCATTGCTGTGTTCCAAATGTCAAGACTTCCATCGTTCTATAAATTGTAGTCAGGGCTCAAGCACAAGGGGAAAAATTCCCAGCACAATCCTGCACGCTGCACACACCACAGTTCTGGAAAAGGATAGCACTGAGCAACTGCATTATCCATACAGTTTTCCAGCCTTTTCACATGCCCAAAGAGAAAAAAAGCCCACCCCAGGAAAGGAAGTGAGATACAAATTATAGGGAATATTTGTACAAGAAGAATTCAGCTTCCTACACACTTGGAAGTATGACTGACGAGGAAACAACTATAGCAGCTGTTCAGAGATTGCACCACCCCTCCTAAGAACCGTGTTTCTTTCAGTCTGCATGATTCTGTATAATTTTGAAGCCTATTAGAGGTGAAGGAAGTGAGGACCACTGACTATAGAACACAAAGGTCAAGACACAACCCCTGCCCCGGGAAGTCCCTCCACTGCAGATTAACAGCTGTTTTGACAGTTTAACAATTAAAGCATTACTCTAACAGTGCTCTGATTTTACACATCTTCTCAGCACAACCACTGTGGAGCACTGCATCCTGGACTAAAATGGAAGGCATTGGCATTTTTCTCAGCCATTCTTGAATTTTTGACCCCCACATATTTTTGGTTTTTGTTGTATTTCCTTCCTTTTTCAACAAGTAAAAATTTTTAAGCAGGCAAGCAGCAAGGATGTCACAGCCATGATTTTAAAAAGCATATAGGAAATGAGGCTCTAAAATCCACATTTATGTAATGAATGACTCCTAATCAGAGGAAGTCCTAGTAAGGTTCCCTGATTTGCTGAAAGACAAAGATAGGCAGCACCAGGACTACCAGGCTGACCTATACTGCTCTCAGACAAGAGACTTTCACATGAGGCATCTTGCCCACAGTGTCACCACTTCCTGCTCTTCTTTGTTCCACAATATAGGATACTTCATTAGATTTGCAACATCAAGCTCATTTCCATGGCAACTCATGGCACAACAAAACACAAGACATTAAGAACTATACTCAGATTTCATCAGGAGAGAAGGAACTGGGCTGTGTACAACTCAATAAGTGCAAAAAAAGAAATCAAGTGTCACAGCAAGCTAAAGCCCCCTGGAGATAAAGAGGATCCAAACCATGCTGCTCAGATCCCCATTCAAATCAGGATCTTAGCTGCCCCACTGGCTGACATTTTTAAGAGTCAGTGCTTCAACCTGTGGCATTGGGACTCAGGGAAGAATCTGTTCTCCAGAGAGAGTATCAGATCTAAGTCACAATGAGGCTCAGGGTCAACTCACTCAGAGTTCAACCAACCCAATTATTTCTCCTAATTGCACCTCTACTGGAAATGTTTCCTTATCTGAAGCCCCAGATGAAAGATGTCTTTTGAGGGCATGTGAAAGAGACTGCTTATTCTTACACTTCATTCCTTTGAATGTTTTCATTTCCACTGATAATACCATTTTTTTTCCTGGCTTTTCTCTACCTCTGAGAGAAATCTGCATCAGCACTAGAATCACACTGATGATGGCATCCTGCTTTCAGTTGGACTTCTCTTTCAAACATTTTCATAGTAAAAGATATTGGAAGACTCACATCTAAGGTTTTTTTGCAAGGATTCGAGTTTGTAAACTTGCATCCACATGTTCTGGTTTCAAAAGAAAGTCATAACCATTTTTTGGATGACAAAATAAATATCAATATTAAGACAGAAGCAGAGGAACAATACATATTTAGATAAACCAGAAAGATTTCAGACAGCAAACATTTGAATCAATTTTATACCTACAGCTTGAGCTAAGACTAAGAGTTCAATCTGTGGGAAAAGCCCCAAAACAGTCTTTGATCATAAAAAGTTCACTGTGCTATATCCTTCAAGTGAGTATAATTCCCCTGGTTCAGATCTCCTTGGACCTTGTGTATAGAAGCTCATTTTCTTTGATCTGCTGTATAAACACAGTTGCACACTTGGGGTTAAATACATTTAGGAGACATTCCTGCATCCTGCTGGCATGGACGTTTCTAAGCCATTCCCTACAGAGGATTTCTTCATTAACACATTTCTCTCACTTAGTGTTCCACTGCTTTGGCTTCAATAGGAGAAAAAAAACCCTAAATGTTTCCAATAGAACGTTCCTAGAAGCTGAATGAGGTTTAGACAGTGGGTTTTTTCAAGCATACTCTCCAGAAGGCAATATTTTGGAAAAACTAAGTGCAATGTGAAACAAGGTAAGCCAGGCTGGAAGACTCCATTCACAAGGACTGGTGAAAATCAGTCCTTAAATACAGCTTTCAGAACTTTACATCTATGAACTTCATGGCTGCATACTCAGAGAAAAACAGAAAGCGAAATTTCAAAAATCTGGAAATCCCATAAAATTACTAAATCCCACATAGCTTCTGTTCAAAAGTATAAAGTTACTGCAACTTGTTTGAGAGTCCTGTCAAAAATCTGTAACAAGTCTAGTCTGAACTTAGCAAGAGACACTTCCTGTGCCTAAAGGACCCAACAGCAATCCTTGAAGTTTGGAAAATGTCTCAGCATGCAGCTGCTCCATGGAGAGAAGCTGACGAGAGCAGCATAGCCCTGCTGAATGCCAAGTCCTGTGGAAAACCCAGGAGCTCAAACACAACACTGATGGTTTCCAAATTCCCTTGAAAAATAAAATGAGCTCTTCTGAATTTTCCCTGCAGTGACAGGCAGCTCCAGAGCCATAAATGATTGCTGATGTGGTAAGAAAGTCACAGTGATTTCACAAACATTAGAAGCATGACTTGGGAAGGCATTTGGGAAGCAAGCTTTAGCATAAAGCACACTGCATCTCCAGACTTCCAACCAGAGCACCTGTCTGCCAGCTCCCCACATGAAATTTAGCAATGCACTCTTAGAGCAATTCATTCTCTTGCACCTGGAAGGACACTGTAATACTATATACACCCTGTTTTCACCACACCTGGGCATCAGTGTGAGCAAGAGCACAGTTATTCCTGATACAGTCTCACAAGGAGAGAAGACACAAGAGCTAGACCAGTGCAGCACTTGTGTATCTTTTCATCTTGAACATGTAATGCAAGTGTACAAATTTGACCCAGTGGTAATTGTTGAGGATGATGGAATATGTGTGGAAAGTTTGACAAAGTGGAGGGAAATCCTGACTCCATTCCTCACTCTGCTGTGGGTTTCCTACATTAACTTCTACTAGAAAAATCCTGCAACAAGAAAAATCAACTGGTTCCTGATTTTATACCTTGCCTTTGTCGTCAGGAAAGGTATGATATTATCTTTGGTATTATAGAAAATTCTTTTCTGTAGAACAGAGATTATTATAAAGTGCTCCTCCATTTCCCAGAGGTCTCCATAGATAAACATCAAGAACTCAGTTGCTGTGATTATACAGTCAGACAAGGAAAATGTAACTATAGTCACTTCTCAAAACTTGACAGAATGAACACTATACATTCACCTAGGTGTTTTTTTAATCTTTTTTTTTTTTTTAATTTTCATGGCTTTGCCTATTGCAGTTCAGTAATTTTGTTTCTAGTGCTTTTTCCCTAAGTTATCTTCATGTGGCATGAAAGATATCACTAAAGACAATGCCCTTCTGGAAACAGTCATCTGTTTTCTAGCTAAATCCTCCTACAAAGACAGCAACCAGCAACTGGGGTGTATAGCAGCTGAAACCGTAATGGTGCATACAATGTTTAATTGTGCATATGTGATACACACTATTTAGCTTTCTCATTGTTCCATGCAGCACAAAGAAATTCTCAGGAGACTGAGAAGGGTCATATCCATGGCTGAATGAGAAAATAATCATTTAAAATTATCATTATAGGCCTTCCTCCCTCTGACTTAGCTGGGTGAACCCTAGAAGATTTAGAGTTCAGGTTCAGTTCAGATAAACATCCAAAAGTTCACAGGTTTACCCAAACTATCTGAATCTCTAGAGCCCCGAAATAAGCTGGAAAGCTCCAGAACTGCCTTTCTTGAGGGATTTCCTGCACTTCCAGTTTTGGACAAAAATCAGAAATGGAAAAAAACCCCCACAATGTGAACCAAATATTGCAGAATTTCAGCAAAACTCATGTTACACTTTGAAAGTCATTGTCTATTCACATAGACCTATTAAGTGTTTTGATGATTTTTTTTTAATATCGGCTTTTATGGCTAAATCAGAGCATATTTACTTTTTCACCTGACTTCTCCCAGTCTATTCTACTCATTTTTACCATCAGATTTTTGTGAGTGGAACCCAGAGCAAGTGGTAAAGGGAGGCTCTGTTCTTCTACACATTTACGGTATATCTACACAGCACATTTAGGTTTTTCAGAGAATATCTCTCCATCTAAAATATTTATTAAAGCAGAGACTAAGGGGTAAAGAGAAGGGAAAAGGAGTATAGTGAAGTAGTTTACAAAGTACTGACATTAGTAACAGATACCCCTCCCATTGGCACATGAGCTGCTGGTTTCCCTCTTTGACACTGATATGGAAAAAACATCAGCAGCCCACTATCAGCAAGAACATGACCCTCTGATCAGCTCTTGTTCACTTTCCCAGAGCAGACTTCCATCTCCCAAATTAGCTGTGGCCAGTCATTTTCTGTGGTGTAAAAATGTGGTTTGGATCATTTAAGACAGATTATCTGTATCAAAGAAAGAGCACATTGCTTGGCAGTACTTTCCATCATCCTCTCCACTTGCCCAGCCAGAGAGGAACATGGGCACCCTTGCCACATGTCTGGTTCCCCTGTGCAGAGCCTTCCTCCTCACCAAACACCCTCCCCATTCACTTGTGCCAGGCCAACAAGAAGCAATTTCTTATCTTACCTAGTGGGGAAAAAACATATCTCATAATTTGGCACAACCATCTGAGCCAATCAAAGGCCTACAGAGTTCAGTCTAAAAATACCTATAAGAAAGAGGGGTATGTACAGAGTAATTCTTTCCCTGTTATATCCATCCAGCTCCCAGGAAGGCACCAGCTTAGAGATTTCTGAGCTGACAGTTGGCACCTGCACCATCCTGTCTGGTAGGAACTCACAAACCCAACTTCCTATAATTTGCCTGATCCCTTTCTGAACCTGCTGATATTTTTGTCCGGGACAAGATGCACCAGTGAGGTCCACAACTTCATTTCACTTCTTTTTGCTTGCTCATATTTCTTGTTTAGTGAGAAACAATGAATATAGAAATAGTTCCTTCCTTAATTTCTCTATCCTTCATTTACTCTTATGGCTTTTAAAAATAACTATCATCTTTCCCCCACAGTCACTCTTTTCCAGCCTAGAAAATCCATCAAGCCCTTTGTCATGTAGGAGTCACTCCATACCATCCTTATGATCCATAACTTTGGGGGTTTTTTTTCTGAATATCCTTAGGATTTTTAAATTAAATTATTTCAAAGTTTCACATAGAAGATCAGGTGTGAATGGTCTGTGGCAGGATGCTCGTGTTCGATACTTAGATTTCCATTCCCCTTCTACCAAATCCTAGCATTCTAGATGAATCTGCCATCATTTTGTGGTGACATTCTCAGAGACAGCCATAATGACACGTGAGGTGTTTCCCCGCCAGGTGGGAGTATCTATTTCCTGCTAGTCATGGCATATATGTAATTTATTCTTGTTTCATCACTCTTCATTTATTAATATTAGAAAATAAACTGAGAAAAGAGATTCAGTCATTCAGCATCCTGGTAGTATCTACAATCTACGGGGTTGATTTGAGTTTAGGTTTTCCTGAATAGTTTTGTGTCATTAGCAAATCTTGTGCTTTTACTGCTTGTCCCCATTTTTAGATCAGGAATAATTTTAATAACATGGAACAGATTTTTGTCACTAACCTTCCACTCCTGTGGTTGCCATTCTTTCTATTGCATCATTGTGATATACTTGATAACTGGGGAAGGGTTTTCTACATTGTTTTCACCCATTTATTGGAGGCTTACCACATCCATTGCCATGAAAGCATGAAGTACCTCTTAACTGATGTAAGTTATGAGTTAGAAGAGCAATTCCTTTCTCCTTCTTACCTCTTGCTGGGTGCCCATCAATGCTATGATAAATTAGCTCTTTTAAAAAGGACCTGTTACAGGAAGCTCAGCTTCCTATATATATATATTTTGCTTTTCTTGGTTGTTTATTTTTGTTTGGGTTTGGTTTTGGAGTTGTTTTTTTTTTTTTTTCAGACAAGTTCAGTGTTAATTTCAGGCTTGCCTCCTACCAGCATTGGCTCAAATGCCTGAAATTATCCAACATCCCAGAGATGTTCTCAGGTTTTTGGTCCTGTCTCTCTGCCTGCACAACAAACCTTGAGGCTGCTAAAATTTCACACCCTCCTGAAAAAACCTCCTAGTCAATCAGGCAGCTGAAGCTCCTGTTTGCTGCACCACTCCAGAGAAATGTGTCTCACGGGGTCTGTGCAGCCACAGATGAAAGGCAGCAGGTTTAAGCATGAAATCCACTGTGGCTGTGGCAGCAGGAGGGAGTGGCTGTCCCGGTGTGCTGATGCTGGGGAGGAGGAGGGGCACCCCACACATGAATAGCCAGGCACACACGGGACATCTTCTCACCAGATGGTGCATCAGACCTGCTGGAACTCAGCTCTTAATTAAGCTAAGAACTAAGGGCCCCACTCAGTCACAGCATCAGTTTCCTCCCAACCAGATGTCGGCAAGACACCACAAAAATTGCATTCAGTGCAAGCCCAAACCCAGGCTGAGGGTGGCCGCTGCCCAAGCCTCACGTACCATCTCTGTCAGGATAAGTTTTCTCCAGCAGCAAACAGACAGCCTCTTTGTTCTGGGTCATCATGCCCTGAAAGTCCCCTCTATCCTCCACGGCAAACCTGAAACCAACTCTCCTGCAGCACAGAACTGTTGCTAAGCAGATATAGAAAACACCTCAAACAGAGCAAGAAATTGTCTGTAGGGTTTACTCAAAGCTTCGCAAAGCACCCAGCTACATTAATTTTTCCTAGCAGATCATGACATTGACCAAGATAACCTATGTGCTGAAATCCCACATCTGCACCGGGCTAAGAGCAAACTGGCAGCAGGTGTCACAAGGGATAACCTTACTAGACATTTGGGAAACATGGATAAATCTGTGAAGACTTCAAAACCTCTGGATAGCATTTTCAGTAGGTGAATGGACAGAAATGAAAAGAGACCCAGGCCAAGCTGCATGGCAGTCCTACATCTTTGTCTCTGGATCGCCTTCAGTGGAATACAATGATTTTAGGGAAGTGAAGTCCATAAGGCCCCAAAGAAGCAATAATGATTTAATTTATTTGGATAAAACCTGAAGCCAGCAGCCTATCTGTAATTTTATTTGTCAAGCAATGGTAACAGAGTAGTACAGATTTTTATATCCTGGGCATTGACTCAGTGTCAAATATTTAATGAAAAAAACCCCAATAAAAATAAAAAGTAGCTGATCCAAGGACTGGCAGTGACTGCACTCAAGGATCCAATCCCTCTCTTACCTCCACTCCCCTCCTCTCACTTCTTTCCCTCCTCCTCTGCCTTTCTCACTTGGAAGATGTTATTGTTTAACATGGCACATTCCCAAGCTGCTAGACCAGGACAGTAAAATTATTCACTGACTTTACTGTACTCTTCCACTAGTCACTCATTTTTTAGGCTTTCAGCTCTCCTTCCCTCCACCCCCACCTCCTCCATTCCCCAATGAAACTTGCTTTTTCCCTTTTCTCCCTCCCTTTTTGCTAGGCAGAATCTGGAAAAAAGAAATCAAGGCCAAACTCAACAAAACTACTGCTGCGTAAGAGCAGTCCTTTTTCACACACAGATGGTCGGTCAGAAGAATGAGCGCTTTATAAGACAGACATCGTGCTGGTCTTTGCAATCCTGTTCCCCTGGACCTCAGCAGGAGTTTTTCATCACCAAAGTGGATAATAACTCTGTCAGACACCTCATACACACAGGTATTAATAAAAAAAAAAAAAAAATAATAAAAAAAAAAGAAAATACTGCAGTGACTGCTTTTACAAGAAACTGGGAATCTTAATGTGATGACTAAAAAACGCGCACCATGATTACGCACAACCAATAGCTGTGTCAACAGGGGTTTATGGCAGCTTGCTAATCAGCAGGGAATGCACTTTTGTATACAGCCATGGTTTTGCACTTTATGGTCAACATTTCTGTGGCCAAAGCCGGTGTACCGTTGTACAGCCAAAAACATGTAGACATTGTGTGCTTGTAAAAACCCAAGTGTCCATAGGTTTCTCCGTGTTTGCATGTGGAAACCCCATTTTCATGGGTAAGTGTAGCTTACAGCATCACTGCTGGATGTACCACAAGGTGCCAGCAGGTAGTCATGCCTTTATATCTCAAATATGGCCTAATCTAAAAATGGGGCTAAACATATTATTTTAAAGGAAAATTTAATTTTCCCCAGACTAAGTTTTGATGACAAACAAGGTAGATTCCCATCATTGTTATTCAGATTCCAGACCCTCAGCTTTTCTTGTAATAGATCCAGAGTGTCAAGACCACATCTGAAAAACACAGACAGCACCAACATTGGCTAACTCAGAAAAACAGCTCCCTTTGTTTAAAATGGAAAAATATTTTCAAAATCTCTACATTTCTCTACAACAAAAGAAGCAACACTAAAGAAAATTCCTACAGGAAGCTTGAAGTAGGAGCTCTATTCTAAGTTATCTTTCTGCCACAAATGGAAATTCATAACACTTTTGTAACCCAGCATTTCAAATTCAAATAGAATTAAATTATGCTTGAACTCTTGCACTCTCGCTTCATTAGTCATCCCCTTCATTAGTCAAATGAAAAGGGGCAGCAGTTAATGCTTCTGCCCATGACAGTTCTCACAATAACATATTTGAGAGCTATTCTGACATTAAAGTTTAAAAATGTGCTCTGCATTTAATCGGATTCAATAATGCTGTCATCTCAGAAGTTTTAAGATGGTTGTGTTCCCAAACAGAAGTTAATGTGTGACATCCTTGTGTCACCAGCAGACCATTGCTCATGAACCACTGAACAGTTATGGTGTACATGGAAGCACAAATCTCTGCTAAGGACCTGTGCTTTCCACAGGTTAAGCAGCACCCAGTCTTCAAGCCCCCCATTTTTCCTTGAATACAGTGGTAGGAAATACCCTATTTTCCTACTCTGACTACCTTATTTCTCCCATTCTCCCTTCATCAGTCTCTGTTTCAGAACCATTTCTTTGCACTACTGAAGTTTCTGAGAAATAAACACCACGAACAACATCATGCTGATGATTTGTACTCTCCCCTGGGTGCAAAATTAATTCAGGATTTTGTTCAGGAGCTGACAAAGATTAGCACATTACTTATGATTAGAGAGATGCACAGACAAAGCTGTGAGTGAAGATTGCCAAGAAACGGGCTTTGCTGTGCCCACCTCAGTTTGCTGCTGTCAAGCCTTCAGATTCATTTTCCAAATGTAATGAAACAAATTAAGTCAGCCTTTTCAGCATCAATCTCATCCATCATAAATTAATTTTTAGGGGCATTTTCCCATGGATTCAATCCAAGTGACCTGGATTCCATGCTTCTCTTCTACACCAATCATAAAAATTAACAATAAGTGTTCAAAATGAGGACTCATTCATATGGAGCACAGAATAAGTTTTAGAAAAAAAAGGTTAAAACTATTTAGAGACTTGGGGAAAAAGTTTATACACCAAGTCTCTGAAAGTAACAAAGTTATTTTAAGCAAATTTATATTAAGACAGCACAAATAGATTAGATATTAACTCTGAATGCACACAAATTGCATATAGTCCTGTTTTCAATCAGTCTTTTCAAACATGCAGACATTATTTTTTAATTATTACTAGTGACAAGTGCTCAGACTGCACCACAACAGCAAAACTTTTATTAAAGAGGGTGAGAGGAAAGGAGAAACTTACCATAAAGACAGGTTTTTCAGCAACACATATCTCAGTCACTCCCAAAACCTTCTCTGGCATGGATGGTGCTGACCTCTGTGAAAAGAAGGCAGGATTGGTCTGGGGAGGAGGTTAACAGGCCAGTTCCTCCAGTAAACAAACAAACTTTTTAATTGAGGATTTTAAACAGGGCAAGAAAAAATAAAAATATACCAAAAACCCAATAACAATTTTTCCTCTATAGGAAAATGCATGATGCAAAGGAAAAGTGTGTATTTCAACGTATTTTCTCACTTTCTTTCTCCACATGCCTCAGTCTGACAATCTGAGTTTCTCCTCCTAAGAGCGTCAGCTGCAGTGATTACCACAGCAGCAATTTGTTGATGGCTAAAGGGGAGGAAAGTCTGAAAGCAGAGAGGGTGATGCATCCTCAATCTCCTGAGTTTATCAACCCAACTTCAGAGAATTTTAGAACACAATATGAGCTCCAGAGTATTTAACAGGGACTTCTGTGTTTTCTTTGAGAATTTCACTTTTGCCGGGTTGGGTTTCAAAATGTTTCCATTTTAGCCTGAAAACAGGGGAGGGTATAAACCAAGCCTGCAGTGCTCTGGCAACCTTGTGCAAGTCAGAAACATACGTCTGTGAATGATCTGACAGGGGCTGAAACCCCAGGCTTGTAAAACCAACCAACAGACTTCAGTGCTCTCAGTGGAGGCAGGATTGATCCGTGGCAATCCAGGATTATTAGGGCTGTATTTTTTTTAAGCAGAGCAGGGAATGTATTTCAGCTGGATTTTAACTCAAGAAAATTCTTCTGATTGTAATGGCATTACTACCTTTCTAGCTTCCCCCTTGCTCCCTCCCTGCTTAGTTCCCCTGCCAGCAGCTCCCCACCTTGTCCTCCAACACACAAAGCTGTTTCTCGATCTCAGCCTCAGTCACATAAATTGCTCTGAAAGGCAGAATCCCCAGGCTCTCACGAAGCTCCTGCTGAAATTAATGAGACTTGGCACCAGACCATCTTATAGAGAATTATTTGCAAGAGCAACACCTTACTATTGGAGACAACACAAAAATCACTTCTCTACTGACAGTTTTTGCCCTCAGTTCTAACTTTTACCCAAGTCAGGAATATTTTTTGCTTTATATCTGACTTGGCAGTTACTAATACTACTGTGAGAACACAACACCTGACTTTATATGATTTAGAAAGAGAAGAGAGCAAAGATAATAGTTTCATTATAAGTTTTAAGTCTCTGCAAATCTCTCTACATCGAACCATTCCTGATCTCCCGAGAGGGACTCTCCAAACACTGAAGCCATGCCTATTTGGCAAGAACTACAGACAGGGATTTCTTTTTTAGTCTCCTTCGTCTCTACAGAGGGCAAAAATCTTGGACAGAAAACTTTGGCCCAGAAGCCTTTTTCTTTACTTGCAGCAGTTAGAGGCACAGTGATGGTTTTAATAGAGTTCTGTAATTACTCTATTGCTAGTTTTTATTACTATTTCTTGGAGCAATAAAGTGGCAGAGGCAAATGATATTGAATCACTAACTTGTCTGCAGTGAAGAAGAGAGCATAATTAGTCCATGAAGTCCATGAAGTCATTTTCATTCAAAGAGCAAATGCATTTCTATCTTCTGCAAAACACAGTAAAAATTCTCTCTCACCTGTGTTCACCTCCCCTAGCCAACATCAGAAGGTGAACTTATGTTGCCCAAATACTTTAGGAGTAACTTGAAATGTCCCCTTGACTTTTATTTTGTGATATTCCTGCAACTGTTCCTCAAAGTGCCTGTGACAGAGCCTAACAATGCTCCCTGGACGACCCTAGGACCTCATGCTCCCCAGGGAAGCTCCCGGCTTCTCCCATCTGGGCAAGTACAAGGCAGCTCCCTCCTGAATCACACCCAGAGGATAAATCGGGTCCCAGGTGGGATAAATTGCCTCCTCTCTCTCCTTGCCTTGCAAAGGGTTAAGGCTCCTGAGTTAGGTGCTTTGATTTGATGACAAAAGCAGGAGAGGATGTTCTGCCCAAGCAGTAGTTTTTCTAATGATGTGGACTTTGCAACATAAAGGGAATACTTTTTCACCACAAATCTTTATAAAGGCGCAGTCTGAGACTGAGAGACCCTCACAAGGGCTGCAGGGTAAAACTCAAGTTCCTCGGAAGGAAACTGATTGTTTTTACCAAAGATTTCAATGGCACTGGAATTTCTCCTACCTGTGCCCAAACAGCTAAGTTTATTAGCATGAGATCCCCCTATCTATTCAATAGAACATTTATTAACTTCACTTTTAGTGTATCTAAAATCACTATCTAAACCAATCACAGCTCAATACATGATTCTCATTAAACAAAACCAAATGAGTTTCCACTACAGTTCAGCTCTTGTTACAGCTGTAGCTGTGACATGGCTCTGTGTTATGCTGTTCTCTAGTAAGGCATGTCAAAAACACAAACCAAAGGAGAAAATTATTTCATTTCCAAAATAAATAAATGCCTTTGATCAGTACTAATACATGAAAGGCAGGTATTAAAAGTTAAGGGACATGTGGGAAATTGGTTCTTCACAAAGCTTCAATTAGCTTTCAAATTATCTCTCATACAGTGTGTACAAATATTCCTAACCAAACTTCACTGAAAAATGGATTCTCAATACATTTATTTACCTAATAGTTAACACAAGGATAACAACACACATGCAAATTTAAAATAAAAACATATGTGGGGATCTTTTGCCCCAAATAAGAATTTGAAACAGATGTGCTCTTTTAACTGTATTTCTTCACCCAATGCTTTTCTCCTCACTGTTTGTATCTTTAATGTATTTTTTTTTCAAAGGTACATAATAATTTATTCCCCCTTTTATCTGACAAGCATGGTTTTCAAATAACATGTTCTATCTTTATTTCTTGCTGGCATAACTCATCCATATCAATTGGTGTTTTGCGCAAAGGGAGCTGACTGCAGTTCAGCTGTAAGCTGGGATACTATTTTCATTAGAACTGCATTTAAAAATCAACATAACAATGTTGTAGGATGAAAACATTATAATATTCAGCATTGTTTCCAAAAGTTTTGTATTCTTAAATCTTCCATTAAGCTCATGTTTTTATTGGACACTTCCATTCCACTTCTCTCTGCATGTTTTCAATAGCAGCGTGTAATGTTTAGAGGGATAAATTAGCTGCAGCAGCTTTTCAGTCCCAGAACCAGAAAATATTGGAAAATATATCTGATGTCTCTTTTTCTCCTCAAAACTTTAATTGTAGCTTTTGCAGAAAAGCATTAAAAATTCAGTAAAGCAAAGTTCCCTGGAGCAGGGAAACACAAGAGTCAGCTCTCTACCCAGTGGACCAAATCTGAATGAGCTCTGCAAGACTCAGGTTTCAGGATATGCTCACCTACACTCAAAGTTAGGAAATGCTCCTAAGTTTCTGCTGGACCTAAATGGCAGGGTGTGAGTAGCCAGGGAATGGAGGGACTCTGTCTGAAGGAGGTCCAGGGCCGGTCTCCACAAGGTCCTGCTTACTCCAGCATCACTGTTGAGCACCTCAAAACTGAAGCTTATTGGTAGAGCACCACAACTGAACCAGCAATTAATATTCTGTGTAAATTTGCAATAAATTAATATAACCAAAATTCCCCATGTCAAGCTGGTTTACCCACGACAAACTTAACATTTAGGAAAATCCTTATCTGTGCTTTTCCAGTGTTTTCCTTCAGTCTTTCCAGTGTACTTGTTACATGACAGGACCATCAACAGCATGGCTGCTGGCATCTTTCACCACTGGACCCTGCCCCATCCACCATGAGTCATCTAACCATGAGTGAAGAGAAAGTGTCTTCATGTGACACAAGACTTCTTTTCTTCTCCTTTCTTTACCATCCTTACTTAAAATCTCAGATAACAGAACTGGGAGTTGACTTCTCAGTATTTTCAACAGTACTGGTAGCTTCAAAAGCCAATATCCAAAAGCATTTTACCACGTAGTATGAAAGAAGACATCACCTTGGTAACAGCTGAGCAAAGCAGACATTTTCAGCACCCAGAAAAAGTCAACGCTTCATATAATTGAGACTTTATAAGCTAAAATATTTTTTAAAATAATTCAATTCAGATTTCTCAAAAAGGTGATAATTTCATCAAATAAGGTAAGATTCTTCAAGGGGGTTGTCAAAAGACATATTTCTGGCCCAATTGCTCAAACCTCTGGCTTTGTCAGGTATCTGATTCAAAGCATGTGGCTATAAATACTTTATCTTTTTAATAATTAAGAATTAAAATATAAATTAAACAGGGTATATTTTTTCCTTTTCATTACTCTGAAAAATGTTCGCAAGTGAAGCTGTTTTTGTCCAAGCAAACACATTCTGCTTGATGCAGAAATGCACCTGACAAAATTTAAAGCTACCATTTAAAGTCCAGCAAAGTCAAAGTGACTAAAAAGGGGGTCTTATTTAACAGTGTCTTATAAAAATAGTTTTGTGAAAGTGGAAAGAAAAGACAGGCAAATTCAGTAACTGGGGAACTTATAAGGATGATGATTACCAAAGAGTAAATTAGGATATTTTGGGAGCTTTGCATACTTGAATAAATGCAGTTACACAACAATCAGACAGAAGGGGAAAAAATTATTACCATCCTGCAGACCTGGCACATCTCACTGAAAGCTCACAAGAGAAAACCAAGCTGCAATGGCCCTACACTAATCAAAAAAACCTACAAAGACTGAGACAGGGAGATGGCACTATAAAAATCATAATCACACTCAGGAACCAGACTGAGAGAATTACATGTTGGCCTTTGAGAAGCAAATCAAAACAATCAGCAGAGAAATCCAAGCAGCATTTGGACATTGACCATTGGAAACTAAGAGCAGTGGCAAGTCTCCGAGATTTTTCCTTTTTTTTTAAAGTGAACTCAAGCAAAGCTAGTAAAACTTAGCAATTGTTAACATACATAACTACAGGTTTAATAACGTCCCATAAACTTTAAGAATTTCAAATTCATTGCTACAGAGCAGCTTATACATTTGTTTTGCAACACACCCATTTTCACACTCAAAGACATCAGAAAAGCATATTAAAGTTTATTTTTCTTCTGATAAAGAAGCTAAGGAGATTTTGGCAGCTTGCCATCAATTTGACCCCATCTCCCAAATTCCCCCCTGCCCAAATACTATAAATTAATCTTACATTGGTTAAGGAGAAAAAAACCTGAAAAACTTCCAGCATTCAAGTCCTTTGGCTGAACCTCTCAGGGGCATATCCCATGGTGACAATCGTTAGTCTTGACTATCCCAGCTGGCCTCTTCTCCAAAACTATGCCTATAGCACAAACTTCCATTTTCTTCTCTTGGTCTAGATGTTACCATGATCCACAATTTCTTTTTCATGTTCTCCAGAAATACCTACCATGACACTCTTCTTCTGGACTAGCTGCTGGTCTCACACAAGGACATTTGCAGAGTAACCTCACTCATCTGAAGTCAGTCCAGATTTCCACTATGAAGCCTAAGAGCAGAGTATGGGCCTACAAAGTTAGCCCCACAAATCAGCAGTTAAATCCAAAAATTATTCAAGGAGGGAAAAATTTTAGTTGATTTTGACTGCAAGGCAGATTAGATGAAGGTTTTTATAACTTGTCTTCCTAGCAGTGAATATACAAAACAGTGAACAAATAATACAAGGGGACTCTCACCTTACAGACAGTTCAGTGAATTGTACACAGGTTTTCCTAGGCCACTTTTTAACATAATGCTAAGAACATGGATATCCCAATCTTCCTTCAGAAAATTTAACCACTCATTTTCTGATAGTGTTTCTGCAGTAGTTTTCTACAATGCTAAATCCCCAGCTTCTTCACTTAGATAAATGCCCAACTGAAATGATTTTTCAGAACTTTTCTTCCAAAAATGGAGGAAAGTTTCAGAGTTCTTAACAAGTCTGAATTTCACGAAACAGAAAGCTGCTTGTTACATCACTCTATGAAAAAATATTTATATTGGCTCTGGCTTTAAAGCTACATTTCTCAGTTCATGCAAGTGACAGGAAACACACAGAATCTAATCAAGAGATAGTCTACAAGGCTTCTTAAACGAAATGTTAAATAAAGAGTTCTTATGAAAACAAAAAGATGCAGTTCAGGAAATGAGCTTGGTCATCTCACAACTCTGTTGTTCCACAGCCAAGCATTGGCTGAACATTAGATTATCATTGTAAACAATACACGGGGAAAAAAACTCTAGAAGGATTTACCCTAAAAGTAAGTCTGAAGAGCACCTAAGTGACTTATGAGGCTCAGCTTTATTTTTGAATCTGACTTAAGAGACTAATTCAGATCTTAATGAAAACAAGGGAATGTAGGTTTTCAAGTATTGCACTTTTAAAGAATTCACTTAAAATGTAAAATATGGTTTTATGTACAAGCCAGAAAAACCAGTGAGAAAATATATTTACAAAATGTGAACTGAAGAAAAATCCTTTCACGTAGGAGAGTCCTTCAGTGCAGAAGGTCGGTGTTACTAGAAAATAAATAACATGAAAGAGGCGGAAGAGGACAGGGGAAATTGCTCTGCAGAAGAAAAACAAAGAACAGCAGTCACAAACTTCCCATGAACTCCTGAACTACCAAGTTAACCAAGGTAATCTATCGCTCTCCTCCATACTTCTAGTCCAGCCCTTCTTTCATCTCTTGGCCTCGATGCCGTAACTTGTGTGCATTTGTAAGGCTGAGCTATGAATTAGCACAGTGAATGTGATCTCTGAGTTTCCAGTGGGGCTCTCAAACTGGTACACATCAGCCTCAGACAAAGCATTTTTTCCAGATTTGCAAGTGTGACAGCAGTGTCTAGTATTAATATTGTTGCCTCTGTTTTTATTTGACAGTATGAGTGCATTCAGATTTCAGGGAAAGCCCATACAAAGGGATGGCTTTGGAGCTTGGCTCCTGTATGCGCTCCTAGCTCATAACACAGTGAAATTAATAGCTATTTTTATTTCATCTGGCAGGGAGTTTTGCAGCCGATGTAGGATTGCATCTCCTGTGACCACAGGGTTTCTCAGATTTCCCAGCAGTTTAATTGCTCTATGCTACGTGAGGTTGCATTTTCTGAGAGAGAAGGAGCTATCTCGTACAGCTAGGGCTCTGCAAAGCAGCCAGCATTCCTGAAACAGTCTTTGTTCAGTGACTACTAGGAAAAGAAAATTTGTAAAATTTCAGTGGATAAAGAACCACAATCAAACAAAGGACTTATGCTTAAAAATTATTATCAGATAAACTAATGAAGGACAAGAAGTTTAAAGCAAAAACTTGAGTATGGAATTATTTAAGTATCTTCATTTCTGATATTAAAATTCTATAACCCCTTTATTTCTAGAAGGGGAAAAGGGGAGAAGGGGCAAAAGAAAGAGACAACCAAGTGAGTTGGATATCTGGACAAACTATGAAACATGGACAATCAATGAAAATACATGTTTTTACTTTCCTTTCTTCCTGAAGGAATTAATGAAACTCTTGAACTTTGGCCTCTTTTTTAGGCTAGAGCAGCAAAGAGACTGCCTGACAACCCACAGCAATGCTGATGGAAGATTTTAGTGTGAGAACACTGTGTGCTCACTTGGCATTGCATTCCCTAGAGGGAATATTGTAGACAGCATATAGATTAAATTTAGCTAGATTTGGACATTAAGACACATACTTGGTTCCTTGATAGAAAAGATCAAGAGAGGTCATTCTACATGTGGTTTTCTTTGTAGGTTTATAATGCTTTTGCCTTTCTCATTCCTTTTTATGGCATTATTGTTGCATAGCAGACAACTATTCCATCTTTCCTAGTGATGCTGCTTAGACAATATAAGAAGCTTGTGTCAGGAAAATAATCAGGATTCTCTGAAGAACTCGAAGTCCTTTCAGCATGTTTCATAACTGATTTCAAGTGTCTGATGAAAAGTCCCTGTGACACACCAAATTCCTGCCATAGGAAAACCAAAACTTCAAGTCTGAAATGAGAGTTTTCTGGGATTTTCTAGTTTTACTTGAAATGGCACTATTCAGTAGGAATCCTCAGCACTGCACCAGCTAATAACAACCAGCTAAAGTCGTCTGCAGCCATCGCGTTGCAGACAATAAAAAGAGTCACTTTTAAAGAATGGTGTAAAAACAGTTTCAGATCATTTCCCCACTGGCTTTTCCTGTCTGGAATGCTTTTCAGAGTTTTGGCTCGGTTGACACTGCAGGTTAAATGAAATAAAAAATCCAAACAGAAGCCACAAAACTCAGCAATTCAGTCTTTTTGATCTACCTAAGTGTTTTTATGCCTGCTCATCACCATGGGATCCAAGTGCTCCTTTTCACATTTCAGTGTTTCCAAAAGGATCAAGTCATGGTAAGACCATAATACTTGAGTGGCTGTTGCAAGGAAAGATTGTTTTAGAGAAGAAACAAGTCCTCTTCCCTAGAAACAACCCTGAACAAGACAAAATAGAGGTAGAATAGGAGGGAAAGTAACAAGGTAAAAATATTTCCTTGGCAAAAAGATTAGTAGAGTTGGCAACATATGGAAGCAGAGTTGTAAAGGGCTGGAAGAAAATGCTTTCCTCTAACCTTCAAGTGCAAAGAGGTCACAGTCCTTCCAAAGAGCTTCCCTTGGGATAATGTGAATATGGATCATCCCATACTTCAGGGATTGAATAACCATCTGAAAGGAGAATAATTTGAGATAAACTGAGATTAGTTTCTTGCATCGACATCTGCTTGGAAAATCTAGTGCAAGGGTCATTTGGCTTGCTATGTTAATGATAATACTGCCAACAAGAAGTATCAAAACACTAAGAAATTTGTAAAAATCTGGCACATAACATCCTGCTTAATAAATTCAGAGATTTGAACATGACAGCATATTGTAATGTAGTAATATAATACAGTAAATGTGCAGAACCATGTTCAGCCCATAACGAGACCCAACACTGATTTCAATACACATGCTTACTGCAATCTGAATGAATTATTTGAATACATACTTAGCTGAATACATACTAACAACACTACATATGAAATGAAGAAAAATTGTGCTCCTTTTTTCTCTGTATTATACGCAATTGGAGGAAAAATGTCTTTTTTCGTACATATTTGTATCAATACTTTTGCAATGAGAAAAGTATACATTTAAATTTTGGGCAAGATTAAGACCTGGCTGCCATGCTTTAGTTAGCATGAGTTAACAAAAGCACAGCCATTCCAAAAGAGGTACAGTAAGCTTTTTGATGAGGGGAAAGCAGTGAATCAAAGAGAAGATCTGCTTGAGTCACCCAACAAAGACAAACCAGTTGGGGACAATGAAGAAAGGGACGGGATAACCACCAAGCATCAGCTTGGGAGAGGCAAGTTACTATTGGTTTCTTGATCCCCCCTGGCCCCCCAGCTAATGGTGAGACTCATCACACAATGGAGTGCCTGAAAAACATCTCCCTGGCTGCGTTACATTGTTACCTGGGGTGTCAAAATGAACATCCAGGATAAAAATGCTCATTCTGGAAGTTCCACTGGCAAAGTTTCATCGTACATCTTCCCAGAAAGGAAGGAAAGTTTTCAATTATCAGAGATTAGTCATGGCATTTCCACTGGGAGGGCTAACCACCATGATCATCTTTTCACTCCTACAGAACACCTGATGACTGTGGACAGAGCAGGATTGTATCTGGAAGGGCCACGGGCTAGGCATAACATTTGACAATCCCTATGCTTCCACAAGACAGAAACGGAGAGGCATAAAAGAAATGGATATAGACTAACAGATCCTCTTCTTGTTCCAAAAATGGAGCTGTGTGAAGAGTGAAAGTTTTCTCTAAGTTCCTCTGTCAGTAGCAAACATGGGAGAAGTGACCCAATGCTATTTGGTCATTCAAGACACAAGCATACCTCTTTGGCCGCACGGAGAGAGCTGGTGGAGGCGGAGGGGAAGCTGGGCAGTGTGGAGAGATGGCTTGCTAATCCTGTCAGGAGAAAAAGTGTTTCGTGTCACTCAACAGCATCTCTGCAGGGCAGTTACGGGAGGAGCGCTGACAGCCCCTGAAAGGAATCGCCTCAGTCGTCCTCCAGCAGGAAGAGGTCGGCTCTGACACGAAGCTTATAGGGTGGGGGAGATGAAAGTATGGGGGAGGGACATGGGGGCTCCATGTAGGATTTCACCTTCCTCTGCCCCACGAGCAGTCCCGCCTGCTTCCTGCTAGCCTGTCCTTTCTGACCCCTGCAGGAATCAGTTCCATCACTCTCTCATTCCCCGACTCTCAAAATTTAAACTTGCCAACCCTGCTGCCAAAAATAAAGACAGAAATAACATTGGATTTGAAAGCAGTTTCAACATAAGGAAGAGCTGCAGGGACAGAGGAGGGATTCTTGCCACATGTGACACAAAGTACCTACCATACCGCCGCACATGCTGATAAGGACATTTTGCAATCGATGTTACAGACTTATCCTGCTTTTCTTTAGAAAATGCTTAGTCAGGCACTTTCAGTCAGTAGTGCACTTGAATGGTTCTCAGCAGGAGAAACAGTAACTAAGTGTAGACAAAGAGGTGAAATATCTACAGAAGGGATGAAGTCACCCAAGACATCAACAGGGTTAAATAGGGTTAAATAAGAAGGCACCTCAATCAGATCATAAATGCCTACATTGGCACAGAGTTACCACCTCCAATGTGCAAATCAGAAATCATACAAAATAAATGTAATCTACATTCTACCTGAGGGCCACAAATCAACCCTGAGTTCATGGGATTCATCATCCCCACACCATGACAGAGCACTCCAAGGGACAGGCTGTTCAGCTGTGGCCAAAGACCTAAATCTTCCTCCCAGAAAACACTTAATGTTTTAGAAACACAAAGGTATCTGGGTTATAGTTGGGCATTTAGGTTTTGATGCAAGATATTCCTTACTGTCTAGGAGGTATACAGCATTTTTACTGCAGCACACTGCCTACTACTTGCCACTGTCTCAATGGCAGCAGCCACACATCCCTCTCAGGGACCCTTGTCCTTCTCTCCTAGGCCCTCAGAACCCCTTGAAAGAGACAATAATTCTTTCCTCAAAAAGTAAGTGAAAACTGCTTTTTCTAATAGATGACATCATATAGGGCAGCCCCTTATCCATCAATGGGAAATAAAATTCAGAGGTCTGGCTTCTCCTTTGCCTCAGTTGCACTTCAACATCACATTTTCCCTGCTTTGGTGGATTAAAGCTGGAAGGCTTTACAGGAGATATGTCTGTTACAGGGATGTAAACAATAAATAATTATAGGAAAGGGAAAGAAAGACTGATTTATTGAAGACTATTCACTTCTAGAAAGTAAATAACTGAACTTTCAATATAAATGGACATTTTTACTGCCAATAAATCTTCTTCCACAGATATGAGAAGAGACTTCATGTAGTACACAGAAAAGGAAAAGTTAGAGAAATTCAGAGAGTGCTAGTGAGCAGACAGGGCCAGACTCTTGGTAGATGCTGTTGGTTTAGACCAACCTAGGATTGTTTATATACTCACCTGCCGTTGCATGAGTATAGTGAGATATAGCAGACGTAAACAAATTGCTGTTGAGTAAGGGAAAAGGAGCCACATGCCTATCCAGCAACCTTCACATCACCAAAACTCCAAAGACC
This sequence comes from Pyrgilauda ruficollis, assembly GCF_017590135.1. Taxonomy (NCBI): domain Eukaryota; kingdom Metazoa; phylum Chordata; class Aves; order Passeriformes; family Passeridae; genus Pyrgilauda; species Pyrgilauda ruficollis. The sequence continues at coordinate 4,659,186 of NW_024525489.1, read as the reverse complement.
TTGATACTTGCTTTGCCCAAATATGGACTACCAGGACTTTTGAGATAAGCTCCTGAAGTTAGGTACTGCATCTATTTTTATGTTTTTAAACAGTTTTCTTTGAAAAAACATTTGAGTACCCAGCAGTCCTCCTGGACCACAAAGAGAAGTGGCAACTTTTACCACTACATCACTGATGTACCTTTGTGGATTCTGATGAAGATGGGTCTGTGGACTGATATGCATATCCAGAACCAGACTCCAGGAATGTTCAGTATTGGCCACTGCCTGCCTTGTTGTGAAAGCTCTCCCAAAGCACCAGAGTTCAAATTATGGTTACTAGACAGAGAACCCCACTGTAAATGAGAATGGACTGATAGATCTGATGGGCCACCACAAGAACAGTAATTGCACCTGGCTTATTACCTGAATCAAGTGCTACCTCTGACACATCAGGAGCAACATTTGGACACATCCGGTTTCTCATGAAGATGAATGTGACCTGAGTTTCTTATCACTTCTTACAAATATTCAGGCCAAAACCTGAGGTACTTTAATATCCTTTGCCAATTTCTGCTCTGCAGTTTCTATACAGTGCAATGCTAGAAATAACACAATTTTCTTGGTGTATATGGATTATTTCTACAGTCTAGAGAATTTAAAACCTACCCCCTTAATTTTCACCAGCTACTCCCCCTAATTTCCCACAAAATCAAAGTACAGTTGACACTCCCCAAAGTAACCTAACAGATATGGATATATCTCAAACATGTGAACACAGGAGAGATTTGGAAAGTTTTATGTATGTGAAATAATTGAATTCACACACCACTGACTTTTATATCAAAGGATGGCCACACAAAATGCTGAATGTGATTCCTAAGTGGTGAGATCTTAGATTTCCCTCTGATCTGATGGACAGTCTTTACAATTTCATGGAATGTGATCTATCCCTCAGGCTTAAAGTGAACTCTAACAGGTCATCATTTTAAAGCTCCAAACCATGTATTTGTGGGCAAGACTTGCAAATCTAAAAAGTTTTTGTATTAATAAAACAATAGAATAAGACAAATAAGGCAGAAAGGCAGGGAGAACAAAGAAATACATCCTGCATGCTGTTTTTGTATTTGTTTTACTGTTATACTTCATGTTATTTTCAGTTAGTCTACCTCTGAGGCTCCCTCTATTTGTTTCCTTAAAAATTAGTAATCCTCACTTCAACAGTAAATTGGGTAAGATTATTCTTCATCCAGGTGCAAATACAATGGTTCTTCCCAAACACATAGAATATTTTTAGTCATGGCTGGTGAATTTCAAGAGCTCCCCCTGTTTTGTAACCACATACAAGAAATCCACATTTCCATGGCCAAATCAAGCAGATTGCAAACTTTTCTCTAGACTTGGAGCAGGCTTTGAAGTCAGAGACTCAGAGTGATGAAATTAAAATGCAATAGGACATTAGTTCACTGAGTTCATGTACCAGCAAAAATCTGTTTTAAGATTTGAAACTGAAGTTAAAAGCACAATAAAGATACAAATTCCTGCTAATCTGAAACTTTCTCTTTCTCACCTTGTCATAAAAGCCCTTTGTGCCTGTAGCCACAGTCCCTTATCTATCCTGCAGACTCTGCCAAAAGGAAGCTGACACCTCATCAGAAGATATCTGGGGAGAATGGTACTGCTTGAATCCTGCCTCTATCTTCAGAATGATATTTTAGTCTATAAGGCATGGCAAAGGATTTCCACAGGAGATGAATCATCAGAAAATGTAAGCGAACAGCTCATAAAGAGCATGTCCTCCTCATAACCAGACAGTTGGGTTTCAGTTTCATGTTCTAACTTTCAAAAATGAAAAATTCAACTGGGACTGCATCTTTGCCTAATGTCTCTGAATTCCATTTCCCTAACTGCTACCCTGGAATTAGAACCAATTTCATAATCATTATAAATGGAAATAGTTTTTTTTGTTCACTGCCAATACTACTCTGGTAGTTGCATAACTTTATAGTATTAAATGTTAGCTATCCCCCTTAGCAGAAGCTGAGGACCACAGTTTTTCTAAGAGATCAGGGTGGGCAGAGGCAGCCAGGGCTGTGTGTGAGAGAGTTGAGCCTGCTCAGCTACCATGTGTCTGCAGTGCCTGCAGGACCTTGCAGGACAAGACTCAGCAGGCACCAGTTAAGCTGCAGTAAAAAGATACCCTTTAGCAGTAAAAATAGACACAGAGCCACTTCATTCCTCCTTTCTTATTCATTAGCAATATTTCCTTCTTTCTTTTCCCCATGTATTTACATAGCATTTCTGCCAAAGAAATCTTGGACACCTCAGATTTTTTGTTCAGCCATTGTTTCTGACCAGTTGTGTATCAAAGTGCAACTTTTCACAGATGCCCCTTTACTGCAATATTTTATTCCAGATAAACAATTCAGCAGAAACACAGATAATGATGACTATAGAATAACAGAAATGAATGACAGGTAATAGGATCTTTTTTCAGGAGCATCTTTCATTGTGCGTGGCACATTAAAAATATTGTTCTCCTAAATACTCAGGAAAAACAAAACTTGCAGTTAGCAAACCCTTTAAGTGTGTGCTTATCTTTAAGCCTTTCTTCTTAAGAAAGTCTTCCAAATGTTTGCTGGAGTAGTCATGTGCCTGGAGTTAAGCATGCTTAGAAATACTTCACTGGACTCAGAGCCAAAATCTGTTTGCATTATGGTTCAGGAATAACAACGGACAGAGAACAAAAGGAACAGTTATTCAGAATTTGGACAAATAGCTGTAAATACATTTTTTTGTGTTATTAAGTCAATATTGGCTCTGCTCAGCATGCACTGACTGAACACACAATCCTAACAATCAGAGCTGAAAAACACAGACCATGGACGTTTATTGATTTAGACAAGATCACTCCTCGCAGGAGAGTGAGCCTCTAGTTTTACAGACCTTTTAATTCCCTGTACACCATTCCTTTCCCTTTTACAAATCTCCTGCTGTGAAACTCTAAAGCACTCTTGAGACACTAGAAATCATGGAACTAGCTCTGCAAATTGTCCATCAGCCAAAAGAGGAAGCAACTCCCAAGACCAAGGAGTTCAGCTGTTGCTATCCACGCTGGTTTTAGCCAAAAATAAAGCAACAGCCACCACATACCAAAAACCGAAATGTTGTGGCAAAAGATATAATAGCTGCACATAATTGGGGTTTTTTAGTGTTACCCTCTAACCACCTTCCAACACCCCAAAAAAGGTACCAAATGCCTGGGCTATGTACTGGCAAAAACTATAATTTCTTACTTTAGGCAAATCCAACATTCCATGCAAATGGAAGTAATTTCTGCAATACAAAAAGTCCTTTCAGAAAATGCTGAACTGATTAGTATTATGGAAAAGTGGAACTAATTACTGTAGTGATATAAAAAAAAAATGAAATTAAAAATTAAAACCATTCAATTCTTGCAAAAAATAATGGCGTATTTCCCACATATGCAGCCTCTGTGGAACTCAGTTAAAGGTATGAGCAAGATGACCATGAATCTCCCTAAGCCATAAATGCAGGTCTCTTTGTAAATCCTTAAGGACCAGGAGTGTAGCAAAAGCCCACACAAAATGTTCATGCCCAGGCTCAGTTACTCTTCAGGAACTTCCCAAAAGGGTCAGTTTGCTCCCTAAAAATGAGGTTCACCAGCACAAGCCTTATCTGTTCTTCCAATCCCATGTGAGCTCAAGGCAGAGATCTTTCGCTGGCCCTTCACTCCATGGTAAATTTCACTTTTGGAAAACAGAGGCCATGGGCTTGTCTGAACAGCACGTGCCCCTTTTTTTTTGAAAGAAGACTGTCAAGGCTACAGAGCCAACTCATTAACCTATCCCCCAGCAGTTCCATCTGGATGGTCTTATCTGTAGGAATCTGGCCTTTCATTTATTTTTTCAACCACCATTTGTGACAGAGTTTCTTAAAAAGCAGACTCATGACTTATTATTAGCACATGGGCAGGTCAGCACACAGGTTTATTTGCTGTTAACCAACATCCTAACATGCTGTGTTTAAAATTTCCAAAGGGACTATGAATAGGCTGTAAAAGTAGGAGGTTGAATTCCTGAAGATAAGAGCTTGTGATGGGACCACTGTCAAAGCAACTCATATTTTCCTCTGATAACCCTTGAAAATCACTATGCAAAGACATATAGTTCAAACGTGTGTGAGTTCCTGACGATTCCCTTTTTAAAGGCACTTTGATGACTGGCCTGTAACACTTCAGCCATGTCATATAGGGAATCACAGGGAAAAAAATAAAGCCTTATACTTTGAAAATGTACAGCCCATCCAGAAAAGGCGAAAGGGGAGAAGCCAGGAACAAGAGAGAAAGGAAGTGAAAGATGTAAGAGAAAAAGAAAATATTCCCACTAAAACATACGCAGCACAATGCCTGCAGGCTATTACAGAGGATAAATACTCTCATTTCACTTGTCAGGGACAAACCCTAAGAACAGGGGTGTGACCAGAAGGACACTGGGGACAATGCCTGGAAGGCAAGATCCCATTTTCTACCTGGGATGTCTATCGGATCTCAGGCCATTCAGAGCTTCACCACTGGAAACACTCTCCAAAGTAGCCATGTCCCTTATTTTCGGTATATCACGCATACACACAGCTGGATACCACATCCCAGGAAATTATTCCTAGTGGAAGAAAAAAATATAGCATCACCTCCAGAAAAAATTATCCACTCGCTGGCTTTCATCTTGTGCAGAGCACTGAAAAGTCTGGAGAGAGATAAATGTCTGTTATACAGGGATTTACACATTTCATCCAGACAATTGACTTAAATTTCAAGCATGAGGCCAGAATTGATCATTTATCAAGTTAATCTTTGTGATATATTTAGTGTCTAACCATAATACCTTCAATTGCTTTCACAGTCAGCAGAGACTGGGCAGGAGGAGAGCACCTGTTAAGAATCAAGACATTAAAAAAGAGCTATGCAATAGATTGGAGTTATAAATACTGGCCTCGATCCTGCAAACTCCTGGCATCCATGGAGAACCAGTGTGAATGAAGCTACAACTGGCTGCCTTAGTGGTCTGACTATTGTCTATCTATTTTAAGCAGGGACCACCTTCCTAATTCATTGTGGGGCAAGGAAAAGGATTAAAGTGTTCAGCTGTGCTCCACTGTTCCTAGCCTCATGAAATGAAGCAGCAAAAGAAGGTAACTCGATTGCAGCAGTGACTTAAATCATTAGGATATCCAGTAGCTTCCTTTCACCACTAGTGTCTCGATGCTTAATCATCACTAAGAAACTTTGGGTTTGATTCTCACTTAATGCATTGCTCCTGCCAAAAACAAGTATTAAAATATATTCATATAACTGTTGATTATCCATTAATCATTGATTAATCCCTCCACTCTCATTTACAAGATAGTTTCTAAACATGAGCTCTTTCAGCCTATTAAGGGTCAGGAACTTATGTTCTTTCTTGAAGGAATGAAAGCATAGTTTTGCATGTAACATCTGAAGACCACCAGCTAAAACTGTGAAACCTCTGATCAAAACTGAAGATTTAGTAAGTAAACATATTTAAAACTAAATCAGTCATTTCCTAAAGTTCTGCATCTTAAAATTCAAAATTAAACATATTAAATTATTTTTATCTTTGCTAAACTGAAGTATAAACACCAGAGAAAATACTGCTAACTATATATGGGGCTTAGAATTTAAATCCTGCTGACTTTTGATAAAATCTATGCTTCTGAATCTCTTGGATATATTTTCAACAAAGCTTTACCTTCTTTTGTAAATGACCACTGCCAATTTTTAACATTTGCTTTGTTTTTCAGGCTATCCTTCCTGTATGTGTCACCTAATTTTATTTTCATTGAATTTTTCCTCTAGATCAGTTTAACTGTAAAAAAAGATGGTAAACTGTTCATTCTTGAAATCAAAGGGTCCTGTGTCTGCTATCATAAGTCTAGGAGAGTGTGTACAGGCCAGTTTCTTGGCTGTCTGTAATCATCACACATCAATAAGTGCTGAGTTACAACAATACTACATGCTGGGAGGAAAAAAATGACCCCTTAGATCTCTAATTAAATCACCCTCTTCCCTCCCTCTAGCTCTACCCTTTCATTTGATGACCACTTCCAGAACCAGTGGGAGGGGGAAAGCAGCTACTGGGCATTGAGCAGAGGAATGGAGGAGGCTTTGTGGGTTGTTTTCCAACCCACACATCATAAAAGGTGGTTTTTCATTCTGATTTTATACAACACCTCAACACCACAGAACCCCAGATAAAAACAGGGTTTTCAGCACTCCTGTAATTCACTTAATGGACTCGGAGGCTACTGAAGTTATTCTTTGGCTTCACCAAGTGAAGAGTTGGGGGGCTGTAGCTCTACAGTCAGGATGCAGACTAATATAATTACTTCCAGTCCAGACTTAAATATTGGCATTCATATCGTGACCAATTGTAAGGGAATGTTTTAACTATTCAGATGAATGAGAAGATCACATTAAAAATCATTGTTGCATGGATTGTCTAAACTGTACTTTTATATTACATTTGGCCTTCAGTTGAGTAAGCCCAAGCACAGATCACTAACATGTGAAAGTCAGACACTGCAGGGAGACTAAACCTGTGAATTTGCATTTGCACATTTTTTAACTCTCTGGGATTAGTTCTGGATTACCTCTGATATGCAAAAAACAAAATTTAAAAATAATAATGATGTCAGGATGAAAATTCACACATGTGGGTAGCAGTGAAACAATGCTGTTTTGTCCATTTATACTCAAGAATGGATTTCATTTCAAAATGGGGGGAAATATACACGATCTGCATTAATTACAAGCACTATTTGAAAACCAGCAAGAAGTACAAGCGAGGCTATCCAAGGTAGATGAAAGCTACTTTGGTCTGACTTTTGCTTTCCTTTCTGAACTGCTGCTTCCCTAAGTGGCAAGCAGTGGAGGTCAGAGGCCAAACGAAAAGGATAAGCGTCAATGGGAGGCCCTGTGGTGTGACACAAGTGCATAGTGGTATATTGTCCACAGCCCATGAAGAACTTGTCAACAGCTCAGTGAGAATCCCTCAAAGGAGCGTCTACAGTTTCATTGCATCCTGCTCCCTGGAGGCAGTGGCAGATACCCAGGGAAGCAGCAGCTATATAAGCAAGATGGCTCTCTAGGAGCTCTGCTGTCTTCCAGTACTTGTTTTTCTATATTGGCAGAAAAGATTATCAGTAGAAAAGGCTTCCAAATAACTGGGAAGTTCTACGCAAGCAAGAGCAGCTAGATTAAAAATTAATTATGCCTTAGAAAGCTAGGTGTCAAAAATACAAATAATATTTACTAAATTGGATCATGTTTAAGCCCCTTCAAAATCTTCTTGTGACATCCCAATGCCCAGAGTTTCCGTCTCCTGTGAATCATGAACTTACCTAAGCAGGACATCAAGCTTCTTGATGACCCCAGATTTGCTACAAGTAATAACTAAGACATAAAAAGTGTCTTTTTCATGAAAAATTGAATATCAAGTTATCCTCTGAAATGCAACCTCTTATAACAGGCAAGCTCTAATTCCTTCTCCCTGTTGCAGTTATCAAGGACAGCATGAAGAGCATCTATGGTTAAATTATAATGGTCAGAATTTTCAATCCTGGTATACAGCTAATGGAGTTGAGCAGAAGAGAATTTGTCTAATAGTTAAGGAGAAATTCTGCCTTTCTAGAAGAATCAGTTTAAAAGTATACAATAGCACACACATTGCCTTTGCTCTGGTTTTATACAGCTCATGGAACAACTGAGTAAGAGCCAAGGAAAGGGCTTTTAGGCCTAACTTCATACAAGTAATAAATCATCATTCTGATTCTATTTTGAAAAGAAACCAGGAAATAAGCTTGAATTTGATTCTGTCTGTAACAATACAGACAATAAAGAAGTTCACCAGGAAAAGAAATCAGAAGAAATTAAACAGCATATGTAAAGTGTTGAGGATGGATATTTAGTCAGGTTTGTTCATAAAGAAACAACAGGACTAATTGTAAAGTGAGAATATTGGGGGGGGGGGGGGGGGGGGGTGCGGGATGTAAAAAGTGAAAGAATGCAACATTTTGTACTCTTGGCAGTGAATTTTAAAGAAACTGCATCTTGTGTTTCTGTAGAATGGGTAAGAAATGGGTTTGGGGATGCAAAGAATTTTTGCGTATCTCTTCTGTCTCTTAATGATTCAAGCATTCTGTATTTTCTACCTTACTCTCCAACTCTCCCTTAATCATCATTTTAAACACAATAAAATATACAAGAAATTAAGATGGATCCCAGTGTCCCAGTCGTGTAACTTTAATGCAGCAAATGAGTTTTTGCCATCTGAGAGGCTGAGTCAGATTTCTGTATTACTTTTAACCATTTGTAGCAGCCTACAGGCATCTTGGCCAACTTCTTTGACTTTCAGCTGCATTACTGCAGACCAGCTGTGTTGAAATAAATGGGGTTATGGCAGCATAACCCAAAACACAGAGATGAACCAGACCTTGGCACTGCAAAAATGATGCCATTTGTGAGATGTGAGATGTGAGAAATGTCACATGTTTACTTCCACTGCTTCCAAAGCCAGAAGAGCTCAGACTGTCTCACTGAGCAAAGTAAGATTGAGAGCAACGAGTTTTTGGAAAATTGACTGGCAAGGAACCAAACCATAACTCATAAATATTAGAAGATGAGTTGAGCTTCTCTGAATGAAATACTGCCCAAGTCATAATAAAATAAATACCTTATGATTGTTAATAACAACAGTAATGTACAGTTGTTTAAACTTCTGAGGGGTCTTGAAAACGCTGGCAAATATCAACCAGCCAAGCCTGACAGCACCCCACACTGTCAAGAGACACTGAGACAGCAGAAGCAGCATTTTCAACTGCGAGTTGAAACCAAGAGTATCTAACTTGGATTAGGTCTTGCTATTCACACCACTTGTGTGTGACAACATCTCCTGTTGATACTAGCAGGAACTGTGGCTGCTTCAAATTTATGAAAATTTGGGTTTCAGACCCAGGCCAAAAGCTGCAATTGGAGCACGGCCCCTCTTGCTCCAAGCAAGATATTTGCATGCTCATGTCAGAGCTCAGTAGACAGAAACCTTGGCACTTCACTCCACATAGCTATAATGCAGTCCCACTCTTAACACTAAGCTTCCCTAAAAGCAGCCTGCCCAGAGAGTACCTGAGAGCTGCTTGTTCAGGGAAGAGGAGCACCGTGGTGATGGGGCTCACTGGGAAGCACCGGCCTCCACTCTGCCATGCTGCTGCTGCTGCCACAGGGGAACAACTGTGCTTGGGCACAAGTGAAGTATATTGTGCTCTCTGCACAAAGCCACGCTTTGATCAGCTGCCTTTAGGAACCTGGAGGGAGCCCCTTTTAAACACAGTTTTTAAACCTTTGGCAATAGGAAGCTTCTTCGTTTTTTTGTCTGAGAGTTTCCCAGTAGGATATAAATGCTTAAGAAATCACAGGTACACTCACCCTCAGAGGCCACATTTACTAGTTTTGTCTCATGAGCTCATTCCCCAGTTATATCAACAGGACATGGATGTGGAAGCTGAAGACCTTAAGGAATCATTCTACTTCTCATCTCTTAAGGCTGAAAACTGTAAAACAGAAGGGCATCCAAATTATCTAGACACAGCTTTCAAATCCACTTTCAAAACTGACTGGTCCTGCTCCCTCCACTCCCTTTGAAGTCAAAATTGGCTTCAGCTTGTGCAAGAAGAACCAGGCTCTTTGTCCATCCCCACAAGGATAGGATCAGCCCTAAATAGGAGTAGTCTCCCCTGGCTGCCACAACACACCAGCACATGATCGTTTCTTACAGGTTGTGGCTCTGAACAGAGCTGTACTCATTCCCTGGGATATTCAGTGTTAATAGAAGGAAGGAGAAGGAAATGGGAAACTTGCCTCTGCAAATCCCACGAAGTATTCCATAGGAATATTCAGAAATTATAGAAAAAGTCACTCACAAACCTCATCAACTGTTAAGGGATCACAACACAAAAACAAACTCTTCAGAGTTCTTTGTGGAACAGGGATGAGAATAGTCTTTTGAACAAAAGCATAATAATTTGGCCTCTGAACATGGGAGACTGGCTGACTTGAGAGAAAAACCAGGCAGCTTAAAGAGGCTGCTAAACTTCTGCTCCTCTCTCCAACCAAGACTATCCTGCATAAACCCAAGTCAAGTTGCCTGCATTACAACAGGCAACTTGACTTCATTGAATGAAGGGCACTGTAAGGAGATGCAGAACAGAGAGATAATAAGCAGAAAGAAAACAAAACTTACATGAGTTCTATTCACAAACCCACCAATCCCTGGAAAATCATAGTGTAGAATATGCCCTGACCTCTAAGAATGAAAACTATGTTGAAAGGACTAAATGTCACTGTGGAGTTAAAAGATAAACAGAATCCTTCCCTTCAACGTTACCAGTACTATGTGACTTTAAATAAATTATGTGAAAACAGATTTACAGGCTCATGCCCTAAACTTATGCCTCCTTTGATAAGAAAACATGCAAACATAATGATCTAGAGAAGCAAATTAAATTCCCAGGACTGGATCATATTCAGAATAAAAACAAAGAGGTTCTTCAAAGGCTAATCTCTCAAAAGTCTCAGCACAACATGATACTCTCTCAAGGTGCAGGTTTCTCTACCTTGCTGCTTAAGTATGCTTTACTATGCAGAGCATAACAATAAGGAGCTTTTTTTAAAAAATTCAGTTAAAAGGTACCAAATAAATGACAAAAGAAGATAAACAAGACCCTAAACCCTGAAGTTAGAAGTTGTAGGAATCAGATTCTCACACAGAGATGTCACTTTGCCTGTTGGCTATTAGACTCATTTATTTTACTAAAATCTATCATAGTGTTTTCTTTATCAGCTCTTTATCAGGCATTTTTGAATAAATATATTCAGATATCCAAAGCAACACCTGCAATGAAAGGAAGTGAACTTTCTCATTACAGTGACCTGTAAACAAAGTCAAATGCCAAGGGTGTTCCAGGGAGCATCACCCTAATGAAACTGGAGCTGGCAGTTGCCTTCCTACTAATTTCTCAAAATCTAAAATCAAAACCTACAGGATTTACAGCCCCTCCCCCCCCACCCTCCACCCAAAGCCTTGCCACTCACACCCTTTCCCACAGACTTTGCCTGTAGAAAGGAGCAGCACCACAAAACAGGAAGCACACCCCATTGCAAGAGGGCGCCTGTGGAGTCTGAGGTCTGGTCCAGTTAAAGTTGCCGCCATGGAAATGCTGTACGGGAACCCCACTGGCAACAAATTTGCTGACTGGTGTTCAGTCAGGTTGGGACTTCAGGGCTGGTAGTGAAGACAGAGCTGTAGGTGTCTTATGTTCAAATAAACCAAAGGATCTCCAATTTCATATCCCTCTGTGGGGGTTAACTTGCATGGCACAGTGAGTGAGCTGCTATGGAGCAGAGGAGGTCTCTAGGATTACGTGGTGCTGAGCTCCCTTCCCGAGTGTTGTCAGAAATACAGACCCAACACTTCAGGGCAGCAAGGAATCTCCATTTCTTCCATAACATTTGGTTCATAATATGTACTCATATATTGGTAGGATCAAGGACAGAGACAAGAGCCCTGACTCCAAATCTCCAGCTTTGCAATGATGCATTTTCTTTCCACATTTATCTTCTTGATAATCCTGACAAGGCAACACCACCCCAACCACTGTTCCCTAAGCACAGCTGGGGAAAAGATGCATCACAGCATCCTTCAAATCTCTTCCATGGGGTCTAGCATGACAAATGATGAAGACACAGCCAGACAGTGCTGTCTGTGCATGGACCAGTCCCGCCCTGCTGGCCCATGCTGATGGGAGGTCCTGCACAGGGCTGTTGTCACAGCAGGCAGGCAGCTCCCTCAGCCAGAGCCTGGGCACACAAGGCAGACACAGCAGTGAGGTGCAGACTTGTTCAATTGATGGCTCCTTCCCTCCTGCGGCGACCACCCCTTCAAAATTCCTACAGAACTACAACTCCAGACAACTCTTTGAAGAGTGATGGGAGGAGTAACATATTGCATATTTACTCTACCACTTCTGTGATCTTTAGTGTGGAAATTTTGCCCACCTCTCTACCTTTTGCCTCTCAGCTACCACCTGTCACAGTTAAGGACCAACCCTATAAAATGCTGAGATTATTGAATGCCTTTCAGCTTGGTTCATCAAGCATTCATTGAGTAAAGAGACTGTCCTGGAAGCCCCTTGAATCAAGATCTAAACACACAGCCTTTCCCACAGTGTTTCTTTGAATCATCTAATATTGTCTCCAAAAGGCCACAGCAGAAGATTTGAAAAAGAAAATACTAAATACCTGGTTCCCACACTAGCTTCTTCCTATAAGCTCTTCTGCAGAGCAATCCCAACTTTTGAATCAGCAAGGAAGACTTATATAGGCATATCTTGCATTCTAGAGGCATCAGGTCCAGCACATCTTACTCCAGCTGGTCAATTCAGACCAGTTACAAAAGCACTGACAACATTTACTTTAAACAAGTAAGAATTTCTACAGATTAGAAGCACACATCTTCAGCATACTCACATTCTCTTCTGTTGAACATGAGGAAAACTTGAGGATATGTGAAATACCCTCAGGTTGATATCCCAATAGACCACACAGCTCCTAGTTTTTCCATGTTCAGACTGGTCTTCAGGCTGTAATCACTACTAATTGAGTGTTCATATTACAAAACCTGGGTAAATGGGTAAAAGCATTAATCTATAATTTGTTATATTATTTACTGTGTTTTGCTATTTGTATAGATATAGGGCTACGGAGTGGGGCATTTATTTTACTTTTTTAATGAAAAGATCAATTTCTCACATCAAGTCCCTCATATGTACATTTTCTCTGTCTGGGAGGACACTGAGGACTGTTCTTCAGCTCATCTGCACAAGTTAAAACTGGGTTTTGGCATTTTTGTATTTAACTAGGGCATTCAGTGGTAATAGTTCCTGCATTGTTCAGAGGAATATCTCAAATAATCAAACATGACTGAAAAAAAGACTAATATTGTTTTTATTGCTTTAAAATTAAATGTGCATATGCATGATGCAAAAACTATATTAAGTAATCCAGAGTAATCTGGATAATTATTTTAAATGCATACTCTAAACCCCCTAATGTGTCAGCCTACAAGTCCACTTCCTATGTTTTTCTATCTGCAGGATCTGCAAGTAATTTAGTCTTGTTTTCACAAAGTGCAAAGACATTCCATTTGTTTACACTAGAGACAAATTTTACTCAATTGACGCAATTCCATTGATTAAATAATGGCTTTCTTCCTCATTTTAGACAATTTTAGCCTTATATCATGACATAAAAGAGGTAAGTGATTGTCATCTGTGCTCATATTATGTGACAGGCAGATGATCAGGTATGAGGCTCACTGCCCAGTGACAGGACCCTTTCAAGGGCTGATTTCAGTCTGAATGCTCATAGCCTGTTCTGAAAATCAGGCAGATGATTAAATAAGTCAACAAAGGGTCAACTATAGGCCAACTGCAGGTGATTTAACTGGAGGGACCTCTGGTAGGTCAAGTGAAATACAGCAGATATAATTTGTCCAACTTCTGCATTAAAAACGCTGTTGAAGACAGCTTCTGTGCATCTGCCGACTTTGTGACAACCCTTTTTTAACAAGATTATTGGACAGTCAGGTTCTCTTTACAGACAAAAGTCTGCATAAGCCATATCAGCATGGAGTTTTGCCTCAGAATCAAATGCAGAATTAGCTGTTTCCTTTGAAAGATAAGGAAAAAAATCCCTAGCAGTCCTAGTGAATAGAGCAGTGTTGAATACTTTCACAAAGAGAAATGTGAGAAATGAACACACTTTGTCCAAATGCACATGCATGGTGCTCATCCCAAAAGCATTCCTGTACACGTCCACAGGCTCTCCAAAACCTCAGCATACAACACAGTCCAGTTTTCAAGCCTTAACCTTGTGGGAGGAATTAACCAGCACACCACAAGCCCAGGATGGCTCTGTTCCTTGGGTCAACAGAGGATGCCCCGTGGAGTGGGAGGCATCACAAGCCCTTGCACAGGAGTGGAGCCAAAAAGGGTACAAGCACAGGGATGATGCCCACTTGTGCTTCATCCCTTTTTAGCTACTTCCCAGAAAAGGCTGTTTAAATCTTATTTCGGCGAAGTACCAGTGACATCTAGTGGGCGGTTCTTCTACAGTCTCACATCTAAAGGGGCAAATCCGGTTACTTTTCTAATTTCTTTGAGGGAGGCTACAGAGCAAGGCTCAGAGAATGATCGATTTTAAAGGAAATTTCAAAGTTTTCCTACTCCACTGCCCTGCTCTAATGCAGAACCAACTACAGCATGAGATAGTGAAAAATCAAGGAGCTTTACACTGAAAGAGGGTAGGCTTAGATTAGAGATTAGGAAGAAGTTCATCATTATGAGGGTAGCAAGACACTGGAACAGGTCGCCCATCCCTGAACATGTTCAAGGCCAGGTTGGATGGGGCTTTGAGCAACCTGGTCCAGTGGAAGATGTCCCTGCCCATGGCAAGTAGTTGAAAATAAACCTTTAAGGCCCCTTTCAACCCAGGCTATTCTGTGATTCTCTAACACTTGCTTTGGTCTTAACAAAAACTCACACAAACAAATCTTAAAACCTTTCTGTGACGGAGCCACAGCCACACTGACCACACTTCCTCCTGAGCACCCCAGCAACCAGCTGGGCAGTGAATTACTTGCTGCACTAGGACATTCTTTCTTTCCCCTCTTGCCCTATGCATGACAGACATGAAGAACAGGAAGTGCTTATAACTCACCTATTTACCTGGATGAGCAACTGCAGTAGCAGGATATATAAATGGTCCAGGCAGGTTAGTCATACATCTAGCCAGTCAACTCCGCAGCACACACATCCTCACTTTCTCACAAATGCATAGTGGCTTGTCCAAAACTGGGTGAAATTTCACAGATGCAACAAACAAAGAAACAAACAAGCAAGGGCATACCTAATGACCCAATCAAATTGCAATACTTCGTTCCAAGAGGAAAAGCACAGCCCCTCATTTCTCATGTTCAGCAATGGTTTCAAAAGCAGCCCACTCAAAGTGCTCTGCTCACACTGAAGACTTTAGATCCACAAGCTAGAGTTTAGCACACGTGCAACAGCAGCAGGGATTTTAGAAAGAGCAAACCAGGCAGCAGTAGCTCTAAGCAGAACTTACCTGCATTTGCCTGTATGTAATGTATCAGCAGCCAATCCTTTCCTAAATAACACTGCCTGAATGATATTTCATTTCTTAAAACATGGTACAGACTTGTGAGGTTTCAGCAGTAATTCCAAACACTAAAACCAGCTAAAAGCTATAAAAACAACAGTAATTTATTTTCTGAATAAGATTCTACATAAGCACTTTACAGACACTCCTGAAACTTCATTGAACAACACAAGGATTTTTTCTTCCTAAGCCTGTGTCCAGACCTTGCCGGCTTCAGCTGCTGTGTGTGCTTCACACCACACAGCAACATCTGCTAGCAGTTAATTTGGAAAATGGAAGACTGTCACCACAAAATGTAGACCTTTTAAAATAAACACAAGAAAAATATTACCAAGCAAAAATAAAACTGCATAATAAATATAAGTGGGTGGTAGCTACACACTGGTAGAGAGGATTTTATAATAGATCAAACAAATCACCAGATTGAAACTGCCCTTCAAAGTGCCAGTTTCAAGAGACTTATGTTGTCAGGCTGAGATCTGGAACTCTCTCTCATCTTTCCTTGCCATTTCTCCCCCTGGGGAAAAATAAGTCCTAATCATCTATTTACTTTCAAGTTATGGTAATATTAAAAATATAAACCTCCAAACCTAAATTTCCAAAGTACTCTGTCAGCAAGAAAAGCTTGGTCTTTCTTCTTTATGAGCTCTAACTTACAGGGGAGCAAAGGAGTACACTCCCTCATAGCATCAGATGAAATATGGCTTAAAAACAAAGTCAGAGCTCAGTTACTAGACCTTGGTGAAAGTGGTGTTCTCAAAGAGACAAAACTGTTTTTATCAAATAATGGGTGTTGGAAAAAATCAAAGCTTTCTCTTATATCTTTATATTCTTCAGTATTAATAAAATTAAAATAATTTTGCCTTCTTCAAAAAGAAAAAAATACTGTGAATATTTAGTTTTAAAATGTAGGGGGAAAAATCAGTGGTCCAGGTGGTATCAACTGTCAGAGGTCATTTTGTGAGCCTTTCCAAGTGGGGCTTAGTAGATTTTACTGTCAGGATCCTATTGAAAGAAATGTCCTTCTCTCCTATGCCACTAATCCTCAGTTGGGAGCCACAAGCCCTCCTTTTTCTCCATGTAGCTGGGAAGCCCACTGGCAAAAGGAAATTTTCAGCTACAGCTATTGATGGAATCGCCTGTACTGGCTTTTCTCCCAGTTTGGTGCTCTTAGGGAGTCTCCCCCAGGTTCTCATAAAGACTGCAGCATCTTTTGTCATAGAGTGCATTGCCTCACATGAGACAGGCTTGTGCTTGGCTCCAGCACTTCAGAGCTGCTGACTGGTCACAGGGGAGTCTTATACTCAAATGCTTAGGGAGAAGGGCTTTGTGCAAAACTTCGCAGGAGTGACACTAAAATGTAGGATTGTTAAAAATAAAGCCAGAGCATTAAGGCTCTCAACTGGAGCACTCGGAGTGTTTTGGTGCACAAAACTATTTGGATTTGGGCCAGTAGGTTTGATAAAGCTGCAGCTGAAGATACTGGGGGGAAAAAAATACTTGTACTATCATGAGTGGGGCAGAATGCAATCTCTGTTGAACATTAACATTGCTGGGGGTGAGGGTGTGAAATTAAGACAAAGAAGAAAACATAACCCACAGAGATCGACTACCTATTTCCCATTCACAGATATTTACGACTCTGTTGTTTTTTTCCTCATT
Source organism: Pyrgilauda ruficollis (assembly GCF_017590135.1). Taxonomy (NCBI): domain Eukaryota; kingdom Metazoa; phylum Chordata; class Aves; order Passeriformes; family Passeridae; genus Pyrgilauda; species Pyrgilauda ruficollis. Next base: position 4,642,217 of record NW_024525489.1, on the reverse strand, counting down.
CTGCCTTTTTTTTTAGGAAGACAGGCAAAGAGTGAGTACAGGGAGAACCACTTCCATGGCTCTCACACATGAATGCTGTTATCAGAAATTCAAGTTTACTCTTGCAAAGGGCTACGTTTCCAGGGGGCTCCAGGCAGCTCAGGCAGTGCCAGCTCCCCACACATCACCAGTTCTGGGAGTCTCACCTGGAGGTGAGAGTCTAAACCAGATTTGTTTACAGTGCTAATCTCTCACAAAACCAGCTGAAATTTTTGGAGACTCTCAACATCCCTGCTGCAGTCTAAAATCCCGTCTACCACTGGTTTGGGCCATTTTCACCTGTCACAGGAGCAGAGTAAAAATTAATTCATTGATATAAAAGTCTCGGGTAACTTCACAATCAGCAGCATAAAAAGTCCACAAAAAGAGAGAGCTTTAAAAGTAAAGGATGCTTTGGAAATATATAGGTCCCAAAAGAGCCAGCAAGAAACACAGAATAATGAAGTGAGATTCTGAATAATTGTTCATTCATGGAGTGCTGTCCATCCTGTCCCCTGTGCAAGGCTGAGCAGTCCCCAAGGTGCAAGTTATGTACAGGTAGAGAGTGCCTCTTCTACAGTGAAAAAAGGCATTTTGGACAGTCTCAAGGGAAGAGTGCTGCACAGTGATTTTTCTGGCCCCTCAGGTCTGCCAGAAGCTACAGGAAATGGTATTCCCCACAGCAAAAAGCTGGCTTTTGTAGACAACTGGATGTGCTGCAACTGATAGTACTCAGGTCAGATGTCAGAGGAGTTGTGGTGCCAGAAAGGTGATATATGGCTGGCATGAAGGGGATGGGGCGTCACCATCACCTTCCATCTGAAGATATCAAAGACACAGTTAGACATGAACAGATAACATCCACTCACACTTGGGAAAACAGGAATTCCAGTGCTTCCAAATATTTCTGTCCCCAAGGTAGTCCCAATGAGTTAACCCCTGTAAAACTTGTATGTACGCAAGGACATATGGTTATCAAGATAGAAAGAGAAACAGGAAGAAAAGATTTCAACAAGCAATTTCAGGTGTGCCAAGTGACTGATTTCGCTGTTTGATCTGAAGATGTGTACTAGCCTAGGGTTCCTCTTCCTTCAGGATGGATATATCCAGTGGACAAAGTTGTATTTGCTATGGGGAGTGAAAGCTGTTATTGTCACCCTGAGGCTGTCTCTATACTCCGGACAACCCTTGGCTAACCAAGCCTGGTTAACCACGTCAGGTTTATGCTGTTTCTCCCCCTCTTCTCTTGCCATGAGTCCAGCTACTCTTTCATCTCCATCCTTTTGCTCTCAGTGGGGTGAGGTGAGCACACAGCCTCCCTTGGACCCCACAGCACTGGAAATGATTCCATGTAGGAATGAATCTCTGCTGTCAAACCAAACCTGACTAGAGCTCACCTGTCAGAGAGAGTGACAGACACAAACTCCTGTGTCTGTTTCACAATGGTGATTGTGAAACTAGACCTGTTCACATGGGAAATACGCTGTGTGTTGGCTGTGACTTCACCCATAAGCCATAGGAATCACAGACTGAGAATAGCACATCATCTGACACTTTTACTGGAGGTTCTCACTACCCTTTTATTACTGCAATATAAAGATACAGTCTGGCATTTAACTTTAATGACCTAATTATAATTGTCTGAGGGGCTCAGCTCTTTCTCATTGGATGTCTCACATCCGTACTGAGGACTAAGAGTCTTCCCAGTATGGTCCAAGCAAATCCCTGGTGACTTATCTGCCTTACAGGCTTTTACAGCTGAGATCTCATATCCCTGTACTGCAATCATTGTTTCTCCAGGAATCGTACTACACATTTCAGAGTTGTAAGTTATGTTCCCCTTTTCAGTTCTTCAGAGCAGCCAGTTCTCCCAAGAAGCTTTTACAGTTCTCCACTGACACAGCCTGGTTTGAAACTGGCAGGCAACGATGAAGACACACACAAGTCAGAGCAGCTTTTGCTCACACGCTGGATCTGCTGTTCGGATTCCAGAGCTGGTTTTTATGTCTGTCACAGGGTGTCTGTCATCACTTCTCTTCAGAAACCCAGCAGGGTATCCCAAACAATACCAGCTTTGCAGCGGGGAAGAAGGTTCTTTTCTTCCCAAGGTTTTAGTGGTAAAATCTCAAACAACAGAGTGAAACGGTGTGTGTCAGAGCCCAAACTGGAAAAATAAAACCAAACCAAGCAAAAAAAAAAAAACTTTTCCACCCACCCATCTTTCCTGTGAGCCCAAACTCTCCCTGACTTATGGCAAGCACCCTGGAAAATATAAGATTTTTCCAAATTAGAGGAACATATGTCCCAACCACAGTTCCTTTCCAGGGAAAATCATAGAAAGTCCTCCTGCATTCATAGTCTTCTCCAGTGGGAACCAGAGAGCCTTGCTTACCCTTTCTCCTGGGATCCTCTGGGAAGAATGAACAAGGAGTGGTTTCAAGGAGAATTTTATGGTACTAAGATCCAGACACCACCAGCACCACTAATTTATAAGCAGATGCCCTGGAATTTGTTACACTCTGCTACATTTTCCCTGCAAAAAGAAAAGAAAACAGAAGTTTTTCTTGGTTTCAGACTATGCTCTCAGCTCAGGACATGCACCACCACACTTCTGGTGACTTGTCTATCTGATGCTCTTGTCCCAGCTGTGGCCCCTCTGTTACAGCCATCCCAGCATTCCAAGAATCAGAGGGCCACAGGCACTCACATCCTCCACATGCAGCTGTGGGCACAGGACCAGTTGAACATCAGCTGAGCCTACACATCAACCACTTCCTTCAGCCTCCTTTCATCCATCAGATCCTACTGGTGGGACCTGTCCCAACACAAAAATAAAAACAATAGTGCAGTTGTCAAAAGGCCACCACTGCAGAGGCCACCACAGGGGCCAGAGGACACGGCAGCCACAAGCAGGTGGCTCTCCAGGCCACCAGTGCACACTCCAGCCAAGGACCAGTCTGAGATCCCTTCTCTGGGAGCCACAGCACACCTTCACCACCTCTGCTGCAACTCTGGGAGTAAGATACAGGTTTTTAATTCCTAAAAGCTGCTCTCCTTCTCCCAGAAACCTGATCCAGAAGCAAAACCCTTCCCAAATCTTTTTCAATCAGCTGCCTGTGTAGGGTCCATTTAAAGTTCCCTTTTACCATTCCTTAATCACACCAAATATGTGCTGCATTGTGCCTGGGAATTGTATTCTGAATTCTAATTATTTCTTTGCAGTGATTTGAGGCTGCCCCGGCAAAGCCTTTTTTTTTTTTTTCCTAGGGAGATTGAGGAACATCATATTCATCTGTGGGCTCCTAATCCCTTCAGAGTAAAAACTACTTTAAAAAGTTCTTTTCAAATTACTTTCAGCTTCTTTGGTTAGATCTTACAGGAAAGAATCCACAGAAGATCTTATCTGAACCCTGACATGCAATGACCTCTTTGCTCCATTTCATCACTGGTTCTACAGTCATGTTATTAGGGATAATACTGGGAATTATAGGATTATCTCAGTCTTTCAGATACATTTTACATTGACTAATTTATTCTGTCTGTCCTTTCATGAATGTCTGATGTAATATCTGAGACAGAGGGTTCATAAGACTAAAGGTATTTGGCTATCACCTTATCTCTACTGTTTGTGGTCGTATGGAACCTCAGCCTGATCTGCAGCTGGGTGCAACCAGTGTCTGACCCCAGACATGTGATGGTACATTAGAAGTGCAATTAAAGTATCTGGTTAGCATATCCATGGATGGAAAGTTAATAACTGGTGCTCTGTGTACGCCGTTGTGCGTGTCAGCCATATCTGGCTGCCATGTGTGCCCGGAAGCCGTTCTTTCTCAGGGGATGCTGAAAAGCTCTGTCACCACAAGTCAGGCACACCCTTGATACTTTTCATAAGGCTCCAGAGGAAATTAACGTTGGTTCTCCCAGGTTATAGCATTTATATGATTAAAAACCCTACACCAACTGTATCATATGGAAAACAGAAACGGATCACAAGACAGACAGGTAACATAATACATATGTTCCGAAACCGAAAATTCAAGTACCAGTCTGATGTTCAGCATCTGACAGGACTATAGATGAGCCCAGAGTTGTTTCCTTCCTTAAAACATGCAATATCAGTGGGAGAAACGAAAGCAACACCAAAATGTGCAGCCTGATTGTGACAGAAGGTGAGCTGTAAAAAGGGAATAATTGTTATTGAAGGTGACCTTTCAGTCTGTAGTAAGTCCCCAGTAACTTCAGCATGCTTTATGCTAGGACATATGTGACCAATCTGCAGGTATCAGGAGATTTTCTGTATTCCACCAAGCTCTGAATGATTTGGTCCTGAAGATGGAGAGGATATACAGTTGCAGCACACACTGTCCTTGTTAGTGTTTCCAGTCTTATGCACAGGACCAAAGGCGCCCAGTTTATAAAGAGACTAGATGCTTATAAATGCCGTGATGAGACACAGAGATAAAAAGCTCCGAGGTCACTTCCATGGTGATACATCAGTATAAACTGGAATAATGCAGCCATGAGTCAAGCCAAGGACATACCTATCAACCAATTTGAGGGCTCATTTCCTGACATGCTGCAAGTGAGATATGGGAGAGCTTCAAAGCAAACCCTACGCACAACATTTTGGGTGAACTGTCCCTTCTCCCATTCAGTTACTCATTTGCAGACCCTTTTTGCAGAATAAGGCAAGACCATTTATACATACAGAGACAGGCTGTGTTTTACGGGAACAGAGGAGGTGTGCTCATAGTGAAGCATATCTTGTCCCCAAAATGCAGCACCAAATTTTTCAGTAATTCTCTGTACTAGTAGCTTGTGAATGCACCCTTTAAATCTTAACTCAAATCTGTGAGTACAGCTGCACAGAACATGACATTGTCCACACAAAAATTCCTCTTCAGAATCCATAAGTACTCCTGGATCCTAATTTGCTGTTTTCACTATCTCTGGATTTGCCTCATCAGAAGAATTCTTCTTTTAACCTAGTTCCATATCAAAGCAAGGTCTATCTTCACTAACACACAATTTATCACAGACAGAATGAAGATTTACATCTTTTCTGCCTGAAACATGAAGTAGTCTACCAATGCAGCTCTGCAGCTGCAAAGTCACTGGAGCTGACTGTCCACTGGCAGGAGATCTTCGTTACAGAGAGGGTCCCACACTTTGCCAAATTTATAAACCTTAGAAGTCTAATTTTTGCATGGCTGAGCTGCTTCACCCATACAAATCTAAGGTCCTGAACCGGGGCTCCACTATTGCAAACAAATGAATTACAGTTCTTAGATACCACAGCAACAAGCATGGGAGACACACCTGGCTTGCTATGTAGAAGGCAGGTAACAAAATTTAAATTCCCATTCTTTTGATTTTGGGCTGTTAGCTGTCACCCAGTACATTCCAGTTTGAACCTTCTTCCACAGGCATGACACAAATAACCCAACTTGGGTCAGAGGAGACCGAGACAAACAGCAGGTCCTCAGTGCCAAAGCAGAAACCAGTTCCTATTCCTTTCTCTGCTGAGCAAAGGAAAAGGTAGAACTAAAAAAAAAAAAAAATACCAGATTTATGCCCAGCCTGATGCATACTTTCCTAGCTCGTAAATGCATTACATGTGGCATCTAGGAATAAAGTGTTCAGCCTCAAAAAGGAAGGGGAAATACATAGGAATGAAACCTCATGTGGGAACAGTCAGTGCTGTTCTGCCCTGTTTAGCAGACTGAAAATGCCCTGCTTCAGCTGGGGCTATGTTTTCTCAACTTTCACTGCACTATGACCTCGGATGACCCAGCCTGCTGTGGATCTGGCCACCGCACATTTGATCCAGAACGCTGAACAACCGGTGTCATTTTCAGTCAGTGCTAAATCCAATCTGACCTAGATTGAAAAGCCCTTACATCCTACTTCTAATCCCTTTGGTTCCATCCAAGCAGTGAGGCCTATAAGCTAACACAGCACATGAACTTTAGAAAAAGCAGGCAAACAAATCAAGTCCCACAGAAATCTAAAAACCCAGACTTCAGGAAATCAACCTCAGTAAAACTCTCCATATTCTCCAGGATAATATTTCTCTGCATTGCTCAGTTTCAGACCATTCTATGACAGTAAACAGATTTTATCTTTCTTCAGTCTCTCTCTCTATAAGACCAGACTGAAGCAACACAATATTGATTACCTCTTTCTGGCCTTCTATAAAGGTACATCTTACATGAATCTTGCAGGAAGAAAAAAAAAAAAACAAACAAAAAAAAAAAAAAAACAGTTACAATTTTAAAACATTTTGCTTCAACATGCCAAACATTCCATTTCACATTTTTTCCTGTAAAATCACAATTCTCAGCCACAGCCACTTCATCAGTACAGAAATAGCTGATTTTCCCACAGTCTCTCCAATAAGTCAGACAGCAAACCTGCACTAAGATGGTTCAATTTCATTGGAGTCAGCACCTACCAAGCAATGTGGTTTTGGTTTCTTTTAAGCATTCAAGAACTTTTCTCATAACAATGCCAGATGGCCTTGCAATCAAAACCTTTGCCTTGAGCCTGTCACCTCCAAACTCACTGCTGATAGTCTACGGACTTGAATTTGAATATGAATACACAGAAGCTGTTTCAGATTTATTTAAAAAAAAAAAAACAACAAAGTACTTCTGGAATGACAAATCTTCCAACTGCATTATCTCTTCTCTGGCTTTCACACGCCTTTCCAAACATTATTTGAAAAAATGAGAAAGAGGGAAGCGAAAGAAAAATTTCTTGACTACCACCACAAAAGAAATTGTTCCTTAATTACAACCAGGACACCCTTAAGCTGAGAAGTGAAGAGAAGGGCAATCTATATGACCTTTCCCCATCATTTCACTTTGAAATATGGGGTAGGCAGAACCAATTGATGTGAGCAGATTCAGCAAGATAAACATCAGTGGCAACTTTTTATATTTAACAACATCAGGCCTTCTCCAGGACAAAGAGTAAGAATAAAACACTCGTTATGTCCTCTTGCAAAATGTACTGTGCATTTGAAAAGAAAATATTTGCTTATCAGTTTTTGCTGTATAATGTCAAACATACGGTAGCTACACAATATTTTAACCTTACCCCCAAGCTACAAGGAAATTGAGTAGATAGCTGGTTTTCTAGTATCTTTAAAGTAACTAAACATGAAAGGTCAGACTTAGGGAGAACAGTAGATAAGCTGCCCAACAAGGCCAGCAGAGCTGAGGAAACATGCTCATGTGCAATGGATATCCCAATGTTTTCTTAGAAACATGTCATGAATGTAACATTTAGTGATGGTTTAAATCCCACATGAATAAGTAGTGGAATTTACACAGGAAAAGAAAGGACATCAAAGACCTGATTCAGAGAGTAGGAAGATGGCTGTTTTAACACTCTTAGACCAATGTTAATTAACCTTATGATATACTACTATAGTTACTGGTCTTGTGACCATGCACCATAGTTAATCATATTTCCCACAGATGGCCTGCACTGAGACACTCAGACTCAGAGCAGTGTCTTTTACATATTTTTTGTCGCAGTGTATTAGCCCTCTGTGCTGACAAAATGATAAAATGCAAAAAATGTGCCTGGACCTGGCTGGGAATGACCCCATCCCCAGTCTTGCTTCAAAGTTCTCCTGACACTTTTCCATGTGCCATCTCAGTCAGTCAGCATCCACAGGGACACAGGAATGGGATTCATGGGACAGAAACATCATGTGCCTGCTTTGGCCATCTCCGGAGCTAAAGCTTGGGCTACATTTCAAACAAACTGGTGAATGGATGCTGGAAAATCACTGCCTTAAAGGAGGAGCAAGTACCAATTTGAATGAACTCTGTTTCATCTGATATTCCCCCACTGCAGACTTGCGATATACTTTGCCCTAATTTTTATGAAATTTTATTTAACTGAAGTTTTGAGTGTTCCCCCTGACTTCCATAAGTTTGGGGTTTATTGTACACCAGTCAGTTCTCTCACATGCAGCATACAGTGCCCAAAAATTTCAGGTTAATTAACTCACATCTGGTTTTCCACAAACAGAAACACTATGTTCTGCTGCCAACTACTATTGCTAGCTAAAGTGCTTTGTGCTCTCTCTTGTTTGGGGATGAAACCAGTGCATCTTTGATTTTTAAATCTATATTCTGCACGTCTGATACCTTGTTAGAAAGCCAAGGGTTATTAATTTCAAAAACAGAAGGTAGAGTTTAATGAATAATGAATAGCAGCTGTTGGAAGCAAACCTTTGTAGCCCTGGGACTGTCTTTCCCTATGTTACAATTACACTTTGATTGACCTCAACAATAACTAACAAGCATGCCCAGCTGGATCATAAACCAAGTATATACTATGTCCAGATATGGTGTAAAATTTCACATCAATGAAACACTCACTGTCAGTCTAGCCTTGTCCCATCATATGTCAATCAGACTTACAAATAAACTTACTAGAGCTGGGACATGGTATTTTCCTAGGGAAAAAAAAAGAAAAAGGTTCTTTACTGGCAATGAATGAACAGTTTAGAAAAATCAGAATTACATCAGGACGGCTCGACAGCTGAAGAAAAGCCTTTTGCCATGACAGACGTGTGGGGCTTGTTCACTGTACAAAAATTTAGGGGCTTTAAGGAGAGGCAGGTTTCCAGGCTGCCTGAAAGAGCTATATCCCCATAGCTGGGAGGCTGAAAGAAGAAAAAGATGAAGTTTGGGCTGATCAAGCAGCTGGAATATTTTCTCTATGAAGGAATGAACTGCACTGGGACCTGGTGCTTTCAGGGGTCTGCGGGTGGGAGGCCCACGGGGTTCACTGGGGATACAGAACCTCTCACCCGTGGATAAGCACATAGTGTTACACCTAAATTTGGGGTCTGTCTAAACAAATGGGAATATAAATCCAGGGACAAACCGTTTACACACAAAACCAGAAAAATCTGGCCTGTGCTGTTTGGTGGATGGATTACTCAGAGTTTTACATCCTGTCTTGTCAGATAGGAACTTTGGTCTATAGCCAAGCAATATTAGGGATGAGCCACTGGTGAATAAAACACTGCAGCCTCTGGATTTATATATACTCTCAGCTTTCTAACACTTTATCCTCACTCTCCTGACAGATCCTGGTGAAATGGAAAGCAACAGATCTTTCTCTCATTAAGTCACTGGATTGTCCACTTAGAACAGTTATATATTATTAGTATATGTTATTATTTGTATTATTATTTATACTGCTAAACAAAACAAATTGTCATAATTTCTTCCTGTCCATGAACAGACACAAAAATTATGTTACAGGCACTTTCTCAAAGCGCATAGCACAGCCATGCAAAATTACTCAGATACCCAAATATCCCAGGTTTGGTCTCCCATTTTAATTTCTGAGACCCTCTCAAGGCACCTCATACCATCTGCACTGAGGAAGAGGCGGCTAAGCTTGCACGTGGTGTTTTCTGTATTGCAGAGCTGAAACTGCACATCCTGCCTCTCTTCATCAGAAATCAAGGTCAAGCACATCCCACCCTCTTGCAGCCTCCCCTCTTCTGCACCTGGTTTCATCAGCTGAGAGTAAAGCAGATCTCATAACAAACAGATTTTGCCTCTCCTTATGTTGTTGCTTGTCTTTGCTTTCCGTTCTCCAGCTGATATTTCTGCACCATAATGGTTCATCACTGCTCTCAGTCTTAAAGAAGCCCTATTATCAAGGCTTCCTCACCTCATCCATCATAGAATTTCTTTATAATTCATATCTGACCTCGAATGTTTTGCTCAGGGGAATAATCCTACCATACCAGGTATAGCTTGTGTATGCCCACTGATTTTGATGCAACCAGAAATGTAATTAATTGAAAGGCAGCTGGCAATGCCTTGGTTCCAGCCATATGGTTGCAGGTATAAACTGTAGCTGTTGTTTCATTTCAAAAAGCAATATACTGGTTTTTCTAGCAGAATAGAAAGGAAATTAAAAAAAACAAAACAAAGTACTCACCAGTAGGTAAAATTACACACCATCACCAGGAGAAAGCAAATTCCCAGCACCTCACACCATCTCCTACCAGGTCATCAAGTACAACAGGCTGAGCTTGCAGTACACACTAAGCTTGGACAGACCCCAGCCCAGGAGGCTGGATGTGGGAAGTGAATTCCAAAGCCAAAGTCGGGTGTCTCTGGCTGATTCCAGATACGAGTGCTGTGCTGCAGGAAGGGAAGCAGCCTCCTGGGTAACCATTTGGAGCTTTATAGGTTCTAACTAACACCTTGAATTCTTCCCAGGAACTTATTAACAGCTAGCAAGGCTGATCTCAAGTGTTCCTGGCATGGGGCTCCACACTGTGCACCAGCTCCAGTTTCCACGGATCTCAGCACACGGCTTCATATGGAGCTCACAGCAATAACATAATCCAGCATCAAGGTGTCAAAGGCATGGAGAGCTGGGACAAGGTTCCTCCACTGGACATAAAAGACCCATTTTTCTTAATAGTAGCATAAGGAGAGTAAAGACATGGATATTTTGTCAAAGACTTTTCTCAGAGTGTTTTTATGCCCTGGACACTGCTAATCTTGGAGCCCTTATAAAAGATTGATTATCAACCTGGTCGGTGCTTTGAGATTTTCCTGACCTCACCCTGGCAAAATTAATGAAGTTACCTATGTGTGAAAGCAGCATGGGGGGTCACAGCAGTCCCAAAACTCCTCAGGTATGAAGATTAACTAGGATATACTTGGGAAATTTTAGTGGATAAAATGTCTGTCTCTGTTCTCCAAGAGCTTGTTTCTGCCATGCCCCACTGAAGGTTTAGTCAGTTAATTTCTTCACATTTACAATTCAGGACTGAGCTGTACCAACACGCTTTTTTGGGTTTTTTTTAAAATCTATTTAAAGTCATGTGTAGCTGAACTGATTTTCTCCACATTCCTTATTTTGTTACTTGCTTTCTGACTGTAATTACGCAAACAATTCAAAGTACTTTAGGACTGGAGGAAAATCTAAATACTTCCCTTGGTTCTAACAGACTTGCTGGACCAAAAGCAGAAATAAACAAATACTGCTGAGTAGATTCTTGCACACATAATGGCAATTTGGATTTCAGATAATCCAGCTACAAATGTCCAGCACAAGGCTGGGTACAAAAGCACTGTCACAGCTTTTCTCTGTCACCAATTTAATAGCAATAACATGCAGCAGGGGTGCAAATTACTCTGGAGCAAATTAGTCAATTAAACAAAATTAGTAGACACGCAAAGCAAAGAATTATTTTTGTTTCTTGCCCAGTCTGGTGACGTATAACAATTTCCTCTATGATTGAACTGGTACAGCGCCTTACAGGCAAAGGCTCTGTGCAGAATTACCAAGGATGCATCAGGGTATTTGCAGTTTATTATCTTCTTCATAAGTGATGAGTCAACAACACAAGGCTCCTGGGCCAAGTAACAAAGCTGACTGAAAACTAGACATCAAAAGACCACTTCAGTTAAAAAGCTTTCTAAGAGAAAGGGGTCACAGAAGCTATCTAGGGAGACACACTGACAGAAAGAGTAAGTGAAAGATTAGGGAGTGGGAAAGATTCCTGCTCCACGATATTAGGAACAGCAAGTATTAAGGAAAATTCAAAGATTCTGGTACCTTTAAATAAACAGCAAACCAACTTGTTTCTGAAGCAGAAGAATTTTAAAGTAATCATATCTTCAAAAATATATCTTTAAAAGCCATTTACTCTACACTGCTTGGCTAGAAGAGGACTTCAAGTCACTCTCCTCTTGGAAAGAGGAAAAATGAATTAAAGTTCTGAACTGTTCCCACAGAAATGGTTGTACTTAGAGCTAGATACACAACAAGGAGATTATCTGAATGCCAGAAAAATGCATGATTAAGGGGTTCTCCCCATGACTTTTCCCTTGCCTGGAAAGCAATATGAGTTGGAGCCCATTTTCAAGCCCCTGTTTTCTCTGAATTTTCAATTCAAAGAGAAATTCTAGACAAGGAGAACTGTGAAATGAGACTGTGCAGGGCAAAATAAAAAGCTAATATGTTCATTTGAAACTGGTAATTTCAAAGAGTATCAATCATATTCACAAGTTTCCAGAGTCTCAACTCAGAGACTTTGGAGGCCTGAGGATGGGAACAGAGAAACTGCCACAAAATAGCATAATTCAAAGATATTTTAGCAAAGCTATCATGCTTCATGTGGTATAAACATTATTCCAGGCAGAAAATCTGCAGGCAGATCATCCTTAAAAAGGTGAATGCTCAGATTCTGCTAAAGTGAGCTCCAACTCTATGAAAATTATAGTCAGAGCACTGAAGAACTTTAAAAAGCCCACCACCATCCACTCTCAAAATCTCTGCACAGAGGTAACCATTTATTTAGGGCTTCACTGTGAGACAAACAATCTTAATACATCACCTGAAAACCCCATGAATATAGAAAAGCAAGGCTTTTCTCATGTTGCTGTTCATCACCAAAGCAAAATACACACAGATATTAAGTAGCAAACATCACAACCAAACCTTAAAAAACACACACAGAAATGCACATTAAATACATCTATGAATCTGAATGTTCTTATCTTAAGATTTATTCCACTTCTATTGTGACAGGAAAGAACTTGTTCCCGAGTTTATTTTTACTTTGGGGTTTTCTAAACCATAGGACCCCTCATCTTTGTCAACAAATGTTGAGGCAACCTAAATATAAATCCTCTATCCTATAAATTGTAATGTGTCTTGTATGCTGCACCAACTGTACCAGAACATACTCTACCTCCATTATAGGAAGAAAACATACAGCTATTTGGATTGGATTTGGCAGGACTGAAAATAAACCATAAAAATACTATGGAGATTAACCAGTCACACAGCACTGGAACCCAGAAACAGAAAAGTTTCCATGTGACAAAGAATTCCCTCTATCAAACCCTGTTGAGATGTGCCCTACAGATACAGTCACAGTAAAAATGCACATGGCTGTTCATTTTGTAATTACAGCTCCACTACAGAAGCACCCTGATTTTAACTGGGACTGACAGAAGCCCAGAGCAGGGAGGTGTAAGAAATACTTGCTATAAAGTTGAAATCTTTCCTCCACTCAACAGCAATATTTTTTACATTAGGTCACCAGCTCAGACTGTTTGACACCAAATCAAAACAGGTTTTTCTTCTTCAGAGGTGTTAGATAACCTATCTTTAAAGTATCAAAAGACAACATACAGAATTTGAGAAGGTGCTTTCAGTATTCATGGACTTTTCAAAAATACTAGTATTTACTCCAGTCACTAGAAAAAAAAAATCTTAAAAAACTGCAGGAAACACCATCATACTACTGAAATATCTTGAAAGTATTCTTTAAATTAAGAAAAAAAATTCTATACTCCAACCAACTATCTCCATGTTAAAAGAAATCAGAGGTCAGATGTGAATCTAAAGAATAGCAAATTAATAAAGTGTCCTCCTCTGAGCTTCCAGGAGAAGAAAAACAGAAGGGGGTGTTAAATCTTAGAATAAATCTCCAGTAAAGACAGCCAGAAATTATGCTGCCTTTAGCCACATGAAAGAGAATAGAAGGATTTCTCTTTTTAAATTACTCTTTATTGTCTGCTTCGTAAATCGTGATCACATGTGGTATTTATTACAATGAAATTTTCTTGTTGCTGTAGCCTTCTTGCTTACATTCAGTGCTTTCTGTTTATTTTTAAAAGAAAAATGTCCAGAAATCCTTCAGTTCTGTGCCTGAAATTTTCTGGTGGTGCACAAGCCAGAGGGTCACAGTGACAGCCAAGGAGCCTGTGTAAAATCTAACACACACCTTTTTAAGTTGAGATTCAAAGCAGTAGGAAAGGGTCTAGATCCCATTACCCCATCTCTCCATTTCATCCTCACACAGACAGTTTTTATAGGTAGGATGGGAATTGAAGCCTAACAAGATTTTTCTGTGCCTGTGTAACTTCAGGGCTTGCACTCCTTATTCTAAAGCCCACCAGAACCATCCCATTAGGAGCAATTATTTAAGACCTTCTACAACTGACTTTACAAACTTGCCAAACAGGCAAAGCCAATTCACAGATTGACACAAATTCACCTCCCCACTGAGGCCATGAATCACCACATATATTAAATTAAAGAGAGACACTGATATGACCACGGATAAACACATTCCTTGCATTTTTTTTTCCAGTTGGAAATTGACCCACGTTTGGTTTGAATTAAAGATTCATCGCACTGAAACAAATAACTAAATGGAAAGATATGAGTCCCTTTGAAGAGCGTGCAAATCAAATTTAGGTGATAATTAGCAGCAGACAATTGAAACCTACTGTTTATTTGCACAGAACCTGATGTTACTGAAACACGGCTTGAATTCAGGCACACTGTAAACCAAGAGACTGAGTTTTCAGGAATTAATTTAACAGTTTTGTATCTGAGGTAGAAACAAACATGCTTTGAACAAAAGAGACAAAATGACATGTGCTCAGACCCCTCACTCCAGCTACTGTCCCTTCCTGTACAGTCACTGCGCTCCCAAGGTTTTATATGTTGCAATTTGTTTTTCCCCAGAATACTCCTCCTCTAGGGAAAGCCATGCATGGGGATGCCATAATTGGGAAGAAGAATAAGCAGCTCATAGCTGAGTTATAATGAAGTATTACCTCCTATAATTTCTGCCCAACTTAGTCCATGTTTGTTTAACTTAGTTTGCCAGGGAGCATAAATACACGTGTCATCAGCTGCGTGTTTGGCAAACCAAGCAGTTTTTTCTCAGGATGTGCTTGGCCTCAGTGTAAGAGGAAGCACAGTTTTGCAGCAAAAGTGAAGAAGAGAAAAATGTCTATCCAGCACAGAGCAAGCTAGAGTAGCAACTCCCATAAGATAGATTTGGCCAGAGCATTGAAGTGAAATTTTGGTGTATTTTTCACTTCACATGTGAAGCACATGTTTTATAAATTGGGGGTTTTTTTCCAGTCACCCTGAGCTACCACCAAAGAGGAGGATGATAAAGATTTTTAAAATATTAGAAATTACAGATTTTTTTTTGATAAAGGGAAATAGTTATCACATTAATGAATTCCACAGGAAACAAAAAACCTGCAATCCTCAAGAAGGAGATCTCCCTGTATCAGGAGACTGGTCCCAGTTTGAGCTACTAAAGCCTTCATTCCAAAAGGAAGAGACAGTGTTCATGCCACACTCACTTGTATCTGCTGGAGGTAAGACCTGTGACAGTAAAATTTGATTCCTATAGATTGTTATTGCCCCATTTTATAGCAATTCTCCATGTCAACAGGGATGGAGGGATGGCCATGAGCGGGCAGAGAAGGGAACCCCTCTCCCTTGCAGGCCCACCAGCAAGGGAGCAGGAGCAGCAGCCCAGGCTGAGCAGGCTACTGGCTCATTTCAGGAAGCACCTCCTGAGAGGCTGCACTGATGTGTCCAGCCCTGAGCATGGATCAGCAAGGGACCATCCCTCGCCAGGGAAAGCCCCTTGGGCTGGTCCTTGCTCCCACTAAGGAAGCCACAGAGCTTTCTCTGCAGCTCCTCACTGGGTTTTGCTCAGAATCTGCTATTGCTAGAAAATTTAAGGTGGTCCCTTTGCTCATCACTCAGAAAGAAAACTCTTTACCTTAAGAGTAAAGTTTTAAGGAGACTGCTGTCCCACCCTGCTTCCCATAGAGGTATTGCCCAACTTGAGTCCTCTATTAAAAATAAAATAGCAAAGCCAACATGCCTTCAGGACTCAGGAGATAAGTTTTGCCTCTTTGGGGACAGATAGCTCACATAATTTAGCACAGCTCCAGAGATCAGCTATCTCTAGCCAAGTTCACGCACTTCAGATCGAATGTGAGTTTTCTTCAAGTAATTTAGAGGATGCTCCCATACACTTACCTCTCCATCCAGAGAAAGCATATTACCATTACATTTCCACATTACCAAAGCAGATTTATTTCCATTATAGCTAAGATTAATAGAATCTTAAGTATGGTCACCTGAATTTTAAGCTTCTCAAGAGGAACTGGGGCCTGGTCATCGGACTGCTTTACCACACTAACAGATTGCTACTGAATCAATTGAGTTCTCAATAACAAAACACATTCTTTCAGCTGTCACAGAAGCTGGCAAAGCTTGATCCTGTAAACCTTTTTCAGAAGTTTATGTTAAGATTATTTAGCTTGTCACAAGGTAACATATATAAAGGAGGAGAGACCAAACCTCACCTGAAGTAGAGATCACAGATCCAAATTTTTAGAAATTTCAAAGTCCTGCCTGTGAGCTAGATGAGTTACTTTTCATAGATGCATCAGTCAGAAGCAAGAAGAAATTACAGCTCTAACTGGCAAGGCTATGCTGGAAGAAACCTCCATGTATTTGGCAAAAAAAAAAAAAAAAAAAAAAAAAAAAAATAAAAAATCTGTATTTCCTTTAAGGAAGTGGTACAAATAGTACCAGTAAAGGAGGAAAAAAAAAAAAACCAAGCATCAACTAAACCAACCAACAATTTGCCCTTCCCTATGGAAAATAAAAGTTTTGGGACATAATAGAATACTCTTTCCTACATTTAATAACATCTTCATGGATATTTCCCCTGATACAATACTATTTATGAAGTCCACACCTTCCTCACATCCCAGTTCTTTCTAACCTCACACTGCAGCTCTCAGATGCTTCATTTATGGCAACACAATGCTTGTGGGAGCACAGAGGCAAGCAGCTGGCAGAAAATGTTTGGGCTAAAAGGAAGCAAAAGGATCTTTTGTGCAAGCTCACAACAGCACAAAATCTTCAGCTGGCTTCTGCCAAGAACAGGACAGGCTCAGGGCATCAGGTATGGAGGACGAAATGGCTCCTCACCACCCCTTTCCAGCCTTCTTTCCAAGCAATTCACTATCTCAGTCTGCAGTTATGCTCCTGTGTTCGCTAACTGCAAACCACCCTGGTAACACCTCTTTCCAGGGACTTTTTACCTGGGTACAACTGAGCTGGGCCTGAAACGCTGAAAC
Source organism: Pyrgilauda ruficollis (assembly GCF_017590135.1). Classification (NCBI taxonomy): domain Eukaryota; kingdom Metazoa; phylum Chordata; class Aves; order Passeriformes; family Passeridae; genus Pyrgilauda; species Pyrgilauda ruficollis. Next base: position 4,625,214 of record NW_024525489.1, on the reverse strand, counting down.
AACCTGAGCATGGCTGCAAACACATTTTAATGGCTTGAAAAGTAAGTCAAGTGGTCTGCCATAAGATGATCAGGTAAAACACAAGCATTACTGTGTCATTCACATAAGAGTATTAACAGAGATTTTGGTTTGTTTTTTTTCAACAGAAATCCACCGAATCTAATTTTAAAACTAGTGGTTTTTATTTTGGGCTTGACATGCTTCATCCCAGGCAAAAATAAAAATCAGTTGGGTGAGGGCTTCAGACAGGGAAAGGAAATTCCAAATTCAATGGAGTTTGATTTTTAGGAGTTGCAAAGACTGAAAACACAGGACTCTGCAACAGACAAGTTTAGGGATAACTGTGCAAGGTAAGTCTTTCCAAATCTCACTGCAGCCAACAGAAAACCGAAACACTGCTCACAAATCAGAGCCCTTAGCAGAAATCTAGTATAAGTTACAACATTTTTAATTACAGACAACAGCTGTTATTTTCCCTACCTTATCCATAAAGAACAGCAGTTTTTCAGTGAAACAGCCCTGTAGGACTGAACACACTGCAGCACAGCAAATCTCAGAGAAGCTGGTTTGTTTACCCACCAGCCCTGGCTGTATGACCACGGAGAGGCAGCACACAGAGGTGGCACCAAGCTTCTCCCATCACACTCTGCATCCTCCATGCCGGGCCAAGGCTCTCAGACACATCCCTGGGGACGCCCTGTGCAGGGCCGCCAGCTGGATTTCACAGATCCCTGTGGGTCCCCTCCAAGTCAGCAGCCCTTCAAGACCTCCTGATGAATTGCAATACTGAAATCCCCGTTATCGTTTTTAGAAGGAGCAAACCAGCAAGGAACGCTCCAGAGCCCTTCCGCTCATCCTCCCTCCCCGGACGGGGCTGTGGGGCTGCAGTGGGAAAGGAGAGCAGCGGGAACCCTGCACCGCCGCCCGCAGCACAAGCTGCTTCCTCCACCTCGTGGAGGATCGTGAGAATGATCTCCATGCAAACCACAGACACCGAAAATTGATAAAATACACAATATTTAAACAAAAAAAAAAAAAAATTCCTCCGGTCCAGAGTGTTGCAGAATTTTTGGAAATAGTTTCCTGTTCCATCTGATCTATCTTAAGTGCTTGAAAGCTTCCTTTTTTCTTATTAGTGAAGAACATCATTAAAAAACAAGAGATCCAGGGAAGCATCTTAGAGATCACTACTGAGAAGGAATGGTCATATCTTAAGCTACTTGGAAAATTATAACATTCATTAATTTCTTCATTATTAGCAAGTGGGGAGAATCTCCCCAGGGTGAGTTTCTTCATCTCACAGTGCTCAAAAGCTTGTATCAGTAAATATTGTTACTATACTAGGCAATAACTCTATTACTACTGTTCTGGAACAGTTATATTCTTAGTGGTTTTTATTTCATTGGTGCTTATGTTTGTTTCATCAGCTCTCTTATTCTCCTTTATTTCAAGTTTACACGACAGCATCAGATTCATCTTCTCCTGATCAGCCCATTTGTCAGGTTCTACTTTACTTGATACCTTTAAAAAATGCTTTTGTGGGTTTAAAATTTCCTGCATCGCAACTCTATTTTTGCTGGGTTTTTCTTTGTTTGTTTGGGTTGTTTTGGGGGCAGGGCTTAGGGGGGGTTGACGGGGCTTTTTGATGGGGCTTTTTTTTTGTATAAGAGCAATTAACACTTCCTTCAAATATATTTTGATAGAATTTAAATATCCCCAGTTTTCCTGGCATATTCTTGCCTTCATTGCCTCATACTTTGTTTGCTCTTTGACTGCTTGCTTACCTTACAAAGATGTTTTGATTGAAGTATCCCTAATGACACCCACCCCAACGCAAAGTACAGGACCACACAGCTGAACTAACCCAATGTATTCACTGTGTGCTAATTGCATAGCAAGCAGCAGTGAAATTAGGTTTTAAAATCAACACTCCATTAAGACAGCTGGAAGAAATTCACACTTTGCAGTGCTATTGTGTCTGTCTGCCTACAGAATCAATATATACTATTGTTTCTGAAAGGTAGTCAAAATGTAGAATAAAAATGCTCTGCAGGGCAAATTTCAGCTTTTACGCAGATTCTAGTGTTTACCAGCCCTCCATTCCTTCTTCCTTCTCCTGAGAAAAAAAGGAAAGTTAAAAAACCTCAACAAAACAAATCAAACCCCACACGCCTAAAAGCTCTTTATCCATGGATACCAGTGATTTCAGCCTAAAGCCACTCACCTGGCTGAGGGCAAAGGAGGTCAGAGGCTCAGTGCAGCCAGGGCAGGCTCTGACATCCACACCCAGGCAGTGCTGCATGTCCCTGGTTTGTGATGGCTCTGTCCTGGAGGGTCTATACACTCCCACATGCAGGAGAGGAAACAGGAGTGCACAATCCTGAATACAGTTTTTAGCAAGTACATGTACCCAAACTCCCTGCCCCTGTAAACGGCTGTTACCAATTACCAGCGCTAGGAACACTCACTGCCACCTTCACAGGCAGCAGCTCCCAGCTGGATTTACCCTTTTCCCTGCTGTGGTTGCTCTGTGCCCAGCCAGCTGCATGGCAGATTGCCCCTGGCTGCATCCATTACAAAGGCACTAAAGAAGTAATAATGCTTTTATCACAAGGGACAAATTTCCAAGGACAGAGAAAGCAGAGGCTCAAGTGTCTGAACAGACTGTCTAAGTTTGTCATCTGTGCTCAGAGAGCAGCTGCCAGCACTGCTTTCACCACGAGGTGAAGGAAGAGATCGAGACTGGAAGGGGGAGCTAGCAGCTACTGCAACAGTGGGTAACAGACCAGGCAAAAGAGATTGTGGATTCTCAGGTTTTCTCTGGCTGAGATGATCCCGAGGTATGTGGAAAGTCTCTTTTTCCCAACCCAGCCGTGGAAGAAAGAGTCAAGAAGTCTTCGGCTCACTTTCTCAAGGTTGTTTATTATGTTTTATCTAAAACATTTTCTGTCTGGCCTGCCGAGGTCTGTTCAGCAGGTCAGCTCAAGGCACACTCTCCGCCTCTCGGGCTCGTGCTATCTTTTATACTAAAAGCTATGTATATTATGTTTACAATAATGCTCCAATACCTATGACCTATGTTAGACAGTGACTTTCTACTCTAAACCAATCTGTGAATGCCAACATCATCCTGAACATGGATGCCAGGGAGAAGAAAGAAGGATAGGGCACACCCAAATCCCTCCATCTTAGAACCCCTGACCCCCATGTACAGGATTCCAAACCCCCCTGTACAAGGTTCAAAACCCCGCTGTACAGTGCTCCAAAATTTTTCCCTTCACCCTGTGATTACTATTACTACGCTATCTAAATTTTTGTGACTTTTAATTCTTCATAAAGGTGGTAACTTGTTCCATGGGTCAAACTCAAAGCCACAGGGGTCTTTGGCTGCATGCCAGGCTCTCCGACCCCCCTGTCAGGGCTTCAAAGCCCCCTGGCTGTGGTTTGGATCATTCAGGACCATAAGGGGGACATCCTGGGTTCTGACAGTGGATGAGGATGGACATAGAGTATTTTTAACGGTGAAAAAAAGACAAGACATGTTAAAATGAAGAGCATTCACTGCATCCAGAGAACATTTTATGAATGACTCCCTGGAGTTAGAGCTACAGCATGTAGGAGGCTCCCCAGCAGAACATCAGTAGCTGCTGGCATTTGGTGAATGTTCATCCACAAGACAGGTCTGCTGAAGACAATGTCTACTTTTCTGACAAATACTAACTTTTCTGTAAAATACTAACCATTTGACTGGTAACAATCTTTTAACATCTTCCTCACAGAATATTCTATTTCTAGGTCACAAAAAGCAGAAATTAATGTATTTTTCAATACACACCATCACTTGTGTGATCTCAAAGTTCAATTGAAAACTGCAGCCAGTGCTGCACACTTAAATAACCTTTCTCCACAATGTTAACTGAATATTATTAGCATAGAGTTGTTAAGGATGAATGGAACGACTGAAGGTCATCTTGTCTAAGGCCCCTGCTCAAGCAGGGTCACCTGGAGCATGTTTCCCAGGGCAGTATCCACATGATATAGTACTGCAGGATTTCCAGAGCACTGCTTGATGTTTTAGTCAACCACTCCACCAGACAAGTCTTAAATTGCTTCATTTCTTCCCTAGGCTTATAGTTTTTAGTAGGTGCTTTTGGAGAAGGAAAGGGATGAGACCATTGTTTCAATGCCCTCAGAGACTGTTGGCTTCACCACTACATTCAGAGGAATAAATACAGTTTGCCTATAAAGATTAAAAGAATAATTACTACAGAACAAAAAAAGTCTCTGTGAAAGACCAATTGGCTCAATGCTGTGTAAGAGAAATAATATCTGGGGGGGGAAAGTCTTCACAATGAGACTTGGTTACATCTGTAGAACGTTAAAACTGCCTCTCATTACTCAGAGCCCACCAGAACCATCCCTTTGGCACAATTATTTAAGACCTTCTACAGCTGACCAAGCCCTTTACAAACTTGCCAAGCAGGCAAAGCCAATTCACAGATTGACATATATTCACCTCCTCACTGAGGCCGTGAATCACCACATACATTAAACTAAAATTAAACTGATAGGACTGTGGACAAATACATTCCTTGCTTTATTTTTTTTCCCCCAGTAGGAAACTGACCCACGTTTGGTTTGAATTAAACTCACTCATTGCACTGAAACAAATAACTAAATGGAAAGATATGAGTCCCTTTGAAGAGAGTGCAAATCAAATTTGGGTGCTAATTAGCAGCAGATAACTGAAACCTACTGTTTATTTACACAGAACCTGAAGTTATAGAGCTACCCCTGGAAAAGACAAATAGAGCTGCATATTCTGCTTTCCACAGTGCTTCTCATTTTTAAACCTCTTACAGAACATTGTCAACTCACCAGTGTCAAAGCTCCTGCAATCTTAAGTAAATGAGGGGACAAAGGAAGCAAGTGAAAATACTCTTTTTTTCTGTTCTAAGAATCAATAGACCTTTAACAATTTACATCTGCTCCTTCTCCTCTTCCTCTCCACACACACAGCAACAATGGATTTCAAGATAAATCTTGCTTTTGGATTGCAGGACAAACAAGCAGATCTGTATTTGAGTATAAGGTTCTAAGGCTCGGTTTCACACAATTTGTGGCATGGTTTAATCCAGTCTTCAGTCTCAAATTCTTTCAATGCCTCGACTCTGGTATCAAGAGCCATAAAACTACTACTAACACCTTCAGGTCTGAAAAAGCATTCTGGATGAAGAAAAAAAAAAAAAAAAAAAAAAGAAAAGTAAATATATCCAGTTTTTCTTGCCATCAATAATCTTGTATTTATTTCTACCAAACCATCCAGGTAAGGAAGAAAATACCTTCAACTCTGATTGGGATAAACACTAAACACATCTACATGCAAATAGCAGAGGGGGTCTCTTAGCTAGAGAGTTTACAAATCGAAGACAAACATTAATTCTTCCAAAAGTTATGGAAAATGTACAGAAAATGGGAGCATGGGTAAAATATGACAATTTTTTGTAGGATCCTGTTTCATCAAAATGGCTCTGAAACAAACCATGCAGCCTCTGACAGAACATTGCTGAAGTACCCAAGAATGCCTTTATTACTTAGGAGATTAAAATTTGATTGTCAAAGGATAAAAAAAAAAAAAAAAAAAACAAAATCAGAGTGGGGTGGTATCTCCCTTTTAGCTCTAACAAAATCATATGTATTGATATTTCACTTTAAAAAAAGCAGACCTCAACTTCCTGGGAAGTGAGATTTAACTCTCAGACTGGTTGTCACAGGACTAAAATTGCCCTTGTGAATAAAGGAGAGTAACATATTGCATTTTCATAACGGGAATTCTAATTACTACAGATACCTTAACATTGTATGTTGTTTTCACTAAAAACTCAAAATTAATCAAATTCACCTCAGGAAAATAACCAATATAGTAGCGAATAGATTCCATACCTTCCTTACCTCTTAGCAAATACTTAGGTTGTCAATGACACTCATTCAGTAGCATGAAAATACCTCCCCCATTCCACAATATTTTGGAACTGACTCAGAGATTTTAGCAATGTTCTTGCTCAAATTAACATCAAACCTTGCATATTACATATGTTCTTTCACAAACAGCTTTCAAATTGTGTCTCAGCCCATCCTTGCAACTGTTAAGACACACAAATCCTCATCTGAGTAAAATATTCACTAAATCCATTTTTCACCCAGGTGCAAAGAGAGCAATGTATTTAATATTAATTATGTTATCTAATACATCGACAGATACTGTACTGTAAAGCTTCCTGTGTCTACAATACATCCTGTGTTTTTATAATCAGGTTTAAGTCATTTAAATCTCAGATCCCAAAAAAATTCATCCTGTGCACACCTACTCACCTTCCTGCTCATCTCTTCCAAACCCTGGAGCCTCGTCTCCTTCAGCCTCATGTGAATTTCCTTCTCTGGACACAAAGGTTTCCAAGTCCCTGCTCCTGAGCACTCAGCAGAGAGCCTTCCACAGGCACAGCAGACAGTCTACTTACACTTGCTAACAGAGGCTTCCAAAATCCCTGATTAATTTTGCCATGAAAGCAACGTGGAATTTTTCAATCTCAATAATATTAACTCCATGCATTTTGATGCTGTTGGCCATTTGTCAGTCCCAGACACACAGAGAAACACCTCGCTGTGAGATGACCTATATCAGGTTTCCAGTCATGGTGACTCCACTTCCTGGGCAGTCCATTCCAGTGAGGAATAACCATTTCAGTGACGAAATTCCTGTTATATCCAGCCTGAACCTCCCCTGGCACAGCTTAAGTCTTTGTTCTGCCACTAGCTGTCTGGGAGAAGAGGTCAATCCACACCCTCCATATATACATATACATACATATATGTGTGTGTGTGTATATATGTATTAAAAAAAATAAAATACAGAAGAGCTTTAAATTCTGATGCAGCTAGTTCCTCCATTTATAGAACACTTTTTCCCCACAAGGTAAGATATAGACTCTAGAAATAAAATAAAATGGGGTTTAACCTCAGCCCACAGCAGGGTAACTTTAAAGCTTTTTGCTTTACACCAAAAATAATGCTTCAGCTGGACACTCTGTGTCCTTTGCAGGTTTTCTCCCCTAGAACAGAAGGCTCCCTTCTAGCTTACTAGGTGTTTACCTATTGTAACTCATTATTATGCACACTTTTTTCCACGTCCAATACGATGACCAGTTGCAAGATTAGCAGCACTCACAAACGCCAATCCATAAATCACAAATAACTCAGTGCATCCAACACTACTCATCTGAAATCTGTACATGCATCGCATCTGTGTTCCAGAGCTGCTATGAGCAGATCTTCACCAGACCTTCTTCTTTTCTGCAGTGACTTTCTTCAACCAAAGTGAGAGTTGACCCCCAGTCACAAAGACAGTTTCTCCCATTTCTTGAAGCTGTCTGACAAACGCATCGTTGTGAAAACTCCAAGGAAATGTGTGTATGATTTGAAAGGAAAAAAATCAAAGGTTTATTAAAAAGAAGAGAGGAATTCCTCTAAGCTTTAAAATTATTTACACTTACCTTTCCTTCTGCCAATCTGATTCTGGCTTTTTTTTTTTTTTTAATCCATTCAGATCCTCAAAATGAATGGTGTTTTGCTCAGCCATCCTAACCCAACAAGAGATTAAAATAATATATAACTGATTTTATTCATTTTACTGTCTGAATCCATGTGGGAAGCATTCAAAAGGCGTATTTATTTTGTCTCATTGACAAAATAACAAATACTAACCATGAAGATTTCTACCTTTCAACAGTGCAGGCCCTACTACCAGATGAGAGGCAGTGCCCCTCACCCATGCTCCACTTCCACAGCCTCCAAAAAAAAAATTAAGGAAGTTCCAGGCATAAGAGCTTTACTAGATCAGTCTCTCAGCATACTCTCTGAAAAATTCAATCACAGTAAGAAAAGGTTCATCACCCCTCTAATGAAAGTAGGAAGATTCCCTGTACCACCTGCAATTGCAGCATCTTCTCACAGAATACCCAAACACAGGTATCTACAACCAAATGCAGCTGACGTGAGTCAAACCTGCAGTGTGGATGCAGTGGCCACTTGACTGACAAAAGCCCTCTCTGAGGCATCAGGAAGATGATTCCCCTACCTTGTGAAAATACACCAGAGAAGGAGAGCATGTCCCAAGAACATCACTGTGGCAAGACTTCTAATACCAACAAGGCAGGACCATTGGCTCTCATGTAATTTGGAGATTATAACTACATTCAGTAATATTAATGCCACATGAACCAAATCCTAATAGTGTATGTTCAGAAAGATGCATAAGGAGTATGGAAAGTTGGCCTACTAAGTATATTACAACAGAGCTGTGTCATGAAAAGCAGATGAGTAAGAATATTTTGTAGTCATATTACTTAAAATTGACACCAATCATCTTTTGGAAATGTAAATATTCAACTTGGTTAAATCAAGACAATCACAGATAGACTTTTTTTCCCAAATCTTTGGCTGTATTGCAATGGTTGTTTCAATTTGTAATCTCCAACTAAACATTTCCTATCCATGGATTAACAATATATTTACTGACTTGTGTCTTTTAACAGTATTTATCCAACATAACAAAATAAACTGCAATTTGTTATACTTTTTTTTTTTACAAAACATTTTATAAATATTTTTACAAAATGTATACAAAGCAATTTCAAGTGAGACATACTTTACAAATGAAGGTATTTAAGCAAATAAAGTCCATACCACGCTGACAATAAGTGACACATCCTCTTTAAGTGAAGTCAGTCTGTAAGGCCTCCCTACTCTAACAGATAAATTATACCAAAATCTTCAAAATGAACATAGTTTTCTTAATTGCCAGTTTAAAATTTGTTTTAATATTAGGCGGTATTAAATAACATTGAAATCACAATGCTGATCCAGCAAAATAATGAAAACATGTTTAAAGTCATGCATATTCACAATACTTTGCTGGACTTGAGCCCATATGATTAATAAATTTCTTTTAAGCACCACAAAAATACAATTATATCATTTACTGCTTCACCACGTACCAGAATTCCTTTAGTATTGAATTCAAAGGAGTGAACAACAGAACATTAAGAATCTAAGATCAATCTTACTAGGATTGTTCAAGGGGTTCCTCTCCATCAGCAGTTCAGAGAAATGTGTTTGACCAAATCAATCACAATTAATTTTTGAAATTTTTCATTTTTTACATGCCATTGTCCCCCCTTGCCAATGAGACCCAACAGAAGACACATAACCTGATCTTCAGTTATGTATTTGCTGTAGAGAGGCTGGAACCCCCATATCCATTTTGAGGTGGTACAACAAGCAAGGGGACTGATGAATATGAATGTGCAACTTCACCTTTTTCTCCTCAAAAGAAAATTTTAACTAGTTAGCATACAGCTGTGTAACTTACTGCTCTCCTTCCTAAATAGTTCAGAATGATAAATTAATTAAATTTCCAAAATGATGCAATAAAATATGCATCAGGATACACAGCCATGAGAATATTATTAAATCTAAAAAGGCAATAGGTGAAGACTATCTTGTCAGCTTTGCCAAAAAGAAAACAGCTAACTGCCTGAGAGTCTATTCTGTGGACACTCAACTAAAAATTTAAAACTGGCAATACTTATTAATATCTCATACAACACTTGGGAATGTTGGGTTTTCACAAACATGTACTTTAAAATTGGCACAATTTTTTAAAATGGCAATTAGTAACATATAAAACCAGTACTTCCATTCACGTTGAAGGGGAAATTAATTTTAAGGAAGCTCATCTTTCTCTCATTGCTTTCTAGATTTGGTTTCCTTTAGTGGTCAGACAGTGGACTGTAGCTCAGTACTGAGTTGCACTATAATGTTCTACTATCCCAAGGGTCTAATTCTGCTTCCTTCTGTGCCATTCAGATGGACTGAATTACACACCAGCAAAACCTTTTGGTTTTCTCCTGACAATCTGACTGACAACCACAGCTTGTCACAATGAGCCTCTTACATCATGAAAATCATAATCAGCAAGTCTGGAAAAGGGCTGGTAATGTTTCTTAGAAATGGTGGAGAAGTTCTGGGGGAGAACATGAGCAAACCTTAGAAACCACAAAAGCTGTATCCTCCTGAGCAGACATATGTACTACACACACGTGACCAACGTCAGCGCGCTTATGTGCACAAAAGCACTCATGACCAAAGTAAACTAGAACAAAGCAGCATGGGCAGCAAAAAAAAAGTAATAGATTAAAATAAATAAATAAAATAATAAGATTCTATCTTAACAACATGACAGCAAGCCAAATGCAAACCATGCATTGGGTTCACTTGGCTTTACAATATGAATTAATAATTACACATTTTTTTTGATATGTTTAAACAATGGGATTGCTGATCAACTTTGGTCTGTACATATCTTGAGAATAATGACTGCTACGGTGGATGATTTAACATTCTCTGACAGCAAAAAGCAAAAAAAAAAAAAATCAAAAATAAACACTGGCCTTTAAATTTACTCAGAGTAAGGCTAACATCCTCTTAAAATATAAGCTACAAATACAGTTTTCAAATCAAAGTGCTTTTGACACTTGGTCTTAAAAAAAAACAAACAACAAATTAAAAAAAACATTTATACCACTTCAGAAAGACTCAAGGCTGACTACATCCAATTATAAAATGCAAAATCTTTTCCTCAAGAGATAACATATATATGTATTATATATATAACTTCATGGCTCTATCATGGCCTCATCCTGTACACTTTGCTATTTACTGGCTTCCATTCTACCTTCCTTAGTGAAGCATTTATTACTTCGTATCATGCCACTGTGACTAAGATCATATAATATCATCCCACAGACTAAAGTTACCCACTACAAATATATCAAGTACTAGTTTCTGCTCAGAAAGCAATAGAAAAGCACTTAAAGTTTAAGTTATGAAGCCTTGTAAACACACTGATGATTTCCTTCCAACTTAAGAATCCTAGAATACAGAATCATTAACAAAGCAAATAATCACTTCTGAATAGAGGTACAGTGGGTTTTCCAGAAAAAACTAAGAATTTGATGATTTGTGGAAGAGAAGGGTAGGGGAGAATTGTTGCTTCCATCACTCTTTAAAAACATTTTCTTAATAAATATATCCTTTCAAATGACTGTGATTGTCAGTATATTACCATATTTTATAGGGCCTAACAACCTGCAACCCTGTTACGTTGCAGCACTGCTCAATAATCAAAAGCACTATCATAATAATACTTGAAACAGTAAGGCCCTAACAGACTGCATTCTAACAAGGATTAACTTTACTTGGATATCTCACTGTAACCACAATGAGTATTGCTCTCAAACACAGAACAGAATCTAGTTTAGAAAGGTTAACCTTAAATGCATGTCAGGCTGTACTTGTGGTGTCATTCACATTTGCTTCTGCTAAGAGAAACATAACTTGTCCATGGTACTGTAACTATTAACACTCTAAGATACTATTTACAGCTGCTTCTAAAATAGAGTCAGTTTCTACAACACTTTCACTGTGGTCTGGAATAAATTTTTCCAGGCAGTTCTCTTGTGAAGCGATTGGTGAAAAATTAGGGAACTCTAATTCAACCGAGCCACTACTTGCCGCCTCATTTTGTGGCTGCCTCCCAGCTTTTTTGAGTTCCAAGATGTTTTTAAATGTAGTTTCTAAACTCTTACTGAGCAGTAAGTCTTCCTGGGATTCACCAGAGCCTTTCCTGTTATCAGGATGCAAAACCTCATTCTTTGGAGAGCTCCTCAGAGTTTTGTCTTGAAGTGAATTATTACACGTTACCTTTGAGAAAGGCTGAACTGCGTTCCTTGATATTTTATTGTGTGTTCCATGACTGCCTCTTGACACTATTTTTGACAAGTCTTCAGAACTTGAAGAATTCTCAGTGGACTTGGCAAGATCTTTCCCACTCATCCTTTCTTCAGAAAGGGCCATGTACTGGCTCTCAGAAGAACAATTAGCTTTTTCAAACTTTAAAGCTTTAGTGAGGCTCTCAGATTTTTTAGTAGAAGCTTTTCCTTCTTGTGGTGTCAGAATGTTGTTAGGCACTATAGGAAGTTTACTGTGATTTGTGGACTCTGCTGAACTGGCTTTTGGTCGGTCTCTGGCTTGGGTTTTGGTAGTCTGACTCCGAGAAGGTAATGTTTTGCTAGACTGATGGTCACTTTTGCTGGACTGTGCTTCTTCAGCTGTTTTCTCAAATTGTTTGGCAGAACAACAAAAATCGGCCTGATAACCATCTGAAAATTAAGTAGCAACATTTTACTAAAATTACCTACACATCCAAATAACTGACGCTCCAACACAGTTTCTGAATACTGAAATTCAAGTAACATCCACAGCTTACAGATCTGGGTCTTTAAAGATGTTCATATGCTTAAGTGTTCTGCTGCATACAGTGCAGGAGATTGGCACTAAATTAATCAGCACATTGCCCACGCATGTGCACTGTAAAACCAGATTAAGGGCACTTCCCAGCATTCTAAACATGTAAATATGGTCTCTGAAGGTTAATACTTCCTACAACACAACATGTGAATATCTTTTAAAACATGCAGATCATGCAGAACCTTTGAATAAATCGTAGCTGTAATCTTAAACAATTAATGTGTTGCCAGGTGCTATGTTTAACAACATCCCAGTTACAAACACTGCCATTTAAGTGGCCAGGACACTCCAAGAGCAACACTTCATTAAGATGAACAAGAGTATTCATGCTTCAAACAGTGCTGGTCTTTCTGGCTGCAAGCAAACTCAGATTCTTCCCTGCTAGGATGGAGGCACTGCAGGAGTCATGACTGTTGTCAAAAGAAACTCAAACGTTTCTCTGCCAAACAGGTAAAATTATTTTTCCCCACAAATAACTGCTTCAACTCTACAGTGTCTCTGGATTGCTGAATTCTGGAGTCATAAAAAGTTATCTTGCAAATGCTTATTCAGTATTTCACTAACTGGAATCCACAGCAGTCAGTGCCTCACTGTGGCCACAAATATTTTTAAACACTCCATACTTAATTTACAAGTTAAGCATTACTTACCAGGATCCACAAGTGCAAGACGCTTTTCCCGGGTCAGAGATGCTCTTTCCTCCTGGTTGAACATCCTATCAATCATAACCATTTCTGCAGAGGGATTTATCCGCTGGAGGGAAAGGAAAAAAACAACCAATCTCTGGAGTGACTCATATGTTGGTACCAAATCAAAACATTTATAGCTTTGTTAAATTTCAGAGAAAAGAAACTTCTTTTATTATGTATTTGTGAAGAACATTCACAATTCAAAAGTCTTGACTCTGACCCAACCACTACTGAAACTCAATCACAAAGTATTACTCACATTGTACTGCAAATTTTATTTGGGAAATACTTTAAAACAGGGAATTGCTATTCCAGTTGTATGAGTTGTACTTTTTCAGGACTGAGTATGCTTACTACCATACACCACAATTTTTTTTACTTCATACAGTATCCTTCTCTTTTAGGGGATCCAGCAAAAAACTTCAACTGGGACCACCCTATCATCTTTTTCCTGCACTTCTCTCCTATTCCTGTAACTAGCTGCTGCAGAGCTGCATTTTGCTGACAATGCCTTCAAGCCAGCTGGATTCATCCATCACAGAAAATGTTCACTGCACTAAGCCATAACATAGGCAACTAGTTTCAAACCTGAATGCTATGTGAAATAAACATTTCAAAATTACTAAATGGGATTTGCCATACTACATACCAGATGCTAAAAGAACAAATCTCAATCTCCATCCTCTCTTTGCATCTGCAAATACTTGCCATTATTTAATGGCTAGGATCTTTTACAATGCAACTGCTAGTTTTAAAACCATATTAATTCTAAAAGTTATATTATGTATTCCTTTCTCTAAATATCTAAATGCCTATTATACTCAAATTCAAAATTTTTCCAGGTTTGAAAACTAGCATATCTGAAGTCACAATAGCATTTAGCATTTCCTGATCCTTGTAAAACACGTTCTTTGTCAGTTTTATTTTACCTCATACGTGGGATTGTGAAAGCACTTAAATCAGAAGCACTTCTGATGAAGTTCCACCTAGCTTTTAAGGACAATGATTTCCTAAACTGTAATATGATTTGGCTCTAATTATAATATGGCTGGAGGCCTCTGAATGGACAACATCAATACTATTTCAGGTTCCATCAGCCACAGAAATACACAGAAATCACCCTCCTGACCATCACAGCCTGTTCAGTGTAAGAGCAAAGCAGAAGCAGAGAAGTTCATGCACCTGTTCCATAGGTATTGTTTCAACAAACTGAATCCCATCCCATAAACAAAGTGTACTGGGTTCTACACCTTACCATTGCATCTTCTATAAGCAAACATCTGTATTTGTTCAGCATAGCCTGTGTCCTCTTCAGAAGCTGTGTAGCTACAGATTCAAATTCACTGTCCACTGGAAAGACAAAATACACATTCACACTCTGTTCTTCAATAACCTCCACCAATTTTAAAATGTTCATTTTCTTATTGCTCTAATTTACATTAAGAATTCTCTCAATACACTGATTACAAACTTACTGCCAAATTTTAAAAAGAAAATTACCTTTTCTTAAATCTTCTTCTGTTGGCAGTGATCCCTGGCACACATGGTATGAAAGGAGTCTCTGAACTGCATCATTTAATGATCTGAACTGACTTTTATCTGGTGTCACAGCATGTACCTGATCCTTCTGCAATTGCTGCAGAATACTACAAAAAAATTAATGATATATACTTAACATATTGTACAGAGTTTTTACATTGACAAAAGTAAAAATTAAGGTTTCTGGGACAGAATTAAAACGAAATAATGACTTACAATGCTCCTTTAGTTAACTGTTTAGCAGCAGGCCTTTTCTGTCCAACTAAATGACCATCGACCTAAGTTCAAAATAAAAGACAAATTACAATATAGCTCCCCATTTGCAAAGCCTAAGTTTCAGGATTTGTTTCTGTCAAAAAGGTACATCACCAACACCAACTGTATCCACCACATAAGTATAAACACTTTCATCTATCTCCTATTTTCACATGGCACTGTGTATCCACAAAACAGGGAAGTGACATAAACCAAAGGTCTGAAATGCTGTTTGTAGACAAATTCCACTGTTGTGCATTATACATACTTCACTAAGAAAGAGAAGATCAAAGTTAACAGGTGCAAAGAAGGAAAGGTACAACTAAAAGTTTTTACAAATAAATCTACTCATACAAACTGTCTCTGCATCTTTTTCATAAGATGCCATCTTACCTGACATTGATGGATTAGAGTATCTGTGAGGAAAGCAGGCTAAGGTTGTGCACTTAAATTCTCAAAAGCCATAGTGGATGCGGGGGTGGTAAAAGTCATTCTAGGAATTCTGTTTCAGTGTCAATGCTATAGATGTGCCCATCAGGTAGAGATCTCAGTAATTTTCTCCTTTCCTTAGACATTTAATGAAATCAAGATTTTTCCTGGGAACACTCTCCTAAGACCTGAGGCTCTCTGAGGGGGTAAAGGTTCACAGCAGGCACACTGGAAGAGTATTTGCCTCAAAAAGCCTCCAACTTCAGAGCACAAAAATAGTCAAGCAGAATGAACATCTGACCAACTATGACACAACCAGTCTGACATCCCAGCTGAGCACCACTGTACCTTCTCCTCTACCTGTACACCAATAAGACATGGGAAAATATTCCTGTCCTACTGCATTGACAAATACATTTACAAACAAAAATTTTAAGTCAGATGCTCTCCAAAAAAGCCTCATCCTGGACAGTGTTTTTGTGCATACTTGCATTATGTAGGAGAACTTTTGATGGTAAAAGAAGAAGACTGCAGTAAAGAATAAAACAAAGACCAGGTGGAACTGTTCTGCTGCTTCTCACAAACGACTGTCTCCCAGTCAGCTAGAGAACAGCTGAGTTTGTAAGAAATAGTAAGAAGAGTAGGTTGAACTATTGGCCAACTCAATGAAGAATTGCTATGTCATACAAAATTATCTTCAGGGAACAGTACAGTCAGACTCCACTTAATGAACTGAATCTCAAAGCAGCGTTCAGTGTATCAATTTGCAAAATAATCAACATTTATTATGTCAAGGTAGAATTTGCCAACTTTGAGGGAGTTCATATACTCCACGAAAAACCTACAATGATTCCGTATTTGTTTACTCACTACCTCCCCTCACCCAGTGGAGAAGAGAATTAGGAAAAAAAGTAAACCTTGTGGGTTGAAAAGATCAGTTGAAAAACAGAAACAAAATAATATAGTAATAATATAGTCATTATAAAGTTGTAATGAAAAAGAGAAAAAGGGGGAATTAAACCCAGAAGAAACAAGAGATGCCCAATGCAATTGCTCCCTCTGAACAACGCCCACCCCATTCCTGAGCAGCAATTCCTACATTTACACCCAGAACACTACATTCCACAGTACGGGATATTCCTCCAGCACTTTGGGCCAGCTGTCCTGTGTGTGTCACTGGCACAGCATGGGGCACTGGGAAGGCCATGACTTGCAGAGTAAGCACTGTCCAGTAACTAAAACACTAGCAGTGTTATCAACATTATTTACAGCCCAAATCCAAAACACAGCACTGTACCACTTACTAAGAAGAAAATTAGTTCTATCCCAGACAAAATCAGACAAAACCATCAAAACCAGACAAAACTATCCCACACAAAACCAGGAAAAACAGGGAACCATATAAATAGAAGTGTTCTCTACCTGTATACTCTGCTGAACTGATGATGATCCTATCACTTTTTCTTGTGGCTGTGCAGTTCCTAGAGTTTGTTGTATGATTTTTCCTCCAGAGTCCTGTCCTATAAAAGAAAGTTTAAAAGATTCTTGTCATCCTAAGCAAGAGGGGAATAATTCTGTATACCTATCCTGATAATTTCACTTGAGTTTTTAGGAAAACTACCTCTCATGCTTAAAAGCATTAGTGCAAGTATCCTGTGGAGAAACCAGCTCATAAAAATCAAATACGACTGCTATTTTGCCCGAAAACAATAAAAATCCTCAGATATAAATCACATCACACCATTGTACTGCAACATAAGAAGAAATTCAAGTGCTGTAACTTTAATATCCCAACAATTTGCCTAAAACCATACAGTAAATTTTATCAAGCTTTTCAATACCAATCCTCTCTCAAGTGCATTACCCAAATTTTTCTAGAGCACCTGGAAGTATTTAGCAAGCATATTTTTTCCCCTAGATTTTTTTATATAGGCAGACTTCCTTCAATTGCCTTGTTTCATAATCCAAACAGCATCTTATCAGTCATGCTACCTTACAATCAAAACAAGTAAGAATTTATTAGGTTTCTTCCCCCAAAGACACCCAGCATACTGTGCAGATTGTATACAATTCCCTGGACAGCTTACACATAACAGTACGCAAGGAAAAAAAAAAAGGTAGAGTATAGGACCTTATTCAAAAGGTCCTATTACTTATGTACAAAGAGAACAGGAAGGTTACTGCATTTTTCTGCTTGCCTTGAATGTACTGGTTTTGTTCTTTCAGTAGCACAGTGCTGCTTGAAAAGCTGCTATTTTGCCATGAACAATGCATAAACTATTCTAACTGAAAGGGACGCATTCAAGAACAAAGTGAGTGATGACAGCCTGCACATAACTTGTAATACCTATTTCTCTTCCCTCTGTAACTGAAGCAGCCACCATACTCAACCTTCTAGAACTTTCATGGAATTTTAGCAGATGTCTGCATTTTGAAAATTAAGTATTTCTATTTTCCTAAGCTGAAAAAAAAAAAGAAAAATGAAAGAAGGTACAATTTTGGATTTTATAGAGGAGATAAATAATTGCTTATTGTAAAGATTCAACTTGTCTCTCTAGAAAATTAAGTGCCATGATTGGGAAAAAGCACACATTCAATTCAATACTGAAAAAATATAGCTTGAATTCTTCTAAAAATAAAATTCCAACAACCTTTAGAACCCTATGAGCATGAGGCATCTATCTAAGTCTCACACACTGAAGAAGAACGAATCTCTGTTGCTGCAGAAAATTAAGAAAATTATGTTAAAAAGACCTTAGTTGACCTGATAGTGTGTTGCTCAGAAGATTTGTTAGCTGAGGCTGTCTCAAATTGTCCTGTGTCTTCGATGCAGAAACTGGTGATGTCTGGTTCACGGCCTTTTTCTGTGTCACAAACATAAAATAAAGAACAAATTTTTTAAAAAATCGCAGTGAAGTATTTACTGAAAGCTTTAAGAAAAACAAGGAAAATGCACGTAAAATTAATCTCCATGTATACTTTTTTAACTTCAAACTCACCAGTGGTGAAATTTCACACATCTCAATCCTTCCAAGTTCAAGAATTTTATAAAATAAATCAGAGGGGAACAGAAATTACACTAACAGCACAAACATATACCAGCTGCATTCTACAAGACCACTCATTTCCCACTACAAGTGGCCCTTAGAAAACACAGCTTTTCAGAGTTCCAAAACTGCAAGATGATGAAGTTGCTCTCCCAAACAAAAAAAAAAACCCACAGTGGAATAAACCCTCCGCTGCTTAGCAACTGAATGATACATGGTTTAGTATAAAGTACAATGTTTAAAATGCAAGTACAAACAAACTAAAAAGATTCTGGCAAATAGTGTTATTTGTACTCTGTAAGTTCCCATTTACAGCTCTGAAATTTCAGCACAAGAACAAAATGACCTTTTTACAGCAATAAGAAATACTCTGCTTTTTTAACTGCTGAAACTCACTGACCCAGCACACAACCTGCAAATAGGAAGATGTAGACACATGAAGAGAAAGTCAAACAGGCCTCAAATTACTCATCTGCAAACAAAACCCTACAACCTGCACCAGAAATGTTGACAAAGATCACAAATGTTTCTACAACATGTTCATACTAATTTTTTAAATACACATTATTTTCTAAGACATTATTTCACTGCAGACTTTGGGTTTGGTTAAAAATAAAAAAAAAATCAATCAGGCCTTTGGAAAAAGAAAGATCTAAGTAAAAGAAGTAAAAGAAAAAGGAGAAAGATCTAATTAGTGTAGATACCTTCTGAGAGAGTGACCAGTATTTTAAGACGACAAAAAAAAAAAAAAAGAAAAGGTTAAAAAATTACAGAAATTGAATAGCTTGTTGCTAACTGCGTTAGAAGTCATGGAGCTAAAATTGGCAGTTCACTCTGGAACTTTATGAATTTTTTTATTTTAAACTTTTGACTGTTTGTAAGTTCACTTATGAAAACAGAAAAAATTGAGTTGAATATATACTGCAAGTATATCTACTTACAAAACAGACACCATCAAACCTTAAAAGTGAATTCTGATTTTTTGTAAGTACTAGCTTTACTTCTTCAGAGGTTTTTTTTTAATGTTATGCTTTTACAAACTGTTTTAAAAGGTGTTTCTTTCTAAGGATTCTAAGAAACATTTCTTGTCTTTGCATCAAATTTGAAAGCTTCTAACTGCTCCAGACACACATAACGAAAGCACCTATATGATAAATAACAAAAGGAAGCCCAAGAAACCTTTTCATCTGTAATTTCAATAAGTCAAACCTTGAAAATGCATAGGTTTTAGTGAGGTAAAAAGACTTAAGTGCTAAGAATGAACCTGAGCCTTTACATCTAGCCTATGGTAAGGTTTACAGGAGAGCTTGCAACTGTGTAAACTTACAATGCCCATTCCTTTCAACAGGAGCAGACACAGACCAATGCTAAGCACTTCTGAAAATAACACTATAACAAAATCTTTGGAATTAATCAAAGTAACAGAGTTGTTCCCCCAATAACAGATTTAGAAAATACCAAGTGAAATGATGACTGTGGATTGCAGTAATTTTCAGCAGTTCCACAGTATTTGCAATAATACAAACCAGCAAAGTTAACATTCTGTGTATTAACCAGATTTTAGCACAGCTTAGAAGCCCTTCTTTGGCTACATTCTCAAGCAGCTTTCATACCTGACCAAAGGCAAACTGTTGTTGTGTTACTCCCACAGACGTGTGACTAAAGGTGCTGACAGACTTGGAGGAGGATGCTGGAAGACGATGTGATGTGCTGACAGCAACTTGAGCTCTGTTCTGGACCAGCTGATCTCCCGTAAAGCTCCCTCCCGACGCGACAGACTGAACGGATGCTCCCAAGCTGGGGTGCACTGACCCAGAAGAACTCGCAGTAGCAAATCGACTAGAAGCTGACATATTTGAGACTGTGGACTGCCCAGGTGACATGGTGGTAAAACTCGATCTGCCTTGAGAAACATTCGCTTGGCTGGGTGACAAATGCAACACCGTTGGTGAGGCCTGCTGCAGTGGCACCTGTCCACCAACAATTTGGGAAGTTCCATGATTTACTATAACTTGGTTTCCAGGAGCTGTGAATGTCTGGCCTGAAACAAGCTGAACAGCTGTGTTCTGATTATTCAGCATCTGTCCTGAATATGACTGGTTGGCTCTTAGCATGTTTGTAGAGTTCCTGTTAAGCATTACATGCTCAGCAGACACTTGGCCAGGAACCAGCTGGGAAGGCTGAGTCTGAAGAAGTTGTCCATTTATGGCCTGGACATGATGAACTGAATTAGAATTAACAGACAAACTTGTAGGTATGAGAAACTGGTTTTGAGGTGCATGAGGCTGTCCCATAGGAGAATGGATAACAATACTACCTCCAGCATTGCTAACTGTTTGAGGTGTAACTGATTTTCTTGTATTTTGTTGTTGATTAACAATATTAACAGACATATGAGGACCAACTACTGAACTTTGAGGTGAGTTTGCAGAAGCAAATGGAATCCCTTGCTGTACATGATGTTGCTGTATTCCCAAGTTATTCACATTGTAAGCAGTCTGCTGACCCATCTGAATAGGCTTTGGTTGGATATTAATAGGAACTTTGTTAGAGTTTGGCGCCAAACCCCTTTGAATGATGATATTATGGACAGGCAATGAAGTCTGAAAATTTGTGCTGCTAAATGGAACAGTTACAGGTTGTGCTACGGGACTTGAATTTGAGTTACTGAACAGCGAGTTCCCATTTGGAGTTTGTCTATGAACCACGAGGCCACTGCTCATGTTTGCAGGTGTTTGCTGACCATTGCCTTTCAGTATTATCTGAGATCCATCGAGGTTATTGATGGTCATCATGGAAGGTTGATTACTAAATGAACTGATCAGCTGGATCTGCCCAGAACCACTAATCTGGCTGCTATTAGACAAATGCTGGCCGGGAACACTAATTCCGACGTGTTGCATAAAGCCATGTTGCACACCAACTGTATTGCTTGCAAAAGATGCTCCAACAGGTTGCTGTACCACTTGAGTAACTCCTATAGGTTGCAACGTCTGACCTGAGTAATTAGAAACATTAGAAGCCTGAGTAAAGGATGCTGATGAAGAAGGATGAAGCTGAGCTTGTGCAAACTGTTGGCTAGAACCTACACTGGCATCCAAATATGCCTCTTCTGCCAAAGTCTGTTCAGTAATATTGGCCTCCTGCAAGGACTTCTGAAGAATATCAAAAGGCTGATCCTCAGTAAGATCAGGTAAAGGAGAAGATACAAGTTCATCTTCAAGAAACTGAAGGCTACTGGACAGCTGCAGTCCATCACTAGGCCCCTCTCCAAGCTGACCACTTACACCTTTTACAGACGACTTAGGATCAGTGTTCTGAAATGCAAAACAAGAAATAAATCACTTTCAGAAATTCCAGTATCTGCTTTGTTTCCTCATTAGTTGTTTTTTCACGCATGCAAACTTTCGACACAGAATTATACTCTTCCCATAGCATGTGCAGGGTGATGTTGACCCCATACAGTGAGCCAGCACAAACAGGTCATGGATACCCCGCTCACACCATCAGACTGCTGGAGATGCTTCTCTCCTTTCCCTTCTCAAATCTCTCAATACATAGCACTTAGCTCTACAGCTGCATTGTTTCAAGAGGATGTGAAATGCTCTCTAAGTGCCATTTTCCCTCCCTCAAGCTGAGCACTCTACTGACAAAAGGATAAAAGAAACAAGGAGGGAAAACACCTCCACTCTAATTCAGTTTGGAGCAAGGCTTCAGTAGCAACAGTAGAAGCAGAGAAAAGGCAGAAGAAAGCTTTTCTTCCACTGACTTCTATCAAACAAGATTGGCCTCCAAAATCCTACCAGCATTTCTATAATCCCTTAGTATAAACTAGTGACCATTTCATAAAGTTAAGGCATTATGCTAACTCCTTGTTTAAGATTTTCCTAAAACAAAGTTCTGTCCAGAAACTCTAGACAACACAAGCATCAGGTTCCTGCAGACAGAATGACAAATTTAAATGCATAATAATATTCATGATAGTTTTAAGTTAAGCAAAGTACAACTTTCTAAACTGCATGATCGCATATCAGCTATTCAGAAGCAACAACCAGTTTCTTTTAGGTCAGGATAAATGGAAACTGTGGGTGTGCAATTATCAGTCACACTCATACTCTGAGCCTTCACTCCATGAAGGTCATAGACGCTTGTTTTTCACCTCATGTAAACAGTGTGAAGATGCTGCAAGCCATAATTATCACATGCAACGATGTCCCCACCCTAACTTCAGTTCCCCAAGCATACTTATTCAGAATTTTACCCCAATCTGTTTCTGAAAAAAACTGTACTTTCTGAAACTTCAGTCATATTTTAAAATATTTAAAGATTTTTCTTAAGATTAGATAAAATATTTTCAAGTTACTATTAAACTACAGCAAGCTTTTAGCATTTATGTTAATAGAGGAATTAAACCACTGCTTAAATGTGTCAGTGTCTGAACCTCAGGAGCACCTAAAGCTACAAATCAGGTTCTCAACTGTACCTAGCTACCACTGGGCAGAGTAAAAAGGAATCACTAACTAGGCTATAATTAGGACTCTTAATGTCAGGTTCAGGGGGATTCCCTATTGCATCTCTAAGTTGTCTCCAAGTAAATGACCAAACTGAAATCTTTTACAACTGTGTAACTTAAACAGTTACAGTAATGCTATTCTAGTTAGTACAAACAATACAACTATTAACTACTACCAATAATAACACTAATAAATAATATTACATGCAATCAAGATTAATAGCTTAAAACTCTCCCACTGGAACAGAGAATCCCAAGTTCCATTCCCTGCTCCCAGAACTATTTAACATTGGAAAATAATTTCATATGCAAAAACTAACCTTCCAAGTTAACATCTGAATCATTACTGTCCATATTCAGAAGAGCCACACAGAATATCATGCTAATTTCAAGAAGAAACCAAAGCCTCTGCAGCTTCATGAATATGCTGCCCAAGAAGAAGAGTCTTATTCTCAGCAGCTCCATGAATATTCTGCTCTCTTTTGCTGTCCTATTATACTTTAACAGGAGAATGGAAGCAGCCACCCAGTAACAGGGAAATAGCTAGGGAAGCCTCTCGTGACAACTGCCACAGGAAACTAGCCTGGAATCAGCAGAGGTGGCACAGACTCAACTCAGGAAAAGTTGGGATGGGGCATGGAGGGCAGTGTAAGGTAGTGGAAAGAGTGCTTTCTTTTCCTTCAGTCAGCAGGAACTTCATCTTGCTTGTGTTAGCTGTTGGCTGAGCATGCTTACCAGCTGAGGCACTGAACCCTCCACATTGAATTTGTAAACTCAGCCACTGAAAGGCTGAGATGAGCAGCAAGACAGTCAACCCTACTTCATGGTAGCAATTCTGAATATATACAAACACAGAACTTTCAGTATCTGAAAAAACTTTAATGACAAAAGCCTCAGAAGCATTTAACTTTTCAGGTATCCCATTTTATAAGCAGGGACTGTGAAACCATCTGTTTACGGTAACACTTGTTCCTTTCCAATGAACTGTAAGAATCCATAAGAATTTGTAATGAAGTCATTCTTCACTTATGTCAGCACAGGGCTCCCACAGGAGGGAGGAGGGAAGAGAAGATGGCATTGGTGGTCCTTGTGAGACATAAAAGGATGAGGACAGAGTATGCTGAGAATTAAACTGTAGTGTGTCATTCAGGGAACATGTACTAGGAATCCCTGCTCCTCTGATCACCTGCCTTCTAGATTACTTACCCCAAATTTCACACACCACAAAGCTCTTAGCTTTCACCAAGTGTTTTATTTCTTCCAACTGCTACTCCCACCTTATCCAGAATCTCTCAACTGCCCCTCAAAATTACTCAAGGAAACTCACTTTCTGAAAATACACCTGAAACACCTGACTCCTGCCTACCTAGTCTTGCTCATCAGAAGGATGTTTACAAAGAACAACTAGGAAGTCTACGCTATGACAAATGCATGTCATATGTCACCCTTTTTTCCCCAAACCTATTTTTTCTTAGGATAAGTCCTCAAACCCACCTCTGCTAGTGCTGCATCCAGGCAGCTGCTGTCTGCTAATGGCCACAGCGTGGTACCAAGTTGAAACCGCTGTTTCCCATCAGCTGAAAATTGTGCACGCCCTGCTACTCTTGGTACCCTACTCCCCCACCATTATCTCCACCAGCTTGTCTGTTTCTTCTACAATATTTAATAACAATCCTGAAAGGGGAAGGACAGGACAAACACTTTACGCTAATGTGCATACAGGAAAGTCACTAGTTCTCCACACACAGATTAACAGTTTTCAGAATTTCTTCACACCAATATTACTTAAGCCTACAAGTGTACCCATGAATCTGTTATGAACGCAAGACAAACAGACAAGGTAACAGTACAACAGAAAGAGGAATTACCAAGAAAATCCTATTCTATGTATTAAAATAACTTAATTGTGGGATTAACAATTCAGTTGATTTAAAAAACACACAAATGAAACCAAAGAAATGTGGATCTGAAAGGATCTCTTAAGTCATCTGGTCCAATGTTCTACTCAAAACATGACTACCACCCACACTAGAGCCTTGAATTTATCACCAAGGATTGGGATTCCACAACCTCATTGTGTGAAACGTGGTCCAGGGCTGCAAAACACTCCCAGCAAGAAGGAACACTGAAGACTTCTTGCAACGCCTGATGAATTTAAAGCAACTTCCCTAACACTGAAGTTGCAGGAAGGACACATCCCAAATTACCTCCTGAGTCTAAAGAAAAAAAAAACCCTGCCAGCTCAGAATCTACATAAAGTAAGAAACAAAAGGTATTCTAACATACACAGAAAGCATATGAATGACTAACTTTCAAGGTCTATCTTTGAGCACTACTACTCCTACAATCACTAAAGCCACGAATGCAGTTTACTGGAGAATTACACCAGAGAGCATTTTCACTGCTCAGCAAGCTGCTTTACATATTGACAACACACAGTCAATATGCTGACATCCCAACAGTGCAGTATTTTTCAATTAATTCCCCACTGAAACACTTAAAATACTAACAGCATAAGACACGTTCTATGTTAGTATTCAGAGCTTTCACATGAAAAAGCTGAAACCCACATCTACTTCATTCAGTTTTATGAAAGCCAAGTAAAGCCACAGAGAAGCATGCAATCTCAATACTGATGTAATTTATCTCCTGACCACTTACATTGGAGTTGGCGAAAATTGAATTTGAGTTGGCTACAGAATATTCTGCATTAGTCAAGTCTTCATTGCTCTGGTAAAAGACAAAAATAATGTTTAGAACTAATACACTCAATGAAGCTTATCTATGTCTAATACATAGCAATGCTACTTACAGATTTACTACTAGGTCCATGTAGAAAATAATTCAGCGCTTGTGGGTCCCTGAAGGAGGGGAAAAAAAAATAAAGAAGTTATTAGCACTTTTGTGAAGTCCTTTTTACTAGTGAGGCTAATTTAACTAAGCCATATACTGTACTCATATAAAACAGGTTTCTAGTAAAAACACATCTTTCATTGAATCCAATTCAAAGCGGAAAGTTGGTATCATGTGGGGCTCTGTGTTTCTGTATCAGCACAACCGCCAGATGCCAGTCATATCTGCTGCCATTGTAACAAGGCATTTCAAGCAAATAAACTATGTTGATCACAAAATTTTAGCTGTACTCTGCTGTATTTCCCTTTAGGAGGGTGATACTCATGTTCTCTTGAAAAACATGGTATTTTATGACAGCACACAGTACAAAACCTAAGGAATATACTACCACCTAATAATGTGAGAAATGAAACAGGTACCACCTCTTCTACAGCTAAACTGTAATGCCTTGTTTACCTAGCATCTAATAGGGTATTTACAAACCTGATTCTTTCACGGGTTTTCTGTCATCTTCGACACAAGTTAATAAAAATTTATGATTGCCAGAGTAACAGTCCCTTCATGAAGAAAAAGTGGCACCTTTTCCAAGTGAAACCAACCATAGAAATAATTTACTAAATATTATGAATTTCAGTGTATTTAATTAACTTAGCGCTAGCACTAAATAACTCAGTAAAAATATAGTCAAGATAGAATGAATGTGAGAAATTCAAACAAATACAAACACAAATTAATTTAGCTGTATGTACAGACCAAGTAAAAAGAACAAAAGGTTGTGTTACACGGATTATAATGCAACAATTACACAGCACTTCCCTTAGCATAAGGAGTAAACTGACATGGATTTCTTTGATTTTTAAAACATGTTTACTGATTAACAAGTAATAATGAAATATTTTTTAGAAGCAGGAGATTATAATTTAAAAAAGCAGTAACTAAAAATGTCTCTTTGCTTGATGGTCCTAGAAAATAAAGAGGCATAAAGTCAAAGATCTTTCAAGCTCACAACCACTCTTCTAAAAGGACAAACACACCTCTACTCCCTTCTTTTTCTTTAAAAAAAAAACAAACTGTGTTTACGGGTTTACAAAAGACATGACAGTACTTGGCAGGGACTTTATTGCACTATTATGCTTACGATATTGAAGTGGTCACATATATTTTAAAACAAAGGTCATTTCATAGTAGATGTCACAGAATTTCAAAAATTAAGGAGCACAGAACTCATGATCTCTTATAGAGTTCTATTATGCTCATGAATTTTATCAGTCAAATAACTAGGCCATTTAATACTAATCACACTCACTGTCTTCCAATCATGCAAAATGCAATTAAAAATTAAGAACACTTCATAACCTTAAATATTTCTTCAGTAAGGAGGGAATTTTAAATGGCACTTACCAAATCATAGATCAGATTAAAAAAAAAATGTTTTCCATTCTTCTAGATGCTTAAGACAATAATTGCCGCCAGCAGCAGCAAGAACACTGTAATTTTTCACACAAACACTCATCTGTATGGAGAGCACTTCATTTTCTGGACCACCTGTGATCTTGTAGCAGGATCTTCATGATTCATGCTCATGACAGAGCACTTAATTGTCACATGATCATCTTTATGTTCATGTTCCAAGCAGGAAGCGTTTTCACATGGTCACAATCAGTAACCTCAACAACAGTTACTTCACAGAATGTAACTGAGCCTTTCCTGGCACTGCTTTTGTTACAGCATCCAGAGCAACCCTCAAACTACAGCAGCCACTCTGGGGTGTTTTGGTCTTTCTGAAGTTACAGCTCTCACTGGTTTCACTGTAAGTTTTCAGGTATGTGAAAAAGCTTAATTATTTCCTACACTTAAAGACAGGAAAAAAATTCTTGTATAAACTGAGAATGATCTTTTAGCAGCTGCTATGAGACTGGCATCAGTCTAATTTCTAGCACAGTTTGAACAAAGTACTGGACATGAAAAGCTGAATTCTCTTCTTGTGTTTTATATGCATTTATAGCATATTATCTGTTCTTGAATACTGACATGAATAATAGCCAAAGGAAGGCAATTTGCCACATATACAATCCACACAAAACTTGTTCAAGCTTCAGCTATCCTAACTATTTTTGGAGTTTGCCACATAGAATTATATAACTCCATATAAATCAGTTATGGAAATAAGGCGGGGGGGACAAAAAACCCACCAACAACTCACATGTCCATTCAAAATCCCAGATTTTATTAAAATCAAGTATCTTAGACCAAAATGCTGGTAAATTCTTTGAATAGAAAACAGTACAGAGAGCTATTCTTTTTTTCTAACATTTACATGCAAATGTCGATTACAAGTAGAAATTAAATATTTAAGTATTTCAAATTAAGAAAAAAATAATTTTACTCCTCCCTTAAAATACAAGCCTAGTATTAAAAAAAATCTAGTTCCATTACTCAGAAAAATTGACATCTTTGGGGATTTGATGAAGAAAAAAGTTATTTGCTATGAAGTTTGTAAGAGCATCCCTAGTAACATGCATCAATACTGATCTGGTATTACCACTACCTGAGAAGAGAATCCATTCTCCATGAACACACATTCTCCTTAACCTCTCCTGAGGAGAATGTCAGCAAGTGGACTGTCAGCTAGCATCCACTGGGACTAAAGGCTTTGCACTCCACACATCTCCACGTGGAAGACATGAAGCATGTCTGTTCATTTCATTGCAAGTCACCTCAAGTTTAGACAATACCAAGACAGAATCACCTTCTAGATGATGATTTTGCAAAATTATTATTCCCAACTTTTCTGCAATAGTTCTTGTGGGAAACTTACCCAATAAGATCAAGGAGACAGGATTCATCATCGTCATCATCCATGACAACTAGAATAAAGGAGAAAGTGGATATTTGATATGTATCACACAAAAGTTTGTTTTCAGCAACAAAACCAATTTAGAATATCTCAGTGTTTTTATTCAACAATTTAAGAAGTTGACAGTTGTCAACTATTGACAAAGTTTTTAAGTAGACCTGCACCTTCTACAGATGTCTGCTGATTTATTTCAAAATCAAATTCAGTCACATGCAAAAATTTACGAAATCCCATGCAATGTTTTACTATCCAGGGGGCTTTTAAAATTTTAAATCAGAAAACAACAAATGATTAACCAAAGTAATTTAAAAGAACTTCTACAACTTAAAGTAGTAAAAATATCAATACTGAATGCAATCTAAGACTCCAATTAAAATGCTTCTATAGGAATTTATTCCCAGCTAATTCCAGTGAGGGAATTACTAAACACTACAGAGCCTACAAAGACTGTTACAAATTAGTGGCTGTAGGCACTAATTTGAGCAGCCAAAAAGGTAAATAAACTTAGGTCAATGTCACAACGATGCTGCTACAGTCTAGAATCAAAACTATAGCCAAAACATGACTAAGCATTAAAAGAAACAATGTTTTCTAACAGACCTTTCTTAGGAATAGCTAAGTGTCAATGTGGCTACTTCCAGTTTCTCCTCAGCAATATTCAGGAGTGTGCTTAAACTTGTGTTTAACAGTACAGGGTTCTGACAGTCTTCTTAACAATGGCTAGGGAGGGAATTTACATGCACTGCCCAACCTGAGGGCAACTATCAAATGCAGAGCACTTTTAGCCTCACAGTGTCACAACCACCAATTCCTCACATGCTGCCTACTCCATCAGGGACTGCTGCACCAAAAATCTCATACTCACTCTCCCCTCCAACTGCTGCTCCTTCAAAGCTTCTGTTTGCATATTCTGGGCTCTCCTATTCATCTCAGAATATAATCTCCCTTGTCCTTGTCAGTAACTGTCAGGACCATCCCATTTAATCCACCAGTTCAATTATCAACTGATGTTAGCATTTCCAAAACTTCTTCCTTTAAGTTATCCATCTCATCTTTACCATATTTTCTACTCACATCAAGCTGCTCACTGCATTCCATGATTGTTTCTTTCTCAACTTCCCTTAAAAATTGTGCTGTCATACTTATCACTCAAATGTTTCAACACAGTTTTGGCTTTAATTCATTCTGCTCTCTCTCTCTTATGTCTTGACAAATAGAAACTTACTCTCCCTGACCAGAGATCCACATGAATCATTCCTCATCCTGATCTCCGTAATGATCAAAACAGTGAAGGGACTGAAGCAGCTGCTATGTAAGAGACTGAGAGCACCAGGACTGTTCTCCCTGAGGAGCAGAAAACCATTGGGAAATCTTTATCTTGTATATAAATACCTGGTGGGAGAGTGTTAAGAATACTGAGCCAAACCTTTCTCAGTGGTACCCAGGGAATGAACAAGAGGCAAAGGGCACAAATCAAAACACAATAAACCAAAAAGTCTATGTAGACAAGGGAAAAAACTTTTTTTTTTTAAAACTCTGAGGGTAGACAAATTCTGGCACAAGTTTTTCAGCAAGGTAATGGAGTCTCCATCCTTGGAGATACCCAGGACATGGCTGGACCACAGCCTTGACCTGCCTCCTCTGACCCTGAGCAGCCTGCTCCGGTTGAGCCGACCCCGAGCAGGACAGGGGATAACGATCTCCAGGTATTCATTCCCACCTTGGCTGTCCTGTGATTCTGTAATCTCTTTCCTGAAATTTTTCTATACTCCACTGGTTCTGAAAATAGCTTATATTGTAAACTAGCAGAGGGTACTGTGTCCTCTATACTGCAGAGCCTTATTTGGATTTTTTCTGTCTCTGTGTGTTAGCTTACAGCGAGGGCAAAGCAGAAATGGAGCCAGTGTGAGGATCATTCAGTATCACCTCTCAGGGAGAACAGAAAAACAAAGCACAGCTACAGATAACTGCCTCAATGTTGACAAAAATCAGCATTCATGAGGTGATTATGCACATTAAGAAAAGCAATTTCTCCCATGATTCAGTGTTCCAGCTGCTTACTCTTGCATAGAGCCACCAGCTTGAGTGCTGATATTACAATTCAATGCTAAGCAAGTGGCATGACATCATGAAATTTAAACATAAATGTGTATTAGTAAGAATAAATTAATAAGCAATTAGCATTCTGCTGTAACTGTACTGACAGTACTACTTAGAGAAAACTGTTATTTCCTCTAATTGCTGAAAACATACCCATGTCTCAAGAACAAGTCTCCTAGCTAACCAAAAGCAAAAATTTATACAAAGTCAAAATTATCCCTGTTTTCACACTGCAAACCTACTTTTGTATATCCCAACCCATGTGCCTATGGAAATACTGACAGCATTATTTAAACATCATAAAATTTTTTTGCTTATTCTCTGTGATTTTATCATAATAAGGGTTTACTATTAGCTGAAGTGACACCACAGAACTTTCTTCAATTAATATTCTGGAGGTATTAAAACAACTGACACAAATTGAGATAAATTTGTTAAATTCACTGAATTCTTCAAAATTTGCATAGAATGATCAGAAGGAAAAAAATGCATGTAAATACTGGTGTGAGAAAATCCTAATAGCAATACATAATCTTCAATATTTACTAAACATACACTTAGCTTTACTAGCTAAACATGATACAAGAAAAATCTACCCAACATTCTGCAAATTCCTACGAGTTTACCACAGATAATGAAGTTTCATTGTTCCACAGTATGCCATGTGGTATGGGACATCCCTTTGGTCAGCTGGGGTCTGATCTGTTGGCCATTTCCCCTCCCAGCTTCTTTCACATCTCCAGTCTCCTCACTGATGCGGCGCTGTGAGAAGCTGAAAGTCCCTGACTTGGTGCAAACACTGCTCAGCAGCAACTAAAACATTAGTGTGTTATCAACTTTATTCTCATCCTAAATCCAAAACACAGCTACTAGAAAGAAAAGTAACTCTACCCCATCAAACTCTACCCCAGGACAATATCGACCCCTTATTCTATACCTCATCATGCCCAGGTCCCACACTTTCCAATGCGTCCCACATAATCACAACTACCTTTCCTGTCTTTTGCCATATATGCAGACATACAGGCTCATAATCTATGGGCCAGCCCATGGATTCATTTAGTCCAGGACTTTGGGCTGCATCTGTCATATCATTCCTTCAAAGTGAAAGAGATGGTAAGCGCTGTTGGGATTATACAGGCTGAAGTCTGGTTCTATCATGGCTGCACTTTGGTCAGTTTCATCAGCACTCATTCTTCATTAATCTGAGCAACCCTCACAGCAATACCATTAATATGGCACAAAGCAACCAGAATAGTGATTAGAAATACAATATTATACAGCAAGTAACGTCCTCATTGGTTGTTCTACCCCAAAATCAAATCCTCTTGAGTATATACCAGACTTCCTCATCCCTCTGCATTACCCACTAAGTGCACCCAGGTCCTTGAGTCCCAAGGATGGGTCTGCCTTTGCCCGAGACAGGAACAACCCAGACTGCCTTCCACAACACAATTTTCTGCGTGCACTGTAAGAACTTTATCCACTTCTACAGTATGTGAAAAATTTGGTTGGGCAGGGCCAGCCCTTTTAGCAGATCCCTACCCCCATGTCTTTATGTCCCAGTATCCCTTGTTCACAGAGTGGCCTTTAACAGTCAATTGCATTGTTGAATTTTCCCAGAGGTTGATGCATAATAGGAAAGAAGATATGTCCAACTTTTTTGCCTAGGTGTCTATGAGGTTGCTGTGAAAATGAGTCCTGTATGTCCTATGGCTTTCACGTGCCAAATCCAATAAACCTGGTAGTCACACCTGGTAGTACCCTTTCTTCACCCAGGTCACAGTATTTATTATTACTTCCAAATACAAATCAGCCCCCACACTGGCGGGGCAGTATGAGAAGCTGAAAAGGCCTTGGCTTAGTGCAAGCACTGCTTTGCAACAACTAAAACATCAGTGTGTTATTCTCATCCTAAAGTCAAAACACAGCACTGTTCCAGCCACTGGGAAGAAAATCAACTCTTGTTCCAACCACTAGGAAGAAAACCAACTCTGTTCCAGCGAAAACCAGGACACTGCAGGTTTAAACCTGTTTAACTAATGCCTATTTTCAACAAGGATTACCAAACAATTAGTGCCCTGTTAATTTCAGGAGAGCAACAGAGGCAGCAGCAAACAATCACATAGAGCACTTGCACACCCAAAAGCGAATTCACCCAAAAGTAGTCATTAAGTCTACTTCGAAAAGAGGAATTTGAGCAACATGTGACCTTGACACAGATGATCATTTAAAAGTGTGTTAACAAAAGCAAGCCTGTCCTGAGGAATCTTCCTAAAGCCTTTTCTATGGCACAAACGATAGAAAAGTTTGTCACTTTTCTTGCCAACCATCTTCTCTAGTTTTCTGTCCTCCTCACTGTTTGCTAACATACAGTGGGCCAAAGCAATGAGTGATGTACGAAATGGGTGTAAACCATATTAAGTAATGAGAGTTTGAAAATAAAACCTGCCACAATGAGTGAAGTTAAAGAGTTAGGAAGCCTAAACCAGTGGTCTACGAAGCAGGATGTGTGCAAAAAAATCCAGTGGGGTGCAAGAAGAAAATATTAAAACTTCACTAGTATATGAATATATATACACACATATACTGGTGTATGCAAATTAATATAAGTATACTGGGGGTGCATGGGCTCATAAATCTTACTAATAGGGGTGTGCAATCAAAAACATTTGGAGACCATTGGCTCACTTCTGTGTATGGAGCAGTCTTTGGAGACTTCAGCCAGTGGGGGCTCTAGGTGAGGCTTGGCTGGGCCACTGGGACCCATCAATGTATCCAGAGTCCTGCCAAGAGCCCACACTAGAGACAGATGGGGAAAATACACTTTGGCAAGAGTCACACAACCTGCTGGAGCACTGTTACAATGTAGCCTAGCAAATATCTAATTATCACAACTGGTCTACAGTGTCTTAAA
Source organism: Pyrgilauda ruficollis (assembly GCF_017590135.1). NCBI lineage: Eukaryota > Metazoa > Chordata > Aves > Passeriformes > Passeridae > Pyrgilauda > Pyrgilauda ruficollis. The sequence continues at coordinate 4,591,589 of NW_024525489.1, read as the reverse complement.
AAAAAAAAAAGCCACCAAAAAAATCTGCTTATAAGAAGTAGGCCAAATTCAGCCCTGCTGGCGCATCCAACTAATTTACAAAGGGCAATCCTCACTAATTAGGCACAACCCAGCACAGATATTCCCTGTAGCTTATTAGCAAAGCCCCTACCATTTTATTTCGTATCTCTTGCTACCACACTGGTGAATATAGGATATATTTCAATTTGGATAACATGTACTTGTGCAAGAAGCCCTGCCTATCCCTTCTGGGAAATAACCAGAGTGCCCTTTATCACACGTTCCCGAACAGAACATAAGAGAAGCTGAAAGTAATAAAACTGACAAGGAAATCCCAGCTATGCAAGCCAGTCCTCTGGGAGACTCTTATTACTTGACCTTAAAGCCTCTGCCTTAATTTCAACACTCTGACCTACTACAGAGCAAAGAGCAATAGAAGATGAATAGAGCAGTCCTGCCCTCCTCTCATCCACTTTCCCTGGGTCAGCTCAAGGCTTTGAAGAGTCATCCAGAACAAAAAACTGATCTGATAAAATACATTGATATGTTTCAGCCCAGGATGAGCTTCTTGATTGGTTCTGACTTGCCACAGGGCTACAGCGGCACTAGTGCCAGCACAAGAGAGGGAATAAGGTAGGTGGATAGTTAAACACAGGGGAAGGCAGCAGCGCTTCAGTCAGCCTAAAGCACGTATGGGGCTGTAGCACACGTAAACACAACCACCACCCTCACATTACCACAGTGCAGGCAGCAGGCCAGTGGAGCAATTATTCCCTTTCTATCAGCACTCGTGAGCTCCCAGCTGAAATCTGTTTGGCTTTTACACATAGACACTGCTCTTAAAACAAATACAAAACAACGTGAAGGAGCCCGACAGTACAAGTAAAATCATGTGGTCGTGTGAAGGAATTGCCTTTCTTCAGCCTGGACAACAGAAGGCAAACCCAAGTGCTACCTGCAGCCTGCTAAAAGGGGGACAAAGATGAGCCAAGCAGGTCACCTCTCATCAGCACACAGCAAGACACAAAACAAGAGCCAAAACATGTAACAAAAAAAATCCCAACCAGATGCAAGGAAAAACGTTCACAAACAAGAATGTTCAAGCAAGAGGGTGGAATCACCCTCTTTGGAAATTTTCAAAAATCAAATGGCCCTGGCCAACCTGTTCTAACTGTTCATGAAGCTTATTCTGCTTACAGCAGGGGGCAGGGCCAGGTAACCCCCAGTGGTCCTCACCACCTTATATTTTTAACCAAAATGCTACACAGTCCACAGTATCATGTAACACATGCAGGGCCTACAACCTGCAGTGTCATTAAAATCAGATTTGCCCAGAAGCAGTCCAAATACTCACATACACTTCGTATGCTATCCGTATTCTAAGAGCTGTAAACACTGGATTTTAAATTTACTCAAGTTATATTCAAGCTTGCAACAAAACAATTATTTTCCTTTCTCAAAGACACTTATAATTGCATACAGCCTTAATAGATCATTTCAGGTACAAAGCAATAAACCGCTATTTTCACATCCTGTAAAAAGCACAAGCTAATGGATAGCTTAGAAGAGCAACATCCAGAACAGTAATTTCCAGAAAGTGTGGTATAATCAACATCAAAACTTGTTAACTCATACATAAATAAATCTATCTGCAAAACTGTTGGAAAAATCTAGACTTGAGAGTTTTGTGCAAATACACAAGATCAATTCCTGACTGGCAGCATGACTCCCGAGACTGAACACTGACCTTTGGAAATCAATGCTTTAAAGAAAGGTAATGAGTGCTGTAGCTAAACCTTTATAAAGGGAGATAATCAAACCTGCACACAGTAAAATCCCCAGCACCTGAAGCAATTACTGTTGGAGTTCTGACATACACCCACTGATCCTCACAACTTCAGTATGCCTTTGTACACATCCTGTCAGCAGGAATTCTGACAAGATCTCTCTCATGCTTTATAATGAACCTGTCCTATAAAATCTGCTAAATTGTTCTGTTGCTCTATCATTCTCCATTCAGATTTTTAATCTACAATCCCAACAGAAGTATGGAATATCTGTTTTTCCAGTGGCAATGCATTTCTTCAATCACCACAAGAACAAAACCAGAACAAATCAGCTACTGCAACAGTCACTGCAGAGAGCAGTACTGCTGTGAACTGAGCGTGCTACATCAAATCCATGGCATTTTCCTCCCTCACAACCTTTCTGAGCACGGATCTAAGATAACTCTATTTAACCCAATCCATCCCTTGCTAAATTACATAAAAGGATTGCATCAGCACTGAGTGACTTCACACTGACTGCAGAGATCAAACATCCAGAATTGAAGTCCTTCCCTAACACAAATTTCCACCAAAACTCTCATTAATTTCCACAGCTAATATTTTGCTCCCTGTCCTTCTGAACTAGGGAGAAAAACTCCAAGCTGTTTCATCACCCACTGGGTAATATATCACCTTAGCGAGCACTTCAGATTGCTAAGGTGCTGTAACCACTGCCTGCCTTACCCTGTCAGTTCCCTCTCAGGTTCCTATCCAACAGGCAGCCTCGGATTCAGTGAAGGAAACTCCTACACAGGAACAACCAGACCTCATTTGCTTTCTCTGCAACACAGAAGTGTAAGAAAAGAATATAAATTCAAACCCTTATTATCATATAGTTTATTCTTAAATTTCAAGTCAATACTACTTTCGAGCAATCTAGTATCTTTCAAAGTGAATTTCAGATTCTTGTAAGTAACCAAGACTCTATCTTACAATCAACTTAAGAGCTGCTTACCATGTCAAGCCCTCTGTTTTCAAGACATTTATTTTTACATGGATGGGATACAAAAATTGATATTAAGAGGTATTTCCACTTCCCCCTCTCATTACTGTAAAAAAATTATATGCTGCAGAATAATGACAAGTACTCAATGGAAAAGAGGTAAATATTGAAAAATTCATTGCAAACCAAAACCTCACTCAGAAGTCATAATTATCCAAAAATGGTCATCTCAAGACAACAGAAGTAAGGAAAAAAAAAAATTAAAATGCACTTTGTAAAACACAAAGACTTACTATTCACTCATAAACAAACTATGTTGTACTTATATCCTACAATATGGAATTACTCCATACGAATATTTTCTTTTTCAGAGTAATCAAAAGAAGCAGTTAGTACACTGTTGCAAAATCTACCAGGAACTGTGCTCTAAAATACAGTTAAAAAACCTAAGAAAATTGGAATTCTAATCTAGTAACACAGTGCATTATGCAAGCATTACCTACTTAATATTCTAAAATAAGTTTTTATTCCAAGAATCTGAATTTGAATAGTACTTCTAAGATGAATTTGCAATGCTTGAAATTAGCTGTAGAACTGAATTTAATCATCAATATTTCAGACAGCTGTACGCAACAAGTATGAGAAGAAATTGGTAATTTTAAATACTCAAAAGAATTATGAAAACCTTTCTAGGAAAAACTACTCTAAAAACCAGAAACAATTCAGGAATCAGAAAAATAGCAACAAGAAAATAAACACAAAAGTGCTTCCTCTCAGGAATTGCTAGACAACATTATGCCTCTTCATTGTTTTTAATATCTGGCAGACGAACACCTAAGAGCACAGGCAGGACGCTTACACATCCAGCTCCACACACAGAAGGGTACATAAAAACCACAGACAACCTACAATAGGCTGTTTATCCAACTCTACATTTTCCTTTAGTACACCATTAAAAAAATACAAATTTGAGTTTGCCAAATGCGGTAACTTACCAAACTTCCAAAAACTACAGTGATATTTTAATATGTTAGGGGGAAAAAAGGAAATGTGCAGTTCAACTAACAGTATGTATGATAGTAATGGCTAATCCAGCTACAGTCAACACACTAAGTACACATGTGAACACCCTGTGTGACTGTCTACAATCGGTTCCCCTGAGATACACGTGTTCAGCACAGGATTTCTGATTTATTCAATACAATTTTTTTCCTACTGCATCCATAGCTGCTCTTGGCAGTATCAAAATCTTAACAAGACTTTTATCAGGAAACAGATTTTTTTTTAAACCACATAGAGAAAATCCAGAATAACCTCAGCCTGGAAGTCACGATGCTTCCTTATCCCATGGGATTCCCCAGGCTAAAGGCTGGGCTCAGACCTTTCCTCCAGCAGTGACTATCCTCATCACTATGCTATGGCCAGTTTTGGGCTCTGTCTTCCAAGATGTTCCACCACATACACAACTCCTCAGGAATTTCAATATTCATGAAACACTGAAAGGTCCCAGTTTCATCCCACAAGACACACAGGAGGCGGGATCTCAGCAGCTCCTTAGGAAGGAGATATTAGAAGATATTAGATGCTCTTAAGCATTTCTACAAAATACTGTATGCTATAGGACAGACTGCTAGCATATATTCTTTGTGCAAAATAAAACTCCAAGAAATGTTCAGTCAGTCCCTCAGATGGTTTTTACCTTGTTTCTACTCAAGAATACTCCAGTTTCATATTTCCCATTGTGAGCATATAGTTTTCAGAGATTTTTGAAAAAATATTCTGCAGGCCCATAACTTCTTTATGAACTGAACATTTCTCAGTTGATTTATAAACTGATGACCAATTAATACCTTTTTGTTGCCACTCTAGTCCATACTAGCTTAAAAACCAAACTTTGCCACAAGCATGGTTCAGATGAGCTAGTTAGTAGCTGCTACCAACTGCCAATAAATAGCAGAACAGTCATTTATACTCCTTTCAGTTATTATGTTTGGGAAATCTACTGAAAACTGAATAGGATTAATTGACAGATGTGTAACTACTTCAGCAGTGCAACCCATAGCAACACCCCACATCCAAGCTGAAAAACCTCCATGCTGTCCTTCTTGAAGCCAATGCCTTGCTGACTGCCAATGGAAATTTCTCCACCTATTTCAGTGGGGCCAAGATAACTTCTGCAGTTGACTTTTCTCAATAAATTCAAGCTCCAGCGCCAGATCTTGAAATTCCATGCTTGGATCAAGTTCACAGTAAAACTACTGCAAGTTCCACCTGAGACAAGGCATAAGATCAGACTTTACAAAAATAATCAAGCAGTCTCTTGCAATAAGGGTAAATCCTCCTCTCCAGACCTTCCCTCTGCATTTCACCACCCCTTCAATGAGAGAAAGGTTACTGTGTTAGGTTTTTACAGTGATTTTGCCTGCTTTCTTTCTATTTCTTTCCATAAGAATTCCCTTAACCCTAGAACATTTTGAAACTAGTGCAAGAAAAAAAAACCAAAAACTTGATAGTCTCTCTGTGCTAGTTAATGATGGTAATCTTCACTTTGTCTAAAACTTCAACAATTCTCAAATAAAGCAAAATATTACAGAGTAACTGGGATTTTTTTCAACTATGAAAGCAGGAACAAATTAACACTTGAAAAAAAAAGATACACATATTCATTTATCTATGCGATGACCTGGAAAAAACCTCAGTTCAGGTTGGTGCTTATGCATTCATGGTGGTATAACAAGGCTCCTCCCAAAACTGCTCACTCTTTCAAATTAAAACAGTGGCAGGTCACAATGAATGTTAGAACAGTTTATTATTGTCACTCCTTTTCCTCTACCATAAGAAAGGAAAACACTTGTTTTTGTAGACAATCCCCATGTCTATGCTGGACCGGGTATGTGGCAATAAAAAACCTTTCAAGTACAGATGCAGCTTATTCCAGCAGAACCACTGTAAGGAATTCTGCCAACTCTCTGAACAGTGACTACATTATCAAAGAGGCTCTTATGCCTGCTCTGTAGCCACTACTTAGCAGTGACACACTTTCACGCTGGCTGCTACATCTACCCTAAAAAGCAGCAGCCATTAGATTTACCACAAGCCTAATGCAGCATGAAGAGGCACAATCACTGACCATTAGAGCCTCACTGTGAAACCCAACTGCAGTTACGCAGATACAACTTCCCTGGAACCATGTGGAAGTATACCAGCAAAACTCCGGAAAGGCAGCAGGCAGCACACCCAGGCATCCTTGACTGCAGAGCTCTTCAGCTCTATCCTAAGGGCTTACCTCTGCTGGAAAACTTCATGAATACAGAAAGGTACCTAGGAAACTGGAAATGCAGCTTATACTAGCACAACTTTGGGGCTGTCCTCTCAGTACAACTAAACTACATACATAAACTGTACTGGAAAAGGACATGTGAAGGAGCTGGGGCAGGAAAGCTGCACATCCATAAAGTGATGTAAATACTTAGCTACAGGACAATCATCTCTGTAGCACTGACCTCAACTGAGTCCACACATTTAGTGAGAGCATTTTCAACTCGAGGATACAGGTATCACACACAAAGCAACCACTCAAAGTATGCACAAAACAAGCACACACCTGAACACCCGAGCATCACACCAGTGAGTAAGCCGAGGTGTATCAATGGAAGCACAACCAGGCTACTGTATCAACATGGTGAGCTCCGCGTTCCTCCAGCAATGTAAACAAGGGACACCCCATGCAAAGTGCTACTTGCAACAACAGCCACAAACTTTTAAGCTCTGACAGTTTTTGTCAGACAGACAAAAACTCATCTAAAAAGAACAGGTCTGGAGTATTTAAGTAGTAGCCAACAAAGACCTCAATGCAAGATGAGAATATACTGTGCTTAATGCAAGCAGGCCAGTGGGCAGATTATATATAGTCATTTGGCAAGTACTAGGCCCTGAGAGAATATAAACTGGTCATTTTTATCCCATTTCTGCCATTTCTTCACTCTTTTCACAAATTAATGAAGAAAAATCACACACAGTCTTCCAGATATTTAGGCATACGAGAAAAATTTTATTATTTAAAAGCATAATACCATTTTAAAAAAAGAATTCACCACATTGATCCCAAGATTCCTGTTGATGAATATAATCACTTCAAGAAGCAGTGAATTTAGCGACGTAAGATTTCTGAAATATGTGAACAAGTACTGTATTCCACATTTGAAATCTTTGTAAAGAATTTAAGTTTCATAGCTGGTGTCTTTTTCAAAGCTAAAATGCTAACAAGTCCCCAGGAAAGTCTTTTAAAAAGACAGTTTATATCCAGACAATTTTTTTGTACTTTCCAAGCAATAAGTGTATTTCACAGAAATTTTGTTTAAAACCCTTCAACAGGCAAAAAATTTAAACAGCCTTAAGGTTATTCCTGAATTTCAAAAAATCTCCCACTTCTATCAGGAATGAGCAATGAGAATGGGGAAGCCCTCCTCTGATGTGTCAAAAAACATAAATCCAAGAACTACACAAGCATTCCACACTCCTCAGTGGGCACAGCATAAGTTGGTTTGGCAGCACACTTTGCTCTTCCCAGGTACAGGTGAAGTACTCAAGCCTCATGAGCTCTGAGCAGATCATACAGAAATGTTTAAAAAAAAAAAGGTGGTTTTGGAAAAAAAATGTATTTGCAGTGCTCTTTCTAAAAACAGCACCAAAACAAAACTTTAGAAATGTATCAAGGTTGAGCTGCCAAATTAAGTAATTTGGAAAAAGCAGCTTCCCCTCAGACATAAAGGAGCAATAACAACTTGAAAATATACTAGTCCCTCCCCCCACCAAAATATTACTAAGACAGTAACAGCAACAAAATAAGCAACCCACCCGCCAAAAAATTACCTATGCTTTCATTTTTACAAACACTACTGAAACCTCTTCAATGAAGAATACCTTGCCCTATGCACTACACAGGATCATTTTTTAAAGGTGGATTTCTTTTTTAATGTCATGTTTTATTTTGTGGTCATCGTTCAGAAGAAGATGGTCCTTCAAGTCTTTTTTTAATTGCTATAAGCTGAATGACAAGAAACACGCATTTCCGAGGTAAGAACACAAGCTCATAAGGGATGTTGGCGAGATTGAAGCTGCGCGCACGGGCCCGTGCGAGCCAAGCCTGTTTAACCACTCCTGAAAACGGTGACCAAGGATTAGGAAAGGAGCGGGGGGAACGACGAGAAGGAAGCAAGGCTTTTAGGATTTCGGGGAGATCTCGGCTCCCAAAGCACAAATGCTTTCCAGACAAGACACAGAAACATGGCCCGAGCTGGGCGCGACGGCACCGCCCCACACGGCGCGGCGACAGCAGAAAGGGCCTTAAAATGGCGCCCGTGGGGGAGGAGAGCGGGTGAAACTGCGCAACAAACGCTGGCAGGGAGCCAGGCAGCGCCATCTTCCCGCTCCCCCGCGCAGCCGGGGCTGCCTGCCCGCCGAGCCCGGGCACGGCCGGGGCCGCCGCCGGAGCCGCTCTCTTCTCTCCCCTGCAGTCCCTCGGCCACCCCGCGCTGCCGAGGCGGGGAAGGAGAGCAGCGGCGAGCAGAGAATGGCGAAAGGCAGAGGCCTCCACATCTCATTCCTCCCGACAGTGATTAGGGACAGCTCTAAATATATATAAACGTGCCCTCTTCGTGTTGTTCGATTTTGCCCGGCTTTTAACATCTCTATACCTGTTTTCTGCCATCATCTGTAACTGAATTTTGTAATTAATACCAAAAAGCAAAATATAATTTACATACTGAATATCGCCCATGACTCAATAAATGTGAACAGTGACCATTTCAGAAAACCCCCTTCACAACCGACTACTCATTTAAGCCACAAGTTAAAAAAAAAAAATCTATTTACAAAATATTGCTTCTTTTACGCAAAATAATCCCAGCAGCACAAAGGATGAGATTCACATCCACTACAGCGAAGCCAAAGAGGTCACTCCAGAAAGAGACGCTTTATTGTGTTTTAAAGAGGCGTTACAATTAAATATTTTCTCTCTCCAAAAGAAAATTTTTAAAATTAAATAAATAAAATAAAAGGCACATCGAAAAACCTGATCCCGAAAAGGCGAAAAAAAAAGCGCATTAGCCCAAACCTACCGCCCGAGCATTTCGCGCACCCACAAAAAGCGGCACCGTTTCCATTCCTCGGTTAAAAGCAGGAGGCACGGAGCGATTCGGAGGAAATTGCAAATAAAAAACCAAATAAATCAAATCAAATCTAGTGGCGACACCGAAAACGAGGAAATGAGTGAAAAATAAATCCCCAGAAGGTACAACTCTGAGACACAAGCTCAAAGAAAAGACAAGATTAGGGTGGTGGCGAGTGGAAGGGGGAAAGAAAAAAATCAAGCCACGAGCGAAAAAGGAAAAAAGAAAAGAAAAATCCTTCCCAGCTGCACAGCCAGGAGAGAGACGAAATGTCTCCATTTTCCCGACGAGGAGGAAGAAAAGACTGTTTCACAGACCACAGAGCTTTAGAGAAAAGCAAAGAAACGAGGGGGGAAAAAAAAGAGGGAGGAGATTTGAAAAGATTATTTTTCTTTCTCCCTCACACACTCTCTCTATCCCCCTCTCTCCCTCTCACTCTCTCACACTCACACATACACACACACTCTCTCTCCCTCCTCTCCTCTTTCCATCCCTCTCTTGATGGCCATCAAGGGGGCGGAAAAAAAAAAAAGACAACAACAACAACTAATTTTAAACCGGCTCAATCAATGAGTCATTAAAAGAGATTTTTCTTCCCTCCTCTCCTGAATTTGCATGGCATCAGCAAGAAAAAAAAAAAAAAAAAAAAAGAAAAAAAACCCCACCCCAAACCTCTCCCCTCTCTGCAGCTATCAGCCTGGACCTGAAACCTTATCTCTCCCTTCAACCCCCCCCGCGCCTTTATTTTAAGAAACAACTTTTTTTTTTAAGCGCCCTCAGCAGCCACCACCACCAGCCTCGCGGAAAAAAAAAATTAATATATATAGTTCATTTCCATGTGAATCCACATCTGCCCAAACAACAGCCACCCACAAAATATCCCTCTTCTTCCTCCTCGTCTCCCCTCTCGCTCGCTCTCTCTCTAGATATATATTTATATACATAGCCCCAGAGCCAATAGCTCTCTGGGCTGAAACCTAATATCCTGGTTTTGGCAACTCCTGGTTGTTAATTTGCTCCTCTTTCTTTTCTGTCTGTCTGGAGATAGATTTCCCCCCTCTCTTTTCCCTCCCCGAAGGAAGGGAGGAAGGAGGTTGTGTGTTTTTTTTTTTCCTTGAAATTTTTATCACAAAATTATAATACACTCAAAGGGAAACTCACCGTCATGAAAAAGCAGTGCCTTGTCAACGGGGTTTCTTCGCCATCACATCAGGGGCTGGCAGTGTAGGAGAGAGAGAGGGAGAGCGAGAGAGCGAGGGAGGGAGGGGGGAGAGCGAGCGGGAGAGGGAGCGAGCGAGAGAGGGGGAAAGAGAAAGCGAGCGGGAGGAGAGCGCGGCTCCGCTCCGCTCCGCGCCCGCACCGCCACCGGCACCGGCACCGCACCGCCGGGCCCGGCACGGCACGGCCGCGCAGCTCCGCCGGGACACAACGCCGCAGACCGGCGCCCGGGCACACGCACCGCCGCCCTGGCATGATGAGTCCCCAGCCCCAGCGCGATCCTCGCTCCGCGTTTAAAGCCAGGCCCTTTAAAAACTTCGGCTCTTTTTTTTTTTTTTTTTTGGGTTGTATGTTTCAGAAAGCCGTAGGTCTGGAGACCTAGCCCAGGCTGCTGGCTTTAGGTTAAAAGTTGGGGTTTGTTTGGGGTTACAGGGAAGTAAAACAAAGTTTTTATCCTATTAAAATCAACGTTAATGTTAACAATTTGGTTGATTTCCTTCATATTAAAGCTGTAAATAACTATAAGCTTTGTGGACAGGAGGGGGTCACCAGAAAAATAAATGCAAGTGCAGGGGGCTCCCCAGAAAAATAAATGCAAGGTCACCTTGAGAAAGATAAGATTTGATCCCCTGGCAAGCTACAATATTTTAAGTATTTTTAGATATGTTCTTATCAGCCTTGCTGGAAACAAACTACATGAACTTCAACTACTTTAAAAAGTTTTGGGTAACCTAAAAATGTTAATTTGAAGTCAAAGGTTGTAGCACTGAGAGCTCATTAATGCTATTCTACAGTTTACTTCAGCTAAAAGCATTAATAAATTTATTCAAAGCTTTTTGATTATAGAAAACTATTCCAACTTCCACCATTCACTTAATTCATTCATTGAAAACAATTTAATTCTAAAAAATTAATTATTTTTGCAGATAATTCAGAGAAGCCTGGTTTATTAAAAAAAATTGATTGAAAATAGATTTTTAGCATGCACAGTATGTATGGTAATGCTTTTAAAACGACAACAAAAAATCTCTTTCAGACCCTTTTTCTGCTAGTAATGGTAATTCCCAAGGACTTTACTATTTTATTCCTAAGTAACTTTTTTAAAACTCCTTAGAGACAAGGATTTGAAGACTTTCTTTGTTGGCTTCACACAGCTCAAAAAAATAAAAAAAACTCTTACAACGTTTTAGGTTTTTTGAGCAACTATATCAAAATGGTAATGGGCAGTGTTCTAAGTGGACTTTCTCAAAGAAGTTGGCCAGATTGCTATCTTCCAAAAAAAAAAAAATCTCAGCACATCAGCATTTTCAATTAGAATCTGGTTATATTATTTTTGAATTAATCAACCAATTCCCAAATTTGACCAAAGCTAAGACTCACCTACAAACCTTGTTTACATGCATACCCCCAGTAGAAAACTGAGTTGAAGTTTCAGATCACTCCCACAGTGGAAGGGATGGCCCAAGCAAACAAACCGTAGCACAAGTCCAGCAGATCCTTTGTGCAGCCCAGACCCAACCTGCACATGGCCGTGCCTCGGCCATCAGCCAGATTAACTGCACTTTTCATGAATACAGCAAGGACCCCAATAGACACAGTATGGACAGAAACACCACATGCCAAAGAGCTTGGGAAGAGCTGTAAGCCTGTACTCCTGACACCAGCATTAGAAAATCCAAAAGGCCAAAACTTCAAGGTTCCTAACTGCAGTAAATGCTTCAAGGCCAAACTCTGCCCTGAATTCAAACCTACTCAGCTTCACTGGCTTTAGAGAATATTGCCCAAGCGAGAACTTGTATGGAGGGACACCACCAGCATTGTCATTTGATTAACAGGAAGGAACTTCGGAGGTTACAAGGCCAAACATCTGATCAGTATGTTGTTATTATTATTACTCTCCCAGTCCTACAGAAACCACAAATAGGAAGCAGGCAATACAATGCAAAGAAGGAACTGGAGAAAGGAAGACAAATGATTTTGAATGGATTCTGTTACCATAAGAAACACAAGGAATCCTACACAAGTTTTCCATGATGTTACCATAACTTACTTTCCCTGAAGAATGTTTCAAGGCAGCATTGACAATAGCATTACTAAGCAGGTACAGTACAAAAAGGGAAGGAGAGCTAACATCATCTATACAATGAAGCACCCTGCAGTAACTAGATTTCTCCATATCTACACACATTTGCTATATTTGTTCACAGCTATAAATGATTACCAAAAAAAATCAAGGGTTGGATGTAATTTTGTAGGTCATATTGAATTATGCACTTAATGTTACCTTCAATTCTAAAAGGTCTGAATGCAGTCATCAGCTGTAATGTTACCACTTTCAGGTGTACTACAGGATTTCTGAGACCATGCTTGTAAAGAACTACTGCTTTTTCCTGGCAGGTACTCATGCTGTTTTAAGAGCATCACGTGGTGTTTCAGCACTAGGTGTCACTGCCCCAAGAGGCTGCCCCTCTTCTCACTGCCTTTCTGCATGAATACAAAAGACCCTTGTATGTCAACATTCTTCTACTTCAAGGTCACCTGCTCAGAGCTGTCCTCTTCAACCAGAGTCCTATGTACAATGCACAATCAGTTGCTGCCTTTCTTTAGCTTTTACAATCACATTTTCTTTCCTGTAGCAGCTTTATAAGGAGCAAGGGGAAATAAGCACAAGAAAGGAAAAACCAGTGTCAAAAGGAAGAAATCTTTGGACGACAGGCGTTGGTGTAAAAACAGCTAATGGGAACATCATGTGCACTCATCACACAACAAACTACTTGGCTGTATTTTGACACCAGCTATCAAACTGTGACCATGCTGTTTAACAAATAACACTCTCATAGGTGTGCAAAGACACCAAATGTCATTTGGAGTGATCTGATACATTGCCCTAAAATGACAGACTGTGAAGAACTGAAAACTATGCTTAGATATCGAGAGGGAGAAAATAAGGGGATACAAAGCACCCATCATTCTGTCTCCAGGTTTCTCCTACATCAAGTCACTTTGCTGATATTCAGCCCATTTTTTCAGGTCTGCATCACATGCACTCCAATTCTTGTGCAATCATAAATTAGTACCCCAAAAGAAGGTAAGGCAGCGATAGATTCATAATGAAGAATTTAAGGACTAAGCTAGTGCATTAGATTAATTAATTCCACAGCCATCCCAAGGTTTTTGCATGAATAGATGGTTTGTAACCTCAACTCACTGCATCCTTTCAGAGATATATTGCATGGAAAAGAATGCCATTTGCTTCAATGCAGCCTTGCTTCCTCAGACTGAATTGTTCAGCTCTATTGATGGCACTTCTTCCTCCCATGCTTTTTCTTTCCATTCATTAATGTGTTTCTTATGTCAGGTCATCACCAGTCACACCTTTTACTCATCTACATATGGATTAATTATTTAAATAAAAATAAATAATTAAGCTTGAAGGCACAGAAACAAATAGGTCATCATTAAAGGGCACAGGCAATAGAGAGGTAGAGGTCACTTGAAAAGTAGGGCACCCAAATACAGAGGCACGAAGGCAGACAAGGACTTTAACTTGGAATATAAATGTAACATACCACATGAAATTTTCAGTTCAATATCCATATTAACCACCAAATTCTGAATAATTACCGCCACTATTTTGATGACTCACCCATAAAAATTACCTAAACATTACAATGTTCAGCTTGATACCATGCCTTCCTTACCCAAAACAGTACTTACAAAACCTGGGTCATAATTGCATGATGTAATTTGTAAAGCTGCATGACTCCGGTATCAATCATCATACCAAAGACAGGACTACATAACCAAAGGTATCTTAAGGGGTGATTGGTAAGAACATAGGTAGTAAGAGGGGGTAATGAAGAGTGAGCCTCAGAACAAGAGATTTACACCAATACCAGAAGACAGACAGGTTTCTATGACTGGAGATTGTGTGAAGGCCAACAGGGCTGGTATGTGATGAATCTAGAAAGCAGATTTTGGAGAACTGTACTTCTCTGTGATGGGATCTGACCATACAGCAGACAATTAAGTAAAGCCAAAGAAAACATAGTGACTGGAGGTTCCATTTAAACAAATGGCAATTCAAATTATTACTGGAACAGATCAAGAATTACTATATCATTCTCTAGGTTATTTAAACATAGTCTCCTATTCTTCAGCTAAAAAGGAGAATTAAGTTTGAAAGATTAATAGCTCTCACTTCCAAGTTGGAATAATCTTAAGATACTCAGCCACTGAAATGTATCAGGAAAAAAAAAAAATACCCTCGCCTCTGGAGACAGAACTTTACTACAGAAATAATGGAGAACTAAACTTGCCCAAATAACACTGCCAAAACTGATGGAAGAATTTAAACTAAAAATGATGGCAGAAACTGGGACAACCTTCTATCATATTCATAGTTAATTTGGCTAGCACAGATGAATGGTATAAAAAAATCAGGTAAGGATACAGAAATACAGACAAGTATATTAATGAATAGATGGACACAAGGGTTTGGGTGTTGGTTTGTTTTGGTTTTTTTTTTTTTAAACATAGTACTAATTAAAAACAGCAGCCTGGCAATGAAACTAACAAAAGAAGCATTCCTAATACAACTGAGGTGTTGTGGATGATGTTTAACAAAATAAAACCAAACAAAAAATAGGAGGAATTTAAGCAAAAAAAAAGGAGGCCTAAAACATGAAATGAGGTGATATAGGGATACAGAAACACAGTGGAATAGTAAATTATATCAAAGGCATTTGTGTTCTTGAAAGAAACACAGACCTGCTAAGCTATACATGTATAAGGACAAGACAAAATGGATGAACAGAAGGGATGTTATGAATAAAGCACCACCTAAGTCAGAATTTTTGAGACAGAATAGCTTTACTTGGACATTTCTGAGTCCAAGATGAAACATTTCTGAGTTCTGCTATGAAATCAACTGGGTAAGATTTGGATATGAATGAAGATTGCTGTAAAATAAGTCTTTATATTATCACTAGAAAGGGTATCAATATGAATGGAATTTATTCTCAGATTTAGACTGAAGAACAAATGCTAATAATAGGAGGAGGAAGCCCTCATTCAAAATTATAGCTGACAGACTTTTTCCTAAGATGAATAAATGGTAAAAAGAATACAAGTATAGTTTTATCCACTAGGGAATATACTACAGGAGAGCTAATAGGAAAACTTGGATATGACTTGGAGTTAATGCTATTTAAATCACTCAGAAAGATAAATGAAATATGTTTGCAAGTAAGAGTCACAATTCCAAAACAGAAAACTTTGATATACTATTGAACCTGGATAGTCCATTGAACTGGCTAGTTCAATAATCACAGTTTTCTGAAATGCATTAAAAAAAATAACTGTAAAAGTATCTGAAGTGTAAAGCAAGGCAATGCAAAAAAAACTCTCAGAAACTCCATAACTAATAGAATAATTGCCTCAAAGGGAGAGTCCATAAAGCAGAATCTGTCACTTACATACTAAGTTTCCAGAATTTAACTACAGTTAATTAGCAAGTTAGGATTCTATACAGCAGTCAGCAGCTAGACCTGGACCAAACCTACGAGATTTGCTGCACTTGAGTTCTTGTGTTTAGCATATTTGGGCCTTGCTTTGTTAATCTGAAAGTACCTTTTGTCATAAAATACTATGCTTTGAAGCCTGTCCCTGGTTTTGAAGGATAACTCATTTTCGTAGAAATCAATTTGTTTCACCACCTTTGGCACTGGAAATAGCAGATTCTCAGAAGGGACCAGTTCAGGCTAGTTTCAAAACAAGCGCACCTTGACTGGTTGGAATATAATTAGTATCTTAAGCATTCCCAAGGATTACATTCAAACCTTTTGCATTACTCACAGCAATTAAGTTGCACCAAGAAAATTACATAGTTTTAGCTTTAACACTCAATAAGTGATTTAAAAACAAACGTATTTTACATTGTCCTGGCTTTCCATATGGCCAGATATATAAAGCACAACATTTTAGTGCAACAAAAGCTTTAACAAAAAAATCCCAATCAGTATGCCAAACGTAACGTTCAAAGAATTTCTTTTTTCCAAATGAACCGAGATACAGTAACTCAACATTCACTTTTAATGAAGCCCCATTGCACCATGACAAATGTGCAGCCTACAGTATCTTAAATGAATCATAATATGGCTTACATCTTTAATGCCTGATCACAGTGCCAGAGGAGTTCAAAGTGCCCTTACTAAAACCATCAGTAGAAACGCTGGTTGCCCAAGCCACTGAAGTACCTACTTTGTAGCCAGAAGTAATTAAGTTGCCCTGCTAATCTCTGCTGCAGAAACTCAATCTAACAGACAGAGATCACATCTATCAGATAAGGGCTCCATGCAAGGCACAGAGGCTGCTGCTTTTCTTGAAAACACACACAGCATTTTTGTGTGTGTGACAGTGCTACACACATGCATAACACCCTCTGGAATAAAATTGTCCGTGTAGGGAATAGATACTGATAAGAAGGAATAATTCTACTTCCTTCCTCTGTTTGAGAGGCTGCAAATCTGTATCTTGAGATCACGCCACATCTATGAGGTCCCTGACTTTTACAAGCACAGGAACCTCAGGTGTAAGAATCCATTATTATGAGGCTGAACACACAGTTGCCTCTGTGGACCTCCCCTTTATTCCCCACTCTTCTTAAAATAATGATGGAACGAGACAGGATCTTGAACCTTCAGCTGAACTACACAATACATCTCACTTAAAAGGCTATGAGGTAATGCTGTTGAGCTATGGCAAATCAGTAGGAAATATTTCAGGCAGATAGCATTCATGACTGATAACCATGGGACACAGATTTAAACCTGGAAGCATGCACGGTGCTCATGTTTCCAGAGTTTCACAGCACTAGATCAAAGTAAACAAGTGCAACCTGCAAGTTCACATAAATGACACTGTACAGTTCAAACAATGGCAGAAGGTCTCACTGAAATGACTGCTATCTACTTTGAAACCAGAGAGGAACAAAAGTACATGCAAGAGGGGGGAAAAGTAGGAAAATAATATAACAGAGAGAATTATGTGCCTTCTCATATCCTCAAACAGCCAAACTACTTGTTACAGCTTACCCAAGTGACTCCAAGCCTGAACTAGAATGCTTACATTTTATTCAGGTGGTTACTGTCTGGCACACTAAGGAGCCTCAAAACATAGAAGTTGCTGCCAGCAAAGTCAGGAAGAAAATTGTCAGTCTTTGTATGACCACCAAAAAAAAAAAAATGCACATGCCAATAGAAATTATACAAAAACCTCAAATTGTAAGGGTGGAAAGCAATTTTGGAACATCAGGATGAAACAGCTGGAAGAATTTTACAGCTCCCTTTTTAATTTTTCATTATGGTCATACATTTCACTTTCTTGTGTCTGGGTATATTTTTGCTTTTAACCAAAAAAACAATTGTGTGCATTAGCAAGGTGAAAAGCTTCCAGTCTCCCTGAAGCTCCTGTTCATGAGGGTATTTGGTCCTCATTGATTCAAACCTCCAATCACCCATAGAAAAAACAATTCAGAATACCTAGCATCCTAAGTACCCAAATACAATAAGGAGTAATTATACTACAGCATAGCATTTACAGCACTTAATATTTATTCTGTGCTGTGTATACTAATGTTTGCTTGCAGTCCTTACAGTATGAAGTTCTTTTACCCAGGGCAGTTCATCTACTGGCTCACATCTGCATTAACAATACCAAAGCCATACTCCAGGAATATTTGTGCATATGAAAAACAGCGAAAACCTTTTTCTGTCAATATCCTCACGTACGGGATAAGCACTTCCATCACTGTTACCACCTGTATTAGCTAGACTCAAGGGAGCATAAGGCAAACAGAGCCTGCTAGCTAAAATGAAACTTCCACATCTTTCAACAACATGGAAATAAGGATATTTTTTCTTATGGAAAATTAATTGCACCATATTTCTGCGTAATAGAACATTGCTGCAATAACTGCAGGAGTGGACTTGACTATTTATTTGGAAAAATAATACCTAATACTTACTACTAAATGTATAATTTATACACATTGCTAGGAAAAAAATGTCAAGTGAGAATATTCAAATATCCTTCCTTTTTCATGACTGAGCACACTTCCATTCTACAGCATAAGAGGTTTTAATTCTTAAGACTCAATCTAATTCTTCATAGACAAAATTCTGAACACTGCAGTAATGCAACAGATGTAATGCTGCATTAAGAGCTGTAATGCATCAAACACTTCACCTAACCCACTGCCCATCCAGCCTGCTCCAAAGTGCTACTGTTGCATAACCATCCCTTGCAATCCCCTTAGTTTATATGTTAACACTGTTAAGGAAAGAATATTCTCTACTTTAGTGTGAGTCCTTTGCAAGGATTAAAGGCATTTCACTGCCTTTCCTCTGTCATCCAAACTGGACTGACATTACCACATGTAAGCTTCACATACTCTGTACATTCTAACAACATTATATAATTTCTAAAACAGAAATTAAACCACATTCTCAGGAAACAGAAAATAACACTACTACTTTCAAGGTAAAGGTACTTTCAAAGGCTAACCTGAAGGGACATAACCTATACTTCCAAACAGAAACATAAGGTAAAAAAACTCATGCTATTGCCAAACAGAAGACAGAAAAATCAGATTATCTACTTTGGATTTACCACCTTTTTGTTTCAATGTATAGTCTTAGGTCCTGTGTCAATTTGTTACAAGTAACTTCAACATGACAAGGGAAAGGAGAGCATTTGTAGAAGTAGACAGAAGGAGTTAGATTTGTTTTCATATTACTAAAAGAGTGCTTAGTGTTAACTTTCTTTGCACAAATTAAAATCCAAATAATAGAAAATAAAATTCTCCAATGAATACAGCAAAACAATGGCCACTTTTTTGCTTTGCAGACAGTGTACTTAATATCTGGTTCCTGCTGCAAATTTACTTTAAAACACATCACCTAATTATAAGAGCCTTCCTTCCCATGTTTCCATGTAGGCCTCTATGGATTGCTCACACAGTCCTCCCTCTGGGGCACGGTAATCCACTGGCACTGCTCCCACTTTTCCCTGAAGAACCGAACTCTCCTCTGGAACAAAACACTCCAGAAACCAAATAAGCAGCGAGGAAGAAATCGATCCACCTGGCAGCACCTTTGCAGTTACCTGCAAGGCTCAGCAGCCTTTTCCTCAGCCACTTCACTGCGGGAGCGGGAGACAGCGGGGGAGGTTTATGAGAGCACGGCGCGTACGGAGCCTCCCGCAGGCGCCGGCCGTGTCAGGCTGCCAGGGGCCCCCACCCGGACAGGGGCCCGGGGCCGCCCGGCGCCTCCGGAGCACGGGGCAGCACGGGGCAGCACGGGGCGCCTCGAGGCGGCCGGCGCGGCCCCGAACCCGCCCGGGAGGGCAGGTGGAGCTCTGGGCTGCGGCCCCTCCGCCTCCCGCCCGAGCCGCCCCTTCCCTCGCCAGCCCCGGCCCGCCGCTCGCGGGAGCCCCGCGCCCAGGGCCGGCGGCGACGGGCGCGGCCCGGGAGGGGAGGTGTGGGTGTAAGCACAGCAGCGGGAAGAAGCGGACAGCTCCGCGCGGGCACAGCGGGGGAGCGGGGCGGGGGCTCATTTATATCCCGGGCGCTAATTTGGGAAGCGGGCTAACCCGCCCCGCACGGCACCTGCCGCCAGCACTCACCCCATCCCGCGGAGAGGCGGCGGCCCCTTTAAGACCACGGGAGACCCCTCCCTCCGGCCCTCCCGCCCTCCCCCGCCGCGCGCCTCCGGGGCCGCCAATCGGCGGCGGCGACGCAGCCAGGGCTGCGGGCAGCCAATCCGCGCGCTGCTTGGTGACCGCAGGGGAGGCGAGAGGCAAGATGGCGGCGCCGGGAGAGGCGGCGGCCGTGGCGGCTCCCTCACAGCCCGAGGTGGCCGCGGGCTCGGCCGCCTCCGCCGTGGTGCTGCCGGAGCGGCTGCAGCGGCGGGAAGCGGAGCGGCAGCAGGGCGTGGAGCGGCAGCGGCAGAAGAAGGAGGCGCAGGTAGTGAAGGAGGAGCAGAGCGAGTTCTTCCTGGCCGCCTTCGCCCGGGAGCGGGAGGCCGTGGAGGCGCTGCTGGCGGCGGGGACGCTGGAGGAGGCGGCCGCCCGCCTGCAGGCGCTGCAGAAGCTGCTGACGGGCAGCGTGCGGTTCCTGGCGCCGTACGAGGTGCGGCAGGGGCAGGAGACCGTGGCGCGACTGCAAGGGGAGCTGGCGGCGCGGCGGCAGCAGCTGCAGCCCAAGAAGAAATTCGCCTTCCGCGCCCTCAAGAAAGAAGCGGCCCCGGGCAGCGCCCCGCGCCCCGCCGAGCCCGCCCCGCCGGAGCCCGCCGCGCCGGGCTCCGGCCTCGCCGAGGGCGAATCGGGCGGGCCGCCGCTGTGCGGGTTCAGCGGCGCCCAGGACGAGGAGCTGGAGCTCGGCCCCGCGGAGCTGCTGCAGCGGGACGTGCTGCTGTCGGAGCTGCGCGGCTGCCGGGTGCGGCTCCGCGGCAACCCCAACACGCTACGGGTGCGCGACTGCAGCGGCTGCACCGTGCTCTGCGGGCCCGTGTCCACCTCCGTGCTGGTGGACGGCTGCAGCGACTGCCTGCTGGCGCTGGCCTGCCAGCAGCTCCGCACCCACCGCACCCGCGACTGCCGGGTCTACGTGCAAGTCACCAGCCGGGCCGTAATCGAGGCCTGCTCTGAGGTCTCCTTCGCCCCCTACTCCTGGAGCTACCCTGGTATCGAGGGAGATTTCGAGTCGTCTGGGCTGGACAGAAACAGTAACAACTGGAACCTGGTGGATGACTTTGACTGGCTGGCGACTGACAGGCCTTCCCCGAACTGGAGCCTGATCCCCGAGCAGGAAAGAATCACTCGCTGGGACTGACTGCGGAGGCAGCTCTGCCGTGCAAGAGATCCTCATGTAAACGCACTGATCCACAAACTGTGGGACTTAATCCACAATATGCCATTAAATTATTCCATTCTGTATTCAAATTTCAAATTATAATATATGGCTGGATGTCTTAGTTGAAGCATACCAGTCAAATAGAGTTTACTGTTCTTGCACAAGTTGCTGCTATCACTGTATGTATCACTGGGATTTGCCAATTTCTGAAGTACTTCATTGTGAGTTACAACTTATTAAGGTGGGACGAAGGCCACTGATACACAAACACAATGAGCCTCTGTTAGAGCTGTTGTGCTGCTTTCATTCAGGCAGACTCTGAATTAGCTGCAAATAGTGCAAACTGTACTGGAATGAAAAGATCAAATACCAAATTTCCCATGTTTGTGTGGTTCTCATGACAGCAGTACAATGTATCTTAGAGGGAGTGCAGGGCAGGACTGCTGTGAGGTAATGGGGTGAAAAAAGGTTCAAGGGAGAGTTTGTAACTGCCCAGTGCAGCAGACTGAGATGCATCCTAGGCTGTAGTACAACGATGAGCCAGTTTCTGTTGGTTTGGGTTAAATCTGCAAGTTGGCTTTAGGCTTTTATTTCCAGTGAGAGAAGTCTAAAGGAAGTATGGTTCTAATAAACATCTAATGCTCTCTTAATATATTGATTACTTGAAATTCAGAAACCTATGGAGTCTGTATAAATACTAAATCTTCACAACTTATAAATGTCATGTGAAAGGATGCTGCTTCTGTAAGCAGCTCAAAGGCATCCAGCAAGTGCTGATGAGCTCCACAGAAGCTGGGTTAACTGTTCCTCTGCAAGATGAAGCTTGAGGGGAGTGGTGTTCAGGGATGTCCCACTAGTTTTCCAGACAACAGGCTTTTTGTGCTGTGGTCCTAATTTGCAGCACTCTGCTGCTGCTGCATATGTGCAGTGTTGGCAGAGAGAGTCAGTAAAACAGAAAGATGAGGTGCTATATTCCAATTCCAGAATTGCATATTACCTTGCATAAAGTGCAGAATAATTTAAGTCTCTTCACTCCTGCTAAATAATAATAAAAACGTAGCAGCACTGTGGAATGCAATGTCTTTACAGTGCCCTGTTAGTGGTGCTGAAGTGACCACTGTCCATATATAAAGTATACATAGCAGTTTTAGGTTTCTAAAACCCCTCCTTAACTTGTGACATTTTTCAAGAAATAATTGTTTATCTTGCCTTAACATAAAGCTTTATTGTAAAACTTAAAATTCTTTATGCTGTGCAGCCATCATCTATGTGCCTCAAACAGACGCTAAATCTTAGCTGAACCATCAAAAACTGCATCACTGCCAGGGGAAGTACCTGAAGCTTCACTTAGGTGCTCGTCTGGTTTTGAGCAGAAAAATTTTTTATATAAGTTGTTTTCAGCATATTTAATTTACAGGGGAGGGCAAAAGGGATTTTTTTAATATTCCTGACAATTTTCAGTTTTGTTTACTTCTGTTAATGTGTATTTTTTTGACTGAATTGGATTTTGCATTTCAAATATACTTGTTTTGAATTATTTTAGTTGTTCCTTTACTAATGAGTCTTCTTTACACTGACAGCATGATAAAATGATTTAAAGAATACACCCTGAGTCTTACTTTAGTGTACATAATTTATATCCTTTGTTAGAGGAATGTGATCAGTTGAGGCTGTCCAGTTATTTTAATTTTAACACATCCGTCTTGTTACAGAACCTGATTTTGTAGTTAATTGTTCTCCAGATCAATCCTGTTAGCATCCTCTAGCCTTGAGACTGCAACATGTTCAGCCTGTAAGAACTACAACAATGCCTTTGTTCTGCTTGCCCAAAGCTCTAAACATTTACACCTTCCTGTGGCAATGGATCCCTGCAGATCCAGACAGGGAAAGAGACCCCCAGGCTGTGGCAGGAACCAGGGGTGCGCTGAGGCTTCCCAGCCTTCCTCACATGGAAGTGCCATGTCCTGTTCCAGCTCTTGGCCTGTGGCATGCAGTACTGCCTGAATAAACAGAGCAGGAGTCAAAATGTGGAAGTTTAAGCATCAATTTCTCTCTGAAGTTGCTTCCTTGGGGATGTTTTTCACAAACCAGTTATTGACATCCCAGCTGCTAATGTTTTCTTTCCTCCAAATACTTAACTGTGGTCAAACCACAGTTAGCAGGTAATACTTTTCAGAACATGATGCCAGACAATTACCCTAAAGATTTAGCATTACCTTTGTAATACAAAACACATAACTGGCTCTTGGTCTCAGGCATGGTGTGAAACAAGGAAATTCAATCTGAGAACAGTAAGTCCAGAAAAATTTGGTCAGGCAAATACCTAAATGTGATTTATAGTTCTAAACATACAGTTTCATATCTATATATATACACACAGAGTTGCACATTTCCGTAAACCTTTTTTAAATTATACTTTCCTGATGTAGAATCGTAACAGAAATTCATGACTGTTTTGAAACAACAGACTGTTAATGTTGTATGAGAATTTAAGCACTAGTAAAGGTTTACTAGCATTCTATAGACTATTCAGTATAGAAATTGCAACTTTTTTGGATTTCTAAGGAAGAGAGGCCAAATCCCTAAGTATTTCTAATCAGCTGGCAATCACCCTGTATAATGTACAACTGAAGTGAACAAAGTCTCTTCAAGAACTCTAGCTGTGGTTTGCATCACAGTGCCAACAGTTCCGCCAGGAACTTTTTTAAAAATCATGTACTTTAAAGAAATTAATGATGCTAGACATCACCAGGGGCTGAAAAACAAATGCCTGCCGGAGGCGTGGGATAACAGAACATCAGCACCACAAACCTTGTGCAAATTTGCCCTGAAGAGAAGCAAACAGGCAGAAAGTTTCTAAAAATAGTGGGGGGCATTGAGCTGCAGAACCATTTTCCACGAGGAGTCAGGAAAGCCTCCTGTTTCAAACAGTTTTGAAAGACAGCCTAGTTGGACAGGCCTGCTCCAGCCAGTGACCTCACCAAAATCTTTAAGGCCAGTGAAACTTCCTTAGTGCACCACAGGGCTGTTACTCAGCGTTGTAAAGCTCCTGTGTGTGTCTGTGGAGGAAATAAAACAGTTCTATGCAAAGATGCACAGCACTGAAGCCAAGGGAGAAAACTGAGGCCATTTTCCAGGCCACAAAGGGCTTTGAGTGTTGCCATTTGTTGAGGCACTGAGGGGTGGCACACACCAAAACTTGTGTCCAGAGAAGCAGCCAGGAGGTTTGCTGCTGCTTCCATGGGGCTATCCCCTCACCCCAAGGTCTGTTGTGAGAGAGATCAAGCCCCCCTTTGGAGGCCAGGCATTTCCCTCTGTCTGCTCCTGCTTCTCTGAGTAACAGGAAAAGAAATGGAGTTACATTCTCTCTTTAGCCAGCTCTCTTTCACTTAAATAGATTCTGATGTGAGCTGTAGTAGAATTGTTTAGTAAAAAAAAACAAAAAAAAAAAAAAAAAAAAAAAAAACCCAAAAAAAAAAAAAAAAAAACAACCAGGTAAAAAATACAACTTCCTACATACTTTTATGCATTATATTTTTGAAGGCTTGCATTTTTTTTTCAAAGTTTCTTATTTAAGCAATAGCTGCATGTAGACAAGGTTCAAATCTCAGTGGTTTTACCTGGAATTGCTTCAGGTTTTACTAAATTTCTTCACATACAAGGAAAGACAGGAATAGCAAGAAAAAGAATTAGGCAACTTGGGGGAAATTCAGCATTTCCATTCACATCATGATCTGATTTATCTGTCTGACTGGGGGATCCACCTGTTGTTCTGAGATGTTTTCCAGCAGTAATGACTATAATGAGCTTTTTGTAAGCTTCTTTTAATTCCCAACATATTTCTTTCCTGTTTCTGCAATATAAATTTTGATTTCTAACTCTTATTTTTTCAGCAGTGAATGCTACACCCCAAGCATCACAATAATACAAACAAATACTCATAATGACCATCCTGGAAGTAAAAAAAAAAGCTGTGTTTTCTGAACATGTTACACACCACCACATGAATGATGGCTGAAATTCTGGGGATTACCCAGAGCTAAACCACACCAAAATCCCCACAGTGTGCCCCAGCAAAGTTCAGGAGCCACAGAGTACAGCAGGTCAAATCACTCTTCCCAGGATTTTCAACAATCCCAGCAGTGAATTTAGAACTTGCCTCTGTTTCCAGCCTCAGAACCTGCAGTCACCTCACATGCCACAAAAATAGTAGCCTACCAAGTTACCTGTGTAAGGAGGTAGAAAAAAAGTCATAAATCAGACTTTTCTCCACCTGATAATCGAACAGTGAGGTACAGGATTTTCATCACATTGTTCCTCGGGAGTGTCCGGGTTCACACCTCTGAGTTACTATTGAAAGCAAAACCATAGGTGAGGCTACATGAGCAAACCTCTCTACACAATAGCTTCCCATCAAAGGTAAAACTAGACATCATTATTCTTGCAGTGAAATATAGCCACTCCTAGGGAAAGGAAAGGCGGGGGAAAAAAGCCTCAGAAAGGCACACATTTCATATCACAGAGCAGTGTGAAAGAAGGATTGGGCCAGGAAATGATTCTTTCTACAGAGGGCACTTCCATAGTTTAGGCATGTATGTATTTTGTATCTTTTACCCCTGAAGATGGAAAGATTAAGATTGATCCAGGGCCGAGCACCAGACTGTTTAACAAATACCAGATTAAATAGTTTACATTCCTCTCTCTTAACTGATACACTTGTACCTTAAATGTAGGTTAGCAGGCATAGCTTTTTGGAAAGGTATCAATATTGTGTGGTTATGCATACACATTATAATTTTTAACTAGATTTTGAATTTGAACAGATTCATGGTGAGATCAATAATAATTTGAATATTTTATTCTACCATTTTTTTCTCCAATATTGGCATATGAATTATACAGTTGAATTTAATAGACAGCTTCTGAGGAGACCATTAACTCAAACATTCTTGCAGCAATTAGCTTTTATCTGCTATGGATCAATTTCAGCATTTTCTATTTGGAGTGGTATTAAGTGCCAAACTAAGGACGAATCGCAGCCAAGAAAAAGCTTTTTAAGAAAAGCAGATGCCAGGCAAAAACAGCTTTCTTTTTTAAACTGTCCCCAGCCCAAAATGCTTCTCGATAATCCCCCATCGCCTTAATCTCCTCCAGACTGCTGTGCCAGAGACAGCCCTTGGCTGCCCGCTTTGTGCCGATGCTTGCACAGGGTTTGTCGGCTCCGTGTCTGGGACATGGGGAAGCATTCATTCCCACTTTAAAAGTGTTAACCAATCCCCCTTAAAACCCCCAAGCACGGCGAGTCAAGTTCATGGGTAGGGTAGTTTCTGCCACTTGAAGTCCCCAGCTGGTATTGAGCTGTTGAAAGCTGCTTAAATAAACAGCGCTTTTCCTAATCCGGGTTGTTCTGGTAGTGCTGCTTTCTGTCCATGATGACTTTAAAGGTACCACCCGAAGTCTCAAAGGTCTTATTAGTAGGTGAGTGTCCCTTCCTGAACATCAGACCCAGGATTTTTACTGATCATCTCACAGCTAATGCTAGCAATTTAGCAGTGATTTATGAGGACTCCTCCCATTTCCTTTTTTTATAGGCAGAAGAGTAAATCTGGAGAGATCAGTGAGCCCTGAAGCGTGTCCTGCATGTTCTACTTCACTACTTTGATTCCTGAATTAGAGGAAACATCGTAGTGTATACACTTACATGATTTTGCTGCATCAGACTTATCATGGGTATCTAAATGTTAAATTATTAAGCTGACAGGTATTCAGATTCATCTGTGCTCCTGAATACAAAATTACCCATATCCAGAGCAGCAGTAGGCTTACATCTGCTGTGGGCAGGAAGTATTTCACTGTATGTCCTCATGACCTGTAGACCTGGTACAGAATTCTTTTCCACTTTAATTACCATTTCACTGTCATCACTGACAAGAAAAAATGGTTTCAAGTTCCTTTATCTAGAATTAACTCCAGGCTGTCAGATAAATGCATTTTCCAAACTCAAGTCTCTTAGCTGAGCCCTGAAAGAGTCAGTGAAACACAACATGTGCTACCTTGGTTGTGGGCTATTTTGCCAGGAGAGATGCTATTTCAGAACCATTACTTATTGCACAAAAATATGAATAGGCTCTCTCAAGAAACAGCACTTCTCATCCTCTTCACAGCAGGAGAGAATAGTCCCTGATGGATAATCACCTTCCCTCTCATCTTACACGCTCACTCTTCACCAGCAAGGGCAGCAGCAGTGCAAACCACCAGGCTTGCTTTGGAAAAATCCTAGTTACCAGCTGCTCTCCAGCTCAGTGCAATAGCACCAGGATGGGCTAAAAAAGGTCCACCAGAAAAACCTTCTATCAGGACAGGAAGAAGCAGTGAGCTGCCAGCCTTTGTCCTTCCTGAAGGAACCTTCAGCATTCCAGGATCCCAAATGGTAAATAAGAAGCGTCCATGGTCCTACAGAGCTGCAGACGATCAAGAAGTTATATTTCAGTGCTTGGGCTTTTTAATTATTTGTGTTATTATTTTTCACACTTGCCTTCCTCCTAGCACATCCCTTTCCCTCTGTCGCCGGGGGCCGGTGCCCATGCTGCTGGCAGCCACTAGAGGATGCCCCCAGGGACTTGGGTGGCGGCAGCAGCAGGGCTGGTTGACAGGCAAGAGAGAATCCTCCCAGCCCCGCTTCTGGGGCTGTTCTCCCCTGCAGCATTAGCGCCCGTGCCCTCCCACACCGGCAGGAATATTTTCCATTGCTGGGGGTAGCCTGAGGTTAATTTTGCGTTGTGGTGGCAGGGGTGAGGCAGTGCAGGAATTTCCCAGCAGCTCCAAACCCCCGTGGGGCGAGTGGGAGATGATATTTCAAAGCAAGCAACACTCAAGCACCGGAGCGAGTGCGAGCCCGGCACCGCTGCTCGCCTGACCCCGCTGAGCGCCGCAAGCAGGAGGCGGCAGCCGCACCGAGGGGTCGCAGCCTCCGCTCTGCCCGCTCCAGCCTGAAAGCACAGCCGGCTGCAGGGCCTTCAGCACAGCCGGAGGACCCCCGGGATGCCTCCCTTGCATCCAGTTCCAACATCCCCAGGGTCCCTCTCCAGCTGCTGAGTTGAATTCTTCCCTGATGTAACCTCCCGGGTGGGTCTCCTTGGGCAGCCCTGCTCCCCTCCCTGGCCCAGTGCTTATCCAGTAAGCTGCTCATGCCAGCTCACCTTTTATGAAAGCACATCTAGATTTCAGCCCAGGGTTTATTTATTGAGTTTCTCTGCACTTTTCCTTTCTCGTGCTCTCCTACCAAGACTCAGAGATGGTACAAGCCCTGGAAGTAAATAGAAAATGCCAAGCTTAGTTTTTTTAGGTCACCATAAACTACGTGCTTATCTGCTTTCAGAATACATAAGCCAGAGGATGTCATCTCAAGTCAACACAGAAGGATAAGGACTAGAACGCAGGTCTGGCTGTAGATGTGAATGTATTGGGATCACGGTGGTGAAGTGTATGTTTGTATACAAGAAATACATTTTTTTAATCCAGAGCCCTCTTCCTTTTTCCTCACAGGCTCCATATTCTTCTGGCAACAAAGATCTTTTTATATCTCTTGGGTTTCATATTCCACCCAGCAGCCTATCATAGGAGAGCACAAATCTACTAAATAGTAAAATGAGGGATTACTTCCACTCATCTGTTGACAGACATTTCTCCAAATTGGATCAAATGATTAAAGGTATTAGAATGACGTCTTGCAGATCCAGATCAAATCATTTGAAACCTTGAGAGTGTTTCTCCTTTGCTTGGAAGAAACCACCAGAAATAGTTGTAGGTGCTAATTGCCCATTATTCTCACTAATGTGAAATTGTTAATTGGGACCTTTGAATATTTTACTTACTTGAATCCTAACCAGGAGTCTTCAAGATGGAAGGACTGTGCAGCGGCTTGCTTCCCGACGTGCCCTTCGGGATCTCTTCTGACGCCTGAATGGTTCTTCCTCGAATTGCTTACGCTGAGAAGAGGGGTCCAGGCTGTGAAGTCTTCCAACATCTCCCACTACAAAGATGGCACTGCTGAAAGTCAAATTCAACCAGAAGAAACGGGTAAAACTAGCGCAGGGACTATGGCTCATGAACTGGTTTTCGGTGTTTGCTGGAATCCTTGTTTTTAGCATGGGATTGTTCCTCAAAATTGAGCTCCGGAAGCGAAGCGAAGTGATGGACAATTCTGAAAGCCACTTTGTGCCCAATTCTTTGATATTGATGGGTATATTATCCTGCGCCTTCAATGGTTTTGCTGGAAAAATTTGTTACGATTCTCTGGATCCCGCTAAATTTGCCAAGTGGAAGCCTTTGCTGAAACCTTATCTGGCACTGTGCTGCGTCTTTAACATGCTCATTTTCTTCGTGGCTCTGATTTGCTTTCTCATGAGGGGCTCCCTGGACAGCACCCTGGCCCAGGGGCTCAAGAACGGCATGAAGTTCTACCGGGACACGGACACCCCCGGGAGATGCTTCATGAAGAAGACCATCGACATGCTCCAGATTGAGTTCAAGTGCTGTGGCAACAATGGCTACAAAGATTGGTTCGAAATCCAGTGGATCAGCAACAGATATCTGGACTTCAGCTCCAAAGAAGTGAAAGAGTAAGTGGCTTGGTGGGGTTTGTATCGCGTAGTATCCGTGTTTGATCAATGCTGGCCTCAAGTGCCAACAGGCACTGACTGGAAGGGGGTCTGTGTAAAAAGGGGTCTTGTGTAAAAAATCATCCCAAATGACTGGCTGGATTGCTTCCTCCCCTGACAAAGTCCTCCACAACATAAAATAAAAAGCACCAAACTACAATTCCCACTCTTACTCAGTATGATGTAAACAGACTTAATAGTTTTTACTGTCTTTTACTGCTTTATAAACCTTGAGCCACACTCCCAAAATCAACAGGAAAGTATCAAACCTTTACTAATCCTTAAGCAGATGTCAATGTGATTGATTAATTTCCTAAAAAAATAATTCCCTGGAGATATACTGTTGATACCACTTTTAAAACTCCACTCAGATATGGCAGCTAATCACGCATGGAAATAAATAGAGGCAAAAACACTTTGCCAATAACTCATGTCTTTTAGATCCTTAAGATTTAGAATTTTATTTTTATATTCACACAATGGATTGCTTCAGTGCTGTGATAATACTGAGCATCAATTGATGTTCCTGGTGTTACACAGTGGCCCTTGTAGCCATACGTATTTTAAGTTCTGTCCTGTGCCTAATTTTTTAAAACCTCACATGAAAGCAGCACTAGTTTATTGTTTCTGTACAAACCAGATCAGGTTGTTGACCAGAAACACCTTAATGGCTTTGATGTCAGTGCCCAAAGAGGCAGTAATCCTAAAATCAGGTTAGGTGCAGTAAGCTCAAGCAGAAAATAAACACAAGAACAAAATGAACCTTTGAAATTAAAAAAGTAGCATTAGGCATAAATACCCACAACCTTTTAAAAAAGTAAGCACTGGGGAAAGAAATGGTTATTCTGGGTTCTTTGGGAACAACATTCATTAATGTTTATGCTCTGTGGTTGCATAATGGGTCCTGTAAACTGGAAGCGATCTGCCTTTTAAATATACTGCCTGTATTAAAAATGTCTGAAGTAATTTTGAAAAAAGCTTTGTGTGTCTCTTGGGATCTCTTGGGATCCCTGCCTGACTGTGTAAATGGTATTTCACTTTGTGTGCCTCTCCACGTGTTCTTTTGACTTGTTGGGTGGTCTGGTTGTTTTTGCAGTTCTGAATGAGGACTTTTTTTTAGTGAAAACTGTTACAGATTTAACCTGTTGCACTGCAGGGTGTTATAACAAATACATTCACTACTGAATAAGGACATGTTTCCATTGCAAAGGTATGCCCATGGGTATAAATAACTACTTGAAAAAACATCGCCAGCATTATATGGAGATTTGAGGGCTGTAGCTTAATCCAGCAGCAATGGAAGGGCAAGGCACAGAGGGAAAACGGGGTTATACTGTCCTTAATAACTCAGGCCTTGTTTGGGACTGAGACTCAAGGTAATTTCTTTGTACTACTGAGGCAGGAACTAGGGGATTAAAAATCTACAAACAGCTTTTAGTGAATTCAAGGTTTGTACTGTGTGGTGGTGCACAATCTCTGCTCCCATTGCTGGTGGGATAGTCTGGCCCCTTTGAAGCCAATAGTAGGGTTCTCCTTAGTTCCAAGGAAGGTGGGAGTCTGTCCCCCACAACGGGTTTTTTTATATTATTTGTAGAGCAAAGGCCTGATCCACTATCCAATCTCTGAAACTGGTGTAGCATTTACACGTGAATGGGAATTAGACCCAATTCAGAGCACAATTTACGTTTAGAGAGAAAACCTCAGTTGCATTTGCTGTTTAGGTATACTTAGGTCATGACTGCAAAGTGGAATTTCCCTTCACCAGGTTGTTGGAATCACTTCTCTCTCTATGACACAATTTTAAAATATCCATATAGAAATCTACAAGTGACACTCAGATTTTTTTGGCCTCTCTACACCACAGGGACTCTCCATTCCAAGATTTTCTAAGCCAAATGCCCTGTTTTAAAACTGCAGTCCTTTTATTATAGTCTTTCTGCAGAGTCAGTGGAACTATTTGCCTTCCAAGTTATCTTGCATCTAAACATCTCCTATGACACCAGGCTAAATGACTGTTTACAGAGAACAACCACAGTGTGAGATGAACAATAGTTGGGGAGCTCCTGCAAGGACTTTGGAAACTTTGCAACATCCTGTTGCTGAAGCACATTTCATGTTTTCAATACTGGCTACCTTCCCAAGCCAAGAATAGATGCACAACCGCTCCCTGGAGATATTATCATCAAAATAAGCTATTAGGTTTGCTAGATCAATGGGTATAGTGGGTTTCAAGACTGTTCTGAGTTCTTTTCCAAGCTCAGGCTAGCTCCAGCACCTCTCTTCCATCCTAACTATGCTGTGATGACTCTTTTCTGACTGTCCTTCCTGAGTTCTCTAACCATTTACTTTTGTTAAATACTAATTTCTTTGAAGAAGTGACCCAAGAGTGTGCATTTCCACCAGGAAGAGTAAATTACACACTCAGTGTAGTCTTGACATAGAAAAGGATTTTGGAGAGAAAGGACACCTTGGACAAACACCGCTATGTGAACAAGGGGACACGGAGAAAAGGCACGGTGGAAAATCCTCCTTGCTTTCCTTCCTCGCGCAGATTTGCTCCTGGATATCTTTGACTGTGTGCCTGTGTGTGTGTCTGTGTGTCTGTGTGTGTATTCACGCTCCCTTCTGCCCTTGCCCGTAGCCGGATCAAAAGCAATGTGGACGGGAGGTACCTGGTGGACGGCGTCCCCTTCAGCTGCTGCAACCCCAGCTCCCCCAGGCCCTGCATCCAGTACCAGGTCACCAACAACTCTGCCCACTACAGCTACGACTACCAAACCGAGGAGCTGAACCTGTGGCGCCGCGGCTGCCGGGAAGCGCTGCTGAACTACTACAGTGGCATGATGAGCTCCATGGGCGCCGTCATCCTCCTCGTCTGGCTCTTCGAGGTAACCCTTCCCTCAGACACGCTGCAGTGAAGGGCCAGCTCTGCAGGAGCAGGCTGTTTTTCAGTGTAGGCTTCTGAGTGAAAATCAAACCTGGTTAAAATAAATTTCTCCATTGTTTGGCTGAGAAAATATCTAATAGCTGAGGCAAGGGCTGAAAGGTCCCAGGCTGGAAACAGAGGTGGAGGGGTGCGGGATCACAGACCACTCTTAGCAGGGGCCAGAGCCTCGAGTACGCCACAGCAAGAGGGGGAAAAGGGAGTGATTTTCTGTCAAAGGCAGGGTGCTGAGCAGGGAACAGAGTGCAAGGGCTCTGCTGTCCAGATGCATTAATTTTACATGTGTCACCATTTGTGGGGAATGAGAAATACAAAAAAGCAACACATCAGAAAGATGTGACGGTAATTAGTGGGACAGAAAGTGCAGTTAAAGGGTTTACACCCTGAACAAAATAAGGCTTTGAGCCACACAGAGTGGCACGATTTCAAGGCAGGGTGTGGACCTTCATCAGCTCTACCAAGGTATTTGGTCAGAAAAAGTGGTTTAGGTGGAACAAGTGGATTAAATTAATTTTATTCTGCTTCCCAAAACCACGGAGCAAATGCAAACTGGTGCCAACACTGCCCAGGGCAGGTGTCTGTGGGCACCATAACCCAAAGTGCAGCTTGGCTGATAAAATACTGTTCACTCAATGCAATGAATCTCCTGCCTCTGGGAGATGGCCAGTTTTCTAGCCAGGGTGTTTAATCAACACTAATGCTCAGGGAGTGTGGGCTGGCAGTGGCACGAGGGCTGGAACGTGAGGTGCTCCATGTGGAGATCAGGCAGGAGCTGCTGGTAAAAGGAAGAGTGCAGCAGATCCTTTCCTATCCTTGGAATGGCTGCTGCAAAGGGCATTGCCTATTTTAAATGATTCAGCTGCCTTCTAAAAAATTTAGATACATGCAAATTAAAAAAAGATGAGTTACATTTTGATACAAGCACTGGCCTACAGCCTTCCAGGAATGAAGATGCTTTTTAGAAAATAAACACCTACCTAAATCTGTGAACTGAAAAAAAAAATAATGAAGTTACTCCATGTTGAGTTGTTTTAAAAATAACTGCTCCGAACTGCAGAGAAATATATTACCTGTTTGCACTGTTATTCTGCTAAGAAAAGAAAGAGAAGGTATTTTTTTTAAGCCCAGATTCAAGTGCAGAGCTCTTGAAGAGAGGGGAATTTCAACTGTATTTGAAAGTCAAAGAAATTCAAAAACTCAGAGGAAAAATGCACAAAAATACCAATGCAAGAAGTTATGACTAGGGGCCTGTAACATACCTCTGCTAACTTGCAAGAGATTAATGACAGTGATATGTTAACATTAACAGCAGTGATAAAAATGCAGTATTTTATGCCTAACTCTTCAAAGTACACCTGGGTATTTTTTTTCAACCTGTGGCATAATGAGAAATAAGATCTTCTCTTCTTTTCTTTGTCTTTTTCAAAATAGAAGGTGAGACTTTTTTTCAGGCAATCAGATGACTTGTAGGGCAAAACTTGAAAGAAACAACACGATCCTGGGGTTACAATAACTTGCCCTCCTGAGTATTTTTTACTTGCATGATATTCTACCATAAAGGGACCAGTTTTGGGTCTGAAATTCCTTTTGCTTTTAAGGCAAAAGTTGAAGGGAGGAAGCAAAGCAGGAAACTGACATTAATTTAGTCTGCCTTGAAATACAACAACTTCCTTTAAATTCCAGTCAGGATAGGAAACAATTTTATGCTGAGTAGGAGGGCAGCAGAGGTTCCACCTCCTGGCCAAGGTAAGTGTGGGTCGGAGCAGGGGGCAGTGGTTGTGCTGGCTCTGTGCTTCTCACTTCCACTTTGACTGACTTCCCGGGAAGGCACAGAAAACTGCAAAAAGAAAATCCTGGGTTGCTTTACACCTGCAGCCACCGTGGACTCAAACCAGGTACTTCTCCAACAAAGCCCTTCTGGGAGCCGTGGACGACTCTTCCAGCTGGGTTGCTGGAATTGAGGTGTGGGAAGGGGGAGATAACATGGAGGGGAAATACTAATCACAGCTGTTATTCTGAGCTGTAGAAAAAGGTAACATGCCAAACAGGCACAGGGACCCCAGGGAAGGCCATTTCCATTCACCTTTCTATATTAGGCATAAGGAAGAACGAACCTATTTTGCAACATCAACATTTCTGTTTGAAAAGAATGCTAATATCTAGAAGCTTCTTTTCCTAACAAAAGCTGTAGGCTTCCCATGTGTGACAACCAGTCATGAGGATGACAAAAAAAGATCACACCCTGCTCTGGCTAAGCCGCCTCAGGCTAAACCCTGGCAAACAGATGGGCTTCGCTGCAGAAGGTCAAGAAGAGCAAGCCTGGATGTCTTCTTGACCTGCCTCAGCCAGCAAAGAGAAAAAGAGGGTTCAAGGGTGCCCTGAATAAGGCATTTCAAAAGGAACAGAGAACTGAGGCTGGTTCCTGAGATGCTCCAGGTCCTCCACTTGTGCAAACATGTGGCTCTCAATAGGTCACAGCTGCCACGACAGCCAAGACCTTGGGATTCACCTCCCATGTGCCACAGACTGGGCCCAGACTGAGCTCCAGGAGAGCACTGAGACATTCACAGGGGGCACATTGCATGTCCTCTGTTGGAGAGTAAACTCTGTGATGCATTAAGAGTAGGAGTGAACTCCTGGTCATCTCCAAAACCAGCCCACAGGCAGCAGGGACCCTCCAGACAGACACAGTTTGCTCGGTTGGCCCAGCTGGAGAGGCTGAGCATGCTGGGGTGCAGGGGATCCTCCAGCCCAGCCCATGCAGCCCTAGCCCTGGAGAAACACTCTGGCCATGTCCTTCCTGGCACTTTAAAGTTGCTGTAAAATGACAAGAGGTTCCATGACAGGGAAATCATCCCTCAGCAAGGCTGGCCTCGCTCCAGGGCTCTGACACTGCTGCCTCCTGTGCTGGATTGTGGTTAAGCTCAAACCTACAACTCACAGACTGGTTAAGGCTGGAGGTTTAGCTGTGGCCTCACCAGGGCTGAGCAAAGGGGAAGAAGGATCACATTCCTCAACCTGCTGACAATTATTCCTCTAATGCAGCCAAGAATACTGTTTTCCCTCTTTGCCACAAGGGCACATTGTTGGCTCAGGGACAGCTTGGTGCCATCCAGAGCCCCGAGGCCCTTTGCTGCCAAGCAGCTGTCAGCCAGTCGCCCCCAGCACATAATGCTGCATGGGGTTATGCCTTCTCTGGTGCAAGACTTCAGCTGAACTGGTGGTCCCAGACTCTCTGTGATCATGTAGGAGTGAGACTAATTTACCAGATACTTCTCTCAAACTTCCTGGGCTCTCTTCTCATCTGGTAGAGAAGGCAGGCTCAGATCATTGGAGGTGACAAGGAGACAGACATTTTGCATTGCTTTTAAGGAATCTCAGCTTCAGTGACTCAAAATCTTGCTTAGAAAGGTTTTTAAGAAAATTAAGTCTTAAACCGAGAGAAAATGTCACAAAATATCTTCCAAGGACAGGTCAGATGCTCAGTGCTGTACAAGCACATTCCGATTTTAAAAGCATGATAATATTTACTGACTTGGAGCTATGCAGAAAGCCAGTCCACCTACGCTGGCTGTCAAATAGTAGCACTTGGCAAGTCAATCACAAAACAAAGCTCCTGCTAACATGCAGCAAGGTAGCACAAGTAGAGAGCAATGTGGAGGCCATTTCCTGCACCCAACCCTGTTAATCTGCACTTGCAACAGCCATTGATTTCAAAGATATCAGCCCCATGAGTGAGAGCAGCAAAACTGGAACTCAGAGTGGAAGGAAGATGTCAAAGGCTTTAAATCCCAAGACTAAGGTGATGGGATTTGTCACTTGTGACTTTTATAGAATAGTGCTTTAACTGATTTAAGTCATCATATTATTGGCTAGATGAGACTATTTCCAGACTCAGAGCCACTAGAAATGTCCTTAGTGACCAAAGTGTGGCTAGTCATACATTCCTGTGTTAAACAGTATGAACATTTGCCTTTGGATGTGGAAGTATTTGATGAAACTTGTTTGTTGGACCAATGTTTTTCCTTTCTGACCTTGAGTGAAGGCAGAGAAATACGAACACCTGCAAAAGTTGAGAGTAGACAAGCGTAGCTTTAGTCTTCCAAGAGTTTGGAGACACTGATCATACACAAGCAGGATGACCACAGTAGACAGGCTGATGGATGGTCCATGGAAGCACATGCTTGGGCAGTGCCTCAAGGCCAAAAGCCAGATGTGAATTCTGCCACTGGCCTTGCCATGTGGCTGCATCCCAGCCTCAAATCTGCCAGCCTCTTTAGCCATCAGGGTTGAGAGGACCAAAGGTAATCAGTTCCTTGGGAAATTGGATAGTGTGACAGAGGCATCTTACTTCCCTTAGAGAACAAATCCTGTGAGGTCCTGACAGCAGTAGGTGTTCTCCATCTGAGCTTTACCCAGCACGTGAAGGACCAGGCCAATCTTACTGCTGCCCCACCCCAGCCACCAGCCCTACCACGTCACCAGGCGGCCTCTTCTGGGAGCTGCTCTTCTGTCCTTCTCTACTTCTCTCATCAATCACTTTCTTCACAAGCACCACAAGGGTGAGGTCAGCTTGTTCTGAACGGTGTTAAAAGGCAGGAGACGGGCTAAAACCACACTTTCTGTCTGGAGGCAGGTGCAGTGTTACACAGTACAGTAGAAAAAGTCTCAGGGCTGCTGGGACTAGGTAATATTTAATCAGAAACATAAAATTTGTTTTAGGTGGAACCAGGGAAGGATCACCTGCTGCCTTGGTTTCCTTATTTGCACATATCTATATTAAAAGAAAATCAGAATCTGAAGCAGACAAACTAATGGCCCAAATCCTAACTCTGCTCCATTCTGCAGAGACACTAATTCATTAATATCTCCTTGATCAGTTTAATATACTCACCAAACATATTAAGGACAATGCAAAGTCAAAATATTTAGCTAAAACTAAGTGGGTGGTGGCCAAGGACAGTGCTGCACATCCAAACTGCCTTGTGGACATCCAGTGCACAGCAGCCAGAGATGCACTAAAGCCTCCCGAGAAGGCACCGACACTGCTGGAGCTGGCGGAGAGGCCCCTTGGGCACACCCTCGGAGCTCTGCTGACAGCAACAGCCCCGGCTGCCCCAGCAGGGCACAGGGAGGGTGGGACACAGGGAGTGTCCAGGTCTGGCTGACGCTCTCCTCCTTTCCCGTTGCCTGGCACAGATGTCTGTGATGGTTGGCTTGCGCCTTCTGCACACCTCCCTGGAAAGCATTGCCAATCCCGAAGACCCCGAGTGCGAAAGCGAAGGGTGGGTCCTGGAGAACAGCCTGAAGGACACTTTCAAATCCGCGCTGGAGAACTTGAAAAAGCTGGGTAAGTTCAACCAGGTGGAAGCAGGAGCCGAAGGGGCCGAAGGAGAGGAAGGCGGGAAGACGCCAGCCATCACAACAGTCAGCTGAGCTGCTCATTGAGGTGGACTTTTTCTCAGAGAAAAATAACACAAACTGAGAATTGTGAATATATCTACATTTTAAAAGCTATGTATCAACCACCAGAATACACATTTCTACGCATGTTCACTTTTGTACATGGGAGCATACAACATAGTGCACCTTGGGATAAAACACTTATCCACAATGTGAGTACACCCTATCCATATCCTTCTGGGAATATGACCCCAACTAGGACTTGCAATATTCACATGTTCCCTTATCAGAGACAGTTAGTTTAAGAAAAAAAAAATTAAAAAAAACATATTGCTGGCATCACACAGCGATTTATTCCATCTTATTTTGAAATTAAAAGTGGAATTTGAAAAGTTATTATTTTTTGCTCAAGTTGTTTCATCAGCATACTTTCTGTACTTCAGCTTTTAAGGACAAACGGATTGGGTTTCTGGAGAGTAACATGATAGAATTCAAAGAAAGAAGGATTTCCAGAATTGTATATAACTTAGTATACAGGTATTTTGACAAACCTCTCATATGTGATTTTTGTTAATGTGCTAAGCAATGGTATTTTCTGCTGTATTCTTAAGACACACATAGAACAAGATGCAAACTTATGCTGAGAATTTATGTACTAAGCAAAAATTGTAATTTAATGAAGCAGCCAAGCATCATAAAAACAACATTCAGGTAAGATTGAGGGGGTTTATTTCTCAGGGTTTTTTTGCAGGCTGTATATGTTGAATGTATGTGTTGTAGACTTATGCTTCACCTTGTATTTAAATTCTTTGCAGAAGCTTAGAAGATTCATCTTTTAGTGGGTGGAATCCAGGCTATGAGCAGGCTATGTGCCAGTTATGGTTACTCTGGACATTTAACAGAGTATGTCATCTCATGAATTGCTCCAGAATATTCAAGCCCAACTATATTTAAGGCAAGAAAAAAACAAACCCAAATCCAGACCCAAATCCAGGCCAGTTAGAACTCACACTTTAAATGTTTTCCAGGGGCCTAGAAAGTGGATACCATTCATCCACAAGTACATCAAGTACCCTTTCAGGTCAGGGAAAACTGAGTTTAAATCAATTTTACTTTATCAGTGAGGGGGTACTCCTCATTAGATCTTTTAAATCAAAGGGAAGGCACAATTTGCAGATGCTGCATCTCTCCAAATTTAATGTCATAGCTGGAAGATCCTGTTCTCAAGTTGGAATAAACCACGGAAAGAGTTTGCTGTGGCATGCAGCCTCTAATAAGGGAACAAAGCATCATCTTGAGTTTATTTCGCCAGATAATTTCAGCTAAAGGGAAAGAAACCTGAGAGAACAAGCCGCAGCCCCCTGCACCAATGACTGCAGACACCTCAGTCCCTCCCTGCAAGCCAGGCACCACACTTACTTTTACCCTGGCTGTGCAAACCCTCTACTTATTGGGGCTGTGCCTGGGAGAGGCTTCTCGGTGGGTCCCTTCTCCCTGGCTGGTGGCTGGCCCTCAAAGGGAGCAGTGTTTGCAGCTGCATCACCACA
This sequence comes from Pyrgilauda ruficollis, assembly GCF_017590135.1. Taxonomy (NCBI): domain Eukaryota; kingdom Metazoa; phylum Chordata; class Aves; order Passeriformes; family Passeridae; genus Pyrgilauda; species Pyrgilauda ruficollis. The sequence goes on along the minus strand of NW_024525489.1, from coordinate 4,551,966 downwards.
GCAGAACTCCCTGGTTTTCATTCTTAATCACTTGTGCACTTGCCCCAGCAGCACTCAGCTCCTCCAGCTTCTGTCCCAATTCCTTCTAGGATGGACAGTTCAAGGCAGGACAAGCAGGGATGTGTCCGTACATCACTCCATAATTTCCATCTCAGTGCCCAGGCTGTTTCAGGCCACCTGCACATAAGGTTTCATTTTGACAGGTGTCTGTGGAGTCCTTTCACTTTCTCAAAGCTGGTCAAAGCTTTCAACTTTAGTTATGGTCATGAATTTAGTTACAATAATGAATTAAAAAGTCTCCTCTTCTGTGTATGAGACTAGGACAAGGGCACTGACAAAAGGCCAACTTGCTACTCACCACAGCCTATCGTCTCTCGCTCTGCTGAGGGACAGAACTGTACGAGCCAGAGCAGCTCCTCCCTGCTCGGTAGGACGTCACTGGGGCCAGCTGCCCCTCTCAGCTGGCCCATTAGAGAAGAGCAGGATTTTGGATGGCACACAGTGTGGCCACATGTACCAGAGAAGAGCTTTTCAGAGGAGTCACATGTGGATAGGAGCTGCGTTACAAGGATTAATTAGTCTTTCCTTGGGAGGCTTCAGCGAGCTGTGATCTACACCAGTTATTTGACTAGACCAACTTTTCAAAGAGATCTAGATTTATTGTTGCCCTAGAAATCTGGCTTAGGCCACTAATTTAGACAGGACTCTCCAATTATTTGTGGTCTCTGGTTTTTATCAGCTTATTGCTAAAGCAACATAACAAATCTTCAAACCATTCTTTCAATGCCACACTAGAGAAGCCAGTTCCCAGAGCAATGGTATCAGGCAGGTAAAGAGACCATCTGAGACAGGTTTATGAAGAACAGTACTGGAACCAGGGAACAAAGATTATATGCGCTAATGCTGTCTAAAATAAAACCTCCTGGTTGATGAAGATCTTTGTGACATCTTATGATTATCACAAGATTGTAATATGACTGCTTTGTACAATATTACATGTAATATATCACTCGTCCAGTCTTACACATACTTGTGATACTGCAAATGCTGTTCTAGATAAAGATATTTCTGCTGACTGCAAATGTAAATTTAGGTATTAAAATGTTATTGCAAGTAAAGATCTCTTTAAAGAAAATGTTTAAATATATACAATTTAATACAGATTTCTTTCATTTGCATTACTGCTGTCTTTTTCCTTCTGATTTCATTTTTTGGATCTGTTTTATGTGTTCCTATAGGTGGGAAGGTTTTCTCCACCTCTACATAATGCTCTGAGAGAAAGCAAACCTTCCTCTTTTCACATGCCCAGCTAAGCTCAGGATGTGCAAGCAGACCCCTAAATCACCTGCCTCTTACTAGAAACAGAATTTGCTGTGCTATTTTAATAGCATCCTCTTGTAGTACATAGGAATGAAAACATCTTCACAGCCATTAATGTGATGTTCTGGTCATACTGAACCAGTGAAACCACTGGCATCCTCAGGGTCTTTGACAATCAGCTGGGTTTATAACCTCTTTTTCTCCCCCTGTTTAAATCGAACTTGCAATGGACATTCAAAAGAACACATTGTTCTTATTTTAAATTTAAGTCTAAAGCTCACAAAGTCAAATCTCCCTGCAGCAATCCGACAACTTCCAGAGCCGTGCCCTGATTTTCAAACTAATAAACTTCAGAAGGATGTGAACTTAATTCACGCAAACCAGGCCACTTCTTTTTAGGTACCTCCATATGGATTAGCAGCTTAATTCCAAGTACCCAGACCTCAGAGTCAGCCCAAGGCCTTGAAGTGTCAACTCTTAAGAAATATCACTTTTGAGAGAATGACAAAAAATACATTATTTTACAAATGACATTTATTTGAAGGGACACAGAACATTGACTAAAGTGCTTTAAAGGAGGAAATATAAACAGCTTCTTTAAAGCTATTAGTTCCTAAGTAGCCTTAATACAATTGATAAGATTAGCCTCCATGGGCTTGGGCATTTGGTAATGCCACAGAAATACAAGTGTGCAGCTTAGCAAAGAGCATGGGAATGCTATATCGGGCTCACAGGCACCACGGGCCTCCTAGCTGATGGGCTGGGAAGATTTTCAAGGCTGGTATAATGAAAAAGGGATCCCAGCAAAACAGTTCCTGATTTACACCCAGCTTGCTTGTTTTGTGAAAGAAGCCAATGCTGTTTTTAGCATAATCAATGGAAAAAGGGGACGGATCACAAATGCTTATTAAAAAAAAAAAAAAAAAAAGAAAGAAAGAAAGAGCATTATTAGAGATTAGTTAATTAAGAGATAAGGCCAGAAAAATAGAATGGAGCCATGTGATAACAGCCCCCTGTGGGGAAGGCATAGGCTTAGGCAAATTTATTTCTGGCAACAGCAATGCAGCTATCTCAAATCTGAAGTCATGCCTACATGGACCATTTCCTGATTCATATCAGACCTATAGTGTTCAGGGACTGACTGAAACACTGAAGTAGTAAAACAACTCTCTCAAAGAACCTGCATTGCTGCTCCCATGTCATTTCATAGGTATTTCTGAATCTGGATCCAAAGCACAGTTGTGAGGTGGGACAGCTGAAGGAAACCCTGGCCTGGAGCTCAGCTTTGTAGACTCTCCATCACAGTCTCTGCAGCACCCTGCCCTGGGGGACACTCCTTTTTTGCAGTTCCCCCCTAACATTTGGGAGGGCTCCAAAGAGGGAGGCTGAGCAGGATTATTACCTCCTATGCCACCAGTTCCCCAAAAAGCACAAGCAAACAACTACTCTTGCCTGATTGTTTCTACTAAGAGGATAGCCCATAAACCATGAGGAAGTACATTTCCAGTTTGTTCCCAAAGCTCTCCAGAGCAAAGGGTGGTGCAGGAATCAGACGAACCAGTCAAATAGTGAAGTCAGGACCAAAGGGCAGCTCTGCAGCCTGCCACCAGACTGATGCACACCCCCTGCACCAGGCAACCAAGCAGCACATCCCTGGGCAAAACAGAATCAAGCACTGCAAAGCAGAAGTGAGGAGACTTGGGCATGTGGAACTTGGAAAGGCACAATTGCAGCTGGAGGGTGATGAAAGGAGAGCAAAGCACTAAATCTCAGGTACACAATTCCCCCACACTGACTCCATTGGTAATAGGGTGAAAATGTTTAGTTCTTGAAAAAAAATCCCCACAGAAGTCACTTTGAAGTCTGCGATGGTGCAGAATTTAACAGCAGCACCAAAGAAATGCTGTTCTTCCCAGCTGGAGATGCACAGAGCCCTCGCTCCAGCCAGGCAGCAATGTCAGGATACCCAGGCTGGAAGGAGACTCTGGCTGTGTTCATCAGTTCCAGGGCATACACAGTCCCCAAACACAAAGTTTTCCTCTCACAAATCACTTCGTGCCTTCCCAGCCATCCAAATAACCTGTCCAGAGGGTGGCACAGCTCTGCCTTAGACAGATGAGTGTGAGTTTTCACATTTTCATGTGTTTTCTCCAGCACAAATAACAAGCTAAGGTTAAAAATGACAAAAACACAGGGGGGACATATCAAAAAGGACAAGGTGAATTCACAGCTTTGTATGAATGAATCTTTCATTAATTACATAAATTAATCAAGAGCATAAGTAAAATTGATTCTGTAATGTTGTTGTTGGCATATTTTAAGTAAATTCTGACAGCATTTCTTGTTTTCACCCCAGAATGTTAAATGTAATTAGGACTTAAAATTCAAATTTATTCTCTACTTCTCTTAGTTGTTTTTATATTATTTTAGAGTATTTTAGATTATTTTTGAGATTAGGTAATACTAAAAATTGATCAAATGCATTTCAGGAAATATTTTATTCAGGGAAAAACTTGCAGTGGTATGTCTAGATTTCAAATAATTACTACCACACCATATCCCTGACTCCACTGGGAGAAAACAACTTTCTGTCCCTTCCCTCTTTGCAAGGTGGCACTCAGCCAGGAGTGCTGCTTACACAGGTAGACAATCTCAGTGCCACACACTCTCCTCAAATACCTCTCAGCCAGGTCCAGGTCTCTGTCACTGGTGAAGGTTTACAAGCAGATCCCGAATCTCTGAGAGCAGGATTCAACCCCTTCCTCGTCTCACCACAACCACTGCTGCTGCAGCCCTGGAAACCACGTGCACCTCAGCAGCCATGCCTGGAGCAGGGCATCCCACCCTGAGCACCCACTGTGCAGTGGAGCAACCACATCAGGTCTTGGTTTGCTGTCCTAAATGGATGTGACACCTTTCAATGCCTGGATAACTGCTCTTCCACATCTGCCCAACGATTTGAAATGCTGCCCACACACAAATGTTTGTCTCACACACGTTGGCACTAGAAGCAGTTACCCCCAGCCTCCCAGTTGAACACTCTGTGCTTCTGCATGCTCCAAGTGACACACATGTTGCTAGTGTAGAGCATTTACCACTCCATTAGAAAAATACCCCTCGAAATTCCTTGTTTTCAGCTCCATCCGGTTCAAGCTGACAGATGGGATCTTAAAGACTGCATTACAAAGTAGTACACAGAAAAAAAAACCCACAAAAGTTCTTTGTTTCAGAGTTCATGCCATGCTCCAAGCTTTCAGCTATTAGAGCACTTTATGAATTACCAAAACCTGACCTGGAAAGAATTATTACATACAGATGAGATGCCTGACTAGCTCAACAGCATGAAGTAGCTGCTTAGCAGTTACTGCAGATTTTTTTTCTTCTTCTAGTATATTTTGTGCTAAATTGCACATTCATTCCAAGACTGATACAATCACTGCAAAAATACTGCAAGGCTTCTTGGAGCTATCTTTACGGGGAGCAAACAACACCTTTCTAATGCAGGCATCTCTAGCTAGAGGACACCAGTGAATTACATCAGTGAACACATTGCTGATCCCCTCACCCTTGTTATTTTTACATAATCTTCTCTCCTATTCATTAACACACTTTGCCATCCTCCACACTTAAGAGTACTGCAAGTACAGAAATACGTTTCACACATTGTTCCTCAAGTACATGGTTGATTTCAAATCCATACTTAGGTTTTGTAAGTCACTAAAATATTCCGCAGTGGTCTGCACAGATGCCATCCCTAACCTGAGCTCAGCTGTCCCACCCTGCCCAGGGCTCTCTACCCAGTCTGGCTTTCCTTCCAGGATCCCACGCAAAGGACAAGCTGGAAAACTTACCACCTCCAAGCTCACGCTGTCTGAAAAGAGACTGTGAAAATATATATTCACAAACTGATGAAAAAGTAACATTTAATCATTGCTGTCATGGAGACGAAGATCAGTACTTGCCATTTCGTAGCTCCTACACCTGGCGCACTGCGAAACTCCTCATACTCTCCCTCTTCTTTTTTCCTCCAAGAGAGGAGTGCTTGACAAATCTCTCCATCAAAGATGTAAGATTTGGGCATCTAATGTTTGCATGCCAGGAGAGGGGGAAAGGTGGCAGAAGAGCAGGAAAAAAAAAGAGGATGAATATGCAAAAGACTCAAGATAAAAATATGCAAAGCAGATTTTATCTGTGGAACAAAGATTTGTAGAAGAAATGTTAAAACTGCCACAAAGTATGAATAGAAACATACATGTATGAAACAGCAGAAGAAATAACTGAGCAAGCCTCTAAAGAGCAGCATGTATGGATAACAAGGGATGTGACTGACAGCAATAAAGTGGGAAGATGCTGAGAAATGTGTTGTTTCCACCCAGCCCAGGAAGCCTGAGCTCCAAATGGCCGTGGTACAGTCGCCTTCTCAGCAGCAGACCTGTGCTTTAGCAACGAGAGGGAGAGAGTGTGGCGTGTGCCATTCCTCTTCATGTTATTATGTACCAGCCAAGGCACCCAAAACAGGAAGAGAAAACAGACTGCCTTACTTGAGATTTAGGATGGGTGAAGCAGGATACTGAGGCAAAACACAGCCCCACAGGTCCTACTGAATCCCAAAGAATATAAAAGACATTTCCAAAAGCCATTGCTCCTGTCCTCTGTAGCACCAAGTCCTGGCCAGACTGCTTGGACACACACACACCCCTTGGTGTGCATGGTGTGTGTGGGTGGCTACAGTGAACTTCAATAAGAGAAATCACCATGCCCTTCTATAGAGTCTCAAGCTGAAGTGAGAGAATGTTTTAGTACTGAGCTTTCTAAATAAATACATCATAAATACTCAGCTACTTCTCAGGGCCAGCTGGTGACAAGGGGCACTGAGCAGACCAAAACCCCCCTGACATGAGCAGAGGAGTACAAGGCATGCCTAATGCATGGGTAATCACAGGGCTCTACTTTGTAAAAACTTGAACTATTTTACTGCAGCTTATATTCCTCTTATCAGCCTGTAACACATCTAACTAATACACACTGACTACTATTAGGTGACAAACAGTATTATCAACACAACTAGCTCAATGCTCTTTCATAAGTCACACCTGAATTAGCCATTAGAGAGCTGATTCTCCCAGAACAGAACCAGGAATCACTATCTCTCCTGACCCTTAGCCTTGGAATAAAATGGAAAATTAAAGCCCTTCTTCCCCTTACTGGAAAAAGCTGCTTAACTGCCTGAAAAGCACAGCTCTGTGGGATGTCCAGTGAGGCCTCTCAGAGTTTTCCAGTGGATGAATTTTCAGAACCTGGTCTGAGGGAAAGCACTGACAGATGGAGAGCCTCAGCCAAGGCTGGGATCCCCAGGTTCTTCCCTGTCCCTGACCCAATAGCTCAAACTTCCACAACAGCAGAATCCCCAGACTCCATGGTCACTGCTGGCTGGCAGCAAGGAGAGGCAGAGAGGTTCCAGCTCCTCCTGGCCATGCCTCCAAGCTCCTGAGTTGCCTGTGGTGTGTGTTGTCCCTGCAGTCCCAGCAGCCAAGCAGGCAAGTAGTTTCTTACGTAGTTATCCCAGGCTTACAGTGATGCCTTTCCATCAGTCATGGCCAGTTCTCCAAACCAACAAATGACACTTCCCACAGGGTAAAGCTCACTCATAACTCGAGTTATCAGCAACTGGAGATGAAAGCGTGCTATCCATGCATCCACGTGGCTTCCATCAGTCACTAACAGATGGACAGCTTTTGTTTCAGCAATACTTATGTACAAAGTTCTTCCCAAGAGATTATTCCTGCATTTGCATGAACACAGCCCAAAAAGAAACACCAACTCTACTCTAATTCCTCCACATTCAAATCCCAAGAGGAAAAAAAAAAACAAACCAAGAAGAATTCATAGTGAGAGAGACATTTCCTTGAAGACTACTTGCCTGTACGACTTCCCGTCGCTGCTAAGCAACCTTTCTGTGTGCCTGTCCCTGAGGAGACGTGGAAGCCATTCCACACAGCTTGAACCAGCTACCCAGAGAAAGGAAAGTCAAACTGCAATGTGTTAGCTGTGCACGCACAGGGGTGGCTGGCAGGCTCCCTGGCTTGCACCACTCCTTCAGCACCTGGAAGCCATCCTGCAAAAGGCAAGCCTGGATAACAACTGGATCCAGTGCTGTTCCCATAAAGTCTGCAACCTTCTCCATGCAGCATCAAGAACTCTGGGGCAATCACCACTGTATGGAGCTGAGGAACTGAACAGCTAATGGTAGAGAAGGAGATGCTTCCCTATGAAAGTTCCTTTAATGCCAGTTAACATATGAAAAGCACCATTCCATTCCCACTGTGATGCAGGACTGGCTCAACAAAAGCTAAGCTGATTCCAATACAAAAGTACTCAGATCCCAAGACCCACAGCACCCCACAAAGATGAGCCCAGTATCTCTTGCTATTACCAGAGGTGCCTATTTTTCTATATTCTGCTGCTGTAAAAGACTTTCTCTGTACAGCAAATGTCTTACTTTAGAAGAACTTTTAATATGATTTCTGACATCCTCATAACCAATTTGGGGAGATGTAAACTAGGCAGACTGCAAGGTGGACAGAATCTTGGCTGGATTTTCAGGGTCAGAGGGTGGCAATGAACAGTTGGAAGCAAACCAGTTACAAGCAGAATTCCACAGGGGCTGATATTCAAGCCCAAACTGTTTAATACTGTCATATTTGACTTCTATAATCAATAATCTCAATAGCAGAATGGAAATAGAGGATCACCACTTCCTGCTGGAGGCAATTCCTAGAAAGGAGCAGAGGAGAGTCCAGGGCAGAAGGGAGGCTGATTGAAAACTCAGTTGATCATGACACGACACTACTGTGAAGACATTTGAGGTGCAACTCCCCTTGTACAATTTAACCTTCCAGAAAGGAAAACAGCTGGGATTTAATGCTGAAGGTGGATCGAGCATCCAGTTTCTCCTCTACAAATTCAGGCCACGGAGATAATTTTCAAGACAGAACTTCTAAACAGAACACCATCATTTGAAATAAAAAAAAATAAAAATACACTTAAAGTGAGATGCCAGGGCTCAAGCACGAGAGCTGGCCAGGGTTCGCATTGAATGAGAAAGGACAGAAAAGGGTCTGTGCAGCTGCTCACCCCATGTCCACTGTCCCAAGGAAAAGGAGTGAACTGTATAGTGCAGCAACACACTGAACCCTTCAAGACCAGGTTGTTCCCAGTGCTAATAAAGTGGGAAGGCATGAAATTTACTTGCTTAGTGATCAGTATTGAAGACTGATTTGAGGGACATGGGAGGAAGCTGCAGAGAACCAGAGGAGAGCTGAAAATGGAAATAGTCTTGAGAATCCACGGGCACTTAATCTCAGCCAAATTCCCTGTAACATCACATGAAGTGGTTAAAGAGCTGTGGCAGCACTGGCTCTTGGCACAAGTCAGAAGGCATCAGGTGTTTGTTATCTTGGTTATAGACTCTGAGCAGAGTAAAACTGAGCCTCCTGTGGCAGACTGAGGGGAGTAAAAAGTGTTATCTTCTAGTATGAACAGAGTAAATAATAACATTACTGATGTGGACCTCAACCCTTATCCCTTTATAAAATGTAACTTACAATCCTTTAAAAAGATGATTAGACTTTTTGGTAGAGGTCAAGAAAGGTTTAGCTGACTGAAGCAAGTGACACTAATAATATAATCATCTTACACTTACAGCCAGGGAATTGCAGATATTGCACATCCAGGTATTTCTGTCAGCTTGTGATTAACAAGGGGCACACTTGAAGGAACAAGCTCAGCAAAATTCTAGAAACAACATTTAGAAAGTACTTATTGAACGTTGACATGAAAAGCTCATACTTGATGCTTTCAGCTTCGTTTTGTATTTTGTTATGATGGTTTTGTATCTGGGACTTTTTGTGGGTTTTGCTGGGTCTTTTTTTCCTTCCCCCGCACACATAATATATTCTAGACTGTACACATAATTCATAAATATTAAAGTTATAGCCAATTTATTACAGATATTATTTCCCTGATACTGAAACAATGTTATATATAAATATTTCTACATTAATATAAACACATGCAAAACAAATCAGAAAACAGAAGTCTTGAGTAAAGAATGAACAAATTGCAAAAAAAAAAAAAAAGATTAATTGTGTATTTTGCAAGGGTTTGTGGTTGCAGTATCCAACTCTGATCCCAGAGGAAAACCAAAAAATCCTTCTTGCTGTCAGTATTTTGGTTTGCACAGAGAAATCTGTCAAAATCATTGATTATCTTTTTAATATTATCATTACAGGAAAAGAGTTTTTCAATGCAGTTACACATTATTTGAAACTGTGGCACATAGGTTAAAAAGCAAAGGAATAGTAACATCATCAAAAAAGTGGGATTTCTAAGTACCATGCACAGAAAATTGTTAGTATGTCAACCACCTTAAGTAGGGAAGGGCAAAGATAGAGCATTAAATGTCATTTTCCCCTGCAATTTCTCCATGTGTCTTCCTAAAAAGTGACAGCAATATTTAAATGATTCAATCTATGACAGGTAAGAGAGACAAAAGCAGTCTGTACTTATGTTAAGAAAAGGAAATCCACATTGGCCAAGTTTCTTTATTTGATACTTCACATCTTCACTCAATACTGTTACTGAATGTTTGAAAAACTGTCCTGTACACCATGAATATACAAAATTTATCTGAAGCATTAAATCTGTAAAAATAGGAACAATTCAGTCAGACCAAGTGTAACTGAAGACCTGGCAGACAGTGAAGGGAATTGTTTATCTGGGCTGAGACGCAGTCAGAAATTAAGACTTAACTAAAAGAACCACAGACTATTAAGGAAACAGAACTATGTAAATTAAGATTTTACTAATTTGTCAGAAGATAGGAGAGGGAAAGATAATGGAATTTATTTTAAACCAGTAAGCATAATGTGATTTTTAGAGACACCTTGGAGGTCTAATTACATACAACTAGAAAACTCACTGCCTTCAGGCACCCTCATATCAAGTGCAAATCTGCAGTTATAGAATATATTTATAAAATATACTATATGCAAACATCTTTACAGAGCTTTAAATCAAGCCAAAAAGTAAATATACTTGATGGGACAACAGGGAAAAAAAATCAAAAACAAAAATAAGGGCAGTGTGACTGTGGCCCTGCAAAGCCAGAGGAAACCACTCAGTTTATCTGCAACAAAAAGAAGATGGGATTTGCACCTTAAAAGTTGACTCTTAACAAAAATGAAGAAATATCTTCTGTGCTTCTGAAAATTAACATAAAATTAGCTTTCGTGACTTTTAAATATTATTGTCATCTTAAAATAACTTCTAAAGCACAATGTCAATCCTTGAATACCAATAACCAATCACGTAATTGAAAGTGAAAGGGTTTCCCAGCTAAATTCAAATTAAAAACTACATAATTCTAAGGAGTGCAATGCTCTGGAAAAAGCTTTAAATTAAATTATTTTACTTGTAAAGCTAGTGTTAGGTTTTTTTAGTCAAAAAACAGTTGGAAGCAAGAAAGCTGCAAGAGTACAAATGACAAAATCCTTTTTAGATACACCATGTGAAAGAGTGAATTATCCACTGATGCAGACAGAAACATCCATTTGCTACATTATTTGCTTCCTTACTTCATTCCATTGCATGTACACACAGCATAAGTATTAAAATGCAGAATAATAAATAAACCGGCTCAGATTACTAGCAAGGGGCAAAACACAATCCGGAATTGTGCTCTATCTAGTTTCTCTTTCAGCAGTCTTTTTCTCTTCAGTTCATGTGAAAAATCACAGTCAGACTTCCAAAAAGAGTCGTTCTTTTTTTTTATCAGAAACTTAAGTTCTTTTGCCCAGGTTCATAACCCAAGACATTTCTGTGAAGGAAGCACAGTGCAAATTATAGGACTAATAAAATTTGCTTACATAGAAAGAAGTTTACTTGATTAATGTTAATTGGTATCTTTATGAAATACATTGTAAAACAAAGATTAAATAACAGGATTGAGTTTGTTGGGGGTTGTTTCCTTAGACTTTTTTCCTCATCCCTCCTTTGAAAAGCTTACTGAATTACAAAAATCTTTAATAAAGTTCCAGTCTTCAGCAGATAATCATTATAAATGCTGCCAATCAATGCCAACTAGAGTTTGATTTGCTTCTTGTGCATGTCCAATTTCCTCTGTAATACTGTGCTGCTGCCAGAGTTTTTGAATCTTTTTAAATCGTTCTTTGCACAGATGTAAGGGATTCCCACGTCTGAAAAGGAGATAACACTTATCAGGAATGATAAAACACTGCAACTAAGCACAAACACTCATGTGTGACACACTAAGTATTAGATAACCCTGTAAAATACTACAATATTTAGATAACCCTTCAACATTATTCTGCTATCAGAGCAAATCAATAGGTATTTGGATGAGTAACCTGCAGTGACACCTTGTCTGGTGCCCCTTCCTTACAGCTCAACAGTTCCCTCTGGCCTCTGGGAACATCATATCCAGCCCACAGAACTCCAATTGCAGGGTTTTAGCAACCTCTCTGGGTTGAACCAGTTCATATTCTCTGATTTTGGCCAGTTTCAGAACTAGCAAGTATTAACAATATCAAGTCCCTAAATTATCCTCACATAGGAAGCAGAGATAGGAGTTAAGACAAAGAACAACCACATTGAATAAAAAAAAATCATAGTATTTCCACTTGGTATTAAATTAACACAGGTTATAAAAACAAATGCACTAGATACAAATGAAATTTTCAGCCTGAGTTTCTAGTCAACTTCACAGATGCTAGAAAGATTTAACTTTAAGCAGTTTTCAAGACAACTGTTTTTAATTTGGGGAAGATCATCCATTAAATATTTTTGACCTAAACCCACGTATTAGCATTAAAACATCTGAAGATACTAGATGCAGCAGCATTGTCAAAAATAATGTTACCTATATAATCAAAATAAAAAAATAACAAAAAAGTTGTTTTTCCAAATTATAGATAGTTCTATAATTCCTGTCTTTAAAAGATGCAGTTTTTTAAATATTTACCTGAGTCCTTGGTCTGTCTCTCCATAGTCATCAAGATAAGGAGGAGGATAAAAACAGCCCTTTGTTTTCCCAGCTAAAAATAGCACCTGACATTCTCGTACTCTGGACAGAAACAGAGAGAAGATTTTTAGGTATTGATTTTTAGGTGAATAGTGTCTCATACTGTCTTTCCAGTTCCATACTGTTTTCCAGTTCTTACCTACTTTCATTCTGTATAATCTTCATCTACATATTTTTAAAAGCACATTTTTTTAAAACTACATCTCTCATTCTCTTCCTCTAATAACTCCTCAGTAGCAGTTAAAAACAATGTCATTTCATGTCTTAATATTTGCAGTCTGTGTAAAATATTCAAGAGAACTACACAAAAATAAAACAATTTTGTTTCTTATTAATTTTTGCCCAAGTGAAAATAGACATTATCTAACCCTTCCCTGTATGCAGGAAGACAACTAAAATTAATTTCTGTGTTTTCACCAGCAACAGCAGTAAAAAAATCAAAGTATTTACCTTCATCATTTTGTAATACTTGACTAGAAATAAATGCACAGGCAAAACAAATTCCCTTGAAAATGAAATTTGAACTTTCTTTGAAATTTTATCTTCAAAGAAGCAACCTCTGAACCTTACACCAAAGCATAGGAAGATGAATACACTTTAGTTTTTAGCAATCCTGTTGTTAACAAAACACTGCCTGCAATCACATTTATAGAACTATTAATTTAATGACTATACACACCATCTAACGCAGCAATGAGAGGAGAGCTGTTCAGCTCCTTACCTAAGGAATATGCCCACTCCAGAACCACAAGTGTATGTATGTGCAGTACAGGCTCCAACATCTTCCCCTTCAAGTTCAGTCTGACAGCAGTAACTCTGAGAACACAGCATGGTCCCACACACAAGGCACAATGTTGGGGCTCTGCTTTTGTCACCACCTGATTTTGGACACCTTTTGTTAGGAAAAAAAAAAAGAAACCTACTGTATGTGTAAACTCTAGATAGTAAAAACATTCAGAAATACTTTTGAACATTTATACAGTTAATGGCTAAAATTTCTATTTCACTGTTTCACTAAAATACAGGGCAGTTTGACTGATAAATGCTATGTGCCCTTTATGATTCCATACACAACTGTCTGAGACTTTCAGGTTAAAGGTCTCCCAGCTGATGAAAGGAGCAGCAGACTTTGGGGTGCTCACTGTAATTGCACACAACTTACGAGAAATTGGATGCTTGGTTAATGAGGCAGCTGTAGTCATCCGGAAGGTCTATTAATTTGTTGGATTCTCTTGCATAGCTAGAATAAAGCAATAAAATCAGCACTCATATTTCAATGAATAATACACAAGCAACTTCAAACTCATTCATGTTTTCCTGACTCATCTAAACAGCATCTGTGAGTAATTAATTTTTTTAAGTTTCCCTCTTTTCTGCCATTCTTTGAGTAAAATGGTAGCACATAAAAAGACGAACACACAACATCTCTCTAATAAAACACCTCCCCATTTCTTAGTCGTATTTCTTATGAATTTGAGAAAACGCAGAGGTGGAAAATACATGTAATTTGTATGCTTTTAGCAAACCTAATTATGAGGTCACTAGAGATTTAAAGAAATATTTTTTCTCTCCTGTATAAGTTTGTTTGTATTTTCTTTTTGTCACTGATATTGAATGGAAAATAGTCTGACTTTCAAGTTTAGGGAACTTGTATCCTGAAGAGAATGAAATACGCATGCTATGTAAAAGACCTATTTAATATCAAATACTTATATATTTGAAATATACTTAAAAGTAACAGATACTATGCACAAAATTCTAATAATCTTTAATTCTAGAAATAATACAAATTAGACTGTGAAATGCAAACAGGAGTTTGCAACAGAAACAATGTACAAGAACATGCTGGGAGGAAAAAGAAATAATCACTGTCAAGTTAGACATAAGCTTGGGAAGAGCAGATAAGAATCAGCAAACGGAACACATAGAAAAGATCCCAACAATTACATGTGGCAAGAAATCAATTACACAACCAAAGTACTCTTACTGTGTATGAAATTCTGTTAATGGTCTGGTGTTTCACAGATTGAGTGTTTAATTTTTATTTTTATCACAGTCTTATTGTATGCATAATGTTAAAAATTAACTTTATGGATTTAGCACAGGAGATTAAAAAGCAGGTATATGTTTTTAATGACAGCACCATGAACTTCATGTTCATTTCTAATTATTAGGATAATTGTTAACCACTATTTTTACCCAGCCTTCAGAAAGAACAACACCCTAAATGCTTTTCTACACCCACTAAGTATTAAATGCATTCTGAATTCAAAGTAATTGTGCAGCAAGAACAAATGTATGAAAAGCTGATTTTCTTTTCAGCAACTGATTTGGTGTTGGCTTTACTGAAGGAATTGGATTCTTTAAAAAGACAATTTAAAAAGCTCTTCAATGCCTAGTATTTTTAAAGAAAGGTTATACACATCTTTTAGCAACATCATATTTTTTGCATCAGAAGGCACAAAGTAATAGGAAACATGAGATAGAATTTTATGACTGCACATCAGTCTAAATAAACCCCCAATATTAAACTTCGCCTTTAGAATCTACTCATTTAAGAAATATTTCCTTTTCTTACAATATTAAAAAGAATCACTTCTTCCCTAATATCTTTATTATTCAATAGAGCAGAACAGATATTATGTTATTATAAACACCCATTAGAAAAAGTATTCGGAGAAAGCTGCAACATTAAAGTTTTTTTCCCCTGTCTCTGCTTAAAATCTCTTTATGTTTACCTGATAGCATGTCTCTTGCCTTCCAGGTATCTTTTTACTTCATTGTTATTGCACCAACTACAAGGAAAAAAAAAAGGCTTTTAACTTCAGTAGATGATAAAAATACAAATATGCAAAAAATCCAAAGTACATCTATGAAGAAACCACTGCAACCAAAATGGTTTCTCTCAAAATACTTCTTTCATAAACACTTTTCAAAACTTATGATTCATTTCCATAGGTATTCCTGGGAGAATACTTACACTACTATCTTATGCAGGATTCTTTATTATATTAAAACTAAGCACAAAAACACAACTTACCTTTCTATTAACGGGTTCAGAATCTCACTGTTTTCTTGAAAAAGGCAAGTGAGGTTGTTTGGCAAGGAAAGATAGCTACATAAGTGTTCAAACTGGTTTGCTCCGTTTACTGAAAAACAAAAAAGGTGTAATTCTCATAACTTCGTATTTAAAATGTTTATTATGACCACCTTCAGATTTACATGCTATCCCTACATATGCCATATGTGGAGGACAGTAAAGAATGTTACCAACATCGATTATCTTGGGTGCAACATAGTGAATTTACAGATATAATAGTATATAATGGACATAACAATCCATGACTAGGATGGGAGGGCACCTTAAAGACAATCTCATTCCAACCCCACTGCCATGGGCAGGGACACCTTCCACTAGAGCAGGCTGCTCAAAGCCCCATCCTACCTGGCCTTAATATTAATTATTAGCCGATGCTGATTGAATGAAATCAATGCAAGCAAAAGCAGGTCTCATTGGAAAACAACAATCCACAGGAGCTTTGAAACAATCAAAATTTCATTATTAAGAAGAAGGGAATCAATCTAGTTTAAGTAATCTAGAATGGCATTTACCCCTATATTAAAAATACATGTTAAAAACAACCAAAATTTTTTTTCCTTTTTCATTATGCTGATATGATGCTTCACTGATATGAAGCCCTTCAGCTTCTTCAGCCCGATCAGCTTCTTCAGACAAGAGAGTTTAAATGTAATTTATTTTGACCACTAGTGTTTATGTCTTGAAAACTGATTTAATACAAAGCAGACAATACCTTGAATTTCTGAGGGTGCTGGGACTCCATTTAAGTAATGAAAAAACAAAGCAGAACATCTCAGGAAAGGCATGATTCCAGCTTTTAGATTCCTCCACAGGTGCCAGCCTGAGGAAATTTCTTTCAAGGCACTTAAGAGAATTAAAGGAAAAAAAGTTTGCTTTTATTTAATCATTTCAGTTTCAGAGCTATATTTAGTAAGTCAGCAGTCACACTGCATACTAAATTGCTGACTTCAGCTGAAACAATCACTATGCAAAGTGTTTATTTCAAAGCAATCTCTAGGAAAAACAACAAACCAGAGATTCATAAAAATGTAACCAACTGAGACAGTAATTTAAGGAGAAGTCTGCATAAACATTTCAGATCACAGAATGGTTTTGGTTGGAAGGGACTTTACAGACCATCTCATTTCAATGCCCCTGCCAGCTCAGAGCCCCATCCTACCTGGCCTTGAACACTGCCAGGGATGGTGCATAAACAACTTCTCTGGGCAGCCTGTTCCAGTGCTTCACCACACTCACAGGAAACAACTTCTTCCTAATACCTAAAACCTACTTCCTTTCCATTCAAAGCCATTCCCATCCTAACTGTACTCAGACATTGCCAATTCCAGATTCTGAAAACTGACTAAAAAAATTGTTTCCAAACACAATCTTTATGAGCAGGTATCTTCCTAATCACAGATGAATTTACAGGAATAGTTACTTAAGTGAATCTAGAAGTGCTGGATTAGAAACAAGATGTAAGAGTTTCCAAGTTAAAAGTGTCATCTTTAACAGCACTAGTATACAGAATTCAGTCAGTAGTTAATGTTCAGTTCAGGAGGGAGAAAAATGAATAAAATTTTATCAAAAGGTCATGGTTTTACCTTCCTGTACACTGGCAAAGAAATTTATACAATGTAAGCACAGCTACTTCCTCTTCACTGTTAGTGTTTTCTTGGTCCATGCCGTTCTCTTCTGAAGAAGAAATAACTAATTAACAAATTGTTTCATATATACACGTTTACACAACAAGAATGTATTTTTTCAAGTTCTGACAAAAATGCTCGAAGTGAAGTATCCCACTGAGACAGAATATGAGGTACTGGACAGCAGTTTTCTGCAGCATATATTATGTGGTAATTTTGTGCTACTGTCAGCTCCAGTGAGGTGCTGGTTTAGTTGTTCAGTTGGTTGGGTTTTTTGACATACGTGCTTGGAGTACTTTGTTTTTGGCAAACTATATCTTATCCAGCTCCTCTTGCCAGGAGATACATTCCTTACTTTGCTAACTGCAACTCGTTCATCACCCAATGCCTAAGCCAAGCCTGCAATAAACATTTCCTGGTACTGCTACAGTAGCTGGAAAGCCAGGATTCATTATTAGCTAAGCCCCAAGAAACTTCTGGAGTAGAGCAATAAAGACAACGTGACTGAACTTTGATGAGTACAATTTATCAGTACTCTTTGTGGGCTCAAAGACAGCACCAACAATTCTATTTTGTAACTGTAAACTGCACACATTTACCAGCAGCACCATAGCTTTTCCCTGAGTAAAGACTGGAGGAATTGTTTCAATAGAAGTTGAGACAAAGTGGCATTACCTGTTGATGAGGTAAGTAAAATCTGTATTATGTGTGCCATAGTGACAAGATGAAACAGGTGAAGATCTCCAGTGCCAAGACTAACCCCTGAAAAATCCTGACAATGTATGGCAGGGAAAGAGAGCACCAAGCTTACCTGTGAAAGGAAACAAGAAAATTGGTACATTCTTTTTCTTTTGAATCTTCTCCTTTTCTCTGCCCATGCTGCAAGTACACCCCTTGGATGCAGCATACTACATAAGGCTAATTTTTAAACTCATTACACAGACATTATTTAAGGGAACAACAATTATCTATCAGGAAAGGTTTGAGTCTCTTTGGTTTTTTGGGTTTCTTGTTTTGTTGGGGGGGGGGGTTGGTTTTCATGCATTTTGGGGTTTCTAACAGACAAAGAGTATGCATTCCGTCTCATCTTACCCCTTTTTAATTTACAAAAAGGAATACTTTTATTCAAAACCTTTAATTTAATACTTTTATTAAATTTAAAAAGTCTTCAAAGTGTACTGAGAAGTGAAAAAATACTAAAAACCTGAACATTTTGAAAGGCTTCTAACCCAGAGTAAAGAGAAAGTTTTCAATAGCTCTTACATAGTGTTTACTGGATCAAAACATTAGTAATATATATTAAGAAATACTTACCAATAAATGAAACATGTCAATATCAAGTATGCAAGGAAGATTCCCATTTTTTTCATTAGGCACCAGTGCTAAGTATTTTGGAGAGAAAAAAAAACATTAATTGAACATTTATACATGAAAATATTTTAGCGTACTTTAGTTAAAAAATGAGAGCCATCTCCTTCATTTACATGCTTAAAGAACTTAAAATACACATGTGTAGTTATGATATTTTATGAAAAATCTTTTGCTAGGATTTTTCCCTCCTGGGAAGCTGAGGAGCTTCAGGAGAGAAATGTAAACAATAACTATCTGCTGCTGTGGAATGCAACAGGTGCATCTGTGATTGGTCCATGTGGATTGTTTTCCATTGATGACCAATCACAGCCACCTGTGCCAAGGCTGTGAGCAGTCACAAGATTTTGTTATGCATTCTATTCTTGTTCTTTCTAGCCTTCTGATGAATCTTTTCTCTTTATTCTTTTAATATAGTTTTAATGCAGTATTTTAATATATCACAATACAATAAACCAGCCTTCTGAAAACATGGAGTCAGAGCTCGCGTCTCCATACATGAGGCACCAAACACAACGCACATGTACCTGTTTTTTTAACAGTCATTTCAAGAACTGTTCGGCATTATTGGAAAAGAGTCTTTCTTACTTTATTGTATTAAAATAAAACAACAGTGACTAAACAGGAACACTGATCATTGTCTCTTGGACAGCTGCTCAAATAAAACTGCAATTTGCTTAACTTCACAACCACTGTCTGAACGTGCCTTATATAAATCATTTGTCTTACTGACTCAAAAATTCATTGCTTCAGTCTCTTGAATTCATCACTTTAATTAAGGTAGAGCTAGGTGCTGGTCTCTACCTCTCTGTAGTATTTACAGTAACCACAAAGTGTTAACCAAAGTACTCCAGCTGACAATAGAAATTCACACACTTAATGAATTCTAAGCACCTTCATTTAAAAGCAAACACAAATTCAGTGTTTTGAAAAATGCCACAAGATATTTTAAGTAACAATCAAGGAACAGCTGCTTACTTCTTTACTCCAAGCAGTAAAATCTGATTTGTAATAAAGCTGCAGCTCTGAGTATATTTTACAATGCAGCTATAAGTATTAAGCTGCCAAGTTTAAAAACACTAATAGATTAAAAAATACCCTCATCATGACAACTTAAAAATACTTCAGTTGAAGACTGCTGCCTTGCTGGCCAAAAAAATTGAGAGCTGAAGACATGTGACAGTTGGAAGCTATTTCTATTAGCAAACATTTCACCACGACTCAGATTTCAAATGCTTTTCTTTTTGTCAGTATATAGCCATGGAACTCAACCCAAAAGTGTGAAAAATGTCTGTATCAAAAACATGACCAGAGCAAGGGACTTCCAACACTGAACTTATTTTCAATAAGTCATCTTTATGTATTGTTTACAGAATACAGACAGATCAAAGGCTCATAATTTTCATTATCCCAAGCCTGAAAAAATAAAATAGCAGAAACTTTTCCTTCATAAGAATAAAAGCAGTACAGTTGCTTCTGTCAGTTGGAAGGAAGGAGAGCTTTGAAGAAATATTGATTCAAGTTTTCAAGAAAACCCAAAACACTCAGAACACCATATATTGCAAAGCTCCCATCAAACAGCAAGCAGCGTTTTCTCTTCTGCTTCACATGGAAAACAGCTTAACCATTACTGCTACAAAGTGATGTCAATTAAGTCTTTCCCCATAAAGCTGCCAAATGTTTGCTGAAGTAGCTGGTTTCCATCTACTAGTAATTCCACTATATCAATGCATTTAAGAAGTTTCTCTGCTCTATTGACTGGAGATATTAAAGTTATCCCATTTTATAATATCCTTTCAGAACTGTCCTCTCATGGGCAATTACTTCAGTAGACTGAACTTCACACTCTTCATCTGTATCTACTAATGCTTCAAGCTTGGAACATTTTGGCTGTTCTCATTAAAATTCTCAATTAACATATGACTTTACATAGTAAGTCCTGTAGGATCAAGAGATCCTACTTTTCAAAGACAGAGAAGTTTGCAGATTTATTACAGACTTCTGCAAATATCCTTTCCACACTACATTAATCTTAGTTTCTTCATGTTTAAAGCTCCAGTGGATTATTTTTGTGAAGGACCACATTTCCTTCTCATTTGCCCTAGGTATCTTTCTCTAATGAGGAATCAACAGAACTTCTTCACAGCAAAATATCCGTGCTTCTCTTGGAATTGCAGTCCAAAACAATGTCTTTTTTCTTGACACAACACATATAGGTGGAAATAGCAGCTCTTGGTTTATCACTTAATAACACTACATAAAATAATCTTCTAATCAATACTAACAGTCATCCTGAAAGCACTCATATCTCTTCACAAAAAAACCTGGTGTAAGGTGGCAAACTTACATGCTAATAGAGTACAAAAGTGACCCTGTACTGCTGAAAGAGATGAAACTGTCCAGTGAGCTGCTGCAAATCTTGTTAACGATGTAAGGCAGTCATCCTGTAAAAATAAAGAAAAAGAGACACTGCCACAGTTAATGAAATTCCTCAATGTGAAGAAGTCTTTTGACTTAATAGCATTTTTCTCAGGCCTCTCAACTGCAGCTTATGGGGGCAGTATGATTGTGTAAGTATATGACAGATACTTATGTCTATGCAAATATGCAAGTTCCTTTTGGCATTCTTATTTTGACTGTTACCATGAGAAACTGCAGCCTTGATAAATTATGTATTTATTGGAAAAAAAAGGTAACAGTTTTGCTAGATGTGGTTTTTAAATAGTTTAATGATCAGATACAGATCAACTAAACAATAGGGTCCAACAAATAAAACTATCCAATAACCATAATTAAAATGTAGATATTCCTCACTAATGAAGCAGAAGTCTCTCTTTTTTCCACCAATTCAGAGAGGAATTGCTTCTTGTTCCTTACCTGTCGACAAGGTAAATGACCAAATAATGGCTTATCTTCATCAGCTAAAATTCGTTCTGGAAAAAAACCCACAAAAATTCATTGTTGTGAGTTTAAGCAAATTCTGAAAATCTCCTATAAAGGAGCCAAATTAACAGATCAGTACCAATGGTCTGTATTGTGTAAGCACAGCTGCCCCAGCACATGATAGGTACACGTGGGTCTTCCTCATTTGGATGAACTTTCAAGCCTACTTTGTAAGTTGCCGTACCAAAAGTTGTCAGCATCTCTTTTATGCTCTCAGAATAAGGATTCCTGAAACAAAGAAAACAATATTACTAATTCATTCTTTCCTCCACTGGCAGCATGGTACCTCTAATGATAAGCATTCACCCCACAGATGAACAACTGGAGTTTTAAAATTGAAGTGACAACTCCAATATTCTTCTTTGGATCTGGTATTCTGTAACCTCAAATTTTTGCGACAGATCCCCAATTATTCTTTGATTTTTTTGTTTGGAAGCAATCTCATTTTTATTGTTAAGAATATCTAGTCTTCAAACACAATAAAATCAAGGCTAAATTACAAGAACTGTGTGTGACTGAAAGCTAAATCTGTCATCAGCTGGGATGAGAGTCCTGCATTTTGTGTGCAGCTGGCAGACCAAGGTGCGCACCATGTAACAAGTTTTGTTACTTTCTCTTGAAGCGAAGAGAGTGTGCAACCAAATACAAACACACCTTTACAGATGAAATTACATATTATTAACAGGCACCTTTACATATACACCTTTTATATACACCTTTACAGACAAATTACATATTAACATTCGCTCCATTTTATAGTCTTCCTTCATTTTTTACATTTTGTGCTGGCTATAATGATGAATCCTTCATCCAGCTACAAGTAGTACAAAACTTAATCCTCATGCTATAATTTATGTAACTGTAGCATGTTTCTGCACAATGACTTAGCACATTCACGTCTGAAATTCTACTCAATTACTTAGGGCTTCTGGGATGGACTTCAATGTCATCATCATAATAATATTAACTTTTGTAATTAAAGCAAAATTCATGTATTTGCCCTAATTATTGAGACCTTCTAGCACAGAAGTTACGTTTTATTTTCAAGCTATGATTTTATGATGAATTTTTAATGATTTGTTAATATGTAAATACATACTTCAGTTTGAAATCGGGTCTAAATCCTTCAGGTAATTGTAGCTGATCCATTTTTTCTGAATGACCAGAATGGCCTATACAAACAAAAAGTAATAAATCACTGATTATTCACCTATACGTAATTTCTACATTACAGAAAGATGTAGAAGCAGAATCTGAAATTCCATCACTAGAAACTGAAATCCCAAGCTCTTCTTGCCACTTATGCCATCTTCTCTCTAGTCCATTGTGGCAGAACCAAAGTGCTTGGCCTCTTCCATGAGTATTATAACATTTTCACATACAAACATACAGATTTCTTCAGACTTACTTGCACAGTCTTCATTTCGAAGTAAATGCAGGGCTTTTACTTGCTGGGATACTGTTTTGATCCACTGAGTTAGGTTTGGTTGGCTTGAAAAGTCTAACCTGTCAAAAAAAAACCCCAAAAAACTGTTAAAACAATCTGTAAGACAGAATTAGTTATTTCATAGGCATTCCAACATCATCCATCTGTTTCTCAATGGGTTTTTTCTCTGCTGCCCATGCATTTTTCTACATTCAGTTCTTTTTCTGTAGGTCCTGTGCTTTCCTAATATACAATAACAAAGTAAAATCCAAAAACCAAAATAAGAAGACAGGCAATCCACTTGAGTTTATCAGAACAGAAGACAACAAACATTCAGGAAGATCTTCTGGGGCGTAGCTGGTTTGGCATCTTGTTTTTTTACATTTATTGAGGACATTTATAAACCAAACTGACCTGTTAAACAAAACTCTTGGTGGAGGAAGCAGAGGAATAACAGTGTTGCTCAAGCATTCACAAAGTGGGCAAAGGAATTCACCATTTTCTACATCATAACTTGTGTGTACTCGTAATCTTTGTTGTCTTCGTTGCTCTTTTGCTTGGACTGCATCAAAATACCTTTAGAAAAGAGAAGACATTAGTGGCAAATTATTATTACTTGAATATAGAAATTAAAAAATTCTCAGGAAGACACAGTTTTACCTTTCCTGAAATATAGATAAGATCATTACCAGAAGGAAAAATCTCTACCCTCTGACTGATAAAGTACTAGTGCTTTTTTGGCTGCCAAAATCTACCAAAGTGCTGAAGTTCACTGGGCTGTACATTTAGGAAAAAAGTGGATGAGGCAGAGAGAAGTTGAAGCATTAAAAAAACCAAAACCAAACCAAACCAATAAACAAAAAACCCAAACAAAACAAAACACCACAAGCAAACAAAGGCCCCCAAACAAACAAAAACCACTAAGAAACAAACAAACAAAAACAATTTAAAAACCCATGAACCAAATCAGAAAACCCAACTCATTTTTACATAAATTTTTTAGGAAGATGCCATGAGCATTATTGGATGTTTTCTATTACAGGCCACAACCAAAACAGCAGCAGCCAAAAAAACTGTTGGCTAAACCCTCTGTGAAAAAATAACTGAATTCACTGCTTTGCTAAATGTAACTGCTATTCCAGAAGACTCTGATGTGGTTTAAAGCAAGTCCAGTGATGACCCCAAGATGATCTCAATACAGGCACCTAAGGGCATTTCCAGGAGATTATGGCAACCACAAAGGACTGTACACGAACTATACGAGAAGATTAAAAACCTTCAGTGAGCAGTGACATCAAAGACCATAAATGAAATCTGTGTGTGGTAATAGCCACAGAAGCTCCGTTCCTAACACTCTTCATACACAAGGCAGAATCTGAAATTAGGCATTTCAGAAGCCATGCCAAGGAGCAAAGCAAGGGCCCAATCAAAGTCAGAGGTATGAATGGTTTGAATTTGTCATGTGGCATTAGCACCACACAGCACTAAGCATGTTTATATGCCTCCAAAAGTCAAAGAACAAAAAAATAACTGCAAAAGGCTTTACTAAAATGCTAAGAAACAAAGGATAAACTTTGGTTTATGTTGAAGATGAACTAGGTCACCAATGTTTCTACTTCAAATTAAATCTGTTGGAGGAATTAAGAGTGCAAGGGGTGCACTCTTATTTAAAACCTCAGTAGAGAGCAGAAGCAGCAGCAAAAGCATGCCTAGCAGTGAACAACAAAAAAACCCAAAGAAATCTGAGCTCCAGATATATGTGCACCACAGGGAATTATGCATCAGGATAAACAAGGAAAGGGAATGAAAGCTGCCATGCATGGCTTTGGACTCTACCAAGCTATCAGTAGATGAAAATTATTTTCAGTAAGTTTACAGCATTTGATTTCTACTCCTTTTTATCTAACAGAAAGCTGTTTTAATCACTTCCTGAAATTTCTTTTCAAGTTTACTACATGGTAGGAATTTTGCCATTAAAATTAGTGCCATTAGGCAAACTGAAAACATAACATGTTATTTGAAGTAAAAACTTAAATATAGCCTTTTACCTTTGCCAACAATGAGCATGCATAATATGTCCACAGCTACCCGTATGTGTTCCACATGACAGATCTGGGTGCATGAATAAGGGGTCATACTTTTCTGTATTTAAAAGAAAAAAAAAACCAAACAACTTTGAAATAAACATTTATCAAAAGACTTCATGGCAGATTAATGTTGCCACCTTTGCATTTTTATTTAACTTTATCACAGAAGTGTAGTTCATTTGAATAAGCATAAAACACATTACTAATCCATAACAGCCTAAACTGTTTAAATTATTTATAAGTATCACTTTACTTTGGTTTTGGTGTATGTACTGTACTTAAATGCTTCAAACCAAGCTTTCAGAGGTGCTGGGCCCTGGTACAAGTCACCAAGATCAACCTGCAGTGCTGCTGATTCAGCACCATCAAACAATGAGTTCAAGGACATTAATCTCCAGAGTGAGAGTGCAAAACAGTTCAGTGCAAAAATTTCTATTTGTTTACACGTACAGAACCCAGAGAAACCTTTGTAACAATGCCCTTGCTCACTGATCTGTTTCACAAAGTACCTAAATCCAAGATTTTTTTATTATCACTAAGAGGCACTTCAGATGATGTAACTGAGAGGAAGAAAATGTACATCTTCTGCTTTTAAAGCACTACATTAACACCTCCTCTCTCTGATGTTACAGGCATGGTTTAAGAACAAACACCTCTGATTTTCAGGGTTTTTTCAACAGTTATAAATAATTTGTCACAAATGAATGGTAGAACATTGAGCTCATGCTTCAAAGTGATTTACATTATTCAGCACACACATTTCTACCTCACCAAAAATATGGGAGTTTTGCCACTGATTACAATGAAGCCATTCACAAACAGTTAATGTAAGAAGACTATGTCACTGTCTCAGATGAAAAAATGTTGTTGTCACAGTAACCACAACACTCTTTAATATTTAAGACAACTATGACCAGTACTTACCAGGGTCTGGAGTAATTTTGTTTCTATTTTTAGACAACACAGTTGATCGTTGAATAAATGCTGCCAAGACCATAGCCCTGCTGTCCACTTTAACTTCTTGCTCCTCCTGACACAATATACACATAACAACCTGTCTGGGTTCAGCTACTCTGGTTTGCTCTGGACCCAAGGCTGTGAGTTTTGCATCCGAAATTACAGGGCTAGAATATTTAAAAATATTAGTGAGCATATTATTTGAAAAACCTTATAATTCAGATCACGACTTACGTGTGCTTAGTGAGTTTCTTAAATTTATGATAAATGCTCCCTGCCAAAAAAAAAACTTTGGCATTTAAATAACAATTCCTACGTGTCCAGAAGTAGCATGTATTTTCCAAAAAAAATTCATAACCCTCCCAATAGCATAACCCACTCCAGTTTAATACAGAAACTGAATCTGCAGCCCTCCATCATCACCATCCCTTAAGTGTATGACATGAATTTTGAAAACACTCTCCACTTCCCCAAAAAATCATTAGCATTCTCTAATTCATATTTCAAATTACCACACAGATTTTCTTCCAGATCTTCAACAGACACATAATCAGCTATTTCCAATTAACTATGTTTAATAGCACAGTCTCTTCAGCATTATTAATAATTTACTGGGTGATTTTGTACAAAAAACTATTTGCCTGTTTATATTTATCCCACAATTCTGACAGAGAGGGGGAGGGAAGCATTCCATTTACTGCTGTTTTTTTGTCTCAGAAACTAACGAAGATTTCTCCATCAAGATCGACAAAAAGAGCTTTTTAAAGTGGTAATAATAGGACAATCTGATGTAGCCATTAATGAGAAAAAATTTAAACAAGATGCCTTTACCTATTTTCATGGACTCCGGAGGTTGAAGTATCCAGCTCCTCCAGAGTCTGCTGAAAGAGCTCTTTGTTTTCATTAATGAAGTGCCGTTGCATCTCAGACATCTGGGCCATGATCTTTTCCCTGCGCAGTCTGGCAATCTCAGCTTTTCGCTTCCTCTCAGCTTTGTCTTTATCACGTGAACTCTGAAATTGTATTGTTCACTCAGTCATTTTTAAAGTCTTGTTACAACAGATTATTTATTTTAGCTACTGCCATGTCTAACTTCTACTAACCTCCAAACAATGAAATTCTCATAAAAGACAAAAGAAAAGTCTACCAATTTGTGGCCTCTTTTCTTTAGCTTGTGTTCAATGCCAGGCAGAATTGCAGATCTAGAAGGGGAACTTCTTCCCCTCAACCTTTAACTACATTTGTATTTCTCTTCCCTTTAAGCACTCCTAAGATAGAAGGGTAAGAGAGTGACAGGTCTCATCTCTAGTGCTGCTCTCCCTCCCCAGCAGCTGCAATCCTTCAAGGTCTGTGTGCAGTACCTAGAATGTCATGTCCAGTTACACACATCAGCTGAGTTTTTCTGGAATGACCTGCATGGTAAAAATATATGGACAACCATTTCTTTTAGCAACTTTCCATGGAGTCTGAAATTATGGGAACAACAAAAACATTTAATGCTGTGACTGTACTGCACACAATTCAATGGAGTAGAATTGCAGAAGATTTGGAGATGACGATATATGAAACAAAGAAACACAGCTTGGGGACTTTACCAATAGGTTCTTCAAACAAATGAGTTTGATCTATAAACTGTGAGACAGATTTTCACAAGTCACCAATGTTTTCCATGTTTGATTTAGAGCTATAATTAGAAATATAATCCTTTGCTAGTCACCACCCAGACCTGTTCTAGATCAGCTCTTACAGATTGCTTTTACCTCCTCCATAATATTTCCTTCTGTCTCAACCACGGGACTTGAAGAAGAGCTTTCTCTTAGCTTTTTAATAGCATTAAAGGTCTGTAAGGAAAAAAAAAGCCTTTAATTCATTTGGGTCATGAGAATACAACTGCAAATACTATAATACTGACTATACAATGTGCAGTATTGGAATCCGTAAGAGCAAAACTGGGAAATAAGGAAATCATCCCAATGTAATTAGGAAAACTTCAAAAATCTCATTTCCAAGATTTTCAGTGGTAATATAAAATATATTTACCTTCAATATCCATCTGATCATGTCCTTGTGCACCTCCAGATGAGGTGCATTTTGCAGTGTTTCCAGCATAGCTAGTATGCTAGGGGAGTTACTGGGTGCTTCTCCTGGTTCTGAGAGAAAAATTACAATGAGAACTGATTATACCTTTACTGGCAAATTAATCACTCACTAACATTAAAAACAAGAAATCCCAATGCTTGTTCAGCAACTGCAGAATTCCTTCAACAAACAGACACAATATGTAATTTTTAATTCTCTCCCACTGCAAACCTTTTCAGGAGTAACTTCTAAATCCTGAAAAGTTTTGCTCACTGACTGTATTTTCTTACAAAATAAATGCACTGGATGTGCTCCCAGGCTGTTTTCATTTTGGGAACCTCCAATATTATACTTCCCACTACTTTAAATGAAACTTTCATGTGTTAGGAAAACTAGAGACATTAGTCAGACGATACAAAGGAAAGACAAGATTAAAAGACTATAAGAAAGCAACTATGATTTTCGCAATTGCATCTGATCACATGCAGCAATCTTTATTGAGATATCTTTATTAAATATATTAAAATATCAATATAAATACATTAAAACATTAATATATTTAATATATATTAATATATAGTTAAGATATTAAGATATTTATTAAAGATATTAAGAATCAGATCTAGAGGGAATTATTCAACTTCTGAATTTCTCCTCTAGAAAATGCCTTTAGTATCGTATCATCACAGAATCTACACAAGTAGAAAGCATTTATCTATAGTCAACTTGATAACATTTTGATGTATAACAAATACATTCTTCTGGTAAATACAGTTTCAGAAGAATAAAATATGAGATCCTGGCATTTTCAGTTATTTCAAATTTGCTATACGTTTGAAAAGAAAGGCATACTTGATATTTTTTGAGTGAAGGTAAATGTTACAACATTCTCCTCGCTGAGATTCTCCAGATGTTGTTTTTCTTCTTGTAGTGCCATTCCAATCAAATGCAAAACCTAGGTAAAATTAAGAAATTTTAGTTATTTTCTTACATAATTCATATAATTTTGTTACATAGTTTAAGTAATTCATTAAGAAACAGGAAAGTCAAGTAACACAACTATATATTATGAATATATTTGAAGTTATTTCTGTATTACAGAATTCCAAAGCTACATTACACAGAAGCAACAGTGTTTGTTTGAAACCACATAAAATACATATTAAATAATTGCCTCTTTCTGTTTGCTGTCCTGACTAGTGAGTGAGGAGTCAGTACTTCTAATCTTTCTCCCTACCCACTGCATGTTACTATTGCAAGTCTCAGGACAGAAGAAACACGAAGCAGACTTTAAGTCCTTTTTATACACAAAGTTTAGCAACAAAAATTTAAAAGTTTTAAGTTAAATTTGTTCTCTCTAGAAACACATTTTAAAATAATGTTAATTTTCAGGCCAGTGAAGAGCTGTAATCTCCTTGAACTTAAAAAATGTAATTACCCTATTTAGCACTATAATAGTCTGAATGGCATTTTGAAGCCGAGATACTTCATTCTTAGGGGCAAACTCAGTCATGTTGCATCAGCCATTTCACAACCCCATACAAATTGGCAGGATGCTCCAGACACAAAGGTTTACTGATGCCTGGAATCAACACTGACACCCATGTAAGGAAAGGATAATCACCTGAAAATTTGTAACACAACTGGAATGCAACAGACCACGTATGTACAGAAAAAGTGGCAAAACCTGATGAGAGTCTTGAAGTTTTTAAAATTTGTTTTAATAAACAGTTAATTTCTCCTCAGTCAATCACATCTATTGAACAAGATCTCACTAGGTATGGGCCATCTCTTGCAGATGTCTCATATCCACCTTTCCAAGTGCTTCCAAGACAAAAGTGGTTGACTTGTGAAAACTGCAGCACAACTGCATGACACCATCACCGAGAAATGCCACAAGTTTCTGAGCAAGTGATAGGTCCCTAATGAATTTCACAGTTTTGAGAATGGCTGAATTTTAGTTCAGTCAAAAAAAAAAAAACTAATCAACTTATTTTATTCAAAGTTGCTCCAAAACCTAGCATTCTTACATTACCTAAATGTACCTACATTGTTGAGATTTATAATACAAATATATCGTTCCATTTTCAGCTTTTTTTCTGTTATACAGAACTGCTTATGTTAATTTAAATTTAGCTGTAAAAGGTAATATACCTTCAATAAGACTGGATGTCAAAAAATTAATATTCAGTTTCATTGCCAAATGTTATTTAAAAATCCATCAATATTTTTAAAAAGTTTGGAGTTGGACCTTAAACCAACAACCCTACCCACTATAAACAGTTCCTGGATGGCAGTTAACTACTCATCTCTGCACACCTCAGAAAATGTCAATCGTGATGCCAGAATCTACAACAACCCTCCAGGTTTCTAAAGATCATTATAAATTGCAAGGTACAAACAGCTCAGTTAAGTTTTCCAGAGTGGATACATTTTCAAGTAGAAAATTCTTTTCATGGTTTTTTCCTAAAATGATTTAGCCTAAACTGAAAATGAGCCAAAGAACATCAAGAAAAAAAATCACTGGCTGCTTAACATGGAACAACTCAGATTAATGAGTTCTCCACCACAAAAAACATTATTGTCATTGATTCAAGCAGAAGTGTCATCTCATGTGCATCTCATGTGCATCCCATTAGAAATTTACCTGGGTCTTCCATTCACTTATAAAAATAAATTGCAGCAAGAGGCAGAGGGGTTTCCCTTGTTTTCCATATCAGGAAATACCACTTATTTCTCATTCACAGTATTCTGGATATTTCAGACACTGAGTAAACAACACAAATCTATAAAATCATGTTAAAACACTCTAATGAACATTCCTCCATTAGCATAAGCATTGGTTTAAATGAAAAACCCCTACCCTTTGCAGCATGGACTCAGACCAGGCATAGCCGTTGTGTTCCACTGCCCATTGCAGTATAGTTCCCATAATGCACAGCATGACATCAGATTGCAGGATGTTCACCAGGCTGGCAAAAAGTGGGCAGAAAGGAGGAAGAGCTGGCGGTGGAAGTGCTGAAAGGGAAACTGGCGTGTTTGACATTT
This sequence comes from Pyrgilauda ruficollis, assembly GCF_017590135.1. Lineage (NCBI taxonomy): Eukaryota > Metazoa > Chordata > Aves > Passeriformes > Passeridae > Pyrgilauda > Pyrgilauda ruficollis. The sequence goes on along the minus strand of NW_024525489.1, from coordinate 4,520,912 downwards.
CTCCAAAACTTGCAACACCCAACTGAAATGCCTCATTTAATAGCGCAACCCAAGGCAGGGGGTGGAACCAGATGACCTTTATGCTTTCTTCCAACCAAAACCCTTCTGTGGTCCTCAGGCAGAACACAGCTGCTTGATAAACAGTGCTACCAATACAGGCTGCACCATTCAACATGGCTTGTGTGTAACAGGAAAGCCAAAGGAGTAAGCTCTTCAGAAGGCTGGTTCCATGACAAATCAGATCCCTGACTATAGCCAGGGAGACATAAGGGAAACTGCTTCATTTCTAACCACCCTAGCCCTGGAATAGGCTGTTAGTTGGTATAAATGTCAGGGCAATACACATCTTGACATGTGATTCCCTCTTCTCCCATCTCTTCTCAAAAATAAATACCTGTATCTTCTCTGTTCTGTCTTTTCAGTTTTCTCTGTGCTTCCTCTGCCTGAAATAGAAGAACAATGCCAGCATTACTCAAAATCTGTACCAATATAAAACTAATAAAAAAAGCATTCACGCTTTACTACATTGTTACTGTTTTTTCCCAGCCTTAAATAAACATGAAAGCTTCCATGTCTTTTCAGTTTGTCTTATGTTCTACTTATAAAGTAGGGCACGCAACTTCAAAACTAATCTTTCCTCTTGAGCCAGCCTTGATTCTTTTCCTAGCATAAAACTGTAAGGCAAATTTGACCTAGAACGGCAGTTTCTATAAAGGTAATAGAAAATACAGATTGTTTTAAATATTTTCAGTAAAATAAGATGCAAGGGAACCCACAGACAAGCTCCTGAATGCCCACTGATTTCAACATCTCTGTATAGGACACAGGATCCAGTGGCACAGAATTCACTGCAGAATCTCAGGCAAATTTTGTTAACATTCTCAAATATCCACCTGGTAATATTTCTTCACAGAAGTAAGCTTTGGAAAAAGGCAAACAAAAAAAAAAAAAAAAAAGAAAGGTACAAAATAAGCCCCGGGAAGTTAAACTACTAGTTACCTTTGATTGCTCTGCCCTTGAAAAGTGATAGAAATACAGATTGAAGGTCTTGGCACATTCTGGTTTTAATTCATACAGCCCTCTGCCTGTTAATCCAGGTTTCCTACAAAAAACCAAAGCAAACAAAACACTTTATGTCCACTGGTTCTTAACATCTGAGAATAAAGAGTTAACTAGAACAGCTAAAAAACACTGCCTAACAGGCACTGCAGAAATTAAGTAACAGTATTAAGAATTCTGCACATGATTAAAGCCATGGGAAATCACCATGACTCAGCCCTCTTTCTTTCATTCTCTCATTTTCACAAATGGAGACATTCAATTCCTAAAGTTGAATCATTAGAATAAAGGGAAACATACTTGAAACATGCCACTTCTTCAATCACACTTTCCATCCCTGTCTCTCTGTTCTCCTACATGGAGGGAAAAGACAAGACAGCATGTTACTGGAGTTCTTGGAATAAACACATTCAAATATCATACAATACTAGAGAAAGCATATAAAATGAATGTAATGACTTTGTAAAGTCATATTACTGGCACTCAAGAGAACACTAAACCACATAACATGAAAATACATTCAGGAACACCATCTCTGCAAAAGGGTCTTTGAAAAAGTCATGCCATTCTAAATGGGTCATTTGTACTGCTTTTCCCTGTCATAACGAACTAGGATGTAACAGTAGCAGAAGAAAACTCTACGTTAGCTTGCTCAGCACATTTTTACAAGACACAGCCAGCATTTCTGATTTCTAGGCCTTTAAATTGAAATAAATACTGGACAGCTAAAAAGACTAGTTACTGAAAAATGCTGAAACAACCACAAAAGGCAGCATGAGACATCAGCTCAAATATGTAACAACACTTCACACACAAATTTTCTTTCAATATTCCCATCCCCTTCCACCAATGCATATTTCATTGCAGTTACCAGGCCAGGGAAAAAGTATTTAGGACTGACAATATAATTTAGAGCTCCAGCTTAAATCGAATTTTCTGTTTCATACAATCCTAAATTAGTCTTAAATAATTTTGAAATTTGACTTTTCAAATAGTTTCAGTTTAAAATATTTAGAAAAAAGTAAAATATTTCGTAACTTATCATTAAAATTATTACCAGCACAGGAAAACATAAACTTTGGAATTCTAACTGTCTTCAAAAATAATTTTTAAAAGATTGCTTCAAAAATACTAAAATGAGAAAGGGAAGCAAGCTTTGCTGTCCTACAGAATTACTCATAATAGAATTCAGAGAAATTATTCTGCTCATGTAAATGAAGCATTTATGTTACACAAGTCATAATACAGTGTCTGATTCCATGTCTTTGCACTTATTGTTAGGTTTTAAAATATAACAGCTTATATTTCTGGATAGTTCTAACAACCCACTTCCATACATCTAATTCAGGGTGTACGAGCAGCCTGCAGAGGCTGTTGGCCAGATGGCCTGATTAGAAATAGTATTAAAAAGAGATAGGAGCTGAAGAAGCTCTCAGATTCCTGCATCTTTCATATGTTGTTCCTTCTTTGCCTCTTTCCTACCCTTGCCATGAGAACTACTAACCTGTACTCATGCTAACCTTGCTCTGAGCGTAATCATGCTGCTCTCATTCCACATTAAGTGACATGAGTTTGCATAAGACAATTTTTCAGCAATCAGCCTTATCAAGTGGAAGCTGGTTCCCCCCTCCACAGCCAGTTACTTACATCTTCAGGGAGTGCCTTTACCAATTCACTGTGAGCCATTGGCCTGATGCTCAGCTGATGGATGATCTCTCGCTTGATTTCATCTGTTGCATTTACCTGTCCTATTCCAGGGCTGAACCTTTCACCTGTAGAAATAAAATACACCTCTTTTTTTGGTTTTTAAACATGTTTTTTAGCTTTTTCTCTAAATTAAAGGCTGGAAAATAGGGTGCCTTCTGTGAAATCTTGTGTTCACCCACCAGCGTTCAAAAATTCATTACATTAATCTAAGCTAGTTCCAAGGCTTTTCTCCTAGGAAAGAAGGCAGAGCTACAGAATGTTCACAACAGAACTGAACCTGACACAGCAATAAAAAATTGCCCAGATCATTAAAGAGCCTAAATTTAAAAAATTAATTAAATATGTTTTGAACTTACCGACAATCATTATAATGAGGTATAGCATCTCTTCTATAAGAGTGTTATTTTGTTGAACAACATCCTGAAGTAAAACAATAAAAAAATACATTTTTCAATAATTATTCCATATGCTGAAAATACTTTTTCAATTATTCAAAACATTGCCTGTTTTCACCCTTAGTACTCCCAAACTGAGCTATGCTGAAGCACAGTCATAAGTGCAAAAATAATGCAACATTTTCTGACATTTACCAGTTTGACAGGTAAAAACATTTATGCATAGTTCAAACTGGCCAAATGAAGTTAAAATAGGATAAGTTTTGCTTTTTTATCAAGAAATAGCTCTGTCTCAGTACAACAGCATCAGATACACTTTGAAAAACAAAATTTAAGATTTTCTATTGCAGTAGTGCATAAAATACCTTGTTAGTATTTTCTGTGCTAAATCTTTTGCCATAGTCTGGAGTACTAAATATCTGATAAAGTTCAAAGCGACTCAGCATTATCATCAGGAAGTGATTTGGATCCATCATAGACACACCTGTCTATTAAAGAAAAAAAAGATTATAAAGAGAAAACAGATCGGGTGTTATCATAGCATGTTTGCATATTTACATATGATGTTCACTGTGTATTCTTTATAAAATTAATTCCTCTCTCAATCCTACGAATGAAGACTTAACATTTAAGTTTACTCTCTTAGGACACCAAGAACAGAACTGTAAGCCCATTTGACAAGCAGAATCCTATGCTTTATCAAGAATTTCTGAAGCCCTTTTGAGGGCATCATGCAAAATATTCAGGATTACTCCTTCTATCTTAAGCAGTCTAAGCAAACTTCAGTGAAAGACTTTTGTTTGGTTGTTTTTATCTCTAAAATTTTGTTCGTGCTAGCTGATCTTCTAGCAGGCATAATATTACTTAGTATATACCACCGAAGATCTTAACAACAAAACCCAATCCTCTAAAGAAAGGCTGAAGACTGTAGAGCAAAGATTCCAAAACCTTCTTGGAAAGAAAAAATACTGAAGTTTCAATGCAGAACAAACATCGACTTTGAGAAATTGCCATTTCTGAAAATTACTGGCTGAAGTTTTTTCAGTTTATTAAACATGTTATCTAAATTTGCCAATTACAAATATTTGTTGCTAGTTAACTACTGTTAATGGGACCATCTTTAAAACAGAATAAATTTCCAAGAAAGCTCAAGGATATCTACCCAAATGAACAGCTGAAAATTATAATTAAAAATCAGTTTCCTGAGGCTTGATCTGCCACTATGTCTGAAAGCAGAAGCATCTTGGGGCATGTTTATCTTATTGGGTACAGGCTAACTCCAGTTAAGATTTGAGGGACTTCCTGAGAAAATATTTTGCTGTCCAGGTGAACTATGCACCCCAAGCTGCAAATTTTAGGTTGTATTGCTCTCAAGCATTGCATCTGCCACACAGCTGAATAGATTTCCACATTAGCAAAATCTGTTCTGAAGGGGAAAACCAAGAAAATCAACACATACACTGACTGCATTTCTGATAACATGCAGACTCATGAAACTGCCAATGTAGCACCACCCATTAGTTAAAATATCACATTCTTGAAGATACGGCATTTATACACTAACCAGAAAATTCTGCACTTTTCAAATTGTAGTTAAAAAATAAGTATTACAATAATAGTTATTTCCTTCTAAAATTATGCCATAATTATGTAGATAAAATAAGAAAATTGAAGTCCTTCCACAAAAAAATAGACATTTTTTCTTTAAAAAGGTTCTGATGAAGATAAACATAAACACAAAGACATCCTGAAAATACTTGAAAAAATGCAAACTGGTATACATGGTTACCTGAAGCATTACTATGTCCTTGTCAAACATCTCCCTCCTGCACTTCACATTATGATAGTAATAAATCTGAAAAAAATACCCAAAACACCACACCATAATCATTAACACAGATAATATGTCATCTAAAATTATTTTACTTCTGTAAAAAATAAACTTTGCTATACTGTGTTCATAAACAAAAAATGAATCTGTAATTTGAAAAAATTACATAATTTCATCTGTATGCAAAAAGCTTTTTATAGAGCACAAGACAATCATAGTTGCTGGCTGGGCTGTAGTGATGCAATGTCTGAATTGCATAAACTTATAAGCAAAAATCTTTTTGACCTCTTTAGCTTATTTTTAATATATTTGTTTAGCAATTAACTGTTTGAAATTCACAGGACAGAAAGCCCTTGCAGTTGGGGAAATGTTTTTTTTTCGCTCCATGAATTGCTCTTTAATCATCTGAGATACCATCTCTCAGGAATTGCCAGTGTCAGCAAAATGTTAATATTGTGACAAGAGCTACACTTAACCCAAACCATCCCGGGAAGGAACTCAACAGGACTAAGCCAGACGTCAGCAACACCACAATCACTGCATGGCACTGAAAGGTGGGAAAGTTTGGTTCTACCACAAGACAAGAAAAATAAATAGGGCTGGCAAGTTTCTGCATAGGCCTGGAAACAAACTCAGCACGCTAAAGTCTCCTCTAGACACATACCATTTATTCCAGAATTAATGAAGACAGATAGGTATGCCTTCCCTTTCTTTTCTATCATAATAATCCACACATATAGATGCCCATTCCTATTATCTGGGAAAGATCCAAAAGGAGCTGGCTGAACATGAGCTCTCCCCATAGCCAAAGTAAAGAGAAAGGACTTGCAAACTGTGGGAGTTATTTTATCTCAACTAAATGAAGCTCTTTAACTTCAAGATCCCGACAACCAGGAGAAATTAACTCAGAGACTTATTTCACTACCAAAAGCTATGCTGAAATTCCAGATTTGATGTGTGTCTACAGCACTACGGGCACTGCTACAATTGTACATAACTAGAGCTCTTTTTGCTCTAATGACAAGGACACCACCTTATGAAGATCCTTCAAGAGTCAAGAAGTGTCAGAATATAATATATTTGAGCAGCTTAATTCAGTCTCCTAGTAAATATACATTGCAATTATCTAATGGAGTTGAGGGCTGATGGGACTGAAGGAATTTTCTTGCAAATAAATCAAGTTAACACCTCACAGAATTAAACCCTATTCCTGTTATAATCTAAGTCTTGCTGAGAAAATCACTTGAGACAATCACCCTGGTGGGTGGTACTGACACCACAGTACCCATTTTATAGCTGTTATGCTTGAAACACCTAATTTATACAAACACTGAGAACATAAGTTTAGAAATTAAAGTCTCCAAAAGTATTAGAGCTAAAAGCCAAAAACCACTTTGTTCTACACTGCTTCTAATGCTTATGTGGGGTCTTTGGATTTCAACTACTTTATAAATATAAACAGCCATACCATAATGCTGCATATTTTTATATCTGAGACACTTTTATGTGGAGGTGATGAATGCATTACCACGGATGCGCAGATCTAATTCTGCACTTCCAACTGCCGCTTGCACAGTACACAGTAAAAAAGCTAGGACTCATTAACTGCATTAACTAAAACTCTACACAGCCAGCACTGATTTCAGCAGCTACTGCAGCAGTTCTGAAATAAAAAAGCAACTTCTGACTAAAAAAAATCAGACTAGTTTAAAAGCAGAAATACTCAAATGATGCCAGTGCTGATAAAAATGCCTACCACATTGCCTTCCACAAGACTGACATAAATAAAATTACAAATCAATACAGAAACAGAAGGTTTTGGGGTCTGAAAGACCAAGAACTCCCTCCATACTCCACCCTGGTCAGGTCCCACCTCGAGTGCTGTCTCCAGTTGTGGGCCCTTCACTTCAAGAAATACATTGAGGTTCTTCCAGGCAACCAGCGACAGGACAAGAGAACACAGCCTCAGGTTGTGCCAGGGGAGGTTCAGGCTGGACATCGGGAAGAATTTCTTCACGGAAAGGGTTGTTAGAAATTGAAAAGGACTGCCCAGAGAGGTGGTGGAGTCACTGCCCCTGGAGGTGTTCAAGAAGTGACTGGACATGGCCCTTAGTGCTGTGGTCTTGTTCACAAGGTGGTGTTTGGCAAAGGGTTGGACTCAATAACCTCAGAGGTCTTGTTCAACCTAATTGATTCTGTGATTCTTTGAAATTATCCTGAGAGAGCTATCAGAAAAGAGTGATTCTCTACAGCTACTGTGCACTTACCTGATTAACAAGAGAGAAGCCATTCCTTCTCCACATCCCTGCATGCACTTGGGCACATAGGACTAGGCATCGTAGAGGATGTTCTATTAACATGGGTGGGCTAAGTTCACTCTGCATTAAGAAAATGCAATATTTTGATGTACACAGAGAAAATAAAAGAAAATGGGGCTGAAATGAAGGAGGATGATATTTGTGATCATTAAAATATCTGGGCACTACAAAAGGCAAGCAAATCCAACAAACAAGTTAGATGAGCCTATTCACAATCTTTCAAATCATTGTTAATCACCCTTACATTCTGTCTTTGCTCCACACAGCTACTGCATGAGGGCTTTAGTTTATTCCTAAAGACAGTAGCTTTCATATTTTAGAACATCAACACCAGCAATTTAATAACACTGTAATTTCATTTATTTCATTCAAAGGTTAAGTACTACTTCTTTCCAAAGACACTGAAATTTCTTCTCCCAGTTAGATTTTATCCTCTTCCATTCCACTTTTTTTGACTACCCCTTAAAGAAATAGCGTATCAATAAGAACAGGCAGCAGGCAAGAAACAGCTGGGGAAGAAAATTAGAGCCCAAGGAGAAGGAATCAGATCCTGACTGGGGTTCCTAAAAACAGTTTCTATTACAAAAAGGAGGCTATGTGACCTGAGTCTTAGTTACCTTAGAGAGCAATACTGCCTGTCTATGCGCTAGTCATGAATATCTAGATATTAATCTTTTAAGAGGTAATTTTATGTATGAAAGATATCCTCTCTGAGTAGAATTCACAGTACAAAGGCCCTTTGTTTTATTTAAAATCATCCTACATTTACATGACCAATTTCATGTTCAGCATTAATTGTATTTAATGAATATACAACATTTAATTACATACCAGGGGTAGCAGCTCTGGAAACTTATATGCCACTTCTGTTTTACTCAGCAAAACATGCAAGCCTACAAAAAAAAAAACACGAAAAAACCATACAGAATATTACGTACAATATTTTATGTAATTAAAACAGGACAAAAAAGGTAATCTGATTTACTCGCAGACCATTTTTCTGGACAGCGACAAGTCTCCAAATTTATCACCTTGGAGCTACACAGTTATTTCCTGAATAAACATATTACAAAGAATATAATTTAAGAGAATTGAAGTTTTCCCTTTGTATCTGCATACACTTGCAGTACAAGTGAGATTTTTGCCTTTTTTTTGACTCTGTCATGTACCCACAGTGAGAGCCAAGAGTCCTTCATCTGTCAGGACAAACAATTAACAGCAGATACCTCATCCTTTTTATCAGTCCTTGGGGGGGTCTATAAAATACCTCAGGAACTAGAGTAAGGCCCCTACAAAACACATGAAGATTTTCTGGTTTGCTTTCTTTTGAAGTTACAAAGACTCTGCTCAAAGATTCAAATATTTAAAGCCATTTGACACTGAGCTGCATGACACTTTACCTAAGAATTACCTTTTTCATTTCATTATTTCTGAATTTATTTTTATCACATTCTTTCTGATTCTGTAAACCAAAATTCACTAAGTTTTTTCAACACAACTGCTGAACAAGATAGGCACAATATGAAGAGAAAGGCATAGCTCAATTTTCTGCTGACACATCTGTTTGATAAATCTGTTCTCTAGCAGAATGTTGATTAGTCTATTCAAGATGACAGCTAAACATGTTCCCAAACAGTCAACCACAGTCCACATTTTGTTGAAGTTCTTTTGCATCACTCAAGTGGCAAAAGCAGCAGTAGCTGCCTATAATACAAATCTAGAGGCATGAGACAATCTCCCCAGTGTGAATGATAACAAGTTTTCTGATGATTGAGAACATCTGGCCCAGAAGCTACCAAACAGCTAGAAAATGGCCAAAATACAGGTATTAAACAATGCTTGCGTGTGTCTTCATGTACACACAAACACAAATCACATCTGCAGAACATTTTTCATTTCCTGAAATATTTTTCAACTGTTCATACCTGCAAGTAAACGAGAAACTGGGAGATGAATGCTAACTTTTTCCTGAGAAACGCAGTATCTGATGGTCTCAACTGAATGTCCACACATACTGAGGACAATAGGCTGTTCTCCATCAGTAAACCCACTATGACACTGCATCAACACAGTCAGGCATTTCTTGTAAGCTTCAATCAATACTTTTTCCTAAAAGAAAGATTGCAGTTTAAAGAGATTATGACAAAACCACAGCTCTGAAAAATAATACAGACAACGTAATTAAGACCCTGAAGGGTTTGCAATTTTTAACTTTAACAACAGTCCTGCAAAATTAAGATAAGGAATCCAACAAAAGAGCCAAATTAAGGAGGACACAAACTGCAAAACTGGTACTGGTATCTCTGATTAGAAAAGTACACACTAGGATGTTGTTTGGGTTTGGGGTTTTTTTGTAATTGGGTTGGGGGTTTTTTTGTAACTGACATTATGGCAACTTTCTGAGGAACGGTCATGCTAGGCTAGTAAAAGCTGTATGTTAACTACCAGTAACAGATTAAAGCCAGCCTGAATGTTCAGGTATTCCAGGATCACTTATTCCACAGTCATATTTTACCTTGCTCAAGTTCTGAAATCCTGAAACACTTAGGGAGCAAAAACATGATTTATAATCAAGCAGTATCTGGTAGATCCAGGACCTACTCCCCCATTCCCTCCTCTTTGAAAATTATAACCTGATAGATTTGTGATAATCACAATCTTCAGATTGTGATTGTGACAAAACTCTCTGCAGTACTTGCAAAAGGCTCAACCATGTTTTTTTATGAACCGGTCAGTACAAACCACACCTGTGTTTAAATACAGTAAAGATTTGCATTTCCTCATAGAAGATGCCCTTGGCTTATGGTGAAATTGTGTTTAGGTCAATTTTTACATGTATTAATATTTGGGTTTTATCCCTATTCACACAGAAAAACAATTCTGAAGGAACTTACATCTAATGCACACCAGTCCTGCATCATGGAAATAACAAGTGTTAATTTCATCTGCAGTGTAAATGCTGCTTCCCACTCTGGTTCCATTTCAATGTGTTGTCCTACTTGGCGAGTTATTGGATCCATACCCTAGAACAAGAAGAATTACACATTTCAACAATGTATCACTGAAATACAGTGACAGCATTAGCAGAGGTGTGAGACAGTGGTTAGCTATCCTTATAAACATATTGGTGCTGCAACACATAAAAAGAACCTTGGGGGAAAGAAAGGGAATGAAATCACAAGTGAAGAGGTCTATTTGTGTGTCAGGAACAATTTATTCCTCAATACAAGGAGCAACTCTGCTGACACTTAAGATAAACCAGATTTTGCTCACAGAATTAATTGTCTTGTCTGCCTCTACAAGTGCAAAATATGCCCCAAATTACACTTCTCATTTTGAACTGCTCTTCCTTTCCGTTGTCCTCTACAACATTTTAAGAAGTAAGGCAAGATGTTATGTTTTACAAAACGCAATGGCTCCAAAAGTGATACTGCACTGAAGTTATAAAATGAAGAACAGATCAAATTTCTTCTATTTTGACATCATAATAGCTAACTTCCTGCTTAAATTTTGCCAAATTTTGTAATTCACAGATTTACGTACCTGCATACATTTGAGTAATTCTAAGAAGGCATCAAAACCCTCCAGGAACTTGCGTCTCAAGTCATCTGACCACTCCGTCGGCTTACTTATCAGCACGTACCTGGCGAGATTAGAAAGATGCAAGCGTTCATTTCTGACTTTTTTTTAAACTCCTCAATTTCTCAAATCAGCACATAGTTAGTATACTTACTTGAGATCCAAAATAAGGCTTTGGACACGCCTGAATTTGAAAGCCTGCAGAGCAGTGTAACGTTCAAACTGAAACCTGCCTTGGATGTCACGGTGCCTTAAGTGGTCCATGAAAGTTTTGATGATAGTGGTCATGAGATTCTCTTCTGTTATTAGCATTCGAGCCTATGCCAAAGTACATTGAAACTTGCTGTAATTCACAGACACAGCTAACAAGATTTTCACACTGCACCATGAAGCTTATAAAATACATTATTTTTTTAATCCAAAATAATTACATCAATAATTAGAACAGAACACCAAAAAGCACTCTTTTCACAGAATCACAGAAGACAAAAAAAAGGAATCTAGTCAAAAATTATCATAAGCCAGATTTCTTTTTTCATTTCCTTTCTGTACAGAAGTCTGTCTATGGTAAGGCCCCTGCTAACCTATATAATTATGGCAAAAGACATGTTATTATGTGTCTTATAATGAACTTGTACCTCCCTTTAAGTATGTGTTGTCTCTTCTCATATAGTTTAAGCCCTTTAGGGGAGTGACAGCTCTTCTGTTTTCTGTGGACAAACTGTCAAGAGCTGTGGTGAGCAGAGCCTCTTGTGAGCCAAGTAAGGAACTGCAAATGCAACTTCCACATGGAAATTTCATGAAATAAACTCCAATTTTCCTCAAGGTCTACTGCATATATCCATGTGTTGTATGAAACAAATCAGCCAAGTCTGACAGATTGCCATCATCACCCAGCCTAACCTAACCCAACTTCACAAGAGAGGAGGGGGCACTGAGTTACTCCCAGCTCCTACTCATGAACACTTCCACAATTCCCCCATTCTGTTGGGGCTCCAGGTTAAATGGGATGAGCCTTGCAATCCTTGCATCTGGCTAGCAGACTCAACAATATTGGCCACTCTGATCTACCACAATGTGGCTCTTGACTAGACCTTCCAGGTTCTGCAGCTGCTAATGATAATTCAAAACAGTTTCTAAAATGCTACTGCAGTGGAGGAGAAGAATGAAATTATTAACATTTTCCATTTTCCTTCCAAAAAATCATCACCAACAGAGCTGTCCATCCACCCTCAAACCAAAAAACAGCAGCTCCTTGAGAGCTCAAACTCTTAAATTACTAAGATCAGTTTGAAAATGTCACTGGAGGATGGTGGGGTGGTTTAAACTCTTCAACTTACTCATTTAGTTAAGAATGAGTGGCTATAAATATATTAAAAAATAATAGTTCATGTGATAGAAGCTTATCATAATTACTTTCATGTCATCAATCTATCACTTTGCACAACAGTCAAAACGCATTTGCTTTGCTTTTTTTGTATGCTTTTAAAATAGAACACATATAAAAGGGGCACTGCAATCACTATGCCCTGGGAAATGTTTGAAATTACTTTTTCAAAAAGTAATATTGTTTCACCCCATCTGCCAAAGGGTAAAATACCATAACCATCTGAATATTAGTTGGTTAAGTCTAACTCTAAGTCTGAATATTAGGAACATTCTTACTGAAAGCACCACAATTAAAAGAGGCAATACAATACTGTCCTGAACCATGGGAACAAAATCCTGAGTTCCTGTTGAATTCCCATGAATATCATCCATCCCTAAGACACTGAAGAAGTTTACTCAGTATTGTGATTGCCATGCTACTATTGAATTTAAGAGCTCAGTGAAGCTTATTAAATTTGGGAGGATTCAGAAGCATTTATTTTTTTAAACAATTCTGGGTATGAAAATCAGACTTTTATTCCAGGACAGCTGCAAATTTAATTTATCTAGTTCATAATACAAGCAAAGACAGACTTAAAGGAACACTAGAACAAAAAAAAAAGAAAAGTTTCCTAAACAAGCTGGTGAAGGACCAGCAGATTTAGAGAGCTGGGAGAAGTCACAGTGCTTGTAGCATAGAAACATCGAAACAAAAGTTAACTGGAAATCTAAAAGAAGGCACTGTCTTGAGACTCAAAGTACCAAAGGAAGTAGGGAGTATCATGAGACAATTCTTGCTTGCGCTTGTGTTGACTGGAAAATGAACATAAAGTGGATCACTTATAAAACTGCACCAGAATAGTGCTCTGAAACCATGAAATGCAAACCATAATATAGACTTCTACAAACAGTAAATGTGGCTCAGTATGATGAGGAATTTAAATGTTATGTGTATGTATCTCTAAATAAATATGAAAGCACCTTTCTAAAGAAAAGTAAAAGAAAAATGTAAAAAGAAAAACCAGAAACACCCAGCCCACTCTGGGAAGCCAGTCTGGAACTTCCCAATGTTGAACGCTTTAACTTCTAAACCCATAGCAATGTATGCAAACAGTCCGACTGTTCTGCATTGCCACAGTAATGTTAAAGAAATCTGCAGCCTTGATTTATGAACCTTGAGAGGCTTTTAACAAATAAAGATTTCCTTTTTTGGTCTTTTAGTACTTACAAGTGAAGGCACTGTGAATATCTGTATCGAGAGGTCAGCAATTGAGAACTCTCTGTCGTGGTCATCTTTCATAAAATCACTCTGCAATCGCTCATAGTTCTATTAAGAAGGAGGCAAAAAAAGGCAAGGAGTGCCAACTATCAGTTTTTAAAAGAAAGCCAGGCACTACTCACCAGAGTAGGTACAGTGAAGAGTTGGACAGACAGAGCAGCCACCGATACTGCCCGTTCGTGATCATCCTCCATATAATCTCTCTGCAACTGCCGGTAATTCTAAACAACAAGGGGAAATTCACCTCTAATCCACACTGACCTGATTTTTTAACTTAAATGTCTGCTCTGGGAAACTTTAATGCCATGAAAAAGGGGAGAGTAGCTCTAATGGATTATTATTATTATTATGGTATTTTGTACAAAGAATATGACAACTTAATCTGCTCACATGTGAGATCTACTCACTCTCATTTTCACAATAAAGGCTACTATTTTATTTTCTACTCAAGAGTCTGCAGCAGAGTGAGCAGAATTTTGCAGTGCTGATTTAAAGCATTTCAAATACCAGTTACTGCAGAAATACTAATCAGCATGACTGAATTTCAGCACTGTTTCTGAGCAGTGCTATAACAGCTTATACCTCAGCAATGAGCAGCGATTAGCTCTTAACAAGTGATAGCCTGCATAGCTGAGGGTGAAGACAAAAACATCTGAACTGCTTTAGTTCTGGGGTGTCTGAAAGGCCATTTCCTTCCCAAGAGATGAGATGCCATTACAACTAATATACTGCAGAGTAAAATAAGATTTCCAGCATTTAATTTCAAGTTTTCACTTCCATAAAAAGGAAAAAAATCAGATAACAGTTCATTTAAATCACTGTATGCTAACTAGACTCTCTTCACTAGACAGTTTTAGCATTTAATTGCTCTTTGTAAGAAAGATACTTACCCTCGCAAAGCGGATAGCAAAAAGTTTCTTGTATTTCAAATCCATAAGAAGACTGCTCATGAATAACTGGTGATACACATTTCTAGCACCTGTCAAGAAAAATGAATGAAATATTGCATGTTACTATTTTCTATCAATGTATTATGGAAACATTTAGAAAAGTAAACTTCTACAGAATGAGGTAAATGTGCATTTCAGAGTAGAAGCTGCTTTGATTAAGTCTGTAAGGTGGTAGCAAAGGATAAAGAAGAATAACAAACCAAAATTCTTCAAGAGGCATTATTTATTACTCCTGTAATAAGGTAACACTGTTGAATGGGAATGTATATCATCAAATATAAGGGAAGTCAGCAAAACAAGAACAAAACTCTGTTCCTCCACAGGATAAACAGGGGATTTAGATGCGAAAAGAAGAGAACACTCTTATAAGAAGTCTTGGGAACTGCAACAAATTTTCCTAGTTGTGAACATCTCCATAAAATAATCAGCTAAGCTATCTCTGAACTTCTAATCTGTCTGGACAGCCTCCCAGAAAGTATTATCAATACAAATGATATTCATCTTCATGTAGCTTGGAAACAAATGCACGTATGCATAATTTCTTCTGTAGGTCATTTTTCAGTCAAAAGCCATGACACTATTTCCTTAATGCAGAGAACTATGGAATAGGAGAAAAAGCAGAGAAATACTGATGTTGAAATAGAAATGCAAAAGTTACTCCTTGCTTACATGAAAGACATTATCCTAATAAAACCTGTATTAAAAATGTTGTAATGCTCCATAAAAGCTGTATCTTTCAGATTACAAAATTTGCAGTGCCAGGAATACGTTCTCAAGATAAAGGCATTATCAAATGCCTTTGATAATATAATATTTTTCTCCATAAATAATATTTTTCTCCATACTACATCCACTTTCCACCTTACTTCTTACTTATTTTATTGGTACTCCAAGAAGTCCCCCAGGCAGTCATATTGCATCATTCCCTACTTGTTCTTTGTGCTTCTGTTTCTTACACCTGGCCTTACACACCCTTTCAGGATATCAAATCAGATACAGAATCAATGTTGGAATGGAAATTAACTACCTCACCTTCCTCAGAATTACAAATTTTCTAGCTAATTCCATTATACCAAACAGCCTTTCAAAGTTTCAACAGCTCTAAAACAACAGAACAGTAATTTTCACTGAATGTTCTCAGAACAGTTAATACTTCATGAACACTAACACAAGTCAAAGCAGAAAGACTCTGCCTTAATCCCTTAAAAATAGGCATTTTGGTAGATATGAAATGGATGCTTGAGATCCTATAAAGCAGACAAACCCCCGATTTCTCTATCATTTACTCAATTTCCATTAGCTATCACCATCATTTGCATATATCAAGTCAGTACTAGTTTCAGACCACTTTGAAAAATTAGACCTAAAACCAACCCCATCTCCAAACGGTCTTTGTATGTTCTTGTCTTAAATACACTTGGGAATGTATCCTGAAGGGAGAGATTGTAACAAATTAGGAAAAATTATCCGTAATACACCACAGTAAAACTGATCAAACATTAGCAGATGCAGTAAAAGGAAAACTTAGGCATAGCATTCTCTAGCATTTTCCAGAGCTCTGAGAAAACTCACCTTTCCACAGTTTAGAATCATACAGCATCAGCTTATCTACAAGAGAAGAATTTTCACCATCTGGCCCTTCTTGCAAACCAACCTGACACAATATTCGGCGAAGGCCATCTTCATGAAGAGAAATGGTACAAGTTAGTTACAGCTCAAACACAAACGTGTGCTATTTTGACATCCTGAAATTTTCACACAACACAGAAGCCCTCACACTGCCCCCTTTTTCACAACAACTGAATAACAGCACTCATATTTTGCTGATACAAACACAAATATTTCACACCTTGCAAGTTTCACACTAGCCTTATGAAACATAGGAACATAGTGAAAATCACCAAACGCAATGATTTGGTTTAAAGTTATCAAATTAAAATGTGCTTCCTTAAAAATAGCTTACTAAAATAAGAAACAGTTATACAGCAGACTAATTTCCCAGGGTTTACTTTTCCTGATTAGACTCCTATGAAAAGGAAAATATAATGCATATATGAAATGACTCATATATTCATGCTATCATTTTAAGGCTTCTCTGCATATTTTTTTCTAATGGAAAGAAGTGACAACTGTAATTATATGAACATGTAAGTCATATGCTTGCAGACAAGCAATCTGAAACACAGCACAGCCCAGACATGCTCCTGTTAAGAATGTTCAATCTGGCTTTGCACTGCAGGTAATGCATATTCCCATAGAACTATGGGACTTAAAGAGCCCTTACTTCCACACCCTGCTTGGCATCTCAAATCCTCAGGCAGAGTGGGCAGTGGCTTAGTGCTGTGTACACTGCACCATGCGCTGCATGGTGCAGTAATATACACTCTGAGAACCTCTACAGCAGTTTGGGGTTACTCCTTTTTGCCTTGCAGAGTTCAATTCCAACTACTGTTATAAAGGATAACAAATCAATGGAAACCACTGCATTGTTCAGCAATTGTCAAACTTATTCCAGAAGAAGGGATACTTGCTAGGCAGGATGTAGTGGTCAAACTTCTGACTAAGTTCCATAGCAAGGTTTTTTTGGTTTTCTTTTTTTTTTTTTTTTTTTTTTTTTTTTTTTTTTTTTTTTTAAAAGAT